>NC_080835.1:5914435-7114435 GCF_030435755.1 Ochotona princeps
GGAGCGGACTTCGGCGGCACGGATTGGTCGCGTGATTTGTCAATCGTGACCGAGCTGGCCGCGCCCATTGGTCCTGTTCTTTCTGGAAATTTCCACCTTTCCCATTGGGCTGCCGTATGGCCCGGAGGAACCGCCTTCAGAACAAAGAAAATTTCAATTGGTAGGTGACTTGCCAACTCTTCGCGCTGATAGACTGAAGTTGCTGCCCTTCACAGAGCTGGGGGCCGGGTTTCGCTGCACCGGGGGCTTGTGGGAGTTCGGGGCCGCCGGTGACCCTGTGTCGCTGTGTACCTCACAGGACTGTGGTGCTTGCGGCTGCCAGCTCCCAGCTGCATCGCTCTCCGCCGTCTCCGGCCGAGATGATCCTCCCCTTGCGTGCACTCGGGGTGTCCGCCTTGTCCAGCCCTCCGGCCTCGGGTCCGGCGCTTCCCCCGCGGCCCACCTGTTAGATCCCGGGTCTCCCCCGGTGCTGCGTGGCCGTGGAGGCCCCTGAGGCTCCGGCGGGATGAGGGGCGTGACGCCCCCGGGCCAGTGGCCCGCCTAACGGGGTCTTTTTCCGGGCCCCAGATGGCCGGAGGCGCGGCGGGGCCGGCGGGATGGGGCTGAGGGTCGGGTTGGCGGCTTTGGCCGCAGGGGTGGTGTGTGGCCTGGGGAGTTGGGGCGCCGCAGGACGGGTTCGGTGAGGAATGCCTTCCCTCCCCGCATGCCTGTGCTGCGGTCCTTTAACATGCCCCCATGCCCTGGTAGGCATTGCTGTTCCCTGCCCTGCGCCCTGCCAGGCAGCAACTCAATATCCTCGGGTTCTGCCACCCAGGAGTAGCTCCAGGCTCTCTGGCTCAGTCCTAGAGGTCGGGCGCCTTTGGGGAAGTGAACCTGCAGGTGGGCCCCCATTACTCTCAAGTGTAAAGCAGAAACCCTGCGTGTGCCCGTGGCTGCAGCCGCTTGGCATCGAAGCGGGCTGTCGTCCGTAGTGACACTGCAGACCCTACACAACCGACCCGTCCACGCGCTTGGCATCCTCTACCCTTTCGTCACACTTGCTGGCTCTTAGATGGTGCTGAGTCCCTGCTCAACAATCCTGCTCTGCTTGGGTGCTGAGAGCTTGGACCAAGGCACCTTGGGTCCCCTCGCAGAACCCTCTAACATGGAGCCACCCCCAGAACACACTCAGTGCTGTGCAACTGCCATGCACCCTCACAGCGCTGGGCTGGGCTGGAGTCACTTTGACACGGCCTATATCTCCCTCCAGGTGAGGGAGACATGCGCACAGAGTGACCAGGTAGGTGACAGGTGCCAGAAACAGGAGTGTGCCGGAGACAAAGTTGGGTTGCATGTGCAGAGGGCAGGCCCAAAATGAGAAGCTGGGGCCTGGGGACTCGCCTGCAGAGTGAAATTCATGGGAATTCAGGAAGACCCCTTGGAGACCCCCCAGGATTGGGGCGGGGGTGGAGGCAGGGCTGCCAAGGCCAAGGCTTTCTGAGGAGCCTGGGAAGGCTGGGGCCGGTGTCTGTCCAGAATACCTTGGCAGACTGAGCCCCGGAGGGACACAAGCTGGGGGAGTTTTCGCCAGGGTCCCCCTGGTGCTCAGGGCGCTCACAGCATCCCCGGGTCCTGCTCAATGTGGTCCAGCAGCCTGGGAACAGAGATGGCCAGCGGGCGGTGGCTGTGGGAAGATGCCGGTGCGGGCCTGGGCGGCTCCGTTCTCAGCTGTGTGCCAGAACGATGTGGTTGGACATGTGCAGCCACAAGGGAGCCGGTGAAGAACAGTGCTGTCCCCGTGTGTGAAAGGAGCACTCCTGGGCCCGGCGGCGTGGCCTAGCCGCTAAAGTCCTCACCTTGAAAGCCCCGGGATCCCATATGGGCCCCGGTTCTAATCCCGGCAGCTCCACTTCCCATCCAGCTCCCTGTTCGTGGCCTGGGAAAGCAGTCGAGGACGGCCCAATGCATTGGGACCCTGCACCTGTGTGGGAGACCCGGAAGAGGTTCCTGGTTCCCGGCTTCGGATCGGCGCAGCACCGGCCCGTTGCGGCTCACTTGGGGAGTGAAACGTCGGATGGAAGATCTTCCTCTCTGTTTCTCCTCTCTGTATATCCGGCTTTCTAATAACAATACAATCTTTTAAAAAAAAAGAAAAGAAAAAGAAAGGCGCACACCTGCTGGCGATTCTAGAGAACATGAGCAAACAAAGGCCAGGTGGGGAGCTGCCTCTGGGGAGGACAGGCAAGCAGGCGCTTCTCAATGAAAATAAAACAAATTTTTTTTTTTAAAGATTTATTCATTTTATTACAGCCAGATATACACAGAGGAGGAGAGACAGAGAGGAAGATCTTCCGTCCGATGATCCACTCCCCAAGTGAGCCGCAACGGGCCGATGCGCGCCGATCCGAAGCCGGGAACCTGGAACCTCTTCCGGGTCTCCCACGCGGGTGCAGAGTCCCAATGCATTGGGCCGTCCTCAACTGCTTTCCCAGGCCACAAGCAGGGAGCTGGATGGGAAGTGGAGCTGCCGGGATTAGAACCGGGGCCCATATGGGATCCCGGGGCTTTCAAGGCAAGGACTTTAGCTGCTAGGCCACGCCGCCGGGCCCGAAAATAAAACAAATTTTTTTAAAGATTTATTTTTATTGCAAAATCAGATATACAGAAAGGAGGAGAGACAGAGAGGAAGATCTCACGTCGGCACCGTTTCGTGTCCTCACATCCCCACTTCCTATCCAGCTCTCTGCTTGTGACTGGGAACCAATGAAAAACCTAGATGTTTTCTGCCTTAATGGCTTGGCTGGGGGCTGTGTGAACTCCAGACCCGACAGTCTACATGACACACGGCAGGACACCTGGCAGGTGGCATAGGCGTAGGCAGACCACTCCTCAGGAAGGAGGTACCTGGTGTTTGAGAAGATCCACCACCCTCACCAGTTTGTACATTTTGAAAGTTGCTTGCTTCAAACCCACCAATAGAAGCCTGCTAAATCATGACTGTATAATTAATAGCCTGAAATGTATAAGAACATTCAACCGGGGTCTCTCTCGGGCTCATGCTCTCTCGTTTTTGTCTTCTCTGCGGATCCCGCAGCAGCCTCGGCTGCCCCTCCCCGCCCAGCCCTGCTGGGAGACCTAGGTTAACCTGAATAAACCACCTTAATGCCTTAGCACCGACTTCAGGCTTGATGATTTTCTGGGGATTTCAAAATCCAGCACAATACCAGCACAATACCAGGTCGAGGACAGCCCATAGCCTTGGGACCCTGCACCCGTGTGGGAGACCTGGAGGCGGCTCCCGGCCCCCGGCTCCCAGCTCCTGGCTAGGTCTTCCTCCCTGTCTCTCCTCCTCTCTGTATATCTGACTTTCTGATAAAAAATAAAATACATCTAAATTTTTTTCTTATTTGAATTGCAGTGACAGGGTGGGGGAGATCTTCCATCCACAGGCTCATTGCTCATGTGGTTGCAAAGGCCAGAGCTGGGCCATGCTGAAGCCAGGAGCCAGGAACTCCAAGTGTGTGACGGGCCCAAGCCTTCGGCCCTCTTTCTCTGCCTTCCCAAATGTCTTAGCAGAGGCTGGATCTGCAGAGAGCAGCCAGGGTTGCCACCAGAGCTCTGCTAGGGGGATCCCTGTGCCACAAGCCCCGCCCCTATGGGTGTTTTAACTCCCCCACTTTCCTGAGCCATTCTGCTAAACTGGATTAGGGATTCAGACTCTTGGGGTAGGTGGGTATGGGGAAATGAAGTAGCAAAGAACTTCCTCTCCTTGGGGGGAGGTTTGCCCCACTGGGTGGGCAGGCACTGGCTGTTACTGCCCTGGGGCATCCTGGGACTAGCTGCCCACACCAGCTTCTGGGGATCCCAGAGCCGCACCTTCGTGGACAGCCAGCCCTGTCCTCCACTGCCCTCCCAGGCCTGGGCCCCACACTGCTCTGTCCACTGTGTGTCAGGCATCCTTACTGTTCTCCACTCAGGGCCCTAGGCTGCCCTAGCCCGCCTCCCTCTTGGCTTTCTCTGGTTGGTGCCAGCCCTGCTGTGCCAGGCTTCAGAGTGGAGCCCTGGAAGGTGCCTTGGGTTTGCTCCCATATCCAGTGCATCGGCACATCCATCCCAGCTCTGCACATGCCCTGCCTTGTGTGGGGTGCCTTGTTGGTGATGCGTTCCCACGCCAGACCCTGGTCTCCCCCAGGACAGAGACCACATTCTGCATCTCCTTTGTGCTATCAAGCAATTTACTTCGGGGCCGGCGGCGTAGCCTAGCAGCTAAAAGTCCTCTCCTTGAACACCCCGGGATCCCATATGGGCCCCGGTTCTAATCCCGGCTGCTCCATTTCCCATCCAGCTCCCTGCTTGTGGCCTGGGAAAGCAGTTGAGGACGGCCCAATGCCTTGGGACCCTGCACCCGCGTGGGAGACCTGGAAGAGGTTCCTGGTTCCTGGCATCAGATTGGTGCAGCACCGGCCCGTTGCGGCTCACTTGGGGAGTGAATCATCGGATGGAAGATCTTTCTCTCTGTCTCTCCTCCTCTCTGTATATGTGGCTTTCCAATAATAATAAATCTTAAAAAAAAAAAAAAAACAATTTACTTCTTTGGGCTCGGCGCAGTGGCCTAGTGGCTAAATTCTTTGCCTTGAATGCATCGGGATCCTATATGGGCTCCAGTTCTGACCCCATATAGGTGCCAATTCTAATCCCGGCAGCCCCACTTCCCATCCAACTCCCTGCTTGTGGCCTGGGAAAGCAGTTGAGGACGGCCCAAAGCCTTGGGACCCTGCACCTGCATGGGAGACCTGGAAGAAGCTCCTGGCTCCTGGCTTCAGATCGGCACAGCACCGGCCATTGCAGTCACTTGGGGAGTGAATCATCAGACAGAAGATCTTCCTCTCTGTCTCTCCTCCTTTCTGTATATCTGATTTTGCAATAAAAATAAATCTTTTTAAAAATTTTACTTATTTGAGACAGAGAGCAGGATCTTCCATCTAGCTGCTGGTGCGTGCTCCAAATGATCACAACAGTTGGGACTCAACCAGGTCAAAACCACGAGCTGGGGACTCAGACTGGGACTCCCCACATGGGTGGCAGACCTTGGGAGTCGCACTAGCCCCTGCTGCCTTTCAGGGTGCATAGGGCAGGCAGCCCACTCAGGAGCAGAGCAGGACTTGCATCAGGACCCCAAGTGGTGTCCTGGTCACTGTACCCCAGAATAGGTACATCTGGAGTAATGGGGCAAATACTCATTGGGGTTCAGTGATGAATTACACAGCGATCAATGAATATGATAATATAAGTTCTGATTGCTAAGTGTTTGGAGAACTGGCCTACCTCACATGTGTTTTTAGGCATGTTACAAGCCTTACTTGGGTAGAGTGAGAAGATGATGTTTGTCAGATGTGGAAGAAGTTCTTTTCTCATGCAGTGTATAGTCTCCTTTGTTGGGAGGGAGTTCAGGGTGTTGGAGAGCACAGAGATTTCTGGAACATGTAGCTCAGAGTATTAGGACATTTAATTACCTATGTTGGTAATTGACATTCATTTGTAGGAGAGCATTTAATCCGTTGCATTTATGAGTTAATGAAATATTCATCAAAACATGAGTAAAGGCAGTTGTTCTTATTTTTATGCAAAATTCTTGGATTTATAAATAGGAAACTAGATTTGCAAGTTGCACTCGCATGTATAAGAAAAGCTGGTTGGGTTTTGATGTATCAGTTTCATAACCACAGTGGTGACCGAAGCCCAAGCTGAGGGAGGTGACTGCTCTCTTAGTGCACACCAACTGGTAGCCCACAGAGTCAGGGCTCACAGCCTCCACGGGGCCCCCTGCCTTGGATGTCCCCTACTGCACAGGGCACAATTGTAGGAGGCAGGAATTCCATTTAGATCTGTGACATTGGTAGCTTGGCCCAAGAACTTGGGCAAGTGCATAAACAGGAAGCTGAATTGCAAGTGTGGGGCAGCCAGGATCTGAACCAGGAACTGTGACATGGGATGCAGTGTGCCAAGCTGTGGCTTAACTCACTGTGCCACTTTACCCATGCTGCCACACAAAAATTTGCACAACCTTGTTGGCCCTGGAGGGCTTGGGGTGACAGCCAGGGTCACCTGGAGGGCAAGATGGTGGTTACAGCCAAGATGGGCACGGTCAGGTTAAGTTACATCCCTGGGGACAGGGCAGGACTGCTTCTGGGAGCCGCTGGGAACCAAAAAGTTAAGGGAGGGGCGTGAGTGGACGTAGGGGGTGGGCTTAGCTGGGCAGCAGCGCTGCAGTGCCCTAATCAGGCGACTCCTGTGCCAGCTGCTGTTGTTTCCAGTTTGTTCCTCCTGGTGACAAAGGCCTTCAGCCACCAGAGACCAGCAATGGGCAACTGGTGACACAGTGCACCTGCCAGGCCAGGTGGGCAACTCCACAGGAAGTAGTATGTGTTTACACCAGGGTTTTTGTGGATGTGGTGAGCTTCCTCCTCTTTTTCCTCCCTGGGAAGGTAGTGGACGAAAATTTCCTGGGTATAAAATTCCCCACCCTGGGGTGCAGGGGGCTGGAGGAGGGAAGGCAGAAAGATGCCTGGCTGTGGGACCTCTGACCTGGACCTTTCTTACAAGGTAGGAGTGGGATATTTGTATGCAAATGTCAGGTGAATTTTCAAGACAGGTGTCCGAGACATTGAAGCCCACCCTCCTCTCACTGCTCCTCTCTTCCCTGCCTATGCAGCCTGGATAGCTGCAGTGCGGTGCCTCGCCTGAGGGTCTGGCTGGAGCGTCTGGAAGCTCTGGGCCTCCAGGGCCATTACCAGCTTCGGAGGCGTGGTCCAGGAGCCCAGGCGCCTGTGTGCGGCAGGCAGACTCTGGCATCTCATGCCCACTTCAGGTCATAGTGGAGATCCATGCCCTGGCCGAACTGATCAGCACCTGCCTCCGCTCCTCACTCCAGCTCCCTGCCTGAGTAGACCCTGGGTGCCTGCCAGCGGCTCAAGTCACTGGGTTCCCACCACACCCCGGGGGATGTGGTTGGTGTTCCTGGCTCCCAGCTTTGGGGCAGCCCCATATAGCTCTTGTGGGCATTTGAGGAAGCAACTAGAGAACAACAAATAAACATATACACAAAAGTGTTGTTTAAGATTTATTTATTTTTGGGCTTGGCGGCGTGGCCTAGCGGCTAAAGTCCTCACCTTGAAAGCCCTGGGATCCCATATGGGTCCCGATTCTAATCCCGGCAGCTCCACTTCCCATCCAGCTCCCTGCTTGTGGCCTGGGAAAGCAGTTGAGGACGGCCCAATGCATTGGGACCCTGCACCCGCGTGGGAGACCCGGAAGAGGTTCCTGGTTCCCGGCTTCGGATTGGCACACATCGGCCCATTGCGGCTCACTTGGGGAGTGAATCATCGGATGGAAGATCTTCCTCTCTGTCTCTCCTCCTCTGTATATCTGACTTTGTAATAAAATGAATAAATCTTTAAAAAATGAATAAAAATTAAAAAAAAGATTTATTTATTTTTATTGGGAAAGCAGATTTATGGAGAGAATGAGAAAGAGAGAAAGATCTTCCATCTGCTGGTTTACTCCCCAAGTGGCCGCAGAGGCTGGAGCTGAGCCAATTTGAAACCAGGAGCCAGGAGCTTCTTCTGGATCTCCTACGAGGGTGCAGGGTCCCAAGGCTTTGGGCTATCCTCTACCACTTTGCCAGGCAGCTGGATGGGAAGTGGAGCAGCCAGCACACGTGCTGGTGCCTATGGGATGCCAGTGCCACAGGTGGTAGCCCTAACTCGCTATACCACAATATTAGCCCCTCTTAGTGACTTCTTTGGTAAGCAGCTGTGTAGCCTGCTAAGCTAGTGCGCCAGTCACCTAAAGGTCAGGCCTTCACAGGGGCCAGGGCACTTACGGCCAGGCTCCAAAGCTCATCCAACAATATTAATCTTGTAATAAACCATAGCCGTACTTAAAATCCATCCTGGGAGTCTTTGTAAAAAGTAATAGAATTAGAAAGCCAGAGACAGGTGTTTGGCCTGGGTTGTGACAGAAGTTAGCTCCACAGGCACTGGTCAATGTGTGGGCTCCATCACCGGGGCGGGCTCAAGTAGCTGGGCTCTCTGTGAATCAAAGTCACTCTAGTTCCCAAAAAAGCTTTCAAGATTTATTTTTATTTGAAAGACATAGTTACAGAGAGAAAGCGACAGATTGAGAAGGATCGTTTATCTGCTGGTTCACACCCCAAATGGCCCAATGGGATGAGCTGAGCCAATCCAAAACCAGGAGTCAGGAGTTTCTTCCGGGTCTCCCACGTTGGGTGCAAGGGTCCCGAGTACCGAAGTGGGGTAACCGGGATTCGAACCGGCTTCAGCTTCTGGCAAAAACAACACAAAACAAAACATCATGTTTTCCCACCAGAAACAGTCGGTTAGAACTGAGTTCCCTGTCTCCACTTTCCACTATCTATTGCCACGCCTCTGCCTGGATCGGGCTAGGAGGAGGCATCTCTCAGTTTGGGGCAGCAACTAGAGAGCCAAGACACGTGTCAGTCCCCCTACCCCCAGCCCTAAGACCGGCTGGGGACAGGAGATGCCGGCCCGGGTGACCCTCTTCTGGCGGCGCTAGTCTCGGCTCCACGGGGGCCTCACTCGGCTCTCCATAGCATGCGGGACTGGACGCGGAGAGGTGCGGAGGGCGCCCGCGGGCACGGCCGGGGACTCGAGACACGGAACCGCCAGGCGGCGCGCGGCTATCGCGCGTGGCGACACGGGGGCGCGGCCGGAGGTCGGACGGGGCGTGCACGTGTGCATACGAGTGCGCCGGCCCGGCCGGAGGCCCGAACTACAAGTTCCAGGGTGCCCAGCGGCGCGCCCGGGGTGTGTGTGCGGGGGGGGGGGGGGGCGGATAAGAGTGCCGGCGTCTCTCGCAGGCTGGGAGCAGGTCTGGCACCCGGCACCTGGCCCCGAGTGAAGACGGGAGCCACTTGTCCCGGACACCGTAAATAGTAGTTCCAGTGGGCGGGGAGCCGCCGCGCGCCGCCCGCTCATGTCTCTGCCGAACCGGGTGGCCGGCCGCCTGGCACAGCTGCGCGCGGCGGGACAGCGACTCGGCGCCCCGCGCCCCTGGCCCGGCCCCTCGGCGGGCGTCCCACGACCCCCTGGCACAGCGGGCGGACCCCCGGCGTGCCTGGGCGCGCTCGCTCCTCGCGCGCGGGCTTCCGCGGGAGTTGGGACTTTGGGGGCGGTGGCGGTGGGGCCGAGAGCCGGGGTGCGCACCTGGGCTCCCCTGGCCATGGCAGCGAAGGTGGACCTCAACACCTCCACCGACTGGAAAGAGGCGAAATGTAAGTGAGGCATGAGGGCGGTGCGAGGGGCGGTGCGACGAGAGCCCCGACTTAGCCCCTTCTGCCGGGACACCTGGGCAATCAAGACACCCCCCACCAGTGGCTCCCCTCCCCCTCTCAGCGCCACGCCCCCTCCCTCGTGGACTCAGCCCCACTGACTCCTTCCCGCAGCCCGGGGCCAGGTCGCAGGCAGGCGCAGCGTGAGGAAAGCCACTTTGCCCTGCCGGAGAAGACCCCCGACACCTCTCCAGAGCCCGTGCGGGACCCCCACCTTCTTCCACTGCGGAAAGGACACAAGCCCAGGGCTACTCTATTCCCCAAGGTCACGGGGCGTTAGGGCAGGGCTGAGTTGAGCTTAGCCAGCTCTCAGCAGTTGGCACAGTTGAAAGGGGAGAGCTTTGAAGGGATCAGGGCCAGCTACCCAGCAGGGGGCTCAAAAGTTCAGGGGCAGTGGGCTCCCCCACCCCCAGGCAGGCCTCTGCGGCCTGCACCTGCCCTGGGCATGTGGCAGGGTGCCCTTTTGCCTTCCCTGCTGGCTTCGGGCCATGTAAGTGCTCTGTCCTATTTCACAGTGTGGGTATGGGGGGGCCAGGAGGGAGGCACTGGTAGCAGGGTGGAGCTGGGGTGCTGTGCTTGGGAGAGCTGGCCACATGCCTTTCTTTCCGTTCCCCCCAAGGGGTCAGAATACTTTCTATGGCCTCCTGGACTGGACATGGGAAGGGAGGGAAGCCGACCTGAGGTGCCCCAGAGAGCCCCGCCTGGCCACCAGCTGCCCCTGCCCTTCAGGGTTCTGTCTGGGATGTGTCCTGGCTGGGTCCTCTGTCAGAAGCCCCAGGCTAGGCGGCTGGCTGTGAGCAACTGGTGAGACTGGACAGGCGGCCTGGGGCAGATGAGGCTGGGGTTAGAGGAATGGCGGCTGGTCCTGGTGCCTGGTAGTGAAAATCACGTTGACTGACACCTGCCGGGGCATCAGAGAGCATCTGAGAGGAGCCAGGCCAGACTGTCACACTCACTCTGCCACCCAGGGCAGGTGTCCCCGCAAGGAGGGTGGCTTCCCTGCTGCGTCCAAACGGCACAGGGCTGGGGTGTGGGCAGGCAGACAGCCGCTGCAGCGCCAGGGTTTGCTACCGGCCGGGGAGCCAGGCCCCCTCTCCATGCCTCCTGATGTGCTCACAGCTGGGATGTGTACCCAGTGGCATGGCTGGTGGCTACTGGGTCTGTAGGGCCATCAGGCAGGTGGCTGGGGCCCTGTCCACAAGGGGCTTCTAGTCTGGTGTTTGCTGAGCTTACGCAATTTGTCACGAGATAGCTGGGTCACGGGATGTGGCTGTGGCTTTCACCCCAGGGTCATTGCCCTGGACACCCTAAGGGCCTAGTCTCGCCTCGTGGCAGCCACTTCCCCCCAGGAGCCTGGGATTCAGGGGCCGCTGCAGGAGGCCCCGTGCCTGTGTCTTCTGGCCATCTGCTCCCCAGGAATCTGAGGGCCCTGCAGGGCGGGAGGGGTGGCCTCCGCTGGGCTCTGCCCCTGCCTGGGGTCTAAGCGAGGCCCCCAGACAGTCCCTCACTTTTTGTGCGCAAGGTGTGCCTTGTGCAGAGGTTGGTCACATGATAGTATGTGTTGTGGTTCCCAGATGTGCTGCTAGGCCATGTTGTGACAGCCACCTAGTGCTTGCCACTCCTCTTTTCTTTATTTATTTTAAAAGATTTATTTGTTTTTATTGGAAAGGCAGATATACAGAGAGGAGGAGAGACAGAGAAGATCTTCCATCCGATGGTTCACTCCCCAAGTGGCCGCAATGGCCAGAGCTGTGCTGATCTGAAGCAAGGAGCCAAGAGCCTCTTTAGGGTCTCCCACAACTGGGTACAGGGTCCCAAGGCTTTGGGCCATCCTTGACTGCTTTCCCAGGCCACAAGCAGGGAGCTGGATGGGAAGCAGGGCCATCAGGATTAGAATCGGCACCCCTATGGGATTCCGGTGCCTGCACAGTGAGGACTTTAGCTGGGCCCATGTTCTTTATTATCATATGAGGCTCAGCCACTGAGGTGGCCCAGTACTGCACCATGTGCTCCAGCATCCTGCCACATGTCTATATGATTTTCCTTGAGGTCAGTGACTGAGTACAGGGGTCTAGCTGGGAGTCCTTAAGATAACCTCTCCAGGGGTGGGGGTCCTTAAGACCTGGCTCTCATGTGTACCTGCTGGTGCAGGGACAGGTTCAGCCCTTCCCCTGCACCAGCCAATACAGGTACCAGTGGGGGCAGCTGGCTGTCCAGTCCCCACCCCCATCCTTGACTCTCATGGGAACTGGCAGGTACTACAGCCTAGCCCAGCCCAGCCCAACCCCAGTCCTGGCCCTCATGCTGTCTAGTGGGTGCTGCAACCACGTAAATTCAGCCCCACGAACCCCAACCAAGCCTGCCCCCAGCCCTGTTCTTTGTGCTTGCGTGCACATCTATGAGTGCTGTAACCTAGTTGGGGTGACCCCTCAGAACCTCTACCAGCAGGTATTGGAGCCTAGCCCAGCCCAGCTTGTCTCTCGCCCTGGCTGTCTGCACTGGCAGGTGCTGCTGCCTAGCCTGGCATGGCCCACCCTGACGCTGGCAGGTGCTATAACCTAGCCCATCCCAGCCTGTCCCCAACCCTGGCTCTTCACACTGGCAGGTGCTACTGCCTAGCCTGGCATGGCCCCCACTGAAGTTGGCGGGTGCTATGGCCTAGCCCAGCCCAGCCTGCCTGCTCCCAGTGCAGCCTTCATGAGCACTGGTGGATGCTATGACCTGATCAAGGCAACCCCAAAGAGTTCCTGGCAGACCAACCCCCCCATACAGGGCTCTCGTGAACATTGATGGGTGCTATGACCTAGCCTGGCCTGCCCACCCCAAGTTTCAGTTATCCTTGGCCGAGCAGGCCCCCCGGATTCTTCCTTCTGAGCCATCCCTGTCTCTTCTCCCTCAGTTATCTGCAGGTGCTGTGGCCTGCTCCATGGAAGTCCCCAGTAGTCATTTTGTACATGTCCAACAAACCCTCAGTGGCCCCCGTTCTGACCTGTCTGCAGCTCCCTTTCCCTGGCCGCTGTGCAGCCCTCCCCATCCCTGGGAGCACCTGCATTGTCAGCGGTCACTCCTACCTTGCCCAGGACACGGTGGGCTGGGGCCATGTGCTCTTTCTGTAGTCAGTGGCTGCATGGTGGTGTCGCGACCACGTGTGTGATGGCGACCCCATCCAGTGAGATCACCGTGCTTCACACGGGTAGGCACCCCCTCGTGGGAGGCTCCCACACCCCTGAGCTAGTGCCTGGTGGTACGTTTCTCAGAGCATGTCCTGATTGGCCCTCTGTCACGGCCTTTGGGCCCCTGGGTCATCGCAGTCAGGACCTGGCCTTGGGTGGGCAGAGCCCTGTGCTTTGGTGTCATCCCACACGCAGGCCCTAGAGCTATGTCCACGCTGCCCGGGCCTCAGTTTCCTCACCATTCAGTGGGACCAGGAGTGCCTGCCCGGAGTGTTCCAGGGCGCAGTGACAAAAGCAAGGTTCCCAGCGACAACCTGTCTCGTCTCCCTCCCGCATGCCTGGCTGTCTGCCCGTGTGTGGCCCCCACGCAGGGGCTCTGTCTATGTCCAGTTGGGGATCTGTGAGTCTTCTCATTGACCAAGCTCATGTGATGTAGCCGCCCCTCCCCCCAACTCATTTCTGCCACCAGCCGAAATTGTCGTGTTGAGCTTTGTCTCCTGGGGACACAGCCTTGGCAGGCCCCTGTGTGGCTAGGACCAGAGGTCAGGGGGGCAGGGAGGACTTGGGGCAAACAGTAAAGCCGTGAGGTCCCTCATGCCCTCCCGGTTGCCATGGGCACAGGTGATGGATGCCCTGCCAGGGAGCCCCACTCACAGTGGGCACCTGCTGCCTCCAGCTCGCTCTCCAAGTTGCGAGGGCCATAGAGACACTTCTTAGAACACATCATTGAATTCCCATTGGCCCAGTGCGCTTTATGGCTGCAGCTGAGCCTACTTCCTCCTGCTCAGTTGCCGCGCCCGGGGAGCCGCGTCGTCCAGGGTCAGGCCTCCCCATCAAAATTTACTGCAAACAATTTTTTACAACACCTGCCTCAGCGAGCTGTGAAATAATCTTCCCTCTTCGAAACCCAAGGCAAGTGCAAATGCATGTTTTACGCTGATCATATATATATATAAACCCTACACTTGTGTTCTGGGCTTGTATCTCATCTGGCCAGAGGAGGTAGAAAGTGCTAGAAATGTATGAGCCATGTCCAGCCCTGCTGGCGCGTGAAGCCGAGGCTGTGAGAGTGGCCGTTGACTTTCCATCCATTGCAGCCCCGCATTCTGCTGTGTCATCCCCCCAGGGATCAGCCGGGCCACCCCTGGTTCTGGGAATGGGAACACAGCACCTGGCTCGCTGGCCCTGGAAGGCTCCCAGGGACAGGGAAGGACCTGAGTGCAAGGGACAGGCTGGCCGATGTCCTTAAGGATGGCATCTGGGTGATTGTGGCCAGGGCTGAGGACACAGTTGCTTTGAGGGCTTGGCTGGAAGGAGGGGTTGTGCAGGTGCAGCGTGGGCGTTGAGAGGCTAGAGTCTCGCCTGTGACTGGCACAGGTGGTGCACTGGCACATGATGGCTGCTCCAGAGCCCATTGTGGCTCTGGGCTCCTGGACTGGGGTCCTCAGGGCACCTGGGACCTGCCACTATCGGAACCCGTATCCTACCTCTGCCATCCCCGGAGGGGCTGGCTATCTTGGCCCATTCCTCGCCCTCTGCTCCAGCTGTCTCCGTTTCTCTGCCCAGGTGCTATCTCTGGACACAGGGCTTCTATGCAGGCCGTCCCCGCTGCCTCATCCCCTCTGCCCTCATGGAGAAGCTCAGTGACTCGTGGGGCCTCCCACAATTGCCCACGAAAACCCACGTGTGCTGGGTGGATGGACTGCAGATGGCCATGGCCAAGGGCAAGTGAAGCAGAGGGACTAGACATGAAGGGGCCCGGCAGGTGCAGGAGCCCTGAGGCAGGGAACAGGCACTAGCTGTTTGAGAAGCTGAAAGGTGGCCCTGTGGGATCAGGGAAGACACAGGCTGACAGAGAGGCTGGTCTGCTGTGGGAAGAATCCAGGATACAGGGTGGGGTAGACCTGGGGTCAGCTGGGAGTCAGGGAGAGGGGAGGTGGGGGGAATTGTGTCTAGGGAGCAATGTGGAAGTGGTCTCATGGAGGTGAATTTAACAGACCTGCAGCTGGATGGGAGGTGGGGGTGGGAGTGGGGAAAGGGAGGAATGGGGGTGGGGAAGCTGTATTTGGGGTGGTTGTCCCCGCCCACCGAGGGAAGATTTGAGGGAAGAGAGCCCGGCTGGGGCGAAAGGTGAGGGGTGAGGGGAAGGCTCCACTCCGTGGAAGTGAAGGCCCCCCGGGAGAGTGTGGGTCAGCTGAGGAGGTGACGCCCCAGGGGACTTCCTGTCCACCAAGGCACACACTCACCCGTGACCTTGTGGGGCAGGTGCAGGGACCAGACTGGCTGGCCAGAGGGAAGAAGTGAAGGGAGGAAGGAATGTGGACAGCTGAGGACAGGGCTGGAGGGCAGGAGCCAGGCCTCTGGGAGGGGACGCTGGGACCCGTGGAGGGAGCGTGAGGTGCCAGCAGGTGGCTCCACTTCTGCCTGGAGGCTGAGCAGGTCGTTCTGCTGCTGGTGTTGCGGGGCATTGCGGGGCTGTGGGCAAAATCGTGGTTAGGAGGGTGCCTCCCCTTGGTGTTTGGAGACCCCCTCAGCAATTTTCCTAGCTTTGGGAACAGAAGAGGGGCTGGGGTCGCTCTGCTGAGTTTGCCTCTACTCAGGCTGCCCCCAGGCCGCCTGCACTACACGCACCCATCTCTGTGCTTACCCCAGCCGCCGGAGCTCAGGGAGTGCCTGGCTCCTTCTGGATCCCAGCATCCCGGGCTGTCCTGCTGGGGTCCCGTGCAGAAGGAAGGGGAAGGCAGCCCCCTCAGGGAGGGGGCACAGAGGGGCTGGTGCTGGGGTTTCATTGCCAACATCCCATATCTTTTTTTAAAAAAAGATTTATTTATTTTATTTTATTTATTTTATTTATTTATTTTATCACAAACTCAGATATACAGAGAGGAGGAGAGACAGAGAGGAAGATCTTCCGTCCGATGATTCACTCCCCAAGTGAGCCGCAACCGGCTGGTGCGCGCTGATCTGAAGCCGCTAGGCCACGCTCCCGGGGCCCCCAACATCCCATATCAAGTGATGGTTTGGGACCTGGCTGTTCCTCTTCCCCTCCAGCTCCCTGTTTGTGGCCTGGAAAAGCAATCGAGGCTGGCCCAAGTCCTTTGGGAACCTGCACCTGAGCAGGAGACCAGGAAGAGGCTCCTGGCTTGTGACTTTGGCTTGATCCAATTCTGGGTGTGGTGGCCGCTTGGAGAGAGAACCAGCAGGGAACACTACACCTCTTCTGTCACTCTGCCTTTCAAGTAAATTAATATATGTGTGTATCTTTTAGTAGGAGAACAGACAGGGCCAGAGAAATGGCCTATGAGCCATGAGGGATGCTAGAGGGGACTGGGCCAAGCCAAGGGACCTTGACTCCTTAGAAAGCATCACAGTGGGTCAGATCTGTGATATAATAAGTTAAGCTACTGCCTGCAACAACAGCATCCCAATATATATGGCACTGGTTTGAGTCCTGGCTGCTCCGCTTCCCCTGCAACCTGCTAAGGCACCTGAGAAAGCAGCGAAGGATGGCTGAAGCCCGTACACCCACATGGGAGATCCGGAAGAAGCTCCTCACTTCAGACCGGCCCAGCTCTGGCTGTTGTGACCATTTAGGAAAAGAACAACAATTTAAAAAAAAAAAAAGATTTATTTTTATTGAAAAGGCAAATATACAGAGAGGAGAGACAGAGAGGATCTTCCGTCCGATGGTTCACGCCCCAAGTGAGCACAACATCCGGTACTGCGCCGATCCGAAGCCGGAAGCCTGGAGCTCTTCCGGCTCTCTCACGCAGGTACAGGGTCCCAAGGCTTTGGGCCGTCCTCGACTGCTTTCCCAGGCCACAAGCAGGGAGCTGGATGGGAAGTGGAGCTACTGGGATTAGAACTGGTGCCCATATGGGATCCCGGCGTGTTCAAGGTAAGGACTTTAACCACCACACCGGGCCCAACAACAACAAATTTAAAAAACCAAATGTTTTGGGTCCAGCAGGGAAAGAGACACAGACAGGGCACCCCCATTTGCTAGTTCACTTCCCAAATGCCTGCGGTGACCAGGGCTGGGCAGGGCAGAAACCAGCAGTCAGGAGTGTAATCCAGGTGTCTGACATGGGTGGCAGGGATCCAGGCATACCGAACCGCCCCCACCGCCCCGTCCCTGAGTCAAGAGCCACAGCGGGCACTCAGATGGGGCTCAGACCCCCTAATTGTCTGGCCCAGCAGCCACGCAAAAGCATGGGTGGGTCATGTGACCTCGGTGCCCCTGGCACCCCACACTCCAAATGCCGCACACCCCCTGCTAGGGTCTGACATGCACTGTGCTTGCTGGCAGCCCCTCCTCGAGTCCCAGCCCTGTGCGGAATGCAGGATCCGTGTGGAGTAAGCTACCTGTGGCAGGTGAGGGAAGTGGCTGATGGGCAGCATGGATCGGACAGGTTGGGGATGGCCGTACCATGCCCTGAGCACACCTGTGGTCGGTGTGGCTGTGTGGGCTCTGCTTCACCACCACCACTGTGGGCAGGTGAGGGGACAGAGCCTACAATGGAACTAAGTGACTGGCAGGGAAAAGATGTTTGCATGGAAGCTTCCAGAAGGCCACAGTCCACTCTGAATGCTGTCCCAGATCTGCATGTCTACCGTGCGTTTGCTTTGTGCTTGGTGGCCGCTCCCCACAAGCAGTCAGTGGGGGCTGTGGTTCCAGGAGGGCTTGTCCCCCAGCTCAGAGCCTGGGTGTGCAGGCGGCTAGCAGCCAGCAGGGGGAGCGCGTGAGCCGCGAGCTTCTCGGAAGCCTCCGAGTGGCACTTGGGGGGCCTGACCTGGCTTGGCTGGCCAAAGCCTGGGGGGCACGGCTTGGAACAGGGGTCGCAGAGTCCGTGACCCAGTGGGGCTGTGACTCCCCGCTCCCCAGTTGTGGCCACAGGTGTCCTCCCTGCCTCTCAGTGCTCCTAATTTAGAGTGTGGACAGTTTTGTCTTGGGGTTCTGCTGGGGTCATCTCAGGGGGTCCCTTGGGCCCCGGGGTGTTGTTCTCCAAGGATGGCTGTTGTATGGCCCACCAATCATGAGGATCATGTCACCCGGGAACTGCTGACTGGTGTCGTTGAGTGCCATCAGCCCCCCAAGTCAGCTTGTGCAAGTTCATTTGGAATTGTTTGGGGGGACATCTCAGTCCCCCTTCTCCCCTCAAAGACATGAGGGCCTGGATGGATGGAGGCGTGGCTCTGACCCCAGTGCTGAGGGCAGGGCTCCCCGGGAGCGGTGGAAAGCTGGATGCACCCTGCACGGCGGGGTGACCCTGAGGGTGGGGCGCCCCTAGCCGGCTCCCCTTGACTCTCCTCCCCACCCCCACCCACAGCCTTTCTGAAGGGCCTGAGCGACAAGCAGCGAGAGGAGCACTACTTCTGCCAGGACTTCGTCAGGCTCAAGAAGATCCCCACGTGGAAGGAGATGGCGAAAGGTAGGCGTTGCAGGGCATGCGTGGGCAGCGGGAGCCGGCAGCTTGGGCACTGCTGGCGGCAGGCAGGCACTCAGCACCATCTCTCCCCAGGACCCACTGGGAGTCCAGGCCTGCCACTGGAGCCACCTGCCCACCCCTGCTAGGTTGTCAGGAGCTGTGTGTTCGGGGGAGAGGGAGCTCCCAGTCCCTGCACATGGCTGAGTGGGGCTCTCAGATCATTCACACCTCAATATTCATTCAAAAATGGGCACGGAGAGCATTCATCTCTGCCGGGCCTCCCCCTCCACCCATGCTCGGTCCTGCGTGGGGATGGGCAGCGAAGGTGGCCTCTCTGTGACCCCCATCCCCACCCTGTGGTGGTCCCTGCCTGTCCAGGAGTGGCCGAGAAGGTGGAGCAGCCCAAATACAAGAAGGACAAACAGCTCAATGAGAAGCTCTCCCTGTTCCGGGGTGACATCACCAAGCTGGAAGTGGATGCCATTGTTAATGCCGGTGAGTGGATGGCTGCCTCGGTCACCTCTGCCCCTGGCCGCCCACGCGGCAGGCTCCAGCGAGGCTTGGGCGCCAGGCGAGGGGGTCCCGCTGGCGCCTGAGGCCCTGCGGGGATGCCCAGACCCAGGACCCATTAGCAGCTGGAGAAGGGTGGGGGTGCTGCTGGAGCAGGGCCAGGAAGGTTGGAAGTGGAGTGTTTGGTCTGTGCTGGGTGGAGGCGGCCGAGTCCCCATGCCTGGCTTCCTTGCTGCGCCTCCATCATACCTGGACAGGTGGGGGAGCATGTGCAGGTGTCAGGGTGGAGTGGAGTGGCGCCCTGGCTGGCTGCTGCCCACCCAGCGTTCGCCTCTGCTGGCTCGGCACTTTATGGTGAGGAGTGCGGAGTGGGCTGCGGGTGGGGAAGGGCAGGCGGCTGGTTGTCTGGCTGAGGTCAGGTGTCAGAGGAAGGACCGTGGCCTGCTGCCGAGCCAGCATGGGCCCGGGAAAGTCCCATAGATGACCGGCCACTGAGTCCACAGCCCCTACTGTCCTAGGCGGGCAGCCGAGGCACGGGGCGCCTCTGGGAGGGGGGTGTTGCATTCACTGGGCCTGCCCCCACCCCCACCCGCAAGCTTCTCCCTGCTCCTTCATCTCACCCGAGGCAGCCATGCTGGCCGTGCTGGCCATGGGACCTGCCGGAGTTGCTGCTGCGGGCCGGCCAAGCTCCGGGACAGCCTTGGTACTGGTACAGTTTTGTCGGCTGGCTGTGCTGTTTTCTCGATGGGCCTCCAAGAAGGGGCGGCAGCACTGAGGCGGGGGAGACATGCCCCACTGGGCTCAGGTCTGGCAGCTGTCGGCCAGGAGGAGAGCCTTCTGCGCTTGCCCCAGGGTACGATGGGGTGGCTGGGCAGCCACACAGGTCCCCCCTCCAGGGTGCTGGGGACATCTGCTGATGTTGGCCTGTCCTCTCTGTTGTCCTTCCAGTCGGGGGACAGAGGATCGACGTAGGGGCCCAGGTGGGTGAGTGTCTAGGAGGCAGATGGAGTGGGTCCATGGGGCTGTGAGTGGTGGGTGATTTACATGCTTGGGATGCGGTGGCTCCGTCTGCTTCTCGTTCGAAGAGGTACCAAGGACTTGGCTTCCCCGTGTTCCCGTCTGGCTTCCAGTTGCTCCTGGGCACAGTTGCGAGGGATGGTGGGCAGCCTTCCCAGGGCCACGGGAGCTGGGGATAACTCGGCCAGAGCCTGAGGGCAGCCTTGTGCTCCGTACCCTAACCCCTAATCCCCAACACTGCTGCCTGTCTTGGTGGTCCTTCGGGCCGCAGCCCTGTGTTCCCTACAGTTCCCTGCCTCAGTTTACCCTACGCCTCACAGCTTGTCTCCCCAGGAGGAGGCAGGCCTAGGCCTGCCAGGAGCACCCCCTCCGGCCCTCGGCCCGCCGACCGCCAGGGGGCAGCAGAGCCCGCGGTCGCTGGGCACCCGTAAATCAGCCTGTTTATTAGCGGAATGAAAGTCGTGGGCATGGCAGGGCTTTTGTCGAAGCCGCATAAATCCGCGTCTGGCCGTGTGGAACCCATGTGTGCTTAATTCATATGTAAAGTTTCAAGCAGGAGGAGAAGACGTGTCCATTAAATTCTATTTGACTTGATTATAATCATTAGCCGTGAATAATTGGCGCTCGGCGCCGACCGCTGAGCCGCCACAATGGGTGAGAGGAGAGAGCGATTATCTCGGGTGGGAACGTCTACATTTTGCTTTTTGAGACTAGAGCACTGTTGATCCCCGGGCGTTGGTGGCCCGTGGACAGCAGTGCCAGCTGGACTGGGCAGAGGCTCTGGGCCCTGCTTCCTGCAGGACTGTGTGTGCTGACTGGGGGGGAGCTCATGCCTGCTGGCTGGGGTGGGGGCTGTGGCTGTTTGGGTTGTTGCACCCGCAAGCACCCTGGGAAGGATTGGAATAGGATTGGGATTGGACGCACCGTGCTGTTTCCTCCCCACAGAGGGCCCAGCCCCGCGGCGTCCCTCCAGCTGGCGCTCCAGGGACAGCCCTGCAGCCTGGCCCACCAACAGGTGCTTGAGAGTGATGTGGTGGGCATTTCTGTGTGTATGTGAGGGGATGGGGGTGATGTGAGTGTGTTAGTATGGTGATAGACTGTGCATGTGTGTTGTGTGTGTGATAGCATGTGTATCGGGGTGTGTGTGATGGTGAATATGTATTGGGGGGTGTGTGTGATAGTGTGTTGGGGTGTCGTAGGGAGCTGGTGCAGAGCACAGGGGGTGCCTACCTGTGGATAGCAGGAACAGGCCCCGAGGCTGCCTGAGAAGTTGTGGGCCTCCGCAGGCCACTTCAGCCCTGCCTCTGGGCTGCTGGCCAAGGCTGCTTGCTCAGGCCATGCCGGGCGAGACCCAAGCTCCTGCCCATGAGACCTGCCGCATCCATCGTAATTAAATTGGGGCTGCCATGTGACTGAGATAAGCTGGAGGGTTCCATGGGCCCCAATTAGGGAGAGGAGAGGCTGGGAGGAGCTGGTGGGGAGCTCGGGGCCAGGGATCCCCACCTGGGGGTACTGTGGCCTGCAGGGCACTGGCGGCTTCTTTGCCAAGGCGGGGGGTGGGGAGGTGTGACCTTCATTGAGGCTTCTGTGGCCAACAGGCAGCTGGGTCCCAGACCAGAAGCGTCCGGGACAAACACAGACCCCGATCTGTCTGGCCGCCCAGCCCTGACCTATGGGGTGTCATGGGGGGAAAGGCAAGTCTTTGTGCCCAGAAAGAGATGCCCAAGCTGCTCCTTACATTTTCCTCTGGTGGATGACATTGCACTGTGCCCCTCGTCCCAGGGCAGACGGTGTGGACAACACGAGTCCAGTTGCAAGACCCCCATCAGTCATCGGGAGTCAGGCCCAGCTGCTGAATGGGCTGTGACGTGCCCAGCACCGGGCACGCCACACCACACCACGCCAGGACTGGTTAATCCTGCGGGGTTGCGCAGTCCAGGTGCTGGGGAACAGGCGGGAAGCCATGTCTCCCAGGGACAAGCCGGCCTTGCCGGGAGTTCTTTAAGCCGCTTATTGATTTAAAATAAGGCATGAAGTGGCGCTACGTTTCCTTAAGACCCAGGGCTTTGATTTGTGAAAATCTGCCGGCCGCGGCCCGCATGCCCCCTCCCAGTGAGCCCGCGGATGCCCAGGCCCCAGCCCTTCCCGCCACCGCGCCTTGGTGATTTAGAGACCGCCTCGATGGACTGAAGCAGGGGGGCCGCAGGGATGCAGACTGCCTTGTGGGAAGCGTTCTGATGCTAAACTGTCGCCATAAATTGCTTTATCTGTCACTTCACATTTCAGCGTGTTTGCTGAGGCCAGCCGGCCAGCGGCTACACGGGCGCGGGCCTGGTGCGCCGGGCTCTGTGGTCGGCGGGGCACACGGACACAGCTTGTGGGAGGCCATGCTGTGTTCTATCCTCCCCCCCCTGGGGGTCCCCCAAGGACTAAGGGCTCTCAGGGCAGAGAAGGACTCATCATCAGACTTCCCGGCCCGCGTCCAGCACTGGGAGGGGGGCTGCCACAGCCACGCTTTCTAACCTCCCGTAAGCAGTGGGGTACAGGAGCAGCAACAGAGGAGTGCCTTCCCCCTGCACACACCTGCTTCTGCCTGGGGAAGGTCCAGAGACGCCCCCCACCCCGTGCTCAGATGAGGGGTCTCAGGGTTGCTGTGCTGGGTGGAGGTGGGGCTCAGTCAAGCTCGTTGTTTCACCAGCCCACCCTGGGGTCCAGTCTGGGAGCGAGGGGCTGGGGGAACCAGGGAGGCTGGTGGGGAAGCCTGGGTCCGGGTGTCCTCCCTCCGACATGCTGGAGGCTGCCCGGGTGACTGGCTCCCACAAGGTTGAGCGGTGGTTACATAAATCCGTGACTGATGGATTCCTGCTGAATTATTGAGATGCCCTCCTGATGAACAGAGCTATGGCTGGTGGGTGGGACCCTGGGAGGCCCTGGAAAGGTCCTCCTGTCCCCCTCCGCCCCCCAAGGACTTCCGAGCGCCCTGGTCCTTAGCCGGAACCTTCCACTTCCACGGGACCAGCCCCGAGAGCCGGAGCCTGGACCCGAAAACTCACGCTGTCTTGGGTTTGAGCAAATGTCTGTTGAATGAAGGAGTGATCAGATGCCCTTGGGAGGCAGTCAGCAGTGGAGAGGGGCTGTGGGAGCCTCGGACCCCCTCAGGGGCACGCCTCTCTTATTGTCCCAGAAGTGGTTCCTTTGTTTTGCTGGATGGGGTCGTCATGTACTTCCTGGGGTCTTAGTGTGGCTCTGGGGAACAAGGCATGCGAACCAGTGCCTGCCCTCCGGGCAGCTGCAGTCCCCTCGGAGGGAGACAGTGACAGCCCAGAGAGGGTGCTGTCTGCTGCCTGCTCAGGGTCACACAGCAGGAAGTGAGCCTCAAAGCCGACTTCCCGCCTCCCAGCTTCGAGCACTGTCCGGGCAGCCCTTCTCTACAACAGACCCCAGCCACCTCCCCCTCCCCGCTGTGCCAGGGAGTGGTGGCCCGCCCGCGAGGTGACCCTGGAGTGAGTCCTGTCCTCCGCTGCTCTGTCCTTGGGGCTGCCTGGCCGGGCACGGGCACCTGCACGCCCGCCCACCCGCGTCCCCGAGGTGCTGAGCCGAGGAGGATGGAGCTTGTGGGAATGTGTGTGTTTTGAAATTAATGGGGGCCATTAAACTGGCTGAGCATGAAAAGGGCTGGATGTGCGGCCCTTGGCTTGCGCCGCCGAACTCATCCGTCCGTGCCTGGGCAGACGGTGCCTAGTGGGCCCCTGGGTCCCCAGGCAATGAAGGGGTCCCCGCCCTGCTCCCCTTCCTGAAGCGGGAGTCCTCTTCCCCCTGACACCAGGCTCTGTGCAGATGGTGGATCTGGTGGGGTAGCCACTGAGTCCTCCCGGGACCCGCAGGCTGCGCCTAAACACACTCTCCTCCCTGAGCCTAGGGAGTCCTGGCCAGGCCTGGTTTCAGCGTGAGGCGGCCTCAGGGACTCAGTGCAGGCCCTGTTCCGTTACCTCTCCCTTGACCCTTGCAATGGGGACCCTCTGGAATTTCGGAGCTGGATTCCCGGGTCTGAGTCCACTCCACTGCGTACTGGCTGTGAGGTCTCAGGCAGTCCCCCAAGCCCTCAGTTTTCTCCTCTGAGAAATGGATGTGATGGGTTCCACCCCCTGGAATTATGTATTCAGTGTTTAGCACATGCCTGGCAAGATGGGTCCCTTGGGACATGCTGTTGCTGCCCCAGGGGCTCCTTGGGCCTGCCTGGCAGGTGTGCTGCCTGTTGGAAGCTGTCTCATATCTGGGGCTGGGCTAGGCTGGAGAGCAGGCAGGTGGCTCAGGGAATCGCACCTCCTGGCAGTTGGGGTCTTTCAGATGGGGGGGGTGTTCTGGCCAGGGGCCCCTCCCTGGCCTTCCCCTGAGCAGTTCTGCCACATGGGCGGCCCCCTTGCCCTCTGCGTCCCAGCATCTGCACTCCTGGTTTTCCCTTGCAGCTGATGTGTGCATCTGCTTGCCTAGGCCCAGGTCAGAGGGACGGGGAGGGGAGGCACTGCTGAGGTACCCCTGCATTCTGCTCACACCTGCAGCCGTCCTGGGGCGTGGCCAGGTCTGGCTGTGCCCACGGGGTGGCCTCGGAGGCCTCTGCAGTGGACCTGGGCTCTGGTCCATCTGCTCCTCTCTCGGGCACACTCTGTTTCTGTGTCATCTGTATGGGGGAGGGGGGAAGCAGTGAACAAATGGCCAGCAGCAATACACCTTGTGCTGGTGGCTCCTAACTGGAAACATTGCTGAAGATTTATATATTTGTTTATTTTTTTAAAAGATTTATTTTTTATTACAAAGTCAGATATATAGAGAGGAGGAGAGACAGAGAGGAAGATCTTCCGTCCGATGATTCACTCCCCAAGTGAGCCGCAACGGCCGGAGCTGTGCCGATCCGAAGCCGGGAACCAGGAACTTCTTCCGGGTCTCCCACGCGGGTGCAGGGTCCCAATGCATTGGGCCGTCCTCGCCTGCTTTCCCAGGCCACAAGAAGGGAGCTGGATGGGGAAAGTGGAGCTGCCGGGATTAGAACTAGTGCCCATATGGGATCCCGGGGTGTTCAAGGTGAGGATTTAGCCGCTAGGCCACGCTGCCGGGCCCATATTTGTTTATTTTTATTAGAAAGATTTACAGAGAGAAAGAAACAGAAAGAGCCTCTGTCTACTGGTTCACTCCTAAAGTGGCCACAACAGCCAGAGCTGAGCTA
Source organism: Ochotona princeps (assembly GCF_030435755.1). Taxonomy (NCBI): domain Eukaryota; kingdom Metazoa; phylum Chordata; class Mammalia; order Lagomorpha; family Ochotonidae; genus Ochotona; species Ochotona princeps. The sequence continues at coordinate 5,939,135 of NC_080835.1, forward strand.
AAGCCAGGAGCCAGGAGTTTCTTTAGGGTCTCCCACACGGGTACAGGGGCCCAAGGTTTTGAGCCATCCTCTACTGCTTTCCCAGGCCACAAGCAGGGAGCTGGATGGGAAGTGAAGCAGCTGGGATACAAACCAGCACCTGTATGGGATCCTGGCACATGCAAGGCGAGGATTTAGCCTCTAGACTATCACACCGGACCCACAAGATTTATTTATTTACCTAAAAAGTAAAGTCACACAGAGATCTTCCATCCACTGGGTCACTCCCCAAATGGCCACAGTAGCCACAACCTGACCAGGAGCTTCTTCCAGGTTTCCCACCTAGGAGCAGGTCCCAAGCCTGTGTCGTCCTCTGCTGCTGTGCCTGGTACGTTAGCAGGGAGCTGGATCAGAAGGGGAGCAGCTGGGACTCAAAACAGGTACCCATATGGATGCTTGACATTGTTGGCTTAGCTTGCTATGCCACAGTACCAGTCCCCAATCCACACTCCCAAGCCTCACCCCACCCATCCTGAGAGCAGGAACCCCCTTCAGGCCCGGGCCAGCCCACTGGCTCAGGGTCTGTCCCTCGTCAGGGCTTACGGTGTTACACACCATGGCCAAGGCTCAGGGTGTCTGTGCCGTAGGTCTCCGAGGGACATACGAAAGTCCACGGAAGGACAGCTCGTCAGAGCAGGGACCGGGCAGCTTCTATCTTTGTCGGTGGAGGGAAGTCAGGAGCCAGGGAGGGCTGTGGCGGAGGACCGCCCAGGACGGGATGGAGCCGGCTTCGGCTGGCGTGCCAGGTGTTGCCCAGAGGTTGGACTGTGAGCGCAGCGGAGTCACCAGGCAGCTCGTGGCATCCAGCCTCAACGGGCAGCCATGAAAACAGGAGTTCAGGGACTGCCCAGCATCCCCACCTATGGTGCTGGTGTTGGCTTTATTAATGCTGTCTGCTTGCATTTCCCATTGGGCTTCGATGCCATTGAACTTTTGAAAAGCAACAGCTCCCTCACTGAGCGTGCTGAGGGAAACAGGAACCGCTGGAAGCCACGAAGCAAATGGCCCAGAATGCATGTTCGCAACTGGAGCTTGGGACGAGCAGGTGGGGGTTGCTGGAAGGAGGTGGGGGGCCCTTGCTGGGGGTAGGGTCTTCTGAGTACAAAAGGCAGCTTGGAACTTGCTAGCAGCTTTGGTGACAAGGGAAATGGGCTTTGGGGAAGTCGGTTGACATTTCCTTTCAATCCATGCTCTGCCTTTTTCTCCACTCTCCTGCCCTTGTCTCCTTGTCGGCAGTCTGTCTCCTGCCCCCAGAAAGTTCTTTGTCGCCTCACGCAGCCACCTCGTCCCAGCTGGGGAGCCCTTTCCCTGGGTGTGTGCTGGAGGTTGGCTTCTGCCATTTTCTCTCCTGCCATGGCCTGGCCTCCCAGCTGGGCTTCTGGGCCCCTTGCCTTGCCCTGGGCCCACTGGGTAGGTGGCTGTAGCTCCTCTCAGACGCACCTGTGACTAATGAGGCTTGCTCCCGGGGGGCCACCGAGTTTAAAAACGTGTCATCGTCAATTGGAGGCAGAGGCTCATGCCTGATGAGGGTGGCCTGGGGATGGTCGCCCCTTAGTAGTAGCTGGCTGTGTGCCCCAGGGGGCTGCCCATGCAGCCGTGGACCTCAGCCCCTCACAGCCTCCTCCCCTCCCACCCTACAGAGACCTGGGGAAGCCCCAGTGCAGGGAGGGGGTCTTCTCTTATCTCCCCATCTTGGAGGCCGAACCTATGGCTGATTCCGTGTCAGGTGTACGTTCTAATCTCAGAAGCGGAGAAGGATGAGTGACTTCCGGGCATGAGGCCCCAAGAAGGCCCTCACAGCGCCCCCTGACCAACCCCCACAAGGGCTGGCAGGCAGGCGTGATGTGTGGGTCCTCCAGCAGAGCCTCCCTGTGGGAGACACCCACAGTGCCTCTCCTCAGCCTTGTTGCTTCCTTGCTGGGAAGGGACTGTGGGGGTCATTTGGTCCATGCCCCTTCTTCTGGGCAGGTGGCCTCCTGACTGGTGGGCCGGAGGGTGCACCTCTGCCCTTTCAGTGACCTGGGATGTTGTTCCGTGCTACGGGGATGGCAGATGACTTATCTGTAACCCAGAGCTTCTCACCATGTCGCCTTGAAGGAATGATGAATGAATGATTGGGTGCGGGCACATGGGACCTGTTTGAAGCGTTGCTCTAGTTTGCGGGCTTGGTAACAGCCGCTGCTTGGAGGGAGCTGAGCCCGCTAGCCCACCCCTACCCCGCTGAGGTCCCACACCTGCCTCTAGTGATTGTGGCGTCCATGTCTGGGTACAGCAGGGGGTGATCTTGGCCTACAGCCTCGGATCCCGGCAGGGAGCTCAGCTGGAGTGGGAGGGGGCTTGAGGCAGGGGGCGGGACCTGGGGGCGGTGGTGTCATGGGCTGGCAGTGAGAGGTTCAGTGGGCCCTGGCAGCCTCGAATGTCCGCACACCACCTGCTGCAGGGAGTCCAGGCTTGCCCCACCCCTGGCTGCTGGGAGGCCTCGAGGCAGCCGTTGCTCTAAAAAGGGGCCTTTATTTTTCCTGTCTCCCTAAATGTTATTGCTTTTACGGGCTCCAGCAGTCAGCTTCATAGCCTGTGCGCACACATCTGGTGGAACACAGGAAGCACTGGAGGAAAGACGACCCCGGGGCTGGTTCTGACCCAGGAGGCCAACCCAGGGGGCAGGTGCGTGTCCCCTCCCAGGTCAGGGGACAGGTGTGTGTCCCCTCCCAGGCCAGGGGGCAAGTGCATGTCCCCTCCCAGGCCAGGGGGCAGGTGTGTGTCCCCTCCCAGGCCAGGGGGCAAGTGCATGTCCCCTCTCATACCAGGGGGCAGGTGTGTGTCCCCTCCCAGGCCAGGGGCCAAGTGCATGTCCCCTCCCAGGCCAGGGGGCCAAGTGCGTGTCCCCTCCCAGGCCAGGGGGCAGGTGTGTGTCCCCTCCCAGGCCAGGGGGCAGGTGTGTGTCCCCTCCCAGGCCAGGGGCAGGTGCATGTCCCCTCCCAGGCCAGGGGCAGGTGTGTGTCCCCTCCCAGGCCAGGGGCAGGTGCATGTACCCTCCCAGGCCAGGGGCAGGTGCGTGTCCCCTCCCAGGCCAGGGGCAGGTGCGTGTCCCCTCCCAGGCCAGGGGCCAGGTGCGTGTCCCCTCCCAGGCCAGGGGCAGGTGCGTGTCCCCTCCCAGGCCAGGGGCCAAGTGCATGTCCCCTCCCAGGCCAGGGGGCCAAGTGCATGTCCCCTCCCAGGCCAGGGGCAGGTGCGTGTCCCCTCCCAGGCCAGGGGCAGGTGCGTGTCCCCTCCCAGGCCAGGGGCAGGTGCGTGTCCCCTCCCAGGCCAGGATTATGTGTAGGGACTGTCATTGCTGCAAGTGGGGGCAGGGAACTGTGGGCCCTGCAATTCTGATGGATGAGGTAGTGCACCTGGTGGGATGAGGGTGGCCTTCCCATCCTCCTGGCACTCCTTGGGTGCTGGCGGGTACACCCCTAGTCCCTGACAGTGTAGATTCCTCCGTGCAAGTTAAAAATTACTCTGGGTTTGGCTAGCTCTTTACAGGCCCTGCCAATAGGAGATGCCTTTTTGTCACCCCCTTCCCACCCCACAGCAGGAGGAGCGGAGGAGGGAGAGGGGCAGGGATTGGCGGACCATTTGAAAACGCAGGCCTGCCCTTCTGTTTGCTGGGGCCAAGAACCCTCCCTTCCCAGGAGGTCCCCAGGCTGTGGCTGTTGCTTTTCTCCTCCTGGCTTATTGTGCAAAAAGCTCCCACAAATCAATAAGAATACTGGGGACAGATGGGGACAGGTGTTTCTGGTGGGAGGTGGACCTGTGACCAGCAGTAATGCAGAAAGACCTTGCTGGCTTGGGGAGGCCGTTACAGTGAGTTCCTCTCCTACGCAGATATGGGTGCTGAGGGCCTGTGTGTGCAGCCCGGGAGACTGCCCTTTCCCGTGTGACCTCTGTGGTTTTCACCCCAGGCCGGCCACAGCAGGTGCTGACACATGTGAGCTGTGCGGCTGGGATCCCTCTGGCCCGGCATCTTGTAGGTTGGGCTGATACCCCTACCTGCTCTCTGCCAGGGATGCTGTTTCCTCCACTTCCCCTTGGCCAGCTCTGGTCCCCTTCCAGCCAAGGGGCCGCCTGCTTCTGGAACCTTCCCTTGCCTGAGTTGGTACCTCTTTCCCCCTTCATTGAGTTCTTTCCTTCTGCAGGGCCTGGGCTGCAGCGGGGAGCTAGGGAGCTGTGGCCTCTACACCTGGGACCCCTGGGGAGCCATGAGTTCTAGCCAGCCCTGGGACACCAGCAGGAGTCCTGAGGCGGCTATGTGTGTGTGTGTTGGGAGGCTCAGCTCCCGGCAGTGCAGGGCAGGCCAGACGGAGCCCAGCGCTGCTCCTGCAGGACCCAGCCCTCCCCAGGTAGCCCTTATCTGCCAAGCCCAGAGTGGCCAACCATGGTGGCGCTGCCTTTGAAGTGTGACTTCAGAGGGAAAGAGCTGCCCGCAGCCGGCCACAGTCCAGGGGAGTCTGGGGTTTCATATCCTTAGGTCACCCTCTGCTCACCTCCCCTGAGCCCAGGCCTGGTAAAAATACTGCCCCAAGCGTCCTCCATCACCGGCTTCTGTTTGCACCACCAACCCTACAAGGCCCAGCCTTCTGTGCCCAGTCCCCCAGATGGAAGTGGACATCCGCTTTCACCCTTCCTCCAGGGGGAATAAAATGGCCCATGTCCAGTCCCTGCCCCTGAACAGCACCTGCCTTAGCATGGGGAATCCATGCTAGTCAGGGAAGGCTTCCTGTAGGAGGTAGCCTGGGGGGAAAAGCCTGCACCTACATGGTTCTGTGCTAACCTGTGTTTTGTCCCTGGGCAGGCTGCTTTGGTATGTCTGTTCCTTGCTCTGCTCAGTGTAAACAATGGTCCCGCTGTGTGACAGGAACTTGTGACAGATGCCTGGCGCCCTGGGACCCTGCTGCTGTGCAGCTTTGGGGAAATCCCCCTTCCCAGTTAGTGAAGGAGCAGATCCAGTGGTCACACGGGGAGGTGCCATGTTTGTGAGACCTCCCCCCCCGCCGGCGCCTGGACCAGCCTTGCCAAGCCTCTCTCTGTGCCAGCTTTCCGAGGAACAGGCAGCTCGCAGGAACACTCTTCCCCACCCACCTGCACCTCCCCCACCGCCCGCTGGAGGGGGCCTGCTGCTTCTCTGGGGATCGCCCAGCCCTGGCCCCGTCACCCAAGGGTTTCTGATCTTGGCCTGCAAGAGGCCCCCAATTCCTTTTTCCTGCTTCTCACCACAACGAATCCATTTGCCAGGGCCCCGATCCAAGAGAAAGCTAATTAAAGAATTTCTGCTCTTGGCGCAGCCAGAGCCTTCAGGCTCCCCCACCAACTCTGTCCTGGAGTGTGTGAACACAGGCAGGAAATGGGGTGTAGGGCTCTGAGAAGGGGATCCTGGGCATCCTGGCCTCTTAGAATGAGGGGTTGCCTGGGCATCTCCCAGAATTTTAGGGGGGGGAAGGTGGGCACTGACCCCTCCTCCATAGCCCTCCAGGGCAGTGAAGGAGTGGAGTCCCCACCTTGTCCACCTGCTGTTCTGACAGGCCCACTGCCTGGGCTGCCCTCGCCCTCCAGGGTCCCTACGCCACTTGAGTTTGCTTGCTTCTCAAGGACTTTGTCTTTATTTAAGACTTCTGGAGAGAAAAAGAGATCTACATCTGCTGCTTCGTTCCCCAAATAATCAAAACCAGGAACCTAGAACTCCTTCTGGGTCTCCCATGTGCCTGGTGGAAACTCACACGCTTGAGCCATCCTGCAGCCTCCCAGGGCGTGCAATCTCAGGAAGGTGGATGGGAAGTAGAAGCGAGACTTGGTCCCAGGCGCTCGGCTACGCATGCAAGTGTCCCAAGGGGTGGGAGAGGCCTCCAGGCCACGACACTGCTCCCTAGAGACTTTCACCAGACAGCCAGCCACTGGTGACGGGCAGAGGCCTCGGGGTCGCATTCACAGTAGATGCTCAGAGACAACTTGTTGATCCTGTGCTTGGCAGGCAGGCAGCTCGCAGGACAGGGCAAGGGTCCTTACCCTCCTGCTACCTTTAGGAAACTTCTGGAGGGGGAGGGGAGGGATGGAGGTTCTTCCCCATGCAGCCCCCCTAACCCCCCCCATCGGGTCCCTGCACCCTTAAGTCCTGGTGCCTCCATGGGAATGAAGCACATTGAAACCCACAGGTGTCTTTTCGGGAACACGTGGGGCACCGGCGGCCTCGTGGAAATGAAATGATAAGAAATTGCCGCTGAATTCTGGGCAGAAGTAAATTACTTAACACCTGAGGCAGGTGGAGATGTGGCTGCCACTGCGGTGGCTTTTAATAAGCCGGTCTCCGAGGCCGCCGCTTCCTCTGGGAGCCAGCCGGCGTCTTCTCCAGGCGTAATTTCATTGTGTCCTAGGCTTGGCAGCGGTGCAAATAAGATCTCACTTCCCCCATAAATCTCCATGGGGGGAGGTCAGATCGCATCAGTATTGTCTGTCAGCAAGCAGGACCCACGTACTCTGCCAGGGAGGAGGGACCAGCTGCCACCACCCAGACCCACCAAGGTGGAGCCTCAGGGCTGACCAAAGTTGGGGGATGGCTTCCATCTGTTTGGGACCCCCCCAACCCAAGCAGGCTGCTCTGGACCCACTGCCACAGAGTTGGGGTGCAGGCTATGGTTGGGGAGGTCCTGCCCCCTCCTGGTTGGAGGCTGCAGGAAGCCAAAGATGTTCCCCGGGAGGAAGAGGAAGGAGAAGGGACATTTCCAGCACCCAGTGGTGGCCGGGTCTCTTGCTGCAACCGGTTGTGAGGTGGACCCTGTGGTCCTGACTGTCAGCAGATGGGGTCACCTGGGCTGTGGGATCCCAACCAGCAGGGGGCTCCTGCCTGCCTTCTGTGGGTCCTGATGCATCTCGGCTGCAGTGGCAGGTCTGGGGTCCTGGTTTTGCAGGGTATCAGGCGTCGGCTGGCCATACAGAGCAGGGGTGCCAGGGAGAGTTCTTGGACTGTGGGGATTTCCTCTCTGCTCAGCCTTGGGTCTGCCTGAGGGGGCTGGCCAGCCCTGCTGCTCTCCCAGAAGGGTGGGCTCTGTCTCTTAGGCCACCCACCCTTTCCCAGAAGTGATCTCTTCCTTGGTTTGATCTAAAATGCAGGGCCTGGAACCTTCTCCTGGGGCTTGTAGCAGGCCCAGCCCCGGCTGTGCCTCTAATCCCTAGCAGTCCCCCTGAAGCTTATGGGCCCCCACCCTACCCCTCCCAGTCCTCTTACAGGCCAAGCTGGGGCCAACCTTGGCCTTCCTGCCCCCTGCACTGGGCAGGCTGGGCTGGGGGTGTGGCCAGGGTGCTTTAGCTGGTGGAGACCCACCTGTGGGAGCCTCTGCCCCCTTTGCTGCATCCATGAGCGGACCCTGCAGGGGTGAGGCCATGTCGGGGTGGGGTCGGCACCCCTGCCCTGGGGAGACCCACATCCCAACCCCTTCCTGCCCCTGTGGAGTAGACAGAGCAGTACCTATGGTTTCTGTGCTCCTGATTTTTTTTTTTTTAAATTTCGTTTTGAAAATACAAATTTTATTATCAGTCAGCCATTTATCCCCAGATGCCTGCTGGGGCTGGGCCAGGCTCAGCAGCCAGAAATTCAAGCCCAAGTCTCCAACCACTTCACTGTGTGTGTGTGACCTCCCCACCCTCCACGGACCTGGCTGGTGCCCTCCAGGAATCTGACGCTGTGGGAAGTGACACCTGCCAACTAGGCCTAGCCACACCTGCACATTCTAGCTGTGGGGCCGGGCAGATGTGTCTCTGAGTCCTTTCCTGGGAAGGTCACATGGTTAGAGGGTCTGCACAGCCTGACCTGAAGCCCGCCACAGGACAGGGCCTGCTCAGGTGTGTCTGGGAACTGAGCCACGTGAGACAGGCCTGAGAACCAGGAGAGAAAGCAGCCAGGGAGAGTTTGCTGTGTCGCCCTCAGGCCTAGAGACAGCCTTGGTGCAGATCTAGCTCCCCCAGCCAACCCCTCTCCCTAACACCCTAGCCCCAGCGCACAGTAGGTCTGCAGCAAATGTCTCCTGCCTGGTAGGCTGACTATACATATTCCAGAAAGATCCCTCAGCCTACGCACACAGGATATGATCAGAGTGCCTGGGTTATGCTAAATTTAGCAAGAAACTGCTGCTGTTCTCATGGAAAAAAAGAGTCCCGGCCCCACCTCCAGCCCCCAGCTCAGGGCGTGAGATCCGCAGCAGCAGCAGCTGTGGGAGCTGTGGGCACTGCGGGCCTGGGAGGGGGCTGGGGGGTGACAGGCCCGGCTGGTGTTCACTGGGGCGGCAGACTAAGCATGCATCCCAGGGCCCCGCGGCACAGCCCTGCTCTTATCTGGGCACGCACATGGCTGCCAGCACCTCTGACGGGCTAATCTGTGGCTCCTATTAACACATCCCCATATGGAGACTTGCCGGGGTGTGTCCGATGTCATGGCTTGTCTAAGTTCCCACTGGTGGCGGGTGTCACCAGCAGCTTTCCGGGGATCATGGCATGAGGATTAGGGTGCAGGGTGAGGGGTGCCCAGAGAATATGTTAGTCCCAGAGTCCCCATCCCTTCTCGGCTCCCGCCTCTGGACCACCTAGACCCTGGAGGGGAGCTGAACGAGAAGGGGTAATGCCCAGCCACCCCACCCCTGACCCAGGGCCAGCATGCCAGTAAGCAGCCGAGACACCCTTAAAAGTTAAATCTGTTTATTTCAAGAAAGGACAAAGGCAGGTGGGCCTGTGGACATCTCGTAGGAAAACAGACAGACAGAGAATGGGACGGGGCGGGCTCATCACATTCATTTCCACGCGGAAGTCTGAAGGCACCTACAGGAAGGAGGCCAAAGGGCGTTCGCAGTGCACTTTGGTTTGTGTTGTTGTGGCGGCGGCTGCAGTGGCGGCGGCTGCAGTGGGGGTCTGTATGTCTTAGTTTTCCAGAAACCCACCTGGTTTGGGAGTGGCCGGGCCTCCCAGGCACACAGCCAGCAGTGGTGGGGGAAGGCCTGGTCCCCAAGACCCCCCTCCGCTTGTACCCCTTGGAGAAGGAGAAAGATGGGACTGTGTGATTGAAGGCCTCCCGTCCCCAGCCCCCCCGCCACACACACTGGGGGAACTGGAGCGGAGACTCACCCCCCCCAGCCTCTGACAGAGGAACCACGCACCTGCCCCCTCCTCCCCAGACCCCTGGGAAGGGGCTGACTTGGAGCAAGCAGACCCGGAAGCAGATGCAATCCAACCAGGCTTTAATCATCTGGACAGAGAACGGCAGCCAGTGGGTAGAAGAACCTGCCCTGGGCTGGGCCTGCCTGCGTGGGGGCCGAGGGCTCTCTTTGCTGACCCCTGTCTGCCTGACAGCTATAGCCACCAGCATCACCTGGCACCCACCTTCCTGTGAGGTCCCCTGACACTAGCACCTGCTCTCAGCTGCTCCTGGAAGGTTTCAGGGTCCTTGCGTTGCTGTCCTAAGAGTTCCCAGGGGGCCAGGCCTTGGGTGCCCATGTGGACATCTCCACCAAGGAGGCCCCTGGCACGTAGGCTGGGCTGGGCGGGCTGGGACACCTGTAGGCACGCAGCAGCCGGCAGCCAGCCAGAGCTGCCTGGCCGAGCCCTGCGTTCATGGCAGCTTTGATTGTCGGCTGGGGTGGCATTTGTTTCCCTCTGTCAGAGGAAGAAGCTGGATGGGCCTCCACAGGCGACGGCTCGGCGACTCAGGGTGGGCAACCTCCTCCCCTCCTCTGGTCCGCCTCCTTCCAGGTCACCCGCTGGAGGCAAGGTTTAGAGGAAACAGAATTCCTCAGGGTCTCTGCCAGGGGCTCACAGCTGGAAGTTGGGGTGAGGCGTGGCTAAGCGTGTGAGATGACTCCAAGGCAAGGCGGCCGGTAGGCAGCCAGCAAACGGGGAGGATGGGGCAGTGAGAGGTGGCAGCCGTGGATGGCTGTCAAAGGAAGGGCGGAACACTCGTGTCCATTGGGCACTGTGCCAGGCTTCCAGGCCCTGTGGACCCCTGGGAGTCTGTGGGGAGCTAGATGACAATTCTGATGGGCCTCCAAGGGACTTAGGACCAGGGCAAGTGAAGACTGTTCCTGCTAGGACCATCTGGGGTGGGAGACCAGGGGTCAGGTTGCCATGCCTGCACTGACTGTCACAGTGCCCTGCATACTAGTCAACCCATGCACAAGGCCCCCTGGGCCCTCCCTGAGCCTGTGAGCAACACAGCTGGTCCCCTGAGAGCTAGGGCAGGTGCCAGCAGGAGAGCCTCCAAGCTGGCAGCCAAGCTGGACCCGATGTCCTGGGGTCGGGGGGTGGGCTTCCGCAGCACCCCAGGGTCTCTCTCTGGGCAGCCCTGCAGATTCTGACAGCAGGCACGTGGGCTGACCTCCGCAACAATGGGACTTTCCAAAGCAGAAATAAACCATCTATATAGCATGCCAGGGGAGGGGGAGGCAAACAAAATCTTTACATCAGTTTGGTTTTTTCTTTTCTTTCTTTTTTTTTTTTTAAAGAAGCCAGCAAGGATATTTCAGGCAACTACTTGGAACATTTCAAAAGAGCCATAAATGCCGAAAAATACAGAGCGTGCCGTGCCCTGGGAGCTGGCAGCCGGCCGCGATGGTTAGTTTGTGCCTGTGTGTGCGAGGTGGCAGGCATCAGAGCCCCAGGCCCAGAAGGGGACCCTCGGCCAGCCCTGCCCCAAGTGTGGGTCACTGTCCTCGCCCCCTTGCCCCTTGCTGAGTTCTGAATGCTGGAAGGGGTGGCTCAGGCCCACACTTCCTCCCTGACACCTTTGGAATCCTGAGGCTGGGCGCAGTTGGGTCTTGGACCAAGCTGGGTGGCTGTGTCTGGGAACCTTGGGACACGGAAGCCTGGGTGGGGCCCAGAACCTTCCAAGAGCTCATCTCAGGCTGCAAAGATTCCCGCTCTAACCCTGTCTGGCACTTGAATGCCCCCAGTCTAAGGGAGCTCACTGCCTGTTCTTACTGCTGGGCTGGCTTCCCTCCTCCCTCTTTGGGGTGTCCCAGTGTAGTGGAACACCCCTGTCCCTTTCACTTTCCACAGACAGATCCACCCTGTGACAGAGAGGAAGCACAAAAACCCACAGCCTTGGAGACCTCTCAGTGACCACACCTTTGCAGGCTGGTGGAACCCAGGGGTGGGGATAGCTTCTCAATCCCCGCTGTGGCCCACTGGGCAGCCCCCCTAATCCCTGAAGGCCCCACCTGGAGCCACTTGTGCCCTTCCTATAGGCAGAAAGCAGGCACTGCGCCCGAAATGCTCACCATGCAGACAGCCACTTGGGGTGGGCCCATCCACCAGGAAAAACCCTCCTCTCCCTTCAGCCCTGGGGAGTTTAACCTCCCCTGATCAATTTAGCAGATTCACTGGCTTATAAACGGCAATGATTTGCATCTTTGAGCCTTTTTATCCCTCCTTAAGGAAAAAAAAAAGCCTCCTCTCTCTGTGTTCTGGAAGGCCTGTGAATTGCTCGTTAGCACCCGCCCTGGCACCCATCCAGCAGCAGGTGGTGGCCTGGCTGCCTTACCTGCAAAGATTGGAGTGCGAGAAGGGGATCCATCGCACAGCGGGACCCGGCCTCGCTATGGACCTGGGAGCGTGGCTGCACTCCAGCCCTTCCTGGTAATGCACGCCCCAGCTCCACGGGCTGCATTCCCAGTGTTGCTTTTATAAGCTCATGGCTCCGCTCGGAACCCTGCTCTCCCTGGTGTGGTCAGCAGGAAGTGGATTTGCGGAGTGGGTTGGCCACAGGCTGCGGTGGGTCTGGCAGAAGGCAGGGTTTAGGTTCAGCACTGTCCTGGGTGTGGCTTAGAACTGCCTTACCCCTCTCAGAGGCTGCTCTGGGCACTGCCTGTGCCCTGTACCCAGCCCCACAGTATCCTTCACTTGCCTCAGGGGACCAGAATCACTGGAGAGAAAGGGAACTGTCCGCTTGGCTTCCGGGACACCCCACTCTCCTGGGTGAAGTTAGATCCCACCCCCGGTACCCCCACCTCACAGGAAGGGAAACCGTGTTTCCGGTCCCTGCCTCTCGCTTCCCCTGAGGCTGGACAAGGCCAGCCCAGACCTCGAGGGTGTCCCTGTGCCCAGGCTTCAGGCCTTGGCCAGGGGCTGTCACACAGAGGGTGCCGAGGGAGGCTGCGAAAGGAAAGCAGGACGGCTTCTGATGCGCATCAGGTCTGCAGAATTGAGTATGACTAATTAATAGATTTTATTCTTAGTAATCTCTTAAGCATTCCATACATCGGGCCCCTCTCCTGAGCTGAGCTTGGGAGAGGCCTCATTCGCAACATGCAAATGACGCCTGGCCCGCCTGCCTTCTCTCCCTCCTTGCCTTTCCTCTCTCTCTTTTTAAAGGGAAAATTTAAAGGCAAATTGCCATGTAATAGAAAAGAGATTCCAATCACTACATCTAATTACCACGAAGGGTAAACCACTTAACCAAAGAAGTGTCATGGGCTCTTTTTCCTTTTGTAAACTTTAAACCTGCCTTAAATACCACCAAAAAAAAAAAAACCAAAAAAACAAAAAAACCACTGTGGACACCAAGGCCAGCAGGGTGGTTCTGACTCTAGCGCAGGAGGAGGGGGTATGGGAGGGCCCTGGGGTATCCCCGAGCACCACCTGCCCATCTTGCTGTGTGTCCAGGCCTGCCTGCAGGGGACCCAGGGTGCCCAGCTGGTGCCTGGTATCCCTATAGCCAGAGTCGGGTGGAGATGGCCGTGCTGCTGGGCGTGGTGCCTCTATGGGCACCTGCAGGGCCCAGTTGCTCTCCAGCTCTGCTCCCTGGGAACTCTGGTCCCCAGCAGGCAGAGCCTTCCCCAGTCACCATGGGGAGACCCTGAGCTGGGCCTGGGGTGTGGCTGGAAGATGTGGTGGTGCCTCTCTTTTGCTGAAGACTTGGGGGGCCCCTGCCCCCCCCCACCTTGCAGGTAATGCCCCTTTTCCAACAGCCTGGAAGGAAAGCTTGGGAACAGTGTCCTCCATCCTCCCCAGCCTCAGCATCGGAAAAAAATGATACAGGCAGAAAAAGGAACATAAAGATCGCCTGGAAGCAAAGACGGCCCCAGGGGCTGCCTCGGGGCTGTGCCACCTCCTGCCCAGCTCTGAAGGGCTGGGTCAGAGCTTTTCAAGTGCAGCAAGCGGCTGGCACCAGGACCAGGGTGGGCAGCCCCGTGCCTGCTGCCCAGCCTCCTGCTCCTGCCCTGGCTGTGGTGGAAGTGCCGGAGGCATGAGGAGACCACTGTGGCTAGCGGCTGGTGCCTTTTAATCCTCTGCCCTAGGACCCACGCCTGCATCCGCTCGGCGGCAGCGTTGACACATGCCGCCCCACGCTCCCAGGGGGCTGGGATACAGCGAACATCAGAGGCCGCCGCCCTGTTCCCCCACCCCCAGCACTGCTGTCATTATTTCATCATCGTTTTAATCTCATGGCTCGCCACACTGCGCCATCACTTGATAAATGATAGCGACACTGATTCCAGAGGGAGGAAATAAAATCTTAACTCTTCCAAGGGCCCTGGCCGCTCCCCTCTCACAGGCTGTTTTCTGAAGGAGCTCTAGTCTCTGTCCCTGGGAGTGAGGCATGAGGAGGGGGGCTGGCTGGAAAGGGTCTTTGGAACCTTTTCCTGTTGGTTCTTGGGTCTGAGCAGCCCAAAAGGTCTCATCAGCCGAGGTTACCAAAAAGAAAAAAAACAAAAAATAAAACAAACTTCCTGTGCTGATGACCTGTCCCAGGACTCCCATGGAACATGCTCAGAGAGCAGTGGCTGTGTTCACCTCTGCTGGAGAGAAGACCCAGTAGGGGCTTCTTTCCTCCACAGCAGGAAGGACAGCGGCCCAAGACAGCCAAGCTGAGATGGGCCAGGGAGGCACATCCTTGCCTGGCCTGACCCTTGCCAGCCAGCAGGAAGAACATGCCTCCACCTCTGAGAGCAGCAGTAGCCTCCCCCATCTCCCTCTTCCCCTCCCCCATTAGCTCCCATCCCCCATACATGGTCTACTTACTTATACTCAGTGATTTCTAGCAAAAAATATTTTCACAATTCTATTGTCTCAGGAAATGTAAGGACTGACCCAGGAAGTACTGCAGGGACCACAGATGCTGCTCTAGCTACCCATCGGCACTGAGAGACGCGGGGCTGGGACGGACGGGCGGACGGACGGGCGGAGGCACCTCCACGTGGTGGCCAGGGATGCTGCAGCTTCTATGGGGACCTCTACAAGGCCCAGGAAGAGCAGCATGCTTCTCTCCCTGGAGCTGACAGCATGTAACCCTCCAGAGAGTGCAGTGAAAGACCCCCACACTCCCACTGACCAGGCGGGGGGATGTGCGGAGGAAGCAGGGAAGCTATCCCAGACATCCCCTCAGCCGACCGTGGGCTGTTGAGCCTGCAAACTTCCGTGAGGGTGTGGCAGCCGTGGCATGACTGCGTGGGGCCCCGTGTGCAGCCGCTTCTCTCTGGTTCTGTATGACAGCTTGCAGGTGTGCATCGAGGGCACGTGTAGGTAGTTATCTGTTGCAGTTTAGGAAGAAGCCCAGACTACTTTTAGCGCACCCCCCACACTGACTTGACTCCCCTAAATCATATCTCTTGTGGCCGTGAACCCCCTTCCTGCCTTCTATTCTTAAAAAAAAAAGAAAATTCTTCCCCTGACCATGACATTCTAACAAGTCGCCATCTCTCCCCAGCCGTGGCTTACTGCTGGGGGACCAGAGGCGCCCCCTTTTCTCGCTTGCTTGCTTGCTTGCTCGCTCGCTCTCTGGGATAGCGGTAGCAATGGCCAGAGCCAGCCGGCCGGCGGGGAGCCAGCATCATGTGTAGGAGTAGTCAGCGTCGGGGATGCCACCGTCACGGTAGCCCCGGGTGGCGCCGTAGCCGATGGTGTGTGTGCCCTTGCCCAGGCTGCTGCCATTGGAGGGGAAGATGGTGTGCACCACATACTCCTCTTTGGTGCGGTATGGGTTGATGGGCAGCATCTGCAGCCCGGGTCCACGGATCTCCAGGATGGAGTTATCCTTCTTGGTCCCCGACTCCATATAGTCATCCTTTCTCCTGCTGCCCCGGTTATAGGCCCTCTCCCGGCCCAGCAGCTCACCGGCCCGGTGCACATACCAACAAATGGCCCCCAGGACCAGGAAGAGGAAGACCAGGGCCACGGCACTGCCAACAATGCCCGCCAGGGGCAGGCCTGCCATGGGGCCCACATTCTGCTCCTGGTTGAGTGTGGTGGCAGGGCTATGGCTGTCAGCTGTCTCTGCCTTGGCACACACAGGTGTCTCATCTGCCACGTAGGCATTGCTGGTCTCCATGGTGACCATGCAGATGATATAGGTAGACTTGGGCTCCAAGGCCGTGAGCAGGTACTCAGTCTTATCCCCCTGCACCAAGGTCTCGGTGATGGAGCCCACAGCCGGGCTATGTCCCAGGCGTAGCCAGCTGAGCCGGAAGGAGGAGGCTGGGAGTGTGGCCTTCCACGTGATGCGGATGGAGTCTGCTGTGAGTGGCTTCACATGGATCACCAGGGTCTTGGCGCTGTCGCCTGTGGCCATGGGGTAGTCAAGGTTGGAGTCAGGGAGGCGCAGCCCCGGTCTCTTGGCCTTGAGCGTGAACAGTGAGCCCTGGGGTGTGGTGGCTGCAGCAGCGGCAGCAGCGGCGTGGTTGGAGGCTGTGGTCTTGGCAGCAGTGCCGGCCACGCCGGCTGCACCACCCTGAGCCCCAGCCTCGGAGCACTCGTCCATCTCGGTGGTGATGTCCTTGATGGCCATGCCCCGGACCTTCTCGGGGCCCTGGCACATGAGACCCCGCACGTTGACCACAGTGGCCCGTGCTTTCACCCAGTCCCGCAGCCACATGAGGTTGCAACCACAGAACCAGGGGTTGTTCCTGAGCAGCAGCTGGGCCAGGTTGCCCAGGTCATCGAAGAGGCCACGGGGCAGTGTGGTGAGGTTGTTGTTGGACAGGTCCAACCGCTCCAGCTCGCGCATCTTGGCCAGCGTGTTGTAGGGGATGTGGGTGATGGCGTTGTCCTGCAGGTAGAGCTTCTGCAGGTGGGCGCTGGGCAGGTTGAGGGGTGGCGCGGCCAGCGAGTTGCGCACCAGCGACAGCTCCGTGAGGTTCTGCAGGCGGCTGAAGGTGTCGTCAGCGATGCGTTGGTTAGCCAGCAGGTTGCCGTCCAGCACCAGACGCCGTAGGCTGCGCAAGCCCTTGAAGGCGTGCAGCGGGATGGTGGAGATGCGGTTGTCGTCGAGCCGCAGCTCCTCGAGCGTGTGTGGCAGCCCTGGTGGAATGCTGCTCAGGTGGTTGCGGCTGAGGAAGAGCAGCTTGAGCTGCTTGCTGTCGGCGAACGCGTCCTCCTCGATGCTGACGGTGGACACGGAGTTGTCATCCAGGTGCAGCTTCTCGAGCAGCGGGATGCGGGCCAGCGAGTCACGGGCGATGGCACGCACATTGTTGTCCTGCAGGTGCAGCTCCCGCAGGGAGCGGGGTAGGTTGATGGGGAACTCATCCAGGTCGTTCTCATACAGGTAGATGACCTGCACGCTGACCTTGGTCTTGAGGTCCTGGGGGATGCCAGCGTTGTTGATGTGGTTGTTCTGCAGGTAGAGGGTGGTGGCATCGTCAGGGATGTCGGCAGGGATGGAGGTGAGCCCCCGGTCGTTGCAGTAGATGAAGCCATTGTTACAGCGGCACACAGAGGGGCACGTGGTACTGTCGATGACCTCTGTCAGGAAGGCGATGAGCCCGTAACACAGGAACAGCCAGTCCCGCAGGTCCATGGTGGCTGTGGTCATCACCACGGTGGCTGTGACCGTGGTGGCAGGCGTGGCAGTGGCAGTGGCCATGGAGTGTGCCACCACCATGGTGCACGGCTGGTGGGGGGAGAGGAGAGTCCCACTCCGCCTGACCCCACGGAGGACCCCACCACCTGCAGGGAACACAGAAGGGGTGTGGTGAGCATGAGGCAGGGATGAGCATGGCACGTGTACACCCACCCACCACTACAGGACCTCCACAGTCACGGCCATGGTCAGGGTCACAGACGAGTGTTTTTGTCAAACTCAGATTCTGATGGTGTAGACAATGCCCATCGTGCCCCTGGTGCACCCTGGGCAGTGCCAGGGGTGAGGTTAATCCCAAGGGCAGACTTGATTTCTTTCTGTTAAGGACTCACACCAAGCCCGTGATTGTGGCTCGTGCCGGAGTGGCATGGATGTGGTAAGTGCTTTAGGCATTCAGGCTGCTGTTTCTTCCTGGGGCGGGGAACATGTATGGTCCTCCAGCTCACACCCAAGCTTGGAAGAGAAAGCTGTGTGCTCAGAGGATGAGGTAGGGGAAATGGAGGTTGGGGGAGGCGTCGCCGGAACCGAAGCCGAGGAAGCTGCCGGCCACGGCCTCAGCAGAGAGCGGTGCCTCACTGCCTGGTGCTAAAGCAACACCTCTGTTTGTCACCGGTCCGTGTCATGGGCAGAGGGACAGGGAGGCGTCCTCAGAGCTGCTTTCCCTCGCTCTGTGCCCCATGCAGGGTTTTGCCTTGCTCCCCTCTCCTCTGCTCTGCCCATGCCCCCTTCCCAGATCAGAACACCAGCTGCCCTGGACAAAAGAACCAAGACCATGTCCAGCACAAATCAAAGGGGTGAGGAGGTGTTCGTGAGATGTGATCTCGGAATTTGCAAATCAGTGTGAAAAAAAAAAAAACCTGCGCTGTGGGTTTTTTCTGCTGTTTTTCCATACATCGTGGTAGACAAAAATCAATTAAAGAGAATTCATCTGTCAGCCTGGGCGGGGAAGGTGTCGCCAGAAGACACAGGGGTCTGCTTGGAAGCCCCAGGCTCACAGAGCCTTCGTGACCATGGGACACCATGTGGGGTCCTCGCTCCAAACCCCACAGGCCGAGCGCCTCCACTTCTCACCCTTTCCAAGCCCCTTTCCATCCTCTCCATCCAGAAAACTCCTCATCCCTCAGGACTCAGCTCTGATGTCCCCTCCCCGCCTGGTCTTCCTGATGCCAACACAGAGCACTCACCCACCATCCAGCTACTCACTCACCCATCCAAGCACCCATTTATCCAGCCACCCAGATCTTTTTGGAGCAACCTGTGGTCCCTGGGAACTCCCTCCAGGTGGGTGGCGATTCTCGTCATATTACAGATTTTGCTTAGCGTTGTCAGGATGTCTGCTGTTCAGCCCCGAACAAATGTGTCAGTGCCGCCCTTCTTTCCATTTAGCAGATGGGAACACTGAGGCCTGGAGATGTTAGCTTTACCAAGACCTCTTGGAACTGAGCAGAAACTTGCCCAGGTCACCAGGGCCACCGGCCAGCCTCCCGGTCCCTGCTGAACTTGAGGGGCCCTCTGGGGAGCAAGTTGTATTATTGGATGATTGGTTTTTTAATGTTCCCACATGACCTTTGGGACTGGGAAGGATCACAGGCAGGGATATGCTCAGAGCTGTTGACACTGTGCAGACCGGGACAGGTCAGCCCTTAGAGGAGGGGGCTAGACTCGGGAGCTAGGGCAGAGCCCCTACGCCTGGCTGTCGCATCCACCAACTCCTCCGTCCCATTCCACAGCTGAGCAGCCTGGAACAAACAAAGACAGGTGAGAGCCTGTCCGTCTTTCTGTCCGTCTGTGCTGAGCCAGCACTGTGAAGGTCACACACATGGGGAGGCAGAGCCGAGCAGGTACCGGAGGTGGGGACCTCATGCTGGCTGGCAGCCACCTCGCACAGGTCTCAGGGCATGGCCCAGCCTGGGGTGAGGAGGGGGCACTCCCGCTTCCCTGATCTGCCAGCTGCCGAGTCCCAGCACGGGGGCCGCAGGTGGCCAGCCTGTGTTCAGTCACCATGGGGCACTGCCTAGAGCAGGCAGCCGACTTGTTAAAGCTCGCACCCAGGCCAGCCCCTGACCCCGTGGCATGGACATCTGTTCCTGGTGCCCTCACCGTTCACAGTCACAGCCACCAGCCTTCAGAGGCACTGGCGTCATGATGGAGTCCAAATTGTACTTTCAGAGCCGTGTGATGGACGACCGAGGCGTGTGTAGGAGGCAGGGGCCCAAGGCCTCATCCATCTTGGCCAGTCTCCCCCAAGGTCAGCAAGGCTGAGCCCCAGGAAGCACAGTGGGACCTGGAGGCAGGAGGGTGGTGGTGTATGTAGCTGGGTGGCCCCGCTGGGGAGACCCCCGCGCCTGGCAGCCTTTCCATTCCCTTGTTGTGTGTTTGATAGTTTATGTGGCCATCAAATTATACCCGGCAAATCGCCCATATCTTACGGGATCACTTATCATCGTGCAACAGCACCCTGTGAGTTATGGCCTGCTGGCTCTGTGAGTGACAGTAGGATCCAGGAAGGGGAAGGGGAGCAGCTGGAAGCGCCCAGCAACCACCCCCCACCTTAGCAGAGGAGAACGGCACCCAGCCCTCTCACTGCCAACACCTGAGACGGACCACCCTGGGTGGGGTCCTGCCGTTTGCAGCTTCCTGGCTGTGTGGCTGAGTCAGTCATTCCCTCTCTGAGCCCATTTCCAGTCACCCTTCCTACGGGGCTCACGCCTCTTGGGCCTCAGTTTCCCCCCACCCCGCTGCTGCTAAAAACCCCCGCTGTCCCAGGAGGAGACAAAGCAGCAGTTGTGTGGGCACCCAGTGGGGTCCCCTGAGGGTTAGAAAGGGGAGCCGTCCCTTTGCTGTCCCCAGGAGGATCTGCAGCTGGGCGACTCCTACCTGGCTTCACCAGCCCTTCTGGAAGAGGCCACAGTATAGTGGGGGAAGGGAGGAAGGCATGTCCCTGGGGTGTCGCTCCCCCATGGTTCCCTCCACCATTGGTGTGGGCAGCAGGTGGATAGCAGGTGTTCAGCTGGCCCGTCAGTTGAGTCCAGCGCAGTGGCCAGAACTCCGAAAAGCAGCCCATGGACAGACACCTGCATTCCGACCTTCTGCCCATCCTCCTACACTGATGCAGCCGACAGAGCTGGGGGAGGACAAGCCAAGGGGCTCCGCTGATGATCCCAGGGTGGAGGATGGCTCGGAGAGCCAGGGTGCCCTCCCACAGCTTCCTGGCTCCACCTCGCACTTCCTTATTCACACAGCCTCAGCCCCAACTCGTCCTTCTCCCCTCACAGCTGCCACCTGCCCTTGAGTGAAGGGTCCCCTGAGTGCCCAGCTGGACTAGCTTGGAGCAGGTGCTTGTGTGAAGGCCCTCAGGTGGGAAGCGGTGCGTGGCCTTGAAGGCAGGTGCAGCCTGGGTCCAGGGTCACAGAAGAGGGAACCATATGAGGTAGGGGTGTGGGTGCTCAGGAGAGCAGGCCCTCCTAGTCACCCAGGACCATAGCCCAGCTCACAGCTCTGGGCCACGCCTGGATTGCTGGCGCCTGTCTGTTTTCTAAACAGTCTTTCCCCCTCTCTGAGCCTCCTGCCACCCCTCATCTCCGGGGAAGGGGGTGCCAGCTCCCAGCTGTGTCCGGGCAGGAGGTGGGGGAAGGCTTCCTGCTTGGGCATGCTGCTAGGGGCCCTGGAGCTGGCTTGTGGGTCTGTGTGGAAACCAAGGACTCCTCAGCTCCCCTGCTGTGATCCTGCACCCCCACCCCACCATCTCCAGCCCAGGCCTTCACTGATGAGTCGGGGCGGTGGGCAGCAAAGGCTGTGAGCTGGGCAGGGGAGGGGTGCCAGCCATCTGCACTGCCTCCTTTGGCTGTGATGCAAGTAGGACCCAGGGCTCCCCCACTCCTGACAACATGGCCTTTGTTAGGGACCCAACTATGGCCTCCTGTCCCTGCTGGAAACCATAGGTGCCACAGAGGCTGTCCTAGGCTCCTGCCTGCAGCAAATAAGGAGACGGCCATCCAGCCCCTGCATTGGCTCTGTCTAGCCACTCGACCTATGGGAAGGTGGCCTGGGGGCTCAGGTCTTCAGCTGTGAAATGGGGCAGCTAATGGCCTTGCTGTCTCCCTGGGGTGGACACCCTGAGGGGACTGTGTTGGTGCTCAGCCGAGGCTCCAAGGAGCCAGGACACAGCAGCCAGCCACACTTCTTGGAGGTTCAGCCAGGGATCTAGGAAGGGAACCCAGGCCTTCAATATCCCTAGGACTTTTCCAAACCCTCATTCATGCAGGGGCCGCAGGGCCTATAGCCACCAGGGGCACTTCCTTGGGGATGGGGAGTGAATGCCAGGACCTCCCCAGGACCTTCTCTAATTCTGGCCCCTGCAGGGTGCCAGTCACACCCATCACCACCAAAAACTACTTCCCTGGCTAACTACCCTGCTTCCCTGCCACTGGCAAGGCCATCTACAACTTGTAATGCATGCAGGGTGGGGTGGGGGTGGAGATTCTTGCCAAACCTAAAGTTAATTATTTTTCTAATTTCATGCCGCATGCATTATGCATCAGCTGTTATCACAGGTGGTAATTGTAGGCAGGTATGCAAATGCAGCTCGGGTTCACTTAGCCACATGGGCCGTCTGGGTGGTGCCGCAGCCGGGCTGCGGGATGCCCCGAACTTCAGAGAATGCAAATCGCTTGGAAAAAACGCGACTTTAAAATTGTGTCTTAGGAGGTTAATTATATTGATAACAGTGTTCGATATTAAGCTATTCAGGGCCAGGAGAGGGTAGGAGATGAAAGGAGACACGTGTAATTTTGTTTCTTTTCCTCTCTCTCCGCATTATTTAATAAGATGCTCCTCCACCTGGTATTTCTGTCTGTCTCAGTCCATTTTTAGTTGAGCTGCCTAGACTGAGGCTTAATTCCTTTTGAGAAGGAAAAAGAGAGAGAAAGGAAAAAGCCCAGTGGAGTTTCAGAGGGGAGGGGCCTTTGTTTGAGAAGGTGGGGTGCAGAGGAGCAAGAAGAGAGATCAGGTCCCGAGCACAAGGCAGGCAGGGGCTTCAGGAGCCGGAGCAGGCGGAGGGGCTGTAGGAGTTGGGGCAGGTGGAGGGGCTGCAGGAGCTGGAGCAGGTGGAGAGGCTGTAGCAGCCGGGGCAGGTGGAGGGCCTGTAGCAGCCGGGGCAGGCGGAGGGGCTGCAGGAGCTGGGGCAGGCGGAGGGCCTGTAGCAGCCGGGGCAGGTGGAGGGGCTGCAGGAGCTGGAGCAGGTGGAGAGGCTGTAGGAGTCGGGGCAGGTGGAGGGGCTGTAGGAGCTGGGGCAGGTGGAGGGGCTGTAGGAGCTGGGGCAGGTGGAGAGGCTGTAGGAGTCGGGGCAGGTGGAGGGGCCGCAGGAGCCGGGGCAGGTGGAAAGGCTGTAGCAGCCGGGGCAGGTGGAGGGCCTGTAGCAGCCGGGGCAGGTGGAGAGGCTGTAGGAGTCGGGGCAGGTGGAGGGGCCGCAGGAGCCGGGGCAGGTGGAAAGGCTGTAGCAGCCGGGGCAGGCGGAGGGCCTGTAGCAGCCGGGGCAGGTGGAGGGGCTGCAGGAGCTGGAGCAGGTGGAGAGGCTGTAGGAGCTGGGGCAGGTGGAGGGGCTGTAGGAGTCGGGGCAGGTGGAGGGGCTGTAGGAGCTGGGGCAGGTGGAGAGGCTGTAGGAGCTGGAGCAGGTGGAGAGGCTGTAGGAGCTGGGGCAGGTGGAGGGGCTGTAGGAGTCGGGGCAGGTGGAGAGGCTGTAGCAGCCGGGGCAGGCGGAGGGCCTGTAGCAGCCAGGGCAGGTGGAGGGCCTGTAGCAGCCGGGGCAGGTGGAGGGGCTGCAGGAGCTGGAGCAGGTGGAGAGGCTGTAGGAGCTGGGGCAGGTGGAGAGGCTGTAGGAGCTGGGGCAGGTGGAGGGGCTGCAGGAGCTGGGGCAGGTGGAGAGGCTGTAGGAGTCGGGGCAGGTGGAGGGGCAGGGAGCCTGGGCAGGGTCCAGGCCTCAGGACACCTGTGGCACCTGGAATGGTACCACCAATTGTCTGCCTGACCTCTCCCACTAGAAGGCCAAGTGCCCAGGCAGGATAGGGTCTCCTAGCACAGCAGGTGTTCCAGAAACATCTGCCACTTAATAGAGGAATAAGTGAAGATGCCCGAAGAAAGACCCTTAAACCTCCAACACAGGATGGGCGACGGGGAGAGAGGCAGGCGGCTGAGCTCCATCAGTCTGTCCCATGCCAGGAGAGATGCCCTGGTCACAGTGGCCCAGGCAAGCACAAGGCTGGTCTGGACACAAACCAAGACCTTGGGCTTCCCGTCTGGTGCCCCCTCCCTTTCCCATGCCTCTTTCCAGCCCCTCTAGGCTGTCCGGGGGGCCATCTGTCCCTGTTGACCACCCAGTGTAACACAGGTGCACCTGTGTCCCCTCCCACAACCCCTGCACTGCCCTCCCTGGACTGAGCGTCTTCCAGTCTTGGCACTGAATTTGCTTGGGGAGAGTGATGGAGGATAGGTCAACACATGGGTCTCAAAGGAGCTGCCCTCCCCACAGGCAGGGAGCTGGAGCCCAGGCTGCAGGCTGGGTCCTCCCTTTAGTCCCTGGCCGTGTGGCTGCCCGGTGCACACAGGAGCGCCCAGGGAGGGGACAGGTCCTGCCCAAGGCCACAGCACTGGCAACTGAACAGCCAATGCCTATGTGTGCCTCACAGCCCCAGGACCCCTGAGGACAGCAGGGACCATTGCCTTGGGCTGGGCGTGGACAGCCACAAGGAGGCGGTGGGAACGGGCAGCACTGGGCTGGCGCGCCTCCACAATAAATAACAGCAAATAGCCCATCCGCAGGGCATCTTTCACGCCAGTGGCTAATAACGCGACTATTAATGCCCCTGCGGACAGCGTGCGCCGCACGGTGCTGACGGATGTCCCGGGCCCTGGCGCGCTCATAAATCAGCCCCAGTGCTGGGGCTGAGCGCCGGGAGGTGTCATTTTCCATCTTGGTAATGAATTGGGGCTTCCCTGCCCTACTCAGGGCGCTGTGGATCTGAGTTTGCTGAGCCACGGCCCCTCCCTCCATGGTCTTGGAGCACCCCTGCCCCTCCCCACCCCAGGGTAGGGGGTAGTAGGCAGGCCCTGCCTGCCCAGGCCTGGCAGGATCCCTCCTGCACTGCTATGTGACTCTGGGGCCTCTCGGGTCCTCTATGGGCCTCCACTCATTCCTCTCACTGGCGAAGGGGTGGAAGTAGGGGCGGGCCCTTAGCTGGTAGCTTTGCTTCCAGGTCATCCTGGCCGCTGTCGCTCAGGGGCTTGTGAGCCATGGCTCCAGGACTTGGATGCCAGGGCCTCCCTGACCCAGCTCACCAGAGCACCTGCTTGCCAACCGCCCCTCTCCCCTGCCCCAGGGCCTTGCTATGACCCCCACTGGGTAGAGCCAGTGATGTTGGCAGGGAGGGACTCTAAGTGAGACAGCCCCCTGCACCTGCACCTGCTCCTGTGTCTGCTCCCATGGGTAGGCACTCACCCCTCACAAACCCAGCATTTAGACTGACACAGACCCAACAGCACGAGGGCTACCAGGCGACAGAAGACACAGGTTGCATGGGGTTGGTGGAACTGCTCTCCTGGGCATTCTGACGGGGCTCTGTGTCCCCCAGTTGGGGAGGGGGCTTTTCATGGGCAGGCTGAGTCTCTCCAGCCTCCCGGGGCCACCTCCCTGCATCACAGCCCAGGCCACACCCCTTGGCCTTACCTTGTTCTGCCGCTGCAGCCTGGGAACTGACGGGGTCCACCTGGGCTTGCTGCTGCGGTGGCCTCTGCAGACACAGGCCTTGTCAGAGTCAGATTCCTGGCCCCCACTTACCTGCTTCTGGCCACAGACTGCAGGTCTGGGGCCCTGGGCAGCAGTGGCAGGTAGTGCCTTGGGGGGGTGGGGTGGGGAGCAGGGACCTTGATCTCCTGGGCTCCTGGCTTCAGATGAGGCTATGGGTTCCAAGTGGAGGCATCCCAGGCCCCCTGGGCCACAGGGGCTGCTGGCTTCTCCCTAGGGAGCTTGGGATGTGGGGGCTGGGAGCCCAAGGGTGCCCTTTGTGGCCTAAGGCTGTTGCTGACCCTTGCACCCCAGGCATGCCCTGTGGCCCGGCACCTGGGCCTGGGAGATGACCACTGCCTCACGGCCTACGGTCAACTCTGTCCCCTTTGTCCACAGGCTGCCACCTCCTGTTGCAAGGCTTCTGTGTGTGGCTTTCCCCCCTTTTCTTTACCAAGGGTTTTTTTTTTCTTCTTCTTCTTGTTCTTCTTTTTAATCCCTTTAAGTCACTTGGCAGAATGGGCTCGGCACTGAGTGCGTTCTTGCGTGACAGCGCCAAGAGGGGCCTGCGCTCGGCCGAGTCGGTATTCCTGCCACTCAGTCCGTGTCCCCCGGGGGAGGTGGGGGCCCATTACCCCGGCAGAGGAGTTCAGACGTTCACCGCGGGGCCGGTGCCGCCGACACGGGCTGCTGAACTGTCAGGGCCCGCATGTCCTGCTCCGGGAAGACGCCGCGGGGGGCGGGGCCTCCGTCCTGCTTCGCTGCGCTCTGGCCGTGGAGAAGGCTGCTGCACGGATAGGGGAGGCTGGGGCGCCCCACGTCGCTCCCCACCCTTCACTGTCTTGTCTGTCCAGGGGAGCCCTTCTGCTACTCCCTGCCTCTTCACCTGCCAAAGACAATGGGGGGATGAAGCGTGAGGAAATGGGAAGGAAAAGTCATGTGTGGGCATGGAGCTGGCGAGGCAGTCATTCCGCCCCATCCCCACCTCCCAGCCACCTCCCAGAAGCCCAGGCCAGCCCAGGATGGTTCCCTCTCCTCAGCGCCAGGTAACCGCTGCCCAGGCCTGAGCACCTGCTGTCCTCGGCTGGGGCTGGCAAGGGCTGGGAAGATAAAGGTGAAGTTCTTCAAGCTCCTGGCCCGGCCCCAAGCTGGCGCTGTTCTCCCCGCGCCAGCCCCCGCCCCCCCAAAGCACCTGCTCCTCTTGTTAAATGTCATTCAAAGGTTCCAGCTGGGCTGCTGAGGCCTGGACTTCCAGGGCCAGCACTGCCTTTACCTGTGGTAGCAGGCAAGGTCACCAGAGACCCCCAGGAAAAGTTGGTGTACACAATGCTGGCATTCCTTCTGCAGCCCCCCTTCCCCCAGCCCACCTGCCAGGCTGGGGTCAGAGGCCTGAGGCGGGGCAGGGCTGGGAACAGAGCCTGAGCGTCTCATTAGCGTGCGTGTGGAAGGGCTGGGTGCCCCGCTGTCTGTGTTCCCCCTGCAGGAGCCCCTCTTTGGAAAAGAGCTTTCATTACGCATCTGAGGGCCGCAGCTATGCTCTGAAATCAGACCCAGATGCTGCTTGCATCCGGGCACTTCTTTTTGTGGGGCCGAAGGTGGCCGATTTGAGAAATGCCATTGGCCTGGGGCCGCAGCAAATCACAGGATCTGGGGTGCAGCCTGGGCTACCCCCAGCACAGTGGGAGGGATGAAGTGCCACTGGCCAGAAGCAGATGGGTTGGCATGGCTCCATGGAGGCTTTCTGGGGGGAGAAAAGGAGGGAGTTGGACTGGGCCAGGGCTCTTGACAAGAGCCAGCCAGCGGTGGGTACAGCCCTGGGGAGGGACAGGCAGGAGAGGACAGAACCCCTTGCCCATCTGAGGATGACAGCCCTTACTGCTATTACCACCACGTGGTTTCATCCAATTATAAATTGTCATTTCTGTATGAAGGCGAGAGATGGAGAGAGCCCCATGAGGTCGCCGCCTCCCCAGCTGGGGTAAAGAAATTGTTTTCTACCAGGGCTAGAGGGTGTGGGCAGGGAGCGTTGAACCCCGGCATTTGGTGAGGGCACAGGGCTCCAGCCAGTCATGGCTGCCACCTGCCTACAACACAAGGCAGGCGAGGGCTGCCTCTGAGGTTCTGATGGCAGGAAGGCGGCGACAGCAATGGCTCCCACGTGGCCCAGCCCCTCCTGCAGCGTGCAGGATCAAGGCAATGCTAGCAGGGGGTCTCCAGCGGCCCTGTCTGGCCCACCATCCCTGCTGTCTCCCCACACAGTCCCTCCAGGCTCTGTGCTGGCCCCTGCTGGGCTCTGAACCACGCTGTGCCAGTCCTGCCAAGGTCTACTCAGACATCTCCCTCTCTTTCTCTCTCTCTCAACACACACATATGTCTGCCTCATGCTGCTGTCCCTGCCCCCCGCCCTCCCCACCATGTGCATGGTCACTGGAACCGTAATAAACAGCATCCAGTATCCAGGGAGGATCTGAGGCTGTATCCACTGCCTGGTACACTGTCGACAATAAACACACCTGTGTGAACTCTGCCTTGGGCTCTCTTGTTCTGAAAACCCAGGCTCTTGGTGCTGGGGTGGCTGTGTGCAAACTTGGCCCACCTTCTCTGCACTGACCGTTACCCACCCTCACCTCCCTGGGGAAGCTAGGTGCAAGGGCCTTACATGAACACGTTGGGCTGTGCCACATGCAGGATTTCCTGGCGAGCCTGGCCACAGTAGCCAGGAGGCATGAGCTCTGGGCAGCAGCATGGCAGCAGCCCTTCCTGTGTGTGGGCACATAACGATGGGCTGTGGTGACCACCTGCGCTCGCTGGCTCAGGTGTGGATGTGCCCACACGCCTGCCAGGCTAGCACCTGTGGGAGAGGAGCTTGCATCCCACAGAGGTAGTGACTGTATTTCCCCTACCACATGGCCAGTTGGGTTAGGCAAGAGTGACAGCGATCATGTGGTCTCAGTGACCAGAGGCATCCCTGGTCTTGGCCTTCCCTGTTCCTGCAGGCCCCAAGTCTGGCCTCTACAGCCAGGCACAGAAACAAGGTTTTTCCAATTGACACTGAGATGCGCACACAGTTTTACTGTTGTGGTCGACAACGCACGTGATAGTCGTACGAAAAGATAAGACAGTCGGGGGACAGCCAGGCAGCTATACATAGGGTGCCCACTTCACATTTGGACTGGGTCTGCCATCTGACGGGAGCAGGCCATGAACCTTATCCTTTGAACTGCATTGGCATCTCCTCGGGGCCACTCCACAGTGCCAGCTCAGAAGCAGGAAGGGAGAGGGGGCGAGGCTTCAAGTTCCAGGCCAGCTCCTTCCCTGGACCCCAGCCAGTGGGCCTCTCCTGCCTGTCCCTCCCGCCACCTCTTAAACCACTCAGCCCTTTGTCCAAGCCACGTTCATCCATCTCTCCATCCGTTTTTCCACTCGTCCCATCCAGTTCCCCAGTTAGCCATCCATCCTTCCCACAGACACCCAGTCCAGTCATGCTGTAGGTGCTATATGAGATGCTGGG
This sequence comes from Ochotona princeps, assembly GCF_030435755.1. Lineage (NCBI taxonomy): Eukaryota > Metazoa > Chordata > Mammalia > Lagomorpha > Ochotonidae > Ochotona > Ochotona princeps. The sequence continues at coordinate 5,967,332 of NC_080835.1, forward strand.
GCTCCAAAGAGGAGCCCCCTGCCTCCTTCAGTGGTTCCCAGTCCAGTGCAGGTGGAGGGGGCTGCCTCACAGAGAGCCCACCTTGCCCAGCCTGGAGGAAGTGGTGGCTCGCAAGGGACTTCCTGGGAAAGATGACTCAGTGCTGCGGTTTTGGGATCCCCTGGACTCCCAGGTCACAGGCCCCTTGACCACCGTCTGTGTTGCCACCGTGCCCATTGTGGTCCCCCAGACTTCCTCCCACAGTTCCCAGGCACCGTGCAGATCTGTGCTTCCACCATTAACTCTGATGCTAGCGACTGGCCTGACTGTCGTGCTCTGGCCTCTGGCTTCCCGGGCTGGGTTTTTTTTCCCACGTGCCTGCCCTGCATCACATTCCTGGTATATGCTGTCAGGCGCCGAGTGGGCTGGGCGGGCAGTGGTATTGGACATGAACCGTGTGCCCCGCACACCACCTCCTTCCCGGGCAGGGCCAGCCGTGGCCAGGAGGGCAGAGTCAGATCGCTGCAGCCGGTCCCAGCTGCCACCGTGAGCCAGGAGAGCTGGGCTGCTGCTGCCTTTGGACTAGCAGGCTGAGGTCAGCAGCACGGCGTGACCCAGTGGATGAAAAGGCGCTTTATGACTCACACCTGGGGTTTCTTCTGCATTCCTCCCACCAGGCCAGCAAGGACCCACTGAGACCGTTTCATTCTCCCTGTCAGAGAGAATGCTGGCCTCCCTGGCCCATCCCTTGTGGGCAGTGGGAGCAGCAGGCACAGAGAGCTTGTCTACATGCAGGGGGCTGGTACTGCACCTGGAACTGGGTCGGCACAGCGGGCAGTGGGACAGGAAGTGCCCTGGCTGCGTGCAGAGGCTTGGAGTGGGAGGGCTAGCGGCAAGGAGGTTGGCGACCTGACCGGAAGTCAGAGATGGGGACTTGGTCCCTGGGAACCACCCCAGTGCTCTGCCCCAGGGGCCTGGTGGCCATGCTCAGGGTGCCGAGCAGGGAAAAAGCGTGACTGGAATTGTGACCATAGGAAGGGTACCAGGGTGCAGGTGGAGGGCACTGGGAGGCCAACATGTGTACTTGGCAGTGGTGGAGTTGGAGGGGCTGAGCAGGGAGGCCCATGAGCTGGGGGCTCCCGGGTCCTCCCTCCTGGCTGCAGTGCAGGCAGGTATGGTGGGCTTGTGGGGGGAGGGGGTTGGGTGCCAGAGACCTCTGGCTCCTGCCTCTGCTCTCCCAGCAATCGCTGCCCTGCCCCCTTCTCACTCACTCTGCAGGGCTGGGCCCGCTCCCGAGGGAGAAGGTGTGATCTCTCCCAGCCTCCGCGCCGTTAATTAAGCAGCTTGCTGACAGAAAGACTCAACTACTGGTGTGCAAGTCAGCCTGGGGGTGGCCACAGAGCCCACGCTGCCACTTGGCCCGGCCCAGCCCAGTCACCAGGGCCAGGACCTGGCACCAGTACCCACCCTGCTAGACAGAGGACACTGAGGCAGGCAGGGGCAGCCTCAAGCCCCAGATATCACTGCAGGGGGAGCCACTGTGTCTCTTGTGTTTCTCCTCTCATGTGGGAAATTCAGGGCCAAGGGGTGGCCTGGAAACCCTGCCCATGGCCCCTGGAGCTAGGCCTCCCATCAGGCACCTGCTGCCCATTAACCCCGCCCGACTTCTCCCTGCCCTGTCTTGGGGGATGGGGTCTGCTTCCAGCCAACTCCCTTGTGTGACAGTGGCTGCCAAGTGGGCACCGCGGCCCCTGAGCCGCCGTGGGCGGACGCCTCAAGAGGCCTTGAGTGCTCTCGTGCCTGTGAAGTCCCCTCTGAGCCATGGCATGCTGAGGGGACGCCACGGCCCGGGAAAGGCGGTGAGGGGACAGCAGCTGCCCCAGCTCCAGACAGGGAGGCCACAGGTGGCTGTGTCCTTAGGAGGAGGGGTAAGGCCACCAGTGTCCTCCCCAGGCCTGGCTCCTTGCCTCAGGGACATAAGGCACAAAATAGGGGGCAAGGAGGGGGTGGCTGTGGCCCGCTGGGCAGCACTCTGGGATGGAGTCCTCCTGCCCCCACCCCCAGCAGACCTTGCTGTCTGTTCCCAGGAGTCTGTGGTGCCACTGCCCAGGCTGGGCCCTTTGCTCTTAGGAGCATGGCTTTTGTGCAGGAATCTGACCCCGACCCTGAGATGGGGGCGTCCTGCCCACCCATCCCCACTGCTGCTCTGACCAGAGTGGGGTTATATGCCCTACCCCATCAGTCCAGCTGCCCCAGAGCGGGTGTGTGGCACAGAATGGTTGGCTGCAGCATGGCCTATCTTGTGAGCTTATGGTCCCCTGGTGGCAGCCAGGGACAGAGGTAGTGGTATCGTGGCCCTAGCCCAACAGTAGAGGACCAAGGAGCTATCAGAGAGCCCTAGGCTATATTTAAGGGGTGTCAGCTCCCTTCCTGGGTGACCACTACCTGGAGACAGCAGGTGCCCTCCCAGCCTCAGGTTCCCCCCAACTCAGGTGCTGTCTCCTGCCCCTCCACTCCTCCAGGGTCTCTGTGCTGGGGCTGGGGGCAGGGGGTCCAGCTTGGACCCAGGGACCCCTGGTGCTGCCCCGTCTTCTTCTTCAGACCTCTGTACCCACCACATTCAAGTCATGCACCTGCCATCCCCCAAGCCGCTAGAGCATGGCTGTCTTTCCTTACAAAGTGTTCACCTTCAGCCCCAGGCCTGCGCTGCCCTCCAGGCGGCTGTGCCAGCCCCGTGTCCCCAGGCTCAGTTGCCTTCCTGCCCTTCTCTCCACCTGTTCAATTCCCCACACTGCAGAAACTCGTGCCAAGGGATTTTCGCCTCAGTGTTGGAAATCAACCACCACCCCCCCCACACCCTTTCCCGTAAACACACTCCCTGGCCGAGGGGAGCGTTGTGCATGTGGACCAGACGGTCAGACTTTGTTAATATTTACAGCGAGTAGCTCAGGAAGCTATTAGCTCCCTTTTCTTATTGCTAATTGAAAGAGGAGAAAATGGTTGTAACACTTCAAAAGGACTTAAAGCACAGCCAGAGAGACCGCTGCATTGGGAGGAGGGGAAAGAGGAAGATGATCTTAAATAAATGCAGCTGGGGAGCCCGCACCTCGCGTGCGTGCCGGGCTGCGGCCGCCTGTCCTGCGAGGCCTCCTCACAGCCCTGCTTTGTGCGTCTTCCCATTCATTCACGAGCTGTTTTAAGGAGAGGAGGAGGAGGAGGGAGGACTCGCCGCTTGCCTTTGTCCACGATGAGGTTCTCTGACACTGTCAGGGCTGATGGGGCTCCTGGCACCCCCCACCCCTGGAATCCACGCTGGGAGGAGGTGGGCATCTTCCCAGCAACTGCAGGCTGGGTGCCTTTGGCCCTTGAGCTGGAAGTGATCTTGGAGAAGTGATTGGGCCTCAGTCTGCCCATGGGCCTCCCTGCACCCAGGACAGCCAACAACAGCATGGTCCCCTGGGAGGCGGGGTGGACTTCTCCAAGACTAATGACCAGGGCCACCTCTGCACAGGACGCGTCCTATCCCTGTAACCAAGCAGGTCCTGTAACCAAGTGCAGGTCCTGCTATGGCTAACCAGGGGCAGGCTTGGGGCCGGGGGGCGGGGAACTCCAAAGGCTCCAACGACTGTGCCATCCTCCAGGCAGTCCTCCCTGGCTGCCTGGGGGTGAGCACACTCTTTGGGGGCCTCAGAGCCTAGCCATGTCTCCTCCCCCCCCACCTCCCTTACCCCCAGACTGCGCACTTGGAGGGGCAGGGGCTAAGTCTGCAGCAGCAACAGCACCCAGAGCTGCCTGGGGTTGAGTTCTAACGCGGTCACAGCCCACAGCCCATGGCGCTGAGTGGTCTCCACAGACGACAGTGCCACCAGCAACAGGAGGTGGCCCCTGGCAGGAACTCTTCCTCTGCCACCTCGCCAAGCTCACAGGCATAGCTGTCCTCGGTTCAATTTTCCACCTGAAAGAGCAGAGGTGTCCTGGAGCCTACCCAAGGGTGCCCAGCAGGGGCGCCGCTGAGCTCCGACGCACGTGCTCCCCACCCCTCAAGGCTACATCTGCCCTTCCTGTGTCACCGGGGACAGGAGGCTCCCGCTGCATGAGCATGGGGCATGACAGCCTACCAGAGCCCCAGGGTTAGTCTTGAGGCTGAGAGACAGGTGGCAGGCTCCTGGCCCCAGCGGTCAGTCACAGAGATTATGGCACCTGCTAAACTGCCAGGCTCAAGCAGACCCTGACCCAGTCCCTGATGGGGCTGCTGAAGGTCAGGGCATGGCCCAGGCAGACCAAGAGACCTATGTGTGCCCAGTGCCCATCTGGCACACAGGCGCAGGGAGGGAGGGGGTGTTCAGCAGGTGCAGCTGGACGAGGGAGGGGTAGGATGAGATGAGTGTGCCCTGGCTGGCCAGGCGTAGGCTGTGCCCTCAGCTGTCCTGTCTCTTCTTCCTGTCTTGAATCTCAACCATGCCAGCCGGAAGCAGCCTGGCTGTCTGAGGCCCTGTCCTCCTGGCCCTGGCATAGCCATAGCCCTCTGCCCTCGCCCGCACCCCAGCTCCAGGCCCTGAGCCTCTCCCCTCCCCTCCCCGTTCCGAGGCTGCAGCCTCCACATTCAGATCACATCCCCAGCCCTGCCTTGAATACTGATTCTCCCGTGATGAAACCAGCAGTGCTTAGGTTTTTTCTTTTCTTTCTTTTTTTTTTTTTAAGCCAGGCAGGAGGAAAAGACGAGAGAAGAGAGAGAGGCACTGATGGGTGAGAGTTGGTGCCTGGCTTGGGGCTTCCTGCAGAGCTGGCTCAGGCTGGCCCCCCAGGCCACCAGGGGACCCTAGTACACAGGGATAGGTCCTGGAGTGGGAGCACTGCTTTGGGGTCCCTGGGTGGGGGGAACCCTATTAATTAAGAGTGGGTAGGGTCCAGCTTGGTAGCCTAAAGTCCTCACCTTGCACACACCGAGATCCCATATGGACTCTGGTTCTAATCCCAGCGGCCCCCGCTCCCCATCCAGCTCCCTGCTTGTGGTCTGGGAAAGCAGTCAGGGATGGCCCAAAGCCTTGGGACCCTGCACCCACGTAGGAAACCCAGAAGAGGCACCTGGCTTCATATCAGCTCAGCTCCGGCCATTGTAGCCACTTGGGAGTGAATCATTGGACAGATCTTCCTCTCTGTCTCTCCTCCTCTGTATATATGACTTCCCAATAAAAATAAGTAAATCTTCAAAAAAAAAAAAAAAAAAGAGTGGGTAGCCATCCACCCCTTCCTTGCTCAGCTCTCATCAGCAAATGGGAGCTTTTGGGCAGCCCCCATGAAGCTAGGGCCTAGGGGGCTCTGGGAGACCGCACCCCTCGTGTGTTCCTCGGCAGTGGACAGGACAGCAGGGTGGGCCCAGGAACGGTTGGAGCACCAGGTGAGCATGAATGAGCCCCTAACTGGGGCCTCAGCTGCCTGGGCGCTGGGCTCACGGCCCTCCACTCGGGGACAGGAGGTGAGCTGAGCCTGGCAAGAGGGGGCATGGGAAGTTGCAGGTGCAGAGCACAGCTCCCTAAGGGGCAGGTATCTTAATGTCCCCACATAGCAGTTTTCTTCTTGCTAAGAATGAGGGGAGAGGGTGGCTGCTGGCAGGGACCCACCTGGGGGGGCTTCCATGCATGCCCACCTTGGCCCGCAGGGCCTCCTGCAATGGCTGCTCCCTCCTACAGTGCCCGGCCTGGGCCTGGCGTAGGAGCTGAGCGCTGCTGTGCATGCCCCCCACCCCCAGCAGGCAGTTAAGGTCCCTGGAGGGGTGGCAGGAACCTGGACGGAACAGCAGACGTGATGAAATCGGCAAGGGTAGTGATGAAATCCCAGTTAGCCCTGCTCCGTGGGGATAGGTGGCTGCCGAGGGAGGGGGAGGATGGGGGCTAGGCTTGGCTGCTGATGGCTCAGCCAGGAACCTCTCAGCAACCTCTTCTCTAGGGAGATGCTACGAGCGCCCCTTCAACGGACACTTGCCCTACCCACTGGGCATGCTGTCCTCCCTCAGGGTTGTCCTGTGTCACGCCCTGCTTCCGAGATGCTGCACCCAAGACAAGCCCCAAAGGCCTTGGCAGACAGATGGACAGCTGGCCGCTGCCTCTCCATTAGCCAGGCTCTGTCGGAGCCTCTACTCCCCTACCCTCTCCCAAAGCATCTGCTTCTGTCTGTCCATCCATCCCTCTGTCCCATCCCTGGGGCCACCACCTGTCAGCATGCGGAGTACACACTCCCTGCCCCGTCACAGGGTTGTGTCATAAATTATTATCGACCCAGGGCCAGCCTGAGCTGGAGAAGCGTTGGGGAAAACACAGCCACGGGTTTTCTCACTGTGCCCCGCTGCCTACACGGCCTTATGTGTGGCTTTGCTGCCCACCAGAAAACGTGGCAATAAACAGCTGCTAACTATCATGCTTGGGGGCAGGGAGCACCCACCAGCTGGCCTGTCCCCCAAGGACTGAACCTGCATGCCCCTTGCTCTGCATGGCCTGACCAGGGTTTCCTGGCTCCCTCTGCACGGTGGCTGGCCTGGAGACCACGAAGTCTGGGGCAGGAGGTGAGTCCCCTGCCCCGCTCCAGCAGGTTCTAGGCTTGAGATTGGCAGGACCATCACGGGCCCTTGTTGTGTTACCTCGACAGTTTTCTCAAGTTCTGAAAGACCCGTGGAGGCACGGCCTGGGTCAACTCTGTGCCAGCTTTGCGGAGGGGCGGATAGAGGCCCAGCAGGGTCATATCTGTGAAGACTGGGGTGGGGGCCGGGAAAGGCCAGAAGCGGGGGTTGGCCACCACACCAGTCTGGGCTCCCAACTCTGCCCCTCCAGGTGGCAGATGGGACAACTTAGACCCGGCCACACCGAGTCATTTGACCAGTTTACACACAAACCCAGACTGTCTGAGGCCTAGGACCACCCCACCCTGGCCTCACAGTTCTGGCCTGTGCCACCTGTTTCATCGTGGGGGTTGTGACATTGCAACACACCCACCTGCTCTGTGCCTGGGAAGCTCTCTGGCCCTTGGACCCCTGCCATCCCTGTGTCCCTGTGGGCCTGGTGACCACTGCCTCCCTCCTTTAATTCCCTCCGTCAACCACCGGCCTGCGGCCCCTGACACCTAACAGGCCTGCCCCCTGCAGGCTGTCAGACGCTGTTCTGAGTCATTGCCAGGGACCCCCAGCTCCTTCTGGGCTCTCAGCGACTGCACAAAAGTGCAGAAGAATTGCATTCTTGACCCCTAGATCAGGTACTTGGGACCCAGTGGAGGGGTTGTGTGAGTTCCCCAGGGACAAGCAGTGGGAAGGGCAGCTGGATTTTGGGGACCAAGCCCCTGCTATGTTCCTTCACTGGAGACACTCGTATCCCCCCAGGCAACCTTGTAGGGTCCAGGTCTCCCTTCACAGGTGAGGAATCCCAGGGGGCACACTGTCATATCCAAGGTCACTCCATCACCTCCCAGCCCCACCCTAGGGGAGTCAGGCCACAGGAATTCCTGGGCGCCCAACTGCATTTTTTTGCTTAGTGAAAGAATCCTCAGGGCCCTGGACTGGGGCAGGAGATACATGGGGGAGGGGCTGGTGGCAGGTGCCTGTGGGCAGAGCCACAGGAGGAGGGACATGGTGCTAATGGGCCCACTTGGATGGCCCAGCACCCCTTGCACTGGGCCCGTGGCCACCCAGGGGCATCCCACAGCTCTGTCCTCACCCAGGGAGTGCAGGAGTGCTAGTGACAGCCATGCCACCTGGCAGCCTGGCAGGATTCTCCGTGGTTCCTGTTTTCACTGTTCCCTGAAGCAGCCCAACTCCCTTCCCACCACGAGCCGGACCTCTCTGCCTCCCCCCAGCCTAGAAGTGAAGCGCTCAGCCCTCACCCACCATCCCTCCATCATCTTCCCAAACAGTCCCCTAGAAAGTAGCAAAAGAACACTGCCTTGGGCCAGGCGTGTGGCCTCCAGCTGTCCCATCAGCCGAGTGAGCACCAAACAAGCTTACTATGTCCCCAGGGAGTTGGTGCTTCCAGGTGCCCTGGCCTCCTGGGAAACAGATATTACTAAAATCATTAGGGACCTGGGACAGGCGGCGGGCAGGGCCACCCTACAGCTGCAGGCAGGGTGAGACTGACAGGATCTGATCCCAACTGTGCCCACTGTGCAGGGAGCGGGTACAGGACTGTACTCGTCTGGTCCCCTGGCATGGGAGGTGGCAGATGGGGGGCAGGTGCACCCTACGGTCCCCTCCATTGCCCTCAGGCTTCCTGGTTCTGCCTGTGAGCCCCAGCGACAAGGAGGGGCTTTGGCTGCACAGGGCTGTGCAGCTATGGGCAGCCTGGGCAGCGGGTAGCAGGTGGTCAGCCCTGTTCCCTGGACAGCAACACCACGTCTGAGGCTTTTGGAGGGCCCCACTCTGGGCCTGGAGTTAACACAGGTGCCCACATGTCCGCGGCCTCGCAGAACTGTACCATCATAGATTTAAACTGCCTTGGGCCCACACCCAGGTATAGGTGAAATATAGCCACACGCCATTTACCAGTAGAGATGTTAATTGTGCGCCACAGCTGCTGTCACCGTGGAGACAAACATGCCTTTGGAGGGGTGTAGAACCCAGTGGCAGTGCGCGGGCCCACGTGGCTGTCAGGAATGGGGAGGGCAAGAAGTCAGCTCCTACTGGGTTGGGCCAGGGCCAGAGTGGGCAGGAGAGAACGCATGTGAGGGGCCTCTGCAGTGTGGCCCCAGCACTGTGGGAGCCACACCCTTGCTCCCCATCTGTGTGCCCTGAAGGAGGATGGGGCACACTGAGTAATCTCCAGAACTGGAGCTGGCAGAAGTGGGGCTGTAGAGAGAGGAAATGCCATGCTGGCGGGAGGGGTGAGAGGCACCAGGGATGACCCGGTGGGCCCCCAGTGGGGAGGGGGCCTGCAGCAGAGGTGGGCGCTGGGAAAATAAAGGAAGGAAGTTGCTCTCACATCAGGACCCACTGTCATCCCAGTGCTGTGCACGCCACCCCCAGCTGTGTGAGTCTCAGTGGGGATGGGGCAGAGCAGCCCCTCCAGCGCCCAGCCCTCTGGGGGCTGCCCTCCTCTGCTCCCAGGGGTTCAAGGCCGCTCACTGTCTGCTGGGCGTTGGGGCTGACGGGGGATGGGGGACCGCTGGGAATATACTTCATGTCCATCACTCCCCTCTCCAGGCAAGGCGGTACCATTGTTCTCCCACTGCACCCCCAGGTGCGTACCCCACCTTCCTTCCTGTGGGTGACAGTCGCCGCTTCCTGCCATTTGGGGCATTGGGACGAAGCCATGGCTCTGGCTGTGGCAGCGTGTGGCGGACCCGTCGAGGGATGGACTTGGTGGAAGATTTATGAGCTGGGTTAAAATTTAATTTGGGTGGAAGATCCCGGCCAGCCGAGCAGGCTGCCCCAGACAAATGGCCTGCTCCCTGCCGTGGCCGTGCCCCGTGCCAGCCTCCCACCCGCCCTCCCCGGAAGGCAGGCCGCCGTGCCCGCAGAGAAATCAGAGCGAGAATTCGATTTGGGCGGGAGTGGCGGGAGCTGAGGCTTGTTTGCACTTGAGTTTGAAATTGAACAGGACAGCTGCATGGCTTCGGGGGCTTTGGGCGGGAACTGCTTCCATATGGGGCCCTCCCTGCGGGGAGGAGGCCAGGAGGCCTCCCTACCCTCCGGAGGAGCACCTCGTGCTGGGGCGAGTCAGCCCCCGGGCACCCTAGTGTCCTGCTCAGATGCACCCCTCCCGTTGCCCCCTGGCTCCAGGTAGCTCCCAGTCATCTCTGAGGTCAGCTACCAGGGCTTGGAAATGCCATTGACCTAGTTTAGGCAGGGAAGGGTAGGGTGGGAACTTGGTGCCTGTGCTGAGGGGCACCAGGGCTTGTGGCGGGTGGCAAGGCCCCTGCACAGTACCCTGGCACTTTCACTCTCACAGGCACACCCTCGTGCTACTGCTGGCAAGGAACCAGGTCTGGAAAGCTTGGTCTCCTGTTCACAGGCCAAGCCCTTGCCTGGGGCACTGGGAGGCTGGGCAGGGCGGGCAGTGCCCTCTCTCCACACTCCCAGCTGTACAGCACACACACACCGTGTATATTCCCAACCCGGGCAGACACTGACAACCTCAGCTCCCTCCTTGCCCCCTGAGTGGTCTCCCTTGCACTTTAGTCATCCCCACAAGAATCGGGGTCCCTCTTCAGGACCCTGAAGGTCAGGGAGCCTCGGCTTGCACAGGCGCTCACAGCCACCTCCATTCCCACTGTCTGGTCCGGCCCTCGTGCTCAGGGGCTGTCTGCACTAATCCCCCCGGTGTGTTCACGAGGCCTAGGGCAGAGGAGTCACTGTGTCCACACATTTGTGTCGGTCCAGGAGCCCCGGGGTCTCAGCTGAGGGAAAAAGCCAGGACAGGTGTACCACACCAGCACCTTCTCCCAGCACAGTGCCCCACCCACGCCAGCCCCAGCCAGCAGGTCACCCTTGACCTTGGGAGTCAGACCCCCTCCTCCCAGTCACACACCTGAGAGCCAGCACTGGCCCTGGCTGGGCCAAGTCACCCTCTATGTGACCAGGCACCTTGGGACTTCTCCTTACTTCTTTATGCGTTGATCACCTGCCTCCCCCAATGCCGCCCAGCTGCGATTTGCGGCAGCTTTCAGAAATGCAGCCCAAGAAAAAAGGATCAAGAAGAGATACTGGGGGGCCAGGGGAATAACTCAGGCATCTTCTGGGGTCCAAACCCTGCACTTGACTCATCTCGTCATCTGTACAGCGCCTTTGGCCTGTGGAATCATGTCACGTCGCTTTGCACTTCGTTTTGCTCAGCTGTAAAATGGACATGATAATGTCCACCCTGTGAGTTGTTCATGGTGGCACTCAAGGTGCAGTAGAAAGGGACACGCAGTTCATGGCAGCCGTTCTGCCTGAGGGGGAGGCAAGAGCAGGTGGTGCTGGGGTGAGGCTGGCCTGGTACCGCCCATGGCTACCTTCTGGATCCTGGTAAAAACGCGAGCTCAGGGAAAAAGACGAAAGGGTAACAGGTGACCTCAAGGGTCTCACTGACCCAATGTCAAGGCCCAGAAATTCCCCCAGATTCCTCTCAGAGGGAAACCCTATGGGTGACATCCTGGCCCGCTCAGAGGGAGACTGTCGGGTTCTGGGGCCCTGGGCTGGGGAGACTCCTCTCCTGCCTGGAGCCTGTCCCCCCACCCCCCGGCAGCGGGGTCTCCAGCCTTGGGGGTCTTGACTTTCTCAACCTCCATTGTGGGGGCTCCCAGGCTGGCCCAGCTCCAGGTCCCCCAAGCACTCTGCGTTAGCCCTGGGGCACCAAGGCTCGAGGGATGGGGAGCCAGCACCTGCTCTGCTGCTGTGGGAATGGCATACCCTGTTAGAACACACAGACACAGGTGGGGGCAGCAGTGGCAGGGCCAGAATTGGTGGGATCTGAGAGTACCACCCAGCCGCCCAGCCGCATAGGCCTCAGTCTTCCCATCCGTGAACTGCTTGTTCAATACAAGAACATTTATGATGCACCAGCTGAATACAAACACCAGGCCACAACATCTGGCTGGTGCTCAGCTGTGTGCTGGGGGTGGTGGGAGGCAGGTAGCAGTGCCTTCAGAGCCCACCCGCCTGCTGCACCTGGCACAGCCCCCTGTTCTGGCCCTGTTGTTCCCCTGCCAGCCGGGATACAAGGGTCACAGACCAGGCAGGCTCTAGGCTCAGGCCCTGGTATGTCCCTGAGTACGCCTAGCCATCTGGACAATTCTTGGTCTGTAAGAAGGCATGCCTGGGGGGCCCGGCGGCGTGGCCTAGTGGCTAAAGTCCTCGCCTTGAAAGCCCCGGGATCCCATATGGGCGCCGGTTCTAATCCCGGCAGCTCCACTTCCCATCCAGCTCCCTGCTTGTGGCCTGGGAAAGCAGGCGAGGACGGCCCAGTGCATTGGGACACTGCACCCGCGTGGGAGACCTGGAAGAGGTTCCTGGTCCCGGCTTCGGATCGGCGCGTACCGGCCCATTGCGGCTCACTTGGGGAGTGAAACATCGGATGGAAGATCTTCCTCTCTGTCTCTCCTCCTCTCTGTATATCTGGCTTTCCAATAATAATAAAATCTTTAAAAAAAAAAAAAAAAAAAAGAAGGCAGGCCTGGGAGGCAGAGGGTCCCCTTGTGAAAGGGTCTTCAGTAATGCCCCGTGAGGCCACAGGGAGGGGGGTTGTCAGAGAGGGCTGCCCCCAGCCAGAGCCCTGGGTGCCCACCACTGATACTCAGGGTGCCCATGGCCCCTCCTCTGACAAACCCTCCATCTCTCTTACCCAACAGCTGCTCTGGGCAGCGTGTGGTTCTGAAAACGATCCAAGGGCCACCTGCTCTCCCTGTGTCCCGCCCATGTCCTGCTTCTTGCTCAGCAGTCCTGGCCTGGTTATGGGGGTGCAGGGGCTCTGGGGGCAGGGAAGCTCTCACCTCCGCTCCCAGCTCCTCCTTCGGACCTGGACACTACTTTTCTGGCCTCACTTTACAAGCAGTCACCCTGGGGCTGCTCTGGGGGGTGGGCAGGGCACACCCTGCTTTCTGTCCTTCATCACAGCTCCTAGGCCATGTGATCAGAGGTTCTGTCAGCTGATGTGGACACCCACCAGAGGTCTTGGCCCCGACCCCCCAGGGATGCCAAGTTATGGCCACTGATTCCAGCTTTGTAAAATGAATTCAAGCTACACTTTCCAAAAAAAAAAAAAAAAAAAAAAACACATGAGGTCCAGGGAGGGGAAGGAACGCTCCTCTAAGATGCAGACTGGTCCAAGGGCGCACCCTGCCTCCTGCACTTAGGGACGCAGACATGTTTCTGTCCTGTCGTCCTCCCCCCAGGTCCCCACAACTTCCTGGTGCTCCCTGCCCAGCCCCAAGTTGTCCTCGGCCCCAACCACACCTCCAGAGGGTGGTGCCACCCCCTCCTTCCCCACATCCACACTACAGTCCCCTGGGGCTGCGGCCCTGCCTTGTCCCAGCCCCACTTCCTCCAGGGGTCCCTGAACTCCCTCCCTGCCTCCCTGTCAGCCACAGCCCCTCTCACCTCCCAGCCTGTGCACCTGTTGCACCTCGACTGGGGACAGGGCTCTGGTGCCACACTCCCCACCCACCCCCACACACCCACACACACCTGGTCCCCACCCCCCGGCCTGGCTGACTTTCATCTCCTGTAGGTCCTGCGCCAGCAGCCCTGCTCCCCTTCCCTCGTAAGCGCGTGCTCCTAACAGAATCTGCCAGGTCTGTCTACTTCCCAGAGGCCCCCCAGCACAGCTCTGCGGAGCCCGTGGCAAAGGTGGGAGGGCCCCCCAACCCCGGCCGTGACTCCAGCAGCCCTTCTGGCCTGGCTCACCTCTGCACTAGCCACTGGCTCTGGGCTGCAGACAGCACCTCCCTACTTCCCGCTCAGGCCTCCCAGCACCCAGCCCAGCCTTGCTTTGGTAGCAGTCCTTGCTGCAGGTCTCTGCCCCGCACACACACTGGGTTCTAAGGTCTGGCCTTCCCTTCCGCCGGACCAGGCTTCCCCGACTGGCATCTGCCCTGTGCCCCACTGTCGTCCTTGCCCTTAGTCACCCCCCATGACAGGGTCTTTCTGATCTCCTTGGGTCCCCATGCTGGACTCAAAGGCTGGCTCCCCTCCCCTGGGCACCTCAAGAGGGGACAGAGGGGCTGTCTATCTTGCTCCCGGAGCCAGGAGCCCGAGGAAAGGGGGTGCAGGGCAGTGTTCAGCTCCCGCCCACCAGACAGCACCCCTCCCAGGCCTCCTTCCCACCCCACCCCCGAGGCCCCAGTAACCAGATTATCCTAAGCGGCTCCTCTTGTTTCCTGGTATAATTGGATTGAGGCCATGTTTCAGTGCAGCTGCATTTAATATTCTAATTCCATAGCCGCCTCGCCTCGGCTTTGCCCGCGTGAGGCTGGCAGCCAGGGTTGGGCGGGAGTGGGCCCCAGGCGGGCTCCAGGCTGGGCACAGGGCACTGCCGGTTCTTCTGGCATCTGGGCAGGCAGGAGGCAAGCATGAGGAGGACCGAGGAAGGGAAGCAAGCCTGGTGTCCAGCACCTGCTAGGCAGGCCCCCTTGGGGTGGCACTGGGGAAGGGGCAGATCTTCCTGTGGCCTCCAGGAGGCACTGTTAGCTTTGCACCCCACTGGGATGTGATCGCTGAGGTCCTGGGGGGGGACCAGGTAGGGTGCTGCTTAGCGGTAGAGCTGGCAGGGGACAGGAAAGGAGCCCAGGCCCTACTGTGCCACGTGGGGCACCTGAGGCTACACCACTCCATTCACCCCACACTCCACCCTGATAACCCAGGGCTCAGTTGAGGAAGGAGCCAGAGAAAGGCTGCACTAGGCAGGGGCGGGAAAGGCATAGGCTCCCAGCGTCCTGGCCCACGCAGCCAAACAGCAGCAGTCACAGACCCCTAGGCAACTGGAGCTCCAGTCAGGGTTGAGGTGTCCTCCCTTAGCAGTGTGGGACCAGCGCAGGTGTCTGTGTAGTCATGGGCAAGGCCCCGACCAAGAGACCCATGTAGAGCCTGCCGGAAAAAAAGAGGGAGATATGGGAGCCTGAGTATGTGCCCAGCCATGAATGTGTGTCCACCCATCCATGAGCACCAGCCCATGTGTGCAGTGCTCAAGTGTGGGGAAGGCTGGCGGACGCTCACTCCCAGGCCTGTCCCCCACTGGCCAGCCACAGCATGTGGGTCCTGCAGCCAGCTCCATGGGTCTTTCCAAGTCAAGAGTGTGAGAACTGAGCATAGCTGGGAAAGATGAAGAGCAGGGCCACCACGTGCCAGGTGCTCTGCCTCTCAGACACCTCTCCCCGGGCGCCAAGAGCTGGTGCCGCCTTATGGCTGGGGCCTGCCCATCCGTGAGAGGGGGCCCGACCCACCAGGGGGGCTGGAGTCTGTATACCTCTGCCCCTGGACCCCCAGCCCTTCTTTCCGCTTCCCCGGCTGCAAAGGCCCACGCCAGCCCCAGTCCATCACTCAGCCCTATTTTTAGGAGGTGAGAATCCAGCTGTGAAGACTCACTCCGCACCAGTGCCTTCCACGTGAGGGAGTCAGCTCCAGCCAGGGAGGAGCCAAGGAACATGGGAGCAAAGGAGGGGGAACGCACACGGGTCCCTGGCTGAGGGATGCAGGGCGGGGCGGGCAGGAGGACAGGTGTTCAGGGCCGGGGGGCTCCCCTTCCGCTTGCTCTGGCTGGCTGGCTGGCTGCAGCATCACACCCTGGCCTGGTGCTCGCCTCCAGAGCAGCACCGACTAAGATGTACACTCAGACAAGGAACAGCTAAGGCTGTAGTACAAGCACGTTCCAGCCAGCCCAGTGGAAACATGACAGGCAGGTGCGGGCCTGGCCTTTGCCCTGCTGCAGCTCCCTAAAATGCATACCCTGGGGGGCTGTGGCCATGGCTCGGGTAGTGGGGTCCCTGCCACCAGCACGGGAACCTGCTTCCCCAGCTCCAAGCTTCCATCTGGCCCAGCATGGACGAGCACTCCCTCGCGCTCTCTAAGGAAATATAGATCTGCTGTTTCTCTTGGGCCCTGAACTTCATCATTGGCTAAATCCAGTGATCCTCCTCTTGTGGGGGAAGTCTCCCCTAAACCCTGCCGCCATTGGGCTAACCCCTGAAGGGGGCGTGGCCAACAGGTGCTTGTTCTACTCCGGCCCCAGGGGAGCCATAGCGGGGCTGTGTCACCTTAGTCGTATCACCTCTCTTTGCCTCAGTCTCCTCCTCTGGAAAATGGGGCCAGTTAACAACATCCCACAACGATGTTCCAGAGCTGGGCACTTGAGGGATGTGTAGGAGCTTGGCAGACAAAGCCTCACTTGCTGCTTGAGGGAGAGGAAGCGCTCCCTTTTTCCTGCCTCAGTTTCCCCACCATGAGAGGAGATCCCAGCCCTGAGGCAGCCTGGCTGGACAATAGGCGGGGCTGGGGTGAGGAGTGGTGTATGCCGCATGGGTGCCCTGTGGGAGTGTGGGAGGTGAGGCCAGGGCATGCGCCTTCTCCTGGGGGGGACAGATACGCATGCAGCAGCACGTGGAGACAAGTGCCACATGAGGCCCTGTGAGCTCTTCCCAACCCCCCCTACATTCCACCCATCTTCTGAGTACCCAGCGCTCAGGGCAGCTAGGCCAGAGGAGGGGGCCCGATGGTCTGAGAGGAGTGGGGATGGCCAGGGGGGTGAGCGGCAGGGGCCTGCAGAGACCATGAGACAGGGCTGGGGGGCAGGTCCCTGTCAGCACACAGCGGGTACCCCAAAAGTGTGTGTGTGTGAATATGTAGGTGACTAGGCAAGCAAGGAAACTCAGGTGCAGGCAGCCCTAGGGACTGAGCCTGGTCCTCCGAGAGCCCCAGGAGGCCAATGTTTGGTGCTGCCCTGCCTTCAGTCCCCTGCCCATGGCCGGGCACCCTGGAGCAGGAACAAGTGGCTCAGAGTGGTCCCAAGGACCGCACTGGCCTTGCCTCTGGCCAGCCATGGGTCGGCCTCAGCCAACCCCCACGACAGGGAGTTGGTCACCCTTGAGAAGGATGTCCTCATTCTAGGGTCCCATGGTGTTGGGGTTCACAGATGATTGTCACCTCAGGGCTGCTGGGCCGCCATGGAGGAGGGAGGGAGGGTTGAAGCTGCCACAGAAGCAAGAAACAGGCGAACCTCAAATTCCAGCAGCAGAAGTGGCAGTTCTGAGGCGGCCATGTGGACCCAGAGCAGCGTTGTGGCAGGCAGGAACACGGGGCGCAAGGTCTCATCCCCGTTTCATGGTCAGGGAGACTGAGGCACAGCAAGTGAACTAGCTGACCCGGCTACTCTGCAGGAGGCGGTAGCTGTGTGGACTGCGACCCCGGGGGTGGGACTGGCATGGTGGGGCCCGATCCGGGTTACTCCAGGGCTTTAGTGTTAGGAGACCACAGGCTTGCTTTACTGCGTCTCCAGAATTTAATTCTATTTGTGAAAGACCTGGATCAGGTGGCCTAATTTAGCTCCTGGGATTCCTCCCACCCAGGGCGATCCTGACACACCCCACCCCCACACCTGTGCGTCCTGGGCCTTATGATCCCTTATGCCCTCTTCCTGCCTAGGAATCCGGGGCAGGGACCACCCACCACTCACCATTCACCCAGGGCCAGGGTAGGAGCAGGGAGCAGGCCCCGCCCCCAACCTGTTTCCCTGGCAGCGGCCCAGCTCTGGCTCTGCCCGCTGGGTGGCTGCCGGGCCAGCCGAGGGGGTGCCCAGGCAGCAGTCGATTCAGTTCGGGCTCCCATCATCTCGTCTGCCGGGAGGATTTAGTGCGCGGCCGCGGTCAATAGCGCGTTTGTTTGGCTATCGACTCGCCCAGGCAGAGCCGCTCCGAGTCTCCTGGGCCCTGGGCAGCTCCAGGTTCTCCAGGCTGCAGGGTGGGAGGGACCCTGAAGGGCCACTGGGCAGCAGACTAGTAGGGACTCCTTGAGGCCCCCACCCAGGCCACCCATTCCTACCCACAACCTGGCCTGTGTGGGCCTCAGCTCAGGACCCCATGCTCCCAGGACACACTTCTCCCACTGCATTTAGGTCTGGGGAGGGCAGATTAGCTGCAGTCTCCTGCTGCAATGACTCTGGGGCCTGGGGGCTCTGGGGCCAGAGCAGCATTGGGAAAGGAGCTGCTGGAACCAGGGAAGCGGCAATGTGCCCACTGTGCGTCCACCCACAAGTTCCACTCACACACTCGGCACACTGGCAGCATGCTGCCCTGGGCTGGGTATCAGTGATCTGGCCCACCGGGACCTGACCCCCAGCTGCATTCTGGGAATAATTCAGGCCCCAGTGGGAAGCGACACGAGTTCCCCGAGAGGAGTGCACCTGTTGAGGCAGTCAAGCGGGAGAGGCTGGGCAGGATCTTGGATGCCACAGAGGCAAGCCAAGCCTGTTGATGGGAGTGGGGCAGCAGGGGCCGTGGGTGAGCCTGCCAGAGGCTGTGTGTGCCAATGTGGGGTATGCAGCCCCACCCTGGCCCATGGAATCAGCCCTTCCCCAGCAATCCTGGAGTGGGGTTCCCACTGCCCACCTTTCCAAAATGAGAAAGAGCCAAAAAAAAAAAAAAAAAAAACCCCACTATTATTGTTCACGCCTCATCTCCCTCCAAAGTTATTAAATTTCATTCCACGAACAAATAAATCCATTTTTATTGCAACAGGAGGAGCAGGCAGCGGTTTTGCTGTGTTACCGCTTTTATTTTTCAAAGTCCTGTTAAATCTGCCCAGTGGGCCCAGAGGCCCCCCGCAGCCCCAGCACGCCCACATCAACCCTGCTGCTGGTGGGCCTGGATCCCGCCTGACCTGCTCCCCATGCCCCGGGGGAGGCCACCCACCACCAGCGCTGGCAGGCAGGGCCGCCGGGAAGGCTTCCTGCCGGCCTCCTGTCTGGCTTGCATTCTACAGTTTTTCTTTTTTTCTTTCTTTTCTTTTTTTTTTTTTTCCCCTACCGTTTTTCTGGAATACTTCCGGGCCCCCTCCTTCCTGCTGGTGATGGCAGCCGGATGCTTGTTCCAGGAGAGGGAAAAGGCTGGGGACCTCGGGGCTGCAGGCTTCCCACCCAGGGCTGGGGCTAGACCTGGCCAGCAACTTCAGGCTCACTGGCATGCCACACTGAGCTTGCCCCCTCAGTTTGTCCAACCATAGGAAAGGGGGTGGGAACAATGCAGCATCTCCCCAGGCACCAGGAGGGCCACCCGAGAGGGACACTGGGGCATGGCGCCCGAGATCAATCCCCCTCGTGGTTAGGCCCCTCTCCCTCAAGCCTTGGTTGAAGACTCTGTGCTGGTCGATGGGCAGCCTGTTGCACACAGCCAGCCTTCTGTGGGCAGTTCCCCAGGGCCTGGCAGGTGATGCTGCTGCCCAGCCCAATCCGGGTGTGTGTGTGGGGGGGACTCTCACGGCCCCACCTTCCCTCCCCTGGGACCAGGCTACACCCCCACCACACTGGTCCTACATCTGAAGCCCCACTCGCACCCCAAGCCTTCCAGTAATTGCTCATCAGGGAGTAGCTGCCAGGACTGGGGTCTTGCAGCCACACCAGTGGGGGATAGGCACAATCTCCAAGACTGCAACAGGGTTTGGACCCAAAAGACCCTTGGGGCCCCCTTCCCTCCCCTGGCCCAGCTAGGCCCGCTCCCGTCTGCCCCTGGATCCTGACAGCTGACAGCCCAGGCAGAGCTAGGAGGCCGAGCAGCACCTTCCCCTGCCTGCTGCTTAAAGCTGTCTCAGGAGTCGCATGGGATCATGGTTTCAGCTAAAGACGTCCACCGCAGGGAGTGGGGGGCACATGCCCGCCTGCATGCTTCCTGCTGCTCCCCACCCACACACACTCTCCTCTTCCCCGGGCTGCTCCCCGAGGATCCCTTGCTCTGGTCTCTCCCCGGCTGATGAGGGCACACGTGGCACTATCAGGAAAGGCAGCTCCAGATAATGTTCCCAGCGGCTGCCTGTCAGTGCCCAGGGCAGCACGCCTGCATCCTGCCTGTCTCCCTGCCAGTCCCACCCGCCGGAGCCCAGAGGCCAACCTTGGCCAAGGTGCGAAGGCTCCTGGGGGCCCCAGGCACCACCCGGGACACTAAGGCAGTAGCCCAGTCTTTCTGTTTCCCTCCCCCAACCCTGCCCGGAGAAACGGGACAGAAGTGCAATCCTGACGGTGCAGGAGGCTGCAGGGAGCACTGCCTGGTGTGTCCCCGCCTCCCTGGCCCCGGTTTACCTGTCAGTCAAACAGGGACACTGGCCCTGCTGGCCTTGAAAGGACACTATACAACACCTCCTCTGGTGGCAAAGGGGGATTAACAGAACCAAGCTGTCACCCGTGGCCACGCCCTCATGGCAGCAGGAGTGGGTGGAAGCAGGGGACTGGTCTACACCAGCCCCAGCCTGCCAGTCCTTTCTGCTGTGCCAAGGGTGGTGCCTGGAGCATCCCTGTTTTACTGCTACCAGGACAGGCCAGAGCTGGGCCTGGAGTGGCATTGCACCTGACTTGGTCCCCGCCCCCAGGGAGTCCCAGGCTGGGCCTGCCAGACACTTGTGGCTGCGAGTGCCCGGGGAAGGTGGGCTCATGGCTGGGAAGCCGCCTCGTCCCCTAACTCCCCAGGACTTCAGGGGTTTCTGGCATGGCCGGGAGGTGCCACGTCACCTGAACAGAAGGCTGAGCTGCTGTGGGCGCTCCGCAGCCACGGCTCCTGCCAAGTCTGACGCCGCAGCTCGACGCCATTGATTTACATTTTGATTCAACTTTTCTTAATTTTACTTCAACTTCACACGACTCCGGTTTGAGAATCATTTTAACGTATTTATCTGTGAGGCAATTTGTTAAATAACCCCCAAGGCTTGGCGGTTTTCCGTTCTGAGCTTTTATTGCAAGGCTGTTTTAAATTAAATTAGTTGTCAGGGTCCCTGAGTGCATTGTAATGGGGATGGGTTCAGTGCCGGCCCACTCCTCCAAGTTGTGCCACCCACTGGTTAAATATGCAGAAGCGAGGTATGCACCCTCTTTGGGAGGGGTCGGGGTGGCAAGACAAACAGCTCTGGATCCCATTCCCTGTCTGCAGCCTGCAAGGAGCCATCATACCCAGGCTGGCAAAGCTTGCAGCAGGCCCTTCCCTGGGTGCCCAGGGCGCCCCAGGAGGTGCAGGCAGGTGACACGGGTGCCTCTGCAGCATCACCCACCTGCAGGCTGCAGTGAGGCTGAGTGGGGTGTGTCGTCAAACCTGGGGCGTGGGGAGCTGCCAGGCTTCCCACCTGTTCCACCTTCCCCTGGCCATCCAAGCTGGCCATGTCTGTGGCGGCTGTCACCTGGGCCAGGAGCACGAGCTGTGAGCTGCGAGGTGCAGGTATTGAATCTATATTTCATTTTCACATCAGCAGCTGCTATTTTGCCCGATAATGGATTCCCCCCACACTGTCCTCTGGGAAACAGCAGGCAGAGGCAGCGTCCCGCGCCCCAGGAACAAAGCCACCCTGTCCCTCCTGGGCTCTCCGGGTACTCTGCCACCATCGGCCCTGTTGCCCCCACCCCACCGTTGCCCATGCACGGACATGGACTGCTCTTGTTGCCCAGGCCTCAGTATACCAGTTCCTCAGTCCTCATTCCCAGCACGGGGCCCAGCAGCTCTCACCTAGGGACGTCCATGCAAAGGACAGGACCTGGGGCGGCTCAGGGTGCAGGCTCCATGGCCACAGCCAGGGTCTAAAAGGATGGCTCCACCATTCTACAGTTATGCGGCCTCACTCGGGCCACAAACCTCACAGTGCGCCTCACGTCGCCCTTCTATGAAATGGGGATCACAGGGCCAAGGTGCCTGGAAGCCCTATGGAAGGGGAGCAGGATTTGAACCCCCAGGCTCTGCCTCCTGTGTCAGGTCCCGCCCAGAGGCCACTCGCACAGCGTGGAGGGGGAAAGGGAGAACCATGGTTTTCTGCACCCTTTCTCCCCCCTGCAGCCCCTGTCACCCCTTGGGGTGCAGGGGGAGGTGGACTTGGCCAGCCTTCAGGCTCTCGGCAACTCAGAAAGGAGGGAGGGAATGCCTCAGAAACGGCAAACCTGACCACGTCAGGCCCTGGCCAAGGGGCTGGGACTGTGACACTGGGTTACACTGTGTCTGGGGATGCCAGCCCACCATCCCATATGGGGTGCCTGGGATGGAGGACCACTCCACTTTCCATCCAGCTCCCTGTTAGTGCACCTGGCAAGGCAGCACAAGAAGGCCCAAAGACCTGGGCCCCTGGCACCCATATAGGAGACCCAGATGGAGCTCCAGGCTCCTGGCTTTGACCTGGCTGTTGCAGCCATTTGGGGAGTGAACCAGCAGGTGCAAGATCTCTGTATGTCCCTTTCCTCCATCTCTGTCACTCTGCTTTCCAAATAAAATAGATAAAATCCATTAAAAAGGGGGGTGGGCCCAGTGTGGTAGCCTAGTAGCTGAATTCCTCACCTTGCAAGTACTGGGAATCCATATGGATGCCAATTCTAATCCCAGCAGCTCCACTTCCCATCCAGCTCCCTGCTTGTGGCCTGGAAAAGCAGTTGAGGATGGCCCAAAGTCTTGGAACCCTACATCCATGTGTGGGAGACCCAGAAGAGGCTCCTGGCTTCAGATCAGCACAGCTCCGGCCGTTGCGGTCACTTGGGGAGTAAATCATCAGACGGAGGATCTTCCTCTCTGTCTCTCCTCCTCTCTATGTATCTGACTTTCCAATAAAAATAAATCTTTTTTTTTTTAAGGGGGCGGGTGTCAGGGACCTGGTTTAATACCCTCCACCCTCCCAGGGGGTCGAATCAGGGGGATGAAGCCCAGGTCCCACACACCTGCTCAGCCCAGGCCCACCTCCCTCCCACCGGCACTGCCTATAGCCGGTTGCCTGGTCCACTCCACGTCACTTCCGCGCCAGGCCCAGCCCGTCTGCCAGGACCCTGGGCCAGGCTCAGGAGTCTGACCTGAGCTCTTTTATCAGTGTATGTCTCCACCACATCCCAGACTGCTCCTGGGCGGGGCAGGCACTTACACGGTGGGTGTCGCTCCTGCTGGGTGGGCCTTGGGAGGAGTGACTCACTAAACAAGTAGGTAACTCTTTACCTTGAGAAAACTGGACTCCTGACCTCTGAGTGCCCAGGGTGCTGGCTGGCAGCAACCCCTACCCACCGCAGCCCAGCCGGCCTCTGCCAGACCTGGCTGCCCCCTGCTGGGGCTTGGGAGCGCTCAGAGACGCCCCCTCCATCCTTGTGCTTGCTCACTCGGGCCTCGCCAGGGGCCGGCACTCTGCATCCTGCTGTATTGCTGTCAGGACACGCTTTGGGTTTTAATAGGGCTGGAGAGGAGAGGCCAGACTTGCGCCAGCCAGCCAGCAAGAATCTCAGGAGAGGGCCTCGGGAGAGGGCTGTGCACGGGCCAGCAGCTGGGACCCCACGCAAATGGGGAGCACTTGTCCCCACGCCCAGAGAGCCCGTATCCCCACTCCCTGCCAGTCCACACTCCCGGACCCCTCTGAGTCCATCTGTACAAGGGGGTCCTCCCTGGCGTGAGACCCTGTCCCCCAACCTCACCCCGTGGCCCAAGCCGCTGGGCACGAAGGCAGCGCGTGGTGGCGGCTGGGCGGCTGGGGAACTATTGGTCGCCAACCCTGGGCTGTGCACTTAGGGACTTTCTCCACTTCCCTAATGTTTTATTCATGCAAACCCAGGCTGCATCTGTCCTCGGAAGACGGGGAAGAGGCAGGAAGGAGAGCGAGTGAGTGCGAGCGCAAGTGGCTCTGGAGACCTCGGGCTGCAGGCGTTGCTGGTGCAAGCTGCCGGGGAGGCTGGGAGCTGCTGGTGCACATGTGCGCTCGCCCGTGGCTGACACCCACAGGAGCCGCCATGCGGGCGCCTCCTCGGCTCCTCCGGAGCTTCCCGGGGGAGGCCCGGCTCCACGTCGCCGCCCCGCGCCACACTCTCTGGGGCTCGGAAGGGAGCGGGAGGCACTGTCTGTGCTAATTGCATTGTTAGACCGAAGGTGCTCGTGTTCGGCTGTCTAATTTGGGGCCTTTATTAAACATGATTGCTGGCTGACAGCCGGGCGAGGACCAGCGGGGCTGCTGGTGGCGGGCAGGCTGGAGGGGCAGGTTAACATGCATGCGAGACTGGTGGGGGTTGGGGTGCACGCTCTGTGTCCCCCCCCCCCGCCTTTCCAGCCACTTCCCTTCCATCCATCCTGCTTGGAGCAAGGGTGCCGGGAGGCTGGGGTGCCGCCAGCCGTGAAGGCCTCCTGTTCACCCCTCCAGGAAAGCGCCGGCCCCCTCCCCTGCTGGTGCCCCTTCTTCACACTCTGGGCACCCTTGGGGGCCTCTGAGCTCCTTTGGGGGGGCTCGTCCCTGCCCCCGCACCGGGGCGTTATACTCCTACCCACTGAGCCTATGCCCACGTGAGGGGGCCCGAGGCATAGCCAGGGCACAGCTGGGCAGCTGTTCACCCTGCTCCTGTACAACAAAGTCCTCACCCACAGAGTGGCAGCTGCTCATTCCCCTGTTTATTTGAAAGGCAATTTCCCCAGCAAAGTTACCTGGGTTACTCCCTCTGAGCCAGCAGGTAGGTGGGGCAGGAACCCAGGAGGGTGGGGCAGAGCACAGGTGGGCAAAAGCGCAGTCAAAAGCAGTGAGAGGCAGGGGGCAGAGGGTAGGGAGTACTCACCCAGCCCACATCCAAGCCAGATCTTCCAGGTTTTGGGGTGGCCAGCTGGGGGCATGGGATGGCACACAAACAGCCCCTGGCATTGTGGCTTCCCTGGGCAACACTGTGGGGCTCCACCCCTAGTCCCTGCCCTCTGAAGCCTGGGGTTCAGGCACTGCAGACCCCAGTCTAGTTGTCAAAGTTAGGGTTATAGGGGGCGGGGTTGAGCAGACCAAGATCAGCCCCCCAGCTGCGCTATGCCCAGTTGGGGTGCTCCAGCCAGGCCCCCAAGACTCATCAGTGGCACAGGGGCTTGCATGCTTTACACCTATTGAGCATCTGCTGTGTGCACCAGTGCGGGGTGGTTCAGAGAAGTTGGGGGATGGGGAGCTACCCTTGTGGTGTGGCACAGCCCCTGTGTGAAGAGACAGCTGTGACAGACCGCCAGGGAACACAGGCCTGGGGCTGTCCAGGGGGGCTTCCTGGGAGCACAGATGAGGGAGCAAAGCCGCACCCGCCCCAGGCCTAGGGAACATGCAGGGGCATCAACAGGGTAGGCAATGTTGGCCAAGATCAGCTCCGGCAAGTGGACATGGGGACATGCATTGTGACCCCTGTGTCCCAGGTCGGAGCTCTGGCACTGACACCTCCTGTGTAGCTTCTTGTGAATGTGCAGCCCCCTGAGAAGCAGTGGCCACCTCCAGTGGCCCACACCACCCAGGCGCAAGCCCCCCACGCCCGCCGATGGCATTCCTGACTACCACTGTCAGCCTGGCCCCATCCCCGCTGCTGCAGGCATTTGCACAATGTTTCCCTCCCCCTCCCCCTCCTCACTCCACCTTTCAAATACCATAAATAATTTTTTAAGCAAATGGAAGGTGTGGGGAGTGGGGCCAAGTTCAAGGGCTTCTCATTTTTACTCTTCCACAAATCAAACTGGAACTCGGTGCTTCTCCTGGAAGCACACCGCCAGCCTCATCTGGGGTCGCAGGGGCCCCTAACTCCAGAAGGGCATGGGGGTGTCCCAGGAGAACACGGTGGTGTGTGTGGTGGAGTGTCTCCAGTGCCTTCTGCATGGAGCACTTTGGGGGTCAAAGCAGGTGACTTGAAAAGCTCCGGGTGGAGTGCAAAGTGGGCCCCCGAGTTCAGGGACTCTGAGCTGGGGCTGCAGCGGGCCAGGCCCAGTCCTTTCCTGGCTGTGTTTGCAGCAGGGGCCCGGGGGCTGGGGGCTGGGGGCTGGGGGTGGAGGCGCAGCGTGAAGGAAGGGCACGCAGCGGAAAGTCAGCACGGCGAGCATCCATCTGCCCTGACAGCAAGCAATTACACCGTGTGATCGTCAGATTACTCCAAATGCATTTATTACAGGGGTTAGAAGCGGGGGACTTATTTACTGGCAAATCCATACTCATTACAGGACTCAGCCTAGCCTAGACTGAAAACAGCTCAACTGAAACAAATAATTACCAAGGTCCTTCCAGCGCGAGGCTCTCAGGTGGTTGTGTGTGTTGAAGCGGCGGGGGGGGGGGGGGGGGGGGCGCGAGGGGAATGCCACACCTTTAAGGTAAAGGAAGCAGGAGGCCCACGGTGAGAGTGCCTGGGTCACCACGTGCTTGCCCACCGGGGTCATAACTGTGCTGACACGCCTACTTGGGGCGGAGCTAACTTGCCCCGCCCAGAGGGGTTGGCCACACCCACACCGCAGGCGTGGAGCCAGGTTAGGGTTCAGGGGAAGATGACCAGGCCAGTCTCCCCGCTTTCTGGGGAATGGAATAAGTGAACGCATTAATTTAAGGGGAGCTCACATGGACCTGGACCCAAGTCACACAGGCTTGCTGAAGAACCCAGTTTGGATCCTGGAATTTGGGGCTCTTGGAGGCCACCTCCCTGGGGAGACCCCAGGCTGGGATCTCCTCTAAGCAGGTAGCTCTTATCAGAACACTCAGAACTACCAGGCACACTCAGTGCATGCGTGATGTTGGGGGCGCAGGTGACAAGACTGGTGGGTCCCCAAGCCCCAGATGCCTTTTGCAGACCCCCTGTCTGGTTCCCCGGCAGAAGCAGTACAGTGTGCTCCAGCCCGAGCCCTCACTCTACGGATGAACAAACAGGACCGTCCGGAACCAGGGCCAGCCCGGGTCTCCCCAGAGCTCGGACAGCTCTCAGCAGTTCCGGCTCCACAGCCCCCTGGGCAGCGGCGGCACCGATCGATGCCCGCATGGAGAGCTGTCAGGTCGATTGAAATGTAGGCCCGGCCTCTGTGCCCGCTGGGCACATGCTGGCACCGCCACCCGTGCCTTAAATATTCATTCACTTGACAGAACACTAATTAAACAAAGTAAGGTGCATTATTACTTGATTAAATTTTTTATTGGCAGCTTAATTGGTCTGTTAGTTGCCCCTTAGGGAGTTGTCCTCCCACTCCCCCTCCCCACCCTGCTGTGCGGGAGGGGCCCCTGGCACCGCCTGGGGCTGAGGTCACCCTTAGCCGCCAAGGTGCCCACCCTGGGTCAGTAACCACTAGTCAGCCCCAGGCTCCCCAAAATGAGCATCAAAGACCCAGACCTGAGAGCACAAGGTTAGCCCACACGCTACAGACAGCACTCGGGGGAGCCATCCCACCCTGCACTTCAGTTTCCCCACCTGCACCTCTGCAACCCTCTCCCTGCAGACACATAAACGCCTCCTTGCCCACAGCCTGTATGGGAGAGCCCTGATAGGAGCCCCATGGCCTGGGAGACCCCAGCACTCTGCGAGTCCACTTGTGGAACAGCTGGGGCACCCCCACTCAGCAGGTGAACCCCCTCTCTCTCCCATCCAGGCTCCCACCCTGGGGTGCACACCTCTCACTGCCACCCCAGCAGGTAGCCAGGAAGCTAGCTGAGCTGTGTGTGACACCTCCCAGGTTGGCAGCCAGACACAGCATCCCCCAGTGGAGCTGGGACCTGCCTGAAAAGACCCACTTCCCCTGGCAGCATCTGGCACCTACTCCCGAGCCTGTCCTTCAGTACCAGCAGACCCCCGAGGGAGCCATCATTCTAACCGCGATGCTAGGCTCATGTTGCGGCCACCCCAGTTTACAGAGGGGAGGAGGGTGAGGATGGGAAGGGCTGCTGGGAGACCCAGGGTGCACAAAGCTGCCCGTCCTGCCCCCACCCGTACCCACTTGCTGGCCCCCTAAATCCTTCAGCAGGTGACGGTAGTGCACCCCTGAATGGGGAGTGGAGTTTTCCCAGGGTGGCCCAGCCCCATGGTACTCACCCAGCAGTTGCTGTGCCCTATGTGGCCCAGGCCAGACGGAAGCTGGTCCACCCCCCGCTTCATGGCCAGTCCTGCCCACCCCCACCAGTTGCCCATCCCGCAGAGACGATCCAGAGCCTAGCCGATGACACAGGAATCATCTGGCCACCCCAGAAGCCGCCGCTGGCGCGCAGGAGGCGAGCTAATTGGCATCGCCGGCCTCAGGAGCAGGAAATGAGTGGCCGCAGCCGGCGTGGAGCGGTAAGCTGCTCAGTGTCATCGGCCTTATCTGCGAACAGGCTGCCCAATTACAGGGCCGTGCCCGCTGCACACGCAGCTGCCTGCTCCTCGGCCACCCCTTCCGCAGTGTCCTCACAGCATCTCCCAGGCCTGGGCATCTGTTGACCTTTCCGGGAGGCAGCTGTACTGGGGAAAGACCCAAAGCGACAGCCACGCGCCCAGGTGTGTGCAGCGGCGGCAGGTGCACTGTGTCCTCTCCCCTCCCTCTCCTCCCCACCCACAGTAGGAGCAGGTCACGCTGCCCAGGTGCCCCGCCTCTCTCCACCAGCCACTGCCTCACGGGAGAGAGGACGAATAATTTCCGGGGTGGAGAGCACTCTGCCATCTATCTCAGAAATGCAGCCACTGGGGGCTGTGGTAGGGTGTCATATATTAGGAAAATAGGACGGTAATGGGTTTGCAATTGTACCTAACGTGGCCCGGTATTACAGGATTACACGGTGTGTGATTAGGGGCTCCTGGGTGGCAGCAGGATGGCTGTGCTGAGGGTGGGGCCACCCTCTCAGACAGGTCAGTGAAGAAGTCAGCTGGCAATGCTGGCTATCACAGGGGTCCACAGCCCAGGGCAGCCTGACAGGTGCAGGGGAGGGCACCTGAGGTCAGCTTCCATGCCTCCTCCCAGTTCCGCCCCAGGTTCCACCTCTGGGTGGTGGTGCCACTGTCAGCTCTTAGTCCCCAAGAGGATGATCCTGAATGCTCAACCCAAAACTGTCCCCTTTGGACCTTGACCTTGACTCCCAAGGGGTCATGGGCTCCTGGGTGTCAGGTCCTGATCATATAGCTGCTGGCCAAGGGCAGGGCAGGGGCAGGCTCTGCTGTGTCCCCAGAACCAGCGCAAGCCCCAGCATGGCACACAGCTCACCGTTCATGAGGAGCTAAGCATGGCCAGGGGGCAGAGAGGGGTCCCTGATGGCCACAGCCTGAGCAGAGGGACCCCAAGCGTTGTGTGTCCATAAGGAGGACATAGCAGCAGGCAGCCCTGCTCCAAGCCCAGCTTGTTCTTTCTCCCAGGCTGCGGGGCCACTGCAGCACTGAGCAAGGCAGGTGGCACAGGCTGGCCTCCAGAGAGAGGCCCGGCGGCCCTGGGGGTTAGCAGGGATGGCTGGGGAACCAGGGACAGGCCTTGGCTGGGCAGGGATATGCAGAATGGGGGCTGTCCCGCGTGGCTCTAAGTCTGGTTTATCAACTCAAGGCAGGGCAGGCACAGGTCCTAGTACCCCACCCCATGCCACAGAGATGCCGGATTGGCCCTCGCTTGTCCCGGGCTTGGGGGGGTTGGCCAGCAGGCAGAGCACAGGACACTCCCTCCCACCATGTATGTTTCACCCACTGCGGTTCCACCAAGCCTCCCCACAATCCCTGGGGGCGGGGGGTGGGGCTGGCTCCCCACCTGGCCCCTGCTGTCACTCCCAGATGGAGGACTGGGCTCCTCTCTCAGCCGTCTGTCCGCGTTCCCGCAGCTGCTCTCCTTGCGGCTCCCCCGCCCACAGACGGCTTGGCTTGGGAGGGGGGAGTGTGACTCCACCCGAAGGCTGCCTGTCTCTCCTGGCACTGAGGAGCACCAGGGAGGGGAGTGGAGCCCACAGGAGGAGAGGGTGCCTGCTGTGGGGGGAGGATGGGTGCTGCACCTGCCCCGCCCCCAGTGCCACCCATAGGTGAAGGCACTGGCGCTCCCGCCTGGGTGACTTACAAGGCGGCAGCTTCAGCGGGCAGGACTCCTGCCCACCCAGGTGCCATGCTGCTCAGGATGGGGACGCGAGTGGACCCTCAGCCCCCTCTCCTTATCCCATCGACCCTGCCCCCACAACAGGTGAGAGGCCCCCCACTTGAGGGCTGGGTCACCTGTGCCCACAGCCATGGCACCTGTCCCCACCTACAGCCCTGGAGGGACCGTGGCACTCCCAACACTCTCAGCCAGGCCTCAGCTAACAACCCAGCATTCAGGGGGGCTGGGCCCCACCCAGGCCTCTGCACGGAGGAGTGGGGCATCACCTGTCCATTTGTCATGCCTGACGGAGGACGGGCAGCAGCCAGATTGTGTCACAGTGTGCCTGGGCTGGGCATAGAAGACACATTACCCAGCTCTTCCTCGGCCCCAATGGGACACGGAGACCGACCCGGAGCCCCAGGCCCGCTGGCATTACCAGCTCCTCTGCCTGTGTGAAGCCCCTGCCTTGCCCTCCCCCTCTCCACCCTGTTAATCATGGGCAGCCCCTCCCTGAACCAGCTGTGTCCAGCTGGGGTCTAAAGTGGCATCTCTGCCCACTCCAGTCTCCTGCCCACCCCACGCTCTCCCTGTCAAGGTACACCTGAATCAGGGCTCCTCTCCCCCTTGCCCCAGCCCCCAGAGGAGCCCCACATCCCAGCTGAGCCCCTCAGCACAGTGGTTCCGGGGCTGCTCTCGGGGGACACAGAGGTCAGCAGTGATGAGGGTCAGCTGCTGAACCAGGCTGGGATAAGCAAGGAAGGCTCCCTGGAGGAAGGGCTGTGAGCAGGGCACAGAAAGGAAAAGCCAGGCTGTGTGCAGGTTGGGGAACAGTATGGGGGCATCAAGGGCCGTGAAGTCGAGGGTCCCAAGGAGGGGAGACACCACCAGGCTTCCCCAAACTGGCGGGCAGGTGCCACCCAGGGAGCGGTGGTGGCAGAGGCTGGCAACCCTCAGGGTGGACCCACTGGCTGGGGCAAGAACATTCTTCAGTTTGGGGTATGAAGCTGTTTTCCAGAAAGCCCTGTGTCTACTTGAAAGATGAGAAAACTAAGGCCCAGGAATCCTGGCCTGCCCTGCCATGCCGATGGCACCCCACCATGCCCCTCAGGGAATATAGGGTCGTGCTCTTGCCATCTCAGCCCTGCCCCTGTTCCCAGGGGACCCTCACCCAAACTCCCCTTCCACCTCTACAAGTGAGTGGGTTGGTTGCAGGCCAGAGCAGCCAGGGCCCAGCAGCTGGGCCAGCTCCAAGCCCCAACCGGCAAAAAGCCTCGGGCTGCCACAACCCCCCAGCCTAGCTACAGAACCCTGCCCAGCTAATCTGCTTCATTAAAGGCACTAATTAATTGGCTTAATTAACAGGGTAACCTCGGAGCCAGCAGCACTACCTCCTAAAGAGGCAGCACCAAGCCACCGCCCCCGGGGCTAGAATGGAGATGTCTCACCCACCCCCGCCAACCCAGGGCTCTGGCCGAGCTCTGCGTCCTCTCTTGGCAGCATCTTAAGGCCTAGGACCCCAGGCAGCAGCATCCTGGGCACTTCCCCGCCCCATACCCCACATCCATACGCAGGGCAGCTGGTATCTAAAGGGGCCTCTCTGTTCCCACTCTGAGCTCAGGATGTAAGCGCTGTGATTAGGGTGGAGCGACAGAGCGCTGTGATTAGGGAGGGAGGCGGGGCTGCTGGAAGAACCTACCACCCCATGCAGGCCGGCAGGGATGGCCTCTCCTGGCACCATGGCAGGAACCTGCTGGGTGAGGGTCCCTGGACCACTTGCCCCCATGATCACTAAGCACTGGATAGGGTTGGGGCGAAGTGAGTTCAAAGCCTAGGCCCACCCCAGGAGCGGGAGGTTGTGACAAGCTCCTGCACCTCCCCAAGTCCCACTTCCTTCTGTGCAAAACACCTGCCCCAAGTGTCTGGCGGCTTCCCTTCCTAAGTGAGCGCTTGCAGGGAGGGTGGGTTGGTTGGGGAGCTCCACAGGAAACAGTGTCTGCCAAGGGCAGTGGGGTCAACAGCAGAGGTTCATTGCCACGCTCCTCCTGCCCCGGGGCTGTCCCAGTCAAGGCCTTTCCTGGAGCCACAGGCAGATGATCCTGGCAACTGCCTGTGGCCGTTAGGGCCTCATGGCTCAAACAGGGGATCTGTCCAGGCAAGGCTGGGGTGAGCTTCCCAGGGCCTCGGTGAACCAGGGCCAGGCGGACCATATGGAGGAGGGTGGGCCTTCCTTAGGGGTTGGCTCTAGCAGGAGACCCTGCCCTCCCGCTCCCAGACATCACCACAGATACGGACAGTGCTCATTAGCAGGGACAGCATCTCACTGGAGCAGAAACGCCCAGTCCATGGACTCGCCGTCCCTCTCTAGCCCTCCCAAAGAGGAAAGGCAGGACCCTAGCAAGGGGAGCCCAGGGAGGCCCTGTGTCCCTAGGAGTGGACAGGCCCAGTGAGAGCTGGAGTCAGGGGGAGGGGCCCTGGCACACTGGAGCCGCACAGTGGCCACCCAGGATGTCCACAGCTGTCAGCGCCAACAGATTTTGGCTCCGTGTAAACAGCTGCTCACCAGCTCCATAACCAGGAGCCCGGGACTGTGGGCCCTGCCCAGCGATGATGACAGTCAATCAGCACGGCCCAGGGGACGCGCCGCCTGCGGCTGTCACCACCGAGTGCCGGCGAAGCCGCCACCGCCCACGTCTCCACGTTGACACCTGGAGAGCTGTCAGGGCGAGCGGCAGCCCCTCTTGGGGCCAGCCTCTGCCCACTCCGGCCCCAAGTGTTACAGATAAGGAAACCGAGGGCCCCCCGGAGGGAGGGGCTCTGGAGGGCTCCACCTCCAGGTAGACGGAGCCTGGGGATGCAGAGCTGGAGGAAAGGAGGCTGTCCCCCTGGGCAAGGCTGGACAAGGGGGCACAAGGAACAGCAGGCTCAGCCCAGCCAGTCCTCTCCAGGAAAGTGAAGCACAGAGGGTACAGGTGCCTCAGTTGCCTCGTCTCTCAAATGGGTGCATAACACAGAGCTGCGCGCCTGGCTCAGGCCACTGCTCTGCCCACCCCATGCCCCAGCCAAGACCCAGGATGCTAGAGGGGTCCAGGGCCCCCAGCCTCCTGAGGTCAGCAGCCCCTGTCCTGCTGACCCTGGGTCAGGGCAGGGACCCCGTGCTGGCACACAGACCGAGCTCTGTGTGGATTCGGCTGGGGCGTGGGCAGCTGCCCAGGCCCCGGCTCTGCTACCACAATGAAGCCATTGAGCCGCGGCCCACAGGAGCCTCGTGCTCCTCCCAGGCTCGTCCCCCTCCTGATTCTCACAAGCCTTGTCTTGTGTGCAAGGCCAGGGGGCCAGCAAGGCAGCTGTCGTGGAAGTAGGGCCCACACTTGGCCAGGCCCCTGGGCACCAGCCCCACCCCGAGGCAGGAGCCCCCCCAGGCTTGGCATGCAGGGGACCAGGAAGGCACCAGCTGTCTACCCCCTAACCCAGCGACCTCACGAGACCACTGTGCTGGGGCTCCTCCCTCCTTCTCAGCCTCAGTTTTCTCCTCTGTAAAATGGGACCTCGGGAACCATAAACCAATCTGTGAATTCTGAGCCCAGCACTGAAGGCCCTGCTCAGGACCCAGGCAGGTGGGGAGACCTGAGGTGGGGTAAAGGCCGGAGCCGGGGAGAGGTTTGGTGTCTGCAGGGTCAGGAAGGGCTTCATAGAGGAGGCAGTGTCCCGCCAATGTCAGGGAGGGACGGCAGTGTGGAGGAGGCTTGGAGGGGAGGGCTGGCCAGGCCAGAGCCCCAGGCCACAGGTTTTGGATTTGATGTGTCAGGAACTAGGGAGCCACTGATGATGTTGGAGCTAATGAGTGACTTGATTCAATTCAGCTTTTTCAGAAGTGTGGCAGTGTCTGGGCCAGAGAACACAAGGGACAGGGCTGCAGAGGGTGTGGGGATGCGTCTGAATTTCATCCGTGTCTTCCTGTCTCTGTGGGTTCATGATGCAGTGCGACCCGGGGCAGAGAGGAGCTGTGGGTCCCGGGGGTGGGGACAGCATCTGTCAGGGAGCGCCCACAGGCCCAGAACCGCTAGGCTCTGTCAGCCTATGCTGACAGATGCTGCTGGGATCCTAGGAGGTAGCCACACCAGTGTGCCAGGGCACCTCTGGGAGAAGCTGGAGCCCTGGGGAGAGTGCACTGCCCCGGGGATGGCGTTCAGGGAGGCTGGGACCCTCCCTGGTCCCCCCATGGTAGCAGTAGTGCTGAGAGCAGCTGGGTGGGTATCCCAGATCTGCCATGCAGAAGCTGTGTGGCTGGGTACCCCCATGCATGGGAGGGGTGACAGCCATTTCACAATACAGTTGGCCAGGTGGGGGACCCCAGCTGAGACCCTAGGAACAGTCCCTGTGTCTGCACCCTCAGGACCCATTGAGGCTGCCACCTACCCTCATCCCATGCCCAGCCCGGGGCTGTGTCCTCTGTATGAGAGCCAGAATCAGGGCAGCCAGGGACGTTCCCTCCCCCAGTCCTAGAAGGGCCAGGCACAGTTCCCCA
Organism: Ochotona princeps; assembly: GCF_030435755.1. Classification (NCBI taxonomy): domain Eukaryota; kingdom Metazoa; phylum Chordata; class Mammalia; order Lagomorpha; family Ochotonidae; genus Ochotona; species Ochotona princeps. Next base: position 6,001,248 of record NC_080835.1, read on the forward strand.
GACACACCCAGGGGTCCTGGCAGCCAGCAGTGCAGTCCCCTCCATTGTCAGCACCCCAGAGGCCTCACTCCTGCCTCCCAACACTTCCTGCCTGCTCCCCTCCCCCTGCTCCCCGTTGCACCCCTGCAGAGCCTGGCTCCCCCACTCTCCACCCCAGGTGGCAGAAGGACCAGGGAACCGGACGGTCACCCCCTCCTGACAGAACCCGGCTGAGTAAATAATGACATTTCCTCCGCTCCCCGGCGCCTCGCCCCGTTCCCTTCCACAAATAAATTATCAACGTGCCCGGGTCCCGGCGGAGCGGAGCGGATCTCGGGGAACAATGAAAACGCTTTTAATAGGATTCCAGGAGCTGCAGCCGCGCACGCTGGCCCTAATGGAGATTGCTGTGTGACCGCAGGCCACCAGCGCCCTCCCGGGGCTCCGCCAAGCTTGGCCCTGGGGCACCCGCAGGCAGCCAAGTCCAGCTGGGCCACCTGCTGACGTCACGGGGCCAGAGGAGAGTGGGCGCAGGCCACCAGCCACCAACAGCCCGAGCACCACCCCCGAGGCCCACCTCCCTCCTCACGCCCCCTCCCACTCTGCTTCCGTGCCCTCAACCCCCAGCCCAGGAAGGGGGCAACACCAGAACTGGGAGCAATTCGCTTGCCATCTCTCTGCCTCCATTCCCATCTGTGTTTGTAAAGGACTCCAGGGACGGAGACCAAGGCACCGTGATGGATGTAGCTGCTCCCACCCACCGCCCTTCCCCAGCTCCATGCCTCAGTTTACCCGAGGAGAGGCTTACTAGGGGAGCAACTGGCTCGCTGGTGCCCCCCACGAGCCCTGTCAGCCGCAGCCAGCACTGCTGGTACCACACACATCCTCCTGCTGTGCTGAGTGGGAGCAGATGCTCAGGGCATGTGGCTTTTTTTCTGGAAAGGTTTATTGTTATCTGAAAGGCACAGTGACACACTGAGATTTTCCACACACTGATCCGCTCTCCCCAGGTGCCCACGACAGCTGGAGCAAGGCCAGGCCGAAGCCACGTGCGGGGAACTGCATCCGGGGCTCCCCGGGGGTGGCAGAGACCCCTGTGTGTGCTTGGGCTGACTTCTGCCGCTCTCCCAGGTGCGTGAGCAGGGAGCTGGAACTCAGGCTGGGACTCTGGGGGCTGTGGTGCCCAGTACTGTGCCTCAGCACGCCATGCTCTGGCTGTGTGACCACGCTCTAACCACTCCGCATGCCAGCCTCGGTTTTCTTTTTCTGTAAGTTTTATTTATCTTTATTGAAAGGCAGATTTCACAGAGAGAAAGATCTTCCATCCGCTGGTTTACTCCCCAAGTGGCCACAATGGCCAGAGCTGTGCTGATCTGAGCCAGGAGCCAGGAGCCTCTTCCATGCCTCCTATATGGGTACAGGATTCCAAGACTTTGGGCCATCCTTGACTGCTTTCCCATGTCACAGCAGGGAGCTGGATGGGAAGTGGAGTAGCCGGAACATAAACGGGTGCTTGCAAGGTGAGGATTTAGCCATTGAGCCATTGTGCCAGACTCTAGCCTCAGTTTTTTGTTCTGCAAAATAATTGTGCTGGGAAGTCGCACTGAGACTGTGCAAGTCGAGCTGAGGGGCTCCGTGAGTTACACTGGGTATACAGCAAGCTCCTGAGCCCAGGGCCTCTCAGAACCCCACATTTCTGAGCCATCGTACTCCTAGCCCTGTGGTACCTTGTGGCCCAATCCCGGGTCTGGCAGCAAAGGGGAAACTGAGGCAATGGTGCCCCCCATGACTGAGTGTGTAGTCTGTCCCTCATCTGAGAGGGTGTGGTCTCAGCAGCAGGTGCAGAGCCCCACCCCCAGGTCCCCACCAGTACCACGGCAGACAAGCAGCCCTGCCCAGTGCTGCCCCTCCTGGCACAGGGGTGCAGCTATGGAGGGGAAGGGGTCTGCATCTGCCCTCTCCCCAGGAAGAGCTCCCTGAAAGCAGGACGAGGAAAGAGGATGGGGTACAAGGTTCACCTGCTCGGGGAGGTGGGAAGGCAGAACCCCATGTGAAGACAGGTGTTCCCCTTGCCTCCCGCTTCCACCTAGGCGCAGGGCCTCTGCCCTGAGAGAACAGGAGAGGGAGTCCCCACTGGACGCCCTCTGAGCCTCGGAGCCCCCAGCCCAGGAGGGATCTGGTGGCCCTGGCTTCTGTGTTCCACCCGAAGCCACCACCCACCTCGGCTGCACAGGAGCCGGGCTAAACTCCCACGATCCTCTGTGACTTGCCCAACCCGGCCCTGCGGCCAGACCGCACGGAGCTCCTTTTCCAGCCCTGAGCCCAGGACGGCAGCTCCCAGAGGCACCCCAGGCCCGGTGTCCTGGCAGACAGGTGGCCACACCCTCTGCAGTCGTTTGCCCCCTAGCTCACCTCTGCTCCCAGGCCCCACCTCCGCCTGGCAGCCCTCCACCCACTACTCCCCAGAGAAGCCCATTCCTGGCGCCAGTGCCCCACAGCATCAAGGAGGCTATTTTCCCAGCAGCATCTCCAGGCGTCGCTGGAGGGGCAGGGCGAGGGGGGCGGCGGCTCGACAGGAGCAATTTGCTTCCATGGATAAATGCCATCTCCCTTCCCAAGCCATCCCCCTGCTCACTCTCTTCCTCGCACGCACTAGATATATTTTTTTTTACAGTTTGCTAAATCTGTTGTAATCTGGTGCCAATGATTAATTCGGGTAGAAGGAGGGAAAAGGGAGTGAAAATATATGTATTGCTTAGAGTCGCCTCACAGCAGCCACGCAGCTACCACGGTCAGGACCCGCGCCTGCCAGCCAGGACCCACACCTGCCAACCCCTGGTAGCGCCAAGCCCCGATGCGCCCACCCGCCCAAGGGGCCGCCGGCTGGGGTGCCAGGGTGCCGGGGTGCCGGGGTGCCACACTCCGCCGCCGGGGAGGCAGCGTCCCCTAGTGGTTAGCATAGCTCGCGCAGCGAGGCCTGCACTGCCTCTTCCCCCCTTGCCTGCACCCCAGCACTTCTCAGCCCTACAGCCCTTGCCACTCCAGGGAGCATCTGGACATTCCAAGCCCAGGGGCCCTTCGGGTGGCCTTGAGTGCCTCTCAGCCCAGCCATGCAGCGGAATCCGCAGCTCTTGGGGCCAGGGGCACCCAGGAGTGTTTGAGGGCAGCCGAGGACGCAGCACAATGTACCCCAGTGGCCAGCCAGCGTCCTGCCTGAGGCCTGAGGCCTCACACCCGCCAAGGGTCCACACGCAGCCCCCCTCTGCTTCAGCCTGTCCTGTCCCCTGGGCTCTCATCCCTGCCCCTGTCCTCACCGACTCCTGCCCACCCTTCCCTGGGGATAGTCCCAGCAGGCTCTCACGCACCTTGCCCACTGCCCTCTGCTCATGGTGGAAAGGGTGTGGCAGACCCCCCTCACTGTGAATTCCTGAGGACCCCCGCCCACCAGCAGCTCTCTCTCCCTATCATGTATCCTCCAGGGCCCAACACTGCACCTGGCTGTGACCAGCACTACAGCTACCCCACAAAGCAATGAATGAATGAATGAATGAATGAATCCTCAGGAGAGGGGAAGCAGGGACGGGGGGACAGCAGATGGAGCCACGGGTTCAGGGGAACACCCTTGCCAGGCGGGCCCCACCCCCAGCGTCTGTGGCCTCAGCCCCCCCAGCCTCCCCAGTTACCAGCAACTTGTACATAACAAGTCAGGCCCCAGAGTACTGACATCATCGTAGAGCTGGGGACTCCAGGGAGCAGCCAGGCTCTGGGGGGCCCGCCCCATCCACCTGCTGCTTGAGCAACCGCAGGCTGCATAAACCCAGCTGTCCGCGGAGCCCTGTGAGGCAGAGCAAGGCACTGTCCTTCCCATCTCCTCCCAGCCCCGAGCTCACCCGGGATGATAACTGCCCCACACACGGCCCAGGAGTGGACACATGTGCTTTGGGCCCCCAACAGGAGCTGTAGCAGGCCTGAACTTTGTCCTCCAGGGACCAGCAAAAGTGAGGGAGGGGGACCCCCATCACATCCAGGGGGCCCTGGCTAGAGGCCCAGTGATGCCCCACCCCCATGGCGGCACACACCCCTGGCTCTCAGCCCATATCTGTACCCACTCAGTGCACCAGGAACCACAAGGCCACCAGCGATGGCCACTGCCCTAAGAGGTCACCACTGCCATCCACGGCCAGGGCTGCAGCTCCCTGCCCCGCCAGCAGGAGGAATGATTCCACCTGCAAATGTGACTAGGCCCGGGGTCCGAGTCAGTCTCTACCTGTACTGCAAGGCCTGAAAGCCTGAGCCCAGAGGGAACTAGAACCAGGCAGGAAGGGAGGGGGATGCCAGGGCCCGTACTGCCAAGCGGGAACCCTGCTAAACAAACCATGCCTACAGCACTTCACAGCAGGTGCCCCACTCCCCAAAAAGGGAAGCTGAGACCAGCAGGCCAGACAGAGGGTTCTCCTGGCAGCCCAGTGTCCCAGCCAGATACCTCCCCCAGTACAACAGCACCAGATGGGCCCAGCCCGGACCCTGGGTGGGGGCAGGGTCATTGCTAGGTCCCCAGCTGCCAGTGACCGTCCACACTGTAGGCAGGGCTTCACAACACCACATGGTGCCCCCACCCTCCCTTGTGCCTGGCCCGCCAGGGGTCTCTGTGATTAGCCGGTGACTGGTCTCTCTACAGTCCCCACGACAGGGCCACCAGGGGTTCCTGGCCCCTCTCAAGCTGACTGTGGAGTCCTGCTTTTAAGATGTACTTCTTTCTGGGAAATGCAGAGTGACAGAGAGTGAGAGAGAATTCTCCATCCACTGGTCATTCCCAGAGTGGCCTCAACAATTAGGCTGGGCCAAGCCAAAGGGCAGTAAGGAGCTCCATCTGGGTCTCCCATGTGGGTGCAGAGACCCAACGACTCAGGCCACTTCCTGCTGCCTTCCCAGGTGCATGAGCAAGAAGATGAGCAGTCAGGATCCGGGCCTCAAACCAGCACCCAAGTAGGGGATGCTGGCATGGCAGGCGCAGCTAAACTTGCTGCACCATGCCACTGGTGGGCTGACACATGCATTGCCCTGCGCTGCCTGCTCCTGTGCAGGACACCTGGCTGTCCTCACAGGGAGGGATGAGGCAGGTCCCCAGGGGCCCTAGAGGGGAGGATGTAGGCCTGGCTCACCCAGGAGCTTGGCCAAAAGGCCCTGGTCTGCACAGAACCTCACCCTGTGCAGCCCTGGCAACAGGTGACAAGTCCACAGCTGCTTTAGCATGACCTCCAGCCCAGACACAAACTGGGTGGCACTCTCCAGGGCTGCTGTGGAGCGGGAACTCAGGGGAACACCAGGGGGACTGCTGCTGGGGCCAGCACACGGGCTGCATAGGGCAGTCTGATCCCCAAACCTTCAAGCTCTCTGCGGGCTCCCTAGGCCCAGAACAGGGCCAGGGCCATTAGCAACCTGGGACAGGTGCTCCTTGGGAAGCAGTTCCTGCTTCTGGTGGGGATACAGCAGTGGGGTGAGGGGCTGGCAAAAGTTGGTGCTGGCTACCAGGCAGGGGCTCCAACTCGGCAAGCCTAGCACAGCACATCCGGGCTAGGGGCCTGCTGCATGGGGCACACATTGCCCAGCCCACACACCCACACACCCCCTCATACTCTGCCACCTCTGCCCTCCTTCCTGCTCTGACCTGCCTCTGGCTAGCCCCACAGCCAGATGTGAGCGCTCAGTGCAGTGGCTCCCTCTTGCCCCCAGATCCACGCCCCCCCCCCCGGGGGCAGCTCAGGTTATTTCCATTTTAAACCTTCTTGAACAGTCGCCCACAGAGTCGGCAGCAGCTGACAGGTGATGTTTGCGCCGTCCTCCTGCGGCTGGCAAGAAATGTGCTTGACCTTCCATGCCAGAAACCCCAACCTGGAGCCCCCCACTGCAGGCAGGGCCTCCACCTGGAGCTGGCCCCTGAGCATCCCTGTCCCCAGCTCCAACACCACCCCGCGGGAGAGGGGCTGCTCTCCATTCTTCCTCAGCGGGTGGCTACTCCCCCTGTCCCCCTTCTCCCTGTCCCAGGCTGGGCTTTGTTTATTCACATCAGAGCTCTAGCTTGGGCCTCGGGGAACTACTGGGCCCCAGCTGATTTAAGGCCCCACGCGCCTCCCCAGGTTGCGGCGGGGAAGCCAGGACCAGCTCCCGTGGGGCCGCCCCACAACTTTCTCCTCCTCCAAGAGCTCTGAAGAGCCTCGGCTCCCTGCCGCCTCGCCTCTGGGCCTCCTGCGCTCCCAGGGGGAGGGCGTGTGCCCTGCCTGCGCGAATTCTGGCCCGGAGATCTTGGGGAAGGGTCACTGCTGCCACCCACCCAGCCCCGAAGTTACAGAGCTCTGGCTGCCAGGTGCACGGCTCCAGCCGCGCAGGCACAAGGCTGCCAGTCCTCCGCGTGCACAGGGAGGGAAGTTGGAGGCTGTCTGTGCCCCCCTTGAAGTCGTTTTAAAAATAAAACCTCGCTCCAACCGTGACTCACGCGGCTGCCGGGGATGGGAGCGCGGCGCCTGGCCGGCCGGTGCCCTCACCACGGGCATCTCACCCTCCAGTGCCCCAGTGTGGGGCCAAAGCTGGGACTGACCCACCCAGCCTGGTACCCCTCTCCCCTCCACCCCGCGGGCCTGGCCGCCTCTATGGAGCAGTGGGTGAGCAGCGACGGCTTGGGCTGGGGCTCCGCCGAGCGCCCGCCCTCTCCAGCGTCTGCTGGGGAGAGCGGAGCCGCCGGCCACGCACCCCGCGCCTCCAGGCGGTGGGGCCAGCGCCTCCAGCGCTCTGCGCTCGGCTCCCGACCTCCCACCCCGAATCCCAAAGGCTGCGCGTTCCTCCGCCGCGCCGGGGCAAAGCCGAGCAGCCTCCCGAGCCCGCCGCGCCTCCGCGCCTCGTTGGCCCCGGCGCCCCGTCCCGGGCGCGCGGCCCCGGCCCCCGCCTGTTCAGTCCGCCTTACCTGCGTAGCAGCTGGGGAGGCGGGTCTCCTCGGGAAACTTTGCGACGCCGACTGGAGCCTCAGGGGTTATTCCAAGGAGCGGGCACGAACCCGAGCTGGAGGGCGCCCTGTGGGGCCCAGGCGAGGAGCCCCCGGGGCGCGGCAGAGCACGGTGGCGGGCCCGGGGCGGGGGGCGCGCGGCGGCGCATCTGCCCGGCTCGGGCGCCCGGCAGAGACGCGGGAGGAGTGCGCGGGGCTGCGCCGGTGGCGGGCTGCGTGTGCCCGGGCGGGTGCGCTCCGTGGAGCAAGGGCTGGCGGCGGCGAGCAGGGCGCGGGAGCCAGGCTGTGCGGATGCCTCTCCCCTCGCGGCGGCGGCGGCGGCGGCGGCGGGGGCCGTGCGTGCAGGCGCGGAGCGAGCGAGCGAGCGAGCGGGCGGGCGGGGAGAAGAGGAGGCGGCGGGCGGGGAGGAGGCGGCGGGGGCGGGGGCCGCGCTGCGCACTGGCCGGCGGGACCCGGCGCGGGAGGCTGCGCCGCCGTGCGGGGACTCGGGCCCAGCCCGGGAGTGGCGGCCTCCGCCTCCCGCTCCTCCTGCCCTCGGCTAAAACGGTTGGGGGTGGGGCGCGCGGCCTGGGGAACTGCCCCTTGGGAAAAGGGGGTGTTGGGGTGGGAGGGGGGAAGGGAGGCTCCCGAGGCAAACCCGCCTCCGGCGCCGGGAGAAGAGAGGGGTTCTCATTCGCGCCGCCTCCTGCTGCACCCCACTCATTCATCCAGCCTACCAGCCAGCCATTCATTCAGCCCCCACCCCCGACCCCGTGCATTCATTCACAAACGGGTACCCACCGCCTCCTCTGTGTGCTGAGATAACCCCTTCCTCGCCGCCTGGCCCCGTTGCCCAAGGAGCCACACATGTCAGTGCCCTCGGAAGTGCCCCCAACGGCTGCCTAGGTGATCAGATGCCAGCCCAGGCATTGGCCTCACCAGCTATGACCTTGGGCACGGTACTTAACCTCTCGCAGTCTGGGTGTCCTTGGTAGTAAATGGAAGTATCAAGGAATCTTAAGTTCAAGGTTAGGGTGAGGTTAGGGACCTTGCCTGAGCAGGTGGTTGGGGGAGGCTGGAACACTGTGGGGACTGCGCTGTGGGTGGGGGCTAGTGTGGTCTCGACCAAAAGCCCCCTCCTGATGTCCCAAGTGCCCACGCTCCTGGCCTCCTGCAGGTCACTAAGGAGGTGTCCCGTCTCCCTGTTCTGGCTGGACCCTGTCACCTTGTCGTTGAGCTGGATCACCACTTGAAGGGCTGCTCCCAGAGTCCCTGCCTCTGCCCCCCTCCACTGCCAGCTTCACCCCCAGGACCCTCACAGCCTGGCTGGGCTCCTCTCCACAGGCCCCTTCCTCCGATGCCAGGCGTTGGGTCAAACCTTCCAGGGCCAAGCCTAGGTTGCTCTCCCCTGTCCTTTGGGGGCTGGCCAGACCACCCAGATCCCCGCTGGGGGAGGGGTCATCCACAGAGGTACCCTCTCCCTCCCTCCTGCTCCCCCCACTCTCCCTCAGGGCTAGCCCCCCTCCTTGCCCCTCTGTCCACTCCTCTCCCATCTGAGCCTCCCTTAACTCCTTTTCTTCCTTCTCCCACTTTCTACTCAATTCACCCAACAGCTCTTTTTTCCCCTCCCAATTTTCATTTATTGCCTAAACAGCATTATGCCAACAATAAAGGAAAGAGAATAAATCCCCCACGATGCCACCACCGCATGGCGCCTGCAGCCTCCGGGCCTGCTCCTCTTCAGGCGGGTCCAGTGGGCAGGGCTGGCATTCCCAAGCTCCAGGACTTCCGTTCCGCCTCAGCAGGCTCCAGGTGCATGCGAGGCATGGAGCTCCATCACCCACGGTCATGGCACCATGTGCAGCTCAGCATATCTGTGTCTGCCTTCCTCCTCAGCTAGGCAAAGGGAAGATGGCCCCCAGCCCCACCGTCACCCCTGTCAAGTGTGGGCTGGCAGAGAGTGGGCACTCAGGGCCTCTGGTGGATGTGCAGGTATAGCTCTATTTGACACCTGATCCTTAGCTATCAAAATATCATCTTGGTAATTGTGGCCTAATGGCCATGCTATGCCACCTGGCTAATGAGCCATCGCCTGTTCAGCCATGCTTGGTGGCCACTCCTGGTCCAGGGGACACACTGATATGCCAGCCACTTTTCAGGGCATCAGAGGTCTGGGTGGAGGGGGAATGAATTGGGCCCTGCTGAAACCCATGGTGGCAAAGCTAGAAACTGTGAGTCCCTCCCCAAAATGTGCGGAAGCCCCCTATGGTGCTGGCAGCATTTACAATAGTATCACCAGGGAGCTGGAACTCAGAGAGCTGAGAGAAAGATTCCGAGTGGACAAGCTGATTCCAGCCGGCTCCCAGGTGCCATGATGGCTGAGGGGGAATCCTCATCTGAGTTAGGGAGAAGAGTTGGGGGCTCCTGTGCAACACAGGATGGTTGATGTGTGGCATCTTGGAACAACCTGGGGAGTCTGGACTTTGCCTAAGGAAGATCGATTCCAGAGGGGGACAGTCGGCCCTGAGATGCAGGATGCTCACTTGTTCAGTCAACAAACACTGAGCCCCTGGGGTGCTCTGTGCGCTTCAGGACTATTCCCTGGGCTGGTGGGGAGCACGGAGGCGCAGAAGGACCAAGCTGACCTGCATGCCAGGTCCTGATAAGGACGCTGTCAGCCAGGAAGGATGCATAAGTGACCTGGTGACAATTTGTGGCTTCAACCTTGAGCTCGCCACGCCTCAGCTCCCTGGCTCCCACAGCAGCTGTAACCGGGGTGGCGTCTGGCAACCAGCACAGGGGGCCCCTGGCACTGGACACTTGAGGTCACCCTGACCCTGCCCACAGCACCCTGGCCTCCCCAGCCACCCACCCTCCCTCCCTTCCTGGACCACTGGTCATCTTCCACTCACTACCTTACCTCTTCGTGGCTAGTCACCCTGGGCATGGTCCTGGCCTCCCCGCTCCACCCCCAATCGGAACAGAGCCAGCGAGATGGTCCTGTGAGATCGCTGGAGGGGTGCTGTCCGGGCCAGGGCAGGGTCTTCCCCACGGGAAGCTCCAGGTAATCGCCAGGACAGGCCAGGGGGCAGTGGGCAAGGCTCTGGGCTCAGCCTCAACCCGCAGAGCAGACATGCTCTCCAGCCTCACCCCAAGCCAGCGACCTCCTCACAGGCTTCCCATCCCAATCTCGGATTCTGTGTATCTCCAGGGTTGGCACTGTGGCGCAGTGGGTAAAGCCTCTGCCTACAATGCTGGCATCCCAGTTCAAGTCCCAGCTATTCCACTTCTCATCCAGTTCCCTGGTAATGGCCTGAGAAAGTCCCCTCGGCACCAGGACCTTATGGGAGACCTGGAGGAAGGTCCAGAGCCCTAACTTCAGCCTGGTGCAGCGATTAGCAAATGAGCTAGCACATGGAAGCGCTCCCTCCCTCTCTCTCTCTCTCGAACTCTGACTTGGAAATAATAAATAAATCTTTTTAAAAAGATATCTCGGACCCGGCGCAGTGGCCTAGCAGCTAAAGTCCTCACCTTAAACGCGCCAGGATCCCATATGGTCGCCAGTTCTAACCCTGGCGGCCCCTTTTCCCATCCAGCTCCCTGCTTGTGGCCTGGGAAAGCAGTCGAGGATGGCCCAAAGCCTTGGGACCCTGCACCCGCGTGGGAGACCCGGAAGAGCTCCAGGCTTCCAGCTTCAGATCTGCGCAGTACCGGATGTTGCGCTCACTTGGGGAGTGAACCATCGGACAGAGGATCTTTCTCTCTGTCTCTGCTTCCTGTATAACTGACTTTGCAATACAAATAAATAAATCTTTTATATATATATCTCACATGCAGAATAAGAGAGAAAGAGAGAGAGATCTTCCATTTCTGGATCACGCCCCAAATGCCTACAAGAGCCAAGGCTGGGCCAGGCCAAGTCTGTTAGCAGGGAGCTGAACTGGAAGCTGGGACTTGAACCAGCACTCCAATAGAGGCTGTTGGCATTGGAAAGGGCAAGTGAACCCATGGCACCACAGTGCCAGCTAGCGCATCTCTGAGTTCTGTCTAAGAGGGCCCCCCGGGTCTCCAAGAGTCAGCCACTGAGCACCCAGCCTCCTGGTCCCGTCCCACAGCCTGGGCAATGTACAGGGTACCCTGGATTGCTGGCTTGGATTCACAGGCAGGTGGCTTTATGGCAGACTAGCTATGCACTCCAGGATGCCTGGCCAGCCCAGCAGCCCTCGCTGGAGGCCCCACAGCCCCTTGGACCTGTGCCCCAACACCTGAACCCCACTGTGCTGGCTTCCCTGCTGCTAGACACAAAACTTCCCCTGGGCACCCAGTACAAGACTGGGCCTTCCTGCCCATCAGACCCTGGCTCTGCGTCTTCTTCTCAGACCCCAGGGGACCTGTGTCTGGCACAGAGGGATCAGCAGGTGCCAGGGTGTGGAGGCTGCTGGGCAGGGGTAGAAGGCAGTAAAGGTGAGGCGTGACCAGGAGGCGCCTGGGCCTCACTCTGATTGCAGACTGGCACCTGGGATGGTGCGGAAGGAGGAAGCAAGGGGTGGGGCCTGGTCTGCAGAGAGGGCGGGGCCACAGAAGGACACAGGGGAGCCTGGAGGTGAGCTGCTGGGAAAGGGAAAGGGGATGTCAAGGACCCCCAAGTGTCAAACTGGGGGCCTCAGAGAGATGCTGGATCAGGCACCCCACCACCCTGGCGAAGCCTTCAGTCCTCTGCCCTCCTCAATGCCCCGTTCGTCTGTGTCCCCTGCAGCTGGGTCACTGCCTCAGTCTCTCCCACAGCCTGCCCCTCTCAGCTCCCACTGCCCCAGTCACCTTCCCCACTCCGCTGAGGCCTCCTCCGAGGCTCCTCTCTGTCCCCCAGCACTTGGGATAGCTGATACCACTGAAAAGGGCATCCTGGCTTGGGTGGGGTTCCTGAGTCCTGCCCTCCCACCCAGTCCTGGACCATGGCATCTTCTGGGACCCCCAGCTTTACCTGTCCTGGGACAGTGAAGGGAAAGGGTATCCCTAAACCTGGGGTCCACAACCCCGAATCCTGGGAGTTCAGAGCTGCAAAACAGGCCCGGATGGGTGAGGGTCACTGACAGCCCCTCTCACCTGTCACCCGCAGGCTTCCCAGCTCGGCACCTGCTGGTGCTGGGTGGGGGTGGAGCGCAAGGAGGGGCAGGGGCGGGGTCCCGGCGCCGGCGGGGGGCGGGGAGAGGGTTGCCTGGCAACCGGCACGCGGCGCCAAGGAGCGGTTCTTAAAGAGCCCAGGCTGGGCCACGCGGGGCCGAGGTTTCGCCTCGCATACCAATGGCCGCCAGGCAGCTTCCTCCTCCCTCACAGAATGCAACTCAAGCCAGGAAAGACAGGGAGGACGGGGCGCTGGCACCGCGGGACTCTGAGGCAGACGGGGCAGGGCCCAGGCCTGGGAGGGGGTCGCGACTGTTTCTGCAGGGCTGCACCTGCACGGCAGGTACACGCAGGAGCCTCGGCTGGCGGGAAGTTCTGCTCTGTGTCCAACCTGAGGTTCTTGCGCAGCTAGTGACCCCGGTCCAGCCTCGATGCCACACACTTTGTGGTGGCCATCCTTCTGGGCCTGTCTTACGCAGGGCTGCCTTGCAAGGGGACGGTGGGGGGGGGGGGGGGACTCGTTGTGGCCATGTCTGGGGATGCCTCTGAAGCTGTCCATGGGATGGGGGCTGTGACCCCAGAGGTTAAGACCCCCAGGGCCTTAGTCAGGGGGCAGGCAGGGAGCCCCTCCCACTGCTAGCGAGGGTGGAGGAAGGCGGCTGGGCTGAGCGGTTGCCCCTGATGGCTTCCTCTCCTCCCACTGACTGGATCCAGCCACGCTGGGATCCCTCCTGCCCGGGTCCACTAATTGGTCCTCTGGGTGCAGCCATACCTCTGGTGCTCTCTGCGCCTGTCTCAGCTCTGGCCGACTGCCGCACCCACTCCCAGAGCAGCCCAGCTCCACACCTCCCTACTCCAGCACCTGCACCGCCACCCCACCCCCCAAGGGCCGTGGCAAAAGGATCAGGGTACGCCCACCTCTGCATGCTGCCTGCATCCCAGGCCTACAGGGCTCCACGCAGGGACCCTCTGTCCTCTGGCGGCCCCCCGCCCCCTGTGTGAGTGTCTGTTGAAGGCTCACGTGGGCCTAAGAGGCCCCACCCAGGCTAGCCTTTGGGATCCAGGAACCAGCAAACCCCAAAGGCTTCTTTGAGGGTGGTGAAGGAGGGTGTGCCGAGAATCAGGACAAATAAACACAACAGTGGGAATGGAGGGCAGAGCATATTTCCCCCCCCAAAAAAATTCAGTAAAAATATGTTCATCTAATTCAGAGGCAGTGGGACAGCTCCCATCCGCTCACTGGGTCACAACCAGTGCCTGCAGTGGCTAGGGCTGGGCCGGAGCCGCAGGTGGACGCTCCATCCAGGTCCCGCCCAGGCATGGCAGGGACGCAGCCAGTGGAGCCATCACTCACAGCCTCCCAGCCTCTGCATCAGCAGCAGCCAGAACTGGGGGTGTGGTCTGGTCCGTGAGGGTCTTCACCGATGAGCTCAGCTGCTAGGCTCCATGTCCACGTGCTGGCAATGGGCGGGGGAAATCAAGGGGATATGAGACCCAGAGGAGAGGGAGGAACCAGGCTGGACAAGAGTTGGAATAAGAGTGCCAGGCAGAAGTGCAAAGGCCCTGGGGTACATGGGAGGGAGAGGAGCCTGAGTGGGGGATGCATGGGTGGTCGTGGAGGAGAGCGCTCATTTCTTTTCTAAGTATAATAGGAAGCTATCAGAGGGCTTAAGGCAGGGAAGTGACATGATCTAATTTATATTTTAAAACGTTCATCAGAACAACCACTTTGGAGACCAATTTGGTAATAACTAGCAAAGTTTAAAATGCGCGTGGAGCCCAGCTCAGCCACACTGTTCTCACGGCGGGCACCCAAGAGAAAGGTGCAGGTGTGGCCCTGAGCTACCACAGGTGGCCTAGATCCCCCCGCTGCCCAGCCTGTGGGAGAATGGGCAGCTGAAGGGACACACATACACCAACCCCAGATAGGAGAGGCCAGCACGGGCCTGCAGGATGCAGCCCACCACTCGGTGGGAGTCATGCCCAGTGTGAGGCCAAGGTCATGGTGCTGGACCCCTCCCAGAATCAGCGATGGAGGCCAGGCCTGCAGGCCAGGCAGACCTGGGGCACCTCTTCCTCCCACCCACCCCCAACCCTTGGTTTAGTTTTCTCTGCAAACACTCCCTGTTTTGTTTTGTTTTGTTTTGTTCAGAAGACAATGGAAGGTCAGAGAAATTGAGGCGTTACCAGGGGTCACACAGCCAGCCTGCACTGGGGGGAAGAGGGGCCACCCTGAGTTCTGCTTGCAGGTGGTTGTGGTTTTCCAGCTGCGACAGAGCCCAGGGTTCCAGGATGCTGGCTCAGTGAGCTGTGGCTGAGGCCCCCCCATCCCCAGCACCCGCCCACCTCTCATTCCTACACTGAGGAGACCACACCGGCTGGCTGGAGCCCAAGCCATCTCAGGGTAATTGGGTTTAGGGCTGGTCATGATCATGGTTATGCTAATGTCGATGCTGAGTGCTTGAACCCCTGACTTCTGGGGGAGGGGTGGCAGCAGGGGTTCCCCCCCCACACCATGTACACACAGTCAAGCAGCAGTCAGCACCCCCTTGAAGCCACACCACCTCCCCAGTGCTGTGACCTGGAGGAGTCACCCAGCCCCTCTGAACACGCCCCTCCCCCACTTCCTCATCAGTAAAGCAGCAAAAATGGCTGGGGCTCTGGGGGTGGGGAGGGTGGAAGAAGCAGCGGGAGACAGAGGGTGGGCCCAGAGACCTGCTTTTCGGTCCACGGTCCTGTGGGAGGTGCAGCAGGCCCGGCCGGTTGACGGGATGGTTGATTCACACTGCGCTCTCGCTTCCTGTCTGGGTCTCTTCTCCAACTTGGGGCTGTAAATGGAAATTCGTTACCAAAGGAGATGGCACTAAAGCGGAAGGTGCCCAGGGACCAGACCTGTGGAGCAGGCAGTCCACACTGGGCAAAGGAGGGTTGGCATCCCCAGGCCCTGGGCACAGGGCGATGGAGGTACCTGGGTGGGTTCCATGTGGGAAGGAGAGAAGGGGTGGCCGGAGCTGTGCAGTTGTGAGCACAGCCAGGTAACCTTCAGGAGAGGTGGAGGAAGAGGAAGAGGCCCAGCTGCATTCCCGTCTCACCCATCCCTGGGCTCGGGTCCGAGGTGAGGCAGAGAGGTCCTGATCCAACCAAGCCAGAGCTGGCTGACCAGGTTCCCTATGTGACCCTGGTCCATGCAGCTCACAGCCTCAGTTTGTCCTTCTGTACAATGGAGCTGTGCATCCAGCAAGGTCCTGGGGCCACCGCCACCACTGTCATTGTCCCTGTGGCTGCAGCTCATCTCACCCTTTTTCTGTGCTGACCTGAGGACACCAGGACTCAGAGCTCGTGTGGTTCCCAGGTTCACACGGTGATGGGGTTAGCTGGGAGTCTGCAGGGGGACGTAGGGATGGGGTCTTGGGAGGAGGTGCCCACACACTTGCTCCTCTGTGACGCTGAGTTCAGGGTGTCCTGGCTACCAGGGACAGGAGCCCGTGCCCTCAACTGTCACCTGTGACAGCCACACCCACTGGGGGGCTGTATGGCCTCAGCAATTTTACAGCACCTTCTTTTTTTTCTAAGATTCATTTATTTGTCTGAAAGGCAGAGTTAGAGAGAGAGAGATCTTCCATCTGCTGGTTTACTCCCCAAATGGCTACAATGGCTGGGGCTGGGCCAGACCGAAGCTAGGAACCAGGAGGTTCTTCCAGGGCTCTCACATGGGTGCAGGGCCCCAAGCACTTGAGCCATCCTCAGCTGCTTTCCCAGGCCACAAGCAGGGAGCAGTCAGGACTTGAAGCAGCACTCACACGTGGGATGTCGGCGTTGGCACCGCAGGCAGTGGCTTTACGCGCAGTACGCCAGGGCTGGATCCTGCCGGCTCCTTCATCATCTCTACCTCCACCCTTGGCTGGTAAGGAGGCTGAGGGATCTGAGGCCCAGGAGGAGCTGCCCAGATGGGCTCCTCCTTGGGACTCAGTTTCCCCATCTGCCAATGGGGTGAGAAGCAATGTGTGCATCTGAGATGGTGGCAGTGGTCCCACATGGACGCTGGGGGTCTGCTTGGTGCCCACACACGTGAGCCCCTGTGTACCCCCACCCGCCCGGGAGGCCCATCTCCCTTGCTGTCCCCCCACCCCCGGCTGGGAAAGGGTCAGAAAGGCTCGCATGGGTCTGCCCAACCTGGCTGGGCAGCCCCAGCTGGGAGGACGTTGACCTTGGCCTGGGGGGATGGCGTTTGTTAGACATGTGGAACGTGCTGGCTGCTGGAGGTGCCTTTGAAGTTTCTTATTTTATCTTACGAATTCAGCCCACTCCGCTCTCTAGGCCATCTGCGGGATGTTTCTCATCTAAACCCTGTTTTAAATGACTCGCCCTTAAGTAACACGGATCCCGCCGCCGGCATGTGGGACCCAGGGCTGGCATTGAACACTGCTTGCCCGGGCCCAGACAGGCGGCAGCAGCAGCACCCAGCCCCTGGGCCAGCAGGATCCAGAGGAGGGGGAGGGGGCTCTGATCCCCAGGGGAGGCCTGGGAAGGCAGCCAGTGCAGTGGCCAGCAGCACCCCCTCAACCCCCATGCAGAGCCCCAGGCAGCCTGCCCCTGCTCGCAGCTGCCCCAGGGGGTGCTCATGCCCCTCTGACCTCTCCGTCCTCCTTCTCTGCCAGCTGGGCTACAGCAGGGCCCTCCCCACCCCTCCAGGCCGCTGCCCCCTCCTCCTCTTGTCCTGGGGGTCCCAGGGCCACCCTTTCCGGGTCAGCCTCCACCTGCCCACCCACCGGCACTCTCTTCTCCCTTTTATTGCCTTCACAACCTCTGGCATCCACAGCAACTCTTGTTTAAGTTCATTCTTGGTCTGTGGTTTCTGGATCGTCTCCCCGCTGGGGGTGAGCTCGGTGCCCACAGCAGCACGCGGGCAGCCCAGGTGCATGTGCTGTGGATGCACCATGTGGGGCATGGAGGCAGCGAGCCAAGCTATGCGGCAGGTGGGGCCGGGGAGCAGCCCCCGCAGCTGGCAGGCACTCCAGGCAGGGATGTGTGGAGGAGGATGCAACGTGGTGGGGGGGTAGTGTTGGCCTCAATGTCACCCCTGTGCCTGCTCCCCAGGGCCCCTCCCAGGCCCAGGGACCTGCTCAGCACTTTCCTCGGGTCACTGCGGCTTCTCTCTGGCGCCCCTCTCCTACCCAGCCCCCAGCAAGAGGACTTACTCCCTGTCAGGGAAAAGCCATGGAGGCTGCTGCACCTGCCAAGGGGGCAGCACGACCTAGGTGTCCCACTTCTGCCCTTGGACCAGCCGTCCACACACCCCCTGCCTCAAAACCTGCTCCCTCAGGGACCGCAGCCCCCAGCCCCAGCCCTGTGGGGGGGAATCACCTGCAAAGGCTGCTGGAGGCTGGCCAGGGCAGCCAACCTGTAGGGGCTGCTCCGGAAACTGGAGGGCACCTGCTGGCCTCTGCCCTGGGAGCCGTGGGAGGAGGGGAGCTGAGGTAGAGGATGAGGATGTTGCCTGGTGAGGAGGGGCCAGCTCTGCAAGGGTGGATCTTAGGGTGAGGCTAATAAGGCTCTCTTCTGGGCAGCTGGCAGCAACATCGTGGGCAAAGGCCCTGGGGCCGCAGGAACTGGCACATATGTGAGGGAGGGGAGCCTGAGGTGCACGGTGGGGGGAGGGGGCCTAGTCTGTTCTGGCAACAAAGGGGAGGTACTCTCTTTCCACATGGGGCCATCAGGAAGATTCTAACTAGCAAGCCAAGAATGACACAGGTTAGGAACGCCTATGGGTGCACGGCGGGAGCCTCCAGGCCGGGTAAGGGGGCGTCCCTTCCTCCACCGATCACCGCGGCAAACTGCGCTCAGGATGCTGTTGGCACGAAGACAAATGTTATAGTTTAAAAACATTTTCTTTGACCTGGAACTTCATTTCTTTTTTCTTTTTATGTTACAAAAAATTGACATTTTCCTGAGCTGCTGGAAGCATGCCGGGCCTGAGGCCATGCCTGCTTGGGCTCCTCAGTGTGTGTGCAGTGCCCAGGCTGTGCTGGGCTGGGTAAGGTGCTGTGGCCATGACGGGCACTGTGATCTCAGTACCAGCCCGCAGCAGGAGGGGTGCACAGTCGCCTCTGGCTGGCCCACGCTCACTCCCCACCCCCACCCCAGCTCCCAGAGCCCCCCTGGCTTTCCCCCACCCCTAGGCATGGTCCTCCTGCCCCCACCCCACCCCCACCAGGGCCTCTTCATTCTCTGGTCCTCTCATGCAGCCATGTCCTGGCCAGGTCCCTGCTCCCACTTGTCCTCATTTCCAGGGCGCTGTACCAGGCTCCCCCACCACATCAAGCCACCTCCTCTTGGAAGCCTTCCAGGAGTATAGACTACATTAAGTCACATATCATTCTTCGGCTGTGGCAGCTCCCAAGGCCCGGCTACCCAAGTGTCCATCTCCACATGCCCAGCGCCCACACAGCTGGCATACAGTTGGTGCTCAACTGAGCAAAGCCAAGGCCAAGGCCAAGGCCAGCTCCGCCCTGCAGTGATGGCTGCCAAGTGCTAGGACCTGGGACCTGTCTTGCTGAGCAGTGGGCCACCCACCAACCCTTGAGCAGTTTCAGCCCGAGATCAGAGCAGCCAAGGCTAGGGACACAGGAGGGGACCCAGTGTCCAGCCTCTTCCTGGAGGACAAGGGACTTGGCAGCAAGGGCCATGGTGGACTGGGGACGAGGGCTACCTCAAGGTCACAGGAGCGGCACTGGGCTGGAAGCCGAATCATCAGGTGGCAAGGGACACCCAGCAGGGCGCTGACCTCCTGCTCTGGGGCTGACAAGCAGGCCTCTTGGAGGAGGCTAGCCAGGATGCCCCCCCCAAGCCCCCAGGGCCCACACTAGTTTGGAATCTGTCTCCGCCTGGGAACACCTGAGATGGCCCCTGAGTTAAGGCCAGGCCCCCTCTTGAGCTCACAGACCGCCCCACCCCTGGGTTCTCTGCAGGAAAGTCTGGGTCCCTGGGTCCCTGCAAGCAGGGTTCAGGGATGAGCCTACCCACTGTGGAAGAGACCCCCCCAACCCCAGGCGTGCCTCCCTACTGGCCTGGCCAACCCCTCTGAGTTCCAGCTGCTCCCTCAGGCTCCCCTTGGGGGTGTTGGCAGGGAGGGAGAGGGTGGGGTGACCTCCCCTCCTGACAGGGGCCCCAGGCAGGAGGTCAGCGGCCCTCCCGCCCTGTCGCGGCTGGCTGCCGACCCGCTTGGCGCTGCGCCTGCTTGGGTGCGAGCCAGCTCGTTTGCAGCCGCTGTTAATTAAGAGAGAGCGGTGTCGGGGCGGCGGGGGGGGGGGGGGGGAGGGGGGGAGGTGGGCCCTGGGCCATGGAGTGCAGCGCCTGACAGCGCCAGGGCTTGCAGGTGCCTAGGGGGTTGACCTGGGACCACTCATCTGTCCTTGCTGTCCTGGACGGACCTGTGGGGGACCTCCGAGAGCCCCCACCCCTCTTCATGCTGCCAGGGTGCTCTCTGCAGGGTCCTCGCCCACTGCATGCGTCCGCCTACTATGTGACAGACAGCAGGAGCTGGGACAGTCCCTGCGCGCTGAACAGATCCCTGCCAGTCCTGGTGGAGCCGCTGTGGGACCCCCCCAACCTTCTCAGGGCCCCATTTCCTTCCCTGTGACATGGGGACAGGCGCACCTCCTTGGGGACCTTGCTGTGAGTCTGGTACAGGGCCCGTAACAGACTCAGGTCGGGCCTGGCAAGCTATCCTCACAGAGGCCACCACGGTCCCTGGGGCAGGGCTGGCCGGCCACCGCCTGCCCCTCACCTGGCGCTCCCGACGGCAGTGACCCCAGTCGCCCAGCCTGCCTTGCTCCCCTAGCCCTGTTCCTGGAGCGCCCCGCCGCTCTGTGCCTCTCCATCTTAATTAGCTGCTCGTATTAATCTCCCCAGTAACGTGGCAACTCGCAGCCTTGGGTTTTCGGGCTATGGAATTAATTATTCCCCAAGCGAGGAGCTGTCAACTCCGGAAGACCGGCTGTTCGGAGCCGGCGACACCACTTAGCAGCGTGCGCATGGGTGCCTGTCGGGTGCAGGTCCTGCTCTGGGCACCCTGGGGCCTCCCCAGGATCCAGCAGGTGGGGTGGGTGGGGAGGCTCTGAAGGCTCACCTGGCGCCCGGCGCACCTGGGCGGCACCTGCACGCCGCGCATGTGGCTGCCTCTCTCCCTTCAGCAGTGATGGTGCCATGGCTGCAGGCCGCGTGGGCGGGAGCTGGCCCCAGGCTGCGGGACTACGAGCCCCAGCCCGCTCTGCCCCAGTCAGCCCATTAGGAGACAGCCAGCTGAGAAGAGGGGGGGGGGGGAGGTCACCCAGGCTTGTCCTGCAGCCAGAAGCTTCACCCCAGCTCTGGGAGGTGACGTTGCTCTCATTTACACGTGAGGAAACAGGCACAGGGTCACGTGGCCCCGGTTATCCACCCGTAGAACCCTAGTCCTGGAGCTCCAGAACCCGACGTCGCACCCCTAGAAGCGCCCAGCTGGTACCAGTGCCCTTCAAGCCGAGGCTTAGCCCGCCGCGCCCGCCCCTGGCCTGGGGCATCGTGTGCGGCCACTTCCCGGGGTGGGCCACCCCGCTTTTCCTCTTGTGGGCCCCCCTTCCACGCCTGCCCCCGCTCATGGCTCCGAGGGCTGGGGCCCCAGGCTCTGGCGCTGTACCCGCCTTCCCACTTTCCCTGCTAACCCGCCTCTTTCTTCTCTTACAGCCAACAGCTCGCTGCTTGGAGGCGGAGGCGGTGAGTGGATCTTCCTGACTTCCGGTTTCGGGGTGCGGCTGGGGCACAGCCCTAACCCTCGGCGTTCCCTTGCCCCATCCCCGTTGGCTCTGGGCAGCTTACCCCTCTTCTTCCTCTCCATCGGCCGAGAGGCAACCCCGGGTGGGAGCAGACCTGGCTCCCTCATCGTACAGTCGCGGCCAGGATGCAGGCAGGCCTCCTGGTCTGTCGTGGGATGAGTGTGCTGGCCCCGGGGTGAGGGTCCTGATACAGGGAGAAGGGCCTGTCCCAATGCCCTGGGAGCCTGGAGAGCCCTGTGCTCCTGACCTTGTTGGTCACCGCCACGAGGCCATGGAAAGCAAATCAGGGTGGGCCTGAGCACCTGGGCTTGAGGTGCAGATGACCTGGAGGGCACCCCGGGGGCCCCTCAGTCCCGCCTTCCTGGTCACTCTAGGGCTGTAGCCTCCTTCCCACCCCTCACCCCCACCACCACTGGGGGGGACCCCCAGCCCCTTTGGCCAGCGGGTAGGGCAGCCACTGCTGTCTGTGCGGGAGGCTGGATGATTGGCAAGCCACAGGCCAGGGGTTAATGCGCCGTCGGATAAATCCCAGCGCCATGTTTACACTCGCGGCGGCGGGGCCCAGGCCAGGTTTTAAAAGGGAGAAGTATAAAAGGGGCAGCGGAGGTCGGGAATAACTAAGTGCTGTCGCCGGGCGGCCGGGAGGCAGGGTGGCAGGCGGGGCTGCTCAGGGCTGTGCTAGCCTCCCCCGCCGACATCCCCCAACTTCTCCTCTGGCTGTCCCCATGGAGGTGACCAAGGCCCAGAGCCAGGGGCTTCACTGGGAGCTGCAGGACAGACATGGTGACACTCAGAGGTGGGCCTGTCCTACCTCTGAGGGCGCAGCGGGGGAGGGGGTGGACACATGCACAGGGCTAGGGGTGACCTAGTGGGTGCCAGGCCCCGAGCCCGCCCACTCCCTGCCCCTGGAGCAGGCAGAGCAACCCTGTGACCCAGGGAGTTTTCTGGGAGGAGGTGGCACCTGCAGCAGGACCCGAGCCTAGGTAGGAGTGTGCAGAGTGCAGGGTGCTGGGAAGGGGGTCCCTGGGCACAGTGCAGGTAAAGGCCTGCAAGGAAGGAGCACCTATGGGCCCGGGAGAGGTGGGCAGAGCCCAGCCAGCAGGTGGGCAGCAGGCGCAGACCTGGGTCAGGATGGGGCAGGCTGAACAAGGTGTGGCCTTCTAAACTCCCTCGGCAGCCTGTCACCCCTATTCTGAGCCAAGGCCAGGGTCCCTCTCAGACTCCACCTGCTCCCGGCCCCCTACCCACCTCACCAGTCTTCTCAGGGAGCCTCCCTGCCCCCCACCAGGGGTGTCAGCAGTGGCCTCTGTCATCCTCTGCTCGGATCAGGGAGGACTGTGTCTACAGCACCCAGAAGGGCCTGGTGGAACAGGCGCTCAGCATTTATTGAACGAATGTGCAAACTCCAGAGAGGGGGTGCTGGCAGAGGGCAGGAAGCAAGGGGCAGCTTGTGGACCCCACTTTGGGAAGTCCAGAGGGGTATCTAGCCTGTCCAAATCAAAGCGGAGGGCCCCTGGAAAGGGTGCCTGTGGCTCCCCCTGCGGCTTTGGGGGCAGCCCTGCACGGGGCCTGACTGGCGAGCAGATGGATGGTGCGGCCGTGACCCTGGGAGGAAGTGGGCCCAGAGTCCAGGCTTTTAACGCCGGCCGAGATTTATGGAGCCGCCGCGAGTGCTTGCCGGGGCTGTCACTCCGCTAATGTGATTGGAACAAGGTGGAGGTGGCGGGGAGTGGACGGCGCAGGGCTGAGGCCGGAGGGGTCTGGCACCACCCTGGCATGGGGGATGGCCCCAGACCTGCTCTGCGCCCCACAGCTGCCATGCAGGTGCTGCCACCACCCCCACCTACCTCCCAGAGTCCCTGCTGGTCTGGCCCTAAGCTGTTTTCACCTGTTGCAGGGGAGCAGGGCTGGGGCTCCGCCTGAGCTCACCCAGATACCCCTGCCCTACCCCCGGGTCTCCCCAGGCTCCTGCTGCAAAGATTCAGGCTGCCACCCTGCCCCAGCCCACCCCGTGCTTGGGGTGCACTGCATCCCCTGCTGCCCACCATCCTGCTCCAGTCGCCTGCCTGGCCCCTGCCCCCTCCCCTCCCCTCCAGCGGCCCCTGCTCCCCTCCCCCCCAGCGGCCCCTGCTCCCCTCTCCCCCCAGCGGCCCCTGCTCCCCCCCCAGCGGCCCCTGCTCCCCTCTCCCCCCCCCCAGCGGCCCCTGCTGCTTGGCCACTCCTGGGCCAGCGTTCAGAGAAGGTTACTTAGCTGTCCCACCATGGTGCCCTCCAAGGGGCCAGCCCGGTGGGGAACCCCTGTTGTAAAGCAGTAGGAGACTCAGAGAGCAGAGCTACCTGGCCTGGGAAGAGTTCCTAGGGCCCCCAGGGCTAATGGGACTTCCCCTGGAGGGTACTGCCCTTTGGGCCCCTCTCAGGCCTAAGGC
Source organism: Ochotona princeps (assembly GCF_030435755.1). Lineage (NCBI taxonomy): Eukaryota > Metazoa > Chordata > Mammalia > Lagomorpha > Ochotonidae > Ochotona > Ochotona princeps. The sequence continues at coordinate 6,024,560 of NC_080835.1, forward strand.
CAGGCTTGGGGGTGCTGGCCCCTCCCTCCAGCCCTTGGGGGCGCTGTCCAAGCTGGGGGAGGGGCCAGGTACTCAGGATTTGGCTCTGTCCCGGAGGACACCCAGCCGGGCGGGGAGCTCTCTGCTGGGAGTGGGAGACTGGGCCTGCCTGGGCTCTGAAGGCTGCATAGGAGTTCAGCAGGTGGAGCAGCACAAGACAGCCCCCAGAGAGGTCCCTGGCCCCCACCTCCCAGAAGGCAGCTCAGGGCACCACTGGGCATCCCAGTCACTGTTGCGAGGTGAGTAGGAAGGCGGTGAGTCTTAAATCAGGCAGGGAGTGGCAGCCCGCAGCCGGGGACTGCGCTGTTTACTCGGCCACAAAGCGCACGGCTTTCCGGGGAGATCTGTGCGCTCCTTTTCAATTACCCTTGTCTTTCTCTGCCACTTTCGCACTAAAGGGATAATAAATGTATCGGAGCGTTTCAATTATTCATCTGCATCATGACCGTGCCTGCCACGGCCCAGCTCCAGTCACAGACTCCTTCAGGGCCGCCATCTCTGCTCCCACGGCGGTGGTGGATAAGAGAGAGCAGGATGAAGCTCACCCCACCACACACACCCCTCAGGGCCAGCACCCCTCATGCCAAGCCTGCAGGAGCCCCCCACAGGGGGCCAGCCTCCCACCTACAGCCCCGTGGCTGGAGCACCCCGTGCAGCCCCCGAGTTGGGGCCGGCGTTGCCTCCTGTGTCGGTGCTGGTGGCGCGCACACTGCCTGCCGCCGTCAGACTGCCCCAGGTACCCCACACAGAATCCCTCCTGCCAGGCCCGGGCCTGCCAACCATGGGTCCCTTACTGCTGCAGAACTGGCCTGTCCCCTCCTCACCCGAGACCCAGCCCCATGGCCCTGGAGCTACCAGGGCTGTTCCTGGCCATCACCCAGCTCCTGCCTGCTGGTCTGTTGGCCCAGAAGAGTCACTGCTGTCCCTCCCGTGAGCCAGGCGGGATCTATCTTCTATCGCCACCACTGGGGATCCCTGATTGCTTCCGTGGCCTCCAGGACAGGGCTCGCCTCTGGCTGCCCCATTAGCCGTGGCCAGGCTCCGCTGGAGCAGAGCACATCATGGCTGCTAGGGTCCTCTCCAGGCCAGAGTGTGTGTGGTCTCCCTGGCCAGGCCCTGGGGGCTTGGCAGCCATACTCCACAGACGTGTCCCTGAGCCAGCCTGGGTGAGGGCTGTGGGGGTGGCAGGGTAGGAGTGGGAAGGCAGGGACCACATTGGGGCACAGGGATGGGGGACAGTGGAGGCCCCGAGGTGTGCTCAGAGTATGTCCCTCCTCCCACACCCCAAGCGGATGGCAGAGTTTTTGTTGCTGGCTGCTGTCAGGCCAGGCAGGTGCAGTCGCCCCTCCTCCTCCCTCTCCGCCCCCCACTCTAGCCCCAGCCCTGTCCCTGCGCATGCTGAGCTCCCTGCTGGAACCTGGGCCCCTCCCCTCCACATCGTTATCGACCCCACTAGCACCTCCTCTAGGGTGGGCCCTGAACGGGGTGTGGTTTGGAGCAGGGAGAGGTGGACCTTGGGTGGGCTGGCCTGGCTCTGGCTTTATCTCAGGGGAGAGAGTGCCAAGTGTTTCCCAAGGAGGAGGACCTGACCTTGCCGCCCCCCAACCCCTCCCCACGCTGGCCTTCCCTGGATGATGGGACAGAGGCACTGGCTGTGACCCACACGTGGGCTGGGCAGGCAAGATGGCGGTGCAGCTGCGCACGGCTGCCACGAGGCCCTCACGCTGCCAGCAATTTCCGCATGATGAACGAGGCGCCGCTGCTGTGTACATAATGAAGCCGTGATGTTTTCAGATCCCTGCGGACGGCCGCTGATCTCACCCCGTAATGAATTTCGGATCACATCGTGGAGCTGTCGCCCATCCATCTCCTCCCCTTGGGGTACCCGCCCGCCCGCCTGTCTTGGCACCCACCAGAGTGGGCACCACATCCCTCCCAGCCCCAGCCTAGTCCAAATCTAGTGCTGAGCCCAGGGTGGGGCAGGTTTGTCAACTGAACAATGACATAGTGGACAGAGGCTCTGAGAATGAGCCACAGGCGTGCAGCTCTGGCCTCAGGGGCACCTACCTCAAAGGTGGAGCAGGGGGTACAGTAGGAGAGCGGAGGGTGCAGAGCACCCAGCTGGTGCCCTACTTCTGCTCTGTCTCATGGGCCCTGGCACTTGCTGGGAGGGGCACAGGACTGGTGGGCAGGGCAGGGCAGTGGGAAGGCACCCAGCTCCTGCCTCCAGCTCTCTACCTGGCCGGAGGCCCCTCGCTCGCACCTTCTGTAGAAGGGGGTAGCTGTGGCATGAGGTATGGGCAGCTGGCTCAGCGTGTGCCCAGCTCGGCAGCCCCAGCCTGCTTACCCCCAAGGCGCCAGGCTGAGCTAGAGGGGTGTCCCACCCTGGGGTGGCAGACCCAGGGGATGTGTTGGGGCCTGTGGCTGTACAGGCCCAGGCCAGGCCTTATCGCCCCTGCTGAACTGTGCAACCCTGAGAAAGTGGCTTTGTGCCCCTGTGCTGGGGGCGGGGTAGTAAGGGGCATGTATACATCTTGGTCCTGGTCCTTCCTCTGGGACAGGCTGGCCACCACCTCTGCATACAGGCTCAGTCCCCATGCTGCCCCCACACAGTGCTCCCTGCCATGTCTGCGTCCCAGGGGCTCCGCTCAGGGGACGCCATTGGCCCCGACCTCCATCTGCAGTCAGCTGGCCAGGATTTCCAGGGACACCCAGGGCAGCGGAGGGGTGTCCTGCCGCCCCAATCCCAAGGCTCCCATCAATAATTAACGAGGCCCCTGCTTGCTTGTTTGTTTAGTGTGAGGAATGCTTCCCCACTGAGGCACATTTATTGCTGAATAAATTTAAATATCTAATCTTCCCTTCATGAATATTACAGCACCCTAAATAGCAGCCAGCACCACCCTCAGCCCCCCACCTCCTTGGGCCAGCTCCTGGGAGAGCCTGGCCCCAGCCCCCGCCCTAGCAGTCGCCCCTCCAGGGGCCAGCACAGGGCTAGGCAGGGGTGCCTCATGGCCAGGGCAGCTTCCACCAGCAACGGAGGGACGAGTGCCAGCAAGAGCCAGGGCGCCCTGTGGCTGGCCCCATGTGGAGAGGAGGGGTGCAGGAACATAGAGCTGTGGGCATGGGGAGGCAGGGATGGGACTCCGGACCAGCCCACCAGCAAGTACCCTGGGCCAGCTGCCCTCTTCCATAAAGCAGGAGGCGGTGAGGGATCTGTATGTCCTGAAGGGGCTGGAGCAAGGAGGCAGGCGGCCAGTGGCAGGTGGGTGGGGGTACCCAGGGCTCAGTTTAGCCCAGGGTAAGCAGGCAGAGCAGGACCTGGAGGTGGCTGAGCGGGGTTGTGTGTGGGCCTGTGCCTGAGATCTGCAGGGCTGGGGCAGGGGACACGGGACGGCCAGCACTGGCCTGCAGGGTGTGGGTGATGGGCTTCAACACTGGGCAGAGCTGTGCCCGGGCCCGCCCCCTCATTCCCCAGGTCAGCCCTGCAGGCCAGGCTGTGTGGCTGTGATCCTCCACCAGAAGCATTTTGTCCCTGAAGCGTGGCGGCTCACTGGCTTACCAGCTCACCGCAGGGCCTCCTGGCCGGCCAGGGACCCCCGGGGCAGACAGCAGGTGGACCTCCTGCACGCACACCTACTTCCTCTATTGCTGCCCCTGTGGACACACGCCCTGAGCTGCCCACACAGACCTCTGTCGCCTCTGCACAGGCCCAGCCCTGGTGTCCCCCCTGCAGCCCCATGACATGGGACGAAGCGGACACCGAGGCCTAGAGCAAGCAAGCGAGGCCGCCGTGGGCTGCATGTCTGTGGCCAGCCCTGCTGTGGCCCCAGTGCTTCCCAGGGTGTGGGAACCCCGGAATGTGCACCCACTCTGCCACGGGGGAGCCCAGTCCTGACTGCTCCCACCCACCCAGCCCCATCCCCAAGTTCCCACACTCCTCTGCCCATCCCCAGTCCCGTGCCAGCTACAAACTCCCCAGGGAACAAAACAAGGGTACAAGTTGGCAGTGACGGGAAGCATATGCCAATGTGCCTGAACCTGTGCCCCGACATGGAGGCCAGAGTTTGGAGGTGACAGGCAGACAGGGCCAGGCCTGTACACCTGTTGACTGAGGAGCCGATGGCCCTTGGCTTTTCAGCCAAGCTTCTGGCACAGGCCTGGGCAGCATCATCACTGCCAAAGATGGGGCAATGGCCCCTGCTCGCCTGCCCCGTCCCTGGTGCCAACTGAGACTTTGGCAAAGTCTTAGAGCCCTGAAGAGTAAGCACAGCCTTGCACGGAGCCTGCCTGGGGTGACCCCCCACACACAGGAGCATCGCCCCACACCTCCAGCCCCGCCCCGTGGGCCTCAGGGCCCCTCCCAAGGCCCCCAGCCGCCTGCCCTCTTCGTGGGATAAACAAGCCAAAGCCCAGCCCAATTACAGCGATGCTGTAACCAGGGGCTCATTAACCATCAGGGATTTGTGCTCCCAGAGCCACCTGCGCAGCCCAGGCCCGTCCCCTGATGGGACCTGCCACTGTCTAGGTGTCCCTGACAACGGGTCCCGGGCTGTGCCCGCCTCCCACCTGTCCCACCTGCCTCCCTGGCTGGCCGAGAGCAGGGCGGGCCGGGAGCGCCCCCTGCCGGCAGCCCCGCGCTGCTTCCCACCAGGCCAGGCCAGGCTGGACGCAGGGGAAAGGCGGGCGCCCCTCTCCCCGGCCTGTTCAGGGGAGGGGCTTACACTGCTCCCCATGTAAAGCGGGGAGCCCCGGAGTTCACGAGCCCTCCTTTCCCCTGCAGTGGACGGGTGCATCCACCGGGCCGCCGGACCCCTGCTCACTGACGAGTGCCGGACCCTGCAGAGCTGTGACACCGGCCAGGCCAAGATCACCTGCGGCTACCGGCTGCCGGCCAAGCGTGAGTCTCCCCTGGCGTGCGGGGACACTGGGCGCCTGCGTGCGGCGGGGGCAGAGGGCTTAACCTCGCTGCTCCTCGGCACCCAGACAGCAGGCGGGCAAGGACAGGCCGGGAAGGTCACAGTCCGGGCTCCGCCGCGTCCACACGGAGCAGCCGTGCCCTGGGTGGACGTTAGCTCAGCGGGGAAGGTGGCCCCGGCCAGCAGGGGGCGGAAGCGAGCCGGGGCCAGGCCTGACCCTGTCGCCCCGCAGACGTCATCCACACCGTGGGGCCCATCGTGCAGGGCCAGCCCAGCGCCGGCCAGGCGGCCGAGCTCCGCAGCTGCTACCTGAGCAGCCTGGCGCTGCTGCTGGAGCACCGGCTGCGCTCGGCGGTGAGCGGGCCCGGGCGGGGATGAGGGGCGGGGACGGGGGTGGCAGGCCGAGCCGCAGAGCCCTGACCCCCTCTCCCCTGCCCTGCCCCGTCCAGGCGTTCCCCTGCATCTCCACGGGCGTGTTCGGTGAGTGGGGTCCAGAACAAGCGCAGGGGTGGGGGTGGGGAGGGCCGAGCCCCTCACAGCCGCCTCCCCCCACCCCAGGCTACCCCAGTGAGGCCGCGGCCGAGGTGGTGCTGGCAGCGCTGCGCGAGTGGCTGGAGCAGCACAAAGACAAGGTGGGGTCCCCAGGACCTGGGGCCCCGTCTTCCTGGGGGCTGTCTCTTAGAGAAGGGTGTAGTGTGAGCTGCAAACTTGGGGCAGGGGCACCCCCAAGGCAAGGTCAGGTGCAAACCCCTAACCCCGTGGCTGACACAGGTGGATCGGCTCATCATCTGCGTGTTCCTGGAGAAGGATGAGGCCATCTACCGCCGGCGGCTCCCGCACTACTTCCCCGTGGGTAGGTGCCCCCTCCGCGCACCGTGCTGTGCCCCCCAAGCCCTGGCCCCTCCCCGGAGCTCACTGACCTCTGCCTTCCAGCCTGAGGCTCCCGCACTCCCCAGACCAGGAGCGGTAAGCAGGGCGTGGCCGGGCTGGCTGCCCTGGACTAACCCAGGCCCACTAACACACCTGCTCAGCCCCGCCCCCAGGGGGAGGAAAATGGGGTCCCCTGGCGTGGGATGGGGGAGCCGCAGCTCCCTGCCCTCTGCTCTGCCCTCAGACGCTCCTGGGCCTGCAGGACCCGGCTCCCGGCTCTGAGGGCCCTGAAACCCTCCTGCTGGCCCGGGCCTGCTCCAGCAGCATCCTGCTTCCCCAGCACCCAGTCCCACCGGAGCCTCCCAATAAAGACAGCCGCACAGCCAGCCCCCACTGTGTACACTCGCTCTGTCTGGAGCCTGGGGAGGTGCAGCTGCGGGCTTCGGGCTCCCCGCAGACTCCCCCTTTTCTGGGGCTCCTCAGGGAGCACACGGCCCAGGCCCACCCCACACATGTGGAGGGGAAGGCAGCCAGTGCAGATGGCGGTATGGCTCAAAGGGGCACACAGCAGGCACAGAGAAGGGGCAAGGGTTAAGGGGGTGGCAAGCTCCACTTCACCTGATGGCTGTGGACAGGCCTGAAAGCTGTCCCTCCCTCACCACTTTGGGGCACAGTGTGCACCCCAGCTCCTGCACCCGCCCAGAGCCAGGCCCCATCGCCCAGGACTCCAACCACACACACCCCTGGAGAGCAGGAAGCCAGGCCTGGGTCCTGGTCAGGAGAGCAGGGTGGGGGCACTCCAGGGCACCGGGCAAGATACCCAGGAATTACAACTCCAAGGAGCCAGGAGGGGGCTCCCCAAGAGGCCTGCCCCCCAGTGCTCCTGCTGGGGCAGACCCACCCGTGGCAGGGACACGTGGACACGCACACATGCAGCTCACCACCAGCATCCCCTTTAATAAAACGTGGGAGGTTGTGACAGGAAGTGGGGGTGAGGGGAGAGTGAAATATGACCATTTACAACCACAAAAAGCCCCTCTGTCCACGCCTGGCACCTAGCGGACGGGTGGGCGGGCCGGGGGCGGTGCCAGCGGGCTGGGCCTACTTGTAGAGGATGTCGTAGTGTCCGGGCCGGTAGAGCAGGTAGACCTTGGGCTCGGAGCCCTCAGGGAAGACGTGGGGGTTGGTGGTGCCGCCCTCGCCGCGGTCCATGTACTCCACCTGGATGGCCACACTCAGGGCCTGTGCCAGCGCGATCACGTGGATGTGGTCGCTCTCCTTGCACATGGGCTCCACCTCCTGCGGCACAGGGGCAGGTCAGGCCTGGGCCTCCCCTCCCAGACCCAAGACAGGGGAGGGGGTCCCAGGCCGGGGGGGTGGACGGGAGCCGCACCTGCTGGCAGAACTCTTTGACAGTCCGTCCCCCCTCAATGAAGTGCTCGAAGAACTGGCTCTCACGCTGCAGGTAGCCCGAGGTGAGCAGCCGCAGGTAGACCACGAGGTAGTCCGAGGTGCTCTGGTCGTTGAAGGAGGCCAGCAGGTCGGCCACCGAGGTCTGCTTCTCCACTTGCTCGATCAGGTCCATGAACTGCAGCCGTGGGCAGACAAGGGGCCGGTGAGCGACCCTCCCCAGGCCGGCCCTCCCCACCTGGCGGGCGGCCCGAGACGGCCTCGTGGCTCACCGTGTTGTGGAAATCCTCAATTGTGAACTCAGTGAAGCCCTGGGACACCAGGTCCTCTTTGCTCTTGGCGGACACGGCTTTGAATCTGCAGGCAGAGGGACAAGGCGGCCAGCACAGGCCCTAGACTAGCAGCTGGGGACTGCGACGGCACCTGTTCCCCAGCCCCGGGCAGGAAGAAGCTCCAAGCAGGAACCCAGGTCCCGGGCAAGGCCTTGCCCGCCTCCCTCAGTGCCCAGGTGCCCACCCTCCTCACCGCTGCAATTCCTTGCTGTCATCCAGCAGCGCCTCCAAGTGGGAAAATCCGAACGCGCGGTAGAAGCAGTTCCCATCAGGCCTAGTCTTCCGGATGTAGGAGTACTTTTTGTGAAGGTCCTATGGAGGGACAGCCCCGCCCCTGACCATCAACACTGGCCCAGAACCAGGGCTGGCCTGACCAGGGTCCCCACATGGCAGCCACCTGCTGTCCCAGCTCCGCCCTCCCCCAAGCTGCTGTGGCTGCACGGGAGTTACCTCACCAGATCCCCCAACAGCCTCAGGAGGCCGCGCACATGCGCACAGGCAAGCCGGCTGCCCAGGTCCCTGAAGCAGCCAAGGCACGCCCTGCACTTGGCCTACAGGGCTGTGCAAGCTGATGTCTCCCTTATCATGTGGCTTCTCCACGTTTCAACCGGAGGCAATGTCAGGGCAGGGGGCACAGTGCCAGGCTCACATGCTGGCCAGACACCTGTGGTCCCCATGGCCCAGCACCTGGAGGTCCACTCCCCTTCCTTCTCCTCCTCCCCCAGGCAATGACCTAGAGTCCTCTCCCGAGAGAACTCAGCCCCACCAGCAGGAGCTGCCCCCTCGGATGTGTGCCCTCTGTCCCTCCCCCGGACCCCAGGGCTCAAGGACCCATCCCAGCAGGCACCCCTCCTGCTGCTAGACACCCACAGCTCCTCCTCGGTGCAGACCCCCCCAGATCTCCTCCCCGCTGTGGCAGCGCCCAGCTGTCCTCACACCACAGGCACCCCTGCCACCATGCCCACTCCCTGCCAGCTCTCCAGTCAGCTGGCTGCCTGCTGACTCCAGGCAGATCCCTTGACATCCCCCCATCTGTCCACGCGCTAAGGCTGGGGTGCCACCAGACCACAAGGCCCCTTCCTTCTGACACACCCCCACACAGGGCTGCCACACAGGCGGGGAGGTGTCAGGCCCATGCAGCTTTTGGTTGCCAAGCCATGTGGCTCCTGTGCCTATGTAAATCTTGATTCCCACAGTCCCGAGAGTAAATCCACACCTTCCGGCACCCCCAGCGCCAGCTCTCACCCAGCTGCCTCCAGCCAGTGCACGCCGCAGCACTGGCAGGCCTTGGGCTACTGTCACACCTTCCTGCCCATCATGTCCCACTAAACACCCGAGGATCTGCGGAGCGACCCAGGGACAGGAGCTGGAGCCCACCCTGGCACCTTCACCAGAGACTAGCGTGGCTAGTAACTGCAGCTGGGCCCCCAGCCCTAACCCATCATGACCCAAGCCCCCGCACTGTCACCTGCACCCCTCGGGCAGTCCTGTGTGGTGCAGAACACTGCATTCAGAGACAGCCAACAGCGGAGGCTCCACCAGGTCTGGCGATAGAACAACTGCCTGCACCCAGGGGGCTGGCTCCATGTCCGGAGTGCAATTCTGTGACTACGCAGGCACGAGCTGGGTCCTCCATTGGGTCAGGCTTCTCTTGGAACAATGCAGCCAGTGCCAACAGAGTGGCTACTGCAGACACCCGCCCCAGCCTGATGCTTCCACTCCAGCCACTGCACCTGGCCTCCCTCCGGGCCGGCCCCAAGCTCTCCTCCAGGGGGAAGAGCTGGGCAGCCCCAATTTCCCTGGGGTAGGAGAACAAGCCTCCACCCCGGGCCTAACTAGCCCATTACCCACACATGCAGTCACACTACGACCATGAGAAGTAAGGCAGCCCGCCTCAGGTGAAGTCGACACAGCAGGTCCTCCTGCCCAAAGCCACCCGCACCCCAGGCACAGAGATCCAGAAAGCAGGCTGAGACGAGCATTCCCCAGGCTCCTGCCCGCCCTGTCCCGGTCTGATCAGCCAGGGTGAGCCTGACCGTGCTGGAGCCTGTCTAGATGCACAGGCCCCACCATCAGCAGCTCCCTCAGGCTCCCAGGCAAGCCACCACGGGCAGACGCTGGGCATTCCCACCACACGCACAAGGACACAGAAGGACTGGCCATGGCTCGTGGTCTCTGAACTCAGAGCCCACCCCCAGGCCTGGCAAGGAGCAGGCCCATCGCCCCCGCCTGACGGACGCCCACCTTGATCTTCTGTTGGTAGACATTGTCGTCCTCGGCGTACTCCTTGTACAGGACGGAGAGCTCCAGGCGCTCGGACACCAGCGGATTCTGCACAGCGATCTGTGGGAGGCGGCAGGCAGGGGGGTGGCGTGACCCACCTCGCCAGCACACCCAGTCACACCATGATCCCTGACGGGCCTCCAGGACCTGGCTTCACCACCCAGGCCCAGCCACCACCTGCCCCATGCTCACCTCTTGCTGAATCCGGTCCTGCTGCGCCATGATGGCTTCATCGTAGGCCAGACAGTTGACACCTGCAGGAATTGGAAGGGCCGGCTGAGCGGGGTCCAGGCCGCCTCCACAGCAAACAGGCAGGCAGGCAGCGGGGCGGGAAGGCAGGCTTGGCATCTGGGCGCCGCCTCCGCCTGCACCGCGCCCGAGCTGGCAAAGTCCTTGCCCTCCTGGGCATCCCGCGGGAGCCTGTGGCGGCCAGGCCCTTGGGAAGGCAGGAGGCCCGGGCGCTTCCTCCGCCCACGCCAGCCATCGGTAATGGGGCTCATTGGACAAAGAACAAATCCAGGGCTGGGCGGTGAAGTCGCTACGGCAAGTAAGAACCTGTGGTCAAGGCCGCTGGCTCCGCCTCCTGCCCGGGGACCCCAGCGCCTCAACCGGGGCAGCACCTCAGCCAGCTGCTTCCCCTATGTGTGGGACCCCAGGCGCAAACCCTCTGTCCCGGAACCCAGCGGCTCAGCCGGGGCTGGGGGCAGAGTACCCTCCAACGCTCCAGCAGCAGCAGCGCGGGGGGTCGGCGGGCTCCACTGTCTGCACGACCCCCAAGGGGGGCGTCAGGACACCTGCGTTCCAACCCCGGCTCCCTCTTCAGTTTAGTGACCCTTGCACATCGCAGCGTGGGGTCCTGGCCTTCGCAGGTGCGGTGCCCGGCCCGAGGTGCGGTGCAGGACTCGGGGTCGGGACGGGGTGTCCCTCGCCGGCTCGGAGGAGGAGCAGAGGGCGGAGCCGACTCGGAGGGCTCCCCACCTGCTCCAGGGGAGGGGGCTTCTCAGCACACAAGGGGCGGGCGGGTGTGCGGGGCTATCCCAGGAACGGCGGCGCCGCCCCGCACACCCGCAAACGGCCGCCACGGCCCTGCAGGGCCCGCAGCTCAGCCGGACTCGACGCCGACGCCGCGGGCGGCTCGGGCCGGGCCGGGCCTGGACCAGGGCCCCGGGGCCGCCTCAGGCCCCGCGCCGGGCGCGCGCCGCGGGGAGAGGGGCCACCTCGGCCGGGCCGCCCGGCCCTGGGGGTCGCGTCGGGAGCGCCTTCCATTGTGAGGGGGAAGGGAGGCGAGGAGGGCAGCGGCCGGCCGCGCGGCTCGCCCCCGCCGGCCAGCCCGCCCGCCTCGAGCACCGGTGGGCCTGGCCTCGCCCCCGCGAGCCCGGGGCGGACATCGCCCCCACGGCCCGTACCTTCCGAGTCGCTGCCCAGCGCCTCCTGCTTCTGCTGCTGAGGTTCCTCCGCCGCCATCTTTAAACAGCGCCGCACTGCCGACCGCTTCCGGGTTACCCCTATGCCCTCGTCCCGGAAGCGGGCCCCTCCTAGGCAACGTCCCTAGCAACGGGCTCCCCTCCGGCGTTGGCATGAGCTGGGCACCCGGGCCGCGGGCAGCGGCCCCCTGGCCCGCACCTCCGCTTGGCGTGGCCAGAGCTTCCTCGAACCAGTTCAGTTTTCCCTGGAGTTGGGAATGCGGGCTGCTACTGAGCTAAGTAGGGAAATGTAATGAAAATTACTCCAGCTGGAGCTGGGGCGGCACTGGGGGCCGCTGGGTGACGCCTGTCATCCCCCTGCCACTCCACCTAGCCCGGGGTCCTGCGGAGGCCCCCGCAGCGACCATGTGAGAACGGCCATCTTTAAGAGACAAAAAGGAAATCATTGAAAGGCAGAATTACAGAGCGGCCAGACAGAGATTTTCCATCCCGTGGTTCACGCCCCAGATGGCCGCCACAGCAGGAGCTGGGCTGGTCCAAAGCAGGAGCCAGGAGCTTTCCCCACGTGGCTAAAGGGCCCAAGGACTCGGGCATCCTCTGCTACTTTTCTTTTTTTTTAAAGATTTATTAATTTTTTTATTACAGCCAGATAAACACAGAGGAGGAGAGACAGAGAGGAAGATCTTCCGTCCGATGATTCACTCCCCAAGTGAGCCGCAACGGGCTGATGCACGCTGATCCGAACCCGGGAACCTGGAACCTCTTCCGGGTCTCCCACGCGGGTGCAGGGTCCCAAAGCCTTGGGCCGTCCTCAACTGCTTTCCCAGGCCACAAGCAGGGAGCTGGATGGGAAGTGGAGCTGCCAGGATTAGAACCGGCGCCCATATGGGATCCCGAGGCTTTCAAGGCGAGGACTTTAGCCGCTAGGCCATGCCGCCGGGCCCCCTCTGCTACTTTTCCAGGTGCATTAGCAGGGAGCTGGACCAGGAGCAGGGCAGCTGCTGCCCATATGGGATGCCAACACTGCAGGCGGTGGCTTACTTAACCTATTCTGCCCCAACACTGGTCCTGTAAATTACCTTTAAAAAAAAAGATATATATTTATTTTTATTGGAAAGGCAGATATGGAAAGACAAGAAGAAACAGAGAGAAAGATCTTCCATCTGCTAGTTCACTTCCCGAGTGGCCGCAACAGCCGGAGCCAAGCTGATCTGAAGCCAGGAGCCAGAGCCTCTTCCAGGTCTCCCATTTAGGTGCAGGGTCCCAGGTCCCAAAGCTTTGGGCCGTCCTCGACTGCTTTCCCAGGCCACAAGCAGGGAGCTGGATGGGAAGGAGGCTGCCGGGACACGAACAACTGCACATATGAGATCCTGGTATATGCAATACTACTTTTAGCCACTAGGCTACCACACCAGGCCCAATTAACTAGGTTTTTACCTGTTGTTTATTTGAAAGACTGGGTAACAGAAATCTTCCATCTGCTGGTTGATTCTGTAAGAGGTGCAGACAGCCAGATGCAGACCCAGCCAGAGGCCAGGAATTGCATCTGGGACTCCCCTGTGGGTGACAGGGCCCCTCTCAGCTGTCTCAGGCACATTATCGGGGAGCTGGATCAAAAATAGCTGGAACTCAACTGAAAATGGGATGCCAGCGTCCTCTGGTGCACACGGAGGCTGTGCAGGAAAGCCCCTGGGAGAGGCCGGCTTTGGGGGACGTCAGGCCCTGCACAGTGCGCTCTCACTGCTCAGCCATCACCTGTGCCCCCGGTGAGGTGGTGGGTCACAGCCGAGGTGGGCTGCAGCCCTGGCTGCTTCTCGACCCCAGGAGACCAAAGGCCCCCCCATCTGGACCCTTTGGATGGTGACATTGTAGTGTCTGCCCGCCTGGCAGGCTGGAGCTGGGGCTGGCACACAGACCTGATCCTCTGTGCCTGAGGTCCTGTAACTGGGGGCACTCTGCACAGCACCCCGGGGCCCGCCCTTTTGGAGACAGATGGCAAGGAGTGCCAGCAGGAAGCTTCTGCTCTCATCCAGCCCCAGGATGGTCGGCTTTGGGCTAGCTCTTTTTTTTTTTTTTTAAGATTTATTATTTCAAAGGCAGAGTTACACAGAGGAAAGAGCTTCCATCCACTGGTTGGAAGATGGCCAGATGGCCACAATGGCCGGAGCCGAGTTGATCTGAAGCCAGGAACCTGGAGCCTCTTCTGGGTCTCCCACGTGGGTGCAGGGTGCCAGGCACTTGAGGCACCTGCTGCTGCTTTCCCAGGTGCATTAGCGGGGAGCTGGATGGAGTTGGAGCTGCAGGGATGGGAACGGTGGTGTACGTATGGGCTGCAGCAACAGCCTAGCTCTGGCCAGGGGTGACTTAGTTGGGGGTTAGCAGCAAGCCACTGATCCCAGACCAAGGGTCCTGTTATTTCTGCTGTCTTGAGATTCAGCTTTTCCATTATGAACCTCTCCAACCTGCCTAGAGAGCTCAGCCCAGCCAGTAGGGCTACCCTAGAGAGGCCCCAGGCCCCGTGGAACCCTGCTGGGATCCTAGCTACTCTGTATCTAACCCAGCTTCCTGCTACAATGCTCCCAGAAGACAGCAGGGGAGGGCTCCACACGACCCAGCAGGGGCGCCCATTAGGGGAGTGAACCAGCAGATGAAAAGGCTTCTCTCTGCTTTTCAAATAAGGAAGTCTTTAAAAAGAAATGGTTATCGCTTCTCGGCCTTTTGGCTAAGATCAAGTGTAAAAAGAAATGGGAAGAAATAAATCACGCCTGCCTGCGAGGATTTGCCCGGAGACCTTGGCACAGCCCAGTTTGTCTCCACCACCTGTCACCTGCTGCTGGCTCCGGCTGCCAAGGGCGGGCCTGGAACAAAACAGCACAGGTGCCAGGCCTTGGACTGCCTGCGGGAGAGTCGCCAGGGAGAACCCAGGGAGACCGCAGCAGCCACAGGGTAACCTGGCCCAGATGTACCCTCCTGCTGGACAGAGCATGCGCAAGTCCCACACCCACCCACATCTGTGGGATTGACAGGTGAATACATGGAGAGGACAGGAGACTCCACACAGGGTCCCAGTGACCATGAAGCCTCAGTCCTGGAGGAGGAGGGCTTGCAGACCACCCAACAACTTCCAGGGGACCCAGGAGACAAAGACGGCCCCTGGGACGGCACAATCCCCACGGGCTGCCACGGCCAGGAGAAAACCGCAAAGGGGTAGCCACTGTGGTCCACAGGCTGCCTAGTAGGTTGCCGAGGCTGTGGAAGCTGAGTGGGTCTGCACTTCTGGGCCATCGGCTGGGTTGCCATGGTCACTTGCAGGATCCATGCCACCTAAAGGAAGAGAGGGGCAGAGCAGGGACCCCAGTGGTCTGGGGTAAACCCCAGCTCCACACCTGCCCACCAGCTCTCACGGCTGACCTGCCCCTCAGTGTCTGCTCAGGGGCCAATGTCACACTCCATCCCCTCTGCAATGAGACAGGCAGCACAGAAGTCATCCCGAGGCCACTGGGGGATGGGCAGAGCCCGGTCAGCAGGGCCTGGGGACCGCAGCACTTGTGCCCTCGCCCTCTTGTACCCAGGGCTCTTGGCTTGGGACCCCCTTCCCTTTTCCCTCCCGCCTACCGGGAAGACTCCCTGTCAAGGTCCTCAGCCTCATTCATGACCACCAAGTCCCTGTGCTGGGGACAAGATGCTCCCCAGCAAGGGCAGGGTCCTTGCTCTTCCTGCTGCCACACCGTCTGAACACCAATGATCAGTGCCACACTTGCCCAAGTCACAGGACTACCCAACCTGACTCCCATCCTCCACAGACCGGGTGTGCTGCTCCCACGCAGAGCGCCCACAGCCCCTCATGCTCCACTTTGCCCCCGTCCCGCTACACGACCTGGCAGCCTGTGGAGCCCAGGGGGCTGAGGAGGGCTGGCCAAGGCCCCTAAAACAGGGCACCCCACTTGAGACTGTGAGGCTGGAGTATTGCCCCCAGAAGACGACTATCACCCATGCCTTTTTGAGTTCCTGGGGTGAAAAAAAGAAAAAACACACAAAAGGCATAGTGGCTCAACAGGCTAACCCTACACCTACCAGTGCCAGGATCCCATATGGACACCGGTTCATATCCTGGCTTTTCCACTTCCCCTCCAGCTCCCTGCCTGTGACCTGGAAAAGCAGCAGAGGATGGCCCAAAGCCTTGGGACCCTGCATCTGTGTGGGAGACCAGGAAGAAGCTCCAGGCTCCAAGCTTAGGACCAGAAAAGAGCCTTGGAGCTGACATAAAAGCAGCCAGGTACTACAAGGTGCCTCACCCCACGGCCAGGGTCTGGTGGGGCTCACGGAGGGCTGGTCCTGCAGATAAAGGCTTGTCAGGGGCTAGGAGGCAGGGACATAACCCAGGGAAGGGGCTGGCCAGATATTCACCACCCCCAGCCCCCCAGCTACCCCACCCCAAGTATACAGACAGGGCTGGCCAGAGGCACCGGTTCAGTAGGCTTTATTGTTGTGAAGTGGGCTGCAGGAAGCAGGCCCCACCCAGACAGGTTGTCCCAGGAGTTCAGGCAGAGCTGACTGGAATTGAAAGACATGATCCAGGAGAGGCCTGGTGGAATTGGAATTGAAAGACATGATCCAGGAGAGGTCCCAGGCCAGGCCAGGAATGCAGGAGTGGTGGTCCATCAGGTGGGGGTGGGCTGGGGCCAGTGTGGGTGGTCACTGGGGCCCTTGGGCACAGCTCAGCTGGGAATGCAGGGACGGGTGGTTGCTGGCCGGCCAAGGCCGCAGCCCCCTTCACTCCCGCTTCTTGTAGCTGTCCAGGTGCGAGAGGATCCAGCCGGATGGCAGGAGGAAACACAGGATACAGGAGGTGAGCCCGACGGCCATGTCCTACACAGTACAGAGAAGGGACCCCGAGTGAGGACTCCCCTGGGTTCCCTCCCCCCGCAGGCAAGACTCATGGGGGGGCGCAAGTCGCCCAGCATGTCCACCACAACGGGGAAGGGGCACAGCAGGTCCAAGGGCCGCGCTGAGCCCCGCGGTGCAGAGCAGGGCTGGGATCCAGGGAGACGCTTCTCCGGCTCCCAGATCAGGTGGAGGGGAGGCAGCAATGCACCTGCTGGGCATCGGAGTGGGCCTCCCCGCTCCCCTCCGCTCCTGGACGAACAGGCACGGAGGCAGGGGACTCCTTACAGCCCTGCCGCCTCCGGCTAGCGGTGCCCATCGCCGGCCTCGAGCCCCGAGGCCCCCTTGGTGCCTTCCGGGGGGCACCACGTCGCCCCTGAGGGGCAGCAAGCACCTCGCGGTCACGCAGGCGGGTGCAAAGCTAACTGCAACATCCCAGAGGCCCGCGGGGTCCTCCTGTCCCCGCCCGAGGCATCCACAGCGCGTCACCCTGCAGGGTCGGGAAGGCCGGTGCAGGGCGGAAGTTCCTCACCATGGTCCCGAGCTGCTCCCGCGGAGGCTTGGAATGGACCTGCGCGCGCGGCACCGGGAGCCGCCGGACCGGGCCCGTGAGGCCCCTCAGCAGCAGCGGCGTGAAGACCGACATAGCGGACAGAGCCGAGCCACACGCCAAGGTCGGGAAGCCAAGATGGCAGCGCGCCGGAAGTTCCGGGGCTGCAGAGGCCCGAAGATTCCCGGAGATGACGTCAAGATTTACCTCCCAGGTTTCTGGCGCGTCCCCCGAAACAGCCAATCCACGCTTTCCGACCACCGGCGGGCGGAGCGTGGAGGGGCGGTCTTTCTGTTGATGACACCTCCTGATTTGCCTAGTTACGTGAGCGACATCGAAGGTACCCAATCATATCGAAGACTACCTAAGCCTCACTCTTGACTCCTCCCTCCATTCATTCTAAGTCTAGACGTGTGTCCTCCAGGTTTTCATGGATTGATTCCCCTCTTCTGTTCTATAGTTAACTTCTCTCAGCTGGGCCGTGCTGCAGTCAGAAACTCCACCTTGGTCTTCCACGTTAGAGGCAGAGGCTTGAGGGCTTGGGAACGGGATTGGACTTGAACCTGCCCTTTCCAAATGTGATGCCTTTGTCTCAGTCTCTTAACACGCTGTGCCACACCGCCAGCCCCCATCTCTTTTTTCTTTTTCTTTTAAAGATTTATTTTACTTTTATTGGAAAGGCAGATACACAGAGAAGAGGAGAGACAGAGAGGAAGATGTTCCATCCGATGGTTCACTCCCCAAGTGAGCCAATCCGAAGCCAGGAGCCAGGAGCCTCTTGCAGGTCTCCCACGTGGGTGCAGGGTCCCAAAGCCTTGGGCCATCCTCGACTGCAGGGAGCTGGATGGCAAGCAAGGCTGCCGGGACTAGAACCGGCGCTCTTATGGGATCCTGGAGTGTTCAAGGCAAGGACTTTAGCTGCTAGGCTATAGCGTTGGTCCCCATCTCTTCTTTCTTAAAGGTCACAGACCGTTCAGTGGCTGCCTTGCTTGCCCACATCCAACTTCTGGACACCACCTGGCAATGGGCCACAGCTCCTTGCCTTCTGGTCCCCAGTCATCAAGCCTTTTATCCCTTTCCATTTTCTTTTTTTCTGATTATTACTTATTCAGAAGTCAGCTAGAGAAAGAGATACAGAGAAGTCTTCCTTCTGTTGCTTCAGTCCCCACATGGCCACTCAGCAGAGGCTGGGCCAGGCAGAGTCAGGACAGTAATAAGGCCAGAGGCCTCATCCAGGTCTCCCATGTGGGAGCGGGGACTTGGGCCATACTGGCTGTCGTTCGAGGTGAATGTTCAGGGATGGATCCAGAGTGAAGCCGGCAGGTCTCCAACCAGAGCTCAGGTGGGATGCTGCTGCAGGCGGCAGCACCTCTACCTCTTCAGATCATGTTGTATCTGAAACACTTTTCAACTCTCGCCTACCCTTTTTCCTTTAAAGATTTACTTTATCTGAAAGGCATAGTTGGGTCCAGTGCAGTAGCCTTGTGGTCTCACCTTGCACACACCGGGATGCCATAGGGGAACTGGTTCTTTTTATTTTGTTGATAATCTTTACATAGTTGATTAGGGCACAAAGGTTTAAGGGCTAGAGGAACGTGGGTAAAACCACTGTTTTTCTTCTTGTCTCTGGGATAAGGGGAAAAGCCACATCGAGCCTCCCACCCATCCCAGGGTCCCCAATATGGGGCCTGCTCCGAGGGCTCTGCTCAGATGTTTTGATAGTTCCACAGTTCCGAATTACTCAACCTCACCATTCCAAGCATGAAGAAATCTCTCCAGCATCCACTGGCTGACATAGTCCACCTTAGAGTTTCCATTTGCTTAGATTTTCACTGCCAACACTTGACTGGGGTAGTTGATCGACTTGTTCTGTCCTCCGTCCTCTGTCGTGGTACCTGGTGTCCTCTGCAGGCTCCAGTGTATCACTGTATCCTCCGTGTGCACCTGGATATGCTGTCCACTGCTCCATCTGAGCCACTGAACAAGCATTCACGGTTAAACCAAGGACCCTGCAACCTTCTCCATGGTTGAAGTTCTGAGTCCAGTGGTCCAGTTGGAAGATTCCCAAAGAAACCTCATCTGAGGTGATCCCAGATCTGATTCTTGTGTTTGTGCTTGCCAGTACAGGTCTGGCACAGTCCATCACCCTTATCAGCTTACACTCATACTGGTGGTTGTGATTGCTGGATCAGTTCTGCCTCCAGCACTGTCCTCTTCGCAAACCAATGGCTGTTGCAGCCCAACCCAGTCCCACCCACTTGGCCAACCCAGTCCCACATGTGGCCACATAAACCAGTTGGAGCTGCAGCCTAGTTAGGGCGACTCCCAATAACCCCCACCAGGCCTGCCCCTTGCCCTGGTTCCCATATTTACCAATATGTACAGCAGACTGGTCCAGTCTGTCCCACATCCCATTCAGCTCTTGTACATGTCAATGGGTACTAAAGCCTAGTTCACCCCAACCAGCCCCACTATCCAGTCCACACACCTGCCAATGGATGCCACTCTCTGCCTCGCCATGCCTGCCCCAGTTCTGGTTCTCATGCTCACCAGTCAGAGTGGCAACCCAAAAGGGAGGTGTCCAGTTTCCCTACTTGGCCCACTCCCACTCCCAGATCATGCACTATCTAGGTGGTTCTGCAGTTTAACCTGACAAAATGCCCCCCATGACAGCCTCTGCCAGCTGATGCTGCAGCAAAGCCCAACCAATCCACACCTGCTCTGCTTATGCATACACCAGTAGGAACAGTCAACCAGTCTGGCTTTCCCCTGATCCAGTTCGTATGAGGCCAACAGGTGTTGTGGTACTGCCCAGCCTGGTCTGCCCCAGGGCCAGCTCTTACACTCACCAGTGGTCCAGCAGGGGAGCGCCATGCAGCCCCCTACCATGTTCATGCCCTACTCCCGGTCTCACATGTGCTGGCTGAACACTGCGGCCCATCCTGGCATGGCCCATCTCACCTCAGCATTTGCCAGTGGGTGTTGCAGCATGGATGGGCCAGGCACCACCACCAGTTTCGGCTGACACTGGTGGAGGCTACAGCCTAGCTCAGCCCAGCCCAGCCAGCTGCTAGTCCCGGCCCTAACGTAAGCTGGCTGGTATTGGGGGTGCCAGTTCTAACCCCAGCAGTTCCGCTTCCGATCCAGCTCCCTGCTTGTGGCCTGGAAAAGCAGTCGAGGACAGTTCAAAGCCTTGGGACCCTGCACCTACATGGGAGACCTGGAAGAGGATCATGGCTTTGGATCGGCTCAGTTCCAGCTGTTGCAGCCACTTGGGGAGCGAATCCTCTCTGTACATCATACTTTCCAATAAATATAATTTTAAAAAAGGCAGAGTTACAGAGATACAAGGAAACGAAAGATCTTTTTTTTTTTTTTAAAGATTTATTTATTTTTATTACAAAGTCAGATATACAGAGAGGAGGAGAGACAGAGAGGAAGATCTTCTGTCCGATGATTCACTCCCCAAGTGAGCTGCAACGGCCGGTGCTATGCCGATCCGGAGCCAGGAACCAGGAACCTCTTCCGGGTCTCCCACACAGGTGCAGGGTCCCAAAGCTTTGGGCCATCCTCTACTGCCTTCCCAGGCCACAAGCAGGGAGTTGGATGGGAAATGGAGCTGCCAGGATTAGAACTGGCGCCTATATGAGATCCCGGGGCGTTCAAGGCGAGGATTTTAGCTGCTAGGCCACGCCGCCGGGCCCAAGAGAAAGATCTTCTATCTGCTGGTTCACTCCCCAAATGTCAGCAACAGCTAGGGTTACTAAGGCCAGGAACCAAGAGCTTCTTCTGGATCTACTATGCGGGTGCAGGGACCCAAACACTTGGGGCACTTTCTGTTGCTTTCCCAGTTACATCAGCCTGGACCTGGATTGGATGTGAACAGTTGGACGTGAGCCGTTCCCACACTGGATGCAGGCATTGCACCCCGAGCCAGCCCCTACCCTTCCTTTTTCACCATGGTAACGCCTAACTGGCCTCCACCTGCTGATTCAATCTACTTGACTGAGCCAATAGTCCTTGGGACTGGCATTGTGACATACGATGGAGTTCCTGACTCCTGGCTTTAGCCAGCAATGAAAGATGTCCCTCTATCTCTGTCAGCTCCTGGATCTCCCTATCTGGAGCACAGGGAGACCCAGAGGAAGCTCTGGCTCCACATTAGCTCAGCTCTAGCAACTGGGGCCATTTGGGGGATGAACCAGCAGACAGAAGATCTCTCTTTCCTTCTCTCTGTATATCTGCCTTTCCAATAAAAATATATCAATCTTTAAATCAAAACAAAACAAAACAACCTCTAGTATTTGGAGAGAAGACAGCGACAACAAACAGGCACGCTGCCCTGCCCATGGGCAGCAGCATTCAAACAAGACGACATGCCAGCAGCCCCCGGGCCAGGCCTTAAAAACTGGACCAACTTGCTCCATCTTTACAAATGTGGCATGAAATAGATACCACTTTTTCAAATTTAAAAAATGCTTATTTACCCGAAAAGGAAAGTAACAAAGATCTTTGATCTGCTGGTTCACTACCCAAATGGCTGCAGGAGCCAGGGATTCCATCTGGGTCTCCCCCATGATGGCAAGGCCCCAAGGGGAACTGAGTATAAAACGACATAATCAAACACTTCTTCAGTGCCAAGTCGGGAGGGAGCTGATGCTGGCTCCCAGGACCATGTCCTTGCACCTCATCTCAGCCTGTTTTCATAGGGGAACCCAGTGAGGCGACATCCACTCTCACTCCCATGGACCCAGAGGACCACCCTGCTGAACCACCTAGGGCCAAGCCTCCGTTGAACCTGCTCTTTTTGGGCTTTCGCCATGGCCTCCAATGTCTACTGGGAAGGGGAATGAGCTGACGGCCACCCATTTGCAAACAAAGGCACCTGCTGCCAGCTTCCCGCACTGCACAGACTTTATCTCCAGCTGCCACACAAGCTGCTGCAGAAAGGGGCTTTCCAGAAGGTTCCATATCCACGTCAACAGCCTCAAAGGCACTGCTGCTGCAGGGGTGAGGGGCCAGGGCCGCAGGTCAGAAGCCCTGGGGGGAGGGGACCTGGTGGGCTGGACAGATAGCAGGGGACCCAGGGCGCTGGGAGACTCCAAGCTGCCCAGCTGGTTGGCAAAGAAGCCCAGCTTAAAGGCTTCTGGACGCTCCGCCCCCTCCCTAGGGGTCAGGGCTGGGAGGCCAGGCAACAGCTGCCTCCCACTAGGAGAAAGGCGGGGACCTCCAGCTGCCCTCTCCAGCATTGTCTGAGGTGGCAACTCCCAGGTGGGCAAGCACAGCCAAGCCAGGGTCCTGGAGACCCGCAGGGCTCGCTGTGGGCTGCTCCCTTAGCTCTGCAAACGTTTGCACTTTTGTGCCATGACCCAGCCCCTCCCCGCTGTGGGCTCGAGGAAGACCCTGGTGAGCCAGAGAAGGAAAACACTGCCATCCATCTAGCGTCAAGTTGCCGTGGCACCTGCTGCTTTGGGGATTTTGCCATGCCAGCAGGCCCTTTGTGCTCAGAGCAGCCTCACCCGCAGGGAAGTGTCAGGCAGTGGCGGCCCAGTATGCTGGCCCAAGGAGGCCCAGCAGGCAGTCTCCATTCACCTGGTAATAGAATAACAGCCTCCCCTCCAGAGCCCTGGGACAGCCCAGCCAGCACCCCTTAAGCCAAGCTCCCAGTTCCCGTTGGCTCCCAACTCCAGCTGCCTGCTAGCGCAGACCTGGGGTGGCTCAGGTGGGAGACCAGCCTGAGCTTCAGCCCCCCAGGCTTTGGCTGGTGCTAGGGGTGTGGCCAGCGAGTGGGCGTTCCCTGGGCGTTCCCTTGGCCTTGCCAGTGAGCCACAGAAAGCTGGGCTGTGGGAGCAGAGCAGGGGCTTCTCTGGAAGCCCACCTGGCAGTGAGGACAGACTCTGTCCCAGCCTGGGTGAACCTCCCGAGCAAGGCCAAGGGCACCAGGTCAGCGGAGGGAGCTGCCCAGGGTGAAGGTCATCCCCTGTTGCCTTCCCGGGTGCATTGGCAGAGAGCTGGACCCAAGATGGAGCAGCCAAGTTCCAACCAGCATTCCAATATAGGATGTTGCCGCCCATGATGCTCGCCCCATACATGTTTTGTTTTACTAAAAAGCAGGAAATTAAAAGTAACACAGGCTTGGCGGCGTGGCCTAGCAGCTAAAGTCCTCACCTTGAACATCCCGGGATCCCATATGGGCGCAGGTTCTAATCCCGGCAGCTCCACTTCCCATCCAGCTCCCTGCTTGTGGCCTGGGAAAGCAGTAGAGGACGGCCCAAAGCTTTGGGCCCCTGCACCTGTGTGGGAGACCTGGAGGAAGTTCCTGGCTCCTGGCTCCAGATCAGCACAGCACCAGCCGTTGCGGCTCACTTGGGGAGTGAATCATCGTACGGAAGATCTTTCTATTTATCCTCCTCTCTATATATCTGACTTTGTAATAAAATAAAATCTTTAAAAAAAAAAAAAAAGACAAAAAAAAGTAAGTAACACATACCTTGCAGCCTGAAAGGACACAGGCAGTTCTGAACACTGCTGGTCTCACACTGCAGTGGTGGGTGGAGAGGGTGTAGCGGCCAGGTGTGAGGTGTTGCCTTCTTGCTGCTGCACTGCCCAAGGTTCCCCCTGGGCACTCTCCTCTGTAGCATCTTCAAGGGGAAGAGGTGCTTGGTCCTGGCTGGGAGACTCACCACACAGGATAGACAGGAACCTTGCTTTCGCTATCACCCAAGATAATCTGTGCTATCCACCCTGGGGTCCCCATCACCCCCCACTCCTGGGAGTCTCTCCCAGCCTGGGTCCAGCTGTGAGCCCAGGGCTCGTGTTCCCCTACCCACAGCGCCTTCCACCAGGGGGGATGGGCATGGAAGCTGGTGCCAGGCCCACAGGCTGCATGTAAGCTGGAGCTGTACCTCATGGCCCCAAGCTTGGCTCCCAGTTCATGAAAAGCTCAGGCCCAAAAGTGGTGCTGGACCAAGTTCAGACAGGGAGCCTGTGAGGCCCAGGAAGGGGCTGGACTCCAGTGCTGTGGGGTCAGAGGTGGAAGGTCTCAGTCGGCCGCCCCCAGGAGCCTCTGGCCTCAGCTCTGGGTGCCAGCTTTCTCACCTGGTCTGGGCTCACCCTGGCAAGCTTAGGGCAGGGGTGACAGGCCCTGAGGCTGGTTGGAGGTAAATGGAAGGGATTAGCTGGCAGACAAGGAGCCAGCTGGGTCTCCTGGGGGTCACAGAGGCTGGCAAGGCCCTTTCCTGATGCAGGGGGATGGGATGCAGGGGACTCCTAGGAAGGGCCAAGGCCGAGGGGAGAGGGGTCCATGAAGCGGGCACAGGGAGAGGATGCGGGTGTGATCCCGACCTACTGGACAAGCTGGAGAGTGCCCCTCCTATCTGGGCCTTGGCTTCCCCATCTGCTAAGTGGGTATGGCAACACAAAGGCCAGCAGGACACAGCAGGGACGGCTGGCCTCCCTGGGCTTGGAGAAGGAAAGCTAGGCAAGGTGGGAGTGGAGTGGGGGCAGGGCAGAGGCTGCGCTCCCCGAGGGCCATCTGTTCCTCTTGGGCACAGCTGCTGCCAGGCGCCAGAAGCACAGGGGACGTCTGTGTGCAGCTGTCCCTGGACAGGGGGAGGGGGCAGTGCCCCAGGGGGAACAGACTGAGGGCTGGGGCTGGCTGGGAGCCAGGCGGTGGTTAACCCCTTCCAGCCCACATCCATCCTCCTGCCCCCTGCTGCAGCACTGGCTCCAGTCTGGCCATGGGTGCTTTGGTGCTCTGGGTCATGGCTATGACCTGCCCTTCTCCAGGTTCAACAGCTCCAGACCGCTCTCCAGGACCCCTCCCTCTGGTGGGGTGGCCTGCACTACGCAAAGCTGTGGCTGGTGTGACCTTGGCCTGGGTGGACCAGCAAGGCCCCAGCACAGGTGCTCAGGCTCCCAGAATCCCTGGTCGTCCAGGGCCACGACTGCAGCAGAGGGACATGCCGTCCATGTCAGGCTGCTCAGCTGCGGCTCCCAGGTCCCCGCCTCATCGTGTGCAGCATCAGGGACAGGGAGCATCCCAGCAAACATCAGCCATCAGGGTGGGCACACACCTCACAGTGCCAGCTCTGGCTGCTCCACTTCCTACCCAGCTTCCTGCAGGAGCACATGGTGACCCTTCCCTGGGGAGAGCAGGTGCCCACCTTAGCAGTGGGGGAAGCGGGTTGCCTCGCAGGCCTGCTGTGAGTTCTCTTCCTCTGAGACAATCTTTTACTAGAAACAAAACGTCATGGCATAGCAAGTTAAACTGCAGCCTGTGGCACCAGCATCCCATATGGGTGCTGGTTCATGTCCTGGCTGCTCCCTGCTAATGCCTGGGAAAGCGGTGAAGATGGCCCATGTGCCTGGGCCTCTGCACCCATGGGGGAGACCTGGAAGAAACTCTTGGCTCAGAGCAGGCTCAACGCCAGCGACTGTGGCCGCCTGGGGAATGACCCAGCACGTGGAGCTTGCAGCCAGGAGAGGTCGCCATGAGCTCCACCCAGGGGGCCAGGAAGCAGCACTTGTACACCCGAGGTCTCCATGCACCCCCCGGCTGCCCGTCCAGCCGTCCTCATGCCTGCAGGCTTCCGGGCCTGCCAGCCAGGGGTCTCCCAGCTAAGGGCTTCCTGGAGCCCACACCGCCTGTGGTGCCCTGGCATGGAAGTCACCCAGCAGCTGAGCAAAGTGTCTTTTATTTGTGACAGATACAGGGGTTACTGTTCCCCCTTTGATTCCAGTGGTAACAAAACATTAAAGAAAATATCCAGGAGGACTCTGCCTTCCAAGAGTTTTCTAGAAAACCAGAAAGGGTATATGTATATATATATATTTAAAAAAAAAAGCCAACATGTCAGACACACATTCAACACCAACAGAATAACCTGAAATAGGGTGGACAGAACTAAAACAACACCTGAAAGAATTCAACATGTCCCCCAACAAAACACTGCGCCCCACAACCAGACTTGAAGGGCCTGTGGCATCCCTCAGAACCCAGGTCAGGAGAAGCAGAGAAGGGTGTGTGAGCCATCTGCTGAGCCACAGCAGAGGGACCCCTGCCCCCTTCCCTGTTGCCAAGGACTGGGCCTGCAGAGGCTGGAGGGGCAGAGCGAGGGCCTAGCACCCGGGTGCTAGACGTCCAGTGACCGACACACACTCACCACGTGTGGAATTTACACTGGGGCCTACTGTCCGCCCCCGGGAGTGGGAGGTATCAGAAACCCATGATCTGAGACAATAAATATTATTCCTATCCTTTGGGACAGGGGTCAGAGGTCAACCTCCTACCACGCTCTGTCCTCTTGGGACCCTTGGGGAGCCCATCCGCCCCCTTGACGGCTCTGGCGGGCACACTTGGGGACAGGCCCTGGGAGCCAGCAGGCTGGGCACGGGTGGCCCAGCCTCCCCGAGGGAAGCTGTGAGGCCCTGGCCTGCAGCATCCAACCCCACAGTGCTCAGGGGTGCCAGGCCCCGCCTGGCCGGTAATCCAGGGCAGGGGCAGTCAGGGCAGAGGTGACGTGTAAGTTGGACCCACAGGACACCTGCAGTGCCCCCCAGCCCCGACCCCACAGCAGACAGGCCAAGGGGAGGTGCTGGGACTTCTCCCTGGACCAGGATCAATGGCTGGGGAAATGAGAAGGCGGGGTGGGGTGAAGAAGGGGTGTACTCCAGGCCAGCACCCAGCTCCGGCTGCCACACAGGGACTCCAGGGAGCCAGGGGCACCCACTGTGGTCCTGGACTGAGTGTGACCGGCGGGGATGTGGGCACGGCACTAGTGCCTGAGGCAGCGAGGGGCGAAGCTGGGGGGCACAGACAGGCGGCCTGCTGCTGGCTGGGGGCTCCCGAGGAACAGGTGTGGGGTTGGGGAGGCACATCACACCCCCCAGAGCTGTCAGCACCAAAAGATGGGAGAGGGCATCACCCACACAGGAGGGGCTTTTCCGGGGGAAGAGGAGGGCTCCCTGATGCTGCTTCCCCTGAGACTAAGATCAGAGGTATGTGGAGTGGGAGCGGGAGGGGCAGAGTACGCAGAGCTGACAGCAGCTAAGCACCCCAAGCCCCACACCCCACCCTCACTTGCTGCTCGCTCCCAGGGCCTCTCACCCCAACAGCAGAGAGGAGAGGGACCTCCTCCCGCAGCCGGCTGGGCAGGAGCGCCCCCGTGCGTCCATCCTCCAGGCTGAGCCGGCTCCCTTCGAGGGTCAGTGAGCACGGCAGCTGGGTGTGTCTGTGTGTCACCTTGGGAGCCCAGCCTTGGGGCGGTAGCCGAGATCTGAGCTGGGACAAGTGCCGCGCCGTTCCAGGCCCCCAGCTCTCCTACCCACGACGTCCTGCTCTTCGTGCAGAGGGAGAGGTGGTCGGGGTCACTTCTCCCCAGGTTCTGTGTTCTTGGGGAGCCAGCTGGCCTGGGCAGGACTGAGGCTGAAGCTCAGCAGGCACCTGGCAAGCAGCGTGGGCGCAGGGGAGAGGACGGGCCCTAGGAGAGAGCGCTCCGGCCCGCGGGTGGCCCTCAGGACTCAGTGGCAGCAGCCTCCATAGTGCCCTCCTGGGTGGGAGTGCTGGCTGTCCCCAAACTTGGTCCTCCGGCTGAGGATCTCATAGGAGCAATCTTCCCCACAGCAACCGGACATGCTAGGGGAGGAGTCATCGATCTCAAACCTGTGGCAGGAGAAGGAGGGGGCTGCAAACAGCCGAAGGCCTCCCACCCCACTTCCGGGCTCCCCAGGCCCAGCAGCACAGCGCGGTGGCAGCCGCCCACTCCCTGACCCCAGCCCCGCTCCTTACTGCATGGCTTCCCTGAAGAACTGATAGGCGCCGTGGTTGTGCTTAAACACTGTCAGCATCACCTTTTTCATCTGTGTGCTGAGGAGGACAGAGCAAGCACCTCACAGGTGGCCCGGCACGGCCTGCCCTACCCCAGGCGGCCCTCCTGCGTCTCCCCGGGAGTCACCCCACGGGTTCTCCTGCTCCCCCCTGCAGTCCTGGTAAAGGGGCACAGATGAGCACTGTGCAGTGTGGAACACGCCCAGCCCGGAGCTGCAGACCTCCCTGCCAAGGAGGCGCGGTGGGCAGCAGATGGCAGGTGAGTCAGGGCCCGCCCTGCCAGCAGGTGGCCCTCACCTGTTGGCCAGGAGCTGCAGGATCTGGAGGAGGAACTTGCCCAGGCCTTTCCGCCGCACCTTGCTCTCCAACTGCACTTCGTAGCTGCAGGGAGCAAGCAGCCCAGTGAGCAGACAGGGAGGGCTGCGTGCCACCAGGCAGGGTGTCCCAGTGCCTACCAGTACAGGACTTCGTCCCCGCACTCGACATCAAACCGGAAGTGAGAAAAGGCAACGGGGACCGAGTTGTTTTCCCAAGCGATGAGGTACCAGGCTCGGTCATCCGTCATCTCCTCCCGCTTCTCCCGGTCCTTCCAGCCCCACTCGCTGTGCTCATACCTGGGGAGGTGGGGGCAGTCAGGCGGGTGGGAGCCAGGCTGCAGAGGCAGCTGGGGCGCAGTGCCTGGGGCATGCTTACATGGTCTGCATGTTGGTTTTGGTCAGGTCGAAGGCCCAGTCCACGGTGGCTGGCTCTAGCCCAGACACTCGCTTGCACTCGATGGAGACATTCAAGCTGTGAGGACAAGAGGCACTCAGAAACAGGGAGCAGGGCGGTGCCCACCAGGTACACGTTAGCTGTGGGAAGAGCCAGGCCCACACCTAACGAGAGAAGGGGCCTGGCAGGGGGGAAGGCCTGCAGGCCCAGCCCACCAGCCCAGCCCACAGGCCAGGGGTGCACACCGACTAAGCCCAATGCCTGCTCCCCGCTGGATCTCTCCTTTGTACTGGCTCCCAAACATTCCTGGCCACCAGCTTTGCCCTCAGGCGCCTCTCCTGCTCCACTGGGCCTTGCCCCTCCACCTGCAGCCAAGCTCTGCCAGGTGGCTGGGCTCCAGGCGCCCACATCCATGCCCCTTTGTGCTAACATAAACCCAAACTACCTTGGTCTAACAGCAGCTTGGCAGGGGCTCAGAAGGGTAATACGGCTGACACGAGCCCCTTCTGAGCACATGCGCTCCCACGGGATCATGAGCACCCCACTCTACAGGAGGCCCGGGTGCAAGGATGGGGGATTCTTGTTTCCTGCAAAGTCGATGGAACAGCTCAAAAGAAATCCAGTTCACAAACAGAACATATTTTCAGAAAGGACAAAACAGGGTGGCCAGCACTGCAGTGCAATGTGTAAAGCTTCTGCCTGTGGTGCCAGCAGCCCATATGGGCACCAGTTCGTGCCCTGGCTGCTCCACTTCCCTTTCAACTCCCTGCTTGTGGCCTGGGAAAGCAGCAGAGGATGGTCCAAAGCCTTGGGACCCTGTACCCACGTGGGGGATGCAGAAGAAGCTCCTGGCTCCTGGCTTAGGATCGGCACAGCTCTGGCCATTGAGAGGTGATCCAACAGAAAGAAATTTGCATACTTGCTCTCTCCCAAGCTCTGCCTTCCAAGTAATAAAAAAATCTAAAAACAAAACACCAAACACTTCAACTGGTGCCCATAAGGGATACAGGGTTACAGGCTTAAGGTGTTAAACCACCATACTGGCCCTTAACAAACAGAAAAACAACTGAACAAGAAAAGCTTGGTATTCGGGCACAGATCTTTCACTAATCTGAATTCACAGCACGTGGGAGAGGGACCACAGCTGCCAGCAGACCCAGTCTGAGGCCAAGGGCAGCTAGGTGCCCAGCCTGCGACTACTGACTCTGCCTCCAGGGCAAAGCAGCCCGAGGAAGCTGGGAGAGCAGTGGAGCAGCTGGGACAAGAGCCGGCATTCCAGGGTGGGACAGTCATTCCAAGCACCAGCCCGATGTGCTGTGACACAAAACCTGACTGACTTCCTCGCCTCTTTCTGAAGCTACTCTAGTTAGCCACTGCCGTCTGTTCTAACCAAGAGCGGAGCAAGTCATTCGTCACGGTACAGATAACAAGAGGCCCGGCTGCAACTGAATCCATAGCACAGACATACTGTTCTTCCCGAAGCCCAGCACACCACAGCTGAGTCGCAGTGTGTTCAGGAACCCAGCCCACAGCCGCGACAAGTTCATGGCAATGCTGAACACACAGGGAGAGCGCACTGGACAGCCTGGATGTCCCGGCCGAGCAGTGGACATGCCAGCCCCTAGGGAACCTTGCTCATGCACACAACGGGGCAACCCTGGCAGTGTTGTCCCAGGAGACGAGTGCCACCCTTGGGCATGTCCCTAGCGGGAGCCTCTGTGACCACAGGAAGAGAAAGGCTGTTTCACCGCCAGGGGTGCCAGGTCAGTCTGCGACTCACCCATTGCGGTCGTATTTCTTGAACACTGGAAAGGCTTCCAGGGGGTCTCCAAGCTGGGGAGGGAAGGCGAGCAGTAGCAGATACGTGGCGTGGGGACCCCCAAGGGGGTGGGCTCCTGGCATCACCCGAATGGTCTGTGGGCAGGACACCTGCTCCCAGCACAGAGATGGAGAGGGGCCCCGTGGCCTGCCTCGCACCACCGAGAGCCGCATCTCACCTGCCCTTGCCAAACACTGCCCGTAGCAGGGCAGGCACCGAGCCATACCCTCCCACGTGTACAGTGTCTTCCATGAGCCAGCTACAGGAATGACAAACACGGCATAGGATGGCCAGGGAGGGTGAGCCATGCCTGTCAGGCTGCTCCAAGACTCACAGGTGACCCACACCTGCTTTGGATGACCACGGCCCCTTGAAGATCAGGGCAATGGGTGAAGGAAAAGCATGAGAAAGCCATACAGCACACTTTATCACGGGCCTTCCTCCCACACGCAGGGTCCCAGTGAAAACTACTCCAGATCCTCTTGGGCAGCAGTCCCTCCCCTAAGGGTCACCACTGCCCAGGTCCTCCCAGCTGGCTCTCCCAGCAGGAGCACAAGCATGGGTGGGGAGTACCACAGTCCTGCCACAGGGTGGCGCCAGAGGCAGCTGAATGAAACCCCAGGCAGGTTCGGGAGGCGGGGGCTGGGCAGGAGGAAGTCACCCTGTTGGCCGCGTCCACTTTGGCACACACAGCATCCATGGCTGCTCGCTCCTCCAGCCGCTTCTGCTTCTTCTCCTTCGCTTTGCTCGACTTTCTCTGCAACAAGGAGAAGCAAGCTGTGGCCGACCAAAGACTTGACTTTGAGGAAGTGCAGGGGAAGAGGCCCAACACAGCAGGTCCTGCCACTTCCCGGCAGGGAGCCCTGCTCTTCAAGGAGGTGGACTGGCTGCCAGACTCCTGGTCCTTGGGAGGACCAGCAAGAGCCAGGGCCTGCAGCATGGCTGGTCCCTGCAAGGCCCAGGAAATTCCCACCAGCCCCCTCTCAGTCAGGGTGGCCTTTGCAGCCAGCATCTTCTGCTGTCTCGAAGGGAGCTGGGCACACTGGGCTGAATATGCTGAATATGCCAGTCCCCAAAGCCACAGCATATTCAGGCAACGGGGCCAGAGCCAAGGTTCCCGGGGGTTCAGCCCAGGACGCGCGTGCTGCCCAAGGCTCAGGGCCAAGGTGCACGCAGACCAGCTCCTGCACTGAGGCTATCGTGGTCCTCACAGGGCCAGAAGAAGCACTTCCTATCCTGTAAAAAAACAGGGTGATGCGCGGAGCAGGTCTAGGCCCTGGGCTCCACCTGACCTGGTCCAAGCCTGCCCCTGCTTGTCCCTCTAGCGCTGACAGGCTAACGGGAAGGGACAACACTACCACACACTCGCCAGGGCTCCCCCACACCTCCAGGGGTCTGTCTTCTGAGCTGTGCGGGGTGCCAGGCCTTGCTCGGACCTCCAGGCCTGCACCCCACTGTGAAGGCCTCTGGCCTGGGGACTCCAGCCCTTGAGCTGCCCAGGGAAGGCCTGGGTCCTCAAAGGCCTCCCCTGCAAGCAAGCGACGGGTGCTCCTGGTGACACACTCCTGCTGGCGGTCCCCCCGAGCGGGCTGAGCGCCCGCACATAACCACCAACTACTGCTGCATAAAGCAGGCCCTATGGGCTCCAGGAAAGCTGTCCTAGTTACAAGGGGCAGCAAGCTCGCAGGGCCCCCAGGACGCTCACAGTGGCCCCGCAGCTCCCACAAGGGGCCCCTGGAGCAGCAGAGAGCTGGGGTGCAGCTGGGCTACAGTCTCAGGTCCTGCCTTCAGCCACTGGTTGCTGGCCCGGGTCTGCAGGAAGTCACTTTCTCCCTCCTCAGCCAACCCCTTGGCCTCCTCACTCACAAAATGAGGGTGACAGTAACAGACCCTGGACTCTGGGGGGACAAACTGCTATGTTCTCCTGTGCATGAAGTATGCGTGCTACAGATGTCTGCCATGTAGGACGTGCGATCCCGCACAGGCAGCCTGGCCGAGTCCCAGGTCTGCCACAAATTCCAGCTGCCCGCCAGCACGCCTCCTGGGAGGCAGCAGGGATGCCAGCTCAAGCGCTTGAGGTCTGCCACACATGAGACCAGGATGGAGCTCTGTCGGGGCTCCTGGTTCTGGCCTTGCCCAGTAACCATGGACATCTGATGAGTGAACCACAAGACCAAAGCTCTCTGTCTCTCTGCCAAATCTTTTTTTTTTTCAAGATTTATTTATTTTTTGGGCTCGGCGCGATAGCATAGTGGTTAAAGTCCTCACCTTGCATGCCGGAGATCCCATATGGATGCAGGTTCTAATCCCGGCAGCCCCACTTCCGACCAGCTCTCTGCTTGTGGCCTGGGAAAGCAGTCGAGGATGGCCCAATGTATTGGGACCCTTCACCCGCATGGGAGACCAGGAAGAGCTCCTGGCTCCTGGCTTCTGATTGGCTCAGCTCCAGCCATGTGGTCACTTGGGAAGTGAACCATCGGATGGAAGATCTTCTTGTCTCTCCTCCTCTGTATATATGACTTTCCAATAAAAATAAAATCTTAAAAATATAGATATATATAAGGTCTCCAGGTCTCCCACACGGGTGCAGGGTCCCAAGGCTTTGGGCGTCCTCGACTGCCTTTCCAGGCCACAAGCATGGAGCTGGACGGGAAGTGGAGCTGCTGGGATTAGAACCGGTGCCCATATGGGATCCCGGGCATGCAAGGCGGGGACTTTAGCCACGAGGCCACAGCACCAGGCCCTCTGCCAAATTTTCAAAAAAGGAAAAACAACCCCCTTTTTGCGGTGCTGACCTAGGTACAGGGAGCCACTGCACATTACAGGACCCCTGACCTGTTTCCATCCTTGTGACCCAGCGAGGCACGTGCACCCAATTCCCTGGAGAGATATCTGAGCAGACATAGCAGGGTCCCGGGACACAGGGTACAGGCAGAGTTCTCAGAGGCCGCCTGCCCCCACGTCTACTACCCACACACCCGCCACCTGCCCACATGTCTACCCACCCACCCGCCACTTGTCTGCTATATCAACCTGCTCACACGTCCACCTGCCCGCCACATCCACCTGCCCACACATCTGCCTGCCCACCTGCTGTGTCCACCTGCCCACTATACCCACCTGCCCGTCGCATCCACCTCTCTCCACGTCCACCTGCTCACCCACCTACTACACCCACCTCTCTCCACATCCACCTGCCCACCCACTACATCCACCTCTCTCCACGTCCACCTGCTCACCCACCCACTACATCCACCTCTCCACATCCACCTGCCCACCCACTACATCCACCTCTCTCCACGTCCACCTACCTGCCCCCCACTACATCCACCTCTCTCCACATCCACCTGCCCCCCACTACATCCACCTCTCTCCACATCCACCTGCCCACCCACTACATCCACCTCTCTCCACATCCACCTGCCCACCCACTACATCCACCTCTCTCCACATCCACCTGCCCACCCACTACATCCACCTCTCTCCACATCCACCTGCCCACCCACCCACTACATCCACCTCTCCACATCCACCTGCCCACCCACTACATCCACCTCTCTCCACATCCACCTGCCCACCCACTACATCCACCTCTCTCCACATCCACCTGCCCACCCACCCACTACATCCACCTCTCCACATCCACCTGCCCACCCACTACATCCACCTCTCTCCACGTCCACCTACCTGCCCCCCACTACATCCACCTCTCTCCACATCCACCTGCCCACCCACTACATCCACCTCTCTCCACGTCCACCTACCTGCCCACCCACTACATCCACCTCTCTCCACGTCCACCTGCCCCCCACTACATCCACCTCTCTCCACATCCACCTGCCCACCCACTACATCCACCTCTCCACATCCACCTGCCCACCCACTACATCCACCTCTCCACATCCACCTGCCCACCCACTACATCCACCTCTCTCCACATCCACCTGCCCACCCACTACATCCACCTCTCTCCACATCCACCTGCCCACCCACTACATCCACCTCTCCACATCCACCTGCCCACCCACTACATCCACCTCTCTCCACATCTACCTGCCCACCCACTACATCCACCTCTCCACATCCACCTGCCCACCCACTACATCCACCTCTCTCCACATCCACCTGCCCACCCACTACATCCACCTCTCTCCACGTCCACCTGCCTGCCCACCCACTACATCCACCTCTCTCCACGTCCACCTACCTGCCCCCCACTACATCCACCTCTCTCCACATCCACCTGCCCACCCACTACATCCACCTCTCCACATCCACCTGCCCACCCACTACATCCACCTCTCTCCACATCTACCTGCCCACCCACTACATCCACCTCTCCACATCCACCTGCCCACCCACTACATCCACCTCTCTCCACATCCACCTGCCCACACACTACATCCACCTCTCTCCACATCCACCTGCCCACCCACTACATCCACCTCTCCACATCCACCTGCCCACCCACTACATCCACCTCTCTCCACATCCACCTGCCCACCCACTACATCCACCTCTCTCCACGTCCACCTGCCCACCCACCCACTACATCCACCTCTCTCCACATCCACCTGCCCACACACTACATCCACCTCTCTCCACATCCACCTGCCCACCCACTACATCCACCTCTCTCCACATCCACCTGCCCACCCACTACATCCACCTCTCTCCACGTCCACCTACCTGCCCCCCACTACATCCACCTCTCTCCACATCCACCTGCCCACCCACTACATCCACCTCTCTCCACATCCACCTGCCCACCCACTACATCCACCTCTCCACATCCACCTGCCCACCCACTACATCCACCTCTCTCCACATCCACCTGCCCACCACTACATCCACCTCTCTCCACGTCCACCTACCTGCCCACCCACTACATCCACCTCTCTCCACATCCACCTGCCCACCCACTACATCCACCTCTCCACATCCACCTGCCCACCCACTACGTCCACCTCTCTCCACATCCACCTGCCCACACACTACATCCACCTCTCTCCACATCCACCTGCCCACCCACTACATCCACCTCTCTCCACATCCACCTGCCCACACACTACATCCACCTCTCTCCACGTCCACCTGCCCACACACTACATCCACCTCTCTCCACATCCACCTGCCCACACACTACATCCACCTCTCTCCACATCCACCTGCCCACACACTACATCCACCTCTCTCCACATCCACCTGCCCACCCACTACATCCACCTCTCTCCACATCCACCTGCCCACCCACTACATCCACCTCTCCACATCCACCTGCCCACCCACTACATCCACCTCTCTCCACATCCACCTGCCCACCCACTACATCCACCTCTCTCCACATCCACCTGCCCACCCACTACATCCACCTCTCTCCACATCCACCTGCCCACACACTACATCCACCTCTCTCCACATCCACCTGCCCACCCACTACATCCACCTCTCTCCACATCCACCTGCCCACACACTACATCCACCTCTCTCCACATCCACCTGCCCACACACTACATCCACCTCTCTCCACATCCACCTGCCCACCCACTACATCCACCTCTCTCCACATCCACCTGCCCACCCACTACATCCACCTCTCTCCACATCCACCTGCCCCCCACTACATCCACCTCTCTCCACATCCACCTGCCCACCCACTACATCCACCTCTCCACATCCACCTGCCCACCCACTACATCCACCTCTCTCCACATCCACCTGCCCACACACTACATCCACCTCTCTCCACGTCCACCTGCCTGCCCACACACTACATCCACCTCTCTCCCTGTCTGCCTGCCTGCCCACCCAGCAGAAGCTCCTGGCTTCAGATCAGCTCAGCTCTGGCTGTTGCAGCCATTTGAGTAGACCAGCAAATAGATCTTTCTGTCTCTCCTCTCTGTAAGTTGCCTTTTTTTTTTTAAGATTTATTTTTTTATTGCAAAGTTAGACATACAGAGAGGAGGAGAGACAGAGAAGAAGATCTTCCGTCCGATGATTCACTCCCCAAGTGACTGCAATTGTCGGTGCTGTGCCGATCAGAAGCCAGGAGTCAGAAACTTCCTCCAGGTCTCCCACACGGGTGCAGGGGTCCCAAAGCTTTGGGCCATCCTCGACTGCTTTCCCAAGCCACAAGCAGGGAGCTGGATGGGAAGTGGGGCTGCCAGGATTAGAACCGGTGCCCATTATAAATTGCCTTTTCAATAAAAAATAATAAATAAGCCTTGAAAACATTTGCCACATCCATGCCTCCACCCTTCACAACATCCAGAGGCCCAAATGAACCTGGTTTTTGTGAAAACAGACGGTAATCCACGTCCTAACCTGACACATGCCTACTTTCACACAAGTACACACCCGACTCTCAACGCACAGCCCCCACGAGGCGGTGGGGTGCCAGGCCCCCGAAGGAGTGCTGCCTCTGAAGCTGCTCTCTCTCGGGCACTGGGTGACATGCAGAGCAGGGACCCCGCCGAGGGTGGTCCGGCGGCTCAGGCCCATCTGACTGGGATGTCCGAGGTGCCAGCTCTGGCTCTTGGCTGCCAGTTGTGCGTGAGGCAGAAATGATACAAGGATGGTCTGTGATGCCATGGGCAGGTCTGAAGGGCAAGACAGGGGCTCAAAGGACCAAGAATCGCAGCAACTCTGGGCCTGCTAGTTCAGCTCGGCCAGCAAGCGTACAACAGAGTGGCCGGAGGCGCCCGGCTTTTATTCTGGGTACAGTGACCAATGCCAGCTGGCCATACAGGCCTCACTGCAAACAGCAGCTGGGTGTGGGGAGATGGGCTTCTCCCTGTGAGGTACACAGCACCCCAATCCCTGGTCAAACACGGTGATTTCTTCATTTTTCTCCAGGTCATTGGTTCACCCCCCCAAATGCCCACAGGGTCGGGCCAGACCCAAGTCAGGCGCTAAGACTGCGATCCCAGCCTCCGTACACGGGCACGGGAAGCCAGCACCACTGTCCCCCACAATCAGCATCAGCGGGGGAGCCAGCGCCTGCAGCACCCCATCCCAGACCTGCCTGCTCAGTGCCCACGCCCCAGTGCCTGTTGTGACAGGGGTCAAGTGTCCACTAGGTTCATGTGCTCAGTCAACAGATACTTGAGGTGGAGCAAAAGAAAAATCTGGGTTAGTAACGGCAGGGACAAGTCCAGCAGGTTAAAAATAGCGCCCTTCTATTTCAGAGGTCTAAAAGCCAGGCTGCACTCCAGGCCAAAATGATAGCAGCCACCTGCCTCCCTTCAGCCCTCACCTCATCCATTCCTCTGCCCCCCAGGGCTGAGCTTGGCACCCCCAGACCCCAGGCCTCCTCCCTTGGTCCAAAGTCCAGCCTCCCTAGGACGCGCCCCTAGCAGATACACACGGATCAAGCCCCTGGCAGCGAGGGACAGGCCCCTCTGACCTGAGGTGACCCACAGGCACATGCCAACCGCTCTGCCCAACCGTTTATCAGCACATGCCAGAGAAGGGCAACCGTGGGGTAAGGAGGGTGCTCCCCCATCTTCTCCCTTGCAAAGCCACCTGCAGGACAAGGACCAGGAACAACCCCGAGTCCCTCCCAGGGATCCCCCAGCCATAGCCGCGGCCAGGGATGCCCTTGGCCCCCTCCCCCCGTAGCAGTAACGGGGTGGGAGACAGGGGGTTCTTAACCCAGGAGGGTTCAGGGGGGACCCCGGTGACCTTGGCCGAGTGCTTCCTTATCTTGGGGCGTCCACGGCTGGCCTGGCCGGCAGAGGACGGGTGACCAGGGCAGGAATGGGGGCGACAACCTCCGTGCCCGCGCGGGGAAGCCGGTAACGGGCCAACAAGCGGGTTGCTACGCCGGGGGCTCCCCGGGGGACGATTCCAGGGCTAAGGCCAAAGTGGAGCACCTTAGAAAGGGGGAGTCGGGTCATGTGGGGGGCTGCGGGTCACGTGAGGCGGAGGGGGTCAGGGTCACATGAGGGGGTGTTCCAGGAACAATGAGGCGGACGGGGGTGAGGGTAGCGAGGGGCGCCCCCAGACCCGCCGTCTCCTCTCTCAGCCGCACTCACCCCCATGGCGGCGGCGGCGGCCCTCGGCCCTCGGCCCCTCCTTCACACTCTCCGGCAGGGAGGAGGCAACGGCGGCTCCGGCTCAGGCGGCGGCGGCGGCGGCGAGCGCGGGGCGGCGGGCCCGGGCACGCGCATGCGCCTCGCGGGCTCCCCGAGATCCCGGAGGGCACCGCGCCGGCGCAGAAACGGGGACGGGGGGCGGCGAGCGCGACACGGCGCGCAGGTGGAGCGCCCGAGGGTCCGCAAGAGCAATGTCGCGCCGGCAATGACGTGTGGCCACGCCCCCTCGCCGCGGCGTCATGGAGCTATGGCAACGGCCGGGCGCCGGTAGGCCGGCTTGGGCGGTGGAGAGGATGGCAGCGTCTTCCTGGCTCGGAGCCGCCGGACCAGAAGTCGCAGACGACCCCCGCTCTGAAATACCAACCCCTTCGGGGACACAGCGGAGGCTTGGGAAGCGGTCGCACCTTCCAGCTGTCGGCTCCGCAAGTGCTTTTGCTTCCCGCAGTCCTGTTACTTCTCCTTGTTCCCACCTTCCAGGCCCCCTCCATTCATTCTCTGCCCCGCCCCCCGTGCGGGGCTGAACCCCGAGACGCGTCGCCGCCGCCAGAAACGTGAGGGTTTTTTCAGAGGGAGGCGGCTGGGTGACAGTTGAGAACTAATAGCGCTGTTAAAAACAAGTGAGTCCTCTAGGGGACTTGCGCCACATTCCTGTTGATCTTTACCCTAACTAAGCAGAGTTTAACCTCCATGTGACCTGCCCCGGAGTCACCTGGGGAGGCGGTGCAGCGTGCAAACCCCTCCCCGGATCTCCCGGAAGACCTCAGCGTGCTCCCTTGGCTGTTACAACGACTCTTTCCTGACAGTAGAGCTCCTTAAAGACGCGGCTGCTCCACCCAGCGGCTCCCTCCTCACAGGGTCCCCAGGTGGCAGGTGCTCAGCTCTTGGCATCGGTACGTGCTGGCTCCCAGGATGCACAGGAAGTCAGAGCGACACTGGGACTTGAGCCAAGGCACTGTCCCAAGGGGTGCGTGCCAGGCCAAATGCCTTCCCCCAGTCTCCCACAAGGAAAGAGGAAACCCTGCCACAGCAGCGCCCTGCCCTTTGCTGGGTTATGCTCCTTATCCCATCTTTAGCACTTAGTACCCTGGGGGCTTCCGCCGAGGCTTCGGAAGCGGGCTGCGGGGCCAAGGCCTTGGAATGCACCATGGCAAGGCCGAGGACAAGGAATGGATGGATCCCCGTCACCAAACGGGGCTGCCTGGTGAAGGACATGAAGATACAGTCCCTGGAGGAGATCTACCTGTTCTCGCTGCCCATCAAGGACTCTGAGCTCATCAACTTCTTCCTGGGTGTGCTCCTCAAGGACGAGACGCTGGAGATCTGGCTGGTGTGGAAGTAGATGAAGCCCGGCAGGCACCTCGGCTTCAAGGCCTTCGTCGCCATCAGGCACTACAATGGCCACGCAGGCCTGGGCGTCAAGTGCTCCAAGGAGGTGGCCACGGCCATCCAGGCACTGTCATCCTGGCTGAGCCGTCCATCCTGCCGGTGGGCCGAGGCTACTGGGGAGAACAAGGTCGACCAACCCCACATGGTGCCATACAAGGCGACAGGACATGCAGTTCGGTGCTGGTACGCCTGAGTCCCACACCCTGTGGCACCCCTGGTGCCCAAGAAGCTGCTCTTGATGAATGGCATTGACAACTGCTACACCTCCGCCAATGGGTGCACCGCCACCATGGGCAAGTTCGCCAAGGCCACTTTGACGCCATCTCCAAGATTTACAGTTACCTGACCCCTGACCTCTGGAAGGAGACCGTGTTCACCAAGTCTTCCTACCAGGAATTCACAGACCACCTGGTGAAGACGCACACCGGTGTGTCCGATCAGAGGACCCAGGCCTGCTGTGGCTACCACCTACTTTTCTACACAAGGACAATAAAGCAATTTGACCTGAAAGAAAAAATAAGTTTGGGCATGGCACAATGGCTCAGTGACTAAATTCTCACCTTGCAAGAGAATTAAGTTTATTTTGGTGCAAAGCAGTTTAAATCCTTACATACTTTTTCTTTAATTATTATTTATTGGAAAGCCACAGTTTACAGAGAGGGAAGGATGGAGAAAGAGAAAGTGCTGTACTTGTCTGTTCACTCCCTGAATGGCCACAGCACTCAGGTCCTGGCCGGAGCCAGGACCCAGGAGCTTCCTCCGGGTTTCCCCTCGGAGTGGCAGGGGCCCAAGTGCTTGGGCTTGCCACTGCTTCTCCCAGGCCAGAAGCAGGGAGCTGGGTCAGAGAGCAGAAACCAGGGCCATGTGGGATGCCGGCACTGCAGATGGAAGTTCAACCCAACAGGCCACAGTACTGGCCCCTATGCAATATTTTTTCATAATGCACATTTTTCAAGAACTTTTAAAATGGAGAATCAAGATGGCGGAATAGGGTAAGGACACGTTTATACAGACGGAAAAACATTTAACCAGGATGAAGCAGAGAGGACATACTTCAGGAAATAGGAAAGGACAGAACAACAGCAGAGGGGTACCTGGAGACTGACAGACACAGGAAAGCAGCAGACACAACGGTGTGGTGTTGCAGAGACTGATACTCCAGCACGGCAGTCTGAACTCCACAGCAGCCAGAACTCCACCAGCAACCAGGTGGGAAGAGACTTTCACTGGGAG
The DNA here is from genome assembly GCF_030435755.1 of Ochotona princeps. Classification (NCBI taxonomy): domain Eukaryota; kingdom Metazoa; phylum Chordata; class Mammalia; order Lagomorpha; family Ochotonidae; genus Ochotona; species Ochotona princeps. Next base: position 6,065,344 of record NC_080835.1, read on the forward strand.
CTCGGGTGGTGAACCCAGACAAAGAACTGTCCGTTCTGCTGGTCCGTTTGACTTGACCAGGAGCAGAGACACAGAGCAGCAGATCTCAGACGGGCAGTGCGGGAACAGAGTGCATTTCACAGTCCAGTCAGCACCCTTGAGCTGAATTGGGCGCCATTTTGCGTAAGGAGGAAAGGGCGAGGGAGAGGACTGAGCATGCGCTGAGCTGGGAGTGAGCTCATTTCTGACTGGGTGAACTGCAACGACGTGGCATTCTACGGGTTCCACTCAGGGCAGGTCTGGGATAGCCCTCAGATCTGACGGCCGGAAAATCAAGAACCTTAGTGGTTGTACGGCAGGCACCATTTTGGGCACTGTGGCAATAGCTTTGGGACTGCAGGGGACAACAGTGAACTGCGCATGTGCTGATCTCACGATAACTTGCTGAGGTCCGAGATTGCACTGGTCCCTCAGGAAAATAATACTGACTGTGTCATCGTGCGTTTCAAAATAGGTCCGTGTGGCACCCAGACCTAATGTCCAACAGGTTCCGACAAGATCAGCGCCACCAACAACCTAATTATTTTTTTTTTTAAAGATTTATTCATTTTATTACAGCCAGATATATACAGAGGAGAGACAGAGAGGAAGATCTTCCGTCCAATGATTCACTCCCCAAGTGAGCCGCAACGGGCTGATGCGCGCCGATCCGAAGCCGGGAACCTGGAACCTCTTCCAGGTCTCCCACGCGGGTGCAGGGTCCCAATGCATTGGGCCGTCCTCAACTGCTTTCCCAGGCCACAAGCAGGGAGCTGGATGGGAAGTGGAGCTGCTGGGATTAGAACCGGCGCCCATATGGGATCCCGGGGCATTCAAGGCGAGGACTTTAGCCGCTAGGCCACGCCGCCGGGCCCAAACAACAACCTAATTATATAGGACACCTGGTGTCTCTCTAATCCTGGGACCTGCTCCAACCGGAAGTGGGAGAAAGGTTGCAAGACAATGGTGCAGCCTCACCACAGTATCACAGGAGGTGGTGAGTGGTGAGCCAAGAGCTGGGGCTGTGGAGACCACAGTGGAAATCTGACATAAGAACCCAGACCTGCAACTTGCTGGAGGTTGTGGCACAAGTGACTGCAAGAAAAGTTGTGTACCAACTGCAATAAGTAAAATCGCATTGTAGCCCTGTGGGTGACACAGCTTAGAAACCTACCCCAAGGAGAAGACTCTGCTAACCAGAAGTACAATGATCAAGAGCAAAAGAAGAGACAAAGGCACAATGAATATTGCCGAAAACTCTCCTGCAAGGGAGCAAAACTCTATGCCAATCTCAGAGTTAACTGAGGAAGACATCGAGAAAATGGGGCACACAGAATCCATAAGACTCATTTTAAAGATTCTGATCAACAATGAGAAGCTCATGCAAGAGTTCAAAGAATTTAAGGAAGCAATAAAGCAAATCAAGGTTGGTATATCAGAAATTAAGAACACAGTAGAGCAAATTAAGAGTACAGTGGAGAGGCTCCAAAATAGAATGAAGCAAGCAGAAGAAAGAATCTCAGAATTGGAAGGTATTTCCTGTCACCAGGGGGAAGCAAACAAAAAGCTGGAAGCAGAGCTGGATCAGGCCAAAAAAAGTATTCAAGAATTGAAAGACACTATTAAGAGGCCAAATCTAAGAGTTATGGGAGTCCCAGAAGGTGCAGAAAGAGAAGCTGAGTTTGCAAATGTATTTAATGAAATAATAAAGGAAAATTTCCCTAATGTGGAGAAAGAATTGGGAAACAAGTTCCAGGAGGGGCACAGAACTCCCAACAGGCTTGACCAAAAGCGATCTTCATCACGACATATGATAATCAAGCTCTCTTCAATTGAACATAAGGAAAAGATCCTTAAATGTGCATGTGAAAAAAAATCAATTGACATATAAAGGAAAGCCAATTAAGCTCACAGGAGATCTCTCACAGGAAACTCTACAGGCAAGAAGAGAATGGAGTGACATATTTCAGATTCTAAAAGAAAAAAATTTTCGGCCCAGGATAACATATCCAGCAAATCTTTCTTTTGTCTTTGAAAATGAAATAAAATTCTTCCACAGTAAAGAAAAGCTAAAAGAATTTGCCTCTTCCAAACCTGCCCTACAAATGATACTTCAAGATGTTCTCTTGGCAGAGAAGAGGAATAGCACCTACCAAAACCAAAGGCAAACGGGAAGAACATCCCAGTAAAATGACAACAGAAGACTAAACCAATGAACAACCCATTGCTAAAATGACAGGACCAACGTAACACCCATGTATATTAAACTCTGGATGTAAATGGCTTAAGCTCAATCAAACATCATAGAGTAGTACACTGGATTAAAAAACAAAACCCATCTGCTTATTGTCTGGAGGAGACACACTTCAACAAAGATTAGCGGAAACTATATCACATGGGTTTTGTTATTCTCTGTTAGTTTCATCTCTTCAAAACACTTCCTTCTGATTAAATCATTCAATGACTCGTATATCATACAGTAGCATCATTTTCTTCAAGAAGGTTTTTGATTTTGGGCCCGGCGGCATGGCCTAGCGGCTAAAGTCCTCGCCTTGAATGCCCCGGGATCCCATATGGGCGCCGGTTCTAATCCTGGCAGTTCCACTTCCCATCCAGCTCCCTGCTTGTGGCCTGGGAAAGCAGTCGAGGACGGCCCAAAGCTTTGGGACCCTCCACCCGCGTGGGAGACCCGGAAGAGGTTCCTGGTTCCGGCGCGCACTGCCCGTTGCGGCTCACTTGGGGAGTGAATCATCGGACGGAAGATCTTCCTCTCTGTCTCTCCTCCTCTGTATATCTGACTTTGTAATAAAATGAATAAATCTTAAAAAAAAAAAAGAAGGTTCTTGATTTTCATTTCTTCAGCTACACATTAGTCATTTAATAGCATGTTATTTAACTTCTTGGTGTTGTTAATTTCTTTTTTCTTCCTGTTGATTTTGTTTTGTGGCTCTTTATTTAAGGGGATGTATAGTAGCTGTGTAATGGAGACTGTCATATCTAGTAACATGTCATTTCACTTTAGGCATTGTAAATTTCTATTTGTTGATTTTGTATCATGACTTTTCATTTAAGGGGATGTACAGTAGTTGTGTAATGGAGACTGTCATATCTAGTAGCATGTCATTTAGTTTCATGGCATTGTAAATTTCCTCTTTTCTTTCTATTGTTGATTTTGAAACATGACTTTTCATTTAAGGGGATGTACAGTAGCTGTGAAATGGAGACTAACATTCAGATGTGAGGATATAGTGTGGTATGCATTTCCGCTTCCAGACAAAGATGGACTTACAATGAAACTGTTTGGTATATCTTGACAATAGGATTCTGGACTGTCTGCCATTGTCCATGCCCACAATGATGGACATATGACTGAGTATGAAGAACTATATGTTAGTAATGATGTAGAGGGACTGGGGGGGCGGGAACTGGGGAGGGGATAAGGGAATATGAAACTGTACTATAAAATAATAATAAAATGTATAAAAAAAGAACTTTTAAAAATGTTTTTCTTCAAATTTTTATTTCTGCATCATTTGAAAGGCAGGAAAACAGAGGTCCTCTATCTCTTGGTTCATTTCCCAAATTTTTGCAACAGTTAGGACTGGGGCAAGCCAACATCAGGAGCTCAGAACTGTATCTGGGTCTCCTTCATAGGCACCCAAGTACTTACGCTGTCACCTCCTGGCTCCCGAGGTGTGCATTAGCAGGACTGGCTGGGGGACAGTGGGTGCGGGACTCAAACCAGACCACTCCACTACAGAATGTGGGCCCCCAATGGGGGACCTCAGCTGTTAGGCCACGAACACCCACCCTATTCTTTTCCCTCATATGCATGGTTCTCTTTTTCTTAGGTTTTTGTTTGTTTGTTTGTTTTTTGGAAAGTCAGATATACAGAGGAGGAGAGACAAAGAGGAAGATCTTCCATCCAATGATTCACTCCCCAAATGGCCGCAACAGCCAGAGCTGAGCTGATCTGAAGCCAGGAGCCGGAAGTTTTTTCTGGGTCTCCTTCATGGGTACAGGATCCCAAGGCTTTGGGCCATCCTCAGCTGCTTTCCCAGGCCACAAGCAGGGATCTGGATGGGAAGTACAGCAGTTGGGACAAGAACCGGCGCCCATATGGGATCCCAGGGCGTTCAAGGCGAGGACTTTAGCCGCTAGGCCACACCGCCTGGTTTTCAAAAACGCTTTGCACCAAGGTAATTTTGTCTTGCTTTGTATCTTCATAATACTCTCTGAGGTCCCCAAATATTAACTGATATAGATTCCTTGAACGGTCAATGCAGACAGGAAAGTGGACAGAGAAGGTGAAAGGGCTGCTTTTCAGCAAGAGGATGAGCTAGGAGCAGCTGACTGGCTTCCGTGGATTTAGACACCCTGGGGGGCGGGGCGAGGACAAAGGAAGGGCGGAACAGAGACCATTGCTGTCAGAGAGGCTTCAGCACCAGGGGAGAGGCGTGGCTACTGGAGGGCGTGGCCACTGGAGGGAGTGGCCATGAGAGAGGTGTGGCCTCTGGGGCGTGGTCGCGGGAGAGGTGTGGCCACGGGAGGGCGTGATGGTGGGAGGGCGTGGTTGGGAGAGGTCTACCTGCTGTGAATCCCACTGCAGGCAGAGGTAGCAGTACTGGCCAAGTGGACGTGGAGGTGGGAGAGAAGGAAGAGACTCAGGACACTGTCGATCCAGGTGTAGACTGGGACCCCGGAACATCTCAGGTGGCTTCTGAGGAAGGAGCAGGATTGGGGGAATGGGGAATTCCACTGTGGCCAGGTCAAGTTCAAGTTGCTTTGTAAAGCCAAGTGCTTGCACTGGAGCTGTGCTGGAAGTCGCCCTGGGCAGGGAACGCAGGTGATTGGCCACCTGTCCTACTCAGAAAGAAGCAAAGCAGCCTAGCATGCCGTGGGCTGGGGAGCGAGGTGAGAGCAGCAGAGATGGCAGCCGGGGTGGGCAGCGGGCCCCTAGGAGCCTGCTTTTCCAGCAGGGAAACTGGGTTTATGGAGGAAGTAGGGAGCGTGAGGGGATGGGCAAGGTGAGGTGTGGGGCTGGTCTCAACCCTAGTCCCAGCACACCTGACCCTGGCATGGCTTCCTCATCTGCTTGCCACCACTGAGCCTACCACTCCCATGGGCCCCAGGCTGCCGGGCCGTCCTGACCCTCAGGGCAATGAACTAGCAGGTGAAAGATCTCTTTCTCTCTTTCTGTTATCTTCTTTTCAATAAATAAACTCTTCAAAAGATAAACACGGGTTCAGTGCAGGAGCCTAGCCACTGAAGTCCTCATCTTGCATGTATTGGGATCCCATATGGGCACCAGTTCTAATCCCGGTGGCCCTGCTTCCCATGCAGCTCCCTGATAACGACATTGGAAAGCAGTCGAGGATGGCCTTTGGGACCCTGAACCCGCATGGGAGACCCAGAAGCTCCTAACGCCTGGCTTTGGATCAATTGAGCTCCAGCCGTTGCCATCATTTGGGCAGTGAACCAGCAGATGGAAGATTGTTGTCTTTCTCTGCAACTCTGTGCTTCTAACAAAAATAAACCCTAAATTTAAAAATTCTATCTCCTATAACATTTTTTGGCAGGTGTTATTTGAAAGGCAGAATAATATGTGTAAGTGAATCACACTGAATACCCACATGAGCCAGGTATAGGGCCAGGCTGAAGCCAGGAGCCCAGAACTGCGTCCAGGTGTCCCCCGTGGATGGTAGGGATCCAAGTGCTTGGGCCGCACACCTGCCTCCCAGGTGCTTCAGCAGTAAGCTGCATGGGGAGTAGGACAGGGCTTTGCCCAGGCCCCCTGGGATAGGGGGCTCAGGTAGCACCACCACATGGCATGCCCGTTAATGGGAACCTACTTGAGTGGCTCTTCCATCTACCCTCCACCATCCCCACCAGGCACCTGCCCCAACAGAGGCTTCTCGTCCCACTGGCTTCCTAACCCCCTGTTCCTCTCTTCCCTGGGAATACGCTCCCCTCAGCCACTAAGCTCCCAGCCACTAAGCTTGCACTGTTTGGCTCAGCCGGACATAGGGCTGCCATGGGCTTCGCAGACTGGCTGGAGAGCCAATCCCACCCCTGAGGGTCATTGGTGGGGGGCAGGAGGAGCCACAGTTGGCACATGGCAGGCCCCTGGCTCCCCAGAAGGCACCCTCCTCCTGCAATCTGCCCCACTCCACTGCAGGCAACTTCCCCCACTCACATGGCTGGCCAACCTCTCTCCCCAGGGCCCCTCGGAGTCCCTCCTTACCATGGCTCCCCCTCCCTGCCTCAACGCTGCCCTCACTGCCTCCTGCCTATTCTCAGAAGCTTCTGGAAAGAACCTTCCTGGGCCCGGCGGCGTGGCCTAGCAGCTAAAGTCCTCGCCTTGAATGCTCCGGGATCCCATATGGGCACCGGTTCTAATCCTGGCAGTTCCACTTCCCATCCAGCTCCCTGCTTGTGGCCTGGGAAAGCAGTCGAAGACGGCTCAAAGCCTTGGGACCCTGCACCCACGTGGGAGACCTGGGAGAGGTTCCTGGTTCCCGGCTTCAGATCGGCACAGCACCGGCCGTTGCGCTCACTTGGGGAGTGAATCATCAGACGGAAGATCTTCTTCTCTCTCTCCTCCTCTCTGTATATCTGACTTTGTAATAAAATAAATAAATCTTTAAAAAAAAAAGAACCTTCCTATTCTGTGTCTACTCCCACGTGTCCCTGTCAGTCACCAGCAGAGCCCCATAGCCTGGACTCTGCCCTGCCCCCTCCCTGACCCTCCCAGCCCCCTGGCCAGTCTGCCCAGCTCTGACCCTGCTCCTGTGTCCCAGGCTTATCTTTCCGGCTGCATCTGGCCCTGCCTCCACTGTCACTTCTGAAAAGCGTCTTTCTGTCCTTGGCCTCTGGGTCTCCAACACCCTGGTCTCTCCCTCCCTTTCTTCTTTCCTTCCTTTCTCTCTCTCTTTTTTTCTCAAAATCTATTTTTTTCAAGATTTATTTATTATTTCATTGGAAAGGCAGATATACAGAGAGGAGGAGAGACAGAGAGGAAAGATCTTCCGTCCGAAGATTCACTCCCCAAGTGGCCGCAACGGCCGGTGCTGTGATTGCCCCTTCAGGGGAAACCCAGCGGCCACACTGTCTGGACCCACAGGCAGTGTACCAGCAGCGCTGTGCACAAGCCAGCCCTGGAGCCCAAGCTTCTGCCAACTGCACCTCCTGCTCGCCACATCAGGCAGCTGTGGCTCCCCCTCCTCATGTTGGGGCTCTGTTCTTATGGTGTGGCAGGACCTTCACACGCCTGTGATCCCCGCTCTGCTGTGTCTAGCTTCCCCCTTCCTAAAGGCATACCACTCAGACTCGCTTTTGCTGTTCCTGGAGGGGCACACGGGCTCCAGGTCTCCCATGTGCCTGGAAGGAGTACCAGCTGGGGGTTGCTGCGGCGTGGATGTGACAGTTCTTTTTTGGGGGGGATGAGCCTTCTTTTCTGATGCGGTGAGGCTGTTCCTTTGAGGAAGACATTTAGTGATCTCATACGTGGCCCGTGGGCCCACCATGTGAGATGCCTCTGGTGCTGTAACCTCGCATTTTGTGCAAGTTTCTGTTCTTAATAAATGACCCAGTGTCAGTGACAGGTGAGTCAGCTGAAGTTCCAATGGGTGGCCTAAAGCACACACAGCCACCCCTTCCTTGGTCAGGGACTGGTGGGAGGGACATGGGCAGGCTCAGGGGTTCCTTGAGGGAAGCTTCTTGGCCCTCTTGTCTGTCTTGGAAAGTGTCCTCTGCCTGGAGGGGATGATTGGAGCAGCTGCAGGCATGTAGTGACCATGAGGACCCCTGGGCATCTGCCTGGGTGACTTGACCTCTGCACTGGGCTTGGACCCTCCTGCAGCCACGGGCATCCTCATGGCAAGGCAATGGACACCCTGGTATGAGTGCCTGGCACTCCGCATCTAGCCCACAAGGTGTTGGCTGCCCGCTCTGCCACCTTGGGACCGGCCGTCTGGGCCTAAGCAGGTAAGCTTCTGTGGTCTCAGCTTCTCACCTGGGAAATGGTGCTGAAAGTACCCAGGTGAGGCACTGGGCTCAGGGTGCGCTTACTTATGCACCAGCTAATTTACACGTTAACAGCTATTGTCACCTGCTGTGTACTAGTACTCTTTAGGGACCGGGATTGTAACTAGGAGACATCCAAAGTTGGTTCTTGTTTCTGGTACAGGCAGGTGTCTAGCTCCGAGGGGCTACAGGGGAGGTAATGACCGTGGCGTCAGCCATTAATGGAGCACCTCGGATGTCCCAGCTGCTGAGTGCTCTTTGGGCTCATCCTCCAGGTGGGGCACAGTGAGGCAAACAGGTGGGCATGTCTGTTGGGCTGCTATCAGGGCCAGTGTGTGGCAGGGCGCATGCCCTAGACAAGGGGATGGACGTCCTGGCTTCATTTTGGAAGGTGACTTAAGCATTAGTCGGCAGGGGGAGGAGGAGCTGTGCCCCAGGACTCTGGCAAAGAGAGAACAGACCACAGGAGGCCTGGGCCTCTCCGGCTGCAGGCGGCTGAGGCATACCTCAACCTGCATCATGTCCGAGGCTGCACTGTGAGTTCCAGAAACCAGCCAGGCTAAGCAGGAAAGGGAGGAGCCTGTGGCACTGCCCAGCTCAGTGGTTCCCAGGTTCCAGCTGAGGCTGGGCCGGGGGGCTAGGTACTTATCCAGCTCCTTGGTGCCACCCCTCTACTGCTCAGTGTTGACTTCCCTTTATTTGCGAGACAGAGATGGACAGAGCTTCCCCACTGGCTGGTTTACTCCCTAAATGCCTGCACTGGCTGGGACTGAGCAGCCTTAAGCCAGGAGCCTGGAGCTCCATTCAGGTCTCCCATCCAGGTGGCAGGGACATGGCCTCTGGAGCCATCAGCCCTTGCAACTTCCCAGGATGTGCAGCAGCAGGGAGCTGGAGCTGGACGTGGGGCTGGGGCTTGTTCCAGGCGCGGCATGGAAGGCAGGCACCCTGGCGGTGGGGGGCCTCAATTGCCATATCCAATGCCTGCTGGCTTTCCTCCAGGACCACAGAGGGCAGTCCATGCTCAGCCCTCCAGCCGACTCCCAGCTTCCAGGGCTGGGTCGCAGCCTTGTAGCAAGCAGAGTGGGGCAGGGTCTCTATTCCACTTCTGAACCAATCATGGTATCTGGAGTCCTGGGACCTCCACACAAGAGGGGGGTGTGAGTAGGCGTTTTGTGCACGTTGCTTGGGACCCCTAATCCCATAGCAGGTGCCAGGGTGGAGTCCTGGCTTTGCTTCCTGCAAACATGTGATCCTTAGGCACTGGGGTCTCTGACCCTAACTGATATGCGGCTCCTGGCTTTTCCACCTGGGGCAGCCCCAGCTGTCACAGGCACTTAGGAAGTGAACCAGCAGGTGGATCTCTCTGTCTGCCTTTCAAACAAAATAGTTGAACAGGAAGTGTAGGGGTACGGCCATCAGGAGACCTGAATTGAAAGAGTTAACTCGTGCTGAAGAGCCTAAACTGAATCCAAGGATAAAGTAGCAGAGGTGGGGTTGAGCTTTAGAAAGATGGTGATGGGGCCTGGCACAGTGGCCTAGGGGCTTAAGTCCTCGCCTTGAACGCACCAGATCCCATATGGGCGCCGGTTCTAATCCTGGCAGCTCCACTTACCATCCAGCTCCCTGCTTGTGGCCTGGGAAAGCAGTCGAGGACGGCCCAATGTATTGGGACCCTGCACCCGCGTGGGAGACCCGGAAGAGGTTCCAGGTTCCCAGCTTCAGATTGGCGCGCATCGGCCCGTTGCGGCTCACTTGGGGAGTGAATCATCGGATGGAAGATCTTCCTCTCTGTCTCTCCTCCTCTCTGTATATTTGACTTTGTAATAAAATAAAATCTTAAAAAAAAAAAAGAAAAAAAAAGAAAGAGGGCTGGTCAGGCTGGCAGGCCCGGGCAGCAGGGGGTGGGGCCTGGCGGGAACTGGGTGGATGCGGATGATGGGAGGGGCTTTCACCTGGGATCCTGGGCGGGGCGGGGCAGGCCGAACACCGACCACTGGGCAGTACCTCTAGATCCGCGTTTGGCTAGGCTTAGATGCCTGGAGCCCAAATCCAGCAGGCATTTGGTTGGTTGAGTGGGTCCTGAGGCTGCGCTGGGGCTGGGGTGCCCATAGCACAGGGTATGGTGGGGAAAGGAAGAGGCGTTGCCTGAGCCCCAGGGACCAGCCCTGAGGGTCCGGGGGCCAGCGGGGAGACGGGCCGTCCTGCCCAGGCGCGGAGGGACCGTGGCTGCCAAGGGGTCCTTGGAGTCGGAGATAACCGAGGCAGTGACCTCAGCGAGAGACCAGGGGTGCCACAGAGGGATTGGGGTGTGTGTAGGAGGTGAGGACTGCGAGAAGGAGGTGTGAACAGACACACACACCAGTGGCAGTGGGAAGGTGTGGGAAGGCAAGGAGGGGTGCCTTGTCGGTGCGGGACTCAGGCACCTGACGGAGGAGCAGTAAAGTAAAGCTCCGAGGGAGAGGGAATTTGGTGGAGGATGGGAAACTCCCGTCCCCTCCACCAGTTGTGGCCTTGAGGGGCAAGGGACATCCTCCCCTCTTGCAGGATCCTCCCCTAGGGGCTTCGTTTTGTGCAACCTCCCTCCCCTCTGCAAGTGGGAGGCAAGGTCACGGGCAGGCGGCGTAGAGCCAGCAGGCAGGTGGGGGCTGGTGCAGCTGCAGCGCGGGGAAAGGTGCCCACTGCCAGGCTGGCTCAGAAAAGCTCAACCAGGAGCCTGGGCAGTGGAGTAAGTCCTAGGGCGGTGGACAGACCCAGGCTAGAAAGCCCTTGAGTTCCAGGCTGGGAGAGCTGGGACCAGAAAGGCAACAGGCAGCCATGGCAGGTTACGGAGCAGGCGCAGGACAGGCTCTGGAAGCCGCGATGGGTAGAGGGATTCCAGGGGCTGTGCTGAAGGCTGGGGAGAGTAACGGTCATGTTCTGTGGGGGCGGAACCAATGGTGGGGCCCCAAGGCCGTCCTGGGCAGAGGATGGCGCCCTGCTCTGACGACAGTCCAGTTGGCGAGGCGCTGGGTCCTCCTGGCAAACAGCCCAGGAGGTTAGGGTTATGGCCCCTTTTTAGAGATGCAGGGCCCGAGGCGGCCAGGAAGCAGAGTTCACCTCAGCCTAAGGTCAGCGCTCCCAGGCGCCCCTGTCTTGCCTGCAGGGGGCTCTGCTGCACCTGATTTTGCAATGTGGCCGGACTTGGAAGGGACGTGAGGCTAAAGCTAAGGCTCAGGGAACTCCTACGGCCTAGGACGACCGGCGTGCAGGCACGCACCCCGCGGGCGTGGGCCCCGCAGGGCGCCTCGGCCTCGGGGTCCCCCTGCCTGCCCCCGCGGCCACCGCCAGAGGGCGCTGCGGTCACCCAGGTGAGCGCCCCCCGCCGCCCGGCCCCCGCGTGGGAGCGGGGCGCGCTCCCTGGTGTGGAAAAGCCGACCCCGCGTGCAGCCCGGGAGGCCCCGGTGGCCGTCTCCCCTCTGTCTCCGCCGAGGTCTCGCTGACCCTTCCTGCCCGGGAGTCAGGTTTCTGAGGCGTGGGCGTCAGGAAGCCGGCCGGCGGGGGGGGGGGGTGTCTCTCGCTGACCTCCCGTCTGGGGCCGCCGCCCCGTGAGAAGGAGTCCACCCGCCTCCTCAGGCCTTCCCGCCCGCACGGTCACCCGGTGCAGAGGCGGCGGGAGCCCCGCACCGCCACCTCCGTCGCCTTCCCGCAGCCTCTTCCCCACGGCGGGGTGGGGGTGGGGTGGGCTTGCAGGCGCAGCCCAGGGATGGGGCGGGCAGCACCTGGACCACAGCGCCCGCCCCCGGCCAGGGGCCCCAGTGGGTCTGAGGGCAGGGAGGGGCCGCATTCCTGTCTAGGCAGGAATGAGCCGGTGGGGGCCGGCCAGGGGGGCTCAGCCAACTCCTTCCACCCCCTCCATCTCCCCCCACTTCACCTCCCAGTAGGTCGCCCCTTTAGGGAATACCGTCCCTCCGCCGCCGGCCCGCCACGCTCCTTCCCCCCACCCATCCACCCGCCTCCCTCCCCAAGCTTAGCCCCTCGGCGGTGGCCAAGGAAGGCCTGGCCTGGGTCCCAGCTGCACACACCACAGCGGCCAGCCTGGCCGGGCCAGGGCTCGGGACAGTCCCGGGCTGTCTGGCAGGGCTGGCGGGGCCGGGATTGGCTGGAGCTGCCCCCGCGTTTGGGAGGAGGGAGCAGGAGGGGTGGCCGGGTGGCTCACCAAGGTCACCCTCCTTTCCTTTCTCAGCATCCCAAGCCACCTTTGTCCCCGACAGGCAGGGCGCCGGGGAGCTGGTGTCTTCAGCAACTGCTGAGCGCCTGCTGTATGCCAGGTGCTGAGAACACAGCAGGGAAGGCGGGCAGTGGGCGGCGGCCCTGTCCCCCCAGCCCAGCAGGGGGACATGCCGGACAGAGCGCCACACAGCTCCTGCAGTCTGGTGTCGTGGGGCGGTGTGGCTCTGGCACCCGGGCCGGCTGCGGCCAGGGCAGGGAGGCCTCCCTGGGGTGGGGGTGGGGGATCTTCAGGATAAGCAGCCTTTTAGCGCAGCCTGCTCTTCCCTGAGGGGAGGCTTGCAGCCTGGCCCACAACCTTCAAGGAGGAAGGCGGAACCCACACCAGGACGAATGGCGGAAGGGCATTCCTGGGAGCTCTTCCAGCGGGTCCTCGGGAAGCCAGGGGACCCCAGCTCTCCGGGCTTGCTGGGCTGTGGCCCGCGCCCAGGCTGAAGGAGAGGAAGGGCTGTTGCCTTCTCTCCCTCTCCTCCCACATCCACACCCGCGTGCCTGTGTTCCCAACCACGTGGCTCCTCTGCACCCTAAAGCCTGGGGGAGGAGAGTTCCCGACCTGGGGCGGGGGTGGGGCCTTGGGGAGCCGGGGAAAGGTGGATGGGGTCAAAGGGGTTCTGCGGGGAGCCCAAGCCTTAGCACAGCCCCGCCCCACAGCCCCAGGGCCCCAGGGAGGGGGTGCTGTCTCTTTAAGAGCCTTCGGGCTCTGCTGGGAGCAGATGGCCAGGCCGGCCGGGGCCCCTTGTCCTTTGTGTGGCTTCGCACAAAAGAGGGGGCCAGCTGGGGAGGGGGCGGCTGCAGCAGGTGGGAGGGGTGGGCCGTGCCCCTCCCCCTCGTCTTCCAGTGCCCTTGCCCCCCCAGGGGGGAGAAGGTTGCTCATTAGGCTTCTGCCTCCCCTCTGGAGACTGTGGCCCCCCTCAGCACCCACAAATTCCGGAGGCCTCTCCCAAGCCACAGCCCACCTCCTGGACAAGGCCTAGGGACTCCCTGTCCCCAGGGACTAAGCTGCTTCTCCCCATCCCAGCCCCTTCGGCCCCAAGCCTGCATTAGACACTCAGAACAGAATGGGGAGTTTCTGGGAGGGGGATGCTGGGGGTCCCAGCTAGGGAGACTGGGGCAGGCAGCCTTGGAGGAAGGTGGGTGGGATGTTGACACCTTAGACCTCTGGTGGGAGTTGGCAGTGGAGGGCTGGCCGGGGGTGGGGCTCCAGGCAAGGCCCCTACCATCCTCACCTCGCGGGCCCAGCCTGCAGGGCCCATGCTAGGAGAGGGAGGTGTGCGCGGGGGGGGGGGGGAGCACCAGGACCACCCTGAGCAGCCTGTGGGCAGCCCTGATAGCTCTGTGCCTGGCCCTTGCTGGGGCCACCGCCCTCCCCGCCCTGGGGCTCGCTGCCCAATCCATGATTTCAGAGGAGGAAAACGGACTCGAGGTGTGGCGGGCAACGTGGCCGCTGGCTGGGTGGCCGCACATGGCCCAGTAGCACAGCCTGGCAGGGGGGTGGGGTCGGCTGGACTCGGCCCTGCCACCCGCACGGGAGCCACCCTCCCCCGCAGCCGGGTCGTGGCCCGACCGCAGGCCCCCGGACCGGTCAGCCGCAGGCCGCGGGTGGGGGCGGGGAGCCCTGGCAGGGCCCGGGGCCGCTGCTAAATTTAGGAATCTGATTACAGAGTGGCCAAGCAAGGGAAAGGGATAGAGCGGGGTGCGAGGGCCGGCGCGGCGCGGGTGCCCTGCAGCCCGGAGCTGGCGCGGCAGGGGCGGGGGCTCCGGCCTGTGTGCGCCGCAGCACGTGCCCCGGCGGGCGGGCGGCGGGGCCGGGCACCGGCGCAGCCGCCGGTGTGCGCGCTGGCTCTTTGTGTGCCTGGCAGGGTGGCTGGCTCGGGCTTGGAAAGTCTCTGCCCACCCCCTCCCCCACCGCCGTCTGCGCCTCGCTCCCCGCTCGCCTGTCACTCTGCCCGTGCCTGTCCGGGGGGAGGGGGATGCTGCTTCCAGCTGGGGTGACAGAACCCAGTGGGGAGGAGACCCTGCCGCCCCCACCCCCACTCCCCCGGCCCATCCCTCAGCTCTGGAGACCACTCTTGTCTTTTTGGAGGGGTGCAGACGACGGCGCTTAAAGGGAATTGGGGTAACCCCTGGGGGACCCGGAGAGCCACCAGAACCTAGGCTCTGGTCCAGTAGCTGCTGGAGCAATTCACCGGTCGCCGGTGCGGCTTCCCACCCGTTCTGGCCCCCAAGGGCGCATGAAAGAGGGGGGGGTCCCCTTTACGGAAGGGGGCAGGGAGTTCCTTGGCAGGAAGGGAAATGGAAGGAAAAGCTGGGCTCCACCCGGGCGGGCGGTCTCCGGGTCCCCAGGGCAGGAGAGTCACCCAGGTCCACTGATGTGTAGGACTGGGGCGCGCGTGGGTGGGGCTGACCCCCGGCTCCTCCTGGGGGGCAGCGGGGGGGGTCTTCCCTGCCCCTACTCCCCCTCCCCTCCACCTCCTCCGGAGCACAAGTGCGGGTGCCCCCGCAGAGGGACGCGCACCCCCAACCCGGGCCTGACCCCACCCCCTGAGGTCTGGCCCCGCCCCCGGGTCCTCCCCCCAACCCCAGGGCCAGATGTTCAGCTGGCGGAGGCATCGGCTGGGGGAGGGGTGCTGAGGCCGCAGCCGGCACTACTTCCCTGCCAGCAGCTTCATTGTGTGCGCGAGGAGCGAGCGGCGGCGCAGCGCGGGCGGCCGGGCGGGCGGGCGAGCGGTGGCGGCAGCCGGAGCGCGCCCGGGAGGACGAGGGGGAGGACGAGCGGGAGGACGAGCGGGCGGACGAGCGGGAGGACGAGCGGGCGGGCGCGCCCCGGGACCGTGCGAGGCGGCGCCGGCGGCTGCGCTCCGCCCGCCTCCCCGGCAGCCGCGCCGTGTGTGCGCCCCGTCCCGCCGGCGTCTCGGTGGGACAGGGTCCCCCCGCCTGGGGACTGGGGCATCCCTGGCGCCGGCCGAGAGGCGCGCGGGCGGAGGAGGAGGAGGAGGTCCTGGGGCGCCCACCGTGCCGCCGCCGCACCCGCCCGCTGAGCGCTGTGGGTCGCCGCTGGTGGGATTCCCGGGCGCCCCGAGGGCAGGGCGCCCAGACGAAGCCTGACCCTGAGCGGTGACCAGAGACAGTGAGCCCGAGCTGCACCGGACCTTGCGCTCCCCGCTCGTCTCCTCCTCCGCTCGCCGCGCGTACCCCGCTTCTGCACAAACTTTCCCGACGCCCTCGCCCGTGGAGGGCGGGGGTCGCGGAGAGCGCCTGCACCGCCCGCCGACTCGCGCCCCGCCGGACCTCGAGCCACGCTGACCGGCGGCTTCGCGCGGCCTCAGGGGCGACCTCTCCAGGCCGGGCCGCGCACGGCAGCCGCCCCCGGCGCTCACCCAAGGCTCCCGTGCCCCCTCGGGGCCGCTGGCCGGGGGGCATGCCCTCGGTGATGGAGAAGCCGAGCGCAGGCTCCGGGATCCTGTCCCGCAGCCGGGCCAAGACGGCGCCCAACGGCGGCCAGGCGCACTCGGAGGATGACAGCAGCGAGGAGGAGCACTCGCACGGTGAGCCCGGCGGCCGGGGGTGGGGGGCGGGAGAGGCGCGCGCTGGCCGTGAGGGCAGGCGGGGACGGGGCGGCAGCGGTGTTACAGGGAGCAGAGTGCACACCGCGGGTCTCCTGCTCTGAGCCACCGCCGCCACCTCCTCCTTTCCCAAGCCTGGGCCGCCGCCACCGGGCGTCTGGAGGCTGGGCCCTCGCCGCGTGCCGGCGCTGCTGCCCGCCCTGCCCTGGCCTGCCCTCCGTCCCCGAGGGATCCAGGCTGCGCGCCCCACCCCGTGTGGATTGGGTCCCTCCTGCCTGACCACCTTGCGTGGAAATGAAATCTCCTGGGGGAAGGGACTTGGCGAGACCGCTCCCACTTGAGTCCTCCTGCTCCTGTTGCAGGGAGGGTTGTGGCCCGGGTCTGGGGGCTGCCTTCTAGACCCCCCCAATCAGAACAAAGCACTATGCTGGGTCTGGCCTCAAAACTGTCTCCTGTGGGCTTCTCCCCCGCCCCCCGTGTGTGTGCCACTCGCTCCCCACCCATGGCCACGACTGTGTAGGGGCAGTTCCTTCTGGGGCCCAGGGTCCCTGAGGGGAGGTGGGGTAGTGAGTCCCCTAGCGCCCCCTGGAGAGGTGGGTAGCTGGGTGGGCCGGAAGGAGCTCTCCAGGCCATAACCTCCCCCTTCGTTGGAACCCTGACCACCTCCCCCTGCCTCCACAGACAGCATGATCCGTGTTGGAACCAATTACCAGGCGGTCATTCCTGAGTGCAAGCCCGGTGAGTGGCGGGGTGGGGCGGGGCAAGGCCCCTGACTTGGCGGCTTGGCTGGTGGCCCTACCTAAGGAGCTCTGGGCTGCCTGCCCCTGGTCTTGGTTGGTCTGCGTGGGAGTGGGTGGCCCTGGGGCTGACCCTGTCTGGGTCTCCGGCTCCGCGCCTCCCGGCTGCCCTCTGGCCTGGGTTCTGGGACATCAGACTGATGGTGTCCCCACTCCCTTGCAGAGAGCCCAGCTCGCTACAGCAACAAGGAGTTGAAGGGGATGCTGGTTTGGTCACCCAACCACTGCGTGTCAGATGCCAAGTGTGAGTGGCTTCCCCCTGGGCCCCTCTGGTTCATCCCACCAGGCGTCTGGTGCAGGCCCCACCCCTGTGGGTGTGGGTGTTGGAGGGTTACCCTCCAGGGACAGGCCTGGGGCAGGAGTTGTGACACCCCCCCTCCCCAGCACCCTTCTCTCCCATCCCTGTAGTGGACAAGTACATCGCCATGGCCAAGGAGAAGCATGGTTACAACATCGAGCAGGTAAGTCTGCCCGTGGGGTAGGGTGGTACCAGGGCGAGGTGCCCGTGCATCCTGATCTCTTACTCCTGGCTCCTGGGCCAGGCTCTGGGCATGCTGTTGTGGCACAAGCACGATGTGGAGAAGTCACTGGCCGACCTGGCCAACTTCACCCCGTTCCCCGATGAGTGGACGGTGGAGGACAAGGTGCTGTTTGAGCAGGCCTTTGGCTTCCATGGCAAGTGCTTCCAGAGGATTCAGCAGATGGTAAGGGCCTCCGCTGGCATCCTCCCTCCTGCCCAGTTCTTCATCCCCTCCTGTCGGGGAATGGGGTGGTGGGTGGCCAGTCTCAGATGGGCCCCAACCAGTCAGCCTTGCTTCTGCCAGCTGCCCGACAAGCTGATTCCAAGCCTGGTGAAGTATTACTACTCCTGGAAGAAGACCCGCAGCCGTACCAGTGTGATGGACAGGCAGGCACGGCGGCTGGGGGGCCGTAAGGACAAGGAGGACAGGTCGGTGCCCGGGTTAGTGCCAGGGAGGGGCAGGCAGAGGGCCTGCTCCTGCTCCTGCTCATTCCCTTCCCCCTTGTGTTGGCAGCGATGAGCTGGACGAGGGCCGAGGAGCTGTGAGTGAGGGTGAGCCAGATGCCGGGGACACCAAGAGAGAGGTGAGGTCCCAGGCTGGCCTGGTTGCCCCCGTATCTCTCCTTGGGTCCCAAGCCACTTATCCACTGTATCTTCTTTCCCTGCAGCCTGTGCCCTCTCGGCCCCTGAATGCCCGCCCAGGCCCCGGGAAGAAGGAGGTACAGGCATCACAGTACCGTCACCACCCACTGCGCACCCGGCGGCGCCCCCCGAAGGGCATGTACCTGAGCCCAGAGGGCCTCACTGCGGTGTCTGGAAGTCCGGACCTGGCCAACCTCACACTGCGAGGGCTGGACTCTCAGCTTATCTCACTCAAGCGCCAGGTAGTAGGCTGAGAGGAGAGTGGGCAGGCAGCACTGCCTTTGGGGTGTGGGCGGGGAAGGATGGTGCTAGGTGGAGGGGCTGGGCCTGGCTCGGCTCCATGGGTCCTCACAGTGTTCCCCTGCACTTTGGGGGTGCCCTGGAGCAGTGTCCAGTGGATGCGGGATGGTGGCAGGCTCATGGCTGCCATGTCCCACTGGCCTCACAGGTTCAGAGCATGAAGCAGACCAACAGCAGCCTGCGCCAGGCCCTGGAGGGTGGCATCGACCCGCTGCGCCCCCCTGAGGTGAGGGGACAGGAGGAGTTTGCCCTGGAGGTGGCACAAAAAGGGGCTTGCCGTTTTCATAGTTTTGAGTCTGAGATGTATTGCTGCTTGCCCTCCAGGCCAATACCAAATTCAACTCGCGTTGGACCACTGATGAACAGCTTTTGGCTGTGCAAGGTGGGTTGGACTACGGGGAGACACCAGGGCCCCCGGGATCTGTGTCGTGCCCCATCCAGGAGCCCTGTGGAGGGGAGCAGCTCCCCAGGGAGGCTGATACTCTCGCCCCTTGCAGCCATCCGGCGGTATGGCCGAGACTTTGGGGCTGTTGCCGAGGTGATAGGGAACAAGACACTGACACAGGTGAAGACCTTCTTCGTGAGCTACCGGCGGCGTTTCAATCTGGAGGAGGTGCTGCAGGAATGGGAGGCTGAGCAGGATGGGGGGCCCGGCGCCCCAGTTCCCACGGAGGAGGCTAGGAGAGGGGCTCCGGTGCCAGCTCCGGCCCCCGTGCCTGCGCCCGCCCCAGAGGAGGATGATGAGGTGAAAGGGCGGGTGAGGACACCTCTGCTCCTGGGATGGCTGAAGGGCTGCCAGGGCTGCCAGGGCTAGCCTGTCTCTTGTGTCCCTCAGGTGCAGATCACCTCCGTCTCCACCTCTGCACCCCGAGCTGTTCCTCCAGCTCCGCCGCCACCCCCTCCACCTGCTTCGCTGTCCCAGCCACCTCCACTGCTGAGGCCTCCGCTGCCCACGGCCCCCACGCTGCTGCGCCAGCCGCCTCCGCTGCAGCAGGGCCGCTTCCTGCAGCCTCGGTTGGCCCCAAACCAGCCCCCGCCGCCGCTCATCCGCCCTGCCCTGGCCTCCAGACACAGTGCCCGGCCCAGCCCCCAGCCCCCTCCCTCTCTGATCGGAGCCCCGCTGGAGCCTCCTGCGCCCTCACTCTGAGCCTTGGAGACTCTAGGGCCTTGGAGGCTGGGCACGGCCTCCTGGACCCCTGGGTCCTGAGCCTGTCCTCTTCCTGGCCTGCACTGGGCCAGAGACCAGTGTGTGAGAGAGGACGGTTTGGGGAGTGGCTGTTATTTCCCTGTCCCTTCTTTAGCAATAAGTCCTGGGTCAGGCGGGAGGGCTTGGGTGAGCACAGGGGCTCCCTGGGAACTCTTTGGGGGCCTGGTGGGTCATGAGGAGCTCTGAGGGGGCCCACCAAACTCACCCCCCCAAAACTTGCAAATTGGGGAGGGGTAGGGAACTTATGCAGACATGGGTTTATTTTTCAATGTTTTTTAAAAAATAAATAAAATCTCCCAAACTTTCTAGTGTCCCCATTTTGATGTCCAGGGTTTCTTCCCTCCCAGTCACTTCCCCCTCTCCCCAGCCCAGCCCCCATACTGATTTCACTCCTGCAAGGCAGGTGGGGTTGGGCCAAGCTTGCCTGGTGGGGGGAGAAGAGGCAGGAGGCAGCAGCTCAGATTCCAAACATTCTCTTTATTACGTGTTTGATCCAGAGGAGAAACTAAGTGCAGGAAGGGGAGGGGGGCTAGGTGGGGGGGGCCACCTTGCCTGGGTGCCCCGGCCCCACCCGCTAGGTGAGCCAAGCCACGCCCTCCCGGCCAGGCCCCTTCGGAGCACCCGGGCTTTTCCGCAGGGCTGGGGGAGGACGGGGAAGCCCTTGGTCTGAGCTGGAGCCACAGGCTGGGGGGGAGGCAGGGCTGAGGTTGGCGAGGCCCCATCCCGGGGCCAAAGGCCTCGATGTGTCGGGGGGCCTGGCCTGCGAGTGGGGGTGATGAACAGGGCTGGAGTCATCATAAATCAAGAAAAAAATAAAATAATAAAATAAAAAATAAAACCCATCACAAAAAATGTACAACTTGGGTGAGGGCAGGGTGGCCTCTGCAGGACTGCCCCTTCCTCCCCCAATTTCTGAAGAACAGAAACAGCAGAGAAATAAATTAAGGGATGCAGTGGCCGCCACCAGCCAAGCGCCCATCCATCGCCCACTCCCATAGGCCGGCCGCGAGGTTAGCAAGCTGGGAGTCACTTATCCGCCCCCACCCTGTGCAGGGCAGCCAGCCCCTGGCCCTGCTACCCAGTGCAGCCTCCCACCAGGTGGCCACAGCCCTGGGCATGTCTCCTGAGGGCAGGAGCAACAGTGTCAGAAGAGAAGTCAAGGCCAAGAGATGAGAAGGGTGCAGAAGTCACTGCACTGGCTTGAGCCAGCGCCTGGATTAATGCCAACGACTGGGAAAGGGGGGAGGCACTGGAGGGGGCGGATGAAGGCCGGCAGCCAGCAGGGGGCCTGTGCTTTCAGACGAGGGGGCTGCAGAGCCCATGCACCCTGCGGCCCCCTCCCCTCTCCCAGCCTGGGGTCAGCCCCTCCTGCTAGGCAGGTGAGGTGGGAAAGATGGCACAGCCTTGAGGAGGGGAGCGAGTGTCCCCACAGCAGCTCATGGAAGGGAATGCCCAGCTCTGCGCAGGCAGGGGCGGGCTCCTCGTCGCCCCTGCCCACCCCCGGCGCCCAGGCCTCCAGCCCAGGGGCCCGAGGGCAGGGCAAGGCCACCTCTGGTGGTTGGCTTGGAGGAAGGAGGGGAGGAGAGGGGAGAAGCCCAAAGCGGGCCAGGCGGGGGAGGGCCTGACGGGAGCTCCACCACTCTTGCCTGAGAGTGTCCCAGCTGGGAGCCCCCCTCCCGGGCGCCCCACAGATCCAGTCTCAGCTGTCCCAATGGGGCAGGGAGGAAAGCTGGCCGCTGGGATATTTTTTTTTTCTTTTTTCTTTTTGGTAATAAAAAATTTCTTGGTTTAGGCGAAATACTCTGTGCAACCGCAGTACCGAGGGGAGTCCTGCCCCCCACCCCCCTTCCTTTGCCTCCAGGGGGGAGAGAGGAGGAGGAGGAATTTCTGGGCAGGGCGAATGTGGGGGAGGGGGGAACCATCTCCCATCCCCCACAGTCGTGGAAGAAAGGACCCAGCAGGGCAGGGACGGGGTGTCAAGTCCCAGCAGAGGGGACACGCTGCCCTGCCCTGCCCGGCGCCCCACCGTAGTCTCGCCCAGGGTGTCCAGGGTGTGCAGTCGCTGGCCCGGCGGCCGGTTAAAGCTTCAGCTCGTTGGCTATTTTGGAGGCAATGTTCTTGAAGGCCATGGAGGTGCCCGATATCCGCTTGAAGCGGACCCCGTTGAGCGAGAGCCGTGGCAGTTTGCACACCTCCATCTCCCACTGCACGAAGTTCTCGTGGCCCGGCGTGCCGTGCATGCACAGCAGCATGTACTTCTCATGCAGCTCACTCTGGCAGCTGTTGGCGTCCAGCACCTTGCGGATCTCCCGCATCATCTCGTTGGGCTCCATGGAGCTCGTGGTCTTCATGCTCCACGTGAAGCGCAGGGAGCGGGGCTTGGCCTCCTTGTCCTTGTCATCGCCACCTCCGCCCACCATGTGAGGTCTGCGGAGAGGGCAGAGGCCCCGTCAGGTGGGAGGCCCGGGCACCCACCCATGGGACCGCCACCCTGGCAGGCAGACCTTGGGCCAGAGAGGACAGTGGGAGGGAGCCGAGGAGCACAAGGCCAGAAGTGGGCAGCAGGAGGAGCAGGGGATGGGCAGGCCTCCTGGGCTGCCCAAGGGGGTGAGGCAGCCCTGGAGGAGGGGACTCATACACTGATCTCTCTGCCGGGGGAGGGGATGGCTGAGCATGGAGCACAGCCTGTATTAAGCAGTGTGGCACGGCAAGGCCAGGCATCTGCTGCCCCCATGGCCCACCCCAGGGCTCCCATTTCCAGAACATCCAGGCTCTTGGGCGAGCAGGCCAGAAGTGCTGCAGCTGGGTTAGGGAAAGGGAGGTCCCAAAAGGGTGGGGCAGGGTAGAGTCCCTGGAGAAGAGCCAAGTGGCAGAAGGAAGAGAGGGACAGGAGGCTATGGCAAGCCTGGTGCCCGGGCGGGGCCTGCGCTGGCTCCGGCCCTCTCACCTGAGCGTCTCCACTCGGTCTTTGCTTTCAGGTTCATTCAGGTTCCTCAAAAAACAGAGCGAGGGAGAGTTTAGTGCTGCGATCTCTCGCTCCTGCTGGCCACAGACCCAGGTGCGGGTGGGTCTGGGAAGGTGCTGCCAGCAGGTGGGGGGGACCCAAGCCAAGGGCCCCCTGTCCACGCCTGCAGGCCAACAGGGCTCTACAGCACCTCCCACCGGCAGCACAACAGTCCCTGTCCAACGAGGAGCCCAGCTCACGGCCTGGCCCTCCCCACACTGCAGAGCTGTGCGTTGGAGGGAGGGGCCTCTGCAACAGCAGGTGCCAGGCACAGCACGATGCAGTCTGGTTTGTCCACTGGCTGGGCCGCCCGCTCAGCTCCTTCTCCATGGTGCTAACAGACTGGGGGCTCAGGACTGCAGTGCTGGCAGAGGGGAGGGGCTGCAACATCCCTAACTTTAGGAGAGAAGGAACCAGAGGTGTGTGGAGGATGCCTGGGGGTGGGGCCTGTGACTCCCCAGCAGCCAGGAGGAAGAGGTCTGGCCCTGCTGAGCGGCTTCTCCAGCTCCTGCCTGGAAGATGCGTGTTGGGAGCTGGGTAATGGGACTGCAGAAGGGGGATGGGGCGGCAGCAGCACATGTAAAAGGGACACAAAAACACAAGACAGACATGATGCCAACAGGTGCACTGTGAGCAGGGAGCCCAGTGGTGCAGGGGAGGGGGCCCCAGCAGCTCTCTCCGGGCCCCCACAATACGAGCACTAGTCATGCAGGGAAGAGCTGGGGGTCAGGGATCGGGGAATGGGGAACACTTGGAGATCCGGACTGGATGCTCTCTCTAGCAGCAAGGACCCCAGTGTGCTTTCCAGGTGTCCTAGGCTGGCACCAGGAACCCATGCCCCTGGCTTGGCCTTCTGTGTACAACTTGACATTTGGCTCGCCCAGGCCTGCAGGGAGGAGGATAAGGCCAGGGTGAAGGAACCAGGATCCTGCCCAGAGAGGCAGAGGCCTGTGAGACGTGCCTCGCCATGGCTAGGGGATGAATGGCCCTTGCCCAGGCTACTCGGCTTCAGGCTTTCTGGAGAGAGTGACTAGCCTTGCTGCTGTAGGGGCTGCTTCTGCAGAGCTGCCAGAAGGGGGTGCTGTGCCCCATTTGTGAAGCCAAGGCTCCCTGGGCCTGGAGGAGTCAAATGGAAGCCTGGGAATGCCAGGGTTGCCCCTTTAGTACCACCCCCACCCTGCCCCCTCCCCGCACTCCCCACTGGTCTTCTCCATCCCAGAGGCCAGCGGGAAGAAGCCACAGAGCCTGGAAGTTCAGGAAGCCCAGGAGATCCCAAATGAGAGACTGTCCCAGGTGCCCTTGTAACCCAGTGCAGCTTCCTCATAGCACATGCACACGACGGGAGGGAGGGCCAGAGAAGGAACCCAGTGCTCGTGACCAAAACCTGGGGGCAGGGGATGAGACAGACAATCTTAAAGGGAGAATCCCCAGAGAAGGCCTCCCCAAGCGTGAGCATAGACATGCCCGCAAGCCCAGGCCGGCCCCCGCCTGTCAGGCTTGGCACCGACCACGGGCACCCAGGCTTCGTCCCTTTAAGATGGCGCAGGAGGACCACACAGCGACGTTAGCAAATGGAGGGGAGCAAGAACCAGAAACAGCGAGTTAGTGATGGAGCAGGACAAGGGACAGACACACACACACAGCGGGCTCAACGCCTACCTTCTGGCAAACCTGAAAGACAGATTTCTAAAAAAACAAACAAAAAAAGACAAAATAAAAAAAGAAATAAAAAAAACCCAACAAGACGGTATGTGGATAAGCAGGTGGGGAGTGGGCACCCCAGTCTGGAAGAGCCGCTCAGCGAGAGTCGAGTCGCAGACTCGCAGACCTGCGCCCGCCCTCTGCAGCCCGCACCCCTGCCACCCGTGCGACCAGGAGAGCAAGCCTGCTCTCTCCACGGCCCAGCCCACACGGGTACCCAAGGGTGGGACCAGGGCATCCCAAGAAGCCAGGTGGCTGGGTGTGGCCCTCCCAGCTGCACCCCAGCTGGCAGGGCTCAGAAGTGAGAAATCTGAAGAAACTCCCATCCAGACCAGGAACTGGTCAGCCTGGGGCTGGAGCAGGAGAGGCCCCAGGAGTCCCCAGCAGCTGGTCATTTAGTACATCCTCTTGGGAACCCCGCACTGGGAGGGGAGTGACCCATACGGTGAGGGAAGTGGTCAAAGGGGGTAGATGCAAGGCCAGAAAAATGATCCTCCCGGGCCCAGCCTGCTGCCCTAAGGACTCTGCAGCTGCGTCACCAAATAGGTTTCCATGGGAACCCAGGAGCGAAGAGGGGGCTTTTATTTTAGCATCTGAGTTCACACTCTCCTGGAGAGGAGGCGGCACGGGCCATCTGCCGGGGCCAGAGAATGATGGGCGCCTGTGAGGAGGTAGGGAGAGGCCTAGGGAGCAGGTCTGGGCATGGACAGTGTTGGGGATCACCCAATTTCTTGGCCCTCATGGTGGCTTCTTTGAATCCCCAGGACCCGAGCCCAGCTCTCGGCACCCTCATTCCCCAACCTGTCAGTCAGAACTCCCTGCTCACCTGCGTACAAACTTGGAGGTGAATTTGCTGAAGATGCTCCCAGAGGCCCCCCGCCGGCCCTGGCTATGGCCGGAGGGAGAAGCTGGGGTCACGCCGTAGGGCAGATTCTGCTGGTCCCGTACTTGCCGGAGCTGCCCAGCATGGAAGGTGCTCCGAGTGGACACACCCCGGGGGAAATTAGTTCGGTCTGGGGCTCCAGCACTGCTGCTGATGTTGTGGGCGGAGGGAGAGGCGACAGGGACACGCTGGGGGGCTGTGCTGTGGGAGAAGAGTTTGGGGAGGGGAACACATCAGGAAACAGGGCAGTGCCTTGTGGTGGGGAGGTTACGGCAGAGGTGGTCACCACGAGGACACACGAGGAAGGAGGGGTGTGACCACTGAGGGAAGAGGCAGGGGAGCAGTGGGGAGGGCAGGCAGGGGAGCGTGCTGCCTGTGGACAGCAGCATGGGCTGCACACAAGCCGGCTCTGGGGGTGGGGGGCAACCCTCAAGGACTGAGCCCTAGGCACGCCAGCTGTCCCTAAGGAAGTCAGGCAGGCTCTGAGTCTAGGAGCCACAGGACAGCTTCTTGTATACCTCTCCTGAGGGAAGACCTGGAGAAGAAGGACATTAATGCTCTTTTCTTGTGCCTTCCACTTCCTGGCTGCAGGGGACAAAGCCATTTCCTGTGGCTAAGATGACAGGAGAGCAGGAGCTCCAGAAGGGGAGAGAAGTTGCTGAGGACCCGGCAGGGCAGCACGTGCCCCAGCTGACCCTGCACACTTGCCTGGGCCGCGGCACCTCACAGTTACTCTCCGTGGGGGGCAGCCCAGAGGCCTTGTTGGGGTGCACGGAGGCCGACATGGATTTCTGGTGCTGGCGGGGCCGGGCCGCAGAGACTGTGGCGGAAGCAGAAGCCGTGGAGGCCCGGGACCCTGGCATGGTTAGGCTAGGAGACAAAAGCAGCGGAGAGGCCTGGGTTAGGGGGCGGACAAGGGCAGAGCACTGGGATTAGGAAGCAAGGGTGGGGTGGGGGGCAGAGCTAGGAGCAGCAAGGAGATGTGGGTTAGGCACAGGGAGCAGCAGCAGGCCGTGCCAGAGCTGGGAGCTGTGCAGGGGCAGGAGGCCAGAGGTGAGGCAAGCTGGCAACAGGAATGCCTGCAGTCTGCCTCAGCCTCCTGCGAGTCTAGTTCAAGGTCTACTGAGGGAGCACGATGCTGCCAAGGAGAACCTGCTCAAGAAATGCCCACAGCCAAGGTGGGCAGCACTGCTCTCAGGGGTATGCAGAAACCATCTGCCACGGGTATACTCCCACGACGGGCCACTTTTGGCTCTGCCCTGAACTGTACCCCAAAGACAAAGGTGCTGACCCTGACGATGCACAAAGGCCGCGAACATGATCTGTGAGAGACCCCCTCGGTAAACCATGAGCAGCAGTCAGAGAGGAAGGGGGAAGGAGGTGGCAGGGGGCGAGGTGGAAAGACAGTTGGACCCCACAAAGCCAGGACAGGACTCTAGGAGCACGGATGATGCTCTGGGGGACAGAAGACGGTGTTGACAGACTTGGTCGCTGGAAGAGGAGGCCCCGAGAAGCGGGGCAGGCAGACCCAGGTCGCTCACCTGTCCTTGCCATTCTGGATGGAGGCCTGGCCAAGGCTAGCCCTCTCCAAAAGTGGGGAGTTCCGGCTTCGGTTTGTGCTGGTGGAGAGGACGCTGTTCTGTTAGGGAATGAAGAGCAGGAGTGTTGTACGGTCAGGTTCACCAAGCGCTCTCCTTCCTCCCTGGCCTTAAGCAGGAGCTTGAGATTAAAGGGATTTTGCTTTTCCTCTTGTGTGTGGGGCCTGGAGCACCAACATCGCATAACAGAATGTCAGCTGAAGTCCTAACTATTCTGTTTCCAATCCAGCTCCCTGCTAAACTGTGCCTAGGAAAGCAGTGCAGTCCAGGAACTGCAGCCTATGCCCCCAACATGGGAGACCTGAGGGAACTCAAGGTTTCTGGCCTCACCCTGGCAGCACAAGCCGTTGTGCCCAGTGAGTGAGTGAACCAGCACATGAAAGATCTCTGTCCCTCCCTCTCTCGGTACACTGCTTTTCAAATAAATAAATCTTTTAAAATAAAATAAAAGAGCTGCCTGGGGAGGGGGGAGTGGGGAGGACAGGCAGGCACGCCCAGCTCACCGTGGAGGGGGTCGGGGTGGTCTTCTTCCTCTCCAGGCCGGGCAGGGGGCTGGCAGGCACCTTGGCTGTGCTGCTGGCCTTGCGCCCCGCATCCCGCTCCTCTTCAGGCCGTTTATTCTCTGCATTGTTGCTCTGTGTCTTCTTGGAGTAGGAATTTGAGGTGGGAATGGCAGGACCAGCTGCAGGGCCAGAGGGATGGGTGAGCCTGGAGTCACAGGCGCCAGGACCCCACACAGCGTCCTTCCACAGCCCTGCAGCTCAGCTGTGACCCTCATAGCCCGTGCTGGGAAGGTGAGGCCATCTGCCAGCCCCCTGGGAGACTCACCCTGGTCACTGAAGCGCCGCTGCTTGGGGTTGGCCGAGATGCTGCGCTGTACCTTATGGGAGGGGGAAGGGGCGCTGCTATTGGTCAGATCTGCCGAAGGCCGGGGCTTCAAAGTGATGTTGTCACCTTCCAGCTGCAAGCACAGAGAATGTGAATTCAAGACAGATGTAGGTCCTATGACCCAGACCATCACAGGGATGGTACCGCCAGCACACAACTGCCTAGGCTCCCAGGGGACATCATTTCCTAGACCAACCAACACCCACACATGCCTCCTTCCCACCAGGGACACATGTTCCCCAGCACAGATTCCAACTACAGACACAGCCAATGGCACCACCCAGAAAGATCAGCACGCATGTCAGATGCAGAGATGCTCCGTCCTCCACCCCAGGAATGTGAGCCCAAACCAAGAGAGAATGGAGAGAGGGTGTGCGGAGGCTCCAAGCACCCGCAGGCACACACAGGTGAGGGACCAAGCCCAAAGGCAGAACAGCTACAAAGCTGTCCAAACTGCAGACAGGCTGCACACATGTGTCACACACACACCCAAACACAATTCACAGGTCTGGGGTGCTGCAAGGCAGAGAGCTCTCTAACCCAGAGCAGGGCACCTGCAGACACATTCAAAAGAAACCTTGACCGATGAGGCCAAGCTGCCTAGTGAGGCTGGGCCCACTCTAATCAACTCACCCTCTGGGAGCCAGACCTAGGGCCTCCCTCCAGCAGCTCGCAGCCAGCCCCTTAGAAGGAAATCAGCCAGAGGCCAGAGGGCCTGGGACACCCAAGCTGGGGTGTAAAGATGGCCAGCAGGGGGCGCACCCACTGGAGAGGTGCTTCTGGCCCCAGGAGCTAGGAGCCAAGAAGGAGCCAGCACAGGCGCAGGCAGGGAGCACAAACCTCGGAGCTCTTGTAGCCCAGCAGCAGGTAGGTGGCCATCACCTCGTTGTACCTCTGGCCCACCAGCGAGTCCTGGATCTCTTCCCGTGTGTAGCCCATGGACACCATCAACTCTGCACAGGGGACACACAGTTAAGGCTGTTCCTGATGCCCAGGCAGGCATGGCCTCACGGCCCAGCGCGGCCTCACCTGTCCGCCGGGGGTCCTTGTAGTCAGGCAGGGGCTCCACGTAAGGCTTCAGCTCATCGTCCTCGTGACCCACGTTCATCCACCGGTCTTTCATGATTTGCTGGGAGCAAAGGGAAGGCAAAAGGGCAGAGGGGAACACTCAGCTTGGAGGTTTCCATGGGAAGCCCAGGACCTCCAGGTAGCCGGCTCCAGACTGCTCACCTCTAAAGTGCCTCTCTTGCTGGGATTAAGAATGAGAAATTTCTTCAGCAGGTTTTCACAGTCCGTGGACATGTAGAACGGAATACGGTATTTCCCCCTCAGTACCCGCTCCCGCAGCTCCTGTGGAAGCACCTAGGGTTAGCACAATCCAATCCTGCGAAGGCTCAGGGCAGAGACCAGTTTCCCTGGGACCCTGGGGCCGGAGAGTGGCCATGCAGATGGCAACAAGGCCTAGCAGACGGCTGCGGCAGAGAGGGAGAGAAGTCGCAGGCCGTGCGGCCTCACTGGTCTGGGGCTGCTACCCACAGGACCTGGCCAGGGAACTCCTGTGCAGTACAACCTTTCTCTCGAGGAAGTAATTGTGAATTCCTAGGGACAGAAGGTCTGGTTAACTGCTACCATGGCAGCAAACCCTTCTCAAGCTCTGGCTTGGAAAAAAATGCAGAAAAAAAAGGTGAGAGGTCAGGGCAAGATCAGAGGCCTAGAGAGGACATGAGAAGTAGTGATCATGCGCGAAACTCGCACTGCACTCCACCTTGAGGTTCTGTCCATCAAAAGGCAGGGATCCGCTGACCAGTGTGTACAGGATGACTCCCAGGCTCCACACGTCCACCTCAGGCCCATCATATTTCTTGCCCTGGAAGAGTTCTGGGGCAGCGTAAGGGGGACTGCCGCAGAAAGTGTCCAGCTTGTTCCCAAAAGTGAATTCGTTGCTAAAGCCAAAGTCTGCGATCTTGATATTCATGTCCGCATCCAAGAGCAGGTTTTCTGCCTGGGAAGTAAGACGGAGACCATCAGGGAAGGTGGGCTCCATGGAGGAGACCATCAGGGAAGGCGGGCTCCACGGGGGCTGGGGCAGACAGCGTTGAGGTGTGCAGCAGAATGACAGGCAAGTTCTCCTGGGCCTCTGAATGCTCTCCACCAGTGGCAGGCAGGGCAGGAGGATGGCACGCAGGCCGCTCCTCTCGGGCAGTCATGGCAGGGCCGTCATCTGTGAGCTGTGTGAAGCCTATGTGCCAGGCCAGGCTAACCACCCTCACATGTGCAAGGTCTGAGCAGTCATGAGACACACAGGTGGTCTGGGATCTCGGTAAGACAGGCAGCACGGATGTGCCTGCTTGCAAAGGCACTAGGACCCAGCTATGGAACATTTTGGGTCCCTCCCTTGACCAGCCAGGAGGCTGCCTATGGCCTGGCAGTGCCCATACCAGAACAATGAGGCTCCCAGCAGAAGTGTTCTGAGGGCTTCCTGGTCACCTGACAAAGCGAATGGGCAGGTGCCCAGCTTAGTTAAGAGGTCAGCTAGCATGCCTGAGTCCCACATCGGAGTGTCAGGTTTAAGTCCTCGCTCAGATTTCTGACCCTAGCTTCCTGCTAATGCAGACCCTGGGAGGCAGCAGGTGATGGCTCAAGTACTTGGGTCCCTGTCACCCAAGTAAGATACCTGGATCAAGTTTCAGGCTCCCAGATTTGAACTGGCACAACCATAGCTGGTGACATCTGGGGAGTGAATAACCAGTGGATGGGAACTTGCTCTCAAATAATACATTATGTGCGTTGAGTGTGTGTATATAAATAAACGAATGGCAACTCTCTGGGCCTGGTGACGTCAGAGCCAGAGGGAACAGCCCAGCCCGCACCCAAAGGCACAGGAAGGACACGCCTCACCTTTAGGTCTCTGTGAACAATGAACTTCTGATGACAGTACTGCACAGCCGACACTATCTGAAAGGAAGAAGAAGGGTTAGTCTAGGCTGCCCAAGAGGTCACCAGGGGACTGGGAAGGCTGTGACCCTATAACCAAGCAACCTACAGACCGGAGCCCCTCCCTGGATGCCCAAGGCAGGGCTAACAGAGGTGCACCCACCTGGCGGAATTTGGCTCGGGCCTCTTTCTCTTTCATCCGCCCGTGAGCTACTAGGTAATCAAATACCTCTCCTGGAAGAGACGGGGTGGGCATCTGTCAGAGCCGGGAAGCCTGGGAGACAGGGGCCCGAGGGGAAGAGGCGGGCAGTCCCCACACCTACCGCCACTGGCATACTCCATGACAAGGTAGAGGGTTTTCTCAGTCTCAATCACTTCAAATAATTTAACTGCAAAAGAAAGGTCAAGCACTGAGTCAAGGGCACAGCAGGTGCTACACACGGCATGCATGGCCCCGATGTGCACAGGGTCCATTAAGGACGAAAGCCCCCTCATGCTGCCCCCTCTGAGGAACAGCTCCTCTCACTCCAGCTGGACCACATGGTCCAGGAATGAAGCTCCTCTGAGCTGCGCTTCCCCAGAAAATCCCTGGCAATTCCAGACTCTGGAAGGAAACCCACACGCCACCAAGTGGAGCCTGGCTGGGGGAGAAGAAAATGTAACTGGTTCTCACCTATGTTGGGATGATTCAAAACCTTCATTATTCTTACTTCGCGGAATAGCTGGAAAGCAAGACAGCAGGGGTCAGGCTTGTCCCTCCCAACAGAGCCCTGCTAGGACTCTAACACCAAAACCAAAACCAGAACAGGTCAGGAGGGGAGGGCAACAGCAAGGCAGGCAGGAGCAGCACCTGGATGAGCCTGCGGCGCCCTGTCAGGCACCTCTGAAAAAGGGAGTGTGGGCCCATACAGGAGACCGCCAGCCCAGCCCACGACAGCACCCTGCTCCGGGTGCTCTGGGTGCTGGGCTCGTTTTCCAAGATCACCTGAAGCACGCAAGCTGCCGGGCTGGGGCTGGGGGCTGGGCTTTTCTTTCTCTCCTGGGCCTCTGGGGTGGTGACAGAAGAAGCCACTCCTATATATAGCTGATGCCAATTTTAATCAAATCCACCTCCACACACTCACGCTGTCTTTGTGAAACAAAAATCAGGGGCTCCAAACCATATATTTCCATGAAGAGAGATGACAGAAATGAACTGCCTTCTCTTGGCGGGGGCCAGAGAAACAAAGGTGGGGCTTCTGTAACTTCCAGGCCTCCGCACTTGAACTAAGCAGCAGAGTGGGGGTGATGGGGGGAAGGCACCTGGAGCCCAAATTCAGGATACAATGTTGGGAATAAAATGAATCCAGGTTCCCCCTTAATGGTGTCCAGGAGCTCTGTGAGCTGGAGGCAAAGGCAGCAACTGGTTTCCCATTGTCAGGAACTGGTTCTGCCTGAGCCTCCTTGTTGGGTCACAGGAGGGACAGGCACGAGGTGCAGCACGGGAATAGGTCCCTTCCTGAGGGTGGCCCTTGGCTTGTAAGCGGTAGTGCCTGGGAGAGCTTGGCGTTCCTGGGCTCCCAGGGACCCAGGAGGGACTAACTTCTTCAGGTACCCTTGCTGGGGTGAAACCTCACCAGTGATTTGGTCAGAACCACAATGCATTGGTTAAGTGTGGGCTGTATTTGTCTCATGCTGGTGTCTCCTGGCCAGTTAGCCGGAGGGACGGAGGGCTGACTGGCCATTATTGTGATGACTGGCTGGCTGTTCCCAAGACCCAGGGGCCCACCTCATGCCGCTGCATGCTTCCATAGGGTCAGAGCCAACATGTCCAGTGCAGCACCAGGGAAGCTCTGACGATGACCAAGTGGCTCCCTTAACCCAGGGCATCTTGAGGGGATGCCAAGGCTCACAAAAGCAGAGAATGCACGGCTCTGAGTCGGCCTCTCTGCTCTCAGAAACAAGTGCCAGCTCCAGCCAGAGCCTCTTAGCATCACCACAACATGTGCCTGCTGGCCTGCAGCCCTGCCCTCGGACAGAAAGAGGCAACTGGCCATGAGCTGACTAAGCTAGGTCAGCTAAGTCAGGAAGCACCAAGCGAATGACAGTGCCCTCTGAGCACGAGGCACACGCTGTGGAAGCCAGGCAGGACCCTGGTGCCCAGGACACAGAGAGGAGGCAGTTACCAGCTCAACAAGCCCTGGCCACTGGCAAGCTCTCTCCTTGTTGCAAATCCTTTCCTCCTGGGTCTACATCCTCACGGGGAGAGGGTCTGTGTTCCCAGCTGGGGACCCCTGCTGGCTAAGGAGGACTCCAGCTCCCTGCTGCTCAGCAGACGACTTTGACCTCTGCAAGTGGGAAGGAAACTGGGAGTTCAGTGTGCCAAGCCCAGGCTGAAACGCATTTGGCACAGGAGCAGGGCAACCTCTATCCCAGACCACTCTTCTGGATCATTCCAGGTCTCAGTGCAGCTGCATGCATTTCTGGTAATGGCCACAAACACACACTTTTGCACAGGGCTAGCCACAGGCCAGGAGATAGTCAGATGCAGGCAGGGGCTGGGCCAGCAGTGCCATGTGGCCGTAAATGGGCAGAAGGACTTGTAAGAAGTCATGCCTGCGGCCAGG
This sequence comes from Ochotona princeps, assembly GCF_030435755.1. Lineage (NCBI taxonomy): Eukaryota > Metazoa > Chordata > Mammalia > Lagomorpha > Ochotonidae > Ochotona > Ochotona princeps. The sequence continues at coordinate 6,098,296 of NC_080835.1, forward strand.
AAGGCCACCCTGCAGGGGTCACCCCAGAGGATCTGACCGAGCCCTCAGGGGAGGAGTCACAGGGAGCAGGTGCTGGGCACGTGCAGCAGCCAGAGATCCTCCACCGGGTTCTAAAAGTAGTTTCAAAATGAGAAGCTCCAAACAGAATGGCAACACCCTTGGCCTGCAGGGATCTCGGCAGGACAGCAGGTGCTGCGTACTTACCTTCTGGAGGCTGGAGGAGTTTAGCTGAGTCTTGTCAATGATCTTCACAGCCACCTGAACATGCGAAAAAAATCCCAAGATGACCTGTTTGTGCAGGCCAAGCCCAGGAGCCCGATCTACTTCCTCCCCGCTCCCCCTACACGCCTGCTGGGCACACTGCTCTTAGCACCCTTACGTGCCCAGAAGGTTATGGTGACACTCGTCCCATCACAACCTTCTGGAGTGCAGGCAGGGGCCCGCTGCTGTGCCCCAACTCCAGTGCTCACCTCCTTCCCAGTTAGGATGTGCCGGGCCAGCTTCACCTTGGCAAAGTTGCCCTTGCCGATGGTCTTGAGGAGCCGGTAGTTGCCGATGTGGGGCTGCTCGTCAGCAGAGGGGGCCGAGTTGCGGCCCCGCAGCATGTTGGACTTACTGCTGGGCTTGGGATCAAGGTGTCCCAGGGTGGGCTGCAGGGGTAAACAGATACATGCTGACCTGTTGTCCCTCCAGGTCCCTCCAGCCTCACCTTCAGCTCTCTGCCAGGGGGCCGGGAGCCGTGCGAAAGACCAGCCGACCAGCCAGCCAACCTTCTCCGGAAACAGTGGGTGCCAGAGCATAGGACCAGAGGCGTTCCCTCCCTGGAGCCCCGACCCCCTCCCCACGCTAGCCTAGCAGCTCCTCTGCCGCTGGGGCAACTTGGCTGAGCCTGTGTTACTCATCACCTCATGCGTGGTCACCACTTCTCCCAGGGGGCATGGCAGTCAGCGAGGGCAGTGCCCCACGGTCCAAGACGGGAATGTGAGGGAACAGAAGTCCCAGCAGCCACTGACCATAGGATAAAAAGGGCATGGGCCAGGCAAACTACACCACTCCACTTCAAAAAGCTTGGGGAAAAGCAGATTAAAAGGGAAGCTTATTTTGGGTCCCCCTCAAAAAAGCAAACCCCAAAATGAAATCCATATGCCTACTGTTTCATAAACACATCTTCCAAGACCCTTTGGGAGCCCTTATACATCTACATGAAGGCCTGGGTACTCATGAAAGTGCTCAACAAGGTGGGTGTGAACCAGCAATTCTACTCCTAGGCATACGCAGAAGCAAAAACGCATCCCAGCAGCCAGCGTCCGCAGCAGCACTGTGCGCAGTGGTCAGAGTGTTACACCTCGGATGGACATCAGCTGCCCAACAGAGAAACCCGTCCAGTCCAACGCTGACAGCACACAATGGTCTATGCTGGCCACAGAGGCCACACACGCTGCACGTCCCTCTGACAGGAAATGGCCAGGACTGGCAGTTCCACAGACAGGAAAGGGACAGGTACTCCTCTACGGAGTAGGAGGGTCAGGAGGACCCAGCAGTGACAACTTAGGGGTGAGAAAATGTTCTGAAATTGTGTGAAAGATGAGTACACAGCTTTATGAATTTAATAAAAGCCACTCAAATGTACACTTCACCTCTAGTTTGCAAAGAGGACAAATCTACTTCTATGTAGACTCAAAATATGGGACTCTTCTAGCATCTGTAAGTCACCCTCGTGCAGGACCATGCACACCTGTCCAGCATCACTCCATGTTTTATTATGCTTATGTCCAGCTGAAGGCAGCGACGCGCACACCCAGAATGGCGGGCTGCCCACAGTTCGTTGTCCAGTTACCACACTAGGACAAGGCCGTCACCAGAGCCTCATCCCAGAGCTTCCAAGGCTGCCTTGAAATTTTAGGGAGGCTGCGTGGAAGGCTGTGGGGAGGTCAGAGGAGTGTGAGTCAACACTTTTCCTTTCATAGTCCCTGCTGGCTCTAAGCAAAGCCCTCAAAAACCACAAAGAATGACTTGCTAAGGAACTGTCCAGGGTTCCTGGGCAAGAAGCACACTTGCCCAACGAGATGCTTTGCAAACAGCAGGAGAAACCCGCAAGCAGACTGCTTCTTGCTGAGCAGACTGACCCAGATCCTAGAAGCCCACTGCTGGGCTGAGCCTCCTGACATCCCTCCTCGGGTCTTCAGCTGTCACTTGTCAAGTTCCCCTCCTGCACAGCTCCATGGGATCCCCTGTACTGTGGCCTCTCCATCAGGCCCTGCGCCTCACCTAAGCCTGGCTGGTTTCCATCAGCGTTTGCTACACACATAGTTTCAAAGACTTGCTTTTGCTCCTACCAAAGGATCTCGAAGTGCCACACTCTATGGACAGAGGGCATGCCTGGGTCCTTCTGGCACTAACCGGCATCACCATAGCCAGGTGCTGGGCACAGCAGGTAAGTTGCTGCTTGCGACATCTGTAACCCATGTGGGAATGGCTGGGTTCAAGTGGCAGCTCTATTGTTTTGAACAACAAGAGGAAAAGATAGAGAGGAATTCTCCATCTACTGGTTCACTTCCCAAACTGCCACAATGCGCAGAACTGGGCCAGGCTGAAGCCAGGAGCCGGACTCAAATGGTAGCAGTAGTGACTTATACAAGCATTCCCATGTGGGACATCAGCACTGCAAGTGGTACCTAGCCTTTTCCATCACAAGGTTGGGCACCCTAACCTCACTACTTCTTTTTTAAAAATCATTTATTTATTTTTATTGGAAAGGAAGATTTACAGAGAGGAGACACAGAAAGATCCTCCATCCGCTGGTTTACTCTCCAAGTGGTCGCCACAGCTGGAGCTGCCACCAGGAGCCCGGAGCCTCTTTTAGGTCTCTCATGCAGGTGCAAGGTCCCAAGGCTTTGGGGCATCCTCTACTGCTTTCCCAGGCCACAAGCAAGGAGCTGGAAGGGAAGTGGAGCAGCCGGGACAGTGCCCATATGGGATCCTGGCACAGGCAAGGTGAGGACTTTAGCCATTAGGCTGCCACACCAGGCCCCTAACACACTTCTGATTCCTGGCTTCTTGCTACTACAGACCTTGGGAGGTCACATGCTCAGGTTGCTTTAGGTCCACCATACAGGAGACTTAGACAGCATTCCTGGCTCCTGGCTCTGGTTTGGCCCAGCCCTGGCTGTTGTGGGCACTTTGTCTCTGCCCTTCAAATAAAATCAAAGTAAATCAGAAAGTCTCTAAAAGAACACGGTGGCCCCCCCAGCAGGGCTTGGAAGGTCTGGCTCCATGCCCCGCCTCTCCTCAGCCCCATGCCGCCCAACGGTGCTGCCTTCCTGGCCTGCCCAGGGGACCACCAACAGGCCATTCCTTCTGCCAAAACGCTCACAAGGGGAGGACAAGACGGGCCAGCTTCCAAAGCAACCTCGAAGTTAACTCACCTGAGCTACTTCCTCTCTTTCCTGAGGATACACACAAAAGTGGTCAAGTCTGGCTGCTTCTAGGCCCTCAAGGACCACCTGAGAAGTCTGGAACCTTCACCTCTGTGCCGCTCAATGGGGGAACCTCTTGTGCACCGTGGGCTCTGCCCTGTCCATGCCCTTGGTGCTTCTGGGCCCAGGGCTGGGTGTCCTCGCCATACCTGGCTGCATGTGCAAGCTGGCCTCCACACTCGCTCTTCGTCCCTGGCCGACAGGATGAGGACTGAAGATGCCAGAGCTCAAATTCCAACTCTGCCAGTCACTCAACTCACATACACTTCCTTATGGCCAACAACACACACAAGGGGCAGGTGCTGTTGCTCTGAAGGGGGAAGAAAGGCACCCCAAAGATGATGGTGCTGGGGGTGTCACACATCTCTGTTGGGGGTGAACTCAGGCTTGCCCAACCTCCTAGCTGTGCCTCCTTTATCTACAGGGTGATGATAAGAGATCCACTACTTCCCTCAGGCAAAGAGAGGATGCCTAGGCAAGGCCGTACCCAACACTCAACAAGAAACAGTCATCATGTCCCTAAACGCCAGTGTTCTCAGAACCAGGGCTTTGCTGAGCCAGGCGCCATACCCCAGAGCACAACCACGAATGTCAGAGGGTCTTTTCCACAGCCAAGGGGCCAGGGCTGTTGGCCACTGTCCTGCAGACTCAGCTCTGTCCCTCAGACTCAGGAGGAAGGGATGGAGGGGCCAGGAACTGTGAGAGGCTGGCCCCAAGCTGAGGAGCCAGCACAGTGAGAGCAAGGAGGTGCTGCCTGCTCGGGCTCCGGGCAGGAACACTGGCAACCACTCTTTGACCCCTGCCCCCAAGTCCCTTCTTGGGACTTAACAGCCCAACACTGGGACCTCTTAGCTCCTACCCAGTTCTCTGACCCCCACTTGCTTCTCCTCTGGTATAAACGTTTCCACAGCTGGGTGCAGAGGACAGGGCATGGAGGACATCAATGCAGAGAAAGGGCAGACAGAGGAGAAAGTCCCAGGAGACAGGGCTTCCTGGGCAAGGACCCCAAGAGGCACTTCCTCACCTGGCTACTTTCTGAAGGAGGAAGAGGAGCCTCAGGCCCTGCAGGGGAGGCGCTTGTGGAGGGAGCGTCCCCGCTGAGGTCATGACTGGGCCCATCCTGGGAGGCCGGCTAAGCCAGAGCAGGTCCCTGAATCAATGAAACAGCATCTGGCTACTGCACGCTTAGCCCCCGCCCCCCACCAGCTCGGGCTGCCTGTTCTCCCGCTGGCAAAGCCCAGGTGGGCCCCCAAGGCTGTGTGTAGTCTTTGGAAAGCAGCCCCCTGGTTCCCAGCAGCCTTCAGAAGGAGCAAGGAATCCCCCTTAGGTGGTATCGACAACCAACATCATCCAAGCAGGCCACTGAGCAGGGTCCACGCAGTGCCAGAGTTTGCAATGGAGAGGAGAGATGGCGGGACATGGAGGGCGTGCTTGCAGATCCGCTGCGTCTGCTGGGACTCTTCAGCCTGGGATCTCAGAACTTGGCCTAGGCATGTAGCCAGGCCCATCCGGAAGACAGCCTCCACCCTGAGGCCTGCGCTGACTCAGGTAGGCAAGGCCCCCTGCCCTAATGCTGGCAGTGCCTACCAGTGAACCCCAGGGAAGCTGTGCTCTGTGGCTGGCCGCGGGGGGGCTGGTCCCACGTGTTCTGAGGCTTCTCCCAGAGTGGAAAGGGATCACACAGGAAGGGGTGCAGGCAGGTACTCTCCCGCCACAGGCAGAGTGAGCCAGGGCACTGTGGCGGCAGCGGGGGTGGGGCAGGGTGCTCCTTGGGTACTGGCACCGGGCAGGGGGCCCAGATCCCAGCCTCGCTTTCCCTGCAGCGCCTGAGCGCCCTTCACAGTAACCGCCCAGGCCTCTGCCTCTGTCCCTGGCTGCCTGGGCCCGCAGGCTGAAACACTGCCGGTCCCTTTTCCTTTCCCAGTTTCTCTGTTCCTTCAACATCTGGACCCTTCCTCTGGATTTCACAGCCTGGAGCCAGGGTCTGGCTCCCTTTGGTGCTTCTTGAAAGTTCCTGTGACTTGGTGGGGGTGGGGGGAGCTCAGGGGCAACCCAGAGTCCAGAAGGGGAAAACATACCCGGTTGGAGAAAGGGACCAGGCCTGCCAACGACTTCCATTCGGCGGGGCCCACAGCAGAACCTGTCAGGCAGCAAGGGCAAAGTACAAGGGCCGGGACAAGCCAGGCCCAGGGCGGGGGCCGGCTCAGCCAGCCACCCTTCCTCAGCAGCAGTGGGCGACACCTTCCACCTCCTCAGTGAAAAGCAGTGAAGCTGCCGCTGCCGGCGGGCTGAGCGGTTTCTGCCTGGGAACCTGGACGGTGTCGCAATCGAAACCGCCACCAGCAGAGAGAGGCTAGGTTTGGCCAGGAGAGCAGCAGGGACAAAGCCCTGCAGCTTCTCAGGGCTGGGCCCTGGGGGTCAGGAAGGGCCGGCAGCTTCAGGACACCACTCCAGGCACCAGGAGCAAGGTGGGAGGACAGGGGCAGGAGAGGACTGGGCGGAAGGGAGACAGAAAGGGGCGGGCTGACGGCCACTTCCTCCTCCCCTCCCCCAGGCCTCACTCCCCGGAAGTGGGCTGCCCCACCCTCCCCAAGGTGCTCTGCTGGGTAACAGCTGGCAAGAGGATGAGGAGGAGCTGCACTCCGGCCAGGCCTGTCATAAATTCCTTATCTCTCTCGCAGCAGGTGAACCCAGGTTGGGGCAGATCACTTTAACAAGACCTCAGACTGGGCTGGGAGGAATCCTGTGACTCCAGCATACCGACCCAGAGTGGCACCCCTGCTGACAACCAAGCAATCCAGGCCCTGAGCAAGCAAGGTGGCAGGCCTCGGCAGACATCATGGGCCCACAGTGGCAGACGGATTTCCTATTTCCTGGAAAAGCAGTGCTCAACCTTAGCAATCACACACATCACTTGGACACAGGACGTTCTCTTCAAGGCTTCAGGGGCCTTGGTGACTCCGAGAAGCCCTTCAGGGACCTATGGCTCTGGACTAAGAGCCTTTCTCACTGTCAGATAATGAGGTGTTTAATCCAAATGCCGGGGAACAGTTCACATGCTCCCCCCAAGTTCCTTCCTTACTGGGAGTCTGGCCCCAGGCTTCTGCTCAATCCCAAATTTCCAGTCACCATACCCTGCCCCTGCTCTTCACAGATGCCCCACGTGCCCCACAAAGGCCCCTGCTGCCCAAGCACGTATGGCCATCTCCTGTGACCAGAGGCCTTGCCTCCAGACCGGGGACTTCCACGAGTGTCCTGGCCTCAGCCACCCTATTGGCGTGTGCATAGTTCTGCTTGGGTCAGAGCCTTCCTAATGGAGCAACTCTGTAAGCAACTCTTTTTGGAAAGGCCAGGTCTCCTGGAGACCATGCCAGCCTGCCCCTGGGAGCCCTGCCCACAGAACCAGTGTTCCCGACGTGACCATAGGTCCATGCTTATATGCATACACACCTACTGGGTCTGTGGTCTCCCCACTTCCCAGGGCCCAGAACTGGGGCCTACTTGCACCAGCTATCCCTCACTGAGAGCAGAAAAGGAGGCCAGAGCAGGTTGGCACAGCCCCAGAGCTTAACCATGCCACTGGATGGTCTCCTCAGGCCTCCTGGTGACACTCAATAGGGGGTGTTCTCTAGCTGGCTAGGGAGAAATGGACTGGGACTCAGGCAAAAAGTCATGTGGCTGTGGCAAATCCCTAGTTTTTGTTTTCACAATTATTTATTTATTTTACAGAGATACCTGGGGAGAATACAACGGTTCATGCCATGCAGAATGTCCACAATAGCCATAGCTGGGCTGACACTAGAGCCAGGTTTCCTACCTAGGTGGCAGGGACCAAATGATTGAAGCCAGCCCTGCCGCCTCTAGGGGTTCCATGTTAGCAGGAAGTTGGAGCCTGAGGCGCGTACAGGACCCAGCATCTTCATGGCCAGGCTGAATGGTCCTTGGCTTTTCCAGCCCTTGCTGCCTCCAGGGACCACCCTGACATCCTCTGATGCTGGGCAAGTGCCCCCAGCCAGAGGTGCCTCCTGGACAGGGAAGCATGTGGCAGCAGAGAGACCGGACACCCTTGCTCTAAGCATCAACTGTAGGGGGGTATCCAGTGCCCTTGATATGCCTGGCAGAGGAGAGGCAGCGGTCGCCCCCCTTTTCCAGTCACAAAGGTGCCTCCCTGACAGGAGACACCAGAAAAGCCTGCATCATAAGCCCTCACTGCCCTTTAACCATCCAAGCTACAACCCTTACCCTGAGCCAGGAAGCCCATCACTGCAGCCTGGGCTTGGGGCGCCTGTATGCCTCCAAGTCACAGCAGAAGCCAGCGGCGGCCAGGCAGCCCTGCAGACCTCAACTGACCTGCAGCGAGCGTCAGCTTACTCTGTGTCCTGTCTGTAAGCTGCTCTGCTGTGCACTCCTCCAAGCACCTGTCATTGAACTGCTGCTTGCGGTGCAGGGCTTCTCCTGAGACACAGTGGGTTCCAGGGTGCCACAGGGCTTCAAGGCTTCTGGGGGCTGCTCTGCACTCAAGGGCCTGCTCACGGGCTATGGCTTCTCTGCCAAACCTTGGCCACTGTTGCCCCAGCAGACGGCTGTGGAGTCACAGCCAAGCATAGAGACCAGCAAGGTGTGCGTGCCCTGCTCCTAGACATTCTGGCAGAAAACCACACTGGAGTCTCCTTGCAGTTCCCACCGATGGGAACATGGGGCAGGTCAGTGGAGTGTCTGAACCTGGGTGTGAGTCAGGAGCACCATGACCAATTTCTCAAAGTTTGCTCATGTGGAAAACAAGTACACTAGCTATAGCCATTTCACAGGACTAGAGGGACGACTGAGCAAGAAGATGCACACCAGTGCTGGGAACAGTGCCTGGGGCTCCTCTTGTTGCCCTACCCTATGCCAAAGCCTTGCTACCGCTCTCTGAGGCTGAGAGAGCCTGAGTGCGTCACTACAGGCCAGCAGAGTCACCGGACAAGGCCAAGTCAGACTCCAGCCCTGGCTGGGCTGGCGGGCAGAGGACCCTCTCTCCAGAGGAGGGGCAAAGGAGAGGGCGCTCATGCCATGCCCTCCTTGCAGCCTAACGGGTGAAGGTGGTCCTGCCAGGCCCGCCCCTCATTAGATCTTTAACTCTTCCTTTCCTGCAAGGACCCAAGCAGCAGCCGACATACCAGTACCACACGGTGCCAAGGGCTCGGGGAGGCTCACCCTGCCTCGGCTCCTCCTGTACCAGTGAGTTACTGTAACCATGGAGACCACAACTTCCTCCATCTTGCCCAAGCTAGCCTGCCGGCAGCCCTAGCCTACAAAGAGTGGACAGAAACAGCCTGCAGCAGAGGCCTGGCTGGCTTACTGTACAGGGGACCACAGCAGGCGGACACCGACTGGGCTGCCTCCTAATTAAAGCCCGCAGGCCTTTGTCCAGCAGAGCACATTTGTTGGACTCTGGGCTTCTGCACACAGCTGTCCACAGGAACGCTGTCCATGGCAAGGCACGAAGGGCACCTGCTGTGGGAGCAGGAAAAGTAGTGCAGAGAGCTCCCCAGACAGACACATTCAAAGGTCAGCACGGTGATGTAGCAGGTAAAGCTGTTGTCTGCAGCGCTGCCATTCCACATGGACACTAGTTCTAGTCTCAGCTGCTCCGCTTTTTAAAATGAATGTTTGAAAATATTCATTTATATTGGAAAGGAAGATTTACAGAGAGGAGAGACAGAGAGATCCTCTATCCACTGGCTCATTCCCCAAATGACTGCCAACTGCTGAAGCTCAACTGATCCAAGGTCAGAAGCCAGGAGCCTCCTTCAGGTCTCCCATGTGGGTACAGAGGCCTAAGGCTTTGAGCCATCCTCCACTGCTTTCCCAGGCCACAAGCAGAGCACTGGATCACAAGTGGAGCAGCTGAGACACAAAGTGGAACCCATGTGCAATGTTAGCACTTGCAGGCGGAGGACCAGCCTGCGGAGCCACCACACCAGACCCAATTTTTAAAAAAATACTTATTTTTATCGGTGTTGTGACTATCTGATGAGTAAACCAGTGGATGGAAGATTTCTCTCCCTCTGTAACTCTTTTAAAATCAATAAAAAAAAAAAAGGGGGGGAAATAGAAACGGGCCTGGCACAGTAGGCTAGCAGCTAATGGCCTCGCTTTACATGTACCAGGATATCATATAGGCATCGGTTCTAATGCCGGCAGCCCCACTTCCCATCCAGCTCCCTGCTTGTGGCCTGGGAAGGCAGTCGAGGACGGCCCAAAGCCTTGGGACCCTGCATCTGCGTGGGAGACCTGGAGGAAGTTCCTGGCTCTGGATCGGCACAGCACTGGCCATTGCAGCCACTTGGGGAGTGAATCATTGTATGGAAGATGTTCCTCTCTGTCTCTCCTCCTCTCTGTATATCTGACTTTGTAATAAAAATAAATATATCTTTTAAAAAAAAGAGGAAGATCTTCTGTCCACTGATTCACTCCCTAAGTGGCCGCAACAGCTGGAGCTAAGCTGACCTGAAGCCAGGAGCTTCTTCCAGGTCTCCCACGCGAGTGTAGGGTCCCCAGGCTTTGGGCCGTCCTCGACTGCTTTCCCAGGCCACAAGCAGGGTACTAGATGGGAAGCAAGGCCAGCAGGATGAGAACCAGCACCCATGTGGGATCCCGGCGTATTCAAGGCAAGGATCTTAACTGCTAGGTCACCGCAACAGGCTCAGATCTTCCTTTCTTTCTCTCCTCCCTGTGTATCTTTCCAGTAAAAACAAATCTTAAAAAATAAATACACAAGGGCCCGGCGGCATGGCCTAGCGGCTAAAGTCCTCACCTTGAAAGCCCCGGGATCCCATATGGGCACCGGTTCTAATCCTGGCATCTCCACTTCCCATCCAGCTCCCTGCTTGTGGCCTGGGAAAGCAGTTGAGGACGGCCCAATGCCTTGGGACCCTGCACCCGTGTGGGAGACCCGGAAGAGGTTCCAGGTTCCCGGCTTCAGATCGGCACAGCACCGGCCATTGCGGCTCACTTGGGGAGTGAGTCATTGGACGGAAGATCTTCCTCTCTGTCTCTCCTTCTCTGTGTATATCTGGCTGTAATAAAAATGAATAAATCTTTTAAATAAATACATACATACATACATACATACATACATACACAAACAAAACTGCAGTGCTCTGTCAAGTAAGCATCATCTTCTTTCAGCTGACCCAGGTAAGGAGACCCAAGGTGAGGGGCCTTCCAGGGGGGAGCAAGGGTCCCTCCTCTGTCTTGGGCACTGGCTGCACATTCGCTGCTTCCTGTACCTGTTCGCCTGGCCTTCCCATACCCTTAGGGACCACTGGTGCTTGCACCTAGCGGCCCATGTTAAAATATTCAAAACAAAACAGGTAACATTTTTTGATTCTGAAAGTTAGCCTCTCCTGTCTTGCAAGGCATATTATAGACAAGGCTTGGAAAGCGAAGATTAAAAGCTTGCCAGAACACTCCCCTCTTTCAGAAGCCCTTGAAGTTGGTCAGGCTCTGTCTCTCCTGTCAGACCGCACTACGAAGACAGTGACACTGGCCTGTCGTCTGTGTGGCCCACAACAATGTCTAGCACAGCATTCAATCAGGTAAAGAAACGGGGCCAGTGTTGTGGCTCGGCGAGGAAAGCTGCAGGCGATGACATCAGTTTGTATCCTGGCTGCTCCATTTCCAATCCAGCACCCTGCTAATGGCCTGGGAAAGCAGCAGAAGATGCCCCAACACCATGTGGAAGCCCCAAGATGAAGCTCCTGGCTTGACCCAACTCAGTGCAGGCCATTGCTGCCAACTGGAGAGTGAATCAGTGGATAGACATTCAAATGAACGGCTTTTAAAAACCACTGCAGGAATAAATGTGCACAAGAACCAAGAGCTGCCCCGAGGCCCCTCCACCATGATCTCTGCGGATGGGATTCATGCGGGCGGCTGGGGGCGGAGCCGAGTGGCCACCAGGGGGAAGCAGAGATGGACTCGAAGGCCAGGCCCATCCTAGTCGGGACCCTTCCCTCAGACTCTCCCACTCCAGGGCGCTCTGCCCTCCTCTGCTTGCTATTAACACTCCTGGGGCAGTAGAGATTACTCTAAGAGTCACCAACTGGGGAAATGATGGAGCCCTGTCTGAGGGCGGAGGCCACTCCTGCTCACTGTGTCACACTGAGAGCTCTGGCCTGGCCCACTGTGCCCACCCTAAGGCCCCAGGATGCCAGCAACAGTCACCCGTGCCTGCTGTCTGCCTGCACTGATTGGGACTCCTATCCTGCCCCCCCTTCCCAAACTGGCTCCTGTTATAGAAGGCAAAGGAATGGGGGGAAAAAAACAAAACAAAACATGGCAGCTGGGAGCTCTCGGCTGACTCACCCAGCATAATCATCTCCTCCCAGAATCTCCCATCTCTCCTGGGGCGTTTGCCAGCACAAAGTAAAAAAGAAGTACGCGGGGGTTTTTCTCTCTTGCCTTTCCCCCTGCCACTATGGCAGAGGATCTCGAGGTCCCCTCTCATCACCAGGATGGGAGTCTACTTTCTCAACTTTTTCTAATAAATCTTGCTTTAAAACTAAACTGTGTTAGCATGAAAATTCTTCTTTCCTGCGAGACAAGAATTGAGGTTGCTGCAGTATTCGGGGTTCAAAAACCCTACAACAGTTTTGGTGCCGTGACTCGGATTCTACCAGCGAGATTTCTCCAGCCAGCCTGCAAGCATCCATCTCGTCGGACGACTTCAACAAGAAGGAACACTTGGAGCCCAGATAACCCACCAGGCACCTCCGATGACTTCTGCCAGGCGTCTCTGATGACTTCTGCATTCTACTGGGGACCCTCAGACCGACCCCCAGAGGAATACCCAACTTCTGCCCTTTTGAACTATGCCCCCTCTGTCAGCAGGAAGCAGCCAGAGCAGTCACCGTCCCATTTCCCCTAACAGAAGTTAGGGTTACTTCTTCTGGGGGGCGGAATGTGAGAGGAGTTAGACTGGGTAGTAGGCAGTTAGGGTTTTCTGGGTCCCCAAGTCATTTTTTTCTCAAATATAAAGGGGTATTTTCCCCACCATGTCTTGGATTCACCAGAACATGTCTCTCCCAAGACAAATGCATATCTTATCAGGAGTGCTTCCCCAGGAGACAAGGGTGACATTAACATATCTATTCCCCACCTGAAGCCTCCACCCAATTCTGTCTCCAGCCATTGCCAAGGGGGAAGGCTTCAGACTGGCCTCTTTATCATTAGAAAGGGACCAAGGAAGTTGGCCAGTGACACCTTTCCGGCCTTTTGTCCCAAGGCCAGGTACCATGGAAACCAGGAATTTTCTTTGTTTATGGAGAAACATCATTGAGGGGAGTCTTTAAAAGATGCTTTCCCCACCATTAATACGGGTTTTTCTCTCTTGCCTTTCCCCCTGCCACTATGGTAGAGGATCTCGAGGCCCCCTCCCATCACTAGCATGGGAGTCTACTTTCTCAACTTTTTCTAATAAATCTTGCTTTAAAACTAAAAAAAAAAAAAAAAAAAGTACACGATCTCAAAATAAATAAATAAATAAATAAATAAATAAATAAATAAAAATAGAAAAAAATTATATATACATATCAGCATTTATGCAACAGCTCTCTACCTGGGCACAGTTAACCCTTTGTTTCTGCTCCTTCCACCACTACAATGCCTTGGCGCGGAGTGGAACCAGCTCTGGCTGGCAGACAGGCCTCATGGGGCCTCTCCTGCTCCAGCTCTGCTGCTGCCAAGTGCGGAACAAGGCCTGCACCTCTTCCCAGTGCACCCCCATGAGTGGAAAAAGTACCGCCTTTCCACTCCTCCAGTTTCAAAGAGAGAGCCGAAGGAGGAGGAGGAAATGTCAGGGAAACTCACTGGGACAAAGTTTGCTGTCCCAGAAGTCAGCCTGGCCAGAGGTCAGCAGCATGAGCGAGGAGGAGGAAAGGCCATAGTAACCACCCAAGGTCTCACAACATCCCCCGGCACACCAGGACCCAGCGTGACCCAGCAGGTAAGACGTCGTTAGCTACCCCCTCCAATCAGAGGGCCTGGCCAGGGTTAAACACGAAACTTGGCTCCTGACTCCAGCTTCCGGCTTCAGCAGCTGCTGGGCAGCAGGGGAGTGAACCTGCAAACAGAATCCCTACTTCTCTCAGCCTCTCAAATAAACACAAATAAACCCAGCAAGCTGCTTCTGCTGACAAGCACAACGCCACCTCTCCACTCAGGGGAGGGTCCCCGGGCGTGGGAAGGGGACAGCTGTCTCAGGCACTGCTGGATGAAGGGCCAAATTGGCGGAGGCTGGGAGCCCAGACACTGTGTCTGTAGAGCAGTCACAAGGACCAGTGCCAATTCTCAGCCACCTCTCTGGGCAGGAGGAGGTGGTGTTCCTTCTGTCTTTGTCACCTGGTGTCACTTACGCACTGAGGAGTGTATTGTTAGGCAAGTATGTCACGTGAACACCTCAGTGTGGACTCATGGACCCTGCCAGTGGTCACATGGATGACCGTCCCGAGTGTTTCCAGCCCATTACTGATGGAGATGGCATAACATGGCACGGGACTCAGCCAGGGCAAAGGATGTTGGCAGGCCCTCAGGCAAGAGAGCCCTGCCACTCCCATCAGCACCACAAATCTCAGGCAGCATGTTCACCACAGAATCCTCCACGTACCAAAGGGTCCATTCTCAAAAGGAACTAGCATTACTATTATTATTTTTAATATAGAAATACATTACAAAGGGTGTGTCTTCAGGCTAGCTGAAGAGGACCCACAACTGTGTCTGAGCAGAGAGTTCGACTGCAGCCCAGAACAGGAGACGACCAAGTCTGTGTTGCAGGTTTGCTCTGTGGACACCAAGGGCTGCCTCACCCAGAAAGTCAGAAACAGGGCTTAAAGGGCGGAGGGTGGCCATATGTGGCGCACCAGCATTACGCTGCCTGCATCAAAGTGCCTGGGATTGAGCCCCATCTCTACTTTTGCTGCAGCTTCCTGCCAATGCACACCCTAGACAGAAGGAAATGATGTTTGAAGAATTTGGATCCCTGCTACCACATGTGAGACTTTATGGAGTTACTGGCTCTCAGCACCCACTGGGTCCACCCTCAGCTGTGGTGGTGGCTATTTCAGGAGTGAACTAAAGATGGAAGATCAACACTTCACTTTCCTCTGCAGCTCTTTTTAAATATATAAGTAATTTTTTAAAAATCAATAAGAAAAAAAAAAGCCCTTGGAGCTTGAGGCTGGGGTAGTAGCCGGGGTGTTGGGAGAGAACCCATTCAAGGGGACCAGCTGGGGAGGGAAGCGGGCAGGGCACGCCTCCCTGCTAGTCAACAGAGGCAGGCGGTGGACTGCGGTGGCTCCTGAGCTCCCAACATTGGCTGGCCTTCAGGACTGGGGTATTCTGTCTGGAGTAGCAGGGCCTGGGCTGGGCTGCCGGCCTGGCCAGTGTGCCAGATAGCAGCAAGACCAGGCTCCCCAGAGGGCTGGGCACAGGTCAGTGCTGGCACCGAGTGCAATTCGCAGCCAAAGCCTGAGGCTGACTGGCTGCGGGCAGTGGCAGCTCAGCAGTCCAGATGATAACCATCTCCCACTACAAGTGCCTCTTCAAAAAAATAACACTCGTTTTATTTTACCTGAAAGAGAGAGGGGAGCCCAGCAGGATGGCTCAATGGCTAAATCCTCACCTTGAAACCACCCGAATCCCATGTGGGTGTCGTTTTGGGTCCAGGCTGCTCTATTTCCTTTCCAGCTCCCTTGTAACTTGGGAAACCAGTGAAAGATGGTTCAAAGTCATCCTCTGTTATTCACCCAGTCCATAAGCAAAGAGTTGGACTGGAAATGGAGCAGCCAGGACTTAAACCAGTGCCATATGGGATGCCAGTGAACAGCGGAAGATTAGTTTGCTATGTCACTGTACCATTTCTGCCCTTAAAAAAAAAAATCCAACCTCCAGCTAACACATCTGGAAAGGCAAAAGACGATGATCTAAGTGCCTGGGCCTTCTGTCACCACATGGAGAACTGGACGGAGCTCTTGGCTCCTGGCTTCAGCCTAGTCCAGCTCTGGTCATGGTACCTATCACTACCCAGTGAATGGAAATGCTCTCTGTCTCTCTCATTCTGCCACTTGACCTTTCCAATGAATAAATCCCACTTAAAAAAAAAAAAGGCTCTTTGTACCGTGAATTCATCTTCCACAGTCCAGGCAAGAGTCAACTACACTTGCTGCCCAGAGAGGGCGGCAGGGAGACCCGGGAGCAGCGTGCTCTGCAGGCCAGAGGCTGCTGGAAGCCCTCTAAAGAGCACCACTCAGCTGGCAGAGCTGTGGAGGAAAGGCCCCCACTCTCAGGCAGTATCAGATGCACTCTTACCTCAACCTCACAAAAGAGAAGGGAAAGGAACCCTTCTCTGAATTCACTTGGTGATGCCACAGGTGGACATCCTACAAGAGGAATCAAACTCCCAGACCCAATAATCCCGAAGGACAGCATAATGAATGAGAGAGAGGGAGCAGAAAAAGAGCAAGTGATCTTCTCTCCCCTAGTTTCCCCCCTAGTTTCCTGCCTAGGGCCAAGCCAGGGCTGAGCCAGGCTGAGCCATCCAGGTCTCGCCTGTGGGCGGCAGAGACCCAAAGCACATGGCTATCACCTGCTGTTTCCCAGGCACAGTAACCGGAAGCCAGTCTGGAAGTACCAACTAGATGAAACTTGAACCAGTATTCTGATAAGGGATGTGGGCATCACAGATGGCACTGTGGCCTCCTGTGCCACAAGGTCCACCCTGGGCTGCTTCAGTTGGTCACAGGTCGGACGGCACAAGTAAGGACTCAAGGGAAGAAACAAAAAACAAAAAAACTCCACACAGGACACCGCCAGTGAGAACTGGACTAAGTGGCAGAAGCATTGCTACCAGGCCAGTGCTGTACCTGGTCAGTGCTAACGGCAGCGCCAAGAGCTACACAGCAATGAGGGCATCCACCACACCATGACAGCACAGGTGAATAGTGTCTGGGACAGGCACACAACACACCATGCACACGCCAGCACCCCAGAGGAGTCACTGGGTTCAAGTCCTGGTCCTGCTCTCAATTCTGGTTTCCCACTAACGCTCACTCTGGGAGGCAGCAGATGATGATGCAAACGCCTGGGTTCCTGCAGCTCATGGAGGAGACCAGCACTGAGCCAGTCCATGGAGAGATAACAATAAAAACATCTGATAACAGTAAAATAATACAAATTTAAAATGTCTGATGTACAGCAAACATAACAAGTTCTCCTCACTGTAAGTCCACCAGTTTAAACATCTCCACTCAGTGCTCACCAACACTGCTCTGCACCTTTCCACACTGGCCTGAGAGCTGGGCAGTTCAAGGCCAAGTTCTGGTCATCCACTTACATTGCTTGGACTTGGACTAGCTTTCTTACAGAGTCAGAAAAAGCTCCAGTAGCTCAACTGCTCATCCTTTCCATAAAAGGTCACTCCCTCTCCCTTAATAAAAAGCACTTTAAACATACACATCCTACCCAGGAAAACCTGAGGACCCCACAGTCTCCTGAGGAGTGAAGCGTTACAAGACCCCCTAGTCTTACAGATCAGGAAGCTTCGCAAATGACTCTGCATGATGACTAGTATTTCTCTCCTTTCCACACTCACTAAAGCTGTATGTGTGGGGTGATGGAGGCCATGACGTCATCGCTGCAATGGCCTTCCAGCTCCCGAGCGTCTCCGCTGCCTGCCCCAGGGGACTCGGCCGACTCCTCCACCAGCTGTCCCTCCCACAGCACTCCTGGATCACTGCTCAGGAAGATGGGTTTTGTATCCCATGAACTGACATGTGTCTGTCTCCAGGGCAGTTTTCTGAAGCAGTTGCATGTCATGGTTCTCAGACAAAGGATTTGAGATACAGGGCAAAGTTAAATGAGATGCCAGAACTAGGAATCCAACAGGAATATGGGTAAGAAAGAACAGAAATGAACCACTGCCTCCTACAGCAAAAAGCCCTACCCACAGGGGCCTCATATCCACCCCCTAAGTTCCCTTCCTTTGGCTGACAGAAGCTGCCTCCCGGGGCCTCCCCGCTTCCACCCTGACAGCTCCACCGTGTCAAGTGACTAAGGCATCTAACACTGGTGCTGGCTGCCCCATGAAGAGATAGCCAGGGTCATGTGAGCCGGGCCAACATGTTCTGTTGCACTTGTTTATAGGCAAGAGGATTAAACAACTTGTCAGGGGAAAAGGGGCAGACCCTGCACACAGGGCAAGCCAGCAGAGGCCTCCTGCCAAGAAATCCTTTGCTCAAATATAAAGCAGAAAGCTCTAGCTAAATGCCAAATCAGCTAACTATGCCAAACACCACTACTATCAAGTGACTTTGAAGCACTGCTCAATTTTTCCAAAGTTCTTCGTATGGAAGGCTAATGCGTGGAGTTTCTTTTTTCTTTCTGGCAAGGGGAAGGGTGGGGGAGAGAGTGGGAGACTAGGAGGACGGGCAACAAAGGACCCATGAAGAACCCATATTAAATGCCCAAACAAAGGCACTCTGGCCTACCAAGAAATGTGTGTACAGCACATCTGGACAAAGCCTCCACGTCTTAGACTCTTCAACTTCCAGTGGGAGGGCAAACCAGCACAATCAGAATTTGCTGTGGCCACTTCCTGCTTGGTCAATGTCAGACTGGGAAAGAAACATCCCCACGAGGTACAGCAGCTCCAGGGCAGAGAGGAGCAGGGAGCCGGGGCCAGCGCAGGGTCACCTTCCAGTCAGCAAGTGAGTGTGGCCACAGAAGCCACTGGTCACAGACCCAGGAAACAACAGGGCCAGGCAGGAGCCCTGTGCTCCTATCCTCAGGCATTCTGTGCTGCCCAAGCTACAGGGCTGGGCTGGGGCTGGCTCCCCTGCCCTGGGCAATCAAACCCTTTCTCTCCTGCTCTTCTGCAAAGCCCTCTGTCCCAGCCCCCAAATAACTAATCCTTCCCATGTAGCAAGTGTAGCGGTTACCCGCTAAGGAGGCACCTTGCTGAGGGGCGAGGAGAAGCCACCTGAAGCCTACAGTGGAACCCCTTGTCCAGGAAGCCCAGAGTGGGTTGTGATACAGTGGCACGAACGCTGCACTCCCTCCCTGTCGCCTTCTCAGCTGCAAGGCAGCCATCACTCTGATGAGGACAGGGAGGAAGGTAGTGAGGACTGCGGAACAAGCCCCAGGTTCCAGGAGGAAAAGAGATCAACCTCCCACCCACGTTCAGCTTCTGAAGAGCAGGAGTGTTTAAAAGTACTTTCCATTTCCCGATGCACTGACAGACAGGGAAGCCCTGGGCAGACCCGGCAGCCCCGTGGCCAGGTCACTGTCTGCCCTCAGGAGCGCTGGTCTCCACAAACATTGCAAGACAGTGTGTCTGTGGTGGGTAGTATGCTCTAGCACCCACACATCATCCTCTAGACCAGCACTACACGAGGCAGTAACCTGCTCTGAGCTGATCACTCCAGCTTGCTCGGCAATGACAGGTGGCAAGAAGAGGGGAAAGAGGAAGACAGATTAGGATTTTGTACTTTCAAGTCCTGCCCCAAAAGTCAGGGAGAGAAGCAGCTGAGCGCCCACGGGGTGACAGGAGTTCAGCTCTGGGTTCTGCAGAGCCAGCTGCGTCAGGAGAACCGCAAGAATGTGCACCTCAAACAAACTGGCAAGAGGAGGGGAACCAGCTAGGCCAGGAACGTGAAACAGTCCTCCGGTGAGAAGCAGAGCAGAGCTGGAGGTGGGCAGTTGATGGTCTCTGGGAAGAGGCAGGAGGTGAGAGAATAGACTGGATTAACATGGCAACAAAAGTCATGTGCTGGCAAGAGAGGTGACAGCTCGGGTGGGCAGCAGAGCCGGCTGTCATGGCACCTTTTCCAGCTGGTCCCATCCCAGTCCTGGGTCATCCCAAGCACACACCTGTTTCATGCTTCTCCAAGCACCTATGCCCTGACGTGTAGTGACAGGTGCACAAGGGCGCTCACTAGCTGTGTGGTGCACCCTTGCCTGGCCATGGGCACACAGGAGCCCCCAGAGTCCACAGTCCCTCCCCCAGTAGGCCTGAGCTCCTCCCTTCCCTGCACCAAGCCCAAGGCAGCCAGAGAGGTGCTGTTTAGTGACAAAACCAGGTGTCAGGAGTGGCAGGAGGGAGGGCCACTTCCTCCTTCTCCACCCTCCACAGGAAGCCTCTATGACTCCCTCCCCCAGGGGAGAGGGACAGCAGTGTTGACACCTGGGCCTGACAGCCAGTCCTGAAGCAGCCCCGCTGCGAAGTGAAAGCAGCCATCCAGGACTGACACCTCAGCCAGCCCACGCTCCATCCTTACAGACCTGTCCCCTCACCCCACAGGCCACTGAACATGGCTCCCAGCACCAGGAACAGGAAGTGATGGTCTCACATTCAAAGAACGACTAAGAAAAAAAAGCAGCTCTCCCTCGACAGGTATCAACTGTGCATTACACACACACACACACACCACGCATACACAGCTGAGCCCAATGCAGTGTGTACGCCAGTGGCCTGCCTGCAGCTCTGTGCTCGGCCCCCCAGGTCTCTGCCGCCAAGTACCCTGCCCTTCATCGTCGTCCACTCCCTTCTTCCTCCTGATAAGTCTCGGTCCCACACCTCTTCCTACAGGTAGTATTCCATGCTTGTTTCACAGGGTGCTCCAACTTGCACCTCTTCTATTAGGACTGAATGGCTAATTCTCTTCTCAGTTCTTGGCGGCTGCCACGTTCACTGAGCTGGTCCTCAGTACCTGCCATCTAGCAGCCCTCCAGAACACTCTGTAATCTGTGGTGGAGTTGGAGGGTCAGGGTCGTCCAGTTTTCTTCACAGGGACTCCTTCCGCCAGGGCTATCAGCACAGCTCAGCCCCCACTGTTCAGAGCTGCTCCCCAGGGCCTCCCGGCACCTCAATGGACATGGCCTCTGGTAGGATTTCAGAGCTCATCTCCAGTTGGTGGAGCAGGGGCCTGCTGCGTAACCATGCATCCTTTCCCAGGCTGACCCCTGCCATGGGTAGGGGCTACAGGCTGCCCTTCTGCAACAGACTCTTTCAACAAGATCATTTCTGAAGTGGAAGCAATGGGGATGTAGTGCCAAGAGCCCAAGAGAGATCTACTTGAGGCCCAGCTCTGCCCAAACAAGTTACATAACTTGAAGCAAGTCATTCTCCCTCCTGGGATCCATGTTTAAACACCTGCAAAGTGAGGGGCTAGAAAAGGGCCGGGAGGGCCTGCCCTTGAGGGTGTGACAGTTCTCAGTGCCTCTGCACTAACAAGCCTGCCAGCTCTGACCCAGAGACCACAGCAGGAAGTGGGCAAGGACTGTGTGTCCTGAAGACCACTTCCTGGCCTTGGCTTACATCAAGTCAACTTACCTAAAAGTCGAGTCTAAAAGCAAACCTCACTTAACATGCCTGGCACACCAGGCCTACATACTGAAACACCTCTTTTGCCTAGGGTTGAAAAAAATAAAGAGCAACCTATGTGACAACTTAGGAAATTAAGGGACTAAGCATCAGCACTTGTTAGAAAAAGTACAAATGCCTGGCGCAATGGCTCAACTGGCTAAATTGTTTCCTTGCAAGGGTCGGGATCCCATATCAGCACCGATTCATGTCCCAGCTGCTCCACTTCCCATCCAGCTCCCTGCTTGTGGCCTGGGAAACAGTCAAGGACAACGCAAAGCCTTGGGACATTGCGCCTGCATGGGAGACCCAGAAGAGGCTCCTGACCCTGGATCAGCTCAGCTGTGGCTGTTGTAGCCATCTGTGGAGTGAACTAGCAGATGAAAGATCTCTCTCATTTGATCTCTCCTACTCTCTGTAAATCTTCCTTTCCAATAAAAATAAATGTATCTTTTTTTAAAGATTTATTTATTTTATTACAAAGTCAGATATACAGAGAGGAGGAGAGACAGAGAGGAAGATCTTCCGTCCGATGATTCACTCCCCAAGTGAGCCGCAACGGCTGGTGCTGCGCTGATCCGAAGCCAGGAACCAGGAACCTCTTCCAGGTCTCCCATGCGGGTGCAGGTTTCCAAAGCATTGGGCCGTCCTCGACTGCCTTCCCAGGCCACAAGCAGGGAGCTGGATGGGAAGTGGAGCTGCCAGGATTAGAACCGGCGCCTATATGGGATCCCGGGGCGTTCAAGGCGAGGACTTTAGCTGCTAGGTCACGTCGCCGGGCCCAAAGTAAATAAATCTTTTAAAAAGAAAAAGAAACAGTACAAGCCTGAACTCAGGGTCCCCTAGGAAAGGAACCTGCCCTTCCCAGACTTCATTTACACCCCAGTTATAAGTGCTCCTACTCCCAGCCTCTTTAGACAAAAGGTAGCCACAGGAAGGCTGACTCTGCCTGCTCTGAGCAGGCGCAGACACTAGTGGTGGGGCTGGCGGTGCACCTCATGCTTCTCCTCCCTCGCCACACTGTATCCTGATTCCCACAGAGGCTGGGCTGGGCTGGGAGCTGCTGGGTGCGGAGCTGCCCACCTGCATGGGCAGGTGACCTGTGAGAAGAAACTGACTTGGCAAAGCTGAGCAAGCAGCAGTTTCAGTTTCCCTGCCCTGAGTGGGGGCAGGGGGAGCAGGTACAAGCAACCAGTCTGACAGGTCTGCATCTGCACCACCCTCACAGCTGTCCTTCACAGTGCCAGACAGACAGGAGACTGCAAAGTTGGACGAGGCTTTCAAACCCAGGGTCACAAAGACCACACAGGCAGAAGGGAAAAGATGAGCATCTTTCCCACTCCTGTTCTACCATACAGATCCCAGAGAACCTGGTCCCCATCCCTCACACCTCCTGGGCACTTCAGAAACCGAGTGACCTCCTCCGAGAGGTCCCAAGAAGAACCCAGGTCCTGCTGGCTGCAGGCACTGGGCGGGTGTGCAATCAGCTAGGAGCTCTCGTCCCTCTAAATCACTCCAGCCTCAGAGGCAGGCCTCGGGGTCTCCCCAGCTCTGGACACAGTGCCCAGGGCCCCCCGGCTCCTCACTCACAGAGCGAAGGATGGGGCCAATGTGACCAGGAGCAATAACGCAGGCGAAGATGTGCAAGGGGTAAGAACTGCTCGACTTCAGGGATCGGGGCCCCAGCCTGGGAGTTAGGGTGCCCTCCTGGGTGTGCCCTTTCCCTGGGGTCTCCCCTGAGTTCCTAACACAGTTCAGCACTAGCATAGCCCTACCCCACCCCCTTCCTCTCTGAAAAGTAGCTCTACATCTCATTACAATATTGATTAAAACTAACTTACAGGGCTGAAGATTGGACAGAGACAGACATCTGGTTTACCAGACACTGGATGCACTTCCTTAATAGCAGCTGCACCAGAGAACACTCATGTGACAACTTTTCTCATATTTACTTCATAAATAATTCCCTGAGACGTGAGCATGTGTAAAACACTCCATGGGGACCCGATGCAGATGGCTCACCTGGCTCATCTTTGCCTTGCAAGTGCCAGCATCCTGCACGGGCACTGGGTCATGTTCTAACTGCTGCACTTTGGATTCAGCTCCTGCTTATGGCCTCGGAGACCCCAGGAAGCCCTTGGCTCCTGGCTTGGGATCAGCTCAGCTTTGACTATTGAAGCTATCTGGGGAGTGAATCAGAGAACGGAAGATCTCTCTCACTCTCTATCTCTTCTTTTCTCTGTAAATCTGCCTTTCCAAACAAAATAAATCTTTCAAGATTTTTTTTTAATTGGAAAGGCAGATACACAGATAGGAGATACACAAAGTGAGAGAGATCGTTCATCTGCTATTTCACTCCAGTGGCCACAACAGGCTGAGCTGAGTGGTTCTTGCACATCGGAGCAAGGTCTCAGGGTCCCATAGTGTCCTCGACTGCTTTCCCAGGCCACAAGCAGGGAGGTGGATGGGAAGTGGTGCTGCTGGGATATGAACTAGCACCCATATGGGATCCTGTAGATGCAATGTGAGGATTACGCCACTAGGCTATGGTGCCGGGCTCTCAAAATAGATCTTTAATAAAATAAAATATACTCAAAGACTCTGGTGGTGGTAGTGGGCAGATGATGCAGAGAATACAGCGCAACCCTCAAAGTAACCAACAGTGCAGTAGAACACAGAATCACACCAGCCAGCAAGGACCACAGCAAGCCATGGCAGGAGCCTGCTCCGCCCCCAGCTTCCATATGCCACTGGCACAACAGGCTGAGACAGATCAGGCAGCTCCAGGTCTCCCGTCTGCCTCCCCCAGGATCTCCACTCCCGGAGCAGCACCGAAGCATCGGCCACCCCTCCTCATCTTTCCTCGCCATGTGGAAAGGGGACAGGCCCAACAATTCAGCTGAAAGGCGATCACGTGGCTTAGTCATGGAAGTGACGTCAGAGAAAGCCCCTGGCAACAGAGCCATGGAGGGCTCCCCTCCATTTAGAAAAAAAAAAAAATCTAAATTATTTAGTTTTTTAATTTATTTTTTATTGGAAAGGCAGATTTACAGAGAAAAATCTTCCATCCACCGCTTCACTCCCCAAATGGGCACAATGGCCAGAGTTGAACCAATCCAAGGAGGTGGCAAGGTCCCAAGGCCCTAGGCCATCCTCCACCTCTTTCCCAGGCCACAAGCAGGGACCTGGATGGGAAGTGGGGCACCCGCGACATGAACCAACATCCTCTGGGACCCCAGTGCTTGAAGGGAGAGAATTGGCCAATTGAACCATCACACTGGGCCCTAGGAAGGATTGTTGCTCGTCTGCATCTCCACGCTAGGGTTCTGCCCTCGATCTCCTCCCACCCAGGGCGGTAGCTGGTCTAACCCACGAGAGGTTTCATGGCAGACCTTTTCCACAGGTGACCACAGTTCTTCAGGAAGTTAGCAGGGAAGAGCAAATACTCTGAAAGTGCAATTCCCCAGGCGAGTATTTGGTGCATTGGACAGCTTAGACTGCTGGATTCCTAGATATGAGAGTGCCTGGGGTCAGGTGCTGGCTGCGCATTTTGTGTGGATGTGCAACGCATCAGTCCCTGCTGTCCACGTGGAAGACCACGGAGCACCCTGACAGTTTTGGGCTGCTGGCTATGGCCTGGCGCAGGCCCTGGCTGTTGCAGGCATCTGGAAAGTGAGCCAATGGATGCAAGATCTGTGTCATTTCTGCCTTCCAAATAAAAACTTTAAAGAAAATCACATCCAATCCTAGAATTAGAGAGAAAAACAAAAAGTAGATATAGAAGAATGGGGATGGCTTTCTTGCTAAGTAACCGTCCTATTGTAGCAGGCAGCAGACTAGCAGCAAGACTCTGTCCTAATGGTTTTCCACGCAGAATTTCAGAACGCAAGCACCACGTTGTGAGCCCAGGCACTCAGCCTCACCCGCTCCTGCCCAGGGAAACCCAAGGAAGGCTGAGCAGCAGCGCCTGCCGCCGTCATGAAACAAGGGGCTTGAACACACCACCCCCAGGCAGCCGCCCAGTTGGCTATTTCCCTGGCAGTTTCTGTGGTCTTAAGACGGTAGGATATTTGCTTTTAAACACTCTTAAAATTATATTTCCGAATAGGGTTCAGTCATCCAAGACAGAAGGAATGAAAACCAAACCAAATAGAAGGATCTGGCACTACCAAATAGAAGGGGAACCTCGTGAGAACAGGGTGGGCAGAAGCCCTGCTTACCACCTGCACCAGGACGCAGACCCCTGGGAACTGAGCCCTGTTCACTACCAAGCCAGAAAACGACGACAGAGGTGGCACCAATGCACGAGATCAGGTCAAGGGAAATCCCCGCACAGACACTCACCGCATCAAAACCTGTTCGCGTGACCCAAATCTACAGTGTTCACGTGAAAAAGCAAACAGAACTAAAGCAGCACAACAGTTATACACCAAGGTAAAGGACTGCCGTGGAATCAATTAGCAGCCACACCTCTCCGCCAGCATGCAGCAGTAATTAAGGCAGCAGGTTTCCTCGCTGGGAATTTGAGTACAGAAGGCCAGAGCCCCTATGGACTCAACCCGTTACAGAAGCCTTTTCATTAGGCAGGAAGATGCGGCCACGGGCTCTCCGTGGGAACGGCGGCCGGCCCCAGCACGGAAGCACACCTGTGCCCAGCGGCCCAGAGCACTGGGCTGCTGGAAGAGAAAGGGAGAGCGAGGGCACCATCTGTGAGGAGACCAGCATACTGCCGCTCAAATAATTGATGCTTATCCATTCTAACAAAAAAAGACATGCTTCTAAAGCCACTTTAAAATGGCACAGAACTGTGACTTCAGACCAGTGAATCAGCTTGGGACACCAGTAAGCACATAGTCAAACCCCTCTCTTTGCCAGGGCAGCAAGGGCCCAAGAGGTAAGTGATGAGTCAATCCAGGGCAGAGGCTCCTCCCATCACTCTCGTCCCATCCTCCAATGCACCACCACCAAGATCAGACAAACAGAAGAGCAAGCGGCCCAGCTCCAGCACACAGTGACCCAAAGGCGAATAGGAAATAGCAGCAGGATAAAGGGCAAAGCAGGACCACCTGAGCCTGCCCTCAGGTCCCACATGTACACAGAAGCCTGTCGCCACCAACTGTGTGCTCCATGTTCCTGCATGTGGGACACAGGCAGGGGTGCAGAAAACCTGACTTGGCTTCATAAGGGCAAAAAAAAAGTGAAGCAAGCAAGAGCTTATTTTATCTTTTTTTTTCCTTACAAAGAAAGGATTCTAGAATTCCAACAGCCCACGTGTGCTATGGGAACAGGAGCGTCAGGTGTAGAAACGCAAGCCACCCGATGCTGAGGGTCTGGTGTTTCTAAAGGGATTCCTGACATTCCAAAGGATGGAAAGAAATGAAGCAGCTACTCAGAAGCCAGGATTTGATCAGCGTTTCCCAGCTTCCCCCTGCTCTTGCATGGAGCATTAAATACCAGGTACCAAGACTCCTGCCACTTTCACAACTGCAGGCAAAGGAAAGCAGGCACAATTCTAAGTCTAACAGGTGGGCATTTCATTTGCCCCACAGAGGCAGAGCTCACTCAGGGAACTAGAGGTGGGGTGTCCAACACGCTTCCTCCTTAAGCTACCACCTACTGACCTGCAGGGTATCAGCAGTCGGACGCCAGATGGGAACAGGAGCTGGGCCTTGGAGCCTGGCACTCAGACACAGGGTGCCCAAACCCCACTCCTACACAACAATGCTCGTGTGTCTGCATTCTGAGTGTGCCTACTCACATGAGGTGTGAATTTTTTTTAAAGATTTATTTATTTTTATTACAAAGTCAGATATACAGAGAGGAGGAGAAACAGAGAAGATCTTCCGTTCGATGATCACTCCCCAAGTGAGCCGCAACGGGTCTGAAGCCAGGAACCAGGAACCTCTTCTGGGTCTCCCATATGGGTGCAGTGTCCCAAAGCTTTGGGCTGTCCTCGACTGCTTTCCCAGGCCACAAGCAGGGAGCTGGATGGGAAGTGGAGCTGCCGGGATTAGAACCGGCGCCTATATGGGATCCCGGGGCGTTTAAGGCGAGGACTTTAGCCGCTGAATTTTCTACTTGAAGCATCAGACCACTGCTGAAAGTTTTTGGGTTATGGAGCACTTTTTGATTTTCAGATAGGATTAGTCACCCTGTGTCTGCTATGCACTGACACCACTGAAGCCAAGAGCGAAGGGCTCTCCCCAGAGGGCAGCCAGTGCCAACAAGGAACACACTGGACCATGTGGGTTTACAGCTTTGAACAAGTGACTCGGCAATTCTGGGCTTTTATCTCACAGCCTGTGAAGAGGGGGAAATCATCAGATCTACCCTTCTGCAAAGAGTGAGCCGAGACGAGTTTCCGATGCGGCAGCCTACATACGGTCATTTCACATGGGAGGCCTGTGTCTGACGTCATGGACTGGCTCCTGATTCCAGCTTCCTGCTGGCGCGAACTCTGCCCTGAGCAGCTGTGTTCCCAGACCCCACAGTGGACCTGAATTGGATTCCCAGCTCCTGGTTTTGGCCTGGCCCAGAATGGCCATTGTGGGCACTTGTAGTGAGCCAGCAAACAGGAGCAAAAGAGGATGGCTGAAAGGCACAGCAAGAACAGCAGCCAGCATGTGTGGGAACTGGGACAGGAGGTGGGTGTGGGGAGTCCCTGGGGCTCAGTGGGGCTGGACCAGGTAGGGGATCTTTGGGGACAACTTTGCTAATGCATATGAGAGCTGAGGCTGAGGGCAAACCAGGCTGTGCTGGACAGCTGCACCTGTCACCATGTCTAAGAACCAGACCAGCCTGGGATGGGCACAGTAGGGGTCCAAAGGGATCACCCCAAGCAGATTACAGCACCCACTTGTGAGCACAAGAACCGGGACTGCAAGATCAGGCTAAGCCTCAACACCAGCTGGCAACTGTGAAAACCGAGGCTGTGGGCAGGCCAGGTGGAGGTTCTTCGGGATTGCTCTGACTAGGCTGCAGCACATGCTGGTTTGCACACAAGTCAGCCCTGGGGGTGGGCTGGGATAGACTGCAGCACCTGCCAGTCTGTGAGAGCCAGGGCTGGGGGTGTGACTGACCAGGCAGCTGCACCCGTTGGTATGCACGTTGGCTGGTACAGACAAGCCAGACTCTGCAGCAGCTGGCACACACAAGAGCAAGGTCTAAGAACCTTCTAAGGAAGGTTTCCTGGAGACTGCTGCATTTGATCTCTGACCTCAGATGAAAAACACAGACGTGTGGTGCGACCCCGAGCACTCGCTGCAGGACCCTTGTGTAAGAATGCAGAGCACACCCAGATGCACACGAAAGACAAGACAGCCAGCTCCTCCAGCCAACAGAAGACTTCGAGTACCGCATCAAAAGATGGAAAGCAGAATCTGAACAATACGCCAGGCCAGCTCTACAACAGGAACCTAAGTCTGTGAGCACACCGAGACACACAAGGACAGCCAGCAGGCCTTAAAAAGAACTCCTCAGGCCTGGCATGGTAGCTTAGTGGCTAAAGTCCTTGCCTTGAAAGCGCCGTGATCCCATATGGGTACCAGTTCTAATCATGGCTGCCCACTTCCCATCCAGCTCCCTGCTTGTGGCCTGGGAAAGCAGCCAAGGACAGTCCAAAGCCTTGGGACCCTGTACCCATGTGGGAGACCTGGAAGAAGCTGCTGGCTCCTGGCTTCAGATGGGCGCAGCTTTGGCCGCAATGGCGCTTGGGGGATGAGTCAATGGACGGAAGATCTTCCTCTGTCTCTCCTTTCTTCTCTCTATACATCTGACTTTACAATAAAATTACATAGATAGATAGATAGATAGATAGAAAGAAAGAAAGAAAGAAAGAAAGAAAGAAAGAAAGAAAGAAAGAAAGAAAGAAAGAAAAAAGAAAGAAAAAAAGAAAGAAAAGAAAAGAAAAGAAAAGAAACAAACAAACCTACTCACCTCTCAGGCCCAGCACTACTAGTCTAGTCTAATGGCTAAATTCTAGTGGCTACATTCTCACCTTGCAAATGCCAGGATCCCACATGGGCTCCACTTCCCTTCCAACTTGCTGCTTGTGGCCTAGAGGAGGTTTCTGGCTTTGGATTGGCTCAGCTCTGGCCATTGTGGCCACTTGGGGAGTGAACCAGTGGACGGAAAATTTTTCCACCTGTCCTCTCTGTAAATCTGCCTTTGCAATAAAAATAAATAAATCTTAAGAATTCCTCACCTCTGCTGTAACAAAGCTGTCAACTTCTCAGAACAATCAAGACCACTCAGGTAACACCCTGGAAACATCCTTCCCCACATCCAGGCCTCCAAGGTGACATCACACGATCTCGGTTCCCAGGTGCTGACGCAGTGTGACGGAAAGGAGCAGCGTACTGCCTCTTCCCTCTCCCACCCCTGACACTCTCATCCATTTCCCCCTCCAATACGGGTCTGCAACCCCCTCATTTTTGTAATAAACATTAAAATCCTAACTAAAAAAAGAGAAAGGCATAGCAGAGAAACTTCAGGGTAGCTGAAGAGAAAGTGGGGTGGTGAGGGAAATGAGGGGGACTCAAGGTCCAGGTCTGAAGTTCCCTCCTGCACTGTTGGCTCTCCCAGCAGCAGTGGGGGACACTGTCATCTCGAGTTGGCAACGAGCTGATAAAGATCTGCTTCAGGGGCATCCCAGCTAGCTGAAGAGGCGTGAGCCACACTAGGCTGACATGACACAATACAACAAAAACAAGGAAAGGACCGTATTTCCAGGGATCTGACATAGCATAAGAATAAGGACTTGATGGGACAGTGGGAAGAGGGCAGAGAAACAGCTGCAGCCACCATGCTGGGAGTTACCCTCTCACCTAGGACCCAGCCAGACGCCGGTGTCAAGAAATAAACAAGAAAATAGTAACCAAGTTAATGAATGAAGAACAACTAAGTGTGGAGCTACGGCAGGAAAAGCATCAACAGTGCTGGCTGCCGAGTCCACAACCGAGGATGGACTTGGAGCCTGGAAGGAGCAGGGCGCTGGCCCGCCACTGTTCCCTCGCACACCGAGACTCTCAGCCACTTGCAACGGATCAGCCTAGAGGAACCACTACCAACTGTGTGAATATTCTTTAAAAGGTTTATTCTTTTTTAATTATTATTAGAAGGGCAGATATACAGAAAGAAAGAGATAGAGAGAAGGATCTGTCCGCAGGTTCACTCCCCAAGTGGCCACAACGGCCAAAGCCAAGCTCATCTGAAGCCAGGAGCCAGGAGCCAGGAGCCTCTTCCAAGGTCTCCCACATGGGTGCAGAGTCCCAAGGCTTTGGGCCGTCCTCGACTACTTTCAGGCCTCAAGTAGAGCGCTGATGGATGTAAGATAAGGATTTAGCCACTAGGCTACCACACCAGGCCCGTGAATACATTTTTGAAAGCCAAACTCCATCGTCCATTTAGACCAGTGGTAAAGCACAGCAAAGTAGCACACCAAGTTCAATTCTGGAACTGAACTTAAAGCTACTCGTGAATCTGGAAATATCCTTTGTGTAAGGACAGAGGATTGTGGGGCTTGCTGAGTGATGAGAATTGGAGCCATAATCCTGTAAGTCTGTATGGAGATTCAACAACGTTCAGCATCTGATTAAATTAAAATTTTTTGTTTGTTTTTAAATTTAGGAGATATCTTTCAACCAGTGGTTCACTCCCCTCAATGCCCAAAATAGCTGGGCTGGGCCAGGCTGAAGCCTGGGGCTCAATCTGGATAGCCCTGGGTTGCAGGTACCCAACTATGTGGGCCATCGCCTGCTGCTCCCAGTGCACACATTAGCACCAGGAAGGAGCTGGCACCTGCATCCAGGCACTTGGACCAGGATACAGATGTCCCAAGCTCTGCTTTAAGCGCCTACTCTTAGTGTTCTGTTTTTTGTTTTTAATTTATTTGAAAGGCGCAGTTAGAGAGCAAGACAAGAGGATCTTGCGTTTGCAGGCACACTCCCTGGAAGGCCGCTGTGCTCCCCACAGAGCAAGGCCGGCCCAGGAGCAGACAGCTCCATCTGCATCGCCCCAAACACCTGGGCCACCTTCTCCTGCTTCTGCTAAGCCATCAGATCCAAGTGCAGCAGCCGGGACCACAAACTCACGCCCAAATGGGTGGCAGTGATGGGACGGCTTTCCCTACCATGCCACATCACTTTCCTTCTGCACGTCAGGAATTTTTTTGGGGGAAGGGGTTATTCGATTTTAATCTTACTATTTCTTTAAATTTCCATCTGGTTTTTAATGATGCTGCTGAGATGAATTCTGAGCAAGTTCTATCAGTCTAGGCAGACTTTCTTCAGATAGACATTGTGGCACAGATAGGAAGCTACCACTTTAACGTCCATCTCAAATACCAGGTGCCTAGGCCCAGCGTGGTAGCCTGGCAGCCAAAGTCCTCACCCTATCTGCGCCGGGATCCCATATGGGCACCAGTTCTAATACTGCTGGCCTTGCTTCCCATCCAGCTCCCTGCTTGTGGCCTGGGAAAGCAGTCGAGGACGGCCCTACGCCTTGGGACCCTGCACCCGCATGGGAGACTCTGGAGATTCCTGGCTTTGGATTGGCGTAGCTTCCAGCCATTGTGGCTGCTTGGGGAGTGAATCAACAGACAGAAGATCTTCTCTGTCTCTCCTCCTCTCTGTATATCTGACTTTCCAATAAAAATAAATAAATCTTGGGGCCCGGCACCATAGTGTAGTGGTAAAGACCTCGCCTTGAACGCCCTGGGATCCCATACGAGTGACGGTTCTAATCCTAGCCACCCCACTTCCCATCTAGCTCCCTGCTTGTGGCCTGGGAAAGCAGTCAAAGATGGCCCAAAGCTTTGGGACCCTGCACCCATGTGGGAGACCTGGAAGAAGCTCTTGGCTCCTGGCTTCGTAACAGCTTGGCTCTGGCCATTGTGGCCACTTGGGGAGTGAACAATCAGACGGAAGATCATCCTCTCTGACTCTCCTCTCTGTATATCTGACTTTACAATAAAAATAAATAAATCTTTAAAAATAATAAAAAATTAAATCTTTATATATATGTGTGTGTGTATCAGATGCCCGTGGCCAAGTGAAGGCCTCCCTTCTGATCCAGTTTTCTGCCAAGAGACACCTGAGGAGGCAGGGGATGGCTCAAGGACTTGGGTTTCGACCATTCACACGGCCCCTGACTCCTGCCGACAGCCTGGCTCAGCCCTGGCTGCAACAAGCATTTGCAGAGTGAACCAGCAAACAGATCTTCCTCCCTCTGCAACTCTGCTTCGCAAATAAAAACTGAGAGCAGCTGAAAGGTGGCCTAGGTGATTATTAGAGAAGGCCCAAGGTGGCCACCTGTGGCACTACGACACAGTTTTCAAAGTCAGAGTGCGTAAACATTGGAAGAGAAAGAGTAAGAATTAAATGGTAACCTAAAAATGATGTATGTACTACAATTTTGTTCTTAAAAACTATTTTATTGGGGTTAGCATTGTGGCATAGTGGGTAAAGCATCAACCTGCAAAAAACACTGGCATCCCATACAGATGCTAGTTTGATTCCTGGTTACTGTGCTTCAGGCTGGACTCCCTAATAATGTGTCTGAGACAGCAGTGGAAGATGGCTCAAATGCTTGGAGCCCTGCACTCAGGTAGGAGACTCAAAAGAAGCTCCTGGCTTTTAACTTCAGTCTGCCCCAGGGCTAACTGTTGTAGTCATTTGGGGGAGTGAACCAGTGGGTAGATCTCTAACCATGCTATTGCAATAAATTTTAAGAATTAAAAAAAAAAAAAGTTTGTTGTCAGCACGATAGTTCAACTGGCTAATCCTTCACCTGCAAGCACCAGCATCCCACATGGTCCATGTCCCATCCAGCTCCCTGTTTATGACCCTGGAAATCAGAAGAGAAAGGCTCAGTCCATGAACCCACATGGAAGACCCAGAAGCAGCTCCAGGCTCCTGGCTTCACATCAGCTCAGTTCTGGCCATTGTGCCCACCTGGGGAGTGAACCAGAGATGAAGATCTCTATACCTTCCCTCTCTATAAATTTGCCTCTGAAATAAGTAAATCTGTAAAATATATATATATATACACACACACACACACATACACACACACACAAATGGGTTATTTTCTTACCAAAAATTTATCATTAAAGATTTTTTTTTTATCTGAAAGAGTTAGAGACACAGGGAGGGGAGAGGAAGAGGAGAGGAGAGATGAAGTGAGATGAAGAGAGAGATCTTCCATGCAGATGGCGGCAGTGCCAGAGCTGAGCCAGGTAAAGGGTAGAGGCAGAAGCTTCATTCATGTCCTCCACAGGGCTGGAGGTACAAGTGCTTATGCCACCTTCTGCTGGCTCACCCAGGCCATTAGCAGAAGGCTCGATTGGAAGTAGAGCAGCCAGGACACAAACACCCCATATGCAATGCTAGCATTCCACGCAATGGTTTTATCTGCTATGCCACAATGCCTGCCCTAAGCTATTGATTAAAAAAAATTTTTTTTCTTTTAATTTATTTGAAAGAAAGAATGACAGAGTGACAGAGATCTTCCACCTGTCGGTTCACTCCTCCAAAGCCTACAGCTCCTGGGGGCGGAGCCGGTGCAAAGCCAGAAGTCTGGCAGGAACTCCATCCTGTGTGGAGTGGAGAGGACCCAAGGATTTGATCCTCTGCCTTCTGAAATAGTGGGAAACTGGGTATGAGTTAGAGCAGCCAGCTCAAACTAGTGCTTGAACATGCGATGTGGGAACCCAAAGCAGCAGCTTTGCTACATAGCTGTGCTACGACTGACAGTTTCATAAAAAAAAATAACTTCTTTCAAAACACTGATTTAATTCATGTCCACACAGTAAAATACAAGTAATGGAACTGAACTTAAAAATCATATGATGTATTCAGAACACACAGATTTGGGCCGGCATGGTGGCCTAGTGGCTAAAGTCCTCGCCTTGAAAGCCCCGGGATCCCATATGGGCACCGGTTCTAATCCCGGCAGCTCCACTTCCCATCCCATCCAGCTCCCTGCCTGTGGCCTGGGAAAGCAGTTGAGGATGGGCCAGAGCCTTGGGGCCCTGCACCCGTGTGTGAGACCTGGAAAGAAGTTCCTGGCTCCTGACTCTGGATCGGCACAGCACCGGCCGTTGCGCTCACTTGGGGAGTGAATCATTGAATGGAAGATCTTCCTCTCTATATCACCTCCTCTCTGTATATCTGCCTTTCCAATATAAATCCCCCCCAAAAAAAAAACCACACACAGATTCGTAGAAAAAAAAAAAACTGAACAGAAGTTACCAGGATCTTGGAGTTCGTAAGCAGGAAGCTGTTGTTTAAGCAAACCTCCCAAGCAGGAAAACAACTGGGATGTTTTATTTGGGATAATGAAAAAGTTCTGGCAATAGAGAAGATTACAAACCATTGCAAATAAATTTTGTGCCACTGCAACTGTACAGCTAAAGATGACTAAAATAGTAAAATTTGCTACATATACTTCACAGCAACAACACAATGAACTGAAGGCCAAGGTCAGGAGAGAATCTCAGAACACTAACTGAGGAACAGTCTGCAGACCAGAGACCTGACACCTGCCGGGGATGGGCCTACGGGAGCTGGGTCAGTGTCACGGCTCAACAAGCTCACCCTCCACCTGCAAGTGACCTGAAAGTATCAGCATCCCCTATGGGCGCAGGTTAGTGTCCCAGCTGCTCCACTTCCGATCCAGCTCCCAGCTTATGGTCTGAAAAAGCAGTGAAGGATGGTCCATATCATTGGACCTGCTTGTGGCCTGGGAAAGCAGTCAAGGACAGCCCAAAGCCTTGGGACCCTGCGCCTGCGATGGCTTCTGGCTTCAGATCGGCTCAGGTCCGGCCACTGCAGCAGCTTGGGGAGTCAATCAGCCGACCTAAGACTTTCCTCTCTGTCTCTCCTTGCTGTATATCTGTCTTTCCAATAAAAATAGATAAATCTTTTTCAAAAATACACGTACTACCTAAGAACATAAACTTATATAAGAAGTCTACCTGCTGAACTGATCCTTTTTTTTTCAGATTCATTTATTTTTATTGGAAAGGCAGATAAACAGATATACATCCACTGACTCACTCTCCAAGTAACCACAACAGCCAGACTTGAAGCAATCCGAAGCCAGGAGCCAAGAGCTTCTTCTGCATCTCCCACACGGGTGCAGGGTTCCAAGGCTTTGGGCCATCTTCGACTGCTTTCCCAGGCCACAAGCAGGGAGTTAGATGGAAAGTGGGGTTGCTGGGATTAGAACCGGCGCCCATGTGGGATCCTGGCAGATGCAAGGGGAGGACTTTTAGCCGCAAGGCTACCGTGCTAAGCTCTGATTAACTGATCTTACAAGAAGTGAAAACACAGAAGCAGGCATCAAGCTGCATTCATCCTACAAACCTAAGTACCAGTTCCAGCGCGCCACTTCCACTGCCAGCTTCCTACTAGGGTGCATCCTGGGAGGCAAGAGGCCACGATCAAGTGGGAGACCTTGACTATTGGTGGCTTCTTCAGGCTCAGCCTTCGCACTCACACTGTTTGCCAGCAGATGGGAGATTTTTGCCTTTCAAATTAAATTAGAATGAAGTGAAATATCGCAGTGGCTTAGTGGAGGGAAGGGATGCAGATAGGCTGGTCAGGCACGCACTGTCCCAGCCAGCCAGGAGTAAGCTGTGGTAAAACAGCACACAGAGGGCACTCACGGCCAACAGCACCACATCAGACCAATCAAAACAGCTGGAGCGCGATGCCCAATGTCCTCACAGCAAGGAAGTGACCGATGTCGCGCAACAGTGGCTTTCTCACCCTTTATATAATTAACCAATTACTCAGAACTGCGAAGCTGGTGTCTCCATGGGGGTTACAGCAGTCCACAGCTACCTTAGCAGAAATTAAAACCAACCACTTACATTTTACTAATTCATCCAAAATAATAAAACCATTACATGTTTACACAAAGATCTATCTTCATGAAGAAAACAGAAAAAAAAAAAAAAAAACCAGCAGTATTTTCCAAAACAAAATGAAATTTCAGGACAAAAGCTGCGTTGTTTTACCTCTTCCAGATCGCCTTACTATCTGCCTTGGTGGAGACAGCCGACTTCCGCACTCACTGTATTACAGTATATTGCTTTGGTTGGAATAAGAGAAGGAAATCTCACGTCTCCCTGATGTATAGGTGGAAAACAGACTGAGGAGACTTTTAAGTACTGAGGATCTTCTTTGGCACTAGGCTAAAACTCACAAAGTGGCCCATATTCCAGGCTAGTTGCAATGTAGAATCTGCCATCTTAATGAATCTTTTGTACAGGTTTTATATCAAAACCCATTGTCATCTTGCGTGGTGAATGGTTCTTTTACCTACTGGCAAGCTGGAAAATGTTTCTTCTCTAAATTATGTAGAATTCCAAATACTGACATTTCAACCAACATTAAAAAGCCACATTCTCTATGCTGGTCTCCTTTAACAGATCTTGGCTTTTATTAAAATTTAAATTTTTTGCTTGAAAACTTGAGTTTTGGTGGCTAAAGTCCTCGCCTTGAACGCACTGCACCCATGTAGGAGACCTGGAGGAAGTTCCTGGCTCCTGGCTCTGGATCGGCACAGCACCGTCCGTTGCGCTCACTTGGGGAGTGAATCATTGGACGGAAGATCTTCTTCTGTCTCTCCTCCTCTAGAAAAGGCCTCCAGGTGTGTAACTTCAGCTTATGCACTGGGTGCTCCCTAGAACAGGTTCAGGGCCCAACACACCTGCTGCAACAACCAGCACACGCGAGACACACAGCCGAGCCTCATGGGAGCTCCGCAGCTCAGTACTCGGGGCAGAGGATTTTACTAAGGATCAAGATGGAACGCAGATTAGTGACCTGAAGTCTTTGGTCCAGGACATTCCAGAGTACAGATGCCTTTAATTTTGTCCAGTGGCAGGCTGGTTCCGGGCGGGATGGCTGCGGCCCCGCCCAGCAGAGCCTGGGGCACCAGCAGTGCAAGCGGAAATGAAGCTGTTCCAGGACAAGCCAGGAGATTCTGAAGCTTCATCACCACTTCTGCCTGTTGCTGAACATCCTCAGAAAAAGAATTCTCACAGTCGTTGGTGCTGACCCGGCAAGTCCAGCCCCGTCTGTAGATCTGCTCATTTGTGTAAAGCGCAACTTCTGTAAACAAGAGAGTAACTTGGTCTTCATGCTTGCAGGGGCACCTTCAGCTTGCCGAACCCCAGGAGCATGTATGTGCAGGGGCACGGTCCTGCACGATGCCAGCTTCCAGCCAGTCGGCACTCATGAAGGCCGCCATCTCACGGGTATGGGGCAGCCTCCGGCCACAGCAATGCGGCAGACTCGCCTGGCGGAGGCTCCAGAGACTCAGCTTCCTGGGTGAAACGCCGGAGCACATGTGGCTTTCAAACAGCTCCCAGTGCATGCACTTAAAACAATTATTAAAAAAAAAAAAAAAAAAAAAAAAAACTCTGAGTGGTTGTACTTCAAAGCCCCAAAATGTTACATGGAAACAGACTCTTGAATGAGACACAAGAAGGTGTGCTATTAATGTCCGCAGAGTTGAGACAGGGTGCATTATGACTGTCCATCTTTCCTTCCGTCATGTGTTAAATGCAGTCCTGTCCACTGCTCCCGAGGAGTTCTGCTCATGTGTCCATATCAGGATTTGTTTTTTAAGATTTATTTATTTTATTGGAAAGGCAGATGTACAGAGAGGAGGTGATATAGAGAGGAAGCTCTTCCATCGATGATTCACTCCCCAAGTGAGCCCAGTGGCCGGTGCTGCGCTGATCCGAAGCCAGGAGCCAGAAACTTCTTTCCGGGTCTCCCACGCGGGTGCAGTGTCCCAATGCATTGGGCCGTCCTCAACTGCTTTCCCAGGCCACAAGCAGGGAGCTGGATGGGAAGTGGAGCTGCCAGGATTAGAACTGGCGACCACATGGGATCCCGGTGCGTTCAAGGCAAGGACTTTAGCTGCTGGGCCACCTTTCTGGGCCTGCCTTCTAGTTCTTAAAATTTTTACAGATTACTTAGCAGTTACTTCTATTTTGTCTTAAAACAGAAGAGAAGTTGTAATATTGCTCTTGTATTTAAGTATGGAGTGTCAGCTTGAAACAGGGAGAGGACAAGGCTTGCTTTTCAACCCATCACCAGAGCCTCCATTTACAAATCCTGATATGGGGGCCCAGCACAAAAGCGTAATGGCTAAGGTCCTCGCCTTGAATGCGCCCCGGGATCCCATATGGGCGCCGGTTCTTACCCCGACAGCTCCACTTCCCATCCAGCTCCCTGCTTGTGGCCTGGGAAAGCAGTCGAGGATGGCCCAAGGCCTTGCGACTCTGCACCCATGTGGGAGACATGAAGGAAGTTCCTGGCTCCTGCCTTCAGATCAGCTCAGCTCTGGCCATTGTGGACGTT
Source organism: Ochotona princeps (assembly GCF_030435755.1). Lineage (NCBI taxonomy): Eukaryota > Metazoa > Chordata > Mammalia > Lagomorpha > Ochotonidae > Ochotona > Ochotona princeps. Next base: position 6,136,554 of record NC_080835.1, read on the forward strand.
TGGGGAGTAAACCAGCGGATAAAAGATCTTCCTCTCTGTCTCTCCTCCTCTCTGTGTATATGACTTTGCAATAAAAACAAATCAATCTTAAAAAAAAAAAAACTTGGAAAGCCTTATAGCCTTTTTTTCTTCTATTTTTAATTTTACAATATAATTCCATAGGTGCTAGGATTTCCCTTATCAAGTGTTTTTATAATTGTAATTAACTTGTTGAATTTTCTCAATGCTAAAAAAAATGCTGGGATTTTAAAATAATTTTTAAATGTACTTATTTATTCATTTTTATTTGAAAGGCACAATCACAGAGAGGGAGAGACAGACTCTTCCATCCACTGGCTCATTCCCCCAAATGGTTGCCAAAGCCAGAGCTAGATCCAGCTAAAGCAAGGTCTCCCACTTGGGTGCAGAGCCAAGGAATCCCATAGGGGATTCTAGCACTACAGGTCAAGGTTTAGCATGCTAAGTCACTGTGCCTGCTCCCTCAAAACAATGTTTTATTCAACAACAATGATCTTACCAAGAAAAACTTAGCAACTAAGAGAGTTGGAAGTAGTAACTGCCCATCACTGCAAACTTCCCTATTCCCACCTTAAAAGACTGACTTAAAATTTCCAGGGGCTGGGAAATTCCAGCACAGCGTGTTAGCCTAGTGGCTAAAGTCCTCATCCTGCACATGCAGGCATCCCATATGGGCGCTGTTTCAAACCCTGGTGGCTCCACTTCCCATCCAGCTCCCTGCTTGTGGCCTGGGAAAGCAGCCAAGGACGGCCCAAAGCCTTGGGACCCTGCACCCACGAGGGAGACTCAAAAGAGGCTCTGGGCTCCTGGCATCGGATTGATGCAACTCCAACTTTCACAGCCACTTGGAGAATCAGCAATGGAAGATCTTCATCTCTGTATTTCTGACTTTCCAATGAAAATAAAAATAAATCTAAGAAAAGAAAAGTTTCCAGGGGCAAGTGCTGTGGTGTGGCACACTAAGCTGCAGCCTGCAACGCTGGCATCCCGTATGGGTAAAGGCTCTGTCCCGGGTGCTCCATTTCCAATCTAGTTCCCTGCTAATCTGCCTGGGAAAGCCCAGACGAAACACATGGCTCCTGGTTTCGGCCTGATCCAGGCCAGGAAATGTGACCATCTGGGGGTGATGGAAGACCTCTCTCTTTGTGTCTCCTCCAATTCTGCCTTTCAAACAAGAGTAAAAAATTCTAGACAACACAACACAGAATCACACATCTCACTGGCCTAAAGAGGAATATTATCACACAGCCGCTGGAAAATACCCTATACACTAGGCTGAGAGAACAAGAGCGAAAAAGGCAAATGCTGTTTTTAATAACTATGACTTCGTGCACCACCTGAAAATCTCTCAGTGATTCCAGGGTTCCCTGATACGTACACTCAGAACCAAGTTCAATACTGCACTTTGGGCCCGGCGGCGTGGCCTAGCGGCTAAAGTCCTTGCCTTGAAAGCACCAGGATCCCATATGGGCACCGGTTCTAATCCCGGCAGCTCCACTTCCCATCCAGCTCCCTGCTTGTGGTCTGGGAAAGCAGTCAAGGACGACCCAAAGCCTTGGTACCCTGCACCCACGTGTGAGACCTGGAGGAAGTTCCTGGCTCCTGGCTTCAGATCAGCACAGCATCGGCCGTTGTGGCCACTTGGGGAGTGAATCATCAGATGGAAGATCTTCCTCTCTATCTCCTGTCCTCTCTGTATATCTGACTTTGTAATAAAAAAAGTTTAAATAAAATAAGATACTGCACTTCGCAGAGGAGCAAGCGTCTCCTCAGATGTGTCCCAAGACAGGTCAGAGCTGCCACCAGGAAAACGGGGCAGCTGGTCCTAACCAGCTGTGGGGTTGCCAAGCCGGGCCCTGCCAATCAGGTTGACCCTGGGAGATGTCAATAGCACATATGTCCTACAAGCAGAGAGAAGGCAGGGCAAGGCGGCCGCAGCGGCTCTGGGAGGCAACAGGAGGAGCTCCCGGCATGCCAAAGGAGAGAAACCTGTGCCGCCAGGAGCACCAACACGCTCCGAAGGAAGGGAGGTCAGAGACGCCTAAGGAAGAAGAAGGAAGTGAGACAAGTCAGCAGGGGGGCAAAAGGAAGCGGAACAGAAGTCTGAGGCAAGACTGTCACCTTCCTCCTGGGCCACAGCTGCAGTGTGCCAAAAACCAACCAAGCAACTTAGAAAGCATTCAGGCTCCCCAAATGGCCTGCAGAAAGCAATCCCAGAGCTCCCAGCGTAGTAATGTGGGCAGCCTGCGGCCGGGTGCTGCAGCACAGCACGCTAATCTGCCACCTGCAGCGCCAGCGTCTCACTTGAGCATGCTGGTCTGAGTGCTCCCCACTCCACTTCAGATCCAGGTGTTAGATGATGCTCCAACGGGGGCCCCAGGAGGGGTTCCAAACTCCTGGTTTCAGCGGGGCTGAGTCCAAGCTGTTACGGGCTTTTGAGCAGAGAACAAGCAGATGGGACATAGGTCTCTCTCCCTGCTTTTCAAATAGATCAGAATAGACAAGAATTTTGGAAAGTACAGAGAACTCACCAACGTATTATTTTCGTCCAGACAGCTGATTGGTTAAACAAAACAAAACAAAACCAGCATCACTAAAGTGAGCAAATATTAGAAATCAACACCTGTGGGATTCCAATGACTATCCTAGGGCAGACAGAACACGATTCCTTCAGCCAATTGCAGGGGTTTCCCACCACACCATACACCCGTCCACTGCGAGGTGCCCAAAGAAAGCTCACCAAGTTGCTCAATCGAACAATCATCATGTTATTGTGCCAGGCAATATTCTAAGGGCTTTAGTTACTAATGCCTCATTTTTTTTTAAAGATTTACTCATTTTATTACAGCCAGATATACACAGAGGAGGAGAGACAGAGAGGAAGATCTCCCGACCGATGATTCACTCCCCAAGTGAGCCGCAATGGCCGGTGCTGTGCCGATCCGAAGCCGGGAACCTGGAACCTCTTCCGGGTCTCACACACGGGTGCAGGGTCCCAAGGCATTGGGCCGTCCTCGACTGCTTTCCCAGGCCACAAGCAGGGAGCTGGATGGGAAGTGGAGCTGCCGGGATTAGAACCGGTGCCCATATGGGATCCCGGGGCTTTCAAGGCGAGGACTTTAGCTCCTAGGCCACGCCACCGGGCCCATATACAAGTTTTTAAAGAGGCATTAGTAGGGCCTTGAAAGCAGTCGAGGACGGCCCAATGCCTTGGGACCCTGCACCCGTGTGGGAGACACGAAGGAAGAACCTCCTGGTTCCTGATTTCAGATCGGCTCAGCTCCAGCTGTTGCAGCCACTTGGAGAGTGAACCAGCAGATGGAAGATCTTTCTCTTTCAGTAAATCTGACTTTCCAATAAAAAATAAACAAATCTTTAAAAAAATGTGTATTTTTTTGGAAAGGCAGAGACACTGAGGAAGATACAGAGAAGATAATCTTTCTTCTACTGGTTCTCTCCCACAGTGGCTGCCAACCAGGCCTGGACCAGGCTGAAGTAAAAAACCCTGGAACTCTATTGGGTCTTCCATGGGTGTTAACAGGCACCGAAGTACTTGGGCCATCCCCCACTGCTTTTCCAGGTATGTTAGCAGGGTGTTGGCTTGGAAGTGGAGCAGCTGAGACTCAAACTGGCACTCATACAAGATGTCAGCACTGCAATTGAAGTCCCATAATTAACATCTGTAATAGTCACAAAAGGGCCCGGGGCATGATAGCCTAGTGGCTGAAGTCCTCTCCTTGCCTTGCACGTGCTGGGATCCCGTACGGGTACCAGTTCCTCTCTCAGATGCTTCACTTCTCTTCCAGCTCCCTGCCTGTGGTCTGGGAAAGCAGCCGAGGACAACCCAAAGCCTTGGGACCCTGCACCCACATGGGAGACCTCCTGGCTCCTGGCTTCGGATCAGCTCAGCTCTAGCTGCTGCAGTCACTTGGGAAGTGAATCAGCGGGATGGAAGATCTTTCTCTCTGTCTCCATCCCTCTCTAAATCTGCCTTTAAAACAAAAATAAATCTTAAAAAAAATCTTAGATGGGCATTTAGCATGGTGGCTAAAGTCACCCTGTGGGACACTGCCCATCCTGTCGGAGTGCCTTGTTCCAGGCCTGGCTACTTTGTTTTTGACCCAGCTCCCTGCTTCACACATCCCAGGAGGGAGCAGAGAACGCCCACGTCCTCAGGTCCCTTCCACTCACAGCAGACTGAGCTGCAGCTCCAGGCTCCTGGCCATTTGAGGAGTGAACCACTACTAGGAAGAGCTCTTTCTTTGACATAAAGTGACAATCAATTTTAAAAAATGAGAACACAAATGTAAATCTACTCTAGCAGAGTCTCTTTAGAAAAGAAGCCGACATCCTACATCCCAGCGCCTGGCCTTCCACCCACCCCCGGCGCGACTGCTAACCCCAGCTGCCCGCTAATGCCACCCCGGGGCAGCCGCAGCAGCGACCCAATGGCGGTGTCCCTCCCACCCAAGGGGGCACTTGCACTGTGCACCCAGGGTTCAGTCCCAGCCCTTGCAGGCATCTGGAGAACAAAGCACTCAGTGAAAACTCTGTGACACAGATAAATAAAGCAGGTAGAAAGGAAGGGGACCACCTACACACAGCCTACTAAGAACCCAAGCTGAGACCCCAGCACAGCCGTGCTCAGGAAGTGCACTACTGGGTCACTGCTGAGTCAGCACGACAGGAGAGGGAGACTAGCAACACAACCCTGCCCCTCTAACAAGCCCTGGCACTGGGCGACTGGTGCCTCCACCACACTTTCCCGGCTGTGGCTCAAGTGCCTCCAAGCCACCAATGACCGACGACTCTCTTCTCGTCCCCCCAGCAGCCCTGGATGGAGAGTCCCCAGGATGCTGTGCAGGCCTGGCTCTCATCGCCAAAACAAGTAGGTGTCCAGGTGTCCCGCCTCTCTTCCAGACCCACCCCACAACAACCCCTTCTTCCTGGCTGGACCGAGGGCCTTTTGCTAACCAGTTGTAGAGGAAAGGAGAGGCACCTCAGAACCTGTGCTAAGGGCACAGAAAGCAGCCATGCCAGCCCGCGTGCCGGCCCTGGGTGTGGAGGAAGCCCAGCACGGAGACCCACTCCCTTGGCGGGGGGGGGGGGGAGGGCAGAGCTGTTCATACATGGGCGGCTCCTGCACTCAGGCCTGGGGGATCAAGGCCCTGGAGGAGGCCGATCCTGGTACTGCCAACTTCCCCAAGAGCAGAGGAAAAATAGGCCACAGAGGCTCCAAACCAGCCTGACTGGTTCTACAGAGAAGCTCCTGAGTGCTCCGCCTTCCTCAGGTTAAAGAGAAAAGGCCCCAGCAGTGGCCTAGAGCCAAGCCCTAACCACACCCCTCCTTTTTCTCTCTCTCCCAGCCCACCCCATCCCCACCTTTCCCTGGGGTCGCCACCAGTGCCAGTGTCACCTCGCTCTCCCTTCTACCAAACAAAGCTGGATCACATGGCATTAAGAGCCAAAAATTAACAATCTGGCACATAGAAGGAAATACCTTTCTTTTCGTCCTTTTGGCCATTTTCTGGTGAGAAATGTAAAGAATAGCTGAAAGTAGAAAAAGAAACGCCGACCCAGACAGACAGAGCTGGAGAGAACTCCCCAAGGAGACTGAGAAACTTCAAACCCCTGACAAAGCCAGACGGCTAAAGGGGTGGAGGCGACTCCTCCTCAGACTCCAGGAAAAGCAACCAGGAAGCCTCCTCTCCCTGCCAGCCCCTCTTCCAGCTCAGCTGTCGGACGCCGGCACTGCAACACAGTGCATCAAGCCGCTGCCTGAGGTGCTGGGTGCCAGCTGAGGCCCCGTCCAATCCAGCTCCCTGTTAACGCACATGGGAAAGCAGAAGGCCCAAGTGTCTGCGCTCAAGGCCCAAGTTCCAGGCTCCTCTCTCCTGCCTGGCCCAGCCCCAACTACTGCGATCATTTTAGGAGTGAACCAGTGGATGGAAGAGCTGTCCTTCTCTAAAACTCTGCCCTTCAAGCAAATAAGTAGATATTTTAAAAATGAAAAGCGAGGGCCCGGCGGCGTGGCCTAGTGGCTAAAGTCCTCGCCTTGAAAGCCCCGGGATCCCATATGGGCGCCGGTTCTAGTCCCGGCAGCACCACTTCCCATCCAGCTCCCTGCTTGTGGCCTGGGAAAGCAGTCGAGGATGGCCCAATGCGTTGGGACCCTGCACCCGCGTGGGAGACCTGGAAGAGGTTCCAGGTTCCTGGCTTCGGATCGGCGCAGCACCAGCCGTTGCGGCTCACTTGGGGAGTGAATCATCGGTCGGGAGATCTTCCTCTCTGTCTCTCCTCCTCTCTGTATATCTGACTTTGTAACAAAATAAATAAATCTTTTAAAAAAAAAATGAAAAGCGAATCAGCTCTCCGGTGCCTACCCAGCAAAAGGCCCAGGGCAGTGGGCAGTGCTGCGATAACAGCATGCACCCAGAGCCAGAGCTTCGAGGACTAGCCTGGGGGAGCCGGCCTTTCCTGCAGCTTCCTCCCCACCGGCCAGGAAAGGGTTACTTCTGCTGAAGCCTGGAAGAGCCTCACGTGCAAGACTGCAAGGAGTGCAGGTACTGCACTCTCATCCTAACAAGGTAACTCAGTCACCTGTCTGGTCTGCCATGCTGCCCTTAAGGGAGGGCCAGGCCTGGAGCCCCACTCGCCCTCTCCACTGCGCCCTCCATCTTTGTCTTGGGTGGGAAAGTGGCTGACCCAGCAGCACCCCCCCACAGCACAGAGGCCCAGGCCATGGAGGGAGAGGGACGGTGGGCCCTGGGGCTGCAGGGTAATCACCATCTCTTGGCCCTCTTGGTATGCTGCGGCTACTGCCTCCCAGTCCGTTAATGGGCCTCAAAGTGCTGCCAGGGGAGGTCACTAAGCCCAGATGCTATCAGGGGGCCAAAGGTGGTGCCCAGCCCCCACCCCACTCATCGATAATGGGCCACAAAGTCTGGGCTTGACTGCATTCTAAACATAAAATATTCATTCACTTCGACATAATACATATGTAAGCATGTCCTGGGAGCTCCAGGGAGAAGAGAAACGCCAGCCAGGTGGCTAAGTGCTCAGTAGAAAGGAGTTCAGGGTCTTGATTAGCCTGGCCAATGCCCGCCAAGAACTGGCTGGTTCTGGCCAAGGGGACACAATCTATTCTAAAAACTCTGACTCTGAGGACGGCTAACCAACAAGCCTCCGGGGCAGACACCTTCCCCGTCCTCCCTCACAGTAAGACACGCACGTCAGTGGACCTTGGTCCAAGCTGCGGTCACACTGGACTGTCATCCGAAACACACCACGCCTCAGGAACCACTGCCTGTGTCTGTCCTTCCCAAAGTGCACAGGGCCTTTTATGATTTACCAGCTCCAGCTGCCGGTGCAGGCCCAAAGGCCAGGCCGGCACTCCATGAAGTCCGGGGACTCCTCCAGCTCCTGCTCTACTGTCACTCCCTCCCCGACCTCAAGAGCCTCACAGGACAGGAGGCTTCGCTTGGTGGTCTGACATCTACCACATCCCAGACCCTGAGCCCCAGCTGGGGTCAGAGGTCAGAGTCAGAGCCAGCACCCAGTGCTGCCCAGCTCAGAGTGAAAGTAAAACGCTAACTCGGCCAACGTCCCGGGAAGACACCTATTGTCAACCATGCAGCATGAGCGAGCCGCAAGGGGCCAGAACCCACAGCAGGGTCAAAGGACTGTGCCTGGGCACAGGACCCTGAACTTGGGCTTGCTCCCTTGGCAAGCGGCGCCCAAGCTCCTTCTGCCATTTACTCCCTGGAAAAGCGCCCCCTGTGGGCAATCCCAGGATCCTCTCCAGAGCCCTCGCCTGGCTGCCGAAACCCAGAGGTAAAGCTGCCCGCAAGCCATCCAGGCCCTCACCAGCCAGCAGCAGGTGAACTCTGGAAGCTGGACCGTCTCCACCCTTGTCATGGTGACTGCTGCTGCTGGCCGCAGGACAAGCAGGCACCCTGCTGACTGCTCTCAACTTTGCCAAGCCTCCAGGCCGGTGACCAAAGACTGGAAAAGAATGGAACAGAAAGCTCTGCTCACAGACTAAGACTCCACAGAAGTAGCAGGCCCAGGTCAGAACCCCTCTCTGGGACATGCAGAAGGCTGTTATGAAAAAGTGCAACTTGAACCAGGTGTCATGAATATCTCAGACAGGGCTTGTCTTTGTTTTATCTCCTACTTTCACTGTTAGGATGAAGACCGATTCTTGCGCTTCAGCACAGGGTAAGTGAGTGTGGTTGTGTGTCAGATGTGATCAAAGCGCTTCTGGAAACAGCTTCTCATCAGCCACATTTAAAAAAAAAAAAAGCTTGAGAGCAAGAGCAAGAAAAGAGATTGGAGACAACCACTGGGGTTTGTTTACCTATTTTCTGGCAAAACCAGTTTAAATAATTTAACTCTGAAAAAGGTGACTGAGGAGCTGTGGGGGGAGGGACTCAGCCCACCCTGCGCCCCTGCCTCCCATTCTAAGGCCGAGGACTGAGAGGTCTCTACTACCTGCTGACTGCTGACACGACCTGCTCTAAGGAAGCCACCGTTTCCCGACAGCCCTGGCCTTGTGACTCGCAGAGCAGCTTGTTTTTAAGGAGCACAGATATTTGCTTGGAACAGTCACCCCAGATTTTCCAGAGTTCGCGCTTTAACCTGAGAACTACCCGGAAGTGGCTTAGGGAAACCGAAGCCTAGAGGATGTAAAACCAGGCGTAATTCAAACTTCAGAGCACGACACCAGCACACAGCCGCAGCTCTGCCCAAGGGCAGGGCCCGTGTCCCAGCCCCAAGCCCTCAGCCTTGCCGAGCAGAGTGCTGGGGGAAGTCAACACGTGCCAGCAGCACCTCCACGTTTGGTAAACCCCACAGAAGTGCAACTCCACATCACCCTGTCAGACAGAAATCACTGTGGCCTGGACACAGGAGGTCCCACGGCGCTGCTCAGCCCCGCAGACGCCTGAGGGTGCCAGCTCCCCGTCGAGGCACGGAGAGTTCTCCAGTTAGGCAGGCTCCACCTGCTCAGCCTGCTCAGTTGTGAGAGAAAAGGACAGGAGGAGCCACCTCAAGGGGTCAGTGAAAGCAGCTCCCAGAAAGCAGAAACAGCTGGCCAGCGAGGCCAAGAGACAGCGGGCCCCAGCCCCAACGCCCCCGGCCCGGGGACTGGCGGCCCATGCGGAGCCAGCTGTCAGGCCCAGGAATGAAGACGCTCCCCACCCTTCCTTCTCCACACCCAGTGCACCCCAGAAACAAACAATCCATAAATAATAAAAGGGCCAACCAGTACGGAGAATTCCGTCCACGACGCCTCATGAGTTCCTAACTGTTCAAGTGACCGAGAGCACAGGGCGATAAAATACCAAAACAACAAAACGCTAACCAAAGGAAATGAGGTAGTGTTTTGTCAGAGTGGAAGGTAAAGAAAGGAGACATGCATGCTGTGTAACCACAGCTCTCCCCCAGGGCCTGGAGAGGGAAGCAACCAGGAGGGGAACACAGACAGGAGAAGGCCAAGCCCCGGAGCCGGGGCCGGAGGGTAGCGCTTCCAGCCTGGCTAGCAATCTCCACCAAGAAAGGTGCACCACGGACTCCACAGGGCAATCAGCAAGGGACCCTGAAGCAGCTTGGGACAAGGCAGGGCTGAAAGCCGACGCCTCTTGCCTCCCAAGTGACACCGGCCCCCAAAACTAGGCCGGGGTGACAGCCCCTAGCAGTGACTGCCGGGTCCTGGACTTGATGGGACTCACAGGAGCGAAGGGTAGGGAAGCGACCGCAGCGCCGCGTGGGGGGTGGGGAGACTGTGGAGAAGACACTTAACGGGGAGGGGGGAGAACAGCCATCCCCGCAGAGGGACACATTTGAGGATGAAGACACGAGCAAAGCGACAGCGTGGCAGCAGGCAGGGCGCAGGACGTGGGAAGCAGAGCAGAGCAGAGGTAGCTCCGGAGAGGACCGAGCAACAGGTTCTGTTCGCAGGGCAGAGCGGACAGAGTGAGGTCCCCGTGACCGACCGCAGGGGCCGGGGCGGAGGCGGCTGTAGCCCCGCGGGACAACACAGAGGGAAGCCAAGGGCCCGGCCAGCCGAACCCCGGGACAGAGAACAAGGGGCTCCCCAGCATTCGGAAGGCAGCGAGGGCTGGAAGCCCCAGGCAACCTGTGGGCACCCGGCGCGCATGACAGCTGGGAAACACGGAAGCGACAAAGGCCAGGGCGCTCCCGGAGAAAAGCAGGGAAAGTGATGGGAGCCAAGAGGAGGCGAACGCTTTGGAAAGGTGACGAGGGTGGAGCTGGTGGGCTGCGCTCCCGAGGGAGGAAGCAGCGGGGTGGGGGCGGCGCTGGGCACCTGCCAGCGGACCCTGCGGGTCACGACCGGACACCAGGAGAACCGGAGCGGGAGCGATGCGGGTTAGGGGTGCACGGCAAGCTGTATGGCAAAGCGCGGGGTGCTGCTGGCGGAGCAGGAGCGCGGCTGTTTGGAGCGTGGGTGGAAGAAGACCAGAAAAGGCCCCTGAGAGGGGAAAAAAGGGGGGGAAGACAGGGGAAGCTGAGGAGGTTAACACGGAAGAGCGCAGGAGGCGGCGAGGGGCGGGCGGTTGGCAAAGAGACAAGTGTGCAGTTCAAGGTGGGTCCCGGGTCAGGACTCGCAAGGGGGATGTGCGGGGCCGGACCCGGATGACAGGGCAGCCGACGCCTGCGGGATGGCAGCTGGGGCACGAGAAGAGCAGAGGAGGGAGGAGACTCCGCAAGGTGCAGGGGCCCAGCCAGAGAATTCGGGGAGCCCTCGGGGCCCCTTACCTGCTCCGTGTCCCTCTCGTTCAGCGTGGGTAGGGGGGTCCGGGCGCTGGACATGGCGCCGGTATCTCAGGGGAGGGAACCGAGAAGCTTGGAGTAAGGGAGGAAAGGGAAGGCGCGGAGCCCGGCCGGGCGGGGCTTCTCACAGCAGGAGCGCCCGCCGCATGGGCCCCGGCCGGGGGTGCGGGGAGGCCCGGGCAGCCGTTCACGCCAGCCCGGGGATGCGCCGCTCGGGCTAGGCCGCGCCGGCTCCGAGCGGCTCAGGACCGCACCCCCCCGACCCCCGGCTGGGCTGTGCCGCGTTTCGGCCGGGCTGCGCCGCTCCGCCTACTCTCTGCCGCCGCAGCCGGCCGCCTGCCTCGCTCCTCCCCTGCCCTCAGCGGCACTGCTCCGCGCCCGGCACACAGGCAGCCGCCGCCGGACCTGCTGCTCCCAACATGGCCGCCACCACCGCCGGCCCTCGGCTCTTTCCGCCGGCAGCAGCCGGAAATATCCGAAGCGCTTAGAAACGGGAGGGGGTCGTGCCTTCTCCCGGTCGGGGACTACGGGTGAATTCCGGAAACAGCCGAAGAAGGTAATCCCCGGAGACGCGCGCGCAACTCAGCGAGTCCGAAGGCCGAGCTTCGGCTCTGTTTACGGAAATCTACGAAGGAACTCCGGGCCCTCTAGAGCGCCCCGCCGAAGCCACGCCCACCGGCTTTTCTCCGCCCACATCAAACTGGCTTTCGGCAGTTTCCGGAAACACCCGAAGAGGCTCCGCGTGGTGAGCCGACCACGCCCCCGTCCCGCGGAGCGGCCGAGGGAGGCCATCGGCCATTTCCGGCAACACCCGAGGCCTGCCGAGCGCCCCCTCGTTGCTCCCCCGGGGTTCCCAGAGCCCGGGTCTTCGTTTCTTTTCGGCAGTTTTCGGGTATTTTCAAACAGTGAACCAGACGCGTGGATCCCTGCGCGTGTTTTTATTTGACTAACTAGGAAGCGAGACTGGTGGCTGTCTTTGCGGTTGGCATCCCTCAGCTGTGCGGCAGCTTCCTACTTCGTGTCTGCTCACACCTCTATGGGCACGATGGGTCAAATAGCAAATGCCTGCAAAGGACGGCATCCCACATAGGCGCCAGTTCTAGTCCTGCTTGTTCCCACTGCTGCCTTAGGATCAGCTCAGCTCTGCTGCAGCCATTTGGGCAATGAACCAGCAAATGGAAGATCCTCTCTCTGTAAATCTGCCTTTCAAATATAAATCTTAAAAAAATCCACCTTCTGGTTGTCATCCAGCCTACATCTTATCAACATCTGTCACCCGTAGGGACGGCCACCTATTACCTATTTACCTACTGCCCACTGCCCACCGTGGACCCCCGGGCTTCCATGCATCTGTCTAGAATGGTCTGAGGGGCTTTGCCAAGGCCAGCATCTCCCACACGCGGTTACAGGAAACTTTGGAGGCTCTGTCACCCAGCTGTGCCAACCTGAACATGCTCCCCTCCCTACACAGAAGGCATTCATTCCGTTGGAATTGGCATTCCAAAGAACATCTTTGAGTTTCATGTTCTTTCTTTATTTTTAAAGATGTATTTATTTTCTTTGGAAAGTCAGATAACAACTAAAAAGACAGAGGAAGATCTTCCATCCGATGGTTCACTCCTCAAGTGGCCACAATGGCCATACTGAGCCAATCTGAAGCCAGGAGCCAGGAGCCTTTTCTGGTTCTCCCATGTGGGTGCAGGGTCCCAAGGCTTTGGGCTGTCCACCACTGCCCTCCCAGGCTACAAGCAGGGAGCAGGATGGGAAGTGGAGCTGCCAGGATATGAACCGGTGCTCATATGAGATGCCTATGTGTTCAAGGCAAGGACTTTAGAAACTAGGGTACCAAGCCAAACTGTCCAGTAAGGTTTTCTTTTTTTAAGATTTCTTTATTTTTATTGCAAAAGCAGATATACAGAGAGGAGGAGAGACAAAGAGGAAGATCTTCTGTCCAATGATTCACTCCACAAGCAGCCACAACTGACGGAGCTGAGCCAATTTGAAGCCAGGAGCCTCTTCTGGGCCTCCCATGTGGGTGCAGGGTCCCAAGGCTTTGGGCTGTCCACTACTGCCCTCCCAGGCCACAAGCAGGGAGCAGGATGGGAAGTGGAGCAGCCGGGATTAGAACTGGCACCCATATAGGATTCCGGCGCATGCAAGGCGAGAACTTTAACCACTAGACTACTGTGCCAGGCCCTGTCCAGTAAGTTTTTAAAGTCCCCAGCAAGACATGCTGGGGAAAGAGGGCTTTTAAAAGATAATGCACATTTTTTAGTGGTGGAGTCTACTGGGGACACCCACTTGGGAGACCCTGAGTTTAAATTCTGGACTCCAGGCTCCGGCCTGACGTAGCCCTGGCTGTTGTGGGAAGGATAAAGCAGTTCTCTGTCTCTTAAATAAATAAATAAACTCCCCCCACAAAAAGAAAATATGAATTAAAAAAATCTTTTACAGATAGTGTACCTCTTCCATGTGGGAGACCTGAAAGCTCCAGGCGGGGCGGGGAGTGAGCCAGCTCTCCCTCCCTTCTCATGTGTACTGTCTTTCAAATTAAAATTTAAAAAAATTTTTAAAACAGCATGCGTTTCTCATGCTTTCAAAGATCGTCTACTTATTGGAGACAGCAGGTGCGCAGGAAGGGGAAGTCTCTACCACTGGTCCCACATCCCAGGCAGGTTGGCACCGGGAGCTGGCAGCTCCAGCCTGTCTCCGAGGTGGGTGGCAGGAGCCATTCCTGACACTCTCAAAGCTGCTTCCCAAGTCTGGCTCAGCAGGAACCAGAGGAAGGGAGCAGACCCTGGGCACTGGACCCAGGCACCTGCTCGGGTATGGGCCACAGGCATCACAGTAAGATAGGTGTCTTCCCCCGACCTTCTCACCTTGTTTCCCATTTCTCTCATGAGACAAACACATGGGCAAGCAGAAGGATGATTCTTCAGGCCTCTGTTAGCCTCAGTTTCCCCACCAGGAAGGTGAGGTCACTGCATTCATGAATTCTGAGATCCAGGAAGCCCCTGCCGCAAACAGGAAGTCAGTGTGTCCACTCTTTACTTCCTGCTAGGCTGTCTCGCACAGGACCTGCAGCAGCCTAGGCTCGTGGCACCTGGGACGTAGTGGGACTAACTGTGCTGGGCTGAACAGCTGCTCACAGTGGGCAGGGACCACAGGCCCCAAAATTTGGCTTAGGCAACAGGTCCCCAGAGGGGCAGGAGCAGAGAGGTCCCAGCGGTTATACACAAAGTGCCAGTAAGCCCACTGACAAGGTGCCAGTTGACTTCCAGTTCACAAATGCAGCAGGTGAAACCAAGCCCAGGCTCAGGCGAATCGGGAAGAGAGGCACAGCTAGATAGAAGTGAGAGGAGGGGTGTAAGTCTTCCTAAGGCTACAGACTAAGGAAGGTGGCCAGGACCTTAAGCCACCTCTGCGTGCCCCAGCCCAGCTCCAGTCAGCCCTTTGACCACTGAGAAAGAGGTTGGTTATGGTGGGCCCAGTGCAGTGTCCTAGTGGCTGAAGTCTCGCCTTGCACATGCCAGGATCCCATATGGGTGCCAGCAGCCCCACTTCCCATCCAGCTCCCTGCTTGTGGCCTGGGAAAACAATCGAGAATGGCCCAAAGCCTTGGGACCCTGCATCCGTGTGGGAGACCCAGAAGAGGCTGTGGGCTCCTGACTTTGGATTGGTACAGTTCCGGCCGTTGTGGCCACTTGGGTAGTGAATCACCAGGTGGAAGATCTTCCTGTATCTCCTCCTCTCTGCATATCTGACTTTCCAATAAAAATACAGAAATCTTTAAAAAGTTGGTGATGGCATGTCAAGGAGGAAAAGAGGGGAGGACAGGGGCACTGCCCACTGCCCTGCCCCACATTCCACCCCCAAAAATCTCTGCGAATCATCTGCCCTCTGGTGGCCAAAGGGAGACATGTTGTTGATTCCTGGGCCTGCTGTTACCTCTGAAATCAGGGTGCCGCAAAGCAAAGGAAGGGGGGTCTCACCCCACCTCCCCTGCACGCTGCCTCACCAGCCCCACTTGTGGCACAGGTTGCCTAACCAGCCTCCCATTCTAGACTCCCTATGATGCACCTGCCAGAATGACCCTCCTGTGCTCTGTTGGAAGGCCATGGCCAGCTCCCCTGAGGGCTGTGACCTAGGCCTGACTCTATGAGCCTGGGACCTGCTGGCACAGAGGCCTGCACTCAGGCCACGAGTTGGGTCTCATCTTTACCAAGAGGGTCCTACTATCTCCTCTGGCAATGGGCTCTGCATGTCATGTAGCTGCTCCTGGCTGGTGGAGCAACCTTCAGCCTGTGCTCAAAGCTTTGCTCAGTGTGGCATCAAGTCACCTTTGCCAACATGTCCTCCCCTCGGTGCCCTGACTGGCACCTCTCCCCGACTCCCACTCCCTCCCACACAGCCCTCATATCCCCGTGCCCTTGTGTTGGCGAATCAGGCTAATTCGTTGTCCCCACCATATCCCTCGGCTTCCCAGACACACTTCAAGATGTGGTCTAGGGTGGGCATTTGGCACAGCAGCTATTGCGTTGCTTGGGACAGCCACAATCCCTGTGGCTCAAGAGGTCAGAGCCGAACATCTCGTCAGTGTGAGGCCAGCGGTTTGGGAGCCCCTCCCCATCCTCAGCCGTATTTGGTGTCAGAATGGCTCTGCGTAGACAGTTTTTCTTCCCCTCCCAGTCCCTAAGGAAGGCATCAGAGAGGACAAAGGCTGCGGGAGTAGGGGGATGGCGTGGGGAGGCAGCACACACGGTCCTGGATGGATACCACCAGAAGACAACAGCATCCCCAGCCTGGGGGAGACCGCTAACGAGTGCGGGGAGTTCTCCTGGTGTTGCGGCAGGGCTGGGTACGGAGAATACCTCAGGGTGGATATTAAGCAAGCAGGCACCTGGGCACTGGGTGGGGTGGGTGGGGTGCTGAAGCGAGACCTTCTACCATACTCTTTATCTTCTAGCAGCCAGGAGGTACTCTCCAGTGGCTCCCCACCCCACACATTGAGCCCTGGGCTCCCTGTGGAGGCTGTGGCTGGAGTCATGGAGCAACCATGCCATTCATCACCATGGCAACTGTCCTCCACGGCCTCAGGAGTACACCCAAGAGGGCCCTTGACAAACATCTGTTGAGTATCTACAACACGGGGCACCCCCCCCAACGAAGGCCTCACAAGCTGGACACTGCCCATGGAGCTCCCAGTCCAGGCGGCCCCACCGTGAATCATGAGGAAAGATATCAAGCCATCAGCCTGCCTTGCATCTGTGAACACACAAGGCGTCAATGTAAACATGGCCACAGGACAGGAAGGACTGGAAAGCCACTGCAACCAGCCGTCATCCCTGCTGTGCCCAGGGCAAGTTGATGGTATTGTTCAATCCTTCACATTACCCAAGTCACAAGGTTCACCAGCCCTCAGACCTGAGAACTTGCTGACCCACACACCGGCAGAGCCACTCCCGACCCAACACAGTGTTTTGAGTCCTGGGCCTATTTTCCACGATACCTCACCATCTTTCCACCTGCCATAGACAAGGTCGCCACACACATTCTCGGGCTCCTTCTCCAGAACAAAAGGGACCCTGACCCAGCAGCCCAACAGGCTGGGACACTATGCACAACTCTACCTGTGAGCCAATCAGGAGCAGTGAAGCCAACCAGCAGGGACGTGGCCCTACAAACCACGCCTGCCACGGAGCCAACGGGACGTTTGAGGGAGCCACATGTGAGTTCTGGCTGACCGCAGCGAGGATGGCTCCATCATGGAGGGAAAGCAGCCTGGCAGAGACAAGAATGGGCCAGCTGATGGTCCAGGGCATGAGAAGAAAGTTCAGGCAGGAAAAGGCTTGGCTGAACTCCCAGCTGAGGCCAGGTTAGAGGAGGTTATGCAACTCAAGACCACAGGACACTCCAGCCCCACGTGCCCACTTTCCCTTTGTGGGTCTTGGAGGGCACCTCTGCCCCTGCAGGCCGACTGTGGCCATTTTTTACATGGAATTTCAGCTCTCTGGTAGAGTATCCCTGGGACCCTACAGTGGCCTCCCAAGTAAGTCAGAGGTATGATGCTAGCAGCAGGTGCACAGTACTCTGGTATGCCATATTGGAACACTCGGCTTCAGTGTTGGCTACCTTACTTCCGATCCAGCTTCTTGCCACAGGTGTCATGGGCTCAAGTACAGCAGCTCAGGCTATCACCTCAACTTACTTTCCAAGAGCTCCTGTCCTCTAAGCCCACAGTGGCCTAGACTGTGGGAGACCTAGGTAGAATTCTGGGTATTGCAGGCATTTGGGGAATGAAGCAGAGGATGGGAAGATCTTTCTCTGTGCCTCAGAGTAAATGCAGCCGGGAGTTATGATCCCCTTACCAGAGCAAAGGTGAGGGAAGGTGGCATGCTACCCCCACAGCCCATAGCAAGCCAGTCCCAGTTCCGAGGCCCAACACAGCACTGCCCTGGGGACCAACTCGCCACCCAGCACCATCTCCACGCTCCTGCATCACGAGTGGCTCTGGGACCCAGCTGTCCTGCCCAACCTCTTCAACCAAACAGTCCAGTCGGTGCTCTTAATAAAAAAAAATAATTTATTGTCAACAAAGGCGATATATATACAACAGAACAGGTGAACAAGGTAAGGGGAGTGACCAGAGCCCCAGGCGGGTGCTGGGCCTGTGCAGGGATGAAGTGGGAAGAGGTAATGAGGGCCTCCTGGCTCAGGAGCCTGAACAAGTGGGGGAGGAGAGGTGCCCCCCGAGGTAGTGGGACTCGGCTCAACCCCATTCTGACCACCTCCTCTGTGTAAGGCACTGTGCCGGGGGAGAAGGGTGGGGAGCCAGAGGGCGGGAGGAGGTGGGGACGGAGGTGCGGGTCAGCAAAGGATGGGGTGGGTATTCTCCACAGGCCCAGTGTCCCACTGCACAACAGCCTCCGACACCCGGGGTTGATATTTTCCAGCGCCCCAAGGTTCCAGCAGATACTGCCCAACAGGCAGTCAAGCGGGACTGCTCCAAGTTATAAGCCAAAGGCAGGACACTGGGTCTGCCCTCCCACCCGCCCCAGGAAAAGAACAATTTACACCCCACCCCCCGCCTCTGGCTGCCCTGGCCCAGCAGCACTGGGTCCTGATAGAACCGTGGGCCAGTCTGCAGTGTCACCTGCTCCCACAGCCTTGGAGCCCTGGGGGCGCTTGGACCAGTCCTGCAGGAGGCTGACGGCCGGAGGTTCCTCCATCCGCACGCGGATAACCTGGAGATCCAGTGTCCCGCGGAGCCCCGGTGGGGGAGCTGGCAGGGGTGGGAGCAGAAAGCAGAGTCAGGGTCCTGCAAGCCCTCAGCCCGGCGGTGTTTGGGAAGCTGGGGGCCAGGCGAGCCAAGGAATGCCAGGCCCAGACGCCTGCTCCCCCAACTCTACACTTTAGTGGACAACTCCACCTCAAATCACTGTGCATCCTGGCCTAACGGGTAAAAGCAGTGAGAGACCGGCTTTGCCCACCAAGCAGTGGACAAACAGGGCTGGGAGAGGAGTGCTGGACAGAGCCCTAGGTTGGTGTCTGGCTGCACTTCACAACGTCCACCCGATTCTGGCCCTGGCAGCAAGACCTGGGCCCCACAGCTCAGCTGTTCAGCTGAGGAGTCAGGAGGAGCTGCTGCCAGTGGGTAAAGTCAGAAGATCTAGACAGGGGACAGGGGCCGCCATGGAGCCCAGGCAGGAACAGCATGCTGTGCCCCGGACAAACAGTCCTTGCAATTGCTGCATGCCTGCAGGGAGGAGTCCAGCGGCTTTCCTTACGCTCTCTTCAGAGACACGAGGCTTTGAGAAGTGGCAGAGCAGACAGGTACAGTTTCTATAGTGACTTCTGGGCTGTCCCCAGGTTGACGATTCTGCTTGGAGCTCACATGAGCAGGCCGAGGGAGGACTGAACTCCACTCATTTCTTCCCTGACCAACAACGGCTTACCGAGCACCTATGACGTGCCAATGTTGTGCCACTCACTGCACCGACCGTTAGTGGTGACAATCAACACATCAACAAAACAGACGCCACATCGGAACCCCAGGGCCAGGAGGCAGGGTAGCCAGCTGCGTACAGTTTTAACAGCAAAGCAAGGGCTTAGCTAGATAGCAGGCTGGAAACAGCAAGTGCAGATGCCAGGCGAAGAGGGGAAATGTCAGGGGCCTGGTGGGGAGACCTTGGTGCCCCAGGGGTTCCAGCCTTGTTTGGAGTGTGTCAGGGCAGGGGCCCAGAAAGTTCTGAGCAGAGCACAACAGGCAAAGTTCCAAGGCCAGCCGCCAGGCCACGGTGGTGACAGGAGGGTGAACTCTGACCCCCTGCGGGGGTGCAGAGAGCCAGACAGGATGACCTAGAGGTCTGGCCCGAGGCAACAGGCAGGTGAAGGATGCAGCCAAATGGCTGGCACACACTAAGATGAGCCTTGGGGTCTGGCTTGGACCTGTCAACTGGGCAGCTGAGAGGGGCTGGAACCTGGGGCTGAGCAGGGGGCCTGACCATGGACCAAGGTGGGTGCCTGGGTGTGAGCCACAGCTGGAGGGACCTCCTCACTTCTTCACTCACAGAACACAGCCCCTGGAATCAGCACAGTACAGGACCGCCACACCCTGACCCAAAGTGCATGTATTCTAGCAACATAAGACAATGTGAGCCCTGCAGCACAGGGCCTGAGGGGCAACTTGAAAGAGAAACTGGAAAGCAGGCCACCGGCTGCCCCGGGCACAGTGGCAGGACCAGAGCACAGGACTGGATTTTACTGTGGGGAAAGCCAATGATGACCTGGCTGCAGAAACAGATTTCAGGTGGAATGTGGAAGATCCAAGTCTGCCTGAAGTGGATTCCAGAGATTGGGCAATTTCAGTTCCGAGAATACCTCCCAGCTTCGTGAGACAGTTTGGAGTAAATGGGACAGTGGCTAGAGGGAACGAGTGGCAAACAACAGTTGTGTGTAAACTGCTGAAGGTCCACAAGGGACGGCCGGGCGCTGGCAGCGGGGGGGAGGACAGAGCAGGTGGACTTAACAGACGCCAGGGGCGAGTTTGCCCTTCTGCAACGTGGAAATCAGTTCCGTGCGTGCTGCTTGTGGCCTTGTGGGAGAGCTTAGGAAGTTAGGGACTTCCCAAGCCAATGGACTTTGGGGCCATTTCTCCCTGCTGCTAAGGAGGAAGGTGGGAGGTGTGCGGAGGTGGGCAGAAGGAGGCTGAGGGGTGGTAGAGATGTAGGCCCCAAGCTGGGAGGACTGCCCAGCTGGTCCCAAGCCCCCGGCCTGTCACCTTCCTCCCTTGTTTGCTTCTCAGGGTCTGCTGGTCCCTTCCCCAGCTTGTCGGGCATCAAGGGCAGAGGCTCTGGAGATGTCATCACAGCCAGGGCCAGGCAGGCAGCCACTTTTCACCCACACTTTCTTGGTCAAGCTCTGTCCCAGGTGCCGAGGACCCAGACCCAGGCCCTCTAGTGCTTGGGCAGGTCTCCCTGTCCATTTCCTGGCCAGGGCTCTGGGTCTCCCCCAAACAAAGCAGTGCACAACAGGGGTGCTTTTCTGTCTTGTCTGCATGTGGGTCCCACAGCTCGCCTTTCTTCTGGCTTGGACACCCTTCCCTACTCTCACCCATGAGGCCCAAGGAACATTCTAGAAGCCTATGTGTCCCAGCTTGCTTCTCCTATGGGCAGGATCTGTTCTGAGAAGGCCACACTACTGCCAGGCAGACAGCACACAGCTGCCTGGGGCCCGCAGGCTCCCAAGAGCGGGGCTCTCTCCAGGATGAAGCTGCTGTCCCCGTGCCCGCTCTGCACAGCCTTGTGGTTGAGCCCTACCCTAAGCGGCTGGGGACAGAGCTGCCTGTCTCCTGTACCAACCGTACAGCTTCCCTCATGGCTGGGCCTTGTGACCACTCACTGCTCCTTTCCCTAGCGCCTCCTGTGTTTTCTGGACCACCCCTGCCCCCAGTCCGGTCTCTAGGAATCCTGCCCCTCTGCTACTATCTAGTCAGCTCAGGCAACCCCAAACAAGTCTAAAACCTCAGAGATCCTCCACTCATCTCCTCACAGGTCACCCTGGAACTCAGAATGAAGCCTCATCATTAGAGAATGATGGCAGAAGACCCCTACACAGTGGCACAGGCCAGCCGTGTAGGGCCATGCTGGGAAGGAGCCGGGGAGCGCCCAGCTGCAGGCAGAAGGTGCATTCCAGCATGCGTGGCTGGAACAGGACTCAAGCTGGGTGAGAGGTCAAACCGTGACCAAGAGGAAAGGGCAACCGAGTCAAGAAGGGCGAGACATCCTGGTGAATCAACAAGCAGGCAGGGTGTGCGTGCACCCTGCTCTCCAGGGATGTAAGCGTGCCGAGCGTAGCCCAAGCAGCACACACAGGCACTCTACGGCAGAGGCATGGCCCCGCCAGCCGGCAGCGCACTCTCACAGCTCTTGCATCCAGTGCTGCACAGCCTGGGAAAGCAGGCAGGCCGTTTCTGGGACACCTGCTCATTGCCCGCGAGCTGTGCCTGGCGTGGGGAGGGACAAAATGAAGCTGGCGTGGCCTTGCCCTACCCAGTCTCATCTGAACTCTGTTCACTGGCTCTGCCTACTCTGGCTACTGAAATGATGCCCCCAAAGATGTCCCATCCAAACCCCCAGACCTGTGGCAGATGAAGGATGCCGATGAAGTAAGGCTGCTCATCGGTTGGATAAAACACAACATACAGGCTTTGGCCTTAAAGGCCAGAGTGAGCCTGACATAGCAAGAGGCAGAAGGTGCATCCCGAGGGGGGAAGCAGCTAGGTCACAGCCACGGACGGCTGCCTGGGAGGTGGACGGGCCACTGCCACCTGTGAAGCTGGAGCAACGAGACCTCGGCAAGCCAGGCCACACGAGAAAGCCGAGTTTTCCTGTCTGTATCCCAATTTTTAGCTCAGTAGATTCACCATGCACCCCTGACCTTTGAACCATGCGCTGTTCTGAGCACTGGGTTTACAATGATGCGTTACGGCAGCCACCCGCCTATAGCAAGAAGATGCGGAGAGTCCGGGAAAGAAGACGGAGAGCTGTTTTTTTTCTTTGTTTATATTTAGTTGAGGGAGACACAGAGAAAGCCCCTGTGCATGGGCTTGCTCCCAAAGTGCCTGCAGTGCCCGGGGCCAGCCAGGCTGGAGCTGAGAGCCCGGCCTGGGTCTCCCTCATGGCTGCCTCCCAGGGTGTGACGGAGCCAGCAAACTCATACACCCTGATGTAGCGTGACAGTGTCCCAAGTGGGATCGGAGTGGCCAGGTCCAAGGTCTGCCCTGACATCTACTGTCTCCTGAGATACAAGTTTCTGAAACAGCAATGGGTGTTTAGCCCAACTATTAGGATACCTGTGTACCCCACGTCAACTGAGCTGAGTCCAACACCCAGTGCCAGGCTCCCTGCCACATGCCTGCTGTGCACACATGGACAGTCAGCCACCTCTGCAAACTTATTTCGCTTGAATAAGTTCATTCTGGCTGTGAAAACAAAATCAACCATGCCTGGTTCCAGCTCAGGTTCCTGGTTCCTGTCACCACATGAAAAACTTGGACTGTGCCCCTGGTGGCTGAGTTTTGACCCTGCCCGGTCACAGCCGTCGCAAGCATTCGTTGAGTGATACAAAGGATGGGAGATTTCCCCTGACCCTCTGCCTCTCAATGGAATACAAACCACCAGGCCACAGCACAGATATGAGTACCGAGTGCCATTACTGGGCGCTGACTGGCTGGCGTCCCCAGGCAGGAGTCTGTCCCTGGTCGCGACCTGTCTGCTGACACCTGCCTGCTGCAATGGCTGGGCAGCCCCAGAGGAGGTGGACACGGGCACCAGCCTCCCGTGTGACACAGCTGTTAGGTTTCTAGGCGGCGGCAGCACAGCTCTCTGACCCAACGGCTACTCCCATGAAAATTCCTAAGAAATGCTGAGAAAAACTTATCGCCTGCCACCTCCCCATCAGTTAGACAGCCCATCCGAGGCAGCGTCCCTCAGGGCATCCAGGCACCTACCTGAGGGGCCAGGACCAGAAACGCTGTCCACCCGCCAACCTACTTGGGTTCTGTTGGAGGAGCTCACCTGGAGAGAGCTCCTCCGGCTGGCCAGCCCCCGCCGTCCGGCCCTGCTGAGGTGGGCCCTTGGCGTCGGCAGCTCTGAGCTGCGTGTGGGAGAACAGCTGGAGGACGAAGCCTGGGGGAAAGCTGCCGTCGGTGAAGTGTCGGACCTCGGCCGGTGCTGCGAACGTCTCAGTGGGTGATTCGGGCGATGGGGGATCTGTAGGGAGATGAGGGGCCCGTGTGAAGGGAGCCAGAATCCCAGGTGAGAGCCTGAGGCCTCAGGGCACTACTGAGGCCTTCTGCCCACGCCTCAATCCTCACCACCAGGTTTGCCCTCACCTGGGTCCGGGCTTTTGGTCACGGCTCTGCCCCTCTTCTTCCGGACCGGCTCCTCCCCGGCTGGGTCCTTCCACCTCAGGCCCCGTGGCTTCTTGCTGGCTGGCTCAGCGACGGGGGCGGCTGCAGGGGGCAGAGACCTTCCGCCAGGCCTGAACCCACCACCCTAGGCCTCCTACACCCTCCCTCCGACCCCTCTGGCTCCCCTAGGGACTGACCAGGAAGCTCGAGGGGGCGGAGTCCCCTGGGCCGGATCCTCCGAGGCAGTGTCGTGCTGTCCTCCGGATCAAGGAGGACAACAATCTCTGCTGGTGTCTCAGCAGGGTCCGGGAAGGAGGCCTGGTCCGGCTGCGTGTCCCGCCCTGAGTGGGAAGTGGGCAGAGCCTGGTGAGCCGGGAGCTACACGATGGGCCCGCCCCTCCTCCTCCCAACCCCAGTCCTGAGCAAGCACCTGGGCCGGGAGAACACGGCTGCTCCGCACCAACGTTGTGCAGCAGGGCCACCCCTTCGCCCCAGGCTTCCAGGATGTTGCCCTTTTCAGAAGGGCTCAAGTCCAGGGTGTGAGGGTGCTGCTCCAGAATGTGTGCTCGGGCCGTGTCAGCAGAGGGAGCCCGGATTTCAGCGCCACACACCATGCACAGCGCCCGCCCGCTGCCTCCTGGGCTGTTGCCCACCAGGAACTCCTGCTCCCAGGACACCTGCTGCCTCGGCTCCTCGCAGCCGGCCTCCAGCAGGCTGGGCCGTGGCGGAGGGGTCTTCTCCTGCTGGGTGACTGCACAAGGAAAGGAGACACAACAACTAGCAGTGCTGCAGTGGGATCCCCACAGGTTCTGGGGTTTTGCAGCGGGTGGGGGCTTCCCATCCAAAATCGAAAGCAGCCCCTTCTAGGCCCGGAGAGCCTCACGGAGCACAGTCCTCCTTCACCTCACAGTGGGGTCCTGAACCTTAGAACTACATGTTTCCCCAGCAGGCTCTGGACTGCGCACACCTGGGTTGACCACTGCGATGATGTCGCCCCAGAAACCCATGCATTCCCTCTCCCTGACAGTTGGCTGACCGCCGGGCCGCTGGGCCCACTTTCATAGCGGCAAGGCCAGAAAAGTACATCACTGATATTCACCCAGAGGAGGTGCCCACAGGCCTCCCTGCTGCTCCAGCTGCCTCTCCCACCCTGTCAGCCCACCTGTACCTACCCCTTGGGTATGGAGCATACACCCCAACAGGCAGGAGCGCTATTCCGCACATAGCGGGCAGCTCCAGGCTCGTGACAGCAGGGCTAACCCCAGCAGGCATTTGAGAAGGTCCCCGGCCTCGGGCTACGCTGGGTGGCACCTCTCCTGTGTGACCACTGACAGGAATCCCACCTCCTGGTCACAATAGGCCCTCCTCCCACCACTGCTCCTAGTCAGCACCGGCAGCTGCAAGGTCCATGATGCTAAAGCCAGAGGGCAGTCCTTCAGCTCCACCAGGGCCCACGGCGTTCTCCAACCAGCCTCTCTGCTCACCCGGCTGCCACTGCAGCCTCACTTCCTTGGGGCCACCTCCATTCCCCCAGCTGGGCACCCCTCCCCTAGGGTCTGTGTGCCCACTCTTCACATCACACTGTCGGCTCCACGACAGCACGGGTGCTGGACAAGGGCCGGCCTCCATCCAAGTGGGATGTCATCATGGGACACCTCCAGGGCTTAGGCCTTGACCCCTTCTGCCGAGAAACCTCCCGGCGCTGCCTGCCTGCAAGTGTGAACCTGGGTCTCCTCCCTCCCTGTCTCACTGGAGGCAACCGTGACAGGCAAGTTAAACTTGCCACAATCCAACCTCAGTTGCCATCTCCCCACAAGTCCGTCCACCTCTCCCCAGTTCATCCTTTCACCCCAAATCCTTCCAAATACTTGTACCTCAGGGGCGTTGCTCTTGCTGTTCTTGCTAAAAATTTTTAAAATCTATTTATTTGAGACCTCCCGCCCCCCCCTCCGCCCCCGCTGGTGCAATTTTCAAATGTCGGCAACAGCCGGGGCTTGCCCAGGAAGGCAATCTGGGTCTGTCAGAAACCCAACCCTGGGCGCCTTCCTCGCCGGCTGCCTCCCAGGCACACATCAGCAAGAAGCCGGAAGGTGGAGCAGAGCTGGACTGAACAGGGGCCCTCCCCCACGGATGTGACCTTGCTGAGCCACGTCTTTTTTTTTTTTTTTTTAAGATCTACTCATTGTTTTTGAAAGGCAGAGTTACAAAGAGAGATTTGCCCATCTACTGGCTCTCTCTCACAATGGCCATGGATGGGCCAGGTTATCCGGGTCTCCCATGTGAGTGTAAGGGTCCATTCGGGACACCTGCTGTTGCTCGCCTAGGCCACTGGCAGGGCGCTGGAGAAGCAGCAGAGTGAACTTGACCAGAGCCCAAAGGGGGATGCGCTGCTCTGGCCACCCGCCTGCGTCCTCCCACTTCTCCTTCCCCTGGCCACCTCCCACCATCCTCAGGCCTGCACGCCAGAGGACCACCACATGAGCCTTCGCTGACCATCAATCCAAAAGACAAAAACACACCTTTCCCACCTAATTTTGCTTCTGTCTGACACATGTACCGCCACAACACATGTGCATGGGTTTACCCATCTCCCACCGTTGGCATACAGGCAGAGCAGGCAAGGTGGACCACAGACACTGGCCCACTGGTGACAGGATTCCACAGATAGCTCCTCCCCCAGGCAGGACACTCCATGAATATTTATTTAACAGGAGCAGGGAGGAGAGCCCGCCTTTATTTCCCTCAACAAGGCTGACATCCTCCTGATACCGGGAAGGACAGGAGGCAGGGGCCGTTCTGTTCCCTGCTCCCCCCAAGGAAAGCTGGAAGGTGAGCAGAGAGGGCCTCATACTCCCTCAATGCTAATTCTTCCTTGAAGGCGGCTTTGTTTTCTGTTGCTTTGCCAACTACTGAGCTCGGAGACCATGGAGAACGGAGAGGAGGCCCAGGGTTCCCGAACCCCTCCCCACGCCCAGCCAGAGCCGGTTCCCTAAAGGCGGGCACTGCCTGCGGCCCATTCATCAGCCTTGACACCTGTGGCTTTTGCAAGTGGAAGAGGTGGCTAGGGGAACCGGGGAGAGCACCCAAGTCCTCCGTTGGGTCGGCGGCCCCGCTGGCCTTCACCACCCCACCTACCCCCCAATTCCACTCTGGACAGCACAGCTGCCGCGCCCAGGTCCGGGCCTAGAGGCCTGGTCGCCCCTCGGCCTGCAACACAGCCCGGCCAGTGAGCTCGCCGAGGAGGGAGGCTGCGGGGTAGCGGGAGCGGGTGGGGGTGGCGGTCTCCGGGGCTCAGGACCCAGCCGAGGGGACGCTCGGGCACCGGAACATCCGGAGCGTCTGGGGCGTGGATCGAAAGCTCCAGACCCTGGGCGGGGGGAGGCCCGAGATTCCAAACCGGGTGGGGGAGGAGCAAGAGCGCGCCCCGGTCCCCGGCTGGGAAGCGGAGCTGATGTCTGGGACCCCCTCAGAGGGGACGAATTTGGAAAGTGGGGGTTGGTGGGTGTGTATCCGGACCATCCCCCCCTCCTGACACACACACACACACACACACACACACACACACACACACCTTGACCCTGGCGGAGGCGGATGGGAGGGGTTTGCACCCCGCAGCCAGAGCACGACACAGGAGTGGGGCTCATCCTCACCTCTGAGCCTCGGCTCGGGTCGCGGGATCACGGCCACGACCACCGCCTCATCGTCTTCCTCCTCGTCGTCTTCGCTTTTGAGCTTCACCTCGAAGCAGTCGAGCGCCGAGCCCTCGGCCCCCAAGGCCATGGCGCGGCCCGGGCGAGCGCGGTGACTGGATGCCGGGCGCGCAGGCCTCCCGCCCGCGCCCGGCCCACGGCCGCCGTGTCCAGCGCAGCCCGCGTCCACGCCGCGCGCCCGCCCGGCCTCGGGGAAGACAACTCACAGAAACACCACCCCGGGCGGGGAGGGTTCAATCCGGGGCCCCAGACGCCGCCGCTCCCTGTTTATAGAAGCCCAGGGTCTGCGCCCGCCCTCCAAGCCCGCCCATCGTCCGGCGCGGCCAATGGCGGCCATCTCCGCCCTGGTCCCGCCCAGGGCACGCGGTCCGTTAGCAGCCGGGGGACCCGCAGGGCGGCGTGAAGGCGCGCGGGCTCGCGGCCGCCCCCCTGAGCCGCGGACCCCCACGCACCCCAGGGCCGAGGCGGCGTGCGCGCGCGCCGGTGGGCGGGAAGGAGACCCCCCGAACGCGTCCGGGCCGGGGGCACCCAGCGCTCTTCGTGGAGACGCCCCCGCCATCCGCCGGCCTCTGCGAGCGGCACGAGCGCTGGCTTCCTGGAGCCCCCAGCATTTTGCTCAGAATCCCTTTCAGCTCCGGAAGGCGGGAAAGCGGCTAGGGTCTCGGGCTTGGGCGGGCGGAGCCGGATTCGCCTGTGGACTGGCCGTGTGACTTTGGGCATGCTGAATTCCTTCCTTCCTTTTCTTTCAGAAACCTTTGGGAAGCAGGGACTGTAAAAAATGTGGAGGAACCGGCTAGCCGTGGGTGTGCGCGCCACAGTAGCTGTGCTGTCATTTTATCAATTGTGTCCTTTTTATACTTTTAAAAAACGATTTATTTTATTTTTATTGGAAAGGCAGATACACAGAGAGGAGGAAAGACAGAGGAAGATCCTCTGTCCGACGACTCACCGCCCCCCCAAGCGACCATAACAGCCAGTGCCGAGCTGATCTGAAGCCAGGAGCCAGGAACCCCTCCGGGTCCCCCACGCGGGTATAGGGTCCCCAAGGCTTTGGGCCGTCCTCAGCTGCCCTCCCAGGCCACAAACAGGGAGCGGATTGGAAGTGAGGCCACCGGGATCAGAACCGGTACCCACATGGGATCCCGGCACTTTCAAGGCGAGGACCCCAGCCGCTAGGTCACCGCGCCAGGCCCGTTTTATAGGTTTTTAGTGTCATTTTGAGCACAGGAGGCAGATTTCACGACCTTTCTCAAGGACATACAGCCGTCCCCTGCCCTCCCTGTCCTGAGTCCTGTAAGCAGCACCCTGTCTTCTCTGAGGAGACCCTCCTGAGAATTCAGTTGAGAGCATGTGAAATCTGACACAGAAAACCCATCAAGAGAGGATGACCCAAGGCCTTAAGACCCTGTCCCCACGTGGGAGACCCCAAAGAAGCTCCAGGCTACAACAACCTTTCTGCCATAGCGGCCATTTGGGGAGTGAACCAGCAGACGGAAGATCTATCTATATTTAGGAGGTTTTTTTTTTTTAACATTGGAAAAGCAGATATACAGAGAGGAGGAGAGACAGAGAGGAAGATCTTCCATCCGCTGGTTCACTCCCCAAGCAGCTGCAATGGCTGAAGCTGAGCTGATCCAAAGCCAAGAGCCAGGAACCTCCTCCAGGTCTCCCACGCAGGTGCAGGATCCCAAGGCTCTGGGCTGTTCTCGACTGCTTTCCCAGGCCACAAGCAGGGAGCTGGATGGGAAGTGGAGCCGCTGGGATTAGAACCGGTGCCCACATGGGATCCCGGCGAGTTCAAGATGAGGACTTTAGCCGCTGGGCCCGGAAAATCTTTCTGTCTTTCCTTCTCTCTGTAAAACTGCTTTTCCAATTAAAATAAATCTTTAAAAGGAAAAAAAGAATAATAATAAGAAGAAGACCTGTGTTATGCCCAGAAATTCAGAATAATGGGGTGGGTCAGGAAAGGAGGCACAATTAGTCTGAGGTTAATCTGGAGTGTTTAAAGGGAATAATTTTATTATTCCCAAGTGTATCCAGTCCCAGTGGAGGATGACCCATAGCCTGGGACCCTGCACCTCCTGACCCAGACAGGAAGCCTTTTGGGAAGTAAACCAGTGGATGAAAGATCCTGCTCTCTGTTGGCTCTGCCTTTCAAGTGAATAAATTAAAAAGTGTGTATATATATATATATACATATATATATATATATATATATATATATATATATATATAAAAATTGGAAAGTCAGATTCACAGAGGAGAGACAGAGAGAAAGATCTTTCATTCTTTCATGCTCTGGTCACTCCCCAAGTGGCCGCAGCAGCCAGAGCTGAGCCAATCTGAAGCCAACCTTTCCTCAGCTACGTCCCTGGTATTCCTTGCAAAGAGGGCTCTGAATGCCTTACCGATGGGCGTTCACATGGTTATGTATAAAGAATAATGCAGGATTGAAACCTGTGTGGAAGGGTGCAGCACAATGGCTCAATTGGCTAATCCCCGCCCCTCTCCCCGCAAGTCATGGGGTCCCCTCTGGGCACCAGTTCTTGTTCCAGCTCCTTGCTTATGTTCGGAGAAGGCAGCAGGGGACGGCACCGGTGGGACCCTGCACCGGTGTGGGAGACCAGAAGAAGCTCCTGGCTCCTGGCTTCGGATCAGCACAGCACCGGCCGTTACACTCACTTGGGGAGTGAACCATCGGATGAAAGATCTTCCTCTCTGTGCCTCCTCCTCTCTGTTTATCTGCCTTTCCAATAAAAATAAATTAATCTTTAAAAAATTTTATGTGAAAAGCTCAGCAAGTTCCCAAGAACTTTCTGTTAGCAACAAAATGAAAGTTTAAGGGTGATAAATAAATCAATCCACTGGTTATAGCTTGACAGCATTCTTCTCTCCCTTCCTCGGGGACAAATACAATAATCACTCATAGCGCAGCCTACAGTGTCCTGGATTTTATGAGACAGAGTTGCCGAGGGAGGCCTCAACTCCAAGTTGTCTCATTCCTGTACCTCCCTGGAGCTAACCGTCGCTGTTGAATGAATCAGAGGGGCACCCTGGGTTCCAGCACACGTGGGAACAAACTAAATCAAGCACCACTCAGCTCCGAGAGCGCCTGCGTGGTTGCGGTTCCTTCCGCTGCACCTGCTGGGGACCAGGAGAGTCTCCAGGCCTCTTGCCTGGCTCAGGGTCCCACCTGCTGTGGGATTGGAATCTGCCTTGTTGAGACAGCCCCCTGTGGAGGAGTAAGCACAGAGCTTTATTAGACAAAATAACTCTTTTTTTTTAGGATTTATTTTGGGGTCAGGGCTGTACATAGTGAACACTCTATCCTGATCTCCCATGTGGCTGGCAGAGGTTAAGGCACTTGGGCCATCCTCTGTGGCCTCCCAGGATGTCTGAGCCAGGGAGCTGGGGTTGAGAGCAGGCAGGACGCCAGCCCCGCTCCCCTGTCAGCCTCCCCAGCGGCAACTTTCCTTGCTGCATCCCAAGGCCAGCCCCCTGGAAGCTCCTTGACCTGGTGACTGTGACCTTGGAGCAAGATGGGAAGGAACAGCTCCTGTGCTAATGCTGCTGCGGTAATTTTGCGTGGTGTCCCTGGACATGCTGAAATGATACACTTCCTGTCGGCACAGTGTTCACTGTGGCTGCCCAGTGGGGCCTTGGTGACAAGACGGGGCTTGCTGACATGCAAGTGGGCTGCTGCAGCAAGCCAGCTCAGCCAAGTTCCCAATGGGGAGGGGCTGTCAGCAAGAGCGAGGGCTTGGCTCCTCAGCAGCTTGCCACTGTGTCTTCAGACCAGGCCAGGCTAGCTGGTTCAGTGCTCTGACCATGGTCACCTTGACATCACCTCAAAAAGAAGGACCAATTAAAGATGTCATGTGGGTCAATGTGTTCAACCATTCAGGTCCTGAAGCTGCACAGACTGTGGCACAGTGGAGTGGCCCGGTCCAGCCCCTGCATGTGATCAGAGCCCCCCATGTCTTGGCCCCCATGTCAGTGGGGACCCCTCTGTTGTTCCACTGTGAAATTCGGGAGTCGTCCTAGTCCCTCACGGTGTGCGGGTGCCTGCCAGGCAGGTCCATTTCTTGTCCATCTTCAGGATTCCAGTACGGGCCAGAAACCAGCTCTCTGCCTTCATGTCAGGGCTCAACCCAAGTGAGCTGCAGGAAGTTGGGGATTCATTGGTTCATGGAATTCGAGGAAGGGCAGGGAAACATGTGAACTTCAGGTATAGCTGGATCCAGGATGTGCAAGCCATCCAGGTGTTCTCTCACTCTAGCAGGGCGTGTCCCTCTGACTCGACTCACAGATGTCTTTTCCCACTTGGGCAGCTGTGGCCACTGTGGTCCACAGACAAGGGTCCATTCCTTGCACATTTCACACCTTGCTCCTTCCACTGCCCGCACGGCCTTCTGGCACTGAGCGCTACAGGACATGCAGATATCCACAAATGACTCTGTAATTCTTGAAACTATACTTTGGTGTCATGAGTTGATGTGAGTCGGCTCGATGGGCAAGAGAAGAGTTTCTAGAAGCTGTTCTAACTCCCAGCTGCACGGTAGGGGCTGACCCCAACATATGTGACATCAGTTGTGTAGCAAGCTAATCTTCTGCAATGCTGGCATACCATTTGGGTGCCAATTCGAGTCTCAGTTACTCCGCTTCCATTCTAGCTCCCTACTGATGGCCTGGGAAGGCAGCAGAGAATGGCCCATGGTCTTGGGTCCTTGCACCCATATGGAAAACTTAGAAGAAATTCTTCATTGCTGGCTTCAGATGGTTCAGCTCCTGTCATTGTAACCATTTGGGAAGTGAACCAGCCCTAGGAAGGTATCTCTCAGTGTCTTCTCTCTGTAAATGTGCCTTTCAAATAACAAAAAATAAATACTTTAAAAAGATGTTTCAACAGCAAAAGCAGAAATAGACACTAAGATTATAACAGCATGGTAGTCTGGTGGCTAAACTCCTCATCTTACATGAGCCGAGATCCCATAGGCATGCCAGTTTGTATCCTGGATGCTTGGCTTCCCATCCAGTTCACTGCTTCTGGCCTGGGAAAGAAACAGAGGATGGCCCAAAACCCTGGGACCCTGCACCCATATGGGAGACCTGGAAGGGGCTCCTGGCTTCAACTCAGAGCTCAGTTCCAGCAGCTACTTGGGGAGTAAACCAGCAGATGGAAGGTCTTCTGTGTCTCCTCTCTATAAATTTTTCTAATAAAAATAAATTAACCTTTAAAAATAATTATAACAATATATAAAAGTTTTTTTGAAATAATATTGCAAATTGATACACACCATGATTATGTAGAATAGATCTTCCATCCTCTAGCGTCCATTGCGCATGCCCACGACAGCCAAGGCTGAGCTGGGCTAAAGCTGGGAGTTCCAAGTCTGGGGCCCTGCTGTGTGGCAGGGATCCGAGGACCTAGTACCTGCTGTGCCCAAGGATGCACAAAGCAGAAGGCTGGACAGGAAATTGGAGCTGGTGCTTGAGCAAGACACTCAGCTATAGATATGGGCATTGCAAGTGGTTCCTTGACCACAGCACCAAACACCTGTCCCCGATAAATAAAACACATCAAGAAACACTTTTTTCCCTATGTGTAATGTTTAGTATTATTATTTAAATTGTTACCTTTATGATGTTGCTATTCTGAAGTGATCTAAGAGAAAGATGTGTTTAAACTGTCTTTATTTTTAATATTACTTGTATAGTTGAGAAGGGTGTATGCCCTCGTGGGTCTCTGACCGGGGGTGGGGGAGGGTTGAGGCACTGAAGAAGGTGAGTGAGACAAATGCTTCAATTTTCCTTTTCTCCTATGATCTTAGTGGGAGCAGGAGGGGTTAAATTTTGTTGTCCAACTACAACAGCAACCAGGGAAGGGGGAACACTCATTTGATGACACCTTAGAGACTTTGATGAGAGCGAGGTCTTCCATTTTTTGGTTCATTTCCTAATGGCAGCAGTGTCCAGTGCTAGGCCGGGTCAAAGCCAGGAGCCAGGAGCTTTTTCTTAGCCTCCCTCGTGGGTGCAGGGTTCTGAAGAGCTGCCCTGTCTACTGCTGCTTTCCCAGGTCATTTACAGGGAGCTGGAACAGAAGAGGAGCAGCTGCTCAGACCGGCACCCACGCAGCATGCCAGGATTGCAGCTGGCAGCTTGACCCACCGCACCACACAGCCAGCCCCTTTTTAGATTACCTTCTTTCACTTAGTACTGCTCGTTTGTACCAAGTGACCTCTAATGACTGTTCATGATTCAATACCCGCTGTCTTTAGTTCTGACCCATCTCCATTGCTGGATGTACCACAATTAGCTTACTCTGGCTTCTAATGAATGGTTTCTTGGTTGCTCACTAGACTCCTTTGGGTAAAGTCCATGGAGAGTGGTTCCTGGATCGCTGCGGTAAGACTGTACACATTTTGGTAGGAAACTCCCAACGGCCTTCCAGAACAGTTAACGCATCCTGCATTGCCGCCAACAATCACTGTTGTCTATATGTTTTATCCATTCTGATAGGATGCGGAAGTATATAATCGTTATGCTGATTTGTCATCACTTTACTGGTAATATAGAACATGCAGCACATTTTATACATGATTGAAAGATCTATTACTTTATACTTGAAAGGCAAATTTACAGAGAAAAGGACAGAACGAGAGATTTTCCATCCTCTGGCTCAATCTCTAAATGGCTGCAGTGGCCAGAGCTGAGCTGATCTAAAGCCAGGAGCCAGGAATCTGTGGGTCTCCCACAGGGATGCAAGGTCCCAAAGCTTTGAGCCATCTTCTACTGCTTCCCCAGGCCAGAGGCAGGAAGTTGGATGGGAAGTGGAGCAGCCAGGACATGAACTGGTGCCCATAGAGGATTGCAGCGCTTTAAAGGTGAAGATTCAGCACTATGGCACCAGGCCCTAATGGGATGCTGGAGTTGCAGATGAAGACTTAACTTACTATGCCACTGTTGCAGCCTCATTTTATATTCTTTTTTTTTTTAAGATTTATTTATTTTTATTACAAAGTCAGATATACAGAGAGGAGGAGAGACAGAGAGGAAGATCTTCCGTCCGATGATTCACTCCCCAAGTGACTGCAATGGCCAGAGCTGTGCCGACCCAAAGTCAGGAACCAGGAACTTCCTCCAGGTCTCCCATGCAGGTGCAGGGTCCCAATGCATTGGGCCGTCCTCAACTGCTTTCCTAGGCCACAAGCAGGGAGCTGGATGGGAAGTGGAGCTGCCGGGATTAGAACTGGCACCCATATGGGATCCCGGCGTGTTCAAGGCAAGGACTTTACCTGTTAGGCCACGCTGCCGGGCCCTCATTTTATATTCTTATATGCCATCTGTCTGTCTTCTTTGGTGAAGTGTCTGTGAAGTTCTTTAATTGGTTTGTTTTTTTTTACTGTTAAGTTTTACGGGATTTTTCATTTACTCTGGCTAGCAACACTTTATCAGATATATATTGTGCAAATATTTTCTTTCTGTCTGTGACTGATTTTATTCTCTCTCCTTTTAAAAAATGTATTTATTTTGTAACGAAAAGGCAGATGTACAGAGAGAGTAAGAAACAGAAAGATCTTGCATGCTCCAGTTCATTGCCCAAATGGCTGAAACAGCCAGAGCTGAGCAGATCCAAAGCCAGGGGCCTCTTCCGAGTCTCCCCTGGAGGTGCAGGGTCCCAAGGCTTTTGATTACCCTTGTTGCTTTCCCAGGTCACAAGCAGGGACCTGGATGGGAAGTGGCACATCAGGACAAGAACTGATGACCATAGGAGATACTAGTGCAGCAAAGCGAGGATTTAGCCACTAGGCGATGGTGCCAGGCCCTCAGAAAATTTAAATACGTAAATTCTCCTATATGTGCTTTCATGTACCTAGATATCAAGAAAATGTGTTGAAATGTTAGCAGTAACTGGGAATCTAGGTGAAGAGTGTGTAGAGCGGCATGGTACTAATTGGCTACTTTTCTGCAAGCTCATGATGTTTCAAACTGAAACCATAGGGAAAAACAAAGCTGTTGTATGGTTTAGATACAAACAGGAGAAGTAGAATAGACAAAGAAAATCGTTACAAAATTAAGACAATGCCAATCATGCTAAGATGGATGGAACTGAAACAAACGGAAGCTTCACTGGGAGTTGATGATTTCCTCATCTGGGTGTAAAGGTATGACTTTCCTTCATAATTATTCATTAGACTCTGCATACAAACTCAGTGGATTTTTTTATGTATTTATCCTTCACAAAAGAAAAAAAAAGAGTATGCTATAGAAATACTTCGAAAAGGTGCCCGGCGCTATAACCTAGAGGCTGAAGTCCTTGCCTTGCACGCTCCAGGATCCCATATGGGCACTGGTTTGTGTCCTGGCAGTCCTGCTTCCCATCCAGCTCCCTGCTTGTGGCCTGCAAAAGCAGTTGAGGACAGCCCAAAGCCTTGGGACCCTGCACCCACTTTAGAAACCCAGAAGAAATTCCTGACTGCTGGCTTCAGACTGGCACAGCTCTGGCCGTTGCAGCCACTTGGAGAGTGAATCACCAGACAGAAGATTTTCCTCTCTGTCTCTCCACCTCTTCTCTGTATACCTGACTTTGCAATAAAAATAAGTGAATCTTTAAAAAAAATGATCTCAAAGAAAAAGTAGGATAAAAAAAAGATTGATTTATTAAAACGGCAGAGCTCTAGAAGAAGCAATGTCGCATGCACGAGTTCACGCGCCGGAAGCCTGCAACAGCCCGGGGCTGGGCCAGACTGAAGTCGGAGCCAGGAACTTTCTCCAGCTCTTCCACACGGGTAGGAGGGCACAAACACTTGGGCCATCTACACCGCGTTTCCCAGGCCGTGAGCAGGTGGCTGAAGTGGAGCAGTGGGGATGTAAACTAGTGACCATGTGGGATGCTGCAACTACAGGTACAACCCCATCCCCTGTGCCACAGTGCCAGCCCCTGCTAAGCGCTATGGTAGAAACATGAACTGTTTTTGCTTTGCAACAAGCAATGACTGACAGGGTGCTTCTGTTAAATGACCGCTTGTTAGAGCTTCATCTGGCGACAGGTGCTTACCATGGACTCATTTTGAAGCTAAGGATATGGTGCCATCTTATTTTTACATGCGGTAGTTCTTAAGTAATCATCAATTTTAAATATTGTTTAATTATATGTTAGGAAATACATACTTCACAACAGGTTCCATGAACTGCAGTGTGATGTCCCAATTCTTTTTTTGTTTCTTTTAAGATTTATTCATTTTATTACAGCCAGATATACACAGAGGAGGAGAGACAGAGAGGAAGATCTTCCGTCCGATGATTCAATCCCCAAGTGAGCCGCAATGGCCGGTGCGTGCCGATCCGAAGCCGGGAACCTGGAACCTCTTCCAGGTCTCCCACGCGGGTGCAGGGTCCCAAGGCATTGGGCCGTCCTCAACTGCTTTCCCAGGCCACAAGCAGGGAGCTGGATGGGAAGTGGAGCTGCCGGGATTAGAACTGGTGCCCATATGGGATCCCAGGGCTTTCAAAGCGAGGACTTTAGCCGCTAGGCCATGCCGCCGGGCCCAATGCCCCAATTCTTTATGTGGGAGATACTGTAGTATGTTCATATTTTTAAAAAATTATTATAAGAAAACTCTGAAAATTTACTAATTATTCAAAATCATATATAACTTAATACACAGTGTTAAACTGACCTGTTCTTTTTTTTAAAGATTTATTTATTTTATTACAAAGTCAGATATACAGAGAGGAGGAGAGACAGAGAGGAAGATATTCCGTCTGATGGTTCACTCCCCAAGTGACCGGAATGGTCAGAGCTGCACCGATCTGAAGCCGGGAACCAGGAACCTCTTCTGGGTCTCACACGCGGGTGCAGGGTCCCAAGGTATTGGGCCGTCCTCAACTGCTTTCCCAGGCCACAGGCAGGGAGCTGGATGGGAAGTGGAGCTGCCGGGATTAGAACTGGTGCCCATATGGGATCCCAGGGCTTTCAAAGCGAGGACTTTAGCCGCTAGGCCATGCCGCCGGGCCCAATGCCCCAATTCTTTATGTGGGAGATACTGTAGTATGTTCATATTTTTAAAAAATTATTATAAGAAAACTCTGAAAATTTACTAATTATTCAAAATCATATATAACTTAATACACAGTGTTAAACTGACCTGTTCTTTTTTTTAAAGATTTATTTATTTTATTACAAAGTCAGATATACAGAGAGGAGGAGAGACAGAGAGGAAGATATTCCGTCTGATGGTTCACTCCCCAAGTGACCGGAATGGTCAGAGCTGCACCGATCTGAAGCCAGGAACCAGGAACCTCTTCTGGGTCTCACACGCGGGTGCAGGGTCCCAAGGTATTGGGCCGTCCTTGACTGCTTTCCCAGGCCACAAGCAGGGAGCTGGATGGGAAGTGGAGCTGCCGGGATTAGAGCTGGCAACCGTATGGGATCCCGGGGCATTCAAGGCGAGGACTTTAGCTCCTAGGCCACGCCGTCGGGCCCTGACCTTTTTTTTTAAGGTTTATTTATTTCTATTGGAAAAGCAGATATACAGAGAGGGGGAGAAACAGAGACAGAGAGAAAATCTGTCCACTGGTTCATTCCCCAAGTGGCCACAACACCAAAGCTGAGTCAATCAGGAGCCAAGAGTTTCTTCTGGGTCTCCCCTGTGGGTGCAGGGTCCCAAGGCTTTGGGCCTTCCTCTGCTGCTGTCCGAGGCCATGTACAGGGAGCTGGATGGGAAGTGGAGCTGCTGGGATTAGAGCAGGCAACCATATGGGATCCCGGGGCATTCAAGGCAAAGATTTAACCACTAGGCTATGGTGTCAGGCTTAAAGTGATTTTTAATGCAGTTGCATTTATCCACTGGAATGTTAATCTGTGTCATTTAAATCAAAATCATCATCACTTCTGTACTTCTGCAGTTTCCTCTGCAATGGGACCCATCAGTATTTTCTGACTTTGTAGGAATTGTTTTAACAACGTCTTTCATTCCTCATTTCGTACATGCTTCAAGGTCATAGGCATATCGTCTACACGTTATGTGATCAGAACCTTTCACTGCCATTTGTAAAAAAACTCAAACACATTTTTGAGGTTTCAATAATGGTGTGCACTTACCGTACGTTCCGTGCCATGCAGGAGCTTCCCACAGCGCTGACACACTCCCTCCTGAAGTTGGAAGTCTTTTTCTTGGCTGTGGCTCTTTTAGCTAAACATTCCGACGCGTCCGAGGATTTGAATGAGCCACGTTGCCTTTCTGGGAGCTCATCACCAGGGACCCTGAACACAGCTCGGGAAGCGCCAAGCCGGGCCCCCGCTTCTGCAGGCGTGGACACCTCTGCCACTGACCCAAAAGGTGCCTCATCCTTCCAAACTTTAGAATCTTTTTTTTTTTTTTAATTTTTATTGGAAAGACAGATATACAGAGAGGAGGAGAGACAGAGAGAAAGATCTTCTGTCAGATGCTTCACTCCCCAAATGACCGCAACAGCCGGAGTTGTGCCGATCCAAAGCCAGGAGCCAGGAGCCTCCTCTGGGTTTCCAATGCGGGTACAGAGTCCCAAGGCTTTAGTCCATCCTTGACTGCTTTCCGAGGTCACAAGCTGGACGCTGGATGGGAAGCGGGGCTGCCGGGATTAGAACTGGGATGCTGGTGCATGTAAGGCAAGGACTTTAGCTCCTAGGCTACTGCTCCAGTCCCCCAGTCCATAAACTTTGACTTTTCTTTTTTTTTAAAAAAGATTTATTTTTATTACAAAGTCAGATATACAGAGAGGAGGAGAGACAGAGAGGAAGATCTTCCATCTGATGATTCACTCCCCAAGTGAGCCGCAACGGGCCGGTGCGCGCCGATCTGAAGCCAGGAGCCAGGAACCTCTTCCAGGTCCTCCAGGTTTCCCACACTGGTGCAATGTCCCAAATCCTTGGGCCATCCTCGACTGCTTTCCCAGGCCACAAGCAGGGAGCTGGATGGGAAGTGGAGCTGCTGGGATTAGAACCGGCGCCTATATGGGATCCCGCGGCGTTCAAGGCGAGGACTTTACCTGCTAGGCCACGCCGTCGGGCCCCAAACTTTGACTTTTCTTGTCTTACTACTGTGGTTAGGATTTTCAGGAGAATGTTGAAAACAAGAGGTAAAACAGA
The DNA here is from genome assembly GCF_030435755.1 of Ochotona princeps. Classification (NCBI taxonomy): domain Eukaryota; kingdom Metazoa; phylum Chordata; class Mammalia; order Lagomorpha; family Ochotonidae; genus Ochotona; species Ochotona princeps. The sequence continues at coordinate 6,175,618 of NC_080835.1, forward strand.
CCATCTGTCCTTCGCCTGTGAAGGCTGTGAGGGCTGGGTCTGGGGGCGGGTCAGGCCACGCTAAAGTATAGCATCCGTGGGTGTGCATGAGAGCCAGTTGGGACATGGGCTGGGCTGGGCTAGGCCACAGCAGAGCTGTCATGCACAGAAACTGGGACTGGGCACAAGTCTGGTGGGAGTTATGGCCACAGCACCTGCTGGTACGTGTGAGGACTGGGTCTGTGGTGGGCTGACTGGACTGCGTCACAGTACCCACTAGCTTGCATAAGAGATGGGGCTGAGGCAGGGCTTACCACAGCTGACCCTACACTGGCTGGTGCACGCAAGAGTAAAGTCTGAGACCACCTCAGGCATGGTTTCTTGTGGGATTATTCCGCTAAATGGCCAGACTTAAACCCTTGCCATGGGGAAAATCACAGGATGTGCGGTCCAACCTTGGAGTATGTGTATCAGGACTGGGCCCCCTCAGGTGTTGCTGTTTGTGCAGTGGACAGCATGACAGCCACTTATCTGGCCCAGCAGGAGATGTCGACTGCCTTGTTAGAACAGGCAAAGCTGAAGTTTGGAAATTCTCCTGGCCAAGCTTTGCAGCACAGGTCTGCGGATACACTAAGGTGGATGTGCTCAGCCGCCAGGCCCCGGGAAGTTTCTCAGCTCCGGAGCAATGACGCCAACAACTTCTCAGAACTATCAAACATACTCAACCGACACCCTCAGAACACTCCTCCCCACATCAGGGTCTCTAAGGTGTCATCAAATGACTGTCCCCCTTCCCTGGGTTCTGATGTAGTTTGACACAAGGAGTAGCTCTCTCCCCTTTGCTCTGCAGGCACAGAACTTAAAGACAAACAAACAAACAAACAAAACCTGCAACATTTGTCCCCCCCTCATCCATGCCTGACCCTCCCAACCCTGATCAGTGGCCCACATGAATGCGCATCCCTCTCAATTATGTAAATAGTATTTAAATTTTTTAATTAAAAAAAAAGGCCATCCTTCCCTTTTTCTGGACCTTCCTAGCACAACTTCTGGCTTCTCACCACCAAGTGTGAAGTCATTTCTATAACATTTCCAAATTTTATTTTATTTTTTCAAATTTATTTGGAAGTTGACCAGGTGAGAGAGGGAGCGAGGTCTCCATCTGCTGGCCCACTCCCCCAAATGCCTGGATAGATGGGATGCAGCAAGTCCAAAACCAGGAACTTAGACCTTAAACCGTGTCCATGTGTGGGTGGCAGGAACCCAGTAGCTGAGCCCCGATCTGCTGCCTGCCAGGCTCTGTACTGGCAGGAAGGGGGCATCAAGCAGAACTGGGACTTGAACCTGCGTCTTCCGGTGCCTCCTGGACAAATGCCTGCCACGCCCTCTCTTATTTCTGATGTTAATGATTTGTGTCTGCAGCTTTTTTTTTTTTTGTCATTAGTTTGGGTAGAGGCATAGTAATTTTAATTTCTCTTTTCAAAAGATTTGCTTTTGACTGGTTGGGTTTTTTTATTAATTTACTTTTTTGTAGATTGCTCAAATTTTACTATTTCTTTCAAATTAACTAATTGTGTTTTTTTTTTTTTAAGATTTTATTATTATTGGAAAGCCGGATATACAGAGAGGAGGAGAGACAGAGAGGAAGATCTTCCGTCAGGTGATTCACTCCCCAAGTGAGCCGCAACGGGCCGGTGCGCGCCGATCCGATGCCGGGAACCTGGAACCTCTTCCGGGTCTCCCACGCGGGTGCAGTGTTCCAATGCATTGGGCCGTCCTCGACTGCTTTCCCAGGCCACAAGCAGGGAGCTGGATGGGAAGTGGAGCTGCCGGGATTAGAACCGGCGCCCATATGGGATCCCAGGGCATTCAAGGTGAGGACTTTAGCCGCTAGGCCACGCCGCCGGACCCAATTGTGTGTTTTTTTTTTTAAAGATTTATTTATGTATTATTAGGAAGTCAGAAATACAGAGAGGAGACAGAGAGGAAGATCTTCCGTCCACTGATTCACTCCTCAAGTGGCTGCAGCGGCTGCAGCTCTGCCAATAGGAAGCCAAGAACCAGGAGCTTCTTCCAGGTCTCCCACGTGGGTGCAGAGTCTCAAGGTTTTGCGCTGTCCTCGACTGTTTTCTCAGGCCACAGGCAGGGAGCTGGATGGGAAGTGGAGTAGCCAGGACACAAACTGACACCCATATGGGATCCTGGCACATGCAAAGCGAAGACTTTAGCCACTAGGTTACCGTGCCAGGCCCTTGTTTTGGTTTTATATTTTTTCCTTTTTTCACACCCAATTGTATGTATTTAAAATGATCTATTTATTTTTATTCAAAGGCAGATTTGCAAAGAGAGAGAGAGAGGTTCTTGCATCCACTGGTTCATTCCCCAAATGGCCACAACGGCCAGAGCTGAAGTGATCTGAGACCAGAGCCTGTTGCCAGGAGCTTTCTCTGTTTCTCCCACGTCTGTTACAGGGGAGGCTTTGGGCCATCTTCTGATGCTTTCTCAGTACATTAGCAAGGAGATGGATAAGAAGTGGAGCAGCTGGGACTCCAACTGGCTCCCATATGGGATGCTGGTACTGCTTGCCAAGCCTCCGTTCTGGCTCCCATTAATTGTGTGTGTGTGTGTTTTAACATTTGTTTATTTTTATTGGGAGGTCAAATTTTCAGAGATAACCAGAGACAGAGAGAAAGATCTTACATCCACTGGTTCATTCCCCAGTTGGCTACAAGAGCTGGAGTTGAGCTCTGATCTGAAGCCAGGAGCATCTTCTGGGTCTCCTACGTGGGCGCAGGGTCCCAAAGCTTTGGGCCCTACTTGGATTGCTTTCCTAGGCCATCGCAGGGGGCTGGAAGGGAAGTGGAGCAGCAGGGACATGAACCAGCACCCATATGAAATCCTGGTGCATGCAAGGTGAGGACTTTAGCCACTAGGCTATCATTCCAGGCCCCTGTCCATTTACTTTATCATCATCATTTTGAAGGTAGAAAGACAGAGATGGGCATAGGGATCTAGCATCCACTGGCTCACTTCCTGAGATGCTCACCAGGTTGGGGCTGCAGCCTGGAGCCTGGGCCTCCGATGGACGTGGCAGGTAGCCAGCGTCTGAGTCACCGTCAGCTGCTCCCAGGATGTGCAATGCAGGAAGCTGGAACTGGAAGTGAGCTGGGAGCTGGGCCTCCAGCACAGGCCCTCCGATGGCGCTTACAGATTGAGGCCTATCCTGTGTCTTTCAGCCGGCTGACTCCCAGCACCCAGGTACCAGGTGCTCACCGGCAGGCGGGGCCTGTTCTCTACCACGTCATCTGCTGTGCTCTCTTGCTGCACTTGTTCTTTGTGTGTGTGTGTTTTTAAAGATTTATTTATTTTTATTGGAAAGTCAGATATACAGAGAGGAGGAGAGAGAGAGGAAGATCTTTCGTCTGATGATTCACTCCCCAAGTGACCACAACAGCCGGAATTGCGCTGATCGGAATCAAGGAGCAAGGAACTTCTTCTGAGTCTCCCACATGGCTACAGGGTCGGGCCGTCCTCAACTGCTTTCCCAGGCCACAAGCAGGGAGCTGGGTGGGAAGTGGGGCTGCCAGGATTAGAACCAGCACCCATATGGGATGCTAGCATGAGCTACATGAGGACTTTAGCCGCTGGGCCACCATGCCGGGCCTTCCACTGTATTTTTAATTTCTGATGGATGAGCTTTTATTGATTCATTTCTGTGACATATTCATCAAATTTCTAGAATTCCTGTATTACGTGCTTCTCACTGTTGATAAGAAACTTTATAACAAGTGCTTTGAATTCTGTATCCCCCATTTTCTTTTTTTTTTTTTAAAGATTTATTTATTTTATTACAAAGTCACATATACAGAGAGGAGGAGAGACAGAGAGGAAGATATTCCGTCCGATGATTCAATCCCCAAGTGAGCCGCAATGGGCAGTGCGCGCCGATCCGAAGCCAGGAACCAGGAACCTCTTCCAGGTCTCCCACGCGGGTGCAGGGTCCCAATGCATTGAGCCGTCCTCGACTGCTTTCCCAGGCCACAAGCAGGGAGCTGGATGGGAAGTGGAGCTGCTGGGATTAGAACCGGCGCCCATATGGGATCCCAGGACGTTCAAGGTGAGGACTTTAGCCGCTAGGCTATGCCACCGGGCCCATCCCCCCATTTTCTTGATGTCTTCCTCAGTTAACTCTGAGGTTGGCAACGGTTTTTGCTCCTTTGCAGGGGAGTCTTCAGTAATAATCATTATGCCTTTGTCTCCTCTTTTGCTCTTGGTCATTGCAGTTTAGATTATCAGATTCTTCTCCTTGGTGCAGGTTTCTAAGCTTTGTCACCCACAGGTCTACAATTCGATTTTACTTATTGTGGATGGTGCTGGTGTCTGTGTGGTGGGTGTGGAAGACAGGAAGGTGTGAAGAGAACTGTTCCATTGCAGGCAATGCCGCAAGGAATTTCCCGCTGTATGGCAGGGCCTGGCGGATGTCTCTACAACCACCTGATTGCAGCTCCACCTCCCTTTGCATGGACAACCCCACTGAGAATTCTGTAATCTATTTAGGCCTTGTCTGCCACTGTGGAGTTGGTGTTTACTACCAATGTGAGCTTGGAAGTTGATGTTGCTGATACCATTTTAGCAAAAGGGCCTTTTATTATTGCTGCCCCCACTGACCATATGCTGATCAAGGGTGTTCCGTCCCCAGGTGTAGTGGGAATCTATTCTTCCCTCTTTCCTTGATCTTTAGGTGCTTCCTTCTGTGATGCATTTCCTCCTTTAACTGATTCAAGATTAAGTTGTAGAATGAGGATTGTAGTAGGAATGTGTTACTGATTGCTATGCACCATCTATTGAGAACTTCCTGACCACAGGGTCAGGATGGATAACATCCTGCTTTAAGGTGAAACAAACGGCAGAATTATCCTTGGAAACACCGACTTGACCATGACGTAAAGAGTCTGAGCCAGAGTTTGACTGCTTCTGTATAAATAGAGCAGGCAGCTTTCGTGCATTGTCCGCGATGATCATGGAATTGTGGTGGTCCATTTTGTCTCTCTCTTTGCACTTCATCCACGCACCCTTCACAAGTTCCGAACTCAGCTGGAGCTGGACTCCGGCAGGTTGGTACACGGCTCTTTGTTTCCAGTCACTTGTGCCACTCCCTCCAGTGAGTTCCAGGTCCGGGTTCTTATGTTAGACTTCCACCATGGTCTCCACAGCCCCAGCTCCTGCCTCACCAGTTTCCAGTGATGCCGTGTTGAGGCTGCACCGTTGTCTGTACAACCTTTCTCCCGCTTCTTGTTAGAGCAGTTCCCAGGCTTAGGGAGGTACCGGGTGTCCTATACAGCTAAGTTGTTGGTGGTGGTAATCTTGCCAGAACACGTTGGCTGTTACGTCTGATAACCACATGGGCCTATTTTGACCTGTATGATTCCATGGTTGGCATTATTTTCCCTGAAGGACCAGTGCAATGCATTGTACCCGGTGAGTTTCCTTCCAGCTCAGCGCAAACACAGCTCACTGTTGTCGTGCAATCTTAATGTTTTTCCACACTGTACAAAATGGTGCCTGATGTACCATTACTAGAGTTCTTGATCTGCTGGCCATCTGAGGGCTACTCGGACCTATGTTGGGTGGAACCTTGTTGGTGGAGTTCTAGCCGCTTGCTGAATGCCACTGGAGTATCAGTCACTGCAACACGACACCGTTGTGTCTGTTGCTTTCCTGTGTCTGTCAGTCTCCAGGTACCCCTCTGCTGTTGTTCTGTCCTCTCCTATTTCCTGGAATGTGCCCTCTCTGCTTCACACTGGCTAATGTTTCTCTGTCTATTTAAACATGTCCTTACCCTATTCTGCCATCTAGATTCCCCCTCCTTTTTGTCTTTTTTCTTGGCAAATCCATGATGCATTTTGGTGCTAGAGTGATATACATCTGTAACGAATCCAAGTGAGTTGTCTGCCTCACAAGTAGCGTGAGCATCTTCCCATCACAAGAGCACCTATTCCGTTCCATCCCTTGAATCACTTCCCGCTGAAGTCACTCACATTTTTTTAAAGTTTTATTTATCAGAAAAGAAGATTTACAGAGAGGAGAGACAGAGGGAAAAAGAGTGAATTATCTTTCATCTGCTGGCTCACTCCACAAATGGCCACAATGGCTAAAGTTGAGCTGATCTGAAACCAGGAGCTTCCTCTAGGCCTCTTACTTGGTTGCAGGAGCCCAAGGCTCTGGGCCATCCTCTGCTGCTTTAACAGATGGGAAGTGGGGTAGGTGGGACACAAACTGGAGCCCAGATGGGATGCTGGTGCCTACAGGTGGAGGATAAGCCATGGCACTGGTTCCTTACTGTTTTGTATATGCATACAAGCCAATATGCGTTTGGCTCTGTGTCTGTGTTTGGAGCAAGGCATGCATAACCATATAGATGATTGATATTGCTTTTTTTTAACAAATCATTGCTTAGCTCTATTAGAGAAGTGCTACCTACATTTTATAGGGCACCATGGCCATGACAGTGTCAGGTCTCCTTCCCTGGTCCAGGGGCTCCACCCCACCCAGCCTTCTGCTTTTCACTGTCAGTCCATGCTGTGACAACCTGGGTACTGCGGCCAGCTATGACCCGTCTCATCATAAATGGGGCCAAGGGCAGTCAGATGGGAGAGAGCTGAGGCCTGGGCGCACCCTGCACACTGGCCGCTGCTCGCTTGGCATGTTAGCAGAGTATGAGTGTTTTGTCAGAAGCATAGCCAGTGTCCCTTTCCTGAACCTGCCTGAGGAATTGCAGCAGAAATGGGGGCTGCCCAAATGATGGCATGCCCATGGACACCCCTGCCTTAGCATGCCTGGGCAGCCCCTTGGGTACCTCCATCACGGTCAAGGGCTACATGTGCAACACAGGCAGTATTGGAAGGCTTGGGATGCTAACAAAACAGTCTCCTCCCAATGCCAAGGGGAAGGGGCGATGAGTCACCTGCCAGTGAGTGTACTGGCCCTGTTAACAAATGCCCTTAGAAGTTGCCATTCCAGTCCTGGGCAACCAGAGGTCAGGAGGGTTGCTGGAGGAGTTCTGGTCCTCCTCACCACCCCCAAGCAAACCACCTGTTGTCTTCATCTCTTTCTCTTTCCTTCACTGTCAGAAAGCACATGACTGTGACCACTTGTGACCAGGAAGAGAGCCATGCTGCTGGGCCTGGAGGGCAGGAGCCCAGGGGACAGCCACATCCCGGGGGTGGACCTTGCACGCTGTCTTCCTGCCCTCCAGGACCGCAACGTGGCTGTCTCCTTCACCTGCAGGCCTCCTCCCACTGCAGCCAAAGTGCTGGGGCGCTGGACCCTAACCCCACCCCCTCCAGGAAACGTGAATGGCATGCTGCATGCAGTTGGTCACAGTGATTGGCTTGATTGGCTAAGTTGTAGCCACGTGGTCCAAGGCGACCCAGTGAGAGTAGGATTTTGTGGGATTTTGTGCTCCACCAGGGAGGAGAGGAGATCTCTTTCCACCCTTGGGGTGAGGCTGGCAGTACAGCTGCTGGGCTGCTGTGCGGAAGGAGCTGTCAGAAAGGCGACAGGGAAGGCTGCAGGGCAGAGCCAGAGAGAGACCTCACAGACCCCAGGACGGATGACGCTCACTGCTCGGCCTTTCCAATAAAAACAAATAAAGCTTAAACAGATACATGGGAATGATAAGCATATCTTTTGTGTTTTTTTAGAATATTTATTTTTATTAGAAAGATCTACAAAAAGAAAGATACAGAGACAAAGATCTTCCCTCCGCTGGTTCACGCCCCACATGATGGTGGTGGCTCTGGGCTAGGCCATCTGGGTCGCCTGTGTGGCCGGCAGGGGTTCAAGGGCTTGGGCCAGCTTCTGCTGCCTTCCCAGGCACAAGGAGGGACAGTCTCAAAATGGTCTCATGGGAGCAGGATCCGAGCGAGCAAGCTGGGCACCGGCCCCTATGCTGTCATTCTTGAAAACTGTGAGGCAGGGGCCAGCAAGATGGCTCAACTAGCTATTCCTCTGCCTAGACGCGCCAAGATCCCGTATGGGCAATGGTTTGAGTCCTGGCTGCTTCACTTCTCATCCAGTTCTCTGCTTGTGGCCTGGGAGAACAGTAAAGGACGGCTTGAGTCCTCGGGACCCTGCATCCATGTGGGAGACCCGGAAAAAGCTCCTGGTTTCAGATCGGCTCAACTCCTGCTGTTGCAGCCATTTGAGGAGTGAACCAATGGATGAAGATCTCTGTGTAAATCTGCCTTTCCAATAAAATAATAATAGTAATAAATATTTTCAAAAGTGTTAGGGCAGCAAGTGTCACAATGTTTATGTTTGTGCATAACAGCTTTTCCCTGTATGTTTGAAGTAGTTTACAAGTGTCCTGGAGTAAGCCTTTTTTTTTTTTTTTAAGATTTATTTGTTATTACTGGAAAGTCAGTTATATAGAGAGGAGGAGACACAGAGAGGAAGATCTTCCATCTGATGATATACTCCCCAAGTGACCAGAACAGTTAGAGCTGAGCTAATCCGAAGCCAGGAGTCAGGAACTTCTGAGTCAGCCCGTGGGGGCAGGGTCCCAAGGCTTTGGGCCGTCCTTGACTGCTTTCCCAGGCCACAAGCAGGGAGCTGGATGGGAAGCAGGGCCACCGGGGTTAGAACCGGCGCCCATATGGGATTCTGGTGCATTCAAGTCGAGGACTTTAGCCGCTAAGCCACCGCACCAGGCTCAGAGTAAGTCTTCTCTTTACCGATTGCCAGTCGTGTTTTGGACAAGTCACTTTCATTCTCCTCTGTTGCTGGTTCTCCTGGGATGTCATTGCCTGTGACTAGGTTGGCTTGCTGGTTTCCTGTTTTCTAGTAAGTGAACAGCAGGGGCAGGGCTCTGGCACACTGGCTAAGGTATCGCTGGGGATGTGTGCATCCCACACTGGAAGCTGTGGCTTCAGGCCTGGCTCCTCTGCTTCTGGGCCAGCTGCCTGCTCACGGACGTCCAAGGAGGGCGCAGGTGATGGTCAGAGGACCACCACACACCTGCTAAATCTAGGTGGAGTTTCTGGCTTTAGGCTGACCCAGTCCTAGCTATTGTGGGCATTTGGGCAGTGACCCAGTGGATGGAAGCTCTCTGCTCCTCAGATAAAATGAAAATAAATTAATATACATGCAATGTGAATGTATTTGTTGGAAAGGCAGAATTACAGAGAGAAAGGAGAGACAGAGAGAGGAAGCCCTTCCATGGATTGATTCATGTCCCAAATTTCCACAACAACGGGTTGTGCAAGGCTGAAGCCGAGCGTCAGGAAGCCCAGTGGGGTTTCCTGGGTAGAGGCAGGTGCTGAAGCACTTTGGGCATCTTTTGAGCTTCCGCAGGACCATTAGTAGGGAGCTGGATTGGAAGTGAAGCAACTGGGTCATCAACCTGTGCTCTATAAGTTGCTGGCATCACAGGTGGCGGCTTAAAATGCTTCATCACAATGCCTGGCCTGAAAATAAATTGATAAAAAAATTGATATTTATTTCATTTGTATTGGAAAGGCAGATGTGCAAAGAGAAGGGAAGACAGAAAGATCTTGCATTCATTGGTTCACTCCTCAAATGGATGCAATGGCCAGAGCTGAACTGATCCAAAGCCAGGACCCAGGAGCTTCTTGCTGACCTCCCATGCAGATGCAGGGTCCCAAGGCTTTGGACTGTCTTCAACTGCCTTCCCAGGCCACAGGCAGGGAGCTGGATGGGAAGTGGAGCAGCCAGGACACAGACTAGTGTCCATAGGGTATGCTGGACACTAGTGGAGGATTAGCCTATTGAGCCATGGTGCCAGCTATAAGCATTTATTTATTTATTTAAGAAATGCAAATCTTGGGAGTGGGTTTTTAGCCTGGAGTTTAGGTTGCCCACATGCCATCTCAGGGTGTTTGGGTTCCATACCAGATTCTGGCTTCTGACAGTTGAGCCCCTGGGATGGTCAGCCCCTGCCCCACGTGGGAGACCCAGACTCAGCCAACTCACTTCCTGCTCTGCTGCAGCCCGGCCCAGCCCTGCCCCGCCCGCTTGCAGGCCTGTGGGCAGTGGGCCAGCAGAGGGAGGCTCTGGCTGCTTGTCTTTCTGCATTTCAAATAAAGCAGCACTTTTTGTTTTAAAGCAAATCTTATGTTGGGTTTTCAACAGAGGTGCCACCCCACTCCCCCTCCCTCTAACATGTGACATGAAGCTGGAAGTCTTGGCTGACACCTGGATGCAATCTTGGAGTCTGAAACGGAAGTGTACAAGGATAATTTACTTTCCAGCCCACACAGGAAGTCCCTCCGCTGGTCACAGGCTGTCAGACTGAGGGATCCACAGTTGCTTACCCGCAAAGCTCCGGTTCTGCTCTCCCGAAAGCGTGGGCAGTGCTGCTAGATCGGGGCAGTTCTAGCTCTCCAACACTCCGAGGTGTGTATGGGTGTGTGTGCCTGTCTGTGTACGTGTGTGTCCGTATGCCTGTCTGTGTGTGTGTCTATGTACACATGACTGTGGGTGTTCATGTCTGTCTCTGTGTGTCTTTGTGTGTATGGGGGGGGGGGGCGGGTTGGCCTAGCAGTACCGGTCCTGGGTTCAGTTCCCAGCTGCAGCTCCCAACTCCAGCTCTCTGCCAACGTAGACTCTGAGATGCTTGAGTAACGCTCATGGAGTTGGGTGGGAGATGTAGACTGAGTTCCTGGCTCCCTGCGTCAGCCCAGCTCCGTCCTGGCCGATGTGTGCCCTTTGGGGAGTGTATCAGCACATCCGAGTTGCTCTGTCCCTCTGATAAATGAATGCTTCAGTGGTTAAGATGCCCACCCTCGGGCCCGGCGGTGTGGCCTAGCGGCTAAAGTCCTCGCCTTGAAAGCTCCAGGATCCCATATGGGAACCGGTTCTAATCCCAGCAGCTCCGCTTCCCATCCAACTCCCTGCTTGTGGCCTGGGAAAGCAGTTGAGGACGGCCCAATGCATTGGGACACTGCACCCGTGTGGGAGACCTGGAAGAGGTTTCAGGTTCCCGGCTTCGGATCGGCGCGCACCCCGGCCCGTTGCGGCTCACCTGGGGAGTGAATCATTTGACGGAAGATCTTCCTCTGTCTCTCCTCCTCTGTGTATATCTGGCTATAAGAAAATGAATAAATCTTTAAAAAAAAAAGATGCCCACCCTCCACACCGAGGTTCCTGGTACTGAGTCTCGTCTCCTTTTTCCTTCCAGCACACCCTGGGAGGTAGCAGTGGTGCCTGGGGGGCTTGGCCCCTCCACCCATGGCGGAGCACACGACCAAGGTCTCGGCTCCCGGCTTGCACCTGGCCCAGTCCCGGCTGCCGTGGGCATTTGGGGAGTGAACCGGCAGAAGTGAGAACTCTGTCTAGACCTTTCTCATTCTTTACTTCTCTGCCTTTCAAATGAAACAAACACGTTTAAAAATAAGGATAACACATATTTTAACAAATAATGAAAATAGGTGCCAGAATTTGTGACAAATTTGGATCCGGGAAGAATAATTCATTTTCCTCCTAGAAAGCTGCCTTCGTGGGGCTGGCATCGTGGTACATCTGGTGGAACTGCTGCCGTCAGCTCGAGCATCCCAAATGGGCGCCGGTTCTAATCCCAGCAGCTCCACTTCCCATCCAGCTCTCTGCCTGTGGCCTGGTAAAGCAGACGAGGACGGGCAAAGCCTTGGGACCCTGTAGGAGACCTGGAAGAAGCTCCTGGCTCCAGATCAGCTCAGCCCCGGCCAGCGCAGCCATTTCAGTGAACCAGTGGATGGAAGATCTCTCTCTCTCTCTCTCTCTCTCTCTTTTTTAAATTTTTATTGGAAAGTCAGATATACATAGAGGAGGAGAAAAAGAGAGGAAGATCTTCCGTCTGATGGTTCACTCTCCAAGTGATTGGAGTGGCTGGTGCTGTGCTAATCCGAAGCCAGGAGCCCGGAACTTCCTCCAGGTCTCCCAAGCAGGTGCAGAGTCCCAAGGCTTTGGGCTGTCCTTGACTGCTTTTGCAGGCCACAAGCAGGGAGCTGGATGGGAAGTGGAGCTGCCGGGATTAGAACCAGCACCCACATGGGATCCCAGTGCGTTCAGGGTGAGGACTTGAGCCGCTAGGCCACGCTGCCAGGCCCCGAAGATCTCTCTATGTCTGTAACTCTTTCAAGTAAAATAACTAAATCTTAAAAAGAAGAAAAAAAAAGACTATGTCTAAGTAAGATAATTAAGTGTAGGCTGCATGGTGTGTGGGTTCGAGTCCCAGCTGCCTGTCAGTGCCCGACTTCCTGGCCTCGCTATAGCTGCTCTGGAGAATGAATCAACATATTGAACACCTTTGTTTCTGTTTCTCTGCCTAAGAAAGAGAGAGAGAGAGAGAAGGAAAGAAAGAAAAAAGAAAGATCAAAAGGAAAAAAGAAAAGAAATGCAACTTTTTCAAAAACTCTGCTATGCGGAAAATCATCCATGTTCTTTTCCCTCATTTTTGGTATCAAAGGACTTTAAATTTTGTTTGTTTGTTTCCACATTCACATTCTCTCTTTTCCTTCCTGTATCAGGGGGAAGGCAAGAAATAAAGGGAGAAGCCCCACCCAGCCTCCCAGCCATCCCGGGATCCCCATGTGGGATCCCACTCAGTTGGCTCTGATAGTTCAATAGTTCTGAATTGCTGCCGATCTCGCCACTCCAAGCACAATGATATCTCTCCTTAAAAAAATTTTAAGGATTTATTTTTTACTTTTACAGAAAGAAGGAGAGACAGAGAGAGGGGAAAAAATATTCTATCCATTGGTTCACTCCCCACATGGTCACTATAGGTGGAGCTGAGCTGGTCCAAAGCCAGGAGACAGGAGCTTCTTCCAGATCTCCTACATGAGTGCAGGGACCCAAGGCCATTCGCAGGCAGTCAAAGGGCAAGTGGAGCAACCAAGACCCGAACCAGTGTCCAAATGAGATACTGGCTCTAAAGACAAAGGCTTAGTCGGCTGCACCATGGTGTTGTCCCCAGGAATCCTTTCTTCTTATTATTTCAAATTTTAGTAGCACACGGAGAAGGGTCTCCCAGCGACACATTCACTCCCCAGATGACTGTAACAAACTGCGTTGGCTCAGGTTGAACCCAGGAGCCCACACCTCAATCTGCATCTTTCATGTGAGTAGCAGGCAAGGACCCAAGCCCCTGAATTCCCCTGCTGCCTCCTGTGGTGCATATGATTAGAAAGTTGGAATTGAGAGCAAACCTGAGATTTGAACCCCATGTCCCACTGGATCTGAATAACAGAGGCCATCTCTGCCCCCTCCCCCCGCCGGTATTGATTTGTTTATTGAAAGGCAGATATATGTAAAAAAAAAATATATATATATATATAAAGAGAGAGAGAAAGAGATATTCTGGGGCCTGGCATGGTAGCCTAGTGGTGAAAGTCCTTGTCTTGCATGCACCAGGATCCCGTGTGGGTGCCGGTTCTGATCCCAGCCGTTCCATTTCCCATCCAGCTCCCTGCCTGAGTCCTGAGAAAGCAGTTGAGGACAGCCCAAAGCCTTGGGACCCTGCATCTGCATCTGAGACCCAGAAGAAACTCTTGGCTTCCGGCTTTGGATCGGCTCAGCTCCAGCCGTTGCAGCCACTTGGGGAATGAACCAGCAGACAGGGGATCTTTTTCTCTGTATCTCCTTCTCTCTATATATCTGCCTTTCCAATAAAAATAAATAAATCTTTAAAAAGAAAGAAATCTTCCAAACCACCCTGCTAGGCTGCGGCTCCTGCTTGTGAATGTGAGAGCTGGGGCTGGGGGCAGGCTAGACGAAGCTGTGGTCTAGGTCTGGGGTTGGGCTGAGAAGAATCAGGCCGCAGTACACACTGGCATGAGTGAGAGTCAGGATAGCGTGCCAGGCCCAGTTGGTCTGTAGCATCTGCCACTTCACATGCTGAGAGTGGGCCAGGCTGGGCTAGGCTACTGTACCCACTGGCAAGAGCTGGACTGGGGGTGACTGGGCTAAGCCAGGCTGGAGAACCTGCTGTCGAATGCCATGATGGGGGCGGTAGACCATCTCAGACTGGGTGCAGCACTTGCTGGCATACACAAGACCCAGAGCCAAGAGTGAGTCTAATAGAGGAATCTCTGGGATTCAGTTGTTGGGCCGCTGTTTCCACTGATGAGTGTGAGAGCTGGGACTGGAAACAGGCAGGTCTGGACAGGGCTGCAGTACTCATCAGCTGGCATTTGGGTTGGATCTGGGGGTGGGCCAGCCTGGGCTAGGCTGCTGCACCCTTTGGCATGCATGAGAGCTAGAACGAGTGCAGGCCAGCTGGGCTAGATCACAGCATCAGCTGGCAAGTGCTGGGACTGGGTGTGAGTTATGTAGGGCTTGACCACAGTACTTGCAGGCAGGTGCAAGATCCTGGGGCTGGGAGCACACCAGGCAAGGGAACTGTGGGCACTCCGCTGCTAGGCCGTACCTTCTTCTGGTAAGCATAAGAGCCAGGGCTGGGGGCGGGCCAGGCTGGACAAGGTGGCAGCACCTGTCAGCACACAGGCCCGGGTCTGGGGCAGGTTGGGCTGAGCTAAGCCACAGTATCCATAGGTATGCACAAGAGCTGGATGAGGTGGGCTAGACTAGGCTGCAGCTGGACCGGGCAAGGTTTCTTGAGACTCCTTGACTGGACCACTAGACTCAGGCTCTGGCCTGGAAATCACAGGATGTGGGGGCTCGGCAGCGTGGCCTAGTGGCTAAGGTCCTCGCCTTGATCCCATATGGCCGCTGGTTCTAATCCCGGCAGCTCCACTTCCTCTCTGTCTCTCCTCCTCTCAGTATATCTGACTTTGTAATAAAAATAAAATAAACCTTTAAAAAAAAAAAAAAAAGAAAGAAATCACAGGATGTGTGGTCTGACCTTTGAGTGCATGGGTTGGGACTCCTTGGTTCTATGCATGGGGCGGGAGAGGGAATCCTCAGTTGTTAACACCTATGCAATGGACAGCATGTCCAGACGCCCATGTTGGATATGACAACCAGTTCATCTAGGCCAGCAAGGGATTTCAACAACCTTGTCAGAGGATGGAAAACAACAGTTTGGACCAGTCTGCTGGCCAAGCCTTACAGCGAGTGTCTGTCTGTGGACTTGGTCAACCAACAGACCTTAGGAAGCTTTTCTCAATCCTGGAGTAATAAAGCCAACAACCTGTCATAACTATCAAACCCACTCAAGCAATACCCTTGGCACATTCTCCCCCACATCGGGGTCTCTAGGGTATCATTGGAGGACCAACTCCCATCCCTGAGTGTTGGTTAGGTATGACAGTAGGGAGCGGCCCTCTTCCCCTCCTGCTCTGCACACACAGGAGGAACAAAACCTGGAACACTTGTCCCACTTGCCTCCACACTTGGCCCTCCCCACCCTAATCAGAGACCCACATGGCTTTGCATCCCTCTCAATGATGTAGATAATACTAAAAACAAAATCAAATAGTTCTCGCCTTGCATGGGCTGGCATCCCATATGGGCACCAGTTCCCATCCAGCTTCCTGCTTTGTGGCCTGGGAAAGTAGTCAAGGACGGCCCAAAGCCTTGGGATCCGGCGCCTGTGTGGGTGACCCGGAAGAAACTCCTGGCTCCTGGATTCAGATCAGCTCAGCTCCAGCTGTTGCTGCCACTTAGGGAATGAATCAGTGGATGGAGGATCTTCCTTTCTGTCTCTCCTCTCTGAGTATCTCACTCTCCAACAAAAATAAATAAATCTTTAAAAAAAAAAAGGTGGTGTCTGAAGTCTGGAGAGAGACCAATGAGAATGGGGTGTTAGGGCAGAGTCTTGTGGGTGGACCCTGGGGCCGTGCTCAGCGACACACACCTCTGTACCTCCCAGCCTGCAACACACACACGCCAGTTCATGCCCTGTGTCCCCTTGGCACTTGGCCACAGGAAGGCCCTCCCCAGGTGAGTTCCTAGACCTTGGCCTTGCAGAACCATGAGTCAAAGTGAGCCTCTTCTCTGTCCAGAGCAGCCTGGCTTGGCAGCGACGCACAGCTGCTATGCCTGGCCTTTCTCGGACAGGCACATTCAACCTGGCCTCCTGGCCTGCAGTGCCAACCTGAGAGAAAGGGAGAGATTTCTGGTTCATTTCCCCAAATGGCCACAATGCCCAGGAGCTTCTTCCAGGTCTCCCATGTGAATTCCGGGGTCCAGGCACTTGGGACATCCTGCACTGCTTGTTCAGGCCCATTAGCAAGGAGTTGGATCTGAAATGGGACAGCTGGGACTTGAACCAGCATTCATACAGGATGCTGGCATTGAAGGTGGTGGCTTAACCTGGTGCTGTGCCAACCTTTTCTCCAGGGCTCAGGCTAGGGCCACTGCCAACCTCTAAGCACATTTGTATGTTAGAAAGTTATCACGCCACACACACGCACACACACCACTGGGCGGGAGCACCTCCATCACCTGGTTGACAATAGCTCCCTACCCTGACAGGGTGTCCCTTCTGGCATGTCTCAGTTGGTGGCCCTGCCCGACCCTCGCCCCCTGTGCAGTGGACAGAGTGCTCTGTGTGGCTGGATTCTCTGTCCACTCCTCTTCACAGTCCCTGTTGCTGCTGCCTCCCTGTGGGCCCCGGCTGCTGGTACGCAGGTGCGTGGTGGAGGTCCACCGGCTCCCTTTCTCCCATGTTGACCACTCTAGTATCCCCGCACCTTCAGGGCCTCCTCAGCCCTCAGTGTGCCCTGAGGCTGGTCCCCTCCTGCACCCGGGGGCCCCTAGTCTCTGCTTGGGTGATCCCTCTTGCCTTCTTCTGACGATACCCCCTGGGTGGGCCCGGACTGTGCCTTGCCAAGGCTGCGCCTTGCCCAGGCATCTACCATCCTGGGCATGTTCAGGGTCCTGAACACTTGCAGGTTGTTGGGGGGGCTCGTGACAATTTTTTTTCATTTAAAACAATTCTTTAATTTATTTTTTAAAGAATTGTTTTAGAGGAAAGTCAGACTTACAGAGAGGAAAGAGAGAGGAAGATCTCCATCCATTGGTTCACTGCCCCAAAGAGGCCACAATGGCCGGAGTTGAGCTGATCTGAAGTCAGGAAACTTTTCTGGGTCTCCCACATGGGTGCAGGGTCCCAAGGCTTTGGGCCGTCCTTGTCTGCTTTCCCAGGCCACAAGCAGGGAGCTGGATGGAAGTGGAGCAGGCAGGATCGTAACCAGTGACCAAGGTGGGATCCCAACAAACGCAAGGTGAGGACTTCAACCACTAGGT
The DNA here is from genome assembly GCF_030435755.1 of Ochotona princeps. Taxonomy (NCBI): domain Eukaryota; kingdom Metazoa; phylum Chordata; class Mammalia; order Lagomorpha; family Ochotonidae; genus Ochotona; species Ochotona princeps. The sequence goes on from NC_080835.1 coordinate 6,192,808, forward strand.
TACCGCACCTGGCCCTCTCATTTTTTTTTTCAAAGCAAGAGGGAAAAGCCCAATTTTCAGTGTCAATGAATTTTTTTTCTTACATCAGAAGTAAAGATCTATTAAATCATGTTTTCCCCTCTTTTGTAGAGGAACACACCAGGAGGCAAAAGGACCCAGGAAGCTGGACACAGCCCTGACTGCAGCTGGTCCCCAGCCATTAGGGAGGCCAGAGCTGGGATTATCAATACTTCAAAGATTTTATTTTTATTTGAGAGGAAGAGTTAGAGAAAAGGATAGAGGCCTTCCATCTGCTGGTTCACTTTCCAAATGGCCACAGCTGAGCTGATCTGATGCCAGGAGCCTCTTCTGGGTATCCCATGCAGGTTCAGGGCCCCTAGGACTTGAGACATGTTCAGCTGCTCTCCCAAGCCACAGGCAGGGAGCTGGATGGGAAGCGGAGCAGCTGGTACACAAACTGGCACCCATTTGGGATGCTGGCACCCCAGACACAGGCTTAACTTACTATGCCACGGTGCCGGCCATATTTAAAACATTTTGAAATTATCATTTTGGCTTACTGGAAAGCCAGTCGCGGAATCTTTCACCTGCTGGTTCACTCCTCCAATGGCCGCCACGGTCAGGACTGGGCCAGGCCACAGCTAGGACCAAGAGCTTCCTCTGAGTCTCCCACTTGGGCGCAGGGGCTCAGGCACTTGGGCCGGTTTCTGCTGCCTTCCCAGGCACATTAGCGGGTAGCTTGCTCAGAAGAGGAACAGTCAGGACTTGAACCAGTGCTCACGGAAGATGCCGGCACCACAGACGACACCCATACCTTCCACAGCACAGTGTGGCTCTGGCCCCTTCCCCTGCCAGGGGAGAGACGATGGTGCCGGGTAAATAATAATATTAAATTAAATAATAAAGCCATCGCCGGGTTATTATCATTTAAAAGATTCATTTATTTGACAGGCAGTTACAAGAGAGGCCGAGAGAGAGAGAGAAAAGACAGAGAGGGGTTGCCTCCATCTGCTGGTTCATTTCTCAAATGGCTGCAACAGCCAGGGCTGGACCAGGCTAAAGCCAGCAGGCAGGAGCTTCATCTGTTTCTCTCACGTGGCTGCTGGGGTCCCAGCGCCTGGGCTAGCTGCTGCTTTTCCAGGTGCATTGTCAGGGAGCTGGATGGGAAGTGGAGCAGTCAGGACTTGAACCGGTGCTCCTATGGGGTTTCTGCACTGCAGGTGGTGGCATAAGAGGCTGGGCCACAAAGCCATGGCCTCCCACCCCGCTCTTTCTTTCTCTTTTTTGCTTTGTTTTGTTTTATTGTGGGGTTATTGTTGGGTCTTTGCACCCCAGGCCAGGCCCTCAGCGCTGGCTAAGTCCATGCTTTCAGCTAGTGGACAGGCTCCCAGGCAGCGGGCGGTCGGGGGCGCGGCTTCTCACTCCACCGGCTCCATTTCTCCACCTGACCGCAAGGCTTCCCGCTGCCGGAGGTTGCCGCCAGGACAAGCTGGCCCTGGAATAGGTGGGGGGACACTACACGTGCAGCTGGGAGCTAGTCCTGAGGCCTGCAGGGTGCAGGCCTGGAGGGGGAGGCGGAGGTTGTTCAGCTAGGTTGGGGGGAGCACACAGTCCCCCTGTGGGGAAGCGCGCGGGGAGGACCAAGGCCAGCGCGTTGTCACAGCGCCGCCCAGAGCCCTGTCTGTTTCGCTAACTCACAACTAAACTGAAAGCCAGCACTGGGCCCTTCTGTCTCTCTTTGGGTCCCTGAATTTTTTTTTTTTTTTTCAACCAGACACACCGAAACAGTGTGAAAGCCAGGTCCCAGGCTTGGGGTCCAGTCCCTCCTAGCACCCCAGCAGCAGCAGGGTCCAGGTCTCCAAGGAGGGGTTACAAAGAGCCGTTCTCCCGATACCGGCTGGGATGCCTCTCGCAGGCCTGTCACGGAGACCAAGGCAGAGACGCCCCACCTCTGAGGGTGCCCGAAGCTGCGGGGCACTTGAGGAATCTTAGTTCCTGTCGCTTCACCTTCGTCACTTTGGATTTTCTGGGTTCCAGGTCATGAATGAGCTCCCGCGGCTCCCACTGGGCCCTCTGGGTGCCAGTGGCATCAACCGTGGGTGGGCGCCTGTCAAGTCACGGTCTGGCTGTCCCGTGGCTGCAAGCTGGCGCACAGTAGGTGATGGGGGAGCGATCGGCTTTAACGGGTCTCTCCTGGCTCCCCCCCCAGTCAGGATTAGAGACACCCCCTCCCTTGATAATGGGACCTTGCGCAGCAAGGGACCCCCCTCACCCCGCACCGTCATTTGGCTCTCCGAGGATCGCCTTTGTTGTGGGCGCGCAACCACAGGCGCGCAGAGCACCTGCTCTCGGGAGGAAGACCCCGGCCTGCCGCGACCCCCGCCCATGTTGGGGGGAGTCCCTCCTTCTCTTCGCTCCGGGGGCTGGGTGGGGGAACCCCACAGTCCGCAGCTGGGATCCGCCCAGCGCTTCCCAGCCGCGCTGACCACGTTCCCAGGTGCCCGACATCCGCGTCCCGAGCTTCCGCGGGCCTGGAGCAGGGGGCATCCGGGCTGCGCCAAGGGCCGCCGCGCCAGGCGCCCCCGGCAGGAGCCTGAGTCACGGCCGCGAGCCCGAGCTCCACCCGGCTCCCAGCCCGGGGTCCGCACAGCCGGCCGCTCCCCCGCGCGCCCCTCTCGCCCCGGCCCGAGCCACCACCCTGCGTCCTGGCCGGCGCCCGGGGCGCCTCGCCGGCCCCTCCCATGGAGAAGCCCGCGCCGCCAGCGCTCCGGGCGGCTCCCGCGGGAGGGGGCGCGGCCGCCCCCGCGCGCGGCTCCACCCTCTTGCCAGGGCCGCCGCCAGCTGGGGCCCCTGCCAGTCGCGCCCGCCCCGGGGCCCGCTCGCGCCGGAGGAGGCAGCAGCCCCGGGCGGGGACCCTCTCCCTTCACCCGGCGCCTGGCCGCGCCCCGCAGCCATCCCAGCCTGCGGCCCCGAGCCCCGGGGGCTGAGCTGCCCCGAGGGGGCGGTGGCGGCTGCCAGCCGAGTCCCGGTGCGAGCGCGTAGCCGCGGACGCCCCTGGTCACCTCGGTGACCCTTGGGGAGCCGGGGACCGGAGTCCCAGGGGCGGCGGCAGCAGTGGCGGTGGCGGCGGCGGCGGCGGCGCGGGGCCGCGAGATCCGGGCTCTCCGCGTCCGGAGCGGCCGCCGGCTGCGCAGCTTCGGCCGGGCTCCCGGCCTCGCGCCTTTCGCCCCCAGCCCCCCGCGAGCTGGCAGGAGGAAATAGCGCGCGGCCCCTTTAAATTTACCCAGGAGCCCTTCAAGGAGCCCCAGGGGCCCCAGACAGGAATCCCCACCCCGGTGCAGCCCGCGCCCGCCGAGCCAGCAGCCGGAGCCGTCCGTGCGGCCGGCCGCGCCGTGCATGCGCCCCGCGCCCCGCGCGCCCCGCCTGGGCCGCCGCCGCCGGGGGGCCCCGCGCCGCCGCGCAGCGCATGGAGCCCGGCGGGGACCACCGGAGCCGCAGCAGCGGCGGCCCGGGGCCAGCAGTGGCCTCGGCGCGGGGCCGACGGCTGCCGCCCGCTGGATCGAGCGGCGGCGGCGGCGGCAGCAGTGGCGGCGGCGGCACCGACCCGGAGGAGGAGAACGACGGCGGTAAGCGGCTGGGGCCGGCCCGGGGCGGGGGGCCCCGGCGTGGGGGAGGGGAGGGCTCCGGGCCCCCTCGCCGCCGCCGCCGCCGAACAAAGGGGGGGACCCGGGCCGGGCGGCCGGGGGCGCCACCTGGCGGGCGCGGCGCGTGGCTGCAGGGGCTGGCGGGGGGCCCTGCTCCCGGGGTCCCCCTCCTCTCCTGCTCCAAGGGCCCCCCGCGGCCGTCGGCGGCGAGCGCGTGGCCCCCCGCGCCTTTCTCGGATTTCAGACTCCCCGATGGGCTTTTTTGCCCTACCCGGATAGACCCCCACCACACACACACACACAGACACACACACGCCCCATGCCCCCCTCGGGGTGTGTGGGTGGGTCTGTGGGTGCTTGGGGGGCCCTGAGCTCGGAAACTCTGCCGCTTGACACCCGGCTGCGCCGACGCGCGAACCCCTTTTCTGCCCCCCACGTTCTCCCTCGCGAAGAGCGTGGCTTGGCCCCGGGAGACCCCGCCGCAGCCCTAGGCGGGCCGTTCCCAAGCGGGTGTGTTCGCGTCCAGCCCTGAAGGCGGATCCCCCTACCCGCGCCTTCCCTCGCTCCTTTCCAGAATTCTTTGCTTCCCCCCTCAGTGGGGACCCAGCGGCCCCCCCAGCGCCTGCATTGCTCCCCGAGGACACCCTGCCCCGGACACCCTGCAGGGTGGCCGCCCTGGACCCCCGGTGCAGGCCGGGGGACCCCCGCCTGCCCACCTCCTGGACGCTCCCCCAGCCCCTTTTGTTTTTAAAAGAATCCCAGCTCCTCCTCTTTGATTTCGGCCCTTAAAGGGCCCGTCCACCTTCGGGGAGCCAAGATCCTGAGCTGGAAGGATGCTTAGACGCCAGCTAGCTGTCCAGTGCCTGTGTAGACAAAGAGGCCTAGTCCCAGAGGCCCCTGAGCAAGTTCCCGGGAAGTCAGGACTCGAACCCTGGCCTCTGACAGAAGCCAGGCTTCGCCCCTGTGGCTCCCCGGGTATCAGACACAGTGAACAGAGCCACAGAGAGAACCCTGGCGCTCCCCCCTCCCGTCTTTGTCTCCTTCCTTCCGGGATTCTCCACTAGGGGAATGACCAGAACCTGCCCTTGGCCATCTCTAGATGGAAGAGGGTGGCTAGGGGGCTGGCCCCCTCCTCAGCGCCAGTCCCCCAGTCTTGTTTGACAAACAGAACAACACTGGGTTTGTGGGGCCTCTCCGGTACCCGCCCTGCTGATGGCTGGGCAGATCAGTCCCGACAAAGGGCTCCAGTGGAGGCTGGTGGACGTGGCCATGGGAGGGCCTTCCTCGGGGGTCTGGGCTCCCTCAGCGCTGGGGGACACCCTGCTCCCAGGCCCTGGAGCTGTGGGCCACTCTGTTGGGGCGGTCCTCCCCTTGTGTGTGTGGGACATTCCTTGCTCAGCCCATCCCTAAAGGGAGACCCCAGGCAGACATCCCTGGGTGGGGCCCTGCTGGCCGCGGGCCCCCAGGCGGGTGCGGCCCCTGGACAGCCCTGGATGCAGACACATGCCCCCTTTGTTGCTCGTGGGCCCCCCGCTGCCTGCCGGAGCCGCCCCAGCCTGCTGCTCTCCCTGAGCCCTGGGCCAGCAAGGCCACCTTACGCGTCCTCGAGGGCAGCCTGCCCAGCTGGGCCGCCTCACATCCTTTTGTTCTGCCTTCGTCCTTAAAGGGTCCTCACTCTTTGCATAGGGCTGGCTGCCCCTCCTGTATGCTCTCTGCCGCAGCCGCCCCCCTTCTTTCTTGCCCCTAACCCTCCCACTCCCCACCATGTGCCCAGTTCCCCTTTTTTCCCCCGCAGCCTTCCAGAATCAATTCCCAGGTCCTGTCCCTGGGGTCTAGGGATTGAAAACCTGTCTTCCTTTCCCCTTCCTCAGGGCCAGATCTGCAGCTGGAAGGGGGTGCCTTGGGGTCCTGGGGGAGCGCCCCCCTGCCTTCCTCTAGGGCCAGGGGCCCCGCCTCTTCTGGCAGGAAATACTCAGACCACTGCGAGGCCCGGGCCTCGAGGCCGGGGAAGAGCCGCATCCCGGGCCGTGACCACCGGCGCTACTACCACGACCACTGGCGGCTGGAGTACCTGATGGACTTCAACCCCGCGCGGCACGGCATGCTGTGCATGGTGTGTGGCAGCTCCCTGGCCACGCTCAAGCTCAGCACCATCAAGCGCCACATCCGCCAGAAGCACCCCTACTCCCTGCACTGGAGCCCCCGCGAGAAGGAAGTTATCAGCAACAGCTGGGACGCCCACCTGGGGCTGGGGGCCTGCAGCGAGGCCGAGGGCCTGGGGGCGCAGGGACCAGAGGAGGAGGAGGAGGAGGAAGAGGAGGAGGAGGAGGAGGGGTCCAGCCTCCAAGCTTGTCCACCCAAGGGCCCAGGTAATTCAGGGGTCTGCTGGGTGCCCTTGTACAATAGTGATGAGGGGACAGGAGATCTCCGAGGGGAGGGGAGAGGTGGGGAGGTCAGGCAGGGGAAGGGCTGGGCGAGTGCAGTCCCCGGAAGGGGCTAGAATCTTGCAGGATTGGGGAGAGGTCCCAGCTGGGGAGGAGGGGAGCTCCCCAAGGCCCACTCCCCCAGGCCTCAGTTCCTTCCCTCCCTCCGACCCTTCCAGGCAAAGCCCCTGCTGCTGGGGGCGGCCAGCGCCCAGGGGCAGTGCGGCGCTCCCCGAGGGCCAGGGCCAGCAGGGGGCTGGGGGCGCCGCGCCTGGAGTGGAGGCTGAAGGAGTCCCTGCAGAGCTGGTTCCGGGCTGAGTGTCTCATGGACTATGACCCGCGGGGGAACAGGCTGGTGTGCATGGCCTGTGGCCGGGCGCTGCCCAGTCTGCACCTGGAGGACATCCGAGCCCACGTGCTGGAGGCCCACCCCAGCTCCCTGGGGCGCAGCAGTCCCCAGCGCAGCGGCCTGCTGCAGGCCTGGGGTGGCCAGCCCACCGAACTGGCGGAGCTCGTCCAGCCCCCACCAGGTGCGCGGCAGCCCCTGGGCTCAGACACCCTCCACCCTTCCTATTAGGGCTGCAGCATTGGGGCACACACTCACACACCCTGGCGGGGCGCTGACTTGGGGCTGGGGTGAGGAACAAGGACAGACCCCCTTCCCTCTCCCTCTCCCTGCCCTAGAGCAACCCAGCCAGCAAGCAGGCTGAGCCCCTCTCCCTCACCCCTTCCCCAACAGATGACCTCGCCCCCCAGGACCTGACCAGAAAGAGCCGGCACTCGGCCCCCGCTGCTGGAGCCCCCTCCTCTCAGAATCTCAGCCCCTCAGATGTAAAGGAAGAGGCTGGCTGGGCCCCTGAGAGGTCCGGGCCGGCTGAGGAGGCTCGGGAGCTGGAGGCGCAGGAGGAGGAGGAGGAGGGCCAGGGGGCGGGAGGCCGCCGCTACAAGGAGCGCTGGCGGCTGGAGTACCTCCTGGAGCTGGACGGCGGCCGGCGCGGCCTCGTGTGCCTGGCGTGCGGGGGCGCGCTGGCCTCGCTCAAGATGAGCACGATCCAGCGGCACATCCGCCGGCGCCACCCGGCCTCGGCGCGCCTCGGCGGGCCCGCGCAGGCCCTCGTCGCCCGGGAGTGCAGCAGCAAGGCCGCCCGCCAGCCGGCCCCGGGGCTGCCCTGCCCCGAGCCTCCCCGCCGCCGCCGCCCCGCCGCCCCCGGCGCAGCCGCAGCCTCCGAGCAGGGGGGAGGGCCAGAGGAGGAGTGGTGGGGTGAGCCGGGGAGCCAGAGCAGGTGGCCGGGCTTGGCGTGGGAGGAAGGGGCGGCAGGCGTGGAAGGATGGGGGGAGGGCGCGCTGCGTGGGGGTGGGGAAGGACGCGGGACTGAGCACGGCAGGCCTGCCTCCCCCCTCCACCGTCTCCAAAGGGGTCCCTTTGTCCCTTCCTTCCCTTCAGGCGACGGCCGGCTTTCCCCTGGCGCTGCGTTCGAGCGGCCTGCTGAGGAAGAGGAGGATGAAGAGGATGGCCAGGAGCCCGGGGGACTGGCTTTCCCGCCCCTGCCGCCGCCCCCGCCGCCTCCGCCGCCCCCGCCGCCCCGCAGCCGGGAGCAGCGGCGGAACTACCAGCCGCGCTGGCGGGGCGAGTACCTGATGGACTACGACGGCAGCCGGCGCGGCCTGGTGTGCATGGTGTGCGGGGGCGCGCTGGCCACGCTCAAGGTGAGCACCATCAAGCGGCACATCCTGCAGGTGCACCCCTTCTCCATGGACTTCACGCCCGAGGAGCGCCAGACCATCCTGGAAGCCTACGAGGAGGCGGCGCTGCGCTGCTATGGCCACGAGGGCTTCGGGCCGCCGGCCCCGGCGCCTCGCGACGGCGGGGCGGACCTCAAGCCGGGCGCTGTGTGCCGGGCGTAGGGGGACACAGGGTAGCCCAGCCCTCCCGGCTGAGAGACCCTCGCGCCAGATGCGAGCACTTCCGCCTCCACGGCCTGGACCACTGCCGCGCGCCTCCCCAGCCCCCCGCTGGCCGGGCAGGGCGCTAGATGCGGGGCGCCCCCAGGCCCATCCCTGCGCTGCGCATACGCCCTCTCCCCTGGGCCCTGGAGCCCCTCCCCCTGTGTCCCCTCCACCTCGAGAAGCCTAAGCGGCCTCCCAGTGTTAGCATGGAGCGCTTTCCAGCCTCTGCCCGCCCCCAGGCGCTCCCGCGAGGACCGACCCGGGTGCGGGCGCCAAGTGTCAGTGTTAAGGCCGGAGGAGAGGGTGCAGGGAGGGTGGGAGGACTCCCCGGCTCCTTAGCCTGGCCGGGGGCCCAGCTCCCTGCATGCAGCCTTGCACGCCTGCAGCTGGGCTGGCCCCGGAGCTGGTCTGGATGCGCTGGCCTCATTGGTATTCCGGCCTCTCGGAGGCCCCGGCTGCGGAAGGGGGCTTGCGGCGGGAGGCGGAGCCGCGGGCTCCGGAGCGCTGGGGCGGCGCCTAGGGCCCCGGCGGGCTGGGCGGGCACCGCGCCCAGGCTCCACCCGCAGCCCGCAGCGCCCAGCCCTACAGGTCGCGCGGAGAGATTAGCACTTTTTTTCCTTTGCTCCTCTCCTGCCCGGAGGGCTCCCGTTCACCGCTAAGCGCAGAGCTGGACGCTCCTGCCCCAGTGCCCGAGTCCAGGACCACTGGCTTTGCAACCCCGCCGGGTCCTTTCAAGTGGCCCTCTGCGCGGGTGGTGGACGCGTCGCCCGCTCTCAGCCCCCAGGCCTGGGGCCGGGTCTCCGCCAGGCCCGCCATCTCCCAGGCAGGTCCGAGAGGGATGCGCAGATTCTCCCGTGGAGAACTGGCGGCCCCGCCTTTAGGCCTTTTTTTTTTTTTTCTTTGTATTTTATTTTGAAACTGTATTTAATGCTTTTATATGAAAAGGGGGAGGGACAGAGAGCTGACCCAATCTCCCTGATGTGCAAATGTCTTATTTATTATGCGTGTATCAGAGATAAGCTGTGAGTTGGAGAAGGAAGTCCGGCATGGGAAGGGTCTGGACCTTTCCTGCCTGCCCCTGGGCCCCAGCGAGGCAGCTGCAGGGACAGTGGGGGCAGGAGGCCAGCAGATGGGGCTGGAGGGTGGGACACGGGCAGCGACTGCCGGCCAGCCTGTGTAGGTGGGAAAGCAGACGGTGAGGAGCAAGGCCCCCTTTCCCAACCTCCCCTGCCCTCCCGGGCCAGAGCCCAAGGTTCAAGTGCCTCAGGCCCAGTCCCCTTGACTCTTCCTGGTTGGGAGTTGGATTTTATACACGAATTTTATAGCATTTTTATATAACTCGAAATAAGAGTCGGAAGGGACCCTGGAGAACACTAGCACCCCTCCCCCGCCCCCACCCTGCCTGCAGAAAGGTGAAATGAAGCTCAGAGGAACAGGTGCCCAGGGCCAGGTGGGAGCAGTAGAGGACTAAAAGGAAAGCTCTCCATCACTCGCGGTTAGGGGCTGTGGCACCACACCGTCCCATCCCTCACTGGCAAGGTACTGAGAAAAAGGCTGCTTGGTCCAACCTAAGGCTGCTGCATGCCGGGCACGGGCCGGTCAGTGCAGCGGTGGTTCCTGGGGCCGTCACAGGGCGGTGCCCTTCCTGGAGCGAGCAGGCTGAGCTCCAGCAGCCCTGGGTGCCGCCTGGCGCAGCCCTCCCCACCACGGCCTGCCCAGCAAGATCCTGGTCGGCCTTCTGGGTTCTTTGTGGATGAGGCCGCCAGGAATTCAAGGAAGGTAGCAGGTGAACTTGGAGTTGACAGAGTTCCCTGCAGATGTGGGCCTCTGGGTTTCTGAGACAGTATTAATGGTGATGAGGGGCACTGCCATTCCCTCCCTCACCCCCCTTCCTTCATTGCATTATTTTCAGACCCAAAAGGAGTGTTACTTTTTCCTGCTCTCCATTCAAAAATAGTAGGCAAAACGGCCAACCGATTATAGTGCCCGGGCCCACTGCCAAAGTTCAGGTAAGCCTGGGAGAGCAGGTTAGGGCTGGCTGACCCCTGGATAGACAGGGGTGGGTGTCTTTGGAGACAGCCCCCTCCCTGCAGCGCCTGGCACAAAGCTCCCCAGGTCAGCAGCAGCTTTTTAGGGACTTGTAGGAAATGCCAGTCCCTGGTGCCCACCCCAGGTTTGCACAGTGAGAAGCTGGGGTGGAGCCTGGCCATCCATTGCCATAAGCCCTCTCTGGGAGTCTGTTGGAGCTGAAGTTCTGGACACGTGATAGGGAAGGGCCTGGGGCCAGCGTCCTATTGTGACCTCATGGATCTGGGGTCTTCATCCCTTGGTAGGCCTCCTTGCCTTGGGACTGACAGAACAGGTGATGTATCTTCATCCTTTTTGGTTGTTGCTAATGATATGCCTGCTATTCTGACCCATATGTAAATGTTACTCTGAATACATATTTATACTCCATGGTACTTAGTGACATTACTCCAGCATTTGTATACGTATTTGTGAAGTTGTTTGTATCAGTCATTTAACAGTGGTTTCCGCCTATGTTCTCTAAGAGGGAGGGGTCCCAGCAGCCTCCACGCGGGGAGGAGCAGGTCAGAGGCACCGAGCCCCTGGGGAGGCTGCATCCCGGGGTCCACACAGCCCTGCGGCCCCTTCCGCTCCTCATCGCCTTTCATGGTTACTTCTTGGGATTTCTTATTTTCCTCAGAAACCACATGCACAGCCCAACGCCAGCATTTACAAGTCCTCTCCCTCATGTTTTCAAAGCCCCCCTAGGTGGAGGGAGTGGAAGCCATGATTGGTTTTTTCTTTATCCAAACTGTGTATAAAGAATAAAGCTAGCAGGACAGCATGGCCAGTGTGTTTTGTCTTTATTAATACCACATCAGTTTGCAGCTGTACAGGGACCAGAGTCAAGCGCCGGAGGGCTACTTTATTTTTACACTGCACGTACACACACAGTTTCATTAGTCATGGTTTCATCTATAGGTTTGTCCTTAAAAAAAAAAAATCCTGCGTGGCACAATGATCTCTCCAATGATCTCAACACAGCAGCAACACAAGAGAGCCGGTGTGGGGCTGCCAGGGCAGGGGTTCCTGGGGGGGTGCCCGAAGGATGCAACGGCAGGTCACTCCTGGGAGGGGGGCAGACAGCGCCTTTCCTACTCTGATGGAAGTCGGTTAAAATAAAGTCGGCAGGGCAGGGGGGCTAAACAAAGAAAAGGGAGGAACACAAGAGGCCCTCTAACCTTTAACTAACTTCCCAAAGGAGGTGGGCAGTTTCCTGCCGCCACCATAGCCAGGAGCCCTTAGGAAAGTTGTTGGTCCCTTCGCATGGCCATGATTTACGTCTTACAAGCCAGAAGGAACTTACAGATGATTTTCTTTCAAGGTCATTCAATTTTTGTGGGGAAGGGAAGAAACTCATCCCTCCCATGTACACAGGCATCAGCACACTGCCCTGAAACTTCTAGAATACACTCCCTATGCGTGCACCCTGGGCCAGGGCAGAGGAGCTAAGACACCTTACATGCCTGAAAATGAGGCAGCACCTCCCGACACGGCGCCGTGGGCTGGCGCCAAGCACTGGACACTCCCCGTGGCCCACGGAACATGGCCAGGCTCACGGGTGGCCGCTTGAGCAGAACCACAGCTCGACTGTGGTCCTCGAGCCCAACTACTCGACAAGTTCTACAGACGCGGCCTGTGATGGGGGAAGATAAACGGAGGGTCACCTTGGGAGACTGCCCGCCGCCACGGACTGAGGGTCACAGGGACGCAGGAAGAGGGAGCCCACATGCAGCTTATTCTTTTCTCTAACAAGTTTACAGCAGTTACAGACATTTATTTCATAATAAGAAAAGTACAACCATATTTATTAAAGGGAGGGGAGAGGTGGGCGGGGAAGGGAAGAAAGCATGCCCAGGAATGCGTTCTCCAACTCCCACTCAGCACGGGTGTCTGACCGAGAGCCCAGCCCGGGGCCCTTCCGCTCCAGGGATGGGGTCCTGGCCGCTCCCCTTCCGCTCCACTCTGGGAACCAGGAATCCTCGTGAGCGCCTGCTCTGCTCAAGGAGGTATCAGGAAGTGGGGAAGGGGATTGTTACGAATAGCTGCTCACTCGGCAGGGGGGAAGACGGAGTCCCAGGGCTCCCAGAGAGCCCAGGGGAGGGATCTCCCACCCCCGACTAGCTTCTTCATAAGTTAATTATTACTCCTGAACTTAGAAATAAGGACAAAACTAATGGGAAGCTGTGTGGGCCTCATCCTTGAGAACTGGAGAGAAGGACCCAAGAGGCTGGGCACCCTCGCCTGCTTCGCCTTTGCTGCCCATCGTGCCCGTGTTGGGGCAGGGAAGAGCATGCCCAGCACGAAGGTCCTGACCCACCCTACTAATCTGATTCTTCCTTTAGTCTTCTGAGTTCCAAGATAGCAGTTCTTTCAGTCCAACATTTCTTGTGCTTGATACTAAGGGCACAGGGAAGGGAAGGAAGGGAGAAAACACCAAATGAAAAAACAAAGCTTGGAATGCAGGCTCAAGCTGACACTGGGCACGCGCCTTCGGGGCACGAGGAAGGACGTTACAACTATGATGTGGGGTTTAGTAACTGTTGTATTTCTGGCTTCCACCTGCTTATTCTGCCTTTTTCTTGGCAATTCCGGGGAGCTTTGCTTGGATCCTAGTGAGAAAAACAAAACGGAAGTGAAAGCGCAGTATTTGTCCTAGGTTTCCATGCTGACAGCGATGCTGGGTTTGCTGGAGCGATGGGGAGTCCCCTGTGTGAGAAGAGGTGACAGCTGAGCCTGGCTCAGGACAAGCCTAGGGTGGGCAGGGGTGGGGAGGATCTGGAAGGATCTGCCAGTACTCCCACGGTCCCTCACTTGGAGGCCAAGGGGGGCAGCGGGTCGTGCTCTGACACAGGGAAGGGACTACAGGTCTTTGATTTAAGGAGTCAAAGACTGGCTAATGATTCATGATTTGATTTAAATATTAATTGGTTAAAATACCAACTGACTTGGTAATCTTAGAAAAAGAGATATTTTTGAGACTTCGGTTGCAATGTTTGCTGCAGAAAGGACGGATACGTGTAAACAGAATGAAGGTGGGGAAGTAGCCCAGGGCATTGGGCACCTGCTCGGGAGGGCAGCGTTGTCTCGCTTCGAACGATGCAGTGCAACCTGAGGTACCAGAGGTTTTGAAAAAGCAGCCAAATCATAGTAAAATCATCCCTCATTTTTCAGGATGGAAATTGCTTTCTTTGGTATCAGCATGTTATGGGGGACGGCATCCACTTACGGAACAAAGTCCATGTCCCTCCCGTACTTACTTTTCAACAATCGACTTGGTCTGCTCCCGGGCAATGCCAACGTAGTGGTCGATCTGGGTCTAGGCAGGACAGACGGCAGATTCAGTTGTGCCGACAGAGAAGAACAATGTTCCCGAAGGCACTGTTGTTCTGTCTCATCTGAATATTTTTAAACACTATTAAATGTATTTTGGAAAATGAAAATAATGCTGAATCTTCTTAAGTTTTTTTGGCAGAATCTCTGGCTTAGGGGCCGAGGTTGCCTGCCTCCCACACCGGAGTGCCTACGTGTGGGGCCAGCACCCACATGGGCATTGGCTGGAGTTCCAGATGCTTCATTCTGCTCCAGCTCCCTGCTAATGTGCCTGGGAGAGCAGTGCAGGTGGCCAGGAACTTGAGCCCTTGCCCCCTTGAGGGAGACCTGGATGAAGTTCTTGGCTCGTGGTTCCGGTCTGGTTCTGCCCTGACCTTTGTGGTCAGGAGTGGAAGTGAACCAGCAGATGGAAGATCTCCCTTGCAACCCTTTCAAATGAGTAAGTAAATATCTTAAAAAAAAAAGAGAGAGCGTGCCTGGCTTGGGCTCTAGAAGCTGACTGCAGCATTTGTGCTACTGCACACTGTGGGATGGTTCAAATGGAGCCAGCCCTGCCACCTACATGGGACTGTAGGGGGGGGTCCTGGCCCACTCCTGCCCACTGGGCGGCACTGAGGGATCATGGTGGGTCATCAGATGGAAGTATTCTCAAACAAACAACCAAACAACAAAAGGAAAGATCTCTTTAGTTTCAGACTTCAGATGATCCCACACATTGCTGAAGTGGGATCACTTCCCACTTCCCACTTCCCACAACGTGTGTGGTTGTGCTTTCTGTCTGGGACCTTGGAATGCAGCCTTGTCCACGTGCTAGCACCCATCAATCTTTGTGCTGTAATCACGTTTTATAGCCCTCATGTAACACCAAGGACCAAAGTTGTCCTACACTATAACTGAAGCAGCTCCTTGTGATGCTGGCGCCCCACGTCACAGTGCTGGCTCGAATCCCAGCTGCTCTGTTTCTGATCCAGCTTCCTGCTGGGGTCCCTGAGAAGACCCTGGAAGACGGCCCCACCTGCCTGTTATAAACCAGTGTGTCAAAGATGACCCCTATTTCTCTTTCTCTAGCTGTCCTTTCAAATAAGTCAGCAAATCTTTCAAAAAAGAAAAGCCAAAACAAACTTATATATCCTGTTATTCTGTGCACGTCACCCCACAATTTATACAGCTATTAACTTCGACAGATTCCCTTAGATAAGGGAATTTAAATTACTTTTCAGACACCCAACTTTTATCGGCTAAGCACCTTTTTAACTTAACAGATAATATGTCCAAGTGATAAAAGCTCAAAAGGTGAGCCTGATGTGATGGCTCAAGTGGCTAATCCTCCCCTTTAAGAGCCAAGATCCCATATGGGCACTGGTTCTAATTGCAGCTGCTCCACTTCTCATCCAGCTCCCTGCCTGTGGCCTGGGAAAGCAGTTGAGGACAGCCCAGAGCCTTGGGACCCTGCACCTGCGTGGGAGACCCAGAAGAAACTCCTGGCTCCAGGCTTCAGATTGATTCAGCTCTGGCCACTTGTGGCCACTGGGGGTGAGCCAGCAGATGGATGATCTTCCTCTCTGTCTCTCCTTCTCTGTAAATCTATCTTTCCAATAAAAATAAATCTTAAAACAAAGCAAAAACAAACAATCCAAAACCAATAACAATAGGAAAATTCAAAAGGCACATCACAGACTATGAAAAGAACGTGTCTTTCTGGAGCTCCTACAGTGGGGTCTGAGAGGCCCTGGCTGATGAACTGGGGGGTCTCAGAGGCCCTGCGTGATTAAGTGGGGGGTCCCAGAGGCCCTGGCTGATGAACCGGGGGGTCCCAGAGGCCCTGGCTGATGAACCAGGGGGTCCCAGAGGCCCTGGCTGATGAACCGGGGGGTCCCAGAGGCCCTGGTTGATGAACCGGGGGGTCCCAGAGGCCCTGGCTGATGAACCAGGGGGTCCCAGAGGCCCTGGCTGATGAACCGGGGGTCCCAGAGGCCCTGGCTGATGAACTGGGCTGTGACAGGCATGTGCCACACAGAGCAGACCCGGCTTACCTTGTACTTCTCATACACAATCGGGACGCTGAACACAAGGAGCTCGGCTGCAAGACACGATCAGGGCCGAGGTTAGGCTCAGGGAGACACAGCTTTCTCAAAGTACTGCCTGCCTAGGCCTCACACTGAAGGGCAAGCAGATAAAAGGAGCTGCTGCAGGGCACCCGGGAGTCCTAAGGGCACCATGGAGCTGCTGCAGGGCACCCGGGAGTCCTGAGGGCACCAGGGAGCTGCTGCAGGGCACCCGGGAGTCCTGAGGGCACCAGGGAGCTGCTGCAGGGCACCCGGGAGTCCTGAGGGCACCAGGGAGCTGTTGAAAACTCACAGGCCACCTTTTCACAATTCAAGTTAGAAAAAAGGTCACCATAAAATAAAGTTTTCACATTAAAGCCAAAGGAGAAGCTAGACAATTCTTTACTTCCAGTTGTCTTAAAGGTTCAAAGTCTCTGAGGGGTCTTTAGGCTAGGTGGGTTGGCTTTGTGGTGAAGCAGGCAAGGCATCTGCCTGCAGGGCCAGCATCCCCTGTGGGTGCCAGTTCGATTCCCGGCTGCTCCACTTCTGATGCAGCTCCCTGCTAATGTGCCTGGGAAAGGAGAGGAGGATGGTCCAAGTGCTTGGGCCCTGGCACTCAGGAGGGCGACCCGGAAGAAGCTGCCAGCTTCAGCCTGGCAGGGCACTAGGGCACTAGCCCTGGCTGTTGTGGCTATCTGGGGAATGAACCGGCACACAGAACACCTTTCTTTCTGTAACCCTGACTTTCAAATAAAAAAAGGCTGGGCTTGTTGGACAGCTCTTCCTTTTCAGTTTTACAAATGACGACAAAGGGCAGTGCTTTTTCTTGCCATCTTACCTAAAATCAGAAGGGTGATTCCGTTAAAAACAGCGCCGACATAGGTCATCAGCCACATGAAGACAGCCAGCTGGGAAGGTCAACATGAGAGGGTTAGACAGGAACAAGTGCGGGGCAACATGCTGGGTGAGTCGGTAATGCAGCCCCTCTCCTCCAGCTCACTTAGAGCACACGCAGGCAGCGACAGGCCACACGGACCGCTTCACGCCGCGCCTTCCCCACTTGCACACATCTGAGGGTCCTAGGGCATGTCGCTCTGTTATACTCTTAGGTCTGCCGCCTGTCATGTTACACTACTGGATGCTTGGCTCCCGGGAGAAAGCAGGTGAAGATCAGCAGGTGTCTGATTCTGACACAGACCTGCGACCTGTGGTCCTGCTGAGTGATAACCTGGCCCCCGGTGTGGGGCTGAGAAGAGATAACCAGAAGCGAGGGCTGAGGCAAGCTTTTCTCCAACCTCCTCAGGAACGGGAGTTCTCTTCTACAATGTGGAGCTGACACTGGAATTCCCGGTCCCCAGTGCCTGCCACAAAACTTATCAATATCACTCTACTCTGCTCCCATCTTTCTTGGAGCCAGCTGGCCGTGAAGGAATTCCGAGCGGCATGGGCACTTAGGACGACGTCAGCGTCCTGGGTTCAAGTCCCTGCTCGGCATCTGATTCCCACTTCTAGTTACTGCACATCCTTGGAGGCAGCGGGTGCTAGCTCAGTACTTGGGTCCCTGGTTGTTCTAGGAAACTGAGGAATGAGCCAGTAACTGAAACATGGAAGAGCTCTTGTCTCTTTGACTTTCAAACAAATACAAATAACAGAAAATTTAAGTAAAAGGTCCTTTAAGAACATTCTCTGGCCTTCATCTAACAGACCTTCTTTGTCCAGTCTTCTTTCTGCATGGCTGTCCCTGTTTCCCTGAACCCAGTCACTGAAGCGGAGATGGGGTCTTCACCCAAAGGTGCCCCCGTCCCACAAAGCCAGCATCAAACGTCCGTTCCGCCCGGGTCAGCACCCTGCCTGAGTGCTGAGCGACTGACCTTCAAGGAATCGACGAGGTCCTCCACCAGGAAGAGCCGCACGGTGAGCCTCAGGGCCCTGTTGATGTGCACCATGGCGGCGTTCATGTAGTTGTGGAATGCTTCCGAGGACAGGGTGATGTCCACATCCAGGTAGGCTCTTCCAGAACAGGAGACAAGAGTCACACGTCGCAGGGCAACACAAGGGGCTCTAGCAGCACGGCAGCCTTCTAGGGAGTGACGCTGGCCCCGGGAGGGGAACACTTCTGTCACTTAGGGGGGACACCGGATGCCTGCTGTCCGTGCTCTGCGTAATGTTATGGCCCTGGGAAGCTGGGCTGACTTAGTACATGATAAAGCATTACTAAGTGTTCACCATTTTTAAAAATTCTTTTGGAAAATCATCTTAATGGTGACTCTACATGGAGATATATGTTTCTGATTTTTTTTAGGTTTTTTGGTATAGTCATGTCCAAGTAATTAAATACTGACTGAAACACAATAGCTCATTACAGATGCTTTCAATGTTACCACACCTTTGTGCTACAACTGACCTGTTTATTGTTTATTTAAAATTATGTTTGTGGACGTATTATACTATTTATGACTTTCACTCCCATACAATAAAGGGGGCAAAACATATCTGTTGCAAAACGAGGAGGGTGCAGAAGTTGCACTAGACGGTTTTGAGGGTTACACAAGCAGTGAAAGAGCCCAGCTTCGTGCCCAGGGTGACCATGTGCTCCTACAGTAGCTACGGCTGCCCGCTGCCTACCAGATACCGCTCCGTGCCACAGTGCCAAGGACAGTGAGCACTGTGTGGCTTAAAGGGCTCAGAGTCTTACAGAGAAACAGAATGGTAACGGATACGCTTTCCTTTATTAAGAAAATGTTTACTGCCAACGCAAGAGTTTTAAACAGTAGATGTTGTAATTTAACACAAGTGAGCCACCAGACGTGGTAAGTGTGCAGCTGTCACGCAGCGGGGACCCGTTGAGACACCTGAGCTGTCAGAAACAACACAGCTCATTCCCCCACTCATTGGACAACTCCTGATTTGTTAAAATTAATTTTCAAGCTATTTCCAATGCCACATATACAGTTCAAATTCTATTTTCACCGAGAAAACAGAGGGATGAGAGAGCAGTAGCCAGAAGCCTGCTAGGCTACATGAGGGGCTTCTTCTCTGAGTAAAGGGCTTTTAGGAAATTGTCAGGTGCTGTAATGCGGCCTACTGCTCTGCAGGGAAAAAGTGAAGGAAACATTTGCCAGTGGCCAGTGGAATGGCTCAGCTGGTTAGTTCTCTGCATGCAAGTGCTGGAACCTCATATGGGCGCTGGTTTGTCTTGGTTGCTCCACTTCCCATCCAGCTCCCTGCTTGTGGCCGGGGGAAGCGGCAGAGGATGGCCCAGGTCCTTGGGACCCTGCACCCACACAGGAAATCTGGAAGAAGCTCCTGGCTCCTGGTTCTGGCTTTGGATGGGCTCAGCTCCGGCTGTAGTAGCCATCTGGGGAGTGAACCAGTGGATGGAAAATCTTTTTGCCTCTCCTCTGTAAATCTGCTTCCCTAATAAAAATAGATAAATCTTATAAAGAAAAGAAAACATGTGCCAAAGTAGCAGTCTAATCAGAGGAGCTAGAAGTGCATCGTAGACGCCCGGGACCTGCCGACTTGCCTCCGCCATAAGGGCGGACGGCAGCAGGACACGGAGGCAAGCCCCAAGGGCATGGCCTCCACCGCAACGTGCCCATCTAGGGCCTTACCTGGCGAGGCTCTCCCACAGACAGGGGACCCCTGGGGGCTGCTCCCAGGGCTCTGCCTTCTCTAACCTGCTCAGAAACTTAGAGTCCTCCTTGGTTTTCCAGTGTGAGCCTCCAGTTTGTCAGCAGTCCATCTCTGCTACTCTGGCACACCTAAGGAGGCTCTCCAGGTCCCATCACCCGCCTCTGAGTCGCACCATACCCCGCAATGCGTTGCGTGTTAGACCTTGGCTGCTGTGTGCAGTCACTGTGATCCTTGGACTCACTTGAACGGGTGACCTTCTTCCGACTTCTGCACGGCTTGGATGACGGACTTGTAGACCCTGAAGCTGATGGTGACAGACAGAAGAGCCAGGATGAGGTAAGAAACCACACTGATGACGCTGAAGGCGGCCAGGGAGAGCAGCATGATGAGCGTGGTGCCGAAGACAAAGCCCGTCTTCTTCACATCTCGCCAGAAGATCAGATCGTGCACTGCCGCAGGTAAAGAGACAAGTAGAGTGAACACAGACGGCCGCCGGCCGAGGCTGGCCGGCCCCTAGCTCTGTGCTGCACACCCGGGGGCAGTCGGCACTCACGGGTACACACCAGCCACTTAGTAACACTAACCGAAAGCACAGACTCTGGGATGTGGGCGGCCCAAAATGAGCTCCGGGTTCCTGGTGTCAGCCTGGCCTTGCCCCGGCTGCTGCAGGCAGAAGGAATGCAAACAGACCGGCCGTGCAGCGTGAGGCTCTGTGTCAGTCTTAGGAGAAGCCCAGCAGACTAAAGTGCTTCTGCGGGTGAGAGGGAAGCTGCACGGACCAGCACCAACCCCGGCAAGCGGCCTTTTACACGGACTGGGAATGTCCACGCTCTTAGTAAAGCACCTCAAAGACCGGCTGACGGGCCAATGACACGAGCGTGGGCATGTGAGCCCGTGAAAGGACGCCTCAGC
The DNA here is from genome assembly GCF_030435755.1 of Ochotona princeps. Classification (NCBI taxonomy): domain Eukaryota; kingdom Metazoa; phylum Chordata; class Mammalia; order Lagomorpha; family Ochotonidae; genus Ochotona; species Ochotona princeps. The sequence continues at coordinate 6,212,815 of NC_080835.1, forward strand.
ACTACGGCCCTACTCGGAGTGCCCTCTCTTGGCCAAAGAGGGGCTCTGAGGCCAGAGAGGTGGGACTTTGAGTTCTGCTGTGTAACCACACTGCCTTAACCTTTCCACACCTCCACCTCCTCATCTGTAAAATGTCTGAGGAATACACCAGCCAGTGCCTGGAGAACCTGCTCCAACTTCAGCTATAATCACCAACAGGACAAGAAGAAACAGCAAAATTGGAGACAATGAGTTCACCCGATTTTCCCTAACCTCGATCAACCATGTAATCATTATATAAGATAAAATAAAATAAAAATCACCAACAGGAAGGCCTGGGCGGCGCCGGTGTAAGCTGAGGCCACGACACCATGCTCTCACCCATTTTCAGCTCTGAAAGTTCCCTCTACGCTGATCTGAGGCGTAACCCAGGTGCAGCCCAGAAAACACCAGAGGATACCAGCTTACGGGAGAAACGCTGGCCGCTTGCAGCCTACTCAGGGGAGGCGACCTCCCAAGAGAAGCAGTGCTCTGATTCCTGAGAGGAAATGCCGAAGTGGCAAGAGCAAAACGGGGTGACAGGGAGGGCACGGCGGGGCAGAAGGGGAGGGCACGGCGGGGCGGCAGGGGAGGGCACGGCGGGGCAGCAGGGGAAGGCACTGCAGGGCAGCAGGGGAGGGCACTGCAGGGCAGCAGGGGAGGGCACGGCGGGGCAGCAGGGGAGGGCACGGCGGGGCAGCAGGGGAGGGCACGGCGGGGCAGCAGAGGAGGGCACAGGGTAGGGAGGGCACGGCGGGGTGGCGGGCTAGGTCCATGTCCCACACTAAGCACTGAGTCAAATCTGCGTGCCTGCTTCTTGCTAAGGCACATCCTGGCAGGCAGCAGATCATGTCTCAAATGCTTGAATCCCTACCATCCAGAAGGGAGAGCAGAATGAAATTCCTGGTTATTTATAAAGGCAGACTGGGCCCAACACAATTACCTAGCAGTTAAAGTCCTCATGTCAGGATCCCAATTGGGTGCAGGTTCTAATCCCGGCGGCCCTGCTTCCCATCCTGCTTCCTGCTTGTGGCCTGGGAAAGCAGTCGAGGATCGGCCCAAAGCCTTGGGACCCTGCACCCGTGTGGGAGACCTGGAGGAGCTCCTGGCTTCGGACTGGCATAGCTCTGGCTGTTGCAGTCACTTGTGGAGTGACCTGTGTATCTGCGCACACGTGCTTCTCAGTTTTTTCAAATAAGTAAAAATGAATAAACTTGATCACAATAGCTGAAGCCAAGCGCCAACTAGCGGTGAGCCAGAGCAGGTGATGCTGCGTGGTGGGTTTCTGTTTTCTAAATACATTGCCTGCAATCCTAACACTTTGAAATTTCAATGTCCAGGGCAGAAAGAACAGACAAGAAAAGCACAGAAATAAGCTAAAGGTACAAGGCTGGGATCACGAAAGAAAAGGACCTTGAAGTGTCAGGGCAGGAAAGAGGAATAAAGGCTAAGCCTAAATGCAAATTACAATTTTCTACTCTAACACAGATTAGAAAAAGCCATCCAGTTCCATGAACTTTACTGCCACCTGCTGGAACATTTTCGTTAAGAACTATCCAAGAAATGGGCAAAGGAAATGAGCAGGCATTTCTTGAAAGTACAAATTCAAATGGCTGATGGACATATGAAAAAAGGCTCTGGTTCCTTAGCTATTGAGAAAAGCACAAATAAAAACCACATCGAGGGGCCTGGCATGGTAACCTAGTGGCTAACGTCCTTGCCTTGCATGCACCCTAATCCCATATGGGTGCAGGTTCCTATCCTGGCTGCTCTACTTCCCTTCCAGCTCTCTGCTTGTGGCCTGGGAAAGCAGTCAAGGACGGCCAAAGCCTCGGGACCCTGCACCTGTGTGGGAGACCTGGAGGAGCTCCTGGCTTTGGACTGGCATAGCTCTGGCTGTTGTAGTCACTTGCAGAGTGAACCTGCAGATAGATCTTTCTCTCTCTCTCCCTTTCTCTGTAAATCTGACTTCCCAATAACAAACAGTTAAATATATCATTTTTTAAGATTTATTTATTTTTTATTGCAAAGTCAGACATTCAGAGAGGAGGAGAGAAAGAGAGGAAGATCTTCCATCCACCAATTCACTCCTCAAGTTACTGTAAAGGCAGAGCTGAGCTGATCTGAAGTCAGGAGCCTGGAGCTTCTTCCGGGTCTTCCACACAGGTGCAGTGTCCCAAGGCTTTGGGCCATCCTTGACTGCTTTCCTAGGCCAAAAGCAGGGAGCTAGACGGGAAGTGGAGCTGCCGGAATTATAACCGGCACCCATATGGGATCCTGGCACGTGCAAGGTGAGGACTTTAGCCTCTAGATCTCCGTGCCGGGCCTCAAATAAAAAACCACCTACAGTGCTAACATGCCATGTGGATGCTGGCTTGAGCTGCAGCTGCTCCGCTGTTAGTCCAGCTCTGCTAACGCACCTGGGAAAGCAGTGACGCAGTGCTTGGAACCCTGCACCCACGTGGCAGACCTGGCAGAAACTTCTGCTTCCTGACTTTGGACTGGCCAGGCCCAGTCACTGAGGCCATCTGCGGAGTGAACCTGTTGATGGAAGATTGTAGGAGGACATTGTGACCGTAGGTCAGCGACCGAGCACAGGATTACAGTTGATGGGACAATATTTGTATGATAAACAACTGAATGGATGTCTTGTGTGTGACTGATTGGATATCCTTTGCATGAGAACAACTGTATGGCTACCTTTTGTATACCTGATGAGATATCATTTGTATAAGAACAGTTGAGTGGGAAGTAATATACAAGGCAAAAGGACTTCCAAACTAAGGCATAGAAACGGTTGATGGTTCTGTTGATGAACTAAGTATCTCTACCCTAATCCTGTATGACCCTCAGCATATAAAGTCTGTTGCCTCTAATAAATTTTGGCTATTGATCATCAGTCAGTAGTCTAAGCATGTATTATCAGCTCTGTGCACCAAGTCCATCGCTGCAGGACAGCGACAGATCTCTCTTTTCCGCTCTGTGTACTCTGCCTCTCAAATAGGTAAATATTTAATTAAAGAAAAAAGGAACACCCGGATCTATTAGGACAACACTGGAGGAGTATCTGCTAGCAGCACAGGTATAACCTGCCTAACAGCACAGAGGGGCCTGGGCTCGGCTCTCAGCTAAGACAGGATAACAGCTGGGTCACGCAGCAAACTCAGGGAATGAGAGTGGACTGACTGAGGAAGAGCTTGAAAAAGATGGTCCAACACAGCAAACTTCACAGGTCCTGGTTCCTGGGCTGTCAGCTCAGAGACGTCCTACTCCAACACACCAACCATCTGTCCCAGCTGGTGGTGTAGATCAGCAGGTTAACCTTCTGCTCGTGACACTGGCATCCAATGGGAGTGCTGGTTCAACGTACCTGGGAAGGCAAGGGGCAGTGGCCCAGCAGCTGGGGCCCTGTCACGTGGGAGACCAGGAGGGATTTCCTGGCTCCTGGCTTCAGCTGGCTCCAGTGTTAGCTGTGTGGACATTTGGGGGAGTGAACCAGTTAACTCTAACTTTACCTTTCAAATAAATTTTTTTCTTAGGAAACATATATTTATTTTTATTGGAAAGTCATATATACAAAAAGGAGGAGAGACAGAGAGGAAGATCTTCCATCTGATGATTCACTCCCCAAGTGAGCGCAACGGCTGGTGCTGTGCTGATCCAGAGCCAGGAGCCAGGAACCTCCTTCGGGTCTTCCACGCGGGTGCAGGGTCCCAAGGCTTTGGGCTGTCCTCCACTGCTTTCCCAGGTCACAGGCAGGGAGCTGGATGGGAAGCGGGGCTGCCAGGATTAGAACCAGCACCCAAATGGGATCCTGGCACATGCAAGGCAAGGACTTTAGCCTCTAGGCCACTGCGCGAAACCCTCAAATAAAATTTTTAAAAAAATGAAAAAAGAACACCTACTGGTTTATGTGTTACAGCTCTTCCTATCTGTAAATGAACACTCAAACATGGGCCACGCGAATGACCACGAGATGGCGAAACCCTGATTTCCAGGTAATCCCAGGTGCCCTCCCCTCAGTCAGTTCCACACATGAACTCTCTGTGCTGGAACTACTGAGCAGGACAGAGGAAGGCCTCTGGTTAGGAACGCCAAGAAACGAACCTGGCAGGCGCTTCGGAAACTTCCTGTGTGATCCCCTGGGAAAGGGGAGGACCAAAATATGAGGAAGGAGCGAGGGAAGGGGCACTGCCAAGCCTGAGGAGCAGCCACGCACTTCAGAGCCAGGAAGCAGCCAGGTCGCAGTGCTGGGCGTCGGGCAGGCTCCTCTCTCTGTTCCTGCCCTCAGTTGAGCACCTCTCTTGCAGAGGTGGGGACTCAGAGAGAGCGAGCTCTTGTCTTCTGCCTCACTCCAGATATCCAACATGGGAGAATGCAATCCAGGTTTGTCCTGAGGGTGGCAGAGCCCCATGCACGGAGCCATCAGGTGCCTCCCGGGGTGGAATTAGCAGGCAGCAGGAATGGGAGCCACAGCAGGGAACGGAGTCCAGGTGCTCTAACGCGGGACGCAGACGTCCACCGCTAGGCCACGTATCCACGCCACATTCCTCACCTGGTGGAGGTGCTCATTTCTCAGCCTTCTTTTCTGTAAATTTATTTATTTGAGAGTGACAGAGAGGAATACACACGCACACATACACAGAGCAATTGCACCTACTAGTTCACTTCCCAAATACCTGCAACAGCCACACCGGGGCCAGGCTGAAAGCCAGGCGCCTGGATTCCTTCCTGGTCTGCCATGGGGGTGCCAGCTACCAGGCACTGGGCCGATCTCCCAGGCACTGCCTTCCCAGGAACATGAGCAGGAAGCTGGCCGGAAGTGCAGTACTCCGATACAGGATGCTGGCATTGCAGCGGTTTCCCCACAGTGCCACACACTGACCTGTGTTTTCTTGTCAAGGTTTCCTAACTGCCTGTTATACACAGGCTAGTGCTGGGAACGGGCAATACAGCCTAAGCACGAGCAAGGCAAGCAAGCTCCCTCCAGCTCAGTGAGGGAGAAGGGCAGTGAATACCAAAAGCAGAGGCCCCTGGGAGTCCAAGCCACTGCACCAGGTGCAGGCACACACAGGAGTAGCCTCTCTGAGGAGTGACAGGAAAGACAACTGCAAGCAAAGGAAGAAGCAGGTGCTGTGAAAACGGGTGGAGCTGAGGGCAGGGGGCATTGGCAAGGCCACAGGCCAGTATGGTGACATGCTGAGTGAGGGCAAGTGGCATGAGACAGGGCTGATTTATGGAGTGGGTCTCACACATGGGCGCAGGCTCCAAGCACTTGGGCCATCTTCCCTTTCCTTCCCGGGTACATCAGCAGGGAGGTAGGAGGGGAGTATCAGCACTCAAACTAGTACCCGTGACATGCCAGCATTACAGACGGCAGCTTAACTCACTATGTCACCACCCTGTCCCGTATGTGACGTATTACTTTCAGAATAAGACACTGGAGACTCTTTGTTGAACAGCAAACAGACTGAAGGGGATGAGGAAAGAACCAGGCCAGGAAACTCCCTGAGCAGGCCAAGATAGAGCCACAAGTCAGAGATGAAGGTTAGTGTAACAAGATCACCCTGTGTTCTCATATGCTAAGATTAATCATAAATCAAATGAAAATAGCGGGCCCGGCGCGGTGGCCTAGCGGCTAAAGTCCTCGCCTTGAACACGCCAGGAACCCATATGGTCACTGGTTCTAACCCCAGTTCTCCAGAGTTCTCTTACGCCTCCTGCCCTCCAGCCGGCTGCCAGCCCTATCCGCTGCTGGGCTTAGCCACCAACCTAAGAGGCCGTGCGGCCCTGAACAGGCACTGGTTCCAGAATGCCAGGGTTTGCAGCCTTTTTCATTTATTGCCTGTGTGATTTCAGGCAAGACACTGAACCTCTCTGTGCCTGGGGTTCCTCTTCTCTAACAGGACTACCACAATGCTTGCTTGTTAAGGGTATTGCCAGGACTGAATGGGTTCATGTGGAGAACTATTCAGAACACTAACTGGTTGTAGTATGTTAGCTATTATTCATTTGACTTTATTAGTTTGTTTATATCTAATTACAAGGTTTTTTTAGATCATCTACTGAGGCTGTGCCAGGCCAATGTCAGCAGCCTGGAGCTTGAAGGTGCAGGTCTTCCACGTGGGTGCAGCCGTCTCTGTTGCCTTCCCAAGGGCACCAGCAGGGAGCTGCATAGGAAGCGGAGAAGCCAGGCTACAAATCAGTGCCCACAGGGGATGCCAGCATTGAGGGTGGTGGCATAACCTGCTATGCCACATAACCCATATTACAGTTATCATGGGAAACTGAAGAACTAAGGCGAAAGTTTGCTGCAGAAAAGTAAGGACTTTTCCCCCTGGCCTCTCTTCAGCTGACAGGACACACAAAATAATCAAGAACAGAGGATTAGAAGGGATCCCCCCCTTTTTTTTAAGCATTAACAGTCATAAATTGATAAAGTCTTTTGGGGAGAATCTCAAGCCACAATTTAAATTTTGCAGTATATAGTGATTAAGCACGGTTTCACAGAACTTTGCATTTTAACAATTGAAGAATAGAAAAGTTTTAGGCGGGTGAGCAGGGAAATTCCCAGCATCCCAGTGAGTGAGGAAGAATTTAACCCTACACCCTACCTAGTAAGGTCCAGGAGAAGCAAATAGGGAGCCTGACCAGTAAGTACAGGCTGAGCGATGACAGGCTAGTTGGCCCTTTCCCTGGCTGTTCCAGCCTTTCTATGTCTATATCTATGTCTCTCTCCGACTATCTGAAAAGCCAGATGGGACGTCTGATCAGTAAGGTACAAGCTGAGTGATTCTCAACTAGCTGACCTTTATTAGTCTCTATCTGAACTAACAGAAACTTTGATGGTAAGTTTGTACTCAGCTGTTATATATATGATGGATGTTCATGTTGATCCTTCCACTGTTCCTGTGACAGTCTGATTTAGGTGAAACTCAAAAACATGTCAGCTTGGGAGGAAAAAAAAAAAGGATTTATAGCAGCTGGTTGTGCATATACTAAAACTGAGATGCCAAGGAAGTAGTTACAGGATGTGGTTAAGAACTTTTCTAACACATTGGTCACTCAATACCATGTTAATTAACTTCATGATGTTGTTCATTTCGATGTTTCTTCCTGTGGTTGAAGTTCTGTAGTGACATCTCATTGGAGGAGATGATATTCTGCCAGCTCTACTTTCAGACCAAGGATGGTCTCCCAGTGAAACTGTTGGATTTATCTGGACAATAAGATGCTGGACTCTCCGCATGGTCCATGCCCGCAATGAAGGAATCATGACTGGTTATGATCTGTACTACTGTAACAATAAGGAGGAATTCAATAAGGGGGGAGGGCTTGGGGAGGAGCTGGGGGAATCTTAGAGCCTATGAAACTGTCATAAAATGACACAATAAATAAATAAATAAGTAAATTTTAAAAAGGCATCCTTTTAACCCTTGTATCTTACATATCAAGGTTTCATTTAAAAATTTCTACTGAAAAAGGGTTACAGGGCCAGCAGGGTTAAGCTGCCAATGCCAGACTAAATCTCACAGTGAAATCCCAGCTCCCTGCCAGTATGCCTGGGAAGGCAGCTGGCCCAAGCACTTGGACCCCAGCAGTGCTGTGAGAGATCTGGATGGAGTTCTTGGCTTTTGGCTTCGGCATGGCCCACCTCTGATCGTCACAGTCACAGAGGGGAATGAACCAGCAGATGGAAGAGCTCCGACCTGATGACTTAACAGAACTGTGCCAGGGTCCGTGCAATAGGTGTGAATGACACAAAGGTGTGAAGAGAACAGCTCCCTGCATGGCAGGGCCCAGGGAGCTTCCAGCTACTTGGCAGGGCCTAGCGGATTCATCTCTGACCACCTTGACGCAGTTTTCACTCCCTTTCGCATGGGCACTGAACCACCCCACTAAGAATTTTGTATTGAGGCATTGTCTGCCCCTGTGAGATGGCTTTTACAACCAACGTGAGCTTAAGAGTTAATGTTACTGATAATGTCCTGGTGAGTGGGCCTTTAACTGCACACAGGAGTACAATCAAGCCCATGCTGTTTCCAGACACCTTGTTGTGTACCTACCCATTGCCATAAAATCTGGCCCGGACATTTAGCATGCTTTCTGGGAAATAGCTTGATAAGAATTTTACAAACTAATGGAAATGATGGGAGTATGGGTTAAGACTGTCAGGACAAAAAATATAGCTACTGGGACCCTAAAAGCTATCTTGTTACTGGGACCCTAAAAGTTATTTTGTTACTGTGACCCTAAAGGCTATCCTGTTACTGGGACCCTAAAGGCTATCCTGCTAAGGCAAAAAATTATAGTTACTGTGACCTTAAGGGTTAGCCTGTCCTTGCAACTCTTTAGAACATACAAACTGTAGTTGCTTTAGCTGCTTTCATAATTTCTAACTAGAGGAAGTATAGACTGATTTCACTAACATCACAAAGATACACTTTTGATTATTATTTGATCACTTATGAGGTTGTAGAACCTGCAGTTGTAGAGGAACTTAATGTTTGAAACCTTTTGTCTCAGATCTTTGTTTTTTCTCTTTTGATGTATTTCTCCCATTAAGTGATGGATAAGTTGTAGAATAAGAATTGTAGCAAGAGTGTATTACTGAATAAGATGTGTTGTCTACTGAGAAATTCTTGGCTGCAACATTGGAATGGATAATGCCCTGTCTTAAGGTGAAACAATTTGTAGAATTGTCTTTGGAAGCACTCACTTGTCCATTGTAGAATTGAAACTTAAATGGAGTAAACTTGGCTCATTGCTAATTACAATTCTTTCCGCCGTTATAATTCTTGCTTTACTTGGTCAGATAACAAACTGTGTGAGCTTGCTGACCTAATGGCCTTTAGTGCCAATGGCCCGTAATCCCCATAGACCAAGACCCCGGACTTACTAACCCATACATAATTCAAGGTAGGGGCCTGGTTGTCACAGGTGGCGCCAAGGTTAGAGCCCAGACCTGAGGAGAGCGGATGAAGACTGGCAAACCAAGATAAGCAAGGAATGTGGGATCCTTCCTCAATCATTTCTCAAGAAGTTGTAAATTGTGCCCCCCTGAGGCTATGTCAAAATGCCCCTAAAAGAAAACTTTGTACTGCTTCTGTATAAATAAAGCGGACAGCTTTCTCGCAATGTCAACAATCATCAAGGAATCCTAGTGGTCCGTCTCTCCTTTCTCTCTTCTTCTTTCTACGCCTATCTCACACACCCTTCTCGAGCTACGAACTCTCGGCTGGAGCTGGACTCCGGCAGAACTGAGTGTGTTGGGCCCGGCCACGTGGCCTAGCGGCTAAAGTCCTCACCTTGAATGCCCCGGGATCCCATATGGGTGTCGGTTCTAATCCCTGCAGCTCCACTTCCCATCCAGCTCCCTGCTTGTGGCCTGGGAAAGCAGTTGAGGACGTCCCAAAGCTTTGGGACCCTGCACCCGCGTGGGAGACCCAAAAGAAGTTCCTGGTTCCTGGCTTCAGATCGGCACAGCACCGGCTGTTGCTCTCACTTGGGGAGTGAATCATTGGACGGAAGCTCTTCCTTTCTGTCTCTCCTCTCTGTATACCTGACTTTGTAATTAAAAAAAAAAAAAAAAAAAGAACTGAGTATAAGGGAGAAGGGGAGACAGGACCAGGAGGCAGAGGCAGTGGGCCATCAGGTACACGGGACAGACTGGTCTGGCCAGAGTAGCAATGTGGGAGTGATCAACAGACCACGCAGTGGCATCTCCCAACATGGCAAATTCCACACACGAAACAAAACACTTCCTTGGACAATGTCCTCTGATTAGGAAATGTTTCTACCATCCCAACCTGGTAACCCAAGACAGAAACATGCAAACAAAGCTCACTCTTCCTCTTTCCTCATCTTTTAGAGTCAAACACTAGAGCTGAATGAAGTCTACCTTCCAGAGCTATCACAGGAAAACCAGATCGTAACCCTGGTTCATTTAATGGGCAGACCTGACCCTTTCTGTGCCTAACACGGAGTGCATCATTCAGGGAAGACTGTCCAAAGTCGCGGCTCTTGGTTGGATGGGAGCTGCCCACGCTGTGAACAAACTTCTGCTTCCTTTGGGTTCTTGCATGCCACAAGTGAAGACTCGTTGCCCATGAGAGCCACTGGTGCAGACGGGGCACACCCACACCCTTCCCTAGATTTTCTGGAACGCAATACCATCACCGGGAGCCCATGGGCTAAGCAACTGTAACACTAACGTATGATCTACCTGTATTCAGGAATCAAAATGTTCACACCAAAGCATACCTGCTTCTTAATTCTACTTTTCACATTTGAAGTAGCCCTGTATGAGCAGAGAGAGAATGAAACCTGGGCTAGTTTCTTCCTCAAAACCTGAAGGGAACTGACCCAAGCTAGTGCCATGTGTTCTAGCAGAATGGAAGCTCAGAGTTCTCCAACGAGCAAGCCCAGTACAACTCTACACGTCAGACATGACTACTGAAGGATTAACTTCACTTGAAAAACCACAATTGATGACAGTTTTAAAGAAAAGATTTGCTTCCCAAATGGCCGTAATGGTCAGAGTTGAGCCGATCCGAAGCCAGGAGCCAGGAGCCAGGAGCCTCTTCTAGGGACCCAAGCCTGTGGGCCGTCTTCCACTGCTTTCCCAGGCCACAAGCAGTGTGGCTGGGAAGTGGAGCAGCTGGGATACGAACCCACGCGCATATGTGATTCCTATGCATGCAAGGCGAGGATTTAGCCACTAGGCTATCATACTGGACCCAAATTAGTCATATTTAAATAATGTTTTCTAATGTACCTCATTATGGTTAAAATCATGTGATAAATCAGTTTACCCATTGTCTTTTACTACCATTTCAATACCTACTACAGCTTCCTTTATGACTCAGTAGTATCAGTAATTGCTCAGCTATCTGCATTTTGCACTACTGGCACATGACATGTCTTATGTATTTACCTAGAGGGTTTACGTTGCTAGTGGAATTAAGTATGACTCTTCTGTAATGTGACAATATTACTTTTGTTTTAAAAGCTTTCAATGCTCCTACCCATATAGTAGTACCTACACTGTACCAACAGGGGCACTCATGTGCCCTCTGCCAATTCAAGTCGACCAGCAGTAAATGGTGCTGGTTCCCTATCATCCTATTACAGAACTGCTTATACTCCTCCATCTGAATAAACTCAACTATTTCTAAAGATAAACTGAACTTAATCTGCTCTTACAATTACACACATCTAAAACAAAAGGCTGTTAAATGCTTACTCTGAAAAAATAAAAACCCAAACCCCCCTAAGTGTGAATTTCCAAGCTTACTCCTCTTTCAGGTGGAAGGAGTGTGGTCTTCCATTTGCTGGTTAACTCCCCAGTGTTCACACCAGCCTGACCAGATGGGCCTGCCATGGGCGTAAGCCATCACCCGCCACCTCCCAGGGCAGGCATCGTGGCACTGCAATGCCAAGCAGAGCTGGAACACGAAGGCTGCTTTACTGCACTAACTGTCCCTATTTGAACTCTGTGTTTAAAGATTCATTTATACGAAAGGCAAAATTATAATATAGAGAGAGGGAGAGGCAGAGAGACGCCTCCCACCTGCTGGTTTGTGTCTCACATGGTTGCAATGGCCAGGACGGGCCCAGCTGAAGCCAGGAGCTTCCACCCTCATCTCCCACATGGGTGGAGGGTCCAAGTGTTCAGGCCATCTTCCACTGATTTCCAGGCACATTAGCAGGGAGCTGGATGAGGAGCTGAGCAGACAGTACTTCAATGGGTTCCCACATGCGATACTGGAGCTGTAGAAGGCAACCTAACCTTCTGTAGCAGCCCTACCTCTAATTATATTTTTAAAGAATTTACTTGGAGGCCTGGCACCATTGCTCAATGGCTAAATGCTTGGCTTGCATGCACTGGGATCCCATATGGGATCTGGTTTTTATCCCAGCTGCTCCATTTCCCATCCAGCTCCCTGTTTGTGGTCTGGGAAAGCAGTCAAGGACGGCCCAAAGCCTTGGGACCCTGCACCCACGTGGGAGACCTGGAAGAAGCTCCTGGCTTCAGATCAGCATAGCTCTGGCTTTTCCGGCCATTTGAGGAGTAAACCAGTGGATTCAAAATCTTTCCTTCTGTCTTCCCTTCTCTCTGTACATCTGTCTTTCCGACAAAAATAAACCTTTAACAAGACAAAACTAAATAAAAAGCCAAAAAACTTACTTGGAGCTGGCTGCTGGAATCCCATATGGGAGCCCACTTGAGCCATGGATGCGCCACTTCTGATCCAGTTCCCTGCTACAGGGGTCACTGATGGAACACGAAGCCGTCACTGGCCCACAGACACACATCTGTCAGCTACGAGTGACTGGCGGCAGGCCAAAAGCACTGGTGAGAACCCCTTTCAAACTCACATTCCTTCCAGACTCAGAAAAAAACAGTTTTTTGTTCATTAAAATAACTTACCATCCCCTCTGCCCCCAGCTTCAGTTTTCTAAAGCACAGAAAGCAAAATGGCCTGGACTCCCACTCGCCACACGGGCAGAGGGTGGATGCAGATGTGTGAACCACCGGCCTTCTGTAACTCAAGAATGTAATTAAGACAACAGGCGCCATGATGAGTCACGGTGGAATGGGTAAACACAACACTGCGGCTCTCTCATTTGTGTAAATCCTTTTCCGTCCTAGTAGATCTGATCAGACTAGCATGCTGGACCACGACCAACTCTGCCAAGAAACAGTGCTCATGTAAGCCTTTAGAACACTAGCTCCGACCTAAACTTGAACAAAACACTAGTTAATTGTGAACGATTGTGGAAAAACCCAACTACAAACACTTAATAAGTAATTTAATGCCCTTTGCACAACCTTACTACCTTTTTTAAAAAAAAATTAATATTGCTTATTTAGTTGAGAGGCATGCATGCTTCATGTGAGCCTCAGATTAGGGAGGGGAGGGTTGAGGTGTGGAGGAGGGTTGGTGGGGCTGGGAGGACGGGGAGAAAAGAGGATCACTCCAGGGTTGGGGAAGGCTGTTTGACGCTGCCTTACAGACCCTCGTGTGGGGACGCATGTTCCGAGGGCGTTACTTGAGTGGATCTGAGAGTTCTGGGACGTCGTAGTTTCACTGATCCAGGGCTGAGAAAGTCCTTCCAAGGTCTGTTGGCTAACAATATCTACCTTGGTGCATCCAGACCCAGACATTCACTGCAAAGCTCCACCAGCACTGCCTGTTCTCCACTTTCCATCCTCCACGAGGCGCTCGACCCCCACTGCCACACTAGATGAGCTGGCTGCCGAGTCTTCAGTGTGTGCCTGTGTATGCTTCTCCACTGCATGGGCACCACGAACCGAGGAGGCCCAGACCCAATGTGTGTATTCCAAGGTTGGAATCTTGTGGATTTCCCTATAGCCAGGGTTTTGAGTCCAGCAGTCTAGTCAGTCTGCCGGGAAGCCTCACAAGAGGGTGACCTCAGACTTGTACGTGCCAGCCAGTGCAGGGCCAGGCCAGGTCCATTACCTGCCACAGCTAACACACACACCACTGGATGCAGCTGCCTAGTCAAGCCCAGCCCACCACAGGCCCGGTCATCATGTATACCAGCAGGTGCTGTAGCCTAACTGGGGTGATCTCTAACAACTCCCACCAGGCTCCACCCCAGCCTGGGTTTTTGTGTGTGCTGGCATGTGCTGTGGTTTAGCCTGGTTCATTCCATGTCCCACCTGGCTCTTGTACACACCAGTGGGTGCTGTGGCTTAGCTTAGTTTGCCCCTCCTCCAGACCTGGCCCACATGTATGCCTGTGGGTACTGTTGTCTTTTTCCAGCTTGGCCCATCCCCAGCCCTGGTTCCCATATTCACTAGTGGGAGCTGCAACCTAGCAGGGGAGTGTCCACAGTTCTCCTACCAGGACCACTCCCAGTTCTGGATCTTGCATCAGCAAGAGGTACTGGGGTCCAGCCTGACATGACTTGCACCCAGTACTGGCTTGTGCCAGTGAATGCTGTGGTAAAGTCCAGTTGACCCGTAACTATTCTGGCTCTTACTTGAGCCAGCTGGTGCAATGGTTCAGCCCAGCCTGGCCTTCCCCTAGGTCTAGCCCACATGCCAGCCGATGGGTGCTGAAGTCCTGCCCAGACTGGTCTGCCCCCAGTCCAAGCTCTCTTGCTCAACAGTGGAAGAAGCAGCTTAGTAGGCGAGTCCCTGAAGTTGTCCTACCAGAACTGCTTCTGACCCGGGTCTTGTGCGTGCTGTGGCTCAGCTCTGCCTGGCCTGCTCCCCATCCCAGCTTACACTGGCGGGTGCTACAGCCTAGCCCAGCCTGGCCAGCTGCCAGCCCGGCTCTCATGTGAACTGGTGGGTGTTATCAGTTCAGCCTTGCCCAGCCTGCACCCGGGCTCTCACACAAGCCACTGAGTTCTGTGGACTGGCTTCACAAGGCCCACTCACGGACCTGGACAAAACGTATGCCAATGAATACTGTATCCTGACATGTTGTGAGTTGCCCCCAACCACAGCTCTTGCGCTCTCCAGTGAGAGCTGTGTCCTAGCAGGGGAGTTCCATCAGGCCTGTTTCCTGCCAAGCATCTGGCATGGGCTCTGGTGGGTGCTTGGCATGCCCTGGTCCTGTCACTCATTCATGGGCACTGTGGCCTGTCCTACTGGCCTGTACCTATTTCAGCTCTTGCTGGCAAGTACAATAGCCCAGACCATCCCGCACCCATTCTGGCTCTCACTAGCATCAGTGGGTGCTAAGGCTTAGCCTAGTTCTGCCTGTCCTCAGAGCCAGGCCACACACATACTGAGGGATGCTGTAGTTTAACAGGGAGTTCCTAAGGTGCTGCACCCCAGTCTGGCCTGGCCTCAGCCTGGCTCTCTTGTGAACTGGCAGGAGCGGCTGGAAATGTTGTATAATTTTTAATTCCATACTGAACATTATGTTGGAGAGCTTTTGCACTTTAAGATTTACTTATTTTTATCAGAAAGGCAGGTCAGATTTACAGAGAAGGAGCGATAGAGAAAGATCTTCCATCCAATGGTTCACTCCCCAAGTGGCTGCAAAGGCCAGAGCTAAGCTGATCTGAAACTAGGAGCCAAGAACCTCTTCTGGGTCTCCCATGTGGGTGCAGGTCCCAAGGCTTTGGGTCATCTTGTACTGCTTTCCCATGCCACAAGCAGGGAGTTAGAAGGAAAGTGGAGCAGCCGGGATTAGAACCTGTGTCCACATGGGATCCCTGCACTTGCAAGGCGAGGATTTAGCTATTGAATTGGGCCCTTCTGGACTGTTAAATTCCTTTGGAGAGTACTGTACTTCTGTTTTAGCATTCAATTCAATTCAGTTCAACTGGCTCCAAAGAGCAAACTCTGAGATGTTTCTTAGATCTTTCACAGGATGTTTGTATCCTTTTGTGCACCTGTGCTTTGGGCACTTAGTAACTGGCTCTTTCTTTTCCAGTGATTGCCTGGCTGTGGCAGACACAAATTCTGTCCTCAGTCTTCTAGCAGTTTTAGCTAATCTGTGAGATTCCAATGCTGGCCTATCACGTCTGAAAGCAGTCACAAAGCAGAACTGATTTCACGCTGCCTCTTCCGCGGGTGTGAACTCCGGAGTCGACCTTCTTCCGTTCACTCTCTAGCACCTTCAGGTCTGACTTCCTTTAAATTTGCAAGAAGGTTGACTCCAGCAGAAGACTACTTGACTGTGATTGGGAAAAAAACTGTGACTTCGTTTTTTTAAAAAAAAAAATTACTTAAGAGGCCAGTGTTACGGTACAATGGGTTAAAACACCCCATGCGACTCCAGCATCCCTTACAGGTGCCGATTCCTGTCCCACTTCTGATCTAGCTTCCTGCTGAAGGCCTGGGAAAGCAGAGGAGGATGGACTGAGCACTGTGAACTCTGCCACCTACAATGGGAGACTGGAGATTGGGAAGAAATTCCTGGCTCCTGGATTCAGCCTAGCCCGGCCCTGGCTGTTGCAGCCATTTTGAGAGTAGTCAGCAGATCTTTCTCTAATTCTTCTGAATAAACGAATAAATGGAGAGAGAGAGAGAGAAAAAGGCAAACAGGAAGGACGCACCAGATCTGCGCTGGTGGTCACGTCTGGGGGGTGGGGCAAAGGGAACACAGCGGGTGCTAATCAAGAAGCTCCCCCATCTGAAATAAGCACAGGTGCCAACGCTGACAGCTGACTGCACACGCAAGCGGAAACATCCCTGAGTTCTTTCTGGTTCTTCCACTCTTCACGCACTTCTCCAACTACAAAACTTGGCTGTGTAATATTTTATTGCAAAGTCAGGTCATAACATGCTCAACCCATCTTCGTTGTTAAAAGACTGAGCTATTGGCCACTAGTTATTTGTACACATAAATGTCTTTTAGAATAAATTTCCAAAAACAAAATTGCTAGGGCAATTTGAAATCTTTGTTATATATTGTTTAACTGCCTTAGAAAGGTTGTAGCAATTTACATACTTATTACAAAGCTATACGCCCATTTCCTTGCATTCTTACTGATATGAATAATAAAAAATTATCTGCACTAAATTGGCATGAGATACAATCTAATTTTCCCTTAAACTATTTCAGAATAACATCCTGTAATTATTGAGCAACTAATTATGTAATAGTACATGGGCTTCACTATAAACTGGTATATAACATAAAATAGCAAAAGAAAGATAAACTGCTTTTTGGCCTTTTGGCTAAGATCAAGTGTAAAAGATAAAATGCCATTTTTCATTTTTTTCTATTTCCCTACAATTACTTCAAAGAGAATCTACAGAACTATTGGTATCTTAAGAATGGAAGATGATGGGCCTGGGGCAGTAGCCTAGCAGCCAAAGTCCTCGCCTTACATGCCAGGATCCCACGTGGGTGCTGTTTTTTTTTTTTTTAGAACTTTTTTTTTTTTAAGCTTTATTTATTTTATTACAAAGTCAGATATACAGAGAGGAGCTGCCGGGACTAGAACCGGCACGTTCAAGGCGAGGACTTTAGCCACTAGGCCACGTCGCTGGGCCTGGTGCTGGTTCTAATCCTGGCAGCCCCACTTCCCATCCAGCTCCCTGCTTGAGCCCTGGGAAAGCAGTTGAGGACGGCCCAGAGCCTTGGGACCCTGCACCCGCATGGGAGACCCGGAAGAAGCTCCTGGCTCCTGGCTTTGGATCGGCGCAGCTCCGGCCATTGCAGCCACTTGGGGAGTGAATCAGTGGACAGGGGACAGAAGATCTCCCTCTCTGTGTCTCCTCCTCTCTATGTATCTAACTTTCCAATAAAAATAAGTAAATCTTAAAAAAAAAAAGAATGGAAGATGATTCAGACATACTTATTTAAAACTAATATTTTATTGAAATGCTTTACATTTTAAAAGATTGATTCATAAAGTAAAAAATATTTTTAAGTTTTCAATTTTGAAAAGTGTAGAGGAAGGCCTTTCAGCTACAGTCTTGGACCAGTCTTTATCATCTAAAAATCCTACTGACTACAGAATCTGGTCGGTGACAAACCTCCTCAACTCGCACGGCTCTTCTCTGCCATCCGGAGCCGCCGAGAGCTAGTGTTTACCCAGTACTTAATTTTACTACAATATTTACAATATTGTAAAGGAGGACAAAATTATTACCATCACCATGTGAACAAGGAGGATGCTGAACCAGCTAGGCTAGTTATTTAAGGTCCCAGGTCAGCAGGTGTTTGCCAGAATGAGACACTGGAGCTTCTGTGGCTTAATTTTTACATGCCTCATCACCCGAAGTAACTACCTGCAAGAATTTAGGACAACCCGGGAAGAAAGCTACCATGCCCCTCAGCTAAAGAAGCGCATGACTGAAGCCAACAGGGAATCGTGGATCTCAACGTCCCTATTTCACAGAGGACACCGAGGCCCCGAGATCACGGAAGGGCGCTGTCTGTAATCACACTGCTGGGCACAGAAAAGCAGAAGGTAGTATAGCACATGAGTCTTCTGCCCGCAGTGCTGGGAGCCATATGGGAGAGAGCTCACTTCCAGGCTGCTCCACCTCACTTCAGCTCCCTACCTGTGGCCCGGGAAAGCAGGGGAGGACGGCTCCGGTCCTCAGGCCCCAGCGCCCATGTAGGATAGGCTCAGCTCTGGCTGTTCCGGACATTTGGGGAGTGAGTCAGTGGATGCTAGTAGATCTCTCTGTCTCTCCTATCTGTAACTCTTTCAATTAAAATAAATAACTCCCCAAGTATCTATGTAACTGTGTCACATAATACAATGTAATTACTGAAGTAAAATAATAAATAATTAAAAAAAAAAAAAAAAAGAAATAAAAGGACTAAATGTAGGAAAAAAAAATAAAATAAAATAAAATAAATAACTCTAAAAAGATTAAAGGGTATAATCAAACAAAAGCATTTCATCACCATAAGTACAGCTCCATGTATGGTTTCAAAGAAGTACCCCCAAAGAGCCTATGCTGGGGCAGGCCTGGGCAAAGCTGCCACTGTGGACACTGGCCCGACCGTGAGCATGGCTGAGGGCCCAGTTACTTGGCTTTCTGCTAAGGTGCACCCTGGGAAGGGAGCAGTATTGAGTCCCTGCCGCCCCCTGGGGAGACGTGGATGGAGTTCTGGGCTCATGGCTTTGGTCTGGTCCAGCCCCAGCTGCTGTAGGCATTAGGGGACTGACTAAGCAATGGAAAAATCTCTCTTCTCTGTTATTGTTTCTCAAATGTGAAAAAAAAATCAAATGGATCCAATGGAATTTTGACTCCTATATAGCTCCCAACACCAATTAAACAGTAAGTATTATATTTGGCATCAGATAAAGATGTTGGGGTCCCCTTGAAAAATGCTTTAAATATCTTTTTAAAAAATATTTTTTTATAGGCAGATTGACAAAGAAAAACGAAGAGGGATATCTTCCGTCCACTGGTTTACTCTCCAAATGTTCAGAATAGTGAGGGCTGGGGCCCAGCCAACGCCAGGAGCCCAGCTGCTTGGGCCGTCCTCCGATGCCTTTCCAGGAGGGACTGGAGACAGACTAGCCGGCACTTGAGGGGGCACTCCCACAGGGATGCTGCCACCGCTGCGCTACAACCGCCGTCCCGAATACACGGTCTCCATCCCACTTCCAAGACGCCGGAATGTCCAGGATTTCAGTCACCTGAAAGTTGACTGCCAGGAAATGATGACACAGAGCACAAAACGAAGGACTTCTAGTAACATCCAGTGAATACTGGCTTGAAATCTATCGGATAAGGTCCGAAGTAGAAGAATTTGAGCTCCCTTAAGTAATACTCACCAAATAGTATGGCAACACTGGTTACCTACTTTCTGAGCAACAAAATCTCTGTGGTGTACGATCAAATTAATTAAAAGTTTCATCTACCCCTTTTCCCAGTAGGAATTCCTTTACCTTTGATTGTGAAGTACATTTCTCAAGTCCTTTATTTCAAAGGTCTTCATAAAAAATTCAAGCGCTAGGCTAGAAGCAATGTATTACAGGGGTTCTAGTGCACTTTGTAAATAAATGAGAATTCAATGACTTTTTTTAAAGTAGCAATTTCTCTAGGCCAACATATAAGCAAAGGAGAACAATAAAACATACTGGAAACTTACAAAAAAATGTTTAAGGGAACCAATTTTATAAAGTGGTGTACTGCTTTGGGAAACATTATGTAGGGAAACCAAATTAATTAAAAAGCAGCATGTGGGGGCCTGGCACAGTAGCCTAGCATCCAAAGTCCTTGCCTTGCATGTGCCAGGATCCCGTTTGGGTGCTGGTTCTAATCTTGGCGGCCCCGTTTCCTATCTAGCTCCCTGCTTGTGGCCTGGGAAAGCAGTCGAGGACGGCCCAAAGCCTTGGGACCCTGCACCCGTGTGGGAGACCTGGAGGAGGTCCTGGCTCCTGGCTCCTGGCTTTGGATCGGCACAGCTCTGGCCTATGCAGCTGTTTGGGGAGTGAATCAATAGATGGAAGACGTTCCTCTCTATCTCTCTTCCTCTCTGAGTATCTGCCTTTCCAATAAAAATAATAAAATAAATCTTAAAAAAAAAAAGCAGCACGTGCTTCCCCTACTATACACAGTTTGTACTCTGGTTATAATTTTGTAGATTTAAAACTGAGACTCAGAAAAATAGCATCCTAATAACTACGCCTGCACAGAATCAACCACATGCATGATTTCTGCTGCGAGTCGTTACCTGAGAAGTCTGCCAGCAGTCTCGCTAGGGCATGCGTGTTTACCAGTTCAGTCGTGCTAAGGCTGGAACCATTATCTACCCTGCTAGCTTCTTGGGTAACAGCAGGCCTTTTGGGGATCCCAGGATCAGGTCCAGATGCAGGGCTGACACCTGTTTGCTCCGGGATGGCACAGGATCTCCGTGGCCAAGCTCCTGGAGCCACAGTTCGCCGCGCCGTTTCCTCACCTGGCGTGGCGGCTGACATCTCAGCCTGTCTCTCCCCCAGCTCCTTCAGGGCTTGGATCGTGAGCTGCTCCTGCTCCAAATCAGGAGATGCTGCTGGGACGCTCTGGGCTGGGACAGCATCCTGACACTTACTCCCACTCACTCCTTCGGCTTGTTCACTGCGCCTGCGTTTGACGCCTTCCACATCAGAAGGACCAGGCTCACTTCCGGGCAAGGCTTCTGCGGGAAGGGATGCTTTGCAGCCTGTTGTCTTCTGTGATGCTGAGTCACGGGCCTTTGTCTCACCTGCACCTACTGTTCCCTTCCCTCGGGTTTTAGTAAAGGCTGTGATCAGATCCTCTGGGGAAGAATCATCCATGTCTTTAACATCTTTCCCGAGGAATGGTGTCGAATAAGTGTAACTTGTCACATCTGTCTCACTAAAAACTTTTGCTGATATTCCTACAGGAAGTTTTTGCTTCTCGGTTGTAACAGGCATTTGAGGAGCAGCTTCAGCCACGTTTCCCGAGGGCTTCCCACCCTCCTCTGGGACACTCACATCGGGTACTTGGGAAGGGGCCACCTCACCAAGCAGCTTCCTCCCGGGCACGTGGGGCTGAGCCGGATGTGGCTCCGAGGTGCAGACCCCCTCTTCAGGGTCCTCAGAGGTCTTCCCTTCCCTCCGACAAGCGGAAAGCTCTTGGACAGCTCTCCCACCTGTGTTTGCAACAGCACTTGGAATGGACCCTGGGCTTTCCATCTGAACTTTGTAATCTTCAGCTGATGCACCTGCTGCAATGTCCTCTATCACTGTGTCATCGGACTCCCCGGAGCTGTCAGCCTCTGCCACTTCTCCCACCCCAGGGTTCTGCCAGTCTACTTCAGGCAAAACCGCTCCAGGACCCAGAGGGACAGGTTTCTCCGACGGAGATCTGGACAGCTCTGAAAGTGTGTCGTCCTGTTTCTGCTCACTGCCTCGCGTGTCCTTCACAGAACTGGCATGGGCTGGCCTAGCGTTTTCTTGTGGCAAAGATATTTCTGCCAGATCATCACCTGTTGGTTTAGTGATGGAAGTGTTCCCACTGAAAGAACATACAGGAATTTTCTGGTGAATTTTAGTTTTAAGATGTACCACTGGGATATCTGGCTGACATTTGTTCACATCAGGTCCTGTTTTTGTGTTGTGGTCAGAAGATTTGTCCGTCGACTGCTTCACGTGAGGATCCAAGTCCCAAGTCAGTACTTCGTTAGTGAAGTTGTGCATGTCACTCACACACCGAGACACCTCCTCCAGCGCGGCAGTTGTGTGTGAAAACTGCCTGGCGAGCAGTGCGGAGGCCGGGTAACGCCCTGCCTCTTCACTCCGCAGGGGAAACACTTTGTCATCACTCTCCAGCTTGTCTGCAGGTGATTCTTCATCCGCGTGCCCTGCCCAGCTACCGAACGCCTTCATGCTCTCCTTGTAGGAGTCTTTAAATTCTTTGTCAAATGCTGCTTTGTCAAGAATGACTTCGAATGGTGATCCAGGCGAATCTTTTTCCATACTGCCACCCCCTGAAGCTTCCGACGGTGACAGGGAGCAGGCGGCGGGTGGTGTCTGAGCTGTTAGCAAAGTGAACCTGCCACCAGAACCCGATTCAACTGCAGCCTTCCTCTCTGCTACCTCATTCAGCTTCTCAGACTCATCTGTCTTTATTTGCTGTTCCAATTGACCAACTTCTTTTAAGAGAAGAGCAGGGCGTTCTTGGGAACTGACTGGAATGGAAGGGTGGTCGCGATGAGCGCCAGGGGCATCTGCTCCACAACTGCTGGTCCCCTGAGGCTTGGGCACCTCCCTCGGGGCTGGAAGAGCCCAGTGGGCCTTGTCTTCGTGGGCTAAAACAGGATGGCCACCTAACACCTCGCCTTCTCCATGGAATGTTGTAAGATCAGTGTTACATGTTTCAGAAGATGAAATACACGAAGAAGCCATAATTTCTGCAGGTGGCTCATTAGAACCAATAGAGTGCAATTCCTCTATGGTCAAAATTTAAAAGAAAAGCGACTGTTTACCAGGCACGGTTACACACCCAACTAGTCAGGCTAAGCAGCATGCTTCTAATTTTTACATTATGCAATGTGCACACACACGGGGAAGTACACACGCACAAATATATAACAAAACCATGACCAGCAAGACATGCAGAAACTTGCCATTGCTGAAGCTGTATCATGCTACAAAGTGCAAATGACAAAAACCTTCATGACCAGCTTTTGACCAGTCTACTTCCTCCACTGCAAAGGTAAAGCACAAAGAAAGATAATATTGGTACATTTGAAGAGGGGGGAGGGGCTGGAAAACTGTCTTCCTTTTTCTTTTTTGGTTTTGTTTTTTGGTGAACAAAGCAACACAATCCACACAAAACAAACAACCTGACGCTAGACTCGCCCTGTAAGCTGAACACACGGGGCATGCTGCCTCTAGAACCCGACGCTGCATAGCCGGAGTTCTTCATGATCTTCAGTCTGGAATTATTCTATTCTACTCACAAGAAAGATCTCTACGTAAGAAGAAAAAATGCAGGCTCATTCTAAAATCTCTTGCCCTAACTTGCCATTTTAATCCAAACTGAATCTTGTGACTTTCTTTTTTGGGGGGTTGAGATGGATAGACCAAGCCCCACAATTCCTTCTACAACAGAAAATTATCTTTCTGAAAGTAATGCATTAGTAATATCTTACTAGTCACTGAGACCACAATATCTACTCATTTACCACGCTGTTTTCTAGCTTTCTAATCCAGCCAGATTTTATGGGTGGGCATGCTGTCTTTGTGGTGTTCCTGCAGCTGACACAAAGTAGGCCTAAAATGACTAGGTCCACGTAAATTAGCCACAGAGACTCGGCATGGTCACGCGAGACCTGGGCAGACTCAGGGAGCGGGAAGCAGTAGCTGCGAAACTAGGAAAGAGAAGTTCCTTTGAGATAATCTTCATTCAGCTTTATTTACTTATGTCTTCTTTTCATAAGAATCAGAATAATAAAAGACCAAAATTATGGTGTTACATAAAATTACTTCATGGCAGATGAGAGTGAATCAGAATTTCATACTACAATAAATAAAATGCTAACAATTATGAAAATGCCCTGAAAGTTCCCTATTTCAACATGTCACTATTATTTGATGTAATAATGTCTTTGGTAAAACTGTAGTCTTTGTATTAGAGAAAAAAAAGAACGCGGGGCAGCCGTGGGGTGCTGCCTGGGATGCGTGCATCCCTCGTGGGCGTGCCTGCATCTGAACCCCGGCCTCACTTCCAGCTTCCTGCACAGGCACACCCCAGGATATAGCAGGTGATGGTCCAAAGCAGCTGCATCCTTACTGAACACGTGCAAGATCTGGAATGAGTCCCCAGACGCCAACAGATGGCAGGTCCCTGTGTTGCCTCTTGGCCTTGCAAATAAAGAAAAATACACATCACAAAAAGTTTTGGGGCTGCTGAGATAGCTCAATTGATTAACCCTCCACCTGCAAGTGCCACTATCCCATATGGGTGCTGGTTCATGTCTTGGCTGCTCCACTTCTTTTTTTTTTTTTTAAAGATTTATTTATTTTATTACAAAGTCAGATATACAGAGAGGAGGAGAGACAGAGAGGAAGATCTTCCGTCCGATGATTCACTCCCCAAGTGAGCCATAATAGGCCAGTGCGTGCCGATCCGAAGCCGGGAACCAGGAACCTCTTCCGGGTCTCCCATGCGGGTGCAGTGTCCCAAGGCATTGGGCCGTCCTCGACTGCCTTCCCAGGCCACGAACAGGGAGCTGGATGGGAAGAGGAGCTGCCGGGATTAGAACCGGCGCCCATATGGGATCCCGGGGCTTTCAAGGCGAGGACTTTAGCTGCTAGGCCATGCCGCCGGGCCCGGCTGCTCCACTTCTGTACAGCTCCTTGGTTATGGCCTGGGAAAGCAGTGGAGGATGGCCTAAAGCCTTGGGACCCTACGCCCATGTAGGAGACCTGGAAGAAGTTGCTGGCTTCTGGCTTCGGATTAGCTCAGCTCCAGCTATTGTGGCCATTTGGTGACTGAGCTAGCAGATGGAAAATCTTTCTGTCTCCCCTTTTCTCTGTAAATCTGCCTTTCCAATAAAAATCAATAAATCTTTTAAAAAAAGAGAGATTTTAAAAAGTACTACTGGCTACATTTTAATGAGAAATAATCCACAATCTGAACTCTGTATCATTACTGGATTTATTGGTCATGCCTCCACCAGACAACATTCAATGGACAGAGTATTTCCCTTCAAACAGGAATGAAATTGAGGTGAACTAAACTGCCTCTGCCCCACAGGGAAGGCCCAGCTGCTCAGCTTTACAGGGGGATGTGTATTGGCACAGCAGTGAAGAGGCCTCCCAGGACAGCTGCATACCCTCCCCGAGGGCCTGGGCTTAAGTTTGAGCCTTGGTTCGGATTTTGACCCAGTTTCCTGCTCATGTGCATGGTGGGACGTGATGTTGCAAGTCCTGCTGCCCCTCCAATCCGCGTGCAAGACGCCGCGTGTCTGGCTTCCGGCTGTGGTCTGACTTAGCCTCGGCTGCTGCGGGCGTCTAAGAGGTACCAGTGGGTACATCATCGCTTTCTCTCCCTGTCCCCATCTTTCAGGTAAGTGAATAATTCAACAAAATTGCTTTAGAAACTATTGAAAACAGTGAACAAAACGGAAAACCCTTTGCTTTATGGATCTTTCTCTAGAGGGGAGACAATATTAATTAAAATGATGAACATGTAGCAGGCTCTTTGACATGAAAAAAGAAGGCAACCAACGGAATGCACACATTACGGTAGGAGAGAGGGGAAGCCATGCTAAAGATGTTCTGTGCTTGGGGCTGGTGCAGTGGCACAGCAAGCTAACCTGCCTGCAGCACTGGTATCCCACATGGGCGCCAGTTCTAGTCCTGGCTGCTCCACTTCTGATTCAGCTCCCTGCTTAAAGGCCTATGAAAACAATGGAAGATGGCCCAAGGCCTTGGGCTCTTGCACCCACATGCAAGACTGGGAAGAAGCTCCCAGCTCCTGGCTTCACACTCACCTAGTTCTGCCCATTGTGGCCATTTGGAGAGTAAACCAGCGGATGAGAGCATGTGCAAGCTAGCTCTCTGCTCCTCAAACAAAACGTATTTTAAAAACCCTCACTCAAAGGTCTGCTGTTGTGGCACAGAGGGTAAAGCTGCTGTTTCTGATCCCAGCAACCCACAAGGCTATGGGTTCATGTCTCAGCTGCTCCACTGTCCGATCCAGCTCCCCACTGGAACGGCAGTAGACGCTGGCCCAAGTGCTTGGTCCATCCCAGTACCACTCATGTGGGAGACCTGGGTCAAGTTCCTAGCTCTGGCCTGGCCCAGTGGTGGCCATCACAGCTACCTGGGGAACCAATCAGTGGATGGAAGATCTCTTTCTCTCTCTCTTTAACTTTAAAATAAGTAAATGCATCTTTAAAAATCCTCAGAATTTGGGCTTGGAGAAGTGGCCTAGTGGCTGAAGTCCTTGCTTTGCACACATCAAGATCCCACAGGGGCACTGGTTCTAATCTTGGCAGCTCCACTTCCCTTCCTGCCTGTGGCCTGCAAAAGCAGTCAAGGACAGTCCAAAGCCTTGCGACCCTTGGGACCCGTGTGGGAAACCTGCAAGAGGCTCTCAGTTCCTGGCTTTGGATCCGTGCAGCTCTGGCCATTGCAGCCATTTGGTTGTGAATCAACAGAAAGATCTTTCCTCTCTGTCTCTTCTTTCTGTAAATATGACTTTCTAATAAAAGTAAATAAATCTTAAAAAAGAAAAATCCTCAGAGTTTTAAACACTTTCCCTCCTACCACTTACAAATAAAAGAATTTAAGGAGCTTTAACCTATTTTAAAATTGCGGGTGATACAACTTCTGAACTTTATCAAATTTGGTTGTTAAAAAGCCAAATACTCCATTTGAACAGAAAATCTGGCATGGGAACTAAGCAAGAATTTTCTCTCTTCTGCACCTAGCACATTGCATGTTGCCAAGAGTAAGAAGAATTAGAAGTGAGGAAATGAAAAAAAAAAACTTCTAAGGAAATTTTCAGTGTACAGAAAGTAAAATACTTGAATTGAAAAATAATTCTTCATACATGAGGGCAGTTGAAAAAGGTAACAGAATATGAAATTTCAAAGATGGTTTGCTTTAGCACAAAAAACCCAGAAATTTATATGTAATTCTTTAATTTCAAGGCAGAATACAGAGCGAGTGGTGGCAGGGGAGACAGACAGACAGAAACTTGCCAATAGTTTGTCCAGTCTCCAAAAGCCCATGCTAGCAGGGCTGGGCTGGGCCAAAGCCGGGAGCCTGGCACTCCATTGGGGTCTCCCACGTGGGGGCAGGAAATGAGCCAGCTGAGCCGTCATCTGCTGCCACCTCCCAGAGCACACACTAGCAGGAAGTGGCAGCAGCCCAAGGCTGAGACCCATGTACTACAGGATGGGGTGTCCCAAGTGGCACGTTAATTCAAATTAAGAGAGTGCTTGGTGACAGTGAAAAACCACACACGTCGGTGAAGAAAGGATACCAAATTGTAGTAGCCATGAAGTTGCTTTGCCAAATACAGACACTGCACTGTCACATGAGGGCGGCTTGACATATTCAGGTATAGGTTCTCCTACACTTGAATTTTCTTACAGTCACAAAACAAAACAAAACAAAACAAAACAAAAAAACACAAACTACCGTGCAGAACAGCCACAGCATCAAAATGGGAAGAAGCCAGCCAGCAGACACTTCGCAGCCAAGCTAGACCCTCAACAAAAAGTCTCTTTTGTACAAAGAAAAATGTTTTGGTTTTTCTTTTCTTTGTTTTAAAAAAGGCTGTAACTGGCAAGTTATTTCCTCAATACTTGCCCCAAACTTTCATGTTCTAACTTCCTATTCCAGGTGCCCGGAGCAGCCCAACTGAATGTCAGCACCCACTGATGCAATGTGCTTCCAACCCTGCACGCTGCATGGCGTCTCTGACCAATCTTATGCTTCTTAAAACGTTTCTAAAGAAAGTTTCCAGCCTCTACTCTCATCAAAGGTTTCAAAACTAGGTTGTGTGTTGGTGGAGGGAACATTCTGGCAGATGATGCTGAACTGTATCACTAACAGCATCGATACAGTTAAAACATCTGTTCTAACATCAAAATAACATCTCTGAAAGTCTACGCCCTCACCCTCGCGCAGCTGGCCCACTCGACTACCTTTCTCCTGGGGCCGTGTGTCCTCAGTCTGCCTGTCCTTAACCGGATGACAGTGGGCGAGCTGTCTCACTGTGGAAATCCCGGTTTCCTCAACTGGCGAGAGAACTCCTCCCTTTCAGTGACATGATCACAGCAAGGACCAGCACAGAGAAAGCTCTGGAAGAGGCGGCCGCACCCCACGTGCCTAACTCTGCCGCAGAGCTCAACTCTTTCACAAGGTAGAGAAAAAAAATCATTAAAGTTTATTTCCCTTCTTTGAAACTCTCACAGAGTGGGCTGAAATTCAACTTTGTTTATGGGAAAATAAATCCTTAATCAGAAGATCGCAAGTTCCTACTCAGGAGTGCAACTTAGAGAAGGAACTGGTTATGCCATTGACACTCTAATTACAAATCTATTTGCTATCTCACAAAAACAATCTCCCTAGGGTTAGGTAGCTTTATTCGAGCTGTACAATTTAGTGCTAAATTGTAATTAAAAAAAAAATTTAACTGCCTTTTTCTGAGTTTAAATTCATGACATTTTTGGTTATTTGCCTCTCCTTTAAACCAAACATATATTAAGTCAAAAAATACAAGTCATTCTTAAATTTTAAAAAATCCTACTTAACTAGTACTTATCACTTACTACGGTTTGAGCAGATGGAGAAAGGCAATGCTTCCTCACGGCTGGCTGGAGGAGCACGGCGGCCAGCGGTGGCCTGGGTGAGTGCGGGGCGACCCGGGGTGTGCTCAGCCCTCAGTTTACCGAGGACCCTGCCAGCCTCTTCCCCGTTATTGTTCATGACGGGAGATCAGAGGCTGCCCATCTCGGCTAGCCCAGGATACACCTGACCATCTGCTGAGAGGCTCTAACGACTGAACACAAGGGCCTCTCGACCCGCCGGGCAGCAAGAGCCCCGCTGGGCACTTCTCTACGTGGTTTTCTGTTTTGTTTTGTTTCTTTGCGGCAGAACACACTACTAATAGAGATGCACTGGAGCCATTTCAGGAATCTAACTTTTTAAAACCACCTCTCACAGGAACACTCTCCTAAATCTGCACCGCAAGCAAAAAGAACGGCAAACGTGTCCCTTTCACAAACGCCAACAGCCTACGGAAACAATGGCTTAATAACGGAGCGCTTGTTTATCTCCACTCCTATGTTTACATGTATCTGCACAGGAGTTAAAGGATCTGGAAAGCGCTGAGTTATCTTTCTAATATTTCATACATTCAACATTCCCCTTTCTGCAGTCCTGACTTGAAATGAGAATTTATTATTTTTTATTATGAAATACTTACAATAGAGGAAATAGAATGACCTGATCTAGTGGCTCAACAGGCTAATCCTCCACCTTGCACTGCTGGCATCCTGTGGCCTGGGAGAGCAGTGGAGGACAGCTCAAGTCCTTGGGACCCTGCACCCATGTGGGACCCTGGAGGAAGCTCCCAGCTCCTGGTCTGGATCAGTTTAGTTCCAGCTGCTGTGACCACTTGGGGAGTGAACCAGCTCCTTCTCTCTGTATATCTGCCTTTCACATTTAAAATAATAATAATAAATAAATCTTTCAAAAAATATTTTTTTCCAGAGCAGAATAATGTTTATCTAATGAGATTTCAAATGTGAAGAAATCAACTATTTTAGATGTTGGAATTACTTTGTAACATTCAAAATTTCTTTTAACAAACATTACTTTCAAAGGTCATGATTAGACCCACAGGATATCCAAATTCATACAAGGCATCTTGTGAAGAAGTTGGGGGGCGTCCTAAAGTTACCAGCATGAATGAACCAACTGTAGGGGCATTTCTTTGATCCTGTTAGGGTTCATTCTTCTAAGAGCGAACACAGTCTTTCCAATAACCCAGCACCCAGACTGCAGTGGGGGAGCCCACTGCTGCAGTAGGCCGGCTGCTGGGGAACTCTCAGACCTAGCCAGTGATTTAAGCTACTTTTCTTTTCTTATTTTTATTTTATTTATTTTTCAAGATTTATTTTATTTCAAAGTCATATACAGAAAGGAGAAGAGACAGGAAGATCTTCCATCTGATGATTCATTCCCCAAATGAGCACAACGACCAGTGCTGTGCCAGTCCGAAGCCAGGAGCCAGGAACTTCCTCCAGGTCTCTCACGTGGGTGCAGGGTCCCAAGGATTTGGGCCGTCCTTGATTGCTTTCCCAGGCCACAAACAGGGAGCTGGATGGGAAGAGGAGCTGCCGGGATTAGAACCGGCGCCCATATGGGATCCCGGCATGTTCAAGGCGAGGACTTTAGCCACTAGGCCACCTCACCGGAGCCTCTTTTGTTATTTTTAAATAAGGGTTTTCCACGTATCTGTTTTTGAGATTTACTAAATAGCACAGACGAAATGGTGCTTGACATGTAACAAACAAAGCCACAGCTGAATGTCCAGGACAAGAAGCCTTCCTCGTGCAAAGCCTAGCTCTCGCTCGGTGCTTCGCGGCAGCCTGGAGGTGGCTGGCTCTGCGGGACCGCCTCAGAAGTTCCCGTGAAAACGCTCTCGGGCAGGTTGGCAGTTTTGTGGTCCAGTGGAAGCACACTTTTTCATCCTATTTCATTACCTTTCTAGAAAATTTGTTGGGAACTGCTCCACAGAAAGGACTGCGTGTAATTAGCTCCATCTTAAGAGACTTGAGGGCGTGGGCAACAGAAGCCTCCTGCCTCGCTTCCCCAGTTACAGCCTCTTTCTCAACATTTTTCTTTTATTAGTGTGCAAAAAAAATTACAGACTTGCCTTGTGAGGTCGAAAATAGAGATACAGGCTGAGAGGAAGAGGAAGAAACAAAGGAATCTGAAAGAAAATATACAGCATGAAAATGTGACAACCTCACACAAGAAAGGTCAATTGAACTTTTTTTGGGGGGGAAGGGGATGGTGGAGTTAAGTATCATATGCTTACTATCATATGCTAAACAAATAGAAAAACCTTTGTTTTCAATCATATCACTCACCTTTTCCCTTTTTCAAAATTTCATTTTTGGGCAACAAAACTACTTTATTTTCAAAATCCACTTCTAAAAGATAACTCAATTTTTTAGAAAGTCAAATATTCTCACCTTCAAAGTAAAAACCAAAAAAGAGGAACCTCAGCATTTGGTAACCACCACGAGTCTGAGAATGGAAGGTGCTGTTGGGCTACACTGTGTGGGAATGGAAAGGTGACATCTCCAGGGAAGCCAGCCCCTGCCCTGGGCCACTTGCCACTGCATCCCCGGACGAGTCACCAAGACCAGCACTCGAAAACATCTAACTGGCAAAATGTCACACTGATCTTGAATATTAAAAAAAAAAAAGCCACAGTCCAGGCAGGACATGAAAACGCTTCCATCTTCTAAGATGACCTTCCTCTGACTTGGCCATATGGCAAAATTTTAAAGACAAATTCTTTCCCTCTGGCTGCCATACCCACAGGATCCTTAATTCAGCAACTATGTTTCTAGGAATTTATCCTATATACAAATTTGTATACATATACAAAGATGTGGTTGGAGGCTAGTGTTGTAGAATAGTGGGCAAAGCTGGCATCTGCAACACTGGCATCCCGTAGGGACGCTGGTTCAAGTTCAGGCTACTCCACTCTGATCCAGCTCCCTGCTAATGTGCCTGGGAGAGCAGTGGAGGATGGCTGGCCACGTGGGAGATCTGAAAGAAGCTCCTGGCTCCTGGCTTTGGAATGCTCTCCCTCTCTGTAACACTGCCTTTCAAATAAATAATTAAAAAAATTAACAACAAAAGTGCATTCAGTTACTCTACGAAATGGCAACAGAAGGTATTAGGAGGTAACTATGATGTCTGGGGTGGGAGGAAGATTTACTTTTCACATCATCTCTGACCTTTAGAAAAAACCAAGAACACGAGTGGCCTCTTCAATAAAGAATGGCAGAAACTGAGTGAAAACAGGCACGTGGGAAACAAAGCCTTCCATAACATCCCTAAATATAATGATATTTATAGGTTAGCTGTTCTTTTTTTACAACTATAAAAATGTTTTCACAAATAATAGGAACAGACCTAACCCAAGAAGAATGTTCTGGCGTGGGCCACAGCGCCACCTGAGTGGACCAATCAGCAGCAACACATAGCATATTAACACAAAGGGATTTGGTGGCTTAGAGGCAGAAACCAACTCAAGATCAGAATTCTAAAACTCACTGTTAAAAATTACCTTACGACTTCACATTTACTCCTAGCAAACACAGTTATTTTTTAAGGAAGCACATTTACCTATCCCTTTAAACTTTCCAGATGTGTTTATTTCCATACTCATGTCACATCAACACTCACTCTCTGCCAAACCAAGAGTTTAAATCTCAACAAACCTGCAAAGACCAATGCTGTAAGTAAGGCTAACACAGAAACGATCTGATGACCTTGCCAGCTGTGTCTGCTGCGGCAGCTCCACCTAACATCCGCTTCCACTGGAAAATTTCAACACCCAATTCTGCATGCATAGCTCCGATGCAGGACACAGATAACAGTGAATGGCTTGCGACAAAGTTGCAGGTCCTTAACTTACAAAACCACATCGTATTCACACTCCCTACTTAAGCCGCAGGGAATAGAACTCCAGAACGATGAGATTCTAAGGGACTGTACACCTTATCCAAGGAAACCTGGATTCCATCCTTGGTGTAGTGAGGACACAGGGAAGGTGGAAGGCCACAGCAGGGTAGAGCAGGAACTCAGCTGACGGATGGGCCCCAAGGGAAAGAAACAGAGCACGCACCTAGTGGTTCATTTCCCAAATGCCCTTAAGAGCAGGGTCTGGGCCAGGCCAGAGATAGGAGCTGGGAACTCAATTCAGGTCCTCTAGCTGGTACCAGGAGCCCAACCTGAGCACTACTGCCTCCGGGTGCACTGGGAGCAGGAAGCTGAACTCAGGACCAGAACCAGGACTCCAACTCAGGCACTCTCCTATGGGAGGAATATTTATTTTTATTGGAAAGTCAGATATACAGAGAGAAGGAGAGACAAAGATCTTCCATCCACTGATTCATCCCCCAAGTGGCCACAATGGCCAGAGGTGTGCCGATCCGAAGCCAGGAGCCAGGAGCTTCCTCCAGGTCTGCCACGCAGGTACAGGGTCTCAAGGCTCTGGGCCGTCCTTGACTGCTTTCCCAGGCCACAAGCAGGGAGCTGGATGGGAAGGGGAGCTGCCGGGATTAGAACTGGCACTCATATGGGATCCTGTCACATGCAAGGTGAGGACTTCAGCCACTAGGCTACCGTGCCGGGCCAGCATTATTAACTTTCAATTCTGAAAGTTGTCTGGGACTGCCATTGTGACAAAACAGACCAAGCCTCTGTCTGCAGTGCCAGCATTCCATAGGCGTCAGTTCGTGCAATGGCCGCTCCACTTCCGGTCCTTCTGTTTAAAGCCTCGGAAGGCAGTGGAGGATAATGATGGTCCCTGTACCCACAGGGAAGACCCAGAGGAGACTCCTGGCTCCTGGCTTTGGGTTGCCCCAGCTCCGGCCACTGCGGCCACTTGCAAGAGTGAACCAGTGGATGGAGAATCTCTATCTCTCTGTCTCTCCTTCCCTCTTTGTAACTCTGCCTTTCTAATAAAAATAAATCTTAGAAAAAAAAAAGAACATTGCCTAAAGCATAACCAACTGCCCAATAGTACAGCAATCCGGATAGCCTGAGAGAAAGAGAAGACTGCAATTACCTGAGAATCGGTAACAATGGAGTGAATGAATTGACCCAGGGAGAACTGAAGAAGTTTTACAAAGGGGCCAGTGGTGGTGGCAGAGCAGGCTGATCCTCTACTTGCACGCCTGTGGCATGGGCATCCCATATTGGTGCTGTGTCCTGGCTGTTCCACTTCTGATCCAACTCCCTTTTAACGGCCTAGGAAAGCAGTGTAAGGTGGCTCAAGTGCTGTACCCTTGTAAGAGATCCACAGGAGGCCCCTGGCTCCTGATTCCAGCTACAGCGGCCATTTGGGGAGTGAACCAGGGAATGGAAGATCTTGCTGTCTCTCCTTTTCTCTGTAAATTTGCTTTTAAATCCTTTTTTTAAAAAAAGTATTTTCTAAAAAGGAAACCTGGTATAATAACTAAGCTCTGTTGTAGATATACGATGGGATACCAATCATTAAAAACTGTGTGACAGGTGAGAATGCGTTGATATTAGCAGGTGTTCACAGCATATGAAATCAAAACATAAAAAGCAACTTAAATAATATGATCTCATGGCAAAAAAACACATGTTCACATACAAATAAAAAGGGGGATCATGGCACAGTCTTTAGGTGGAGGGATCATGCGATTTTAAATTTTTTCTCTTTAGGTCAGGCAGTGTGGCACAGTGCATTAAGCCATTGCATGGCATGCCGGTTCAAGTCCCAGATAACCTGCTTCCAATTCAGCTTCCCACTAGCGAGTACTGAGCAACATGCTGGGAGGCAGCAGGTGTGGGCTCAGGCCCGTCTGGAGGCTTGGACACAGTCCCTGCCCCTGGCTTCTGCCTGGCCAGCCCTCGCTGCTCTGGGCATCTGGGGACTGAGCCAGCAGGCGCAAGGAGGAAGCAGCTCTCTCTCAGCCTGAGTGTGTTTCTCTGTCACTCTGGCTTTCAAATAGAGATGAACC
Organism: Ochotona princeps; assembly: GCF_030435755.1. Taxonomy (NCBI): domain Eukaryota; kingdom Metazoa; phylum Chordata; class Mammalia; order Lagomorpha; family Ochotonidae; genus Ochotona; species Ochotona princeps. Next base: position 6,247,008 of record NC_080835.1, read on the forward strand.
TAAAAAGCTTCACATGTCATCTGCTTAACTCTCCCAAAGAGGGCTTATCTTCTATTCCCCAAAAATGGCTGACGGAAGATGGCCTGGGGTGCTTGGTTCTTCTGGCAGATCTGGAGAAAGTTCCAGACTTCTGGCTTCCACCTGGCACCAAAGGATCTCTGTGTGTCTAGGTAACTGTGACATTCAACTAAATAAATATAGAAACTTTGAAACACACAAAAAGTTGATCAGGTGGCAATAGTGACTTAAAATTTTCTTTATATTTTTGCTGCTCCAAGTTTTTTCCTCTACAATTTTATTTATTATTTTCTTTTTATTTTAAAAGGCAGAGATCTTCCAAATGCCATTTCATTCCCCAAATACCTGCAACGGATGAGGCTGGGTCAGGCTAGAGCCACTGGGCTTAACCCGGGATCTGCCACAGTGGGGGCAGGCAAGGACCCAAGCCATTCCCTGCTTATTTCCAGCGATATAATTGTTGTTATATCACCTACAAGTATGCTGCTATGAACATTTATCTCATATAACTGCAATCACATACTTCCTCTACAGTGGAAAGAATTCATTACCTCACAGGAGGAAAAGGTTACTTGTGATAAGATCTCCTAGCAGGTTTTTCAATAAAACCAGCTGGGTATAAATATTATGAGTCATCACACCACTGGATTTTAAAAATTTTTTCATCTTTATTTACTTGAGAGGCAAACAGAGACAGGAGTGAGTTCCCAGCCACTGCTTCACTCCCCAAATGCCGGCCATGGGAAATTTTTTCAGGTCTCCCGTGTGGGAGGTAAACACCCAACCACTGAGTTACCACCAGCTGCCTCCCACATGGCACGATGGCCAGAGCAGAGCTGGCCCTTGAACGCTGGTTCTCCCCTTTAGGAGGCGGGCATCTCAAGCCACATCTTAACTGCTAGGCCCAATGCCCGCCTGCCCCCACACATCATTTCTTTTTTCAAAGAGATTATTTATGTGAAAGTCAGAGTCACAGAGAGAAATGGAGAGACAGTGAGATCCTTGAGCCACTGATTAGATCCCCAGGTGCGTCCACAGCCACAGCTAGGCTGGGCTGAGGCCAGGATCCAGGGACTCCCACGGGGCAGCAGGAGGCTGCAGGTAAAGTGGAGCAGCGGGGACTGCAAGCAGCACTTGCATACAGGATGCCGGCATCAAAGGGGGCTATGGGCGGCACCACACACCAACCCCATCACTGCAAGTCTCCATGGCAACGCAGAGTCACTAACCCAAGCTAATTAACTGCCCAGCTCTCAACACAGCTTCAAAGAGAGGCAAGCGACTCCCTTCTCAAACTGCATGGCAGAAAATGCTTTTTCTCACTTTTCAGTGCTGGCTGGACTACACGCTATCACCGAATTATGTGGTAAAGTGGACCTGCTTGCTCTTCCCCAAGCAATTTCCATTTCATGACCAAGATTTTAAAAAAAAATTGCTATTTTCCAATAACAAGAAAGCCAGCGGAGGTGCCAAGCCTGAGAACAGTGTTGACGGTGCACTCAGCTTCCTACTCCTGAACGATGACATCAGTAAGGCACAGCTGTCGCTAATACAAACAACTGAACCTCTTATTTTATTCTGATTTCATTCATGATCCCTAATGTCCGTTTTTCCTGTCCCGAGATTCCTTTCAGGACATCATATCATGGCTCATATATCAATGGCACATCATATCATCACATCTCCACCTTGCGGCTGCCGGGGAACTGACAGCTCTGGACTTCTGGCCTTCGATGGCCCTGGGGGCCTTGAAGGATATCCCTCTAAGCAGGTCTGTCTGATGTCTTTCTTGTAGTTAGACTGGAGGGCTGGATTCTGGGGAGAATGCCACTGGAATGGATCTTATCAAGGGTCCCCATTAGCAAGGTGACTGGTCACCTGTGCTGTCCCCTGGGTCCCCGACTGAGGCAGCTCCGGCGAGGCTGGTCGGCAGTAGTGCTTCTCCCCAGCCACGCCCCCTGTGTGACTGGGAACCCGAACTGCAGGAGTGCAGGGAGGGGGCGTGTTAGTGTTAGGGACTGTCTTCCGCTGCCCTGTAACTTTTCATCCATCACTGCCGGATGGCCAGCATGAAGCAGCTTCATCAATGTCCCATGTAACTGTAACAGATTGTCCAATGTAGCTTGTTATTCAAAACAAGACTGAGTGACAACTTGACATTAGTCCTGCTAGAGAAATGCTCCTCAGAGCAGTAGTTCCTCCTAAAGTCAGTCAAAATGACGCTCATTGCCAAGATGCCAACTCATTACCACAATAAAGCCATGTTGACGGCTTGCTCTGTACCACGCATTTGCAGCTAATATATACAGTCTACACAGAACAGCATGTAGAGCTTTTATCTGGAAAGAAACAAAATTAGAAAGTCTGACACAAACAATGCGGATTTCATAAGCAGGAAATTGACTACAAGTATTCTCATACCCCAACCTTTAAACTGGACTAGGTGCTGGTTTTGTGGCATAGTGGGTTAAGTTGTCTACCACCCTCAATACCAGCATCCTGGTTTGGAGCGACTGTTCAAGTCCCAGCTACTCAGCTTCTCATCCAGCTTCCTGCTAGCGCAGCCGGGAAGGCAGCAGAGGACAACCCAGGTCCTCAAGCCCCTGCCACCACGGGCAAAACCTGGATGGAATCCCAGGCTTCTGGTGCTGGCTGCACCAGCCCTGGCTGCTGGGAACATCTGGGAATACATCGGAGGTCTGGTCTCTCTCCTTCTGTCACTCTACCTTTCAAATAAATAAGTATTAAGATACACTGTAGGGGCCCAGCACCATGGCCTAGCAGCTAAAGTCCTCGCCTTGAAAGCCCCGGGATCCCATATGGGCGCCGGTTCTAATCCCGGCAGCTCCACTTCCCATCCAGCTCCCTGCGTGTGGCCTGGGAAAGCAATTGAGGACGGCCCAGAGCCTTGGGATCCTGCATCTGTGTGGGAGACTTGGAGGAGGTTCCTGGTTCCTGGCTTCGGAACGGCACAGCACTGGCCGTTGTGATCACTTGGGGAGTGAATCATCGGATGGAAGATCTTCCTCTCTGTCTCTCTTCTCTGTATATCTTTGTAATAAAAAATAAGTAAATCTTTTAAAAAAAGATACACTGTAACTACATTTCTTTCTCTCTTTTTTTAAGATTTGTTTTACTTGGAAAGTCAGAGTTACAGGGAGAGACAGGGAGAGAAACAGAGAGAGAGCTCTTTCACCTGCTGATTCACTCCCTGAATGGCTGAAATGGCCAGAGCTGGGGTGTATGAAGCCGAGTTTCAGGCCCCCAGCCTTAGTCTCTGGTAATTGCAGGCATTCAAGAACGGGAGACTTCCAAAATACACTTTTTTGTTTTTAATACGATTTACAGAGGGAAGTCAGACATCATCCTAAAAGAGGGGCAGATTATGCAGATGTAAGAGATGAGGGGTGAATTATATGGAACAATGGCCTCTTGTCCACTCCAGCTGCTGGAACAACACACGGAGTGGCTTACAAATAGCACACTTAATTCTCACACCGAGAGTCCTGTGGGGTTGCCTGGAAACGTTCAGCGGCTGGTGAGGGCGCCCCGCCCGGTCACAGGGGCCCTGCTTGCCACACTCACCTGGCAGGGGACGTACTAATGCCCCCGCAAGGGTTCTGTTTTCACGAGGCCCTCGCCTCTCAGACTATAGGACTTTGGGGCTTAGGTTCTGACATCTGAATTCTAGAAACACATTAGGTCCCCGGCAAAGGAGAGCACCCTAGGCAGAGGCCACAGCGAGCTGAACTCTGAGGTGGGAAGCATTTCTGCTGCGCTAGCCAAGAAGGCCAGGGTGGCTGAGGCGGGGTCAGCAGGGGGAGCAGGCACACAGGTCAGTTTGAGGAGCACCCCAAGTCTGCCAGCATTCAGTGGGGAGCTGCACGGTCCACCTTGTGTTCTCACAGGCTGTTGGCAGCTAGTGTGTAGAGAACAGAGCAAGGAGTGCGCAGGGAGACGTGCTGTCCCTCGGGAGAGCTTGGGTGGTAGCCTGGACCAGGACACGAACAGGCGAGCTTGTGAGAATGCGCCAGACTGCACCTATCATGGAGGCTGGAGCAACAGCGCTCGCTGCCGGCTGTGTGAGAGACAGAGGTGGCAGGCATGATTCCACAGTGTTGCTGTTTTTAAAGATTTATTTATTTTTATTGGAATGGCAGATACACAGAGAGAAGGAGAGACAGAGAGCAAGATCTGTCCTCTGGTTCACTCCTCAAGTGGCCACAAACCTGAACTGATCCAAAGCCAGGAGCTGCTTCCAGGTTCCTCACATGGGTGCAGGGTCCAAAGCTGTGGGCCATCCTCTACTGCTTTCCCAGGCCACAAGCAGGAGCAGGATGGGAAGTGGGGCTGCAGGGGCATGAACCGGAGCCCATATTGGATGCTGGTGCATGTGAGATGAGGACTTCAGCCATTAGGATAGGAGCTGGGCCCAGTCACTCTATCTTATGATGCCTTCTATACATGCAGGCTGAAGACATATTTAAAACTCATCAATTTATTGGGGCTAGTGCCGCAGCACAGTAGGCTAAGCTTCTGACTGGCACCAGCATCCCATACAGATGCTGGCTCAAGACTCACTGTTTCTTGGGCCCAGCACCATGGCCTAGTGGCTAAAGTCCTCACCTTGAACGCGCCGGGATCCCATATGGGCACCGGTTCTAATCTCTGCTGCTCCACTTAGCAATGAGCTGTAACACATGCTTGAACAGTTGTTGAATGAAGTTCATATGAGAGCACAAGTTAATCCAGAAGGGAATACACAAATGTGAAGGTATTACAAATGTCAAAGATTTAAATCTCCTATGTAAAATGAATTCAATGCTCACTGTTGAGATGTTTCAAGGAACAGGACAAAAAGGGTTCTATATTATACAAACTTCACGGGAAAAGAGCTGCTCAGAACACCCCCACGTATCCTGAAGGGCAAGCTGACTACGGGGAAGATGTCAGAGAGCTCACGTGTCATCTCCTGGCTACACTTCAAGGAAGCAATCAATCAGCTGACTGCAGGAGACAGAGGGTACTTCTTGCAAACAAACCAAAAGGTGTCACAGGACAGGCACCTGCTGATAACTACCCCTCCCCCATAACGGAAGACAGAAGTGCAGACCACAGACCATCCTTAAAGAGATGTTCCATTGGTAGCAATATCGGAGTAACGTGCCTTAAAAAAAAGAGTCATATTTGTGGAGCAAAAGACTTCAATGATGCAATCACAAGCAATACAGATTATAAATAAATGTATTTAGCGTTCACATTTTAAGACAGCCATTACACATCAGGTGATTCAAAATAACTACAGAATTAAAGCTGCTGGGAATGAACAGGATAAACAGCAAGTCAGGTTTGTTTTTTGGGGGGGCAACTTCTGATTGAATTATTTATATGAACAGAATATCAAGCTGATAATTTTTAACCAAAAACCTTGCCTATAAAATGGGCATTGTTCTGTAAGTCTGTATACCCCAGGAGGTTAAATTCACTAACCATATGGCTGAACACAAACCATAGGAATACACAATAAATATACATAATCGGTTGTAACAAAATTGTTAGAGCGTTTGTGATTATGCTTGAATTTAAGAGAAGAACAGATTCTAGAGTTGCAGCTAAAGAGAAGTACCTTTCTAAGAACAAACTGTTGGCTCAGCCAAGCCTGGGACGCTTAACCTTTCTTTTTGCTTTCAGAGACACGTCACCAGTTCCTTCATTACAAAACTGCTTGCAAAACAGGCGGAGGGTGAGCCAGGCGACTCCCATACAGGACTAATGTTATTTCCTCAGGGAAGAATTCAATAAAAGCAACAATACTGGTGTTATTCTGTTTTCAGAACATCTCCAAAATACTAAGAACACTGATGCTCTCAGTGGCAACTTCACAACCAACTCCAGTTAGGGGGAAGGTGCACCTGTTAAATACCTGTGGCCTGGCTGTTTGATCTGATCAGAGTGGTTAAATTACTTATGCATTTGATTTTCCTCTAAAAGAAAAGGGCACCCAAAACAACAAAACAAAGCAAACCCCCCAAAGCCTTCTCCATTTTGAGGAATAAAAGATTCCAAGTCAGGTGGCCCAGCACGGTAGCCTAGCAGCTAAAGTCCTTGCCTTGCATATGCCAGGATCCCACATTGACGCCAGTTCTACTCCCAACAGCCCCGCTTCCCATCCAGCTTCCTGCTTGTGGCCTGGGAAAGCAGTCAAAGACAGCCCAAGATCTTGGGATCCTACACCGACATGGGAGACCTAGAAGAGGCTCCTGGCTCCTGGCTTCGGATTGACACAGCTATGGCCCTAGAAGCTGCTTGGGGATTCAATCAATAGACAGAAGATCTTCCTCTCTGCCTTTCTTGCTCTCTATATATCTGATTTTCCCACAAAAAATAAAATCTTAAAAAAAAAAAATTCCAAGTCAGTAGGTGTTTACAGATCATACTGACATGACCATCCTTGCTTCCAACCTGACGCGCTTTACAATGTTATCATAACTCAATCTGTATAAAAACTGCATGAAAGGCACAGTGATCTGGTGAGGGAAGACAGGGAGAGACTGAGAGATCGCTCACTTGCTGGTTCTCATCCCAAATGCCTGCAACATGCAGGGCTGTGCCAGGGAGGAGCTAGAAGCCTGGAGCCCTACCTGGGAAGCCCAGGGTTTATGCCATCTTCCGCCTCCCTGGCGCACTGGTAGGAAGCTAGATCTGAAGCACACAGGAGGCATGAGCCTCAGGGACCGCTCCACCTGCTGGGTCACAACACCGCCCCAACTATGTCGGAGAAACATCTGTCTATTCGAAAGGTCGAGAGAGGAACAGATCTTCCATCTGCTGGTCACTCCCCAAATGGCCCCAAGAGCCAGTGCTGGGCCAGGCCGAAGCCAGGAACCAGGACTGCGCGTGGCTCTCCCAGCTAGATAGATAGCAGGGCCCAAGCACTGGGGTCACTGGGCTCACCTTCTGCTGCTGTTCCAAGCACATTAGCCAGGAGCTGGATCAGAGGCAGAAAAGCTGGCACTCTGATATTGGATGCCAACATTGCAAGAAATGGCTTAACCCTTATAATTCCAGTTTTCATGGTCAGAATTCTGCAAAAAACATTTAAGCACACTGATACCCTGCCAAGCCATTCTGGAAAACCACCCCCTCCCTTTTCAGGATTTATTTATTTGTATGAAAGAGTTACAAGTACAGGGGGAAGTGAAAGAGAATGTTCCATATGGCTGGTTCAGAACGAAGCCAGGATGCGGGAGCATCTTCCAGGCCTTGTGTGGCCAGCAGTGGCCCAGGCACCTGAGCCCTCTGCGGCTCTGTCCAGGCCACCAGCAGGCAGCGGGATCAGAAGTGGCACAGCCCGGTGAGTTACCTACTGTAAACATCTCAGAACTTCCTCCTTCACTTGAGGAGAAGGGTGTGGCAGCTTTGTGACATTAATCTGAGGGATACAAAGCTGAAATAACTTAATTGTGGGAAGCAGAAAAATTTAAAGAATCATCTTTTACTATGAGGAAAATTTATGATCTCTTCTTTGTAATTCAACTGCTAGTTCATATTCATGAGCAAACAGCTTGTAACCTGCAAATGGATGTCTCAAACATGAGGTACTGAGCATTTAGGGACTCGAAGCAAATGTGTCTGATCTGTAAGGCTCAGCATTGCTCCTGCCGAGCACTTGCTATGGGCGAGCAGCCTTACTGACATATTACACATGTCTGATTTTCATTGAATCAGACATGGATAGTATGAACTCCATTTTAGAGTTAAGGGCTGAGGACTCCTGTGAGGTCACACAACGATCAAGAGGCAGAGCTGAGACTGAGAGCTAGGCACTGTGGGAGTCATGAGGGCTTGATGCTCCCAGGGATAATGCACAGATAATGTGTGATTCCTCTTTATATTATTAAGATGAAGGAACCAGGGCCCGGCGGCGTGGCCTAGGAGCTAAAGTCCTCACCTTGAACGCCCCGGGATCCCATATGGGCACCGGTTCTAATCCCAGCAGCTCCCCTTCCCATCCAGCTCCCTACTTGTGGCCTGGGAAAGCAGACAAGGACGGTCCAAAGCCTTGGGACCCTGCACCCACATGGGAGACCTGGAAGAGGTTCCTGGTACCCGGCATCGGATCGGCGCAGCACCGGCCATTGTGGTCACTTGGGGAGTGAATCATCAGACGGAAGATCTTCCTCTCTGTCTCTCCTTTCTGTATATCTGACTTTGTAATACAAATAAATAAATCTTGAAAAAAAAAAAAAAGATGAAGGAACCCAACATTGTGGCATAGCTGCTCAAGTCGCTGCCTGTGAAGCCGGCATACCACATGGGCACCACTTACAGAGTCTGGGTGCTGCACTTCGGATCCAACTCCCTGCTAATGTGCCCGGGAAAGCAGAGGAGAATGCCCAAGAGTGTGGATCCCTGAACCTTCAGGGGGACGTGGAAGCTGCTGGCCCTGGGCTTACACCTGGGAAAGTCCTGACTCGTACTACCACTTGGGAGGAGTGAACCAGCGGACAGAACTCTCTCCCTCTCTCTCTTCCTCTCTGTAAATCTGCCTTCCCAATACAAATAAATAAATCTTTAAAAATATATATATAAAAAAAAAACTTCAAACATTTTTAAAATTCAGCTATATTTTTTTTACAAAGTCTGGTTTCCCTCAAAGGTACAACTCTGCGCACCCAGCAGGTCACTCCCCTCCTTCCCCTCCTGCTGCCCAGGCACCTGGGCCACCAAGCGTCACCAGGACCCCCATCTCCAGGATTCCTGCCAGGAAGGCCAGCTGAGACACACTGTCCTCTTCCCAACACCAAGCCATGAGCCACTCTCCCCAAAACCAAGAGGAGTTTCTACAACCAAAAGGACTTGAGGGAAAACTATGAAGCCGAAGGTACGTGGCAACATTTGCGGATTTTAAAAAATAAACCAGGTAGATTTACTTGAGCATCCATTTAAAGTCGAGCTAAATTTAAACAAGCGTCATCTGCATGGAACAGTGGCCTGAGACACTTTGTGAGACGGAAGAGCCCTTGGGTCAGGAGCAAGGCCTTCGCGGGGAGATGAACGGTATCTGAGGACAGACCTTCTCCTCCAAGTTGCCACCTGTCAGAGGAAGATCTGGCATTGGGCCCACCAAAATGGTATGCTGTCCAGAAAATATTAATACACAGTTGTAGTGGATAGAGTTTAAGAATATCTACTGGGGGCCCGGCACCGTGGCCTAGTGGCTAAAGTCCTCACCTTCAAAGTGCCGGGATCCCATATGGGTGCAGGTTCTAATCCTGGCAGCTCCACTTTCCAGCCAGCTCCCTGCTTGTGGCCTGGGAAAGCAGTCGAGGACAGCCCAAAGCCTTGGGACCCTGCACCCGCGTGGAGACCTGGAGGAAGTTCCTGTCTCCTGGCTTCTGATCAGCTCAACACCTGGGGAGTGAACCATTAGACGGAAGATCTTCCTCTCTGTCTCTCCTCCTCTGTGTATATCTGACTTTGCAATAAAAACAAATAAATCTTTTTTAAAAAATAAGTATGGGGCCCGGCAGCGTGGCCTAGTGGCTAAAGTCCTTGCCTTGAAAGCCCCGGGATCCCATATGGGCGCCGGTTCTAAAGCCAGCAGCTCCACTTCCCATCCAGCTCCCTGCTTGTGGCCTGGGAAAGCAGTCAAGGATGGCCCAAAAGCTTTGGGACCCTGCACCCGCGTGGGAGACCCGGAAGAGGTTCCTGGTTCCCAGCTTCGGATTGGCGCATACCAGCCCGTTGCGCTCACTTGGGAGTGAAACATCGAACGGAAGATCTTCCTCTCTGTCTCTCCTTCTCTCTGTATATACGGCTTTCCAATAACAATAAAATCTTTAAAAAAAAAATAAGTATGGAGGTAGTTGTTTTAGAAAGCTATGCCTTCCCAGTGTCTCTTTCACGTGTCATAAGTATATAAAGCATTCCTCTGAGAAAAACAACAACAAAGAACCAGACAAAGCCAATAACAAATACAAGGGCGCCAAGGCAGGTGACGTCAGAAGCACACGGAGACACGCTGCATCTTCTGCACTGCCCACTCAGGGCCTGCTTGGTGCTGGGGCAGGGAGGCACAGGCCAGAGTGAAGTATTTGGATTTCCTTGACCTGCTAGGGGAATCGATTCTGGCTTTGCATTAAAGGAACAAAAAGGTTGAGTTTCAAAGAACCCTACCATTTGGCTAGAAGCCTTAGAACTAATCTTAGTGCCTGAGGACTAGACGCATCAGCCGATCCTTAACATGATCGGTCTGATCTTGAGCAGAAATGGCCAATTCCTAAAACTCAGATCTGAATTTAAAAAACTGGAAAACAAGAAAAAGCAAAAGGTATGTTCGCACACACACACACACACACAAAAGCCAACCAACCAGTGAGCAGTGACAGACAAGTGCTTAAAGCCAGAAAGACAAGTTGCCAAGTTATAAGGAAGCTGTTCACCTGGACCTTAGCCCAGAACACAAAATTTTGGAGGAAGGCGCTGGGGGTTGAAAAGACAACACGGGTTCCAAATTTGCTGCCTCATTCCTTCATCCGCAGAAGCATCCTCTCGTCCTGTCGCTAGGGAAAAGACCAGAATCCCGCTGGAAAACCCAGAGGAGCGTCCTCAACTCTCAGGCAGGTGGAAAGGCATTGTTAGGGAAACCCGAGAGGGATCCGCAGGGCCAAGATCGGGGAGGTCGGGTTTTGAGAAGCAGCAATTTTAGGGAGCCGATAAAACCTCTCAAAAAACGCTTCAACGCAACTGAATAGAAGACAGAATTTTTGTCCTCCCCGGCTGATGGTCGCTCCCTTAAAAACCACCACCTGTCCAGGGCGCGTTATTTTTCGCATCTGCACTGCAGATGCCCGCTTGCGCGAGGGGTGCTCGCCAGCCAGCCCCCACCTGCAGGCTGATGCGCATACAATAGCAACCGGGAGGCCCAGTGCGTATCTCCCAGCGCCGGGAGAAGGGGCTTCTACCAGCCCCTGCTTTGTCTCCAAGCTCTCCCCCTCCCCCTTTTCTTTAGTCAACCCCCCTTTGTTACACTGCCAGCAACAATAGTCCACAGAAAACATGAAATCCAAACATGCTGATGGCTTGGCACGATGCTAGGATGTCATCTAGAATATGAGCGAGCGCCTGCGTGTCCCCACCCCACGCCGCGCCACTCGGGAGCGGGCTGTGTTGCAGATGCAGCCCCGGATCCATCTTGGACCCCAGATCTATTCTCATCACGCCTCCCTCCACCACCTTGCAGCCTCGGAAAACATCGCGCACTGCACAGCCTCGCCGAAAAGACGCGGGCACGAGCTACAAGGCTGCCATTCAACTTCCTCATCCTCCCCACGGGTGAAGAAAAATATTTATATTTTTTTTAATAAAGACTATCATGCGTGTCTGGGTAGGTCAACACCTGTCTGCAAACGCGCAATGCAACCGGCTCGCCACCATCTCCTCCAGAATCCTAACGAATCATTTCTCCCACCCTCCCACCCCAGTCCTCCCTAACCTCGCGAAATCACACCACCCCCGGCCCCCGAAAGCCCCCCGGGTCGGCAGGGAGGGCTCTTCTGACTCTCCAAACACCGCGTCGGGCAAATCCTGCTCTGCCTAGCACCCTCCCCGAGCTGCCATGTCTCCCCACCTGCCCGGCCTCGGCGTGGACGCCCACTGCCTCTCCCCGCCCCCAACCTGCTTTCCTCACACCCCGTTATTTCCTCACACCGTCCGCACGACCTTGCGCTCCCCTCCCCCTTTTCCCAAACGCTCGTCCCCGGGGGACGCGAGCCTCGGCCGTCCGGGGCGGTCGGCCCTCCCCGAGGCTGCCCAATCCCCCCGACCAGCCCCCGGCCCAGCTCGCCCTCCTTCTCCCCCGACCCCCCAGGCCGGGGACCCCCGCGCGCCTCACCCGCACAGGAGGAGCCGCAGCTCTTCGCCCCCAGGGCGGGGCAGGCTCCCGGGCTCCCGCCACCGCCGGGCGCGGACGGCTCGGCCCCGGAGGACGACGAGGAGACGGACGGGGACTGAGTGGCCGCCGACGACTCTGCCATGGCTGCGACAGCAAGGGCTGGACAGGGATCAAGAAGAGATGTGGGGCGGGAGAGAGGGAGGGGGGAAAGCAGAAAAAGATCCGACAGTTGGGCTCTCCGGAGTCTCTCCCAGACGCCTGCTCCGCGGACCGACTCCGACAGACTGACTGACTCAACCGAGCGCAGCCGAGAGGGCGGGAGCGCGAGCGCGCAGGCGCACAAAGGGCCCGCCCGCGGAGGGCGGGGGCGGGCGGCGGCCGAGCCGAGGCGCGCGGGGCGCAGGGCGCAGGCGCGAGAGCCGTCCCTCCGCGTTCCCGCCGCCCAGGAGGGGCTGGCGCGTGCCCGCGGCGGGCGCGTCCCTGGGGACGGGACGCAGGGGGCGTGGCCGCGCCCAGGCTCCTCCCACCATTGCGTCCGCGGCGGCGGGTTTGCTGCAGGGTGGGATTGTATGGCGGTGGTGCGTGAGGGTGGGACGATCCTGTGTGTGTGTGAGCGACGGGGAGTTTCCTCGCGCTTCTGGTCGGCTAGAACCGTCTTCTACCTTAAACCCGAGAGCCGTTGTGTTTTGTCTGATGCTGTGACTGACCGAAAGGGAAGACCGCAGTGTAGCCCAGGCCCACTGTGCAAGGTGCTGTCTGCAGGTGTGTGGATGTGTCCTGGTGTCCCCCGCAGCACGGTGCAGACACGGCTGCGTGGAGACGGCCGCTGTGCAGGGTGAACCACCATTACTCATTCCAGTCACACTGCAGTGCGGCCCAGAACCTGCTGCGTATTCTCACCTCCTGGCTGCTCCTCAACAGGGGTCCGCTTGGGGTCCCGATCGAAAAGGGGGCAAAAATGGAATAATGGGGAAAAAAATAAAGCTGAAATAGCCGAGAGACCACATATTGGCTGTGGTTATTGAGGGGGTGGTGTGGTGGGGTGGAAATCACAAAGGAGATATTTGGAAAATCGCATAACTGAATTTCCTTCACATAGCCAAAAAGGGCTCTTTAGGAGAAAATATATTTGAAACCAGACATTTGGTTTATTTGTTTTTCCTTTTGCTCATTCTCTGCTTCCTCTGGGTTAGAAATGTTTGGAAGGTACTGAATGTTTTTAAACAGGGAAGAGGCTGTATGCTAGAAAGAAAAAGAAAAATCGAATGCAGGCTGCATGCTTTGCTAATGCTACAGCCCCAAAGGACTCGAGGTGTAATTGCACAGTCAGCAAATCCTCCAAAGGGACTGAGTCTCGAAGGGGCAGGGAATCAACAACACGAGCAGAGGACATCTAGAGGAGGCTGTGGCGACCCAGGTGCCCTTTGACCTTTGTTAAGGTCGGGTGTGCAGAGGCTGCAGAGGGGGAGGGAGCCTCCTAGCTGCCGCAGCACTCGGAGAGGCACTCAACAATCTTTTCCCAAATAACCTCCTGATGGCTATCTTAGCCTGGTGCTCAGGGTATCTGTTGAACAGGCAGGGAACTCTCCAGAGAGGACAGAGGGAAACTGAAGCTAATTGGATAACCGAGCCAGTTAACTGCCTTTCGGACGGTGGCGGTGGTGGTTGTTTCTTTGTATATATATTATTGAGTGCTAGATGAGAAATTGTGCTGGTTCCTAACCCTGTTAATCTGTAAGACCTGGCTGGAAAGGAAGGCTATTTCCCTGAATACCTGGGAATCTAGAGAAACAACTACACTTGACATGGACTTGGTGATCTCCCCTGACCTTTTAACTTTTGCGCTAAATCTTTCCTCTTGCTCGGTCGTACCTTGGTTCTTCCTAAGGATGCTTGCATATTTGTGTATGCAGTCTATTCCATGAACACTTACTGATCACCTGCCATTTACCTGGAGAATCCCTCCCCAGACATGATGTCACTCCCCCACCTTCACTGAGCTTTGAAACCAGTTGAAGCATGGAGCACATCCATTGAAATATTGAAATAACAGAGATTAAAGAGTGATCACGAATATCCCATACAATGCAAAACTATGAAGGTTTGACTACACAGCGCCTGAGTTGCAGGAGTTTAAAAGACCAGAAGGAAATAATATGGAAGAAGTGAGTGGTGGCCTGGGGAGGTTTTATGAAGATGCTCCCGGTATGATAGGAGTCTGGAATCGTAAGGTTGTTTGAAAGCGTTAATTGTAAAGATGAGTGTACTCCTGAAAGTTTGGAATCTCCAGAGAGACACCTGCATCTTGTTACAAGCAAAGCTCCCGTTTCCTGAAAAACCAGGAGGCAGGCAAGAAATAGGGATAACCTTGGAGTTTTTGGATTTACAGGAAAGACAGCTACCTTTGAGGCATGCTATTTTGTTACTGTCTGAGTTGAAGTGATATGATCAGGACCCCCAAGCCTATAGGTTGTAAATTCCTGTCACATGCTTTCTGGTTTGTGCCACTGTCAGCCCCCAATCATGTACTTGCTCACTGTCACGCAGCTTTTGATTCTTTAACTGTAAAAACCCCAGGATTATTTCGTGCGGGGCACTTCTTACTTATGGCAAGAGGTTGCCCCTTGGACTAAACATTAAAATCATCTTACTCGCTCGGAGTCACGCTCGGATTCACTGAACCCCAACAGTTGTTATTAGAGGCTGGTCAGGATGGAGTGAAACAGACACTGGGGATGTGTTTCTTTGTGTTTACAGAAGGGCTCCTTTCTGGGGCTGGTCTCTCGTGGCTCAATAGGCTAATCCTCTGCCTTGAAGCGTTGGCATCCCATATGTATATCAGTTCTAGTCCTGGCAGCTCCACTTTCCATCCAGCTCCCTGCTTGTGGCCTGAGAAAGCAGTGGAGGACGGCCCAGATCCTTGGGCTCCTGGACCTGTGTGGGAGAGCCAGAACCAGCTCCTGACAGGCTCAGCTCTGGCCACTGTAGCCATATGGGGAGTGAACCAGTGGATGATCTGTGTCCTCCTCTCTCTGTAAATCTGCCTTTGAAACGAAAATAAACCTTAAAGGGGGCACTCTTCAGAGCAGAGGAATCACAAAATACCCATCTTTTCCTCCCATGATGCAGTTCCCTGCTGATCATCTAGCAGAATGCATCCTGGATTTGATCTATAGGCTGCCTTGGTGCTAAGCCCAACTGCACAACTAACTATAGGGGGCGGTTAAAGGCTCAGAAGTGGGATCAGGTGTATGGTGTTTTGGGTGTTGGTTAGGTCACAGTGACTGGATCCAGGGGCGGGTCAAGAATCAAAACGGGGAAGATGTGTTGGGAGCAGAGTGCAGCCTCAGCAAGGTGTCCTGGATTGGCCTCTGCTGTTGGCCGTCTGCTCACGGGCAAGCTGGGAGGCCACAGGTGGAGGACTCCAGTCGCTGGGTCCTCGGCCCCACGTGGGAGGCCTGGGAGGCCACAGGTGGAGGGCTCCAGTCGCTGGGTCCTCGGCCCCACGTGGGAGGCCTGGCAGGAGATCCACACTCAGCCTAGCGTGGCCCTTGCTGCTGTGAGCATTTAGGGAGGTGAACTAGCACAGGGAAGGTTTTTCTTTGCTTTTCAAATAAAATAAAGGCATTTCAAAGGGAAACCAAGGCTTTGTCTTAAGGCAGAAGAAAATTCAGTGGAAGTTTTTGGACAGGGACTGGCTCAGAGGGCATTTCTTAAAGTACCCCCTGGAGCACGGCCGTTTTTCAAGAGTTCCACCACGCAGCATTCACTGTGGGGCCTGTGCAGGGCCCGCCCTTCCTCTACCAACTGACATTTTCTCAACCTCCCACCGCAGCTTCGAAGCCTTCTCAGGACCCTGTGCGTCTCGATGGTCATACTTCAGAGATAGAATGCACTCACATTTTATACACATGCAGGCTTTCAAAACGTTCATGAAAATGCATATTGTGTAAAACGGTGTGAGGACTTTAAGAAATTGCTATCAAAATAAATTAATCTTGTAATCAATTTTCCACATTCTTGAAATACCTTTGTGCACATAGGTATATTTGGATGTGCATAGATTTCAAAACTTTTCAACCAAAATAAGCTTGTGCCTTTTTGAAACATTTTATTGAAATACAGTATATAAGCCAAGAAATGCACCTAACTGTACAGATAAATGAATTCTTGGTCCTCTGATTACCATGATCACCAACTGTTGCAAATGTCAAAATTCCATTATTTTTTATTGCTGAGTAATATTCCATTGTATATACTTACAGTTCAATCTCATTTGCCATAATTAAAACAAAAATATTTATGTTTTTTGGAAAAGCAGAGAAAAGGAAAGACAAAAATATCTTCCATCCACGGTTCATTCCCCAAATGGCCACAATAGTCAGAGCTAAGCTGATCTGGAGCCAGGAACCCGGGGCGTCTTCTGGGTTTTCTATGTGGGTGCAAGGTCCCAGGGCTTTGGGCCATCCTTGACTGCTTTCCCAGGCCACAGGCAGGGAGCTGAATGGGAAGTGGAGAAGCCAAGATAGAAACTAGCATCTGAATGGGATCCTGGCACAGGAAAGCAGAGAATTAGCCAGTCAAGCCATCACACCAACCCCTTCCATAAACTTTTTTAAAGAACTTTTGCATATGCTTTCAAAAATATATATATACTCACATAATACAATGTAATTAATAAATTTATTTTAAAAGAAAAAAAGAATATATCTGGTTCATATGTTGCTTCATGGGGTATGTTCTGAGAAATGCCATGTGGCCTTTTCATTGTATCAAAAGACACCACAGGGGATCAGGCACAATGGCTCAATTTGTAAGTGCCGGAATCCCAGATGGGCGCTGATTCATATCCTGGGTGCTCCACTTCCCATCCAGCTCCCTGCTTGTGACCTGGGATGGCGGTGGAGGACGGCCTAAAGCCTTGGGACTCTGCACTGATGTGGCAATCCCAGAAGTTCCTGACTCCTGGATTTGGATCAGCTCAGCTTCAGCTGTTGCAGCCACCTGGGCAGAGAGCCAGCAGATGGAAGATCTTTCTGTCTCTCCTTCTCTTTGTAAATCTGCATTTCCAATAAAAAGAAAATACATCTTTGAAAAAGAGACACTGCAGAGGCCTACGTGAGCCAGAGTGGATTAGGTCACTGTTTGTGACTCCGGCATCCTACATGAACACTGGTTTGAATCCTGGCTGCTCCACTTCTGATCCAGCTTCCTGCTCATGTGCCTGGGAAAGTGTCAGAAGCTGCCCTGAGAACTTGGGTCCCTGCCAGCCTCCATGGAGACCTGACTGGAGTTCCAGCTGACCCAGCTCCAGCTGCTACGGTCATTCGGGGGAGGGACCGAACCAGGAGATGGACTTCCCCCTGTGTCTCTCCGTTTTTCAACTTTGTCACTTAAATACAATTTTTTCCCCAAACAACATGAGACATATGAAGCTACTGCTACCATAACGCGGCACACTGTTTGACGTTTTTTTTAATTTATAAACACAATCGGTACTCTAATGTTGTAACAAAAGTAAGTACAGAAACCTAAAGCAGAGTCGTTTGCTGTGCAGTGCTGTGCACTGGATGGACCTGTGTGTGCTTTGCTATGTCTGAGGTTTGCTCTCACCAGGATTGCCAACACGTGACTAATGCCCAACGCTACGGGATCTCTAGGCAATGGGCTCCCTGCAGACCCACCGTGATCTTTCGGGACCACCTTTGTACACAGGGTCTGATGGTGTCTGTAATGTCGTCACGCAGTGTATGGCTATACTGTAAAGTTCTTTCTTTTGTTAGAGATTTAGTTTATTTATCTGAAAGTCAGAGTTTCAGAGAGAGGTAAGAACAGAGATCATCCACTTGTTACTTTCATTCTGCAAATGGCCTCAAGGACCAGGGCTGGGCTAGGCCAAAGCCAGGAGCCCAGAGCATCTTCCAGGTTCCCTATGTGGGTGCAGGGGCCTAAGCACTTGGCGTATTGTCTGCTGCTTCCTCAGGCACAGTAATAAGAAGCAGGATCAGAAGGGGAGTAGTAAGGTCTGAAACCTATGCCCATATGACATGCTGATGTTCCAGGCGGTGGCTTAACTTGCCATGCCACACTGCCAGCCCCTCACATTTCCTCTGGTCACCAGTCTTCTCTCCCTCCTACAAGCACAGGTAACATCTTGAGATCTTTTGGTGGCAAATGCGTCCCAAGATCAATGTGGCAAGTCTATATCCTCTTCAACCCACTTTAACACACAGTGGCATGCAGTACATAGTGTTATGCGCATTGTTATTTTTGAGGCCTTAATGACCCGTGTTGTTGGTTGAACCACTAATGACGCAGCAAATGACCAGTTTGTGCCAAACTAAATTTGTCACCATGTTGTGGTTCTAATACTGAACTTGATAAGCTCTATGAAGGCCTGTTTTCTTTTTAAAAATGAGCTTATCAAATCATTACATCATAACTTCACAGATACAGAGACACCCCCCTCTGTGGGTTTACTCCACAAGTGCCCCAATGGGAACTCCATCCGGGTCTCCCCATGTGGGCAGCAGGGACCCAAGCATTTGAGGCATTAGCAGGAAGTTGAACCAGGCAGTGGAACCAGGACTTGAACTCAGGCACTTGACATGGGATAAGGGAGTCTCACGCCCGACGCCAACCTCTCATCATGCCACTTTAATGCAGGTGAACTAACAGGTTTCCGTTGTGCCTGCGGATGCAGGAGGCAGCACGCTGCGCTGGGTTCTAGTGGCTCACAGGCAGGGACCCTGCCGTGGCTGGTTACCCCACAAGTCTCTGAAGGACAGGAATGCGTCTTTGGCAGCACTGTTGCCTTTCAACAGGATCTGGTCTATTTCTGGAAATCTTTGGGACCTGAGTCACAGTGGCTGTCCTTGCAGAAAACAATTTTGTAATTTTGGTGCCTCGTAAAACACTTTTTGAGTCTCATGTTTATGACTTTGCTTGGCTTTTCTGGAAGGAAGATGATCATTACCCACTGTGAGCACTGACTATGCATCAATAATCGTTGCTAAACACTTACCTCTCCTGAAAGATACAGAAGCTGTGGGTCCTGGAATGATTTTGGGGGATGAAGAGATGGGTTCAGGGGTATGCACCCCAGGCTGCACGGCCAGTGGTCTTAACTTCCCATGTCACCTGCTTCCGAGAAGCCACAAGAGAAGCTTAACTTCTGAGTCAACGTCATACTGCATAATTACCAATATTTAGTTGGGATGACCGTGGCTGAGAAGGAAGTAACCACAGAACATTCCACACTGATAATGGTTACACTAATCCTAAAATCCATCTGTAATTTGTACAGTGTAGCTTAAAATTCCAAACATCAACAAGGTATGGGGAAGTTGGTGACACTGACCATGACGGCTGCGTCAGGCCAGATGCCCAGCAGCATATGATGGGATAGGATTTCTGCGGCTCTTGGTTGGGGATCCTTACAGTAGAACAGGGTATTCTACTTTACAGCACAAGTTTGGGACTCTGAAAAGCAGCAGAATGTAGGGGCAGGAGTTTCGTGCAGCCGTTAGCATGCTACTGGCATGCCTCCCACACAGCCGTGCTCCGGTTTTAGTCCCAGCTCTTCTGACTGCAACCTCCTGGTAAATGCAGCCCTTAGCAAGGGGAAGGCAGAGTGACTGGTACCCTGTCACCCCCTGGGGGAGACGGACTGGGGTTCCTGGCTCCTGATCTTGGGCTGGCCTGTCCCTGGCTATTCTGGGCATGGGGATCTTTCCAGTCTTTCAAATAAAACAAAACCCCCAGAAAGTGAGTGTGTGGTGTTAGCTGTTAACAGGTACCTTCTTCATTCATTAATTCAACCCCTATTTGAGATACTGGGGATGAAGTGGGGGAACAAAGTTGTAAATATTCTAGCAAGGGCCTGGCACAGTAGCCTAACAGCTAAAGTCCTTGCCTTACATAGGCTGAGATCCCATACGGGTGATGGTTCATATCCTGGCAGGCTCACTTTCCATCCAGCTCCCTGCTTGTCGCCTGGGAAAACAGTTGAGGATGGCCCAAAGCCTTGGGACCCTGCATTTGTGTGGGAGCCCTGGAAGAGGCTCCTGGCTTCAGATGGGCTCAGCTCCAGCCGTTGCAGTCACTTGGGGAGTGAATCATTGGATGGAAGATCTTTCTCTCTGTAAATCTGACTTTAAATAGATAAAATCTTAAAAACAAAACAGACTATGAGGATGACGCAAAGGACAGGGCAGGCATCAAGTCAGGAGGTGAAGGGGATCTTGGGGAGTCAAGTGACACAGGAGGGGAAAGCACCGGGGATGAGTGCAGTTTTAAACTCCTGCATGGTGTGGACAGGTCACTGGCCTCTGGCACCGGCTCTGTGTGCCCAGGGCTGGCCTCACACCCTGCAGGTGCTGCCTCGGGCACACTCAAGGCAGAGGTGGGGCCCCGCCTTTTCCCCCTCAAGGTCACCATTCCAAATCCCACAACTCCAAAACCACCATCCTGTGACGATGCTTTCCCAAGCGGGCAGTGGGGATTGAGCACCTTCCTTGTCTTGTGCCCATCTACCAGTTTTTTAAGCATAAAGTGTACTTGGGGGGAAAAAAAACCCCACCACCACAAAACAGGTTTAAAACAAACTCCCGTAAGCACGAGGTTCACAGGTTCATGGTCACGGCTTGGACTGGCCGCCCCGGGAAGTCGCTCCGTGTGCTCCAGGAGCCGCGACCGCCTCCGGGCAGGCTTGGCCAGGAATATGGGGTGATGATGATGAAGCCATGAATCACGGCCACCTTTCCTTGTGAAGTCAAAATCATCAAAAACCCTGTAACGTGCAATGTCACCTACGGGCTAGGCCTCCCTTTTGCCGCCACCCCCCTCGGCCTTAGCCGGCGGTCAACACCGAACCACCTCGCCCTCGGGCCGGCCGGAGACCAACGCCGGCGACCGGCTCCCCCAGGCCTCCGCCCGGGGCCTGGTCTCTACGCTAGGCGCCGGGCGGGGCCTCCCATTTCTCGCAAGGCCTGCTGGGAGTTGTAGTTCCACTTGGCCGAACTCTGAACCTCGCCCCTCTTCTGCTCCGCTTCCTCCTCCTAAGCCGACATGGGGCCCGCCGGTGGGAACCCTGAGTACTTGGGACTACAAATCCCAACGGGCCGCAGAACCCTGTTTGCAGCCACAGGTAATCGGTGGCGCGCACGCGCACACGCCCCGCGCGGCCCCCGCCTCGGCCGCGTGCGCTTTCCCGCCGCGATCGGGCGAGCGCTTGCCACGCCTCGTGCCGCCGTCGGGCTTCGTCGACTCGGCGGCGTGCGCTCGGTGCCCTGGCGGCTCCCGCGTCCCTCCCCTCGCCTGAGTTTCTTCTAGAGCCCAGGCTCCGCCCGTTTCCCGCCTCCAGGGCTTGGTTCGTGCCCGCCCTAGCCCGCCCCTCTTGTTGGCGCCCCTGCTGCTTGCGCTGAAGGCGGTGGCTCCATGTTGTCCCCTCAGCGAGCGGTAGCGGCTGCTTCGAGAGGAGCAGGTGAGGCGCCCGACTCCCCTGCGGGACTCGCTGCCATCCTGGCCGTGGCTCCTCGGACCCCGCCCGCGCCGTCCTTCCTCGTCCAGGACTTGGGCCCCAACGCGCCCCTCGCCCACTTCTGGGGGTCCAGGACCTCTCGCGGGGATCGGGATGGCGCGGGCGGCGCCTGGCTCTGCCCGGCCGCCCTCAGGGCTCGGGCCGGCACCCGGGCAGGCCGCTTGGCTCCCCTGGACGCCCCCCGGGACGTCCTCGAGGGCCGGTGGCCCCGGGCGGGGGGTTGCTGTCCGCCGTCGTCCGGCCCCGGAGCGCCCGGCCTTGGGCTGGCCGCCTGCGCCCTGCCTGGCACCGGGGTCCTTGGGGGCCCCGAGCGGCTCTGGGCGGCGTTAACGAGGCCGGGCCGGAGGCTTGCATCCGAGGCGGGGGGCTTCCTTAGGCCTACAGTTTTCTCCAAAGTCGGTTTTCAGCCTCCGTTGATCACCCACCTAACCCCCGCTCCCAAGGAGATCAAAGAATCGGCCTCTGTTGGTTTTGGGGAAAGTTGTCGTAGCACTTAGCACGCTTTCCTGAAGTCAGCAAGCAGTCACAGAAAAAAAAAAAACGGATTTCAAGCTTTTGCCTTAAATAAAAGTCGGCGCGGGCTCATAGAGACAGTTCCGCCTGTCATTTTTGTCTGACTTTGTTCTTGCTGAAAGTGTGCCCTGGTGAAGCAGACATTTAAGTCGCCGTCTAAAAGGGGGGTGGAAGGAAGGAAAAGAGCCGTATTTGCAGAAATCCTTTAGTGCTGTGAGAGGTTGGCGGGGAATGTGAGCCGGAAGTAGTGCAGTGAAAGATGACGGATGGCCCATTAGTTTTACTTTCGTAGTCGCAGATGTCAGAAGCAGAACCTACTGCATTCTGTCAGGTTTTCAACATCGCAAGCCAGGTGCCCTCCCTTCCCAGGCTCCCACACGAACTGGTTTGTACTCTAGAAATTCCTGTTGCTGCGTTCACACCTGTAGCGGTAAAGACTGGGTGCCTGAGCAGTCCCTGCTCCCACACACTGTCTTTCTAGCTGCTGTATGTGGTCTCGCTGTAGCTGCTAGCTCCGTGAAGTTAGGGAAGATAGTGACCGGGGCTGTGTGATGTGTCCTGGCATAATTTTCTTAGTTTTGGGGACTAAAATATACTTTTAAAAAAAGATTTATTTATTTTTATTGGAAAATCAGATTTACAGAGAGGAGAGACAGAGAGAAAGATCTTCCATCCATTGATTCATTCCTGAAGTGGCCACAGTGGCCAGAACCAGGGCTGAGCTTATCTGAAGCCGGGAGCCAGGAGCGTTTCTCCTGGTCTCCCACGCGGGTGCAGGGCCCTCTACTGCCTTCCCAGGCCACAAGCAGGAGCTAGAAGGGAAGCAGAGCAGCTGGGACACGAACCAGTCCCAACATGGGACCCTGGAGCTTGAAGGTAGAGGATCAGTGAAGCCGTTACACCAGGCTCAGCACTCATTGTTTAAAGTAACAGAATTGAATGCACACAAAATATAAGAAATGCCTCCCCCTCCCCATTTCCCAAAGGTGGTCATTAATGGCTTGTACTCTGCATGATGTCTGTAGAGTTCCTCGGGGACCCTAGATGTGTGTGAACTTGAGAACTGCTTTAGCACCTGTCTGTTCAAAGGTCTCTGGCTTTGTGTTTCGTAGTAAGTGTTCAAGCAACACAACTACGTCTAGCTTTTACATGTTTTTTATTGGCTTGAAAATTTCAGAGAGAGAGAGAGAGAGACACGTATCTTCCATCTGCTGGTTTCACGCTACAATGGTTGCCTTGGCAAGGACTGTTCGAGGTTGAGCCGGGAGCTTTTTTTGGGTCGCCTACTCAGGGTCAGGGGCCCAAGCACTTGGGCCATCTGCCGCTTTCCCAGGCACATTATCGGGGAGCTGGATTTTAGGTGGAGCATCTGGGACCTGTATTGGTGCTTCTGTGGGATGCTGGCATTGCAGGTGGTGGCTTAATGTGCTATGCCACAATGTCAACCCCACACTTGATTTTGGGGAGACCCAGATGAAGCTTTTGGCTTCTGTCTGTGCAGCCCTGGAAGTTGTATCCACTTGGGGGTATGAACCTATGGATGGTTTGTTCTTGTTTCTTTGTAACTGTTAAGTTTCCAATTACTTTGAAAAGCTCTGAATTGTAAAATATTTTACTGAGTTCTCTGAGACTGGGGGCATGTTATCTAAAGCGTACCAGGAGGAAAAGTTGAGGCGCAAGCTTTTATTTAAAAGCAAGTGATTTTCTCCTGGCAGCTGTGCAGCTCTGCTGCACAATTACCCAGAAACATTTATTCTAGGTTAAAAAAAAAAATTCATGTTTTTTGAAAGGCTGGGAGACAGGACAGTTCAAAAGAGACATTCTGTGTGCTGTCTGCTTCCCAGGTGTGTGCAGCAGCCCTGGCTCTGCCTGGCCGGAGCCCGCAGCTGGGAACTCTAACCCCACAATTCCTACCAGCCACCTGCCCCCAGCCTGCCCAGGGTGGACTCTATGTGCAGCAAGTCACACGAATCCCCAGTAATTGCATTTTGTGCACTCGTATGCAATCATGTGTAATACACACACTTACAAAATCAGCTCTTCGGCCATATTTTGCTGCCTTCCCAGGCACAATAGCAGGGCACTGGATTGGAAGTGGAGCCATCGGGATTTGAACCAGCACACTGAGAGGGTGTGCCCGTGTTGCAAATGACAGCTTAACTTACTTTGCCATGGCAGTGGTCCCCGCTATGGAGTGTTTCTGTTGAGAAACTGAAGCCCTGTTGTGTGCATTTTGAAACAAAAGCCTTTGATTTGCATGCACACTGAGTATTAGAACATGTGAAATCCGTGTCATAGCTGAAGCGTGTTACAAATGAGGACCCAGGTTTACTAGTGTGGGTGTGTACGAAAGGAGTGGGGGAAGAAGTGTAGGGCCTCACATGATGAGGCCACAGATTACTAACTCGGAAACAGCTGATGAAACCCAGGTAATCGAATTGATTTTGTGGGTCTCACATTTCAGAAAAAGGCAAATGAAATCACTATTGATTTTTTTTTTTTTAAGATTTATTTATTTCTCTTGAAGAGGGGTAGAGGAAAAGATCTTCCACCTGCTGATTCATTCTCTAAATGGCTGCAATGGCCAGAGCTGGGCCAGTTTGAAGCTGGAAGCCAGGAGATCCTTCTGGGTCTTCCATGAGCATGTGGGGGCCCAAGGCCATGGGCCAGCTTGTGCTTCCCCAGGCCGTTAGCAAGGAGCTGGCTTGAAAGTAGAGCAGCTGGGACTCTAACTGGTACCCATACAGGACACTGGTACTGTAGGTAGAGGAATAGCTTGCCGTGCCACCATGCTAGCCCCTGAACTCACTTTTTTTTAAGCTTTATTTTATTATTTTCTATTGGAAAGGCCGATTTCCAGAGAAAAAGATCTGCTGTCTGCTGATTCACTCCCCAAGTAGTCTCAATGGCTGGAGTTGAGCTGAGCTCATCTGAAGGAGCCAGGAGCTTCTTCTGGGTCTCTCACATGCTGGGTCTCCCACCTGGCTCCTGGCTTTGGATCCGTGCAGCTCTGGCCTTTGCGACCACTTGGGGAGTGAGTCAGCAGGTGGAGGATCTTCTTCTCTGTCTCTCCTCCTCTCTGTATATCTAACCAATAAAAATAAATAAATCTTTTTAATGAAAGTGCTCTGTTGGGCGTTCGGAGCTGAGGCACAAGCTTTGCTATCGAAGCAGCTTCCTGCTAAAGCCTTGGATGAAGTAGAACAGAATTGCTGCCAATGTTGTGCTTGTTCTGAGGAATGGTCTTCCCGCAGCCTTAAGCTGTGTGTGTGTGTGTGTGTGTGTGTGTGTGTGCGCCTGCCTCTGCGCCGAGTCCCTTCAGTTCTCCAGCCCCAGCCCCTCTGTGCTGAGTCCCGGCGCAAGCCTGTTGAGCTGGGGGCTTGGAGCTCTTGGAGCTGTGATGTTTCCTCTGGCTCTGCATTTGGCTGTGTTTTTCCTGGCCGCGGGAAAGTTGGAAACCCAGGTCATAGTTCCCCGGTGAGTCAGTTGTGCTGTCTGCCAAGCAGAGTGCTTTTCTTCACTTGGTTCAGAACTCCATGCGGGTGAGCCCTGAGCCTGGGCGTGCCCTGGTGGGGAGCCCTGAGCCTGGGCGTGCCCTGGTGGGGCTTCCGCCGGGTGATTCCTCCCTTCCTTTCTTCCCTCTTTCTTTTCTTCCTTAACTCCTTCCTTCCTTCCTTTCTCCCCGACACCTTACTTTTACTAAAGGCTAGAGGCAGTTCGGGGGGGGGGGGGTCATAGCCCCAGCCCAGCATCACTGTGGTTAGTGAGTAGAGGCCTGAATGCTGCTCACTCTCAGGGCACACACTCCCCGGCATTCCCCCACTTCAGCAGAGCGCTGGAGAAACACTGGCCGAGGCTGCCAGTGGAACCAACTCAGTTCTGTGGGACTGTCTTGAAATAATAGTAGTAACTACTTCCGAGTAGCTGGTTTCATCAAATCTGTCACTGTGCGGATCTTTTCAAAGTATCTGAGGGACATTTACGTTTTTTCTTTCTTTTTTTTTTTTTTTTAAAGAAATGGCACTTTTTAGGATTGATTGATTCAGAAGGCGGAGTGACAGGCCTGGCTCCATTTAATGATTTCCTCCACGAATGGCCGCAGTGAGGAGGGGTGGGCCGCGAGCCTGGAGCTCTGGTGCGGGAGGAGGCGCCAATGCTCGGACTGCCTCCCGCTGGTTTCCCTGGGCGCACTTATCAGAGAGCTGGATGAGTGGAGCACCCAGGGCTGGAACTGGAGCTGCGGGGATCTCAGGCTGCAGCGGAGTTGGGATCTCAGTCCGGGTCTCGTGGGCGGCAGAACTTGGGCGCTTGAGGCGTCACGGAATTGCCTCGCAGGATCTGCGTTGGTGGGAAGTCAGGGGTCGGCAGCCGGAGCCGCCACTCGGGCCCTCCCCGATGCGCGGTGGGGTTGTCCTGAGTCCTGGGCCCAAGGCCTGTTCCTCCGTTTTCTCTCTCTCTCCCTATATATATATATATTTTTACAGTAGAGCTTATTTCTTGATTTTTGTGCATATGCTGCTGAGAAGGCCAATTATGATTTAGCAACTCATCCACTTGGTACAGCTCCTTTTTTTTTTTTCAAAGACCTTTAAAAATCTGGAATTATGAGCAAATTCTGCAAAGTCTGTGCTGTGATACACATGTGGCTGTGATTATTCCCAGTAATAAAAGACAGACATACAGAGAGGAGGAGAGACAGAGAGGAAGATCTTCCGTCCAATGGTTCACTCCCCAAGCGGCTGCAGTGGCTGGAGCTGAGCCAATCCGAAGCCAGGAGCTTGGAGCGTCTTCCAGGTCTCCCACACGAGCACAGGGTCCCAAGGCTTTGGGCCATCCTTGACTGCTTTCCCAGGCCACAAGCAGGGAGCCGGATGGGAAGTGGAGCTGCTGGGATTAGAACTGGCACCCATATAGGATCCAGGGCATGCAAGGTGAGGACCTTAACCACTACGCTATCGCGCCGGGCCCTATATCTGCCTTTTCAATGAAAATAAATAAATCTTTTTTTTTTTTTTTTTTTAAGATTTATTTATTTTCATTGAAAAGGCAGCTCTACAGAGAGGCGAGACAGAGAGATTTGCCACCCCTAAATTCACTCCCTGAGTGGCCGCAACGGCTGGAACTGAGCCAATCTGAAGCCAGGAGCCAGCTGCTTTTTCCAGGTCTCCCATGTGGGTGCAGGATTCCCAGGTGTTGGGCCATCCTCAACTGCTTTCCCAGGCCAGAAGCAGGGAATTCTGTTGAAAGTGGAGCAGTTGGGACGTGAACTGTCACCCACATGGGATACTGACGTTAGCAGCTGGAGGATTGATTGCTTCTCAGCCTTTTGGCTAAGATCAAGTGTTGAGTTGGAGGATTAGCCTACTCGTCACCATGCCAACCCAGGCTTGTTATCTTAAAGCAGAGCTTGTCTGTGAAATGGGATCACCACCAATTTTCTTTGAACACCCACATTGAGTGTGTTGGTCAGCCCGGGTTAAGCTGTTCCCGGCAGCTCTGGTGTGGGCCCGAAGGTGGGTCTTTAATGATTGTTACGGTGGACCTCGATGCAAGGACAGCCTTTGCCAAAAAAAGAGCATGACATCATGGAAGGAGGGTGCTGGGGTTTGTGAGGACAGAGCTGGGGAACCTGGGAAGGCCTTGAGGACTGGGAGACGCCGGGAGGATCCGTCCTGAGCGGGCCCAGCTGGAAGGGTGGCCAGTGGTTTGACGCTGACCAGGCCTGCCTGGGATCACACAGGCCTCCAGTGGCCGACCTGGAGCAGGGGCAGGCCACACCCCGAGGAGTGAGGTGATGTTGGAACATCCAGGTGATTGGTTCTGCAGGCAGTGGCATGGTTGGATTCAGTGCAGGTGCTGGAATTATGACAGTAGGCCAGCCAAATAGAGGGGATAGTTGAAGTGGCAAGAAGAAAGAGCTCATTGAGGGCGTGAGCGGTAGAGTGCTGGCGCGGGCTCATGGGGGCGGGGAGGGGAAGATGGAGAAGGGAACCGCACGGAGTTCACGCATTTTATTTATTTATTTATTTTTAAGATTTATTTATTTATTTTATTACAAAGTCAGATATACAGAGAGGAGGAGAGACAGAAGGGAAGATCTGTCTGAACGCACCCATATGGGATCCCGGCGCGTTCAAGGCGAGGACTTTAGCTGCTAGGCCACGCCGCCGGGCCTGAGTTCACGCATTTTAGAGAGACAACCTTCCATCCGCTTGTGCACTCCCCCAGCCGGCCAGGACTGCTGGGGCTAGACCAGGCTGGAGGTGGGAGCCAGGAGCTTCCTCTGGGTCTCCCATGTGGATGCAAGAATCCAAGCACTTGGGGCCTTTTCTGTTATTTTCCTAAAAGCAGGAACAGGTTGCTGGATCAGAAGCAGAGCAGCTTGGTCATGAACCAGTGTGTCCATATCGGACGTCGGTGTCGCAGGTGGTGGGTTTACCCAGTATGCTGCAAAGCCAGCCCCAGGTTTAAAGTGGGTGGGAGTTGTGTTTCGTCACAGAGCAGATGAATGAGGATCAGAAGGAGGACATTGGATATTTCAAGAAAGGTCATCGGTAAAAAAGTTCACTTGGCAGAGAGACGGAGTGAGAACCAGGTTGCGAGCTGGGAAGGAGGGGATGAGTGTGTAGTGAGTGAAAACATCCCCGCAGCTGGCTGTGTGGGTTCAACCGCCCGCCTGTGCTGTCATTGCTGGGGTGCTGGTACAGGTTCTAGCTTCTCTTTCGGTCCGGCTCCCTTGGGTAACTCGGGCCCCGGCTGACCACGTGGGAGATCCCAGTGGCATTTCAGGACCAGACAGGTCCTAAAGCCAGATTTTTGTCCCAGTGGAAAGACTGATGAAATGCATTTTCCTGGGAGGATACGGAGAATGGGGAGTTAAGGGAATACTGACCCAAGAGGTTGCAAATTTTAGCTTTGATCCATTTGAAAAAAGTCTGTGAGGTGTTTCTGGAATCCTGTAGCTGCTGATGTGACGTGTTACTGTGCCACAGTGGAGTGTTAGTGTGCACCCCAAGGGGGGACCTGGGGTGCAATAACACTTGAGAGTGGCTGGTGACATCAGGTGGACAGCTGTGGGCAAGGCTGCCACCGGTCGGGGAGATGACCCCAAGGTGTGTTTTATTATGTTCATTAAAGATTTATTTATTCATTTGGAAGAGTTACAATGAGAGGGGAGACTGAGATCTGGCCCCTGACCACAGCGATCAGCGCTGGGCAAGGCTGGAGCCTGCAGTGTCTGCAGGTCTCCCACAGGGCTGGCAGGGCCCAAGCACTTGGGTCATTCTCGTTGCTTTTGTCAACCGTTAGCAGGGATACAAACCAGTACTCAAGTGGGATGTTAGCACTGCAGGCAGTGGCTTAACCTGGTATGCCTACTCTGTTTTATTTTTGAATGATTATTTTTTAAAGGGGAGTTGGGAGAGAGAGAGGGGAGGAGAGACAGAGAGGAAGATCTTCCATCCGATGGTTCACTCCCCAAGCAGCTGTAATGGCTGGAGCTGACTCATCCAAAACCAGGAGCATGGAGTCTCTTCCAGGTCTCCGACACGGGTATATGCGTACAAGAACCTGTCTCCTGTGCAGGTGGCAGGGGCCCAAGCACTTGAGCCACCTTCCACTTTGCACATGTAGGAAGGTAGATTGGAAGTGGAGTACTCGTGACCCCTGAACTTGGAAGGATCCTCCTGTGGATTACAAGGGATGGCTTGGCCCACTGTGCTACAGCGCTGAGCCCTGGTTCATTTTGGTAAAGGGGGGGTCTAAGAGATTGTGTTGATAAATAAGCAAAGGACCTTAATGGGCACCTGGAAGATGAATGGAAAGGAAGCGTTTGCTTGGAAGAGCAGTAGGAGTTCCATGCGAAACGTCTGGATGGCGTGATGGCAGGCGAGCAGCCGCATGTGTGCGGATCAAGTTCCGAGAAGTATGTGTGGTTAGAATGAGCACGAGGCTGGAAATCTGGTGCCTGTTCTACAGCCACCCAGTGGAGCACCCCACTTGTTCTGCAGCTCCCCGGCAGAGCACCCGTACCTGTGCTGCTGCCCCCAACGGAGCACCCCCATCTGTCCAGCCCCCTGGCGGAGCACCCTCACCTGTCCAGCCCCCCGGCGGAGCACCCCCACCAGTCCTGTAGTCCCCCAGCAGAGCACCCCCACCTGTCCAGCCCCCCGGCGGAGCACCCCCACCTGTCCAGCCCCCCGGCGGAGCACCCCCACCAGTCCTGCAACCCCCCCTGGCGGAGCACCCTCACCTGTCCAGCCCCCTGGCGGAGTACCCCCACCAGTCCTGCAACACCCCCTGGCGGAGCACCCTCACCTGTCCAGCCCCCCGGCGGAGCACCCCCACCTGTCCTGCAACCCCCCCTGGCGGAGCACCCCCACCTGTCCTGCAGCCCCCCGACGGAGCACAGCTGGGCATTCTCCTTTCCTGAGGCCCGGCTGCAGACAGGGAAGGAGGAGGAGCTGAGTTAGGCCTTTCCAGCCATCCTCAGTGACCCTCAGCTGTTCCTGAAGGGGAGTTGGTCGTGCAGAGCCGCGTGCGTTTGTGTCGCTGGATTGTCCGCCCGGCCTGTGAACCTGGGACCTTAGCTTGTGTGCCTGTTGCCCTGACGGTGCTGCCTGTGTGCTCAGGCGCAGTCGCCCGTCCTGTTCCTGCACACACCATCCTCTTTGTAGTTGCTTGCTGTGTGCCTGCTTGCAGTAAAGTTTTTTTTTAAAGACTTATTTATTTTTGTTTGAAAGGCAGATTTTGACTGAGAGAAGGAGAAACAGAGGTGTTCCATCTGCTGGTTTACTTCCCAAATGGCCTCAGTGGCCAGACCTGGGTTCTTATGAAGTTGGAAGCCTAAAGCCTCTTCCGGGTCTCCCATGTTGAGTGCAGGGGCCTGAGGCCTTGGGCCACACTCCCTTGCTTTCCCACGCCATAAGCAGAGAACTGGATCAGAACTGGAGAAGCCAGGACTTGAGCCAGTTCCCACATGAGATGCCAACACCTGCAGGTGGAGGCTTAGCCTACTATGCCACTGGGCTGGCCCCTGCTCAGTCAAGTTTCGTCGGGAAACACCCATAGACAAAACTGAAAGGTCTGGCATCGTGAACTTAGTTGTGAAAACCTGGGAGACTGCTGCGTTGGTTATGAGGTTTGGCTGTAAATGAAAGCCATCAGAAGCAAGGTAGACCATTTTCTGTCTTGTAAAAGTGAACCAGTATGGCAGTTCTGCTGCTAAGGTGGTAGGGCCTGCTGCTCATTGCCTCGCTGTTTCCTGCGTCGGCCTCATGGGCCCGGCCCGGAATGAGTCATCCCACTTGTACAGGGAGCCTGCAGGCAGGGGGAGAGTATGCCACCTGGACGCGCCCTGTGTCATTCCCGTCACTCCGCACTGATGAGAGCTTGGTCACCTGATCATGCCCTAGCCACCTGGTTTACATGACTGCTAAAAAATGTCTGCTCTCTGGGGGCCAGAATGGTGTTGTAGCAGGCTAATCCTCTGCCTGCCACGCTGGCACCCCCATAGGGGCGCCAGTTAAAGTCCTGCTCTGCTGTCCTGCTGCTAGTCTGGGAAGGCAGTGGAGGACGGCCACAGGCCCTGGGCCCCTGTGCCCGTGTGGGAGGCCTGAAGCAAGCTCTTGGCTGCTGGCTTCCCATCAGCTCAGCTGTGGCCATTGAGGCCATTAGGGGAGTGAGTCAGCAGATGGAAGATCTCTCTCCCTCTCCTACTCTGTAACTCTTTTGTTTTAGTCTTTTCTAGCAGAAGGTGAGCATGGCTCTTCTTGCCAGTGAGGAATCTATTTTGTACTCCTCTGGGTCATGCGCAGTACTTAACACTACAGCTTATCCAGGAGGGGCTGAATAAGTCGTTCTCATTAGTTAGTTATTTAAAAAAACATTAATTTACTTGAAAGTAGAGTGGGACAGGGAAGAGAGCGAGAAACTCCCATCCACTGGTTCATGTCCCAGTGCCCACGAGAGCTGGGCTGGGACCAGCAATCTGGCATTCCGTCTGGGTCTCCCAAGTGGGTGTCAGGACCCCAAGGTCTTGGACCATCTTCTTCTAGCTCCCACAAGTCTTAGCGGCAAGCCAGGACTGAACTGAACCAGAGCGGCACCACAGTGGGCGAGGTGGGTGTCCCAGTGACGGCTTTGTGCCACCGCGCCGTCCCTCTCAGCAGCTCTTCTGTGGAGGGCTTGAGGTCTTGGATTTACCTGCGGTAAAGCTCCGGGATTATCCCTGGGCAGCAGCGGAAGAGTGTCGCTGCCTTGGCAGCATGACACTTGGCCTGTATTTATTCCTGTGGTGGTCTGCACAGACTGGAAATGGGGGTGGGGGCACGTGTGTCTCTGCCACTGTGAGTGTGAGGCGTGAGCAGTAGTGCCCATGGCTTGTCGGCCGACATGCTCTTGTGCCCTCACACAGCTTGTGCGCTTCTCGGATGAAAGATGCGTGGCTGCACCTGCTTCTCTGGTAGATTTCCCTCAGTGTGTGCCCTCACATTGCCTTCACACTGATGCACACTTTATAAAAAGCTTACTGATTTGAAAGGCAGTGTTAGAGAGAAGAGCTTCCATGCCCTGACTCACTCCCTAAGTGCCTGAGGCTGGGCCAGGCTGAAGCCCGGAGCCTGAAACGCCATCCGGGTCTCCTGTGCAGGTGGCAGGGTCATCGGCTGCTGCCCTCCCTGCATGCAGTAGCAGGTAGCTGCGTTGGAAGTGGGGCAGCCAGGACTCTTACTGGCGCTCACTTGGGACGCCAGTATTACCCCCATTCATGCACTTAGTTAATTCGGCCTCTTAAAGTAAGAATTCATTGAAGCCTTGGCTTGGTGGTGTTTTCTAATATGTGTTCATGCATATAATTATTAAAATAGATCGGAGCCATTGTGGTGCAGTAGGTTGTGCCACCTGCAGTGCCAGCAGGAGACCCCGATGCAGTTCCAGGTCCGAGCTTCCCTAGGTCCCAGCCCTGGCTCTCGAGGCCCTTCGGGGAATGTGCCAGCGCTTGGAAGATCTCTGTCTCCCCCTGCCTGTAACTACATTTCAAATAAGATTAAATAAGCTTTTAAAAAGAAAAATAAAAAATGTCCTTTTAATTACCCACCGGGAAATGAAGTCTAATTTGTCATTTTTCCTTCTTTTTGTAGTTAAGGCTCTTACACTGTCTTTTGCTCTGGGGCCAGTGCTGTGGGGTACAGGTCAAACCTCTGCATACAGCACTGGTATTCCACGTGTGCACTGGTTTGAGTCCTGGCTGCTCCACTCCTGATCTGCCTCCCTGCCAATGCACCTAGGAAATCAGCAGGACAAGGCCCGCGTGCTTGGGCCTCTGCACCCACGTAGGAGATTCAGAAAAAGCTCCTTGCTCCTGGTTTCAGGCCTGTCAGCTGTGGCTGTTGGACCATTTGGGGAGTGAGCCAGCAAGTGGGAGATCTCTGTGTCTGGCTGTCTCCGTCTCTTGTCACTCTGCTTTTCAATCAGCTCATTAATTGACTAAATGCTGACTTTCTTTCCTCCGCGTCCAACTAGGTGATGCCATGGAGAACGGCAAACCTGGACCAGTGCAGGTTGTTTTGGTTCACAAAGAGCAACATTCCTTCGAGCTAGAAGAGAAAGCTTTGGCCAGCATCCTCCTGCAGGACCACATCCGCGATCTCGATGTGGTCGTGGTGTCAGTGGCTGGCGCCTTCCGGAAGGGCAAGTCCTTTATTCTGGACTTCATGCTGCGATACTTATATTCTCAGGTAAGGCAGAATTATTTCACTGCTGCAGATCAGAAACTTCGATATTAAAAAACAAGGCAAAATAAGCTCATGGATTATCTCTGGTAAACACAGTTACATTTCATAGATGTTTCTTGTTTCTTCTATAGAAAGAAGGTGGTCATTCCAATTGGTTGGGTGACGCAGAAGAGCCGCTGACTGGCTTTTCCTGGCGCGGGGGCTCGGACCCGGAGACCACGGGGATCCAGATCTGGAGTGAGGTGTTCACTGTGGAGAAGCCGGGCGGGAAGAAGGTAGGAGAAACTTTCAAGGATGAACTGCTGGAGACCATCCATGTGTATTGGCTTAACCTAATTAAAATTTTTTTCAATATTTATTTATGTATTTATTTGAAAGAAAGTTACGGGAGAGGAAGGTGGGGAGAGAGAAAGAGGGAGAAACAAATAAAATGAGATCTTCCATCAGTTGGTTCACTCCTCAAATGAGTGCAGCAGCCAGGGCTGGGCCAGGCCAAAGCTAGGAGTCTGGAACTCCAGCTGGGTCTCTGATTGGGGTGCGGGTGCCCCAGGCCTTGAGCCGGGTTCCCACTGTCTTCTCAGGGTGGGTCTCTGATGCGGGGTGCGGGTGCCCCAGGCCTTGAGCCGGGTTCCCAGTGCCTTCTCAGGGTGGGTCTCTGATTGGGGTGCAGGACCCCAGGCCTTGAGCCGGGTTCCCAGTGCCTTCTCAGGGTGGGTCTCTGATGTGGGGTGCGGGTGCGGGTAGCCCAGGCCTTCAGCCGGGCTCCCAGTGCCTTCTCAGGGTGGGTCTCTGAGGCGGGGTGCGGGTACCCCAGGCCTTCAGCCGGGCTCCCAGTGCCTTCTCAGGGTGCGTCTCTGATGTGGGGTGCGGGTGCCCCAGGCCTTGAGCCGGGTTCCCACTGTCTTCTCAGGGTGGGTCTCTGATGTGGGATGCGGGTGCGGGTACCCCAGGCCTTCAGCCGGGCTCCCAGTGCCTTCTCAGGGTGGGTCTCTGATGTGGGGTGCGGGTACCCCAGGCCTTCAGCCGGGCTCCCAGTGCCTTCTCAGGGTGGGTCTCTGATGTGGGGTGCGGGTGCCCCAGGCCTTGAGCCGGGTTCCCACTGCCTTCTCAGGTGCGTTAGCAGGGAGCTGGATTGGAACCGGCGCCCATGTAGGATGTTGGCATTGCAGGCTGCAGCTGGTACCCTTGTCTGTACCACAGTGTGAGTTCTCAAAAATGCTTTGTCATCCTTTTTTTTTTTAATCAAAATGTTCCGAGTGCAGGGTTTAAAAATAGCGTGTCGATGTAGTTTGGAAAGCACCGTGGCCCTGAGAGCCTTCTGTGAGAGTGGCTGTCTCAGTTCAGTTCTGCCCTCCTGCCCCGAGGCTGCTGCTGTCCGCTGTCACAGGGGTTCTCTCAGTTGCTTCCTCCCCCTGGGGTGACACAGACCTGGCCGCTGTTCTGGGGGTGCAGCGGGGGGGGCCACTAGGACGCCTCTTGATGAGAAGGTGGGCAGCAGCTGCTCTTCTGGCTCTCCTTCCTCCTGCCTCACCCCTGCCTGGTAAGCCGCTGCTGTTTCCTTGTACAGGTTGGGAGGGGTGAGTCATGTCTTTTTTTCCAAGTTTTTTTTTTTTTTTTCTTTTTTTGGAAAGGCAGACCAGATTTACAGGGAGAAGCAGAGACAGAAAAATCTCTCCATTGGCTCACTCCCCAAATGGCTGCAATGGCTGCAGCTGAGCCAATCTGACGCCAGGAACCAGGAGCTTCTACCGGGTCTCCCATGCAGGTGCAGGGTCGTAAGGTTTGTGGGCCATCATTGACTGCTTTCCCAGGCCACAAGCAGGGAGCTGGATGGGAAGTGGAGCAGCTGGGACATGAACCAGCGCCCATTTGGGATCCTGGCTCATACAAGGCAAGGACTTTAACCAGTGAGCCATTGTGCTGGCTCTACCCATATAATTTGTATGCTCTCTACATTAACTACCACAGCAGTTTATTTTGGGATTTCTTCAATTTCTGTATGTAATTACTTTTTGAATGTGCGGATTACAGTTAGAATGCTAGTTTGTGTGTGTGTCTGTTTTAATTGAACTTGTTTGTGAGGCAGAGAGAGCCTGCTGCCATTTGCTGGTTATGACCCTAGATGCTGCAGTGACGTGCTGGACTGGACGTGGGCTGAACTTGGGAACTAAACCCGACCCATGTCTCCCACGTGGGGGCAGGAGCCCGATTACTTGATACATCCCCAGTGCCTTGTGGGGTCTGCGTCAGTAGGAAGCTGGAAGCTGGAGCCAGGAATTGAACCCTGGCCTTCGGGGGTGGGATTGGAGTGCCCCGCCCAGTCTCTTAACTATCACAAGTGTCTGTCTCCATAATACTTATTAAAGCCGGTTTCTGTCAATGTGAACATCTTTCAGTTCTGAGTCAGCTTGGACTGGTGGATGTTTTTCCTTGTTTGGGTCCTATTTTTTCTACTTCTGTTTGTGCCTGCAAGTTTTCGATCCGATGCTAGTCTTGGGAATGTTGCCTTGTTGGGTTCGGAATATTTCTGTATCCCTATGCCATATTCCACTTTGTTCTGGAACGCAGTTAAGCAGTGTGGCAGCTCTGGCTTTTTGGACCCCCTGAGATGGCTCCGAGTGCTTTGTGGCTCAGTGTAGAGGCTGTGTTCTGGGGGCTCCCCACAACCTGTCTGCAGTCATGAAAGTTTTGCGGAAGAAGTTTTGCCTGGAAGAAGCAGGCATGGCCCTGGGTCCTGTGGGAGCCCTGGAGCTGTTCCTCTTAGCCTGTCGGGGCTGTTCTTGATCCTCGTTTACATGTGCTACGCAGTCCTCAGCTCAGCACCCCAGGGGAGCCCTCTCCCCCTCCTGGGGTTCCTGTGTGCTGCCTGTGAACTGCAGTAACCTTGGTCTCCTGGACGCTCTTGAGCACGGACAGCCCGCCAGGCTGTGTTGGGTTCCTGCCCTCTGGAGCTGGGGCTGTACACTGAGCAGGCAAGGGCTCACTCATCTCCTCCATGTCCCTTCTCACAGGGCTCGTCATCCTTTGTTCCCTGGGGTCCTGTGTCTCGGTGTATTGTCCGTTATCTTGTGATTTTTAGCCGGGTGGGTAAGTCTGATGTCTATTGGTCAGTCTTGGTTGGAGGTGGAAAGTCACTCACCTCGTTTTGCAGACAGTGACGAGTGGGCCTCTGCCGTCAAGCGGCCATGCTGGGTTGGCATCGTGTGGATTGCGTTTCAGTGTCGTTGATCCACGTCGTGCCCTCTTTCTGCATTATTAGCATTGGACAGTAAATATTTTCATAATTTTATTTGGAAAAGCAGAGCAACAGAGACAAGAGGTTCACACACACACACACCCCTTCTGTCCTCTGATTTTATTTCCCAGATGGCTGCAACAGCTAGGTCTGAGGCAGAGCAAAGCCAAGAGCCATAAGTTCCATCCTGGTCTCTCACCAGGATAGTAGAGGCCCCAGTGCTCCTCCTAGGTGCGTCAGCAGCGAGCGGGATCGGCGTGGGAGCGGCCGGGACTTCACTCTGTACTCTGATGTTGCAAGAAGTGGCTTAAAGCATGGTGCCACGATCCTGGCCCCAGGCACATAATTTATTCATTTTTAATTAGTTAATGTAGTTGAAGGTCAAAGTTACAGAGAGGCAGAGGTCTTTCACCCAGTGGTTCACTCCCCATATTGCCGTAACAG
Organism: Ochotona princeps; assembly: GCF_030435755.1. Classification (NCBI taxonomy): domain Eukaryota; kingdom Metazoa; phylum Chordata; class Mammalia; order Lagomorpha; family Ochotonidae; genus Ochotona; species Ochotona princeps. The sequence continues at coordinate 6,284,387 of NC_080835.1, forward strand.
TCAGGGGCGGTCAGTCTGAAGCTAGGAGCTGGAGGCTTCTTCCAGGTTTCCCACCTGGGTAGCGGAGGCACAAGCACTCGGGCCATCCTCCCTGCTTTTCGGGTGCATTGGCAGGGAGCGGGGTCTGCCCTGGCGCAGCCGGGTCATGAACTGGCACCGTAGAGGATGCTGGTGTCGCAGCATGCCATCATGTCCCTAGTGCCACTCCCCTGGCTTTTTTTTTTTTTTTTTGACTACATGATGTTTTTATATAGAGTACTGACACCTAATGGACTAGCTTTCATTTTTGCATTTATTCTTTGGGCGTTTGACACACTGATTGTCCTTAATAGCTTAGATCTCTGTAATACCAGAGGTGAGGAAGTTTGGTTTTCAATCCTCTGACCTTTCTGGCTCCTTTGATTTTATCTTATTGAATCGACATATGCATAAAACTTGACATGTTTTATTGTCATTTTGGTTTTCTGCTCTTTAAAAAATGAAAGGCTTTATTGTTTTTAGAATGGTTTTAGGTTTTACAGGAAAATTGAGAGAAAAGTGCAAGATTTCCCACATTTATGGCCCTCTGTCAGTAATGTGCAACTTGGTAGTGTGACACATGGGTCACACTTAGTCTGGCATCCCTAACCAGAGTTCATCGTTTACATTAGTCTGCTCAGTGTGTTATTTTCTGGATTTTGACAGCGACAAGCAGTGACAGGTCCACTGTTGTATCACACGAAACAGTCACACTGCCTTAGCAACTCCTTGGTGACCCATCTATTTGTCCCTCCCTTCTGTTGCCCTGTACTCCTGCCAACCACTAGTTTCTACTCTCCATTGCACTTCTCTGCACTTGTTTGTCCAGAGGCCGGGAAGTGATGACGAAGATTCCTTTACGTCTGTGTCTTGGCAGCCGTTGCTCTGGATGGCTGGGTAATATCCCACCGTATGGATGTGCCACGGGCTGTGCGTTGGATAAAGCCTCCGTGAGTGTCCATGTGTGGATTTCTAGTTGCAGCACCGTTTCTCAGCTCCTGTGGATGTGTGCCGAGGAGCACGCTGGCTGGAGTGGGCAGCAGGAGCACGCTTGGTGTTGTAGGCACGTGCCCGGCTGTCTTCCGAGGTGGCTGTCCTGCTTCGCCCTTGCTGGCGGCTTTGCCTCCTGGCTGGTGTTGGTGCCTGTCATCCCGACAGGTGCGCAGCCTAGTGTAGCTCATCATCAGCTTTCCTACTCTTTTCAAAAGCATCACATTCAGTCATCCAGCAGGATCCAGAGTGTTTCCAAAAGTCAGGGAAACTGTCGGAGAAATTGTTGGATTCATAGCAATTGTTTAGAAGTTAGCAAGAGAAAAACAAAGTCTAGGATAATTGTCTTGTTTTTGTACCCAGTGAGATTTTTTGCTTAGAACTTGTGCTTCTTATTTTTTTGGGTGTGTTTTACTTTTTTAATTATTATTTTTTAAAGATTTATTTTTATTGGACAGTCAGGTATACAGTGAGAAGGAGAGGCAGAGAGGAAGATCTTCCATCTGCTGATTTATTCCCCAAGCAGCCACGATGACTGGAGCTGCACTGATCCAAAGCCAGGAGCCAAGAGCCTCTTCTGAGTCTCCCACACAAGTGCAGGGCCGTCCTCGACTGCTTTCCCAGGCCACAAGCAGGGAGCTGGATGGGAAGTGGGGCTGCCGGGATTAGAACTGGAGTCCTTATGGGATCCTGGCGTGTGTGAGGCAAGGACTTTAGTTGCTAGGCCACACCGCCAGACCCTATTTTTTAAATTAAATTTTATTTTTAAAAAGATTTATTTATTTATTTATATTGGAAAGGCAGATCTGCAGATAGGAAAGACTGAGAGAAAGATCTTCCCTCTGGTAGTTCACTCCCCTAGCGGCCCCAACAGCCAGAGCTGAGCTGATCTGAAACTAGGAGCCAGGAGATTCTTCCAGGTCTTTCACACAGGTGCAGGGTCCCAAGGCTTTGGGCTGTCCTCAACTGCTTTCCCAGGCTATAGTCATGGACTGGAAGGGAAGTGGATCATCTGGGATACTAACTGGCGCCCACTTCAGATGCGGGCGCATGTAAGGCGAGACTTTAGCCACTAGGTCACTGCGCCAGGCTCCATTTTTTCTGTTTAGAACTTGTGATTCTAAGTAGAGGATTCCATTTGTTTTCTACTTTTTAGATTAAGAAGTCAGTGTTCTTAAGTCTATCATATAAATATTATCACATTCACCCATTTCCTTTTGGCAGACATTCTCAATGCTTTTCCATGGTCCTTGCTGTAGTGACTATCCTGATAAATGTCTTCCTCTTTTGTTAAGTTAAATTGTATTTGTTTTTAAATGTATGTTGCAGAGGTGAGGGGATTGCAGACTCATGCAGGTCTCTGGGTGGGTTAGCAAGGGACAGGGCAGGGTGAGGGAAAGACCCCGCCCTCCCTCCCGTGACTGCAGGGCCCGGGGAGGGGGAGATGTTGCTGCTCCTTGCTGCCAGATCCCATCAGCATTAGGGGACAGAGGTGGCCCACTGATGTTGTCCCAGGGACCCTGGTGGGAGGAGTGTTCTGAGGGTGCTGCTGGCTTTCTTGCGCCAGGTGTAAGACCCCATGGCGCACACCTGCCGTCTCTCTGTGTTTTGGTGGAGATTCTTCCTGTAGCCTTGTTGAGCCGTGTCTTCCTTCCACCTCGTGCCGGGGCACTCAGGTCCTCTGCAGAATCAGAGGGGTGGCTGGCTATCCTCCATGTACATCCCAGTTTGCTGTCTTGCCTTACACAGAGCACACAATCTGTGCTCCAAGGCCAGACCGTATGTCCCTGTGGTGTTCCGTGAGGTTGGGGATCGAGTGGGATGGACCCAACCTGCTGGCCCTTAAGAGACCCTGCTTGAGTTAGTCCCCAGACCCAGCTCTTGCATGTGCCAGCAGGTGCTTTGGCCTGGCCTAGCCTGCTCCCAGACCACGTGTTTAGACTGGGGTGTTGGCCTGACCCAGGGCGCTCCTCTGGATTCCCCCTTCTGATCCATTTCATCTCAGCTCTGTTGATCACCTGTGGGTGCAGTGGCTGAGTCTGTGGAAGCACCCCAGAAATCAACATCAAACCAGCCCTCAGTGGCCCCTATTCCTGTCTTCAGTCCCCATCTCGAGCAGTGTATGTCCGCCTCAATGTGCTCATGGTGGCAGTGGGTAGTGTTCGGGTGGCACTAACTGGCATGCAGCCATAGTGGTGTGGCAGGTGCTCCATCTTATTCTCTCAGATCTTTTTTTTTTTTTGAAGATTTATTTATTTTTGTTGGAAAGGCAGATATACAGAGGAGGAGAGACAGAGAGGAAGATCTTCCATCCGATGGTTCACTCCCCAGGTGGCCACAACGGACTGAGCGGAGCCAATCTGAAGCCTGGAGCCTGAAACTTCTTCCGGGTCTTTCATGCGGGTGCAGGGTCCCAAGGCTTTGGACTGTCCTTGACTGCTTTCCCAGGCCACAAGCAGGGAGCTGGATGGGAAGCGGGGCTGCCGGGATTAGAACCGGCGCCCATATGGGATCCTGGCATGTTCAAGGAGAGGACTTTAGCTGCTAGGCTATTGCGCTGGGCCCTCTCCCAGATCTTTAACAGAAAAGAAAAAGAAAAAATAGGCAACTATGTTGGCACGGTGGCATGTTTAACCCAGATTTGGCATTAACCAGGCCCAGAATGCCTGCCAGCTACTGGCTTCTTTCCTCCCAGCAGTGTGACACTTGCCCAGGTATGAGGAACCTAGGCTGTTGCCTACAGCTTGGGGATACATGTCTTCTGGAGTAATGGTGTCTGTAGTCCATGCTTTTCAAAACTGTGTCTGAAATCAGTCTCTGAGCTCCTGACTGGAATTTAAGAAAGAACTAGGGTAGAGTAGAAACGATCAGGGCATACCTTATAATAACCTAGCTCAGCTTTAGCTGTGTGTACTTGGTCATGATACACGAGGGGGATTTCACACAGCGCATGAGAAATGTGTTTTCTTGAAAAAACCCATGTGTGGATTTCAGAATCTTTCTGCACTAAATTAATCATATTTTAGTCCCATTTTTCCACAGACATTTGGAAGGACCCTCCTAGGGCTGGTTCTTACCATGCGTTCCAGCTGTGATCGCTGGTGAACGACCGGAAGTGGAGTCGCTGGGGGTGAGAGTGCCTGGGCCCATTTCCTCTCTCCTGAGATGTCTGTTCCCAGCCTCTCCTGATAGTGGTTACGGAAGTTTGTGGAACGAAAATACCATTTCCCCCACTTGTGCAGCGCTTCGATAAAGTGCTGTTCTTCCAGGGCTTGGTGTTCCTGCTGGTTTCCTTTATGGAGCCTCATTTTCCTGGGCAGTAATGATGTACCCTGGTTGTGATAGAGTTCCCATATTGCAGACTTTGGAAGTGTGGAAGCCTGTGCTTTTCAGGGCACCCCAGGACTGTGCAGGTGCACCACCCTCAGACTGCAGGCCCTCCTCTCCCCTCTTCTCCCAGCCCTGGCGTCTGCAGGCATCTGGGTGCCTGGTCTGCACATCTCGTAGAAGCATGGAACGAACAGGATCTGGTGTGTCCGGCCTCCCCAGCTCAGCCAGGGTCCTGTGGCTCATCTGGTTCCATTTTATAAATACACCTGTTGTCCGTCCAGATGTTGGGCATTTGCACTGTTTTCACTTTTTGGCAGTTATGGATAATATCAGCATGACTGTTCATGTAGTTTTTGTGTAAACGTATGTCCTCAGCTCTGTCGGGTGTGTGCCCTGGAGTGGAGTCTCCGAGTCCTGGCAGCCTCATGACTAACCTTTCAGAGAGCTGCCAGAGGCCTTCTCAAAGCAGCTGTGCCAGCCCTGTACCAGGCCGTGGTCTCCACGTCCTTGCCAACACTTGATATTCCCTAAAGATGTGTTGATCTCCTTGGAAAGGCAGAGTTAGAGAGCTAAAAGCCACTCTCCAGATGGTCGCAGCAGCCATGGGTGGGCCTGGCAGAAGCCACGAACTTCATCAGGATCACCCACGTGTCAGCACCTGGGCGTCTTCCCCTGCTGTTCCCAGGTGCGTGGACAGGGAGCTGGATGGGCATTGGAGCAGCTGGGACGAGAACCGGTGCCCACAGGGAATGCAGGCGACAGCTTTACCTGCTGTGTCGTCGTGTTGGTACCGTGTTTGTCTTTTTGGTCACATGCAGCCTAGTAGGTATAAAGTGATATTTCATTGCCGTTTGGATTTACGTTTCTATTTGCCTAGTGATTAACGGAGTTGGAACATCTTTTTCACGTGTCTTTTGGTATTTGTGTGTCTTCTCAGGAGAAATTAAATTAAATTAATATTTTAAAGATTTATTTATTTGAAAGGCAGAGTTACACAGAGAGAGAGAAAGAGAGATTTTCTATTCACTGGTTTGCTCCTCAGATGGCTACAGAGGTTAATACTGGTCCAGGCTGAAGGCAGGTGCATCCGGGTCTCCCATGGAAGGCAGGAACAGCCCGAGTACTTGAGCTGTTCTTTGCTGCCTTCCTAGTCGAGTTAGCAGGGAGCTGAATCCAAAGTGGAGCAGCCAGGACTTGAACCTGTGCTTTTATGGGATGGTGGCATTGCAGGTGTGTCTTAATCAGCTGTGCTATAACACCAGTTATGTGGATATTGGTTTTAATCCCGGCAGCGCTGCTTCCCATCCAGCTCCCTGCTTGTGGTCTGGGAAAGCAGTGGAGGACGGCCCACAGCCTTGGGACCCGGTACCCCATGGGAGACCTGGAGGAGGCTCCTGGCTCCTGGGTTCAGATAAGTTCAGCTCCAGCTGTTGTAGCTGCCTGGGGAGTGAATCAGTGGATGAAAGATCTTCCTCTCTGTCTCTCTTCCTCTCTGTCTCTCTTCCTCTCTGTGTATCTGACTTTCCAATAAAAATAAATAAATCTTTTTTTTTAAAAAAAAGCCTATTTAATTTTTTGTTGGAAATGTAGATTTTTATAGAGGAGAGACAGAGAAGGTCTTCCACCTGCTGTTTCATTCCCCAGATGGCCACAATGGCTGGGGCTGTGCCAGGAGCCTGACCTCTGTCTGCTCCATCTCCCATGTGGGTGGCACCCAAGCTCACGCACCGAAGCCACATTTGGCTGCCTTCCCAGGTACATTGGCAGGGAACTGCTTCAGAAGTAGAACAGCCTAGACTCCAACTCCGTCATCACAGGAGGCAGCTTAACCCACTGGGCCACAATGTCAACCCTTGTACCTGTTCTGACTTTTTAAGAGTTGGATGATTTTAGCTCTTCCATGTAGTAGGCCTTTGCCAAGTGTGAACTTCTGTATATCGTGTGAGGTAGGGATCCAGCATTGCTCTGTGTATCGTGTGAGGTAGGGATCCGGCACTGCTCTGTGTATCGTATGAGGTAGGGATCCGGCACTGCTCTGTGTATCGTGTGAGGTAGGGATCCGGCACTGCTCTGTGTATCGAGTGAGGTAGGGATCCGGCACTGCTCTGTGTATCGTGTGAGGTAGGGATCCAGCACTGTTCTTTTCTATGCGGAAATCCATTTTTGTGGCTGTTTATTTTTACTAGTATCCTTCCCACAGTGAATTAATTGTGGGTAAGTTCAGATTGTTTCTCATTAGCTTTGCATGTATTCAGGCTAGAAACTTTATTTGGTTTCAGTATATTTTCTTTTTGCATAGAATTCTCTCTTGCTTGAACTGTTATCAAATTTCTTCTAGCACAATAGCGGGTTAGGATATGAAAATAAAAATAAATATGATGAATGAGATTTGAATGTAAACCACAGTTAGGCTGTTTCTAAAATTAAAAATACAGTGTATGTAATATTTTCATCATTATAAAAAATGTGTTGGCTGTGAAGGGCCTCAACTATACTCTTTTTCTTGGGACTCAGCAGAATTTTATAGAAAGCTTCTTTGCTCTGGCTTCTGTAATAATTTAGGCACTGGGAAAAAATCCAATGAATTTACTCATTTTTGTCAACATTGGGTCCTCTTATATGCATATTGAAAAGGCCTTATGTTTAAGTTACATGGCTGAAGATCCTAGCAAGTGACATTAGGATAATGAGGCTGTGTGTGCCTTGCATTTTACATAGTTCCTTTCCAGTGTGGGAGCGGGTGGGGCCGTAGCCCGTAGGAGAGCCTGGAGGTTCCCGGAGCCCAGCTGTGTTTTATGGAGGCAGCGGCAGCCCAGGTTCTTCCAGGTTCTTCTTGCTTTCATTTGACATCTTTGTTGTATCCTGTCCTGTCTTTGGTAAAGATTGAAATGATGTGAATTTTTACACCAGAAATCAGCACGATGAATGTAAATGAAGTCAAATTTATACTTAGAAATTGTTTCTTAGCAACCACAGACAGCCAGGTGACCGGCTGGGCAGCCTGTGGCTGTCCTGATGGCTGGGACAGCGTGCCTTCCCCACACTGCTCCGTGTGCCTCCTACAGCTTGCCAGGTCAGAGCAGGCTGTCCCCTGCGAGGTGGTTGGAGCAGGTGCTGAAGGCTCACGTGCATGCTACCCAACCGTTTCCATTTCCCCCTGCTTACGTTAACATATTTTGTGTCTTCCCGTTCTGTAGGTGGCAGTCGTCCTGATGGACACCCAGGGAGCGTTTGACAGCCAGTCGACTGTGAAGGACTGTGCCACCATCTTTGCTCTGAGTACCATGACCAGTTCGGTCCAGGTGAGGTCATGTGACTTGAGCAGGTGTTTGTAGGGGATGTAAGACGAAAGTCGGGATGTCTAGTTCAGTGACTGCCCTTCCCGAGCACCGTGGCGCTGTGCCCTTCCCGAGCACCGTGGTGCCATGGGGATGCCCTCCGCAGACTCCTAGATGCTCCAGGAGGAGTTCATATAATTATAAATAAAATGCACCAAGATGTGAAAAGTAGAAATAAGTCACACGGAAAGTGTGGATTTGGAAAACTACTTAGAAAACTTAGGAAAACCATAATTTATTTATCTATTTGTTTATTTGAAAAGCAGAGTTACAAAGAGAGATCTTCCATTTGTTGGTTCATACCCCAAATAGCTATAACAGCCAGGGCTAGGCGCTGTAGAAGCCAAGGGCCTGGGCCTCCATCCTGGACTGTCCCCTGGCTAGCGGGGCCCAAGGGCCTGGGCCTCCATCCTGGACTGTCCCCTGGCTAGCGGGGGCCCAGCATTGGGGCCATCTTCTGGTACCTTCGCAGCTGCTTTGGTAGGAAGTTGGATTGCAAGCACAATAGCCGGGACTCCAGCCAGGGCTCTGCTGGCTGTGCAGGGAGCTGCTTAAACTACTGGACTGCAGCTCCAGCACAGAGAACCATGCTTTAAATTATGGGATTTTGCAGTTTCAACCTCTTGTCCATAGTTTCCCAGACACAGACAGTGTATACTGTTCTGGTTTTAATGTCCCACTCTTGCGTGCAGAACCTATAATCATACATGGTGTCCATTTAGTGCTTGCGGCTGATTTCAGGTGTCGGAAGTCAGCCGATCGTATCAACGTGGATTTTTGTTTCCTAGATCTACAATTTGTCCCAGAACATTCAGGAAGATGACCTCCAGCAGCTGCAGGTATGTGTCTCATCAGCATCGTCACACCGTCACATGTCAGCTTGAAGTTCCAGGATGGAGGTTTTAGAACGGGGTAGTTGTCTAGCGGGAGACTGACATGTGGTTGGGAGTTTGTGGCTCAGGGTGACCCCATGCCTGCGTGGGGCAGGGGTGGTCAGAGAAGCCCATGCTGATTGGTGGGTAGTTTGGGGGAGAGGTGTTCTGGGACAGAAAGTGGCAAGAAGAAAGCCCCTGAGCTGGAGGGATAAAGGACGGGCAAGGAGGCCAGTGAGTGTGGCAGAGCAGGGCTAAGCGACAGTCCAGGGGGCAGTGAGGTTGCTGTCAGGCGGGGTAGCGCTGGGCTTTTCCTCTGAGCGTCATCCGCACCGTGGCAGTTTGGACCTGGGAGGGCTGATGTTGCCTCACACTGGCTGCTGGGTTTAGATCTTGGGCCGGCTGCAGGGCTACTGGAGGAGGCGTAAGGACGCACTCAGCGAGACCATCCCGGGGCTCCAAAGCTGGAAGGTGGGAGTGTAGGCGTGTCGGCTGGATGCCTGCAGCCATGTGTGCCCGGAGGCGCTGGCCGCCCCAGAGCCCAGCTCGCCACCATTGTCAGGCTGCCGCTCTGGCAGCCCACCCGGCCTCTGGAGCCCCCGACCTCACTGGTTCTTGCCAGAAGCTCCTCAGAGGAAGGGAGTCAGGTTGAGTGTGGGTGCTGTGGTGCTTCTCTGGCCCCCTTGCCCACGGATACCCGAGGAGGAACGCAGTCTGGCTGCCCATCCCTCTGTACTCTAGGGGTCTCCTTGGATGGGTTCTGTTTTGTAGTTTTTAGCCATGGGCCTTCAGCATCGCCATGAGGGCCGGCGCTTATACTTCACTGTCAGTGTTGTGGATCTGTTCTGGAGTGGATGTGGTTCTCATGTTCACGAGAGGAGCGTGCATGGACAGGCGTGGGGTGCTGCCTGGGGTTCCTGGGGAATGGGGTTTAAAGCTGCAGAAATGCTTGCTGTCATAGTTCCAAGGCCAGAAGCCACGCGTAAAGGGGTGGAAAGGCCTGGAGGCTGGGGCCTCTGCCGGCTCCTCCCGGCTTCTGGGGGCTGCTGGCCGCCTAGGCTGCCCCTGGCCGCTCTCAGCCACCCTCCGTGTGCAGGTGCAGCCCCCTAGCTCTGCCTCGGCGTTCTCAGGGCTGCCGGCTTCCTCCCCTGTCGCTCTGTGGCTTTATTTCTTTTTTTTTTTTTAAAGATTTATTTATTTTATTACAAAGTCAGATATACAAAGAGGAGGAGAGACAGAGAGGAAGATCTTCCCCAAGTGACCCGCAACGGCCGGTGCTGCACCGATCTGAAGCCGGGAACCAGGAACCTCTTCCAGGTCTCCCACGCGGGTGCAGGGTCCCAAAGCTTTGGGCCGTCCTCGACTGCTTTCCCAGGCCACAAGCAGGGAGCTGGATGGGAAGTGGAGCTGCCGGGATTAGAACGGGCGCCCATATGGGGTCCCGGGGCTTTCAAGGCGAGGACTTTAGCTGCTAGGCCACACCACCGGGCCCTCTGTGGCTTTCTTTCAAATTTTTTTTTTTAAGACTGATTTATTTTTTATTGGAAAGTTAGATATACAGAGAGGAGCAGAGACAGAGAGGAAGATCTTCCATCTGATGATTCACTCCCCAAGTGGCCATAATGCCTAGAGCTGAGCTGATCCGAAGGCAGGAGCCCGGAACCTCTTCCTGGTCTGTCATGTGGGTGCAGGGTTCCAAGGCTTTGGGCCGTCCTCTAAGGCCACAAGCAGGGAGCTGGATGGGAAGCAGGACTACTGGGACATGAACCGGCGCCCAGTGAGTGCAAGGCTAGGACTTTAGCCACTAGGCTACTGTGCTGGGCCCTCTTTCTGTGTTTTTATTTTCCTTTTGAGGACACCAGTCATACTGGACTAGGGCCTGCCCAATGGCCTTGTCATAAACTGATGAGGACTTTGCTTTCTTTCCAAAAAGAAGTTCAGGTTCCGAGGCGCTGGAGGTCAGGACTTCCTAACTTTCTTGCAGGAGGTATTTCACCCTAGACATGCGGTAAGGAAGTGATGGCTCAGTTCCTTTGGTCTCTTCCCAAGAGCTCCACCATCCTCAGAGTCCTCAGGTCTTTTTTTTTTTTTTTTTTAAGATTTATTTTTTATTGGAAAGGCGGATGTACAGAGGAGGAGAGACAGAGAGAAGATCCTCCATCTGATGATTCACCCCTAAGCGGCTGCAACAGCTGGAGCTGAGCCAATCCGAAGCCAGGAGCCAGGAGCTTCTTTCAGGTCTCCCACATGGCTGCAGGTCCCAAGGCTTTGGCCCATCCTCAACTGCTGTCCCAGGCCACAAGCAGGGAGCAGGATGGGAAGCGGGGCTGCCGGGATTAGAACTGATGTCCATATGGGATCCTGGTGAGCTCAAGGTGAGGACTTCAACCACTATGCTATCGTGCCAGGCCCGATTCCTCAGGTCTTAAGCATGTCTTTCCCATATTCATCTTCCCACCAACCTTTTCTGGTTCTTTCTGTCCTCCATAGGCTTCTTTTTTTTTTTTTTTTAAAGATTTATTTAATTTAATTAGAAAGGTGGATTTATAGAGAGAAGGAGAGAGAGAAAGGTCTTCCATCTGCTGGTTCCTTCCCCAAGGGGCCGCAGTGGCTGGAGCTGAACCAATCTGAAGCCAGGAGCCTCTTGCAGGTCTCCCACGTGGGTGCAGGGTCCCAAGGCTTTGGGCCGTCCTCGACTGCTTTCCCAGCACACAAGTGGGGAACTGGATGGCCCCGAGATCCCTGGAGTGCGAGAGAGCAGCCACAGGGGTCTGCAAGGCAGGAGTGACCAGAGAAGTTGCTGTGAATGTGGGAAAGTCCATTTCCTGTGGACCTGAAGCGGGAGTGTGGCTGTGGGGACAGGCCTGGGGCATCACGGGCGTGGCAGGGCCTTGGATGGTGAGGCAAAGGTGCGGATGTGTGGCTACCACTAGGGCATTCACTGCTGAGAACAGGGGCCAGGTGGGACTCCAGCTCAGTCACATCACGTGACTGACCGAAGGGCCAATGGACTTGGCTCAGTCGGCAGGGTGGTGGCCGACAGTGACTGCATAAACACCAACGCTGGAAAGGCGGGCGACTCCCTTTGAGAGTCTTAAAAATGGGCTTAGAGGTGTTGCCTCTGTGTCAACACTTTTTTTTTTGAAATTTGTTTATTTGAGAGAGAGAGGTGGCGGGAGAGAGGGAAGAGGGAGAAAGAGGGAGAGACGTTCCGTGTCCTGCGTCACCCCTGAAGTGCGTGCAGCCCAGCCACGCTGGGGCAAGCTGAAGCCAGGATGTGGGAACTCAGTCCAGGCCTCCGACGTGGGTGGCAGAGACCCAGCGGCTGCTTGGGTTGCCTTTGCTGCCGTCCAGGGCCTGTATCCCTGGGAAGCGAGTCAGGAGCGGGGCTGGCTGTCACACCCAGGCACCCTACACAGGGTGTGGGCATCCCAGCTCCTTCATCACTGCCAGGCCAGCACCTGCCCGAGTCTGAGCTCTCTTTACTGCTTCCCCACCCTTCCCCTGCAGTTTCCTGTCCCTGTTCTTCCGGTGTTTGGATCCCAGTGTTTTGGTTGATGGAAACCTTTGCGCTGACTGTGCAGTGCAGGTGCGTGTACGCACTCCTCACAGCTGAGGCCTGTTGCTGAGCCACCACCACGTTTCTTCTGCATGTCTTCGTCCTTCTTGTTTCGGTTTCGGTTCCTGTGCACCAACAGGCTCCTGGTGCTCCGGGTCCTGCCCTGTGTCCAGTTCGGGAGCTGTGTGCTCCTGCGGTCACTGGCCGGAGCCTCTTCCGGGCAGGCGCGCAGCTGTCACCTTTGCCATGTCTTGGCGGCTTCTCCCTTGGCCCCTCAGCTGGATCCCGTTGGAGCTTTTGTTACTTCATCCTCACCCTTTCCCTTCTCCAGCAGGCTCTTGAGAAAGGATGTGTGGGCGGTAACTCTTTCTGAGGTCTTGCAGGTCTGAGAATCTGTGTTTTTTAAAGATTGATTGATTGATTTGAAAGGCAGTTACAGGAGGCGTGGACGAGGAGAGAGACTGCAGTGGCCAGCGCTGTGGCACTGAAGCCAGGACCCTGACACTGAGTCTTGCACGCGGGTGCAGAGCCCAAGGACTAGGACCACCTTGCACTGTTTCCCCAGCTGCATGCGCTGCTCAGAAATGGGGCAGCCAAGGGAGGGACTGGCTTTACCCGCTGCACCCTCTGAAATACCTTACTTTCACACAAAAATTATTGAATGAAGGTAAGTTTGATTTAGAATAGTGAAGGCACTGGGGCTGTGGCATAGTGGGTTAAGCCATTGCCTGTAACTCCAGCATCCCATATGGGTAGTGGTTTGAGTCCTGGCTGCTGATCCAGTTTCCTGTTACTGCACCTGGAAAAGCAAGAATGGATAGCCCAAATGCTTGGGCCTCTGCACCCACATGGAGGATCAGAAAGACCTCCTGGCTCCTGGCTTCGGCCTGACCCAGCGCTCGCCGTTGGGCCTATTGGGAGGTGAAGCAGTGGATGGGCACTCTCTCTAACTCTGCCTTTCAAATAAGCAAAATAAATCTTACCACCCCCGTCGAAAAAAAAATCACGCGGGCATTGCCTCGCCTCCTTCCAGGCTCCAGTGTGGCTGCTGCAGCCCCAGTGGTCGGAGCCCTGAGTCTTTTCATCCCACCCATCGCCTCTCTGATTTGGCTTGAATCTCCATGGCGATTGGTTTTCCTCCTCCTTGGTAAGCCTGTAGGTGGAAGGTGAGATATTATCCGTGTTGCTGAAGCTGAGTCACAGTAACACGTTGTTAAAAAGCAGCCTACCGAGAGTCAGTCAGGGCTCCTGGAAAGTGAGACCATGACAGCAAGCATGGAAGCGCAGCTGAGGGAGAGTTAGAGTTTGTATCAGAGGGGCTGGCGTCATAGCACTGAGGGTTATGCCGCTGTCGGTGGTGCCAGAGTCAGAGAGCTGATTTGAATCTCAGCTTTCAATCCAGCTCCTGAGTGACACGCCTGGGAAAGCAGCAGCAGACGGCCCACGCACCTGGACTCCTGCCACTCATGTGGGAGACTTGGATGGCATTTCTGGCTCCTACCTTTGTCCCGGAGCAGCCCGGGTGGTGGTGGCCATTCGGGGAGTGAGCCAGCAGATGGCAGATCTCTGTCACAACCTCTTAAAAAGTATATATACACCGGGCCCGGCGGCATGGCCTAGCGGCTAAAGTCCTCGCCTTGAAAGCCCCGGGATCCCATATGGGCACCGGTTCTAATCCCGGCAGCTCCACTTCCCATCCAGCTCCCTGCTTGTGGCCTGGGAAAGCAGTTGAGGACGTCCCAAAGCTTTGGGACCCTGCACCCGCGTGGGAGACCCGGAAGAGGTTCCTGGTCCCGGCATCGGATTGGCGCGTACCGGCCCGTTGCGGCTCACTTGGGGAGTGAATCATCGGACGGAAGATCTTCCTCTCTGTCTCTCCTCCTCTCTGTATATCTGACTTTGCAATAATAATAAAATCTTTAAAAAAAAAAAGTATATATACACCATGGAAAGTTTCCCTAGCAGGTTGAATGAAGATACAAAGAATAGAAAAATGGCAGGGCAGTGAAGGAGAGAGAGAAGAGAGAGGAGAGAGATAGGCAGTGGGAGGACAGAGGTGCAGGAGAGGGGAGGTGTCCACAGGGGAGAGGCTTCACATGCGGGCAGTGGTAGAGTGGAGGGAAGCGAGGACGGCAGCAGGGACGCAGGGTGAGGCTCTGAGGGGCAGGGGTATTTGCTCTGCATGCCCGAGGCTTCCCTCAGGGGTCCCAGTCCTCGGCCCCCTGCATACAGAGCGGGCCACCAAGCACGCGAGCTTTTTGGTGAGAGAGTGGGACTCAGGCTGTCCTTTGGATCACAGCGAGGCCGTCGGGCAGGGCCTCGAAGCTCTCCTGCCGTCCGCTGAAGGGAGCTGAGGCGTCTCCTGGCCCCGTATCTGTGCTGGAACGTAACGCGCTTGTTTCCAGGAAGGTGGGGGACTCGCTGCAAGCCTCAGCTGAGGTTGGCACCCTGGGCTACACTGTTATTTGTCCTTTCTAGGTGTCTGGTGGGAAGGTAAACATCGGCCTGTGTAGAAAAGGGGCCGAAGGAACAAGAATGGGAGCCCCTGCAGGGTGTGAGGGAGGGCGGGCAACACTGGCATTTACCGGGTCTCCAGCCTGGCGCCACGCGCTGCTTGGTCTGGTAACACCGTGTCTTGAAGGCCTTGCAGGAATTCCCCCCGTTTTGCGCCCAGCAGTATCTCACAGGAAGGGGAGTGAGGGAAGAGAAATGACAAGGGAATTTGTGTGCATGCCCATAAATAACCCGGTGCGAGTGTAGACTGGACGGTCCCGGGCCGAGTTGCCCGCCTGGCCTGGCAGCTCTGTCCTGGCTTGCTTCCCACACTCCCTGTCTCAATGAAGTGTCTTATGGGAAGACAGGAGCCTCTGTTCCCACGCCTTGCTGGGGGCCAGGGAGCAGGTGGGGCGAGAGTGGGGAGTCTAGAGAGACTTCCAGACGTTTCCCTCATCGCCACACTCCTAAGTCAAGGTAACTGTGTGCTTGTGTTTTCTGAGTCTCCCAAGGATTCTTCTGAGAGAATCTTCTAGATTCCTGGTGGCCCCCGCTTCTCTCAGGTTCCTTAGCTCTACAGAAGGAGGCAAACCCGAGTTTTTGTCATCAGTTTTCTGTTCAGAATGTCTTTAACCATTCTTGTCTGCTGTCACAGTGTCTGTGGGTTTGTAACTTTGAAGCTTTGCTTGGGTTTGTGAATAAGCAGAGGTGAATGTCTGCGTGAACCCTAACCTTAGAGAATCCGTGGAGTTGCGTCAGTGCCTGAACTCGGGTTTAGTGATCTTGTTTTAGGTAGATGTCTTCACTGAGGAGGAGGTGAGTTAAGAGGCGAGGGAGCTGGGCTTGGTGCCATAGCCTAGTGGCTAGAGTCCTCGCCTTGTGGGTGCCGGGATCCCATATGTCCTGGTGGCGCCACTTCCCATCCAGCTCCCTGCTTGTGGCCTGGGAAGGCAGCAGAGGATGGCTCAGAGCCCTGGGCCCCTGTGCCTGTGTGGGAGACCCGGAAGGGATTCCTAGCTGCAGCCTAGCGGGAACACAAGGGCCTGGGCCTCCATCCTGGACTGCCCCCTGGCTAGCGGGGGCAGCTTTTGCTGTCACTTGCGGAGGGAGCCAGTGGGGAGCAGAGCTCTTGTCTCCCTCTCTCGCTATAAATCTGCGTTTTAAATAAAAATAAATCATTTTAAAAGAAGAAAGACCAGTGTGGCTGAATCACACTAATGACTGGCTTTTTAAATTTGTGTTTGATGTTATTATTTATTTTGTTTAAAAGGTAGAGAGCGCGAGTGAGGTGGGTGGAGAGGCAGAGAGAGATCCACCTGTGGGTTCCCTCTCTAGTTGCCCGTGGGCACCAGGGCCGGCCAGGTCTAGGCCAGGAGCCTGCGGCTCATCCGGGACTTCCACACGGTGGCAGGCATCCCCCAGACCGTCCCCTGCTGCCTCCCAGGGGTAGTCGGGAGGGACTCAAGCCCAGGCCCTCGCTAGTAGATGTGTCCCCCCCAAATAGCAGACGAACCACTGTGTCCGGTGTCTGTCTCGGGGCCAGCCTTTATACTGGATGAGATGACAAGGTTTTGAGTAGAAGTGGTGTAGGGCCTAACCACCCTTGTTCCCCACAACGGCTGGTCTGCTGTCACTGGGAGTGGTCTGCGGGGAGGGCTGGCTGTGCACAGGCCCCTTGGAGGCTGTTGGAGTATCTCGGGCCGTGTGGGGGTGAGTGTGATCGTATTCTGGATTTGCCCGTGAACCGGGGTGTGGGATGTGACGGGGCCGTAGCCGAGCTGACTTCAGGGTGGGTTTCGCCTGTGGTGGTTAGAAACTGCACCTTGGTCTCGTGTGAGCATTATTTAGCTTGTTAAATGAACACTTGGCTGAAGAATGGCAGTAGAGCTATTTTAAGTAGTTTAGCTTTAGATAAACCAGAACCCCTTTTCTTTCTTTCTTTTATTTTAACAGCTCTTCACGGAGTATGGCCGCCTGGCAATGGATGAAATTTTCCAGAAACCCTTCCAGGTAAAATACCGATGATGGGATTTAGTTCACGATTTCGTATGGCAGAGTGAGTGACGCATGGTTTGAACACCCAGATGGTTGAAGAAGTGTAAAAAGGAGAATAATGCTTTATTACATGTGTCAGTGGTCTGAAGCCCAGATGTTGGCGCCCGCTGCTGAGTTCTCAGGGACTGCAGCCAGGCTCACTGCGTGCCCATGTGCACGGGCCGCCACCCCCTGCCACCACGCGGAGCCCAGCGGTTGCTTGCCATGCCCTCTGGCCCCTTAGGGCACGTGTGCTCTGTCGCCTGCTGTAGATGAGGGGTGCCTGCGGCGTGTCACTCAGCAGCAGGTCTGGTTTGGGGACCCACCTGGCCGTGATGTTCTCTCCCTTGTCCTTTACTGTGTTCCCTGTTCTCAGCTTTAGGGCTGAGCGCAGAACTTGACGTTTTCTCGTGTCTCCCTTCTGTTCCAGTTAACCCATACCAACAAAAAGGACAGACCGGAGAAGCTAGCCTTAAATTTCGGCTAGTTCTGGTCCTTCTGGTGTTTTTAAAGTTTCTAAGCTATTACAAAGTGGATAAATCCTGGGGCCAGCATCGTGTCTTGGCGTGTTATCTGTCACCTGCAATATTGGCATCCTGGGTAGGCATCCGTTTGGGTACCAGCTGCTCCCTGTTAATGTCCCAGGGCAGGTAGCGGAGGATGGAGTAAGTGCTTGGGCCCCTGCACCCATGTGGGAGACACGGAGGAAGCTCCTGGCCGCAGCGTGGCCAGCCCTGGCCATTGGCAGCCGTTTGGGGAGCGAACCTGGAGATGGAAGATCTCTCTCCCTCCTTTCCTTCCCCCTTCCCTCTCTTTTCCCTCTGCTTTCCTCTCTTTCCCTCTCTTGGTGAACTCTACCTTTTAAGCAAATTTCTTTCTTTCTTTCTTTTTTAAGGTCAGACTATTAGGAGGAGATACAGATCTTCCATTTGGTTCGCTCCCCAAAAGCCACAATGGCTAGTGCAGGGCCAGGCTGAAGTCAGGAGCCAGGAGTCTCTTATGTGAGACCCCAGGAGCTTCCATCCGGGTCTCTCATATGAGTGGCAGGGACCCAGAAGCTTGGGCCATCTTCTGCTGCGTTTCCTGGGCCGTTAGCTGGGAACTGGATTGGAAGTGAAGCCACCAGGACGTGAGCCAGTGTTCATATGGGATGCAGCGTTTCTGGTGGCGGTGTTACTAATAACAGCAGGTGCCAGCCGCAGTGTCAGCCTCAGAATCCTTAAAAAAAAAAAGTAGGGAAATGCTTCGATACAGTTGTGTGTCCCTTGGAAGCAGTTGTCATCTGCTGTGCTGAGAATGCCTTCACGCGCCCTCACGCTGTGCTGTGTGCTTTCCCTGAACAGACCCTGATGTTTCTGGTTCGGGACTGGAGCTTTCCTTACGAGTACAGCTACGGCCTGCAAGGGGGCATGGCGTTCCTGAACAAGCGTTTGCAGGTGAGCGGGCGCGTGCCCTCCCAAGAAGTGAGCCAGGAGTCACGGCGACCTTCTCATCTGCTTCTGGCTGTTGCGTTTAAAACAGATTGCTGGGCATGATCTTCAGTTGTTAAATATGTATGAGTCTTAGCACAAACCAGTATCATTTATTCATGGTGCATAATGCGCAGGGTGGTGGAGAAAACCCGCGGCTAAAGCCCAAGCTTTGAAGACAATTTCCATCTCACATCACAGATTCTGTATGTGTCCGTAAGGTGTTGTGTTCAAAAAAATTTTTAAAGATAGTTTTATTTGAAAAGCAAATTTACAGAGAGAAGGAGAGACAGAGCGAGGAAGAGATCCTTCACCGGCTGACTCATTTCCCAAACGACTGTGAGGCCAGAGCTGAGGTATTCAGGAGTCAGGAGCCTCTTCTGGGTCTCCCACCCGGGGTGCAGGAGCTCAACGACCTGGGCCATCCTCAACTGCCTTCCCAGGCCGCAAGCAGGGAGCTTAGATGGCAGGTGGAGCAGCCAGGGCTAGAACTGGCGCCCACATGGGATGCCATTGCCTGCAGGCGGAGGATTAGCCTGTTGAGTGCTGGTCCCTATATTCAAATTTTTAAAAATTTTGTTTTCCTTCAAAATTCTCATTTGTTTTGGCACAGGCATAAACAGGTCCAGCCTGTTCCCCGAAAACCAAAACACAGGGCTCCTTTGTCAGTCACTTTTAGGCGGTTAGATCCTTCCTCCTGCACACAGCCCTTCCCTTGTGCTCAGTATTTGCACAAGATTCTCTTCTAAGAAATGCCTCCTGCCTTGTGTTGTGTTAGCTGCGGGAGCCAGACCGCCGGTTACTGTGCCCCTTCGGGCTCTGCGTTTCCTGGCCGGCCTCTCGAGTGTGCCTGCCTGCCTCTGTTCTCCCCCGAGGGCCTCTGGTCTCGCATGGTGACTCACCGGTCCGCGTTGCAGGTGAAGGAACACCAACACGAGGAAATCCAGAATGTCCGGAACCACATCCACTCATGCTTCTCTGACGTCACGTGTTTCCTCCTGCCGCATCCGGGGCTCCAGGTGGCCACAAGCCCTGACTTCGATGGGAAACTGAAAGGTGTGTGTTGCAGATGTTACACACGGAAGTAACATGACACCGTGAGCCAGGCATCGGGCACACGTGAGTTAACATGACACTCACCGTGAGCCAGGCATCGGGCACACGTGAGTTAACATGACACTCACCGTGAGCCAGGCATCGGGCACACGTGAGTTAACATGACACTCACCGTGAGCCAGGCATCGGGCACACGTGAGTTAACATGACACTGTGAGCCAGGCATCGGGCACACATGAGTTAACATGACACTGTGAGCCAGGCATTGGGCACACGTGAGTTAACATGACAACGTGAGCCAGGCATCGGGCGCACGTGAGTTAACATGACACTCACCGTGAGCCAGGCATCGGGCACACGTGAGTTAACATGACACTCACCGTGAGCCAGGCATCGGGCACACGTGAGTTAACATGACACTCACCGTGAGCCAGGCATCAGGCACACGTGAGTTAACATAACACTCACCGTGAGCCAGGCATCGGGCACACGTGAGTTAACATGACACTCACTGTGAGCCAGGCATCAGGCACACGTGAGTTAACATGACACTATGAGCCAGGCATCGGGCACACGTGAGTTAACATGACACCGTGAGCCAGGCATCGGGCACACGTGAGTTAACATGACACTATGAGCCAGGCATCGGGCACACATGAGTTAACATGACACTGTGAGCCAGGCATCGAGCAGGGCCTGCACCTGCCTGGTGTGGCCTCCGCGGAAGACTGCTCTTCCAAGGCCAGGTTGTGTTCTCATGTGCTGCAATGGTCAGAATTTGTTTACCTCAGTTCCTGAGCCTTCTAGAAGCATCCACTCATGGTCTTTCTAAAGGATACGCTGTGGTTACTGCTTTGTAAGGGGTCCAGGTGCTAAATAAAGGGAGACTAAACAGAAGTCGATTTGTTGGGTGCATTAGCTTCTGCAGGAGAGAGGCCCCGGCCGCGTGGCCCGCTGTTCTCGCATCACTTGTGATTACGCCACAGCCTGAGCCTGGGTCACGTGCTGCCCGGAAGTGCCCGTCAGCTGGCAGACGAGAAGACTCCGAGTCAAGACTCAGGGGTCCAGTGACCTCATAGAGACCTGAGTCACCGAGTAGCTGGCCCATGGTTTACACACGCAGTAAACTGAGTGCTTTGTTTATAAGCTTGTTCGAGCCTCCCGGGCTGCCCGTGGAGTGTTATGGTCATAGCTGCCCGCCTTGGAGACCGTGGGGTCCCCCCACTGTGCCACAGACCTGGGAGTTCTGTGAAACCAGGCAGGGCTCCCTCCGACGACTCACGCCCTCTGTCACACGGAGGTCCCGCGTTTGAGGCTGTGCTGTCTAGGTGCCAGGGGGGCTTGCCATCCAACTGGGAAGGTTTTCATAACCCTGTTTGTCTTTAGTTCACAATGCGTTTTTTCGTATGTCCTTGTCTGACGCTGGGTGCCCATCCCAGCTGGTCTTAATGTGGTCAGAGAAGCAGAATTGACCTTCACCTCCCTGAGAAGGGCCTCCAGGCCTGTGACGCGGCCGCTGAGCCGCCCAGGCCTGGCCTTGGGAGGGAAGCCGGCCTGTGCAAGCGCTGGAGCCAGGGCCTTGCACCTGCAAAGCCGCTGAGAGGGAATTTTCAGAGCTGAGCAGGGCAAGGGGCTGGAGGGCACATGGTGTCTGTGCGCAGGTCACGGAGTCCTTTGCAGCTGTGGTGGCCTGTTGCTGGTTGCGCTTTTAGCAAGCTCGTCACTGATGGGGAAAATATCCAAGGGGATGCTTTTTTATTTTTTATTCTCTTGTAAGATTTATTTTTATTTATTTGAAAGGCAGGGTGAGAGTAAGAGAGAAATATAACAGAGAGAGGGGGGCAGGGCACAGAGATCTTCCACTCACTGGTTCACCCCCCAGATGTGCACAGCTGGGGCTGGACTGGCCAAGGCTGGGAGCCTGGAATGCCCTGTGAGTCCCCTAGGAGTGCGGTAAGAGCCCTGCCCCTGAGCCGTCACTGCCGCCTCCCGGAGGTGGGAAGCTGCACTAGAAGCAGAGCGTTAGCACTCGGACCCTGGCAGTCTGGGTGGGATGTGAGCACCAGCCTCTGGGACAGCGCCCATGTTCTACTGCAAATTCTTTTCCTTCTTTTTTTAAAGATTTATTTGTTTTTTTTCTGGAAAGGCAAATATACAGAGAGGAGGAGAGACGGGAAGATCTTTCATCCGATGGTTCACTCCCCAATCAGCCACAATGGCCAGAGCTGAACTGATCCGAAGCCAGGAGCCAGGAACTTCCTGCAGGTCTCCCACACAGGTGCAGGGTCCCAAGGCTCTGGGCCGTCCTCGACTGCTGTCCCAGGCCACAAGCAGGGAGCTGGATGGGAAGTGGGGCTGCCGGGATTAGAACCGGCACCCATGTGGGAAACCAGCTTGTGCAAGGCAAGGATTTTAGCCACTAGGGCACCGCGCTGGGCCGACTTGCTTGCTTTTTTTTTTTTTTTTTTTTTTTAAGATTTAGGCTATGTTTATTGGGAAGGCAGATTTACAGAGAAAGGAGAGACAGAAAGATCTCCATCCATTGGTTCACAACCCAAGTGACTGCAATGGCCAGAGCTGAGCCAATCTGAAACCAGGAGCCAGGGTCTTCAGGCTTCAGGGTCTCCCACACGGGTGCAGGGTCCCAAGGCTTTGGGCCATCCTCGACTGCTTTTCCAGGCCACAAACAGGGAGCAGGATGGGAAGTGGGACAGCCAGGATTAGAACCAATGTCCACATGGGATTCTAGCACATACAAGGGGAGGATTTAGCCATTGGGCCATTGTGCCGGGTCCAACTATTGGTTTTCAATAAGTTCTTGATTGATTGAGAGGCAGAGAGAAAGGGAGAGTGTTCTGTCTGTTGGTTTAGTTCCCAGATGCCAATAGTCACTGGGTCTGGAGCCGGAAGCCGGAAATGTATCTGCGTTTCTCCTATGGACAGGGAAGCCCAGCCACTCGAGCCAGCACTGCTGCCACCTGGTGTTGGTGTCCTGCATGTGCACCCCAGGGAGTGTTTTCACTGTTAGGCCAAATGCTTGCCTCTGACACATGGTGTTTGAGGAACTTGTTAATTACTTAAAAAAAAAATTACTTTTATTTGAAAGGTTAATTTATATAGAGAGGCAGAGTCAAAGAGATCTTCCATCCACTGGTTCACTTCCTATATAGTCACAACGGCTAGAGCCAAACTGATCCAAAGCCAGGAGCCAGGAGGAGCTTCTTCTAGGTCTCCCACACAGGTGCAGGGTCCCAAG
This sequence comes from Ochotona princeps, assembly GCF_030435755.1. NCBI lineage: Eukaryota > Metazoa > Chordata > Mammalia > Lagomorpha > Ochotonidae > Ochotona > Ochotona princeps. The sequence continues at coordinate 6,306,802 of NC_080835.1, forward strand.
GCCTTGGGCCGTCCTCGACTGCTTTCCCAGGCCACAAGCACGGAGTTGGATGGGAAGCGAGGCCGCCGGGATTAGAACTGGCGCCCATATGGGACCCCAGCACACACAAGGCAAGGCTTTCAGCCACTAGGGTACTGCGCCGGGTGCAGATTTAATTATCTTTATATGAAAGGTAGAGATACACAAAGAAGGAGACGGAAAGATTGTTAATCAAATTCTTTACAAATTAAATTTCTCGACTTGCTGCACGGTGCCAACTCCCCTGAAGGAGAGCCATGTGTGTGAGTCCGTTTCTGTTACTGTAACAGAATAGCTGAGGCAGCCTGCTTACATCTAGCTCACAGTTGTTGTCGGGTTCAGAGTCCAGATGTCAGCGCAGGCTGCCCAGCGAGGGACCCCCCGGCACATGGCAGAACAGGGCCGGAGGAAGGATCCCCGGGCAAGCCGGGAAGTGGAGCGTGGCCAGGCTCCACCTTGGCCTTCCACTGCCAGCTGCCTGCACGACTTCGCCACGGCAGTCCCCAGCTCCCTGAGGACCTCTTCCTGGGTCCTGCCTCTGATGTTTCCACCATCCCTTGCGAGCCCCACCCTCTGGAGCAGGCCGTTGACACGCGGCTCTGGGGCGAGGGCCGGGATGGTGAGCATGCAGACCCAAGCCCCCAGATGAGCCTGTGCTGAGCTTGCGTGGACCCGCACCGCAGGCGGGAAGCAGACGCCGAGGAGTGCTGGCTCTGGCAGCAGCCTGCTCACAGCCTCCCTCTCATGGGTCTACCGAATGTGGACACAGGAGGGTGGGCTCCGTGCTGCAGCTCGGGACACCTGCACTCTGTACAGGAGTTCTGGTTCAAGTCCTGGCTGCTCTGCATCCGAGCCAGCGGCCTGCCAGAGCACCTGAGAAGCAGTGAATAATAATGACTAGGATTCTTGGGTCCCGGCCACCGACGTGGGAGACCTGGACGGAGGCCCAGGCTCCTGGCTTCACCCAGGCCCGCCCTTGGCTGCTGCGGCCTTTTGGAGAGTGAAGCAGCTGATAGATTTTTCTGTCTCTCTTTCAAAGAAATCTTAGGAAATGACTAACTAGACTGTGAGGATTGTGTCCTGTGCTCACCTCGGTGGACTAAGGCCACCTGGTTTGTTGTGTCCTTCCCCATGGTCCTGCAAACAGACATTGCTGGTGAATTCAAGGAGCAGTTACAGATCCTGATCCCGTATGTGTTAAATCCCTCCAAGTTAATGGAAAAGGAGATCAACGGCTCAAAAGTGACCTGTCGGGGACTGTTGGAGTACTTTAAGGTAGATGTGATTTTTTTTTTATTGCTAAAATGTTTGATTCTTGCTAAAACTGGTGTAGGCGTGGAACTCATCCTGGTGGATTCAGACGTTTCCCTGGGTTGTGGGGGCTGCTGGTGAGAGGCATTTTCAGAGACCCAAGTGTCCTTCCAGGAGTAGGCCACTGGGTGGCAGTACCGGTCTAAGAACCCCGTGGACGTCCCCGCTCTTAGAGGAGCAATTGCTGTGGCTAAAGGAAGACGATTCCCGGAGGAAGATGTGGTCGCAGGAGGTGGGTGCGTAGGAGCTGCCGCCGAGATGTGTCCTGACTGCTGTAGAGCGGACGGTCACTCTGCCCCCAGGCAGCGGTGGGAGCAGCGTGCATGGGCCTCCCGTGGAGTCCTGGCCCCGCAGGCCTGCGCTGCTTGGGACTAGCTTTAGTGAACTGAGAGCTCTAACACGCACTTGTAGGGTGTGCTGTGTTTCCGCTAATTTCCCCGGTTGTCGCTCCAGGTGTTAAGGAAAACTCAGCTGTGTGGTCACCAGTTTTAAAACGTGAATCCAATCGAACAAGAACAGCATCCTTTATAATCTTGTTTAATGTTTGTGTTCGAAGGCATATATCAAAATTTACCAAGGGGAAGATCTGCCTCACCCCAAATCCATGCTTCAGGTAAGAAACTCCTCTGACTTTTGAGTGGCACCTGCCAGTCACACGCGCACCTGGTCTGTCGGCTAGGTCATCGGCAGCAGTGTGACCACCTGCTGGTCTTGCCCGTGGGTCCACCTGAAGACAGAAGGGCCTCTCCTCGCCGGGGCTGGCGATCCCAGGCAGGACAGCCCTGCCGGGCTAGAGCAGCCGGGGCCTGCTGCGTGGCATGTCTTTCTATAGAACATGTCCTGACACACGTGTTCATGACTCACGGGCCAGTTTTCACCATTTTTGCATGAAAGCTGTCATTTTGTGATGGTGGATCGTCTCTGACCTTCTCTGCCCAGGCATCGCAAACGCCGGTTCCTTTAGGAGCAGGGCGCTGTTACGGCGGGGCAAGGGCGGCCAGCGTCTCGGAGCTGAACTTGTGCCTCCTTCTTTTTCTATTTTTGACTCACACTGTTTCTTATATTTAAAACCGGAGCCAAGGAAGTGATATCTTCCTCGATTTTGGAGGTTTAACTTGTGTGAATGATTTTCATAGATTAAAGAATGTAAAATTTTTTTTTTCCGGTTGAAAATCTGGCAGAAAAGATGTATTTTATTTCATCAGTTGAAGAACGCGCGGGGAGGGCGAGGGCCTGGCCCGTGGTAATTGGTGGGAAACGTTCGTCATAGTTCATCCTTCGCGTTTTTCTTAAAAGGCCACTGCCGAAGCCAACAACTTAGCAGCCGCAGCCTCTGCCAAGGATGTCTATTACAACAAGATGGAAGAGGTAGGCGGGGCTAGGCGGGGCTAGGCGGGGCTAGGCGGGGCTAGGCGGGGCTAGGCGGGGCTAGGCGGGGCTAGGCGGGGCTAGGCGGGGCTAGGCGGGGCTAGGCGGGGCTAGGCGGGGCTAGGCGGGGCTAGGCGGGGCTAGGCGGGGCTAGGCGGGGCTAGGCGGGGCTAGGCGGGGCTAGGCGGGGCTAGGCGGGGCTAGGCGGGGCTAGGCGGGGCTAGGCGGGGCTAGGCGGGGCTAGGCGGGGCTAGGCGGGGCTAGGCGGGGCTAGGCGGGGCTAGGCGGGGCTAGGCGGGGCTAGGCGGGGCTAGGCGGGGCTGCTTGGTGTCTGTGGTGGTGGGGGTGCTGGCTTCGGAGGCCCAAGCTCCACCCGACTTAAGGCAGCTGCGGACATGGAACCGGGGCTCCTGTCGGGTACAGTAGGTTAAACTACCGCTTGTTTGAGTCCCAGCTGCTCAGCCTCCGGTCTGGCTCCCTGCTCATGCGTCTAGGGAGGTGGCAGAAGATGACCCAAGTGCTTGGGCCCCGCCACCCACGTGGGAGCCCTGGGTGGAGCTCGGGGTTCCCGGCTTCGGCCTTGCCCGGCTCCTGTCCGTTGCCGTTCATCTGGGAAGTGAACCAGCAGATGGAAGACCGCTTCCTCTCCTTCTGTCACTGTGCATGTCAAAGGAATAAAAGACATTAAAAAAATATTCCAAAACAAAACACGAAAGCAAAGTCAGGAGGCAGCAAGGCTGTGCCCAGGCCTACCTGGTCGCCAAGTCCTTCTGATCACCACTTGGAATGGCAAGCTCGTCTGGTTCCAGGGCTTGCGCTGACCGCATGTGAAGCGGCACCCACGTGGATGCTGGCACTGCCAACAAGGCCCAGCCTGCTCCACCACAGTGCCAGCCACAGAAAGTGAATGTCTAATACCCTTTTTCTAAAGATTTATTTTGAAGTTTGTATTGGAAAGGCAGAGTCAAGAGAGAGAGAGGTCTTCCATCCGCTGGTTCACTCCCCAAATGGCCACAACAGCCGAAGCTGAGCCGATCGAAACCTAGGAGACAGGAGCTTCTTCCAGGTCTCCCGTGTGGGTGAAGGGGCCCACGGACTTGGGTCATCCTCTGCTTCTCTCCCAGGCCACAGACAGGGAATTGAATGGGAAGTGGAGCAGCCAGGACTAGAATTGACGCCCACATTGATGCCAACACTGGCAAGCGGAGGACTAGTTTGTTGAGACACCATGCTAAACTACCCCAACTGCCAACTTGAAGCTTCTGACTATGGCACTTGTGTTATCCTGGCTGCTCCAGTTCCGATCCAGTTCCCTGCTAATGTGCTGGGAAAGCAACAGAGGATGGCTCAAGTCCTTGGACCCCTGCGCCTGTGTGGGAGACCCAGCTTCTTCTGGCTTTGGCTCGGCTCTGCTCCGGCCGTTGCAGCCATTTGGGGAATGAGCCAGCGGATGGAGCCAGACTCTCCCTCTCTCTGTTGATATACTTTTCAAATAAAACACCCAAATAAAGTCACTTTGTTTTTAAAAATAGGAAACCGTTGTATCCCCGTGTCTTTTGGCTGGCGCCCTTGTTTCCCGTAGGTTTGTGGCGGAGAGAAGCCGTACTTGTCCCCAGACGCCCTGGAGGAGAAGCACTGTGAATTCAAACAGCTGGCTCTGGATCACTTCAAGAAGACCAAGAAGATGGGCGGGAGGGACTTCAGCCTGCGCTACCAGCAGGAGCTGGAGGACGAGATCGGGGAGCTGTACGGGAACTTCTGCAAACACAACAGCAGCAAGAACGTCTTCAGCACCTTCCGCACGCCCGCCGTGCTCTTCGCGGGCATCGCGGCGCTCTACCTCGCCTCGGGCCTCACCGGCTTCCTGGGCCTCGAGGTCGTGGCCCAGCTCTTCAACTGCATGGTGGGGCTGCTGCTGATCGCGCTGCTCACCTGGGGCTACGTCCGCTACTCGGGCCAGTACCGCGAACTGGGCGGGGCCATCGACGTCGGCGCCGCCTACGTGCTGGAGCAGGTGAGTGGGCGCGGTGGTGGTGGAGGGTCAGGGTTAGGGTCAGGGTCAGGGCCAGGGTCAGGGTCAGGGTCATGGTCAGGGTTAGGGTCAGGGTTAGGATCAGGGTTAGGTTCAGGGTCAGGGTCAGGGCCAGGGTTAGGATCAGGGTTAGGGTCAGGGTCAGGGTCAGGGCCAGGGTCAGGGTCAGGGTTATGGTCAGGGTTAGGGTCAGGGTTAGGATCAGGGTTAGGTTCAGGGTCAGGGCCAGGGTTAGGGTCAGGGTTAGGATCAGGGTTAGGTTTAGGGTCAGGGTCAGGGCCAGGGTTAGGATCAGGGTTAGGGTCAGGGTCAGGGTCAGGGCCTGGGTCAGGGGCAGGGTTATGGTCAGGGTTAGGGTCAGGGTTAGGATCAGGGTTAGGTTCAGGGTCAGGGTCAGGGCCAGGGTTAGGGTCAGGGTTAGGATCAGGGTTAGGTTCAGGGTCAGGGTCAGGGCCAGGGTTAGGATCAGGGTTAGGGTCAGGGTTAGGATCAGGGTTAGGGTCAGGGTTAGGGTCAGGGTTAGGGTCAGGGTTAGGGTCAGGGTTAGGGTCAGGGTCAGGGTTAGGGAAGGGTTGGCTAAGTGAAAGCAGGCACAAAAAGCGTCCCTTGGTTATTTAAGTTTCCTGTTATTCTGTTATACCTTGTTAGGACATGGGCAGCTATTCCTGATAATTTATTTTCATGCCTAAAGATGGCCTTTTGTATATACAAGGTTTCAGCTTTGGGCCTGGCATAATAGCTCAGTGGTTAAATCCTTGCCTTGCAAGTGCTGACATCCCATGTGGGTGACGGTTCATGTCTTACCTGCTCCACTTCCCATCCAGCTCCCTGCTTGTGGTCTGGGAAAGCAGTCCAGGATGGCCCAAAGCTTTGGGACCCTGCACCTTCATGAGAGACCCAGAAGAAGCTTCTGGCTTCAGATTGACTCAGCTCTGGCTGTGTGGCCATTTGGGAAGTGAACCAGTGGATGGAGGATCTTTCTCTCTGTCTCTTTGAAAAATCTGCCTTTCCAATAAAAACAAATCTTAAAAAAAAAAAGTTTCAGCTTCAACACACTGCGTTGCTCGTGGAAATCCCCACTCCCGTGTCTTTCTGTCTCCTTTCCATTAAGTTGCTTCAAGAACTCTTGGAAAAAAAGGATGAACTTAGCACGATTTTCTATTTTGAGTCCTGCTGCTCTAATCTTTTTTTTTTTTTTTAAAGATTTATTTATTTATTTTTACTTGAAAAACAGATTAACAGACAGTAGGGGGTGAGAGAGAGAAATATATCTTCCATTTGCTGATTTACTCCCCAAATGGCCACAACAATCGAGCTGAACCAACCCAAAGCCAGGAGCCAGGAACTTTTCCTGGGTATCCCACGTGAGTGGAGGCTCTCAAGGACTTGGGCCGTCCTCTGCTGCTCTCCCAGGTTCTAAGCTGGGAACTGGATGGGAAGTGGAGCTGCCAGCACATGAACCAGCAGCCATATGGGATCCTGGCACTTGCAGGTACAGAATTAGCCTGCTGAGCCACTGTGTTGTGGAGCCTGATGCACTGCTGGTTTCAAAATGGATGGCATTTCTTTCACTTAAAATCTTCCCACAGTGCTCAGGGCTCTGATGGTGACGTTCTGCCCCAGGTGCAGGCAGCTTTGGGGGTTCATGTCTCGGAGTAAGAGCCGCAGGCGGGTTAGGTCAGCCGGGCGACTTGCCTGAGGAGGTGACCACCTCCCGCAGGGCAGCTGGTTCCTCTGTGTTAGACACGGTCAGGGGAGGTAGAGGTGTCCAAGCCCGTGTCCTCTCGTGGTGCTGTGTGCTGTTCTGCTAACTCACGTGTGGAATCCGTGGACTCTTGCCAGGCGTCTTCTCACATTGGAAATTCCACTCAGGCCGCGGTGCGGGAGGCCGTGGTCGGGAAACCGCCTGGGGAGAAGAAAGCCCAGTAGCGTCATGAGACGTGAAGATCCGGCAAAGACCGGCCAGCAGCACCACAGGCCGGTCGGAGGAGCTCCACCCCGGGGCCGGGGGGAGAGCTGTGTGCCTCGGTGCTGGAATAAACACCCGGCTTCTCCACGGTTCCAGATCCTTCGACTCAACTTCCAGTTCCCTCGGAAGCCTTTGCTTGCCTCGCCGGCCCAGATCCAAGCCTACATCTGTTTTCTTATTACTCTCTGCTTTGTGCACTTTAAGGGAGGTGGGAGGGAGCTCGAGGACTTGGTGCCAGACCGCCTCTGTCCTCTGAGTGCTGTGCCAGTGCCTTGGGCGGTGGCCTGGCCGGAACTGCTGCTGCACTGTATGGGGCGGCGGGGAGGGGCCCCCCGTGCAGGGTGGGTGCCCTGGTGGGTGCGGGCGGCGGGGAGGGGCCCCCCGTGCAGGGTGGGTGCCCTGGTGGGTGCGGGGCGGCGGGGAGGGGCCCCCCGTGCAGGGTGGGTGCCCTGGTGGGTGCGGGGCGGCGGGGAGGGGCCCCCCGTGCAGGGTGGGTGCCCTGGTGGGTACGGGCGGCGGGGAGGGGCCCCCCGTGCAGGGTGGGTGCCCTGGTGGGTGCGGGCGGCGGGGAGGGGCCCCCCGTGCAGGGTGGGTGCCCTGGTGGGTGCGGGGTGGCGGGGAGGGGCACCCCATGCAGGGTGCATGCCCCGGTGGGTGCAGATCAGCACTGCTTTTTTATATCCTACTCTTTCCTAAAAGTTTACAAACTTAAAAGAGCTAAAGAACCACAGAGCATCCGAAAGGGACACCATTACGCTTCAGAAGGTCTGTCTGTCATCCTAACTAGTGAATCCTGTTTGTCGCAGCGTGTGCAGAACATCCCACCATGTTTCCATACGCCGTGTTCTCCAACGGAAGGTCAGAGGGTCGCTGGGCAGTCTGAGAGTTTAGTTGCAAAGTGTTCCAGTAGCTTCTTTCTAGATAAGAGGCAGATATTCCTTGAAAAAGCCAGGTCGGCTCACGTCGAAGGGACGAGCGGGGGCTGCTACAGCAAAAGCTGGGTTGGAAGCGAACTCCGTGGCCTCAGAGAAGTCGGCCACCTGCCTCGGAGAAGTTGGGCTTGTGCCTTGCTCAGGCGCCCAGGGGTTCATATCTGTGGGAATGCAGCTCTCCGTGGCTTTTATCTCTGAGTTCTGCCCAAGCAAGGATTCCAGGATAGACATGACCACGTTTTAGTGCCTGTAGTGGATGGCCCGGTTCCTGTGGCTGAGCAGTAATTAATAATGAAGTGGCCTGCGTCACAGTCCTTCCCAAGGTGCCTTCTCCCGTGCACTGTGTAGTGTTCCCTAACAATGGAGCTAAATTCGTCACTTGTCTGTATCCTTCATTTTCCCTCCAATAGTCTTCTGTGGCTTTAAAATTGCTCTGGCTTCATAAGGACCCAAATCTTACCCTTTGGTAAGGTAAGCGTTTTGTCTGTTGGCTGCTTTTTTCTCCAGTTTCTAATGATGAGTTCCTATGGGTTTTTAACCTTTCTCACACTCGGCTGTATTTGTATGAACACTCAGGTCTCTGAGCCTTGCTTTTCATGATAATTTAATTTTGTTGCAGGAGGCGGATAGGTTAAATTGGAGTGTAAATTCCATAGGTAAATTGGTAGAGGAAAGGGTCACGTGCCTGAAAGTGAGCTCACACCGCAGCACCGGGGGCCCTGGCGGCTGCGGGAACATTGGGCTCTGGTTATGCTGCAGCCCAGTGTTTCTGCTCCGGTTTTGTGAAGCAGTTATCTTGGCCTGCTCATCCAGGGAAGCTTCGCTCCCTCTTTAGTTGGCTGGTCTGCTTCTAGAAAAAATGTACAGCATCTCCTCTGGGCAGGTCAAGGAGCCTTCTTTGGCCCCTTTTTTCCCTTCACAGCAGACAGAGCGTTTGCACGGTCACTGCTGGCTGTGACTAGCCGTGGGCCTGGAGTGCCCGTTAGTCTGTGCCACAGTTTGGCTCTGCGTGCTGCTCGCTCTGCCCCTCCCCTTGCCCGGCTCTCTCTCACCAGCCCCAGCATGCACTTGGAGCATGTTCCGGTGAACGTAAGGACATTTCCCGAATTTTTTTTTTTTTTTTTAAAAGATCTCAGGACAAGTTAGTTGTTGCTAGCTTGAAAAATGACTTCCCAGTTTGTTTCTTATGTAAAAATAACAGAAGTCAAAGCTTCGCCTCTTTGGCTGAGGAATCTTTCCGGGTTTCTCCAAGACAAAGTGAGGACAGGCTGCCGTGAAGGTGGGCAGCCTGGCTGAGGAGGGTCAGCACCCAGCAGAAGGTGTCCTGTGGGGGCTGCGCTGGGGGCAGGCGCCTGGGACCCCCTCCTGCTTTCCCTGTTCTTTCTCTTTTCTCTCACTCACTCTTGACATACGCACACACATATGCTACACCCACGTGCGCGCACACGCACACACACGGCCAGGTATTGTAGTCACCTTCGGCAGCAGATCACACACAGTGTTCTTCCCAACTTAGAAAAATGGTACCTTGAATAAGGAGGGGTCTGGGTGAGTGAGTGGGATTGGGTGGTTCAGGGGTCACGTGTCTGCTGCCTGCAGGGGGACAGCCGGCTCAGCACTTGGTCAGTGAGGCCGCCTCGGCTCCGGGGGCTTGACTAGGCTGCGTCCAAGTGCCTTAGAGCTGTGTTTGTAGTTCCTCACGGCGCCTTCTCTGGAAAATGAATGTCCAGTTTTCCTGTTGATTAGCAGGTGTAACTGGGATTTTAAAAACAAGTCTTGATGATAGCTTTTTTTTTTTTCATGTAACAAACAAAATCCAGCGCTGTGACTTAACCCTTGAATCTTCCACACACACAGCAAACCTTGAAGACAGGTTGAAACTTAGAAAAGGCTGCCACTAACTGATAAGTTGCAACTGAAATTTTCAAACTAGGCTTAGGGGTGGAATGGTTTTGAAAAGTCTGCCTTTGGGAAGGACTTCCGTGGGCCATGAATTCAAGTGTTTGATCAAGGGAAGATTCCTTCAGCTCCCAGAGCTTTCCAACGGGCGTGAATAGGTGGTGCCTTAGATGTTTGCCTTGAAAGGAGTTCATGCGAATCTGGAATACGTATAAATGTTCCTGGGGTGTCTCGTGTGTGTGCATGTTTCTTTAAAAAATGATTTATTAAAATATTTTCTGCTAAACCTCTGCCCTGGATGGCTTTCCATTTTATATTGGAGTCGTAAGATCATTTAATGGAATAAAGATCGCAACGCTGGGCTGTCTGTGCCATTGTCTCTGGTCTGTAGTGGGGGGTGGGGGTGGGGAGCTTGGTAGAGTGGCTAGGATGTGGGAGGGTGTGGCCCACGCTGGGACCGGGGCGTGACCCCCACGCTGCTGGAGAAGGCCGTGCTGCTGGCTGGGGGAAGGAAAGTGGACACAGATGTCAGGGGGGTAACAAGGACTTGGGAGGACTTTGGAGTCTTTAGCCCTTGACTTTGGCTGCCCGCTGCAGAGCCAGCAGCTGGTAACGAAGGTTTCTTCCCTGGGGAGAGGAAAGGAAAGCTCTGTTGGTGACATGGAGGCGGCAGGAGGCTGCCTGGAACTTCTCAAATACCTTGGGGTATTTGAGTGAGCGGGCTTGGAGGCCTGGGTCCCTGATCAGGGGGTGCGGCGGCCTGTACAAAGGGAGCGCGGTCAAGGCCGAGACCCACGAGCAGCTTTAGTGCCTCCATCAGCAAGAGCTGGGCAGGAAAGGGGAGCAGAGGGGTGTGGCCGCGAACAGCGGTTGGGGGGCGGGGGTGCCCGGCAAACTCGGGCTTGGGTTATCTTCGGCCATCATGGTGCCAGTTGGAAATGTCTAGTCCGGCTCTAGCTTAATCACAAAGAGGGCCTAGAAAAGAATTGCAGCTGGGAAAAGGATTCTTGTAATTGGATGTCTAGGGTGAATGTGACCTTGTGCACTTGAACTCAGCTGTCAACAGGGCTCTTATCTCAATGTGCAGTGGCCAAATTATCTGTTTGCAGATGTGTTTCCTGCATGCCCCAGGGAGGACAGGCGGAGGTGGGTCTAGGCTCACTGCATTCCACTTAGCGTCCCCAGAGGCAGGAGCTTTCCCCATTACTGTTGATTAAAAAGGTGTGTGTGTGTGTGTGTGTGTGTGTGTCCATCCCGGGAAGCCTTCTCTTTGGTTTGGCTTGAGTCATGCTCCTTCCAGGTCCACCCTGTAGCCTGGGGCTTGGGCACCTTGAGCAGCCTGACCTAGGGTCACAGGTGTGGGTCAGAGTGATGGGATGCTCTGATGGACGGCCCCACTTGGAGCTACTCAGTCACCAGATCAAAGACCGCTGGGAGACCAGAACTCGCTGGCAGCTTGGCCACTTATAATTATTACTTTAAAAGGTTGATTTATTCAAAAGGCAGAGGTAGGGCTTAAGGGCGAGACGGGGATCTGCCGTCTGCTGCTTCTCTTCCCCACATGACTGCAGTACCTGGGGTTGGACCAGGCTGGATCCAGGAGCTTCTTTTGGGTCTCCCACGTAGATGGAGGAGTCCAAGCACTTGGACCAACTTCTGCTTTCCCAAGCACATTAGCAGAGAGTTGAAGCAGAAGTGCAGTAGCCAGGACTTGAACTGGTGTCCATATGGAATGCCGGCACTGCAGGCCGAAGCTTAGGCCATTATGCCACAATACTGATCCACTTTTGGTTATTCAGAATGCAGAGAGAACTGCCATCTACTCGTTCATTCCTTAAACACCTGTAACACCTGGGTTGCAGCTGGAGGGTGGGCATATGAGCCATTGCCTGTTGCCTCCCAGGGTGCACGTTAACAGGAAGCTGGAGTTGGCAGCAAGGTGGGCTTCCATCCCAGTCACTCTGGTGTCCTAAGCAATGTAATACTGCACTATAGGCCTGGGATTGAAAGCCTGGGACATTTTTCCCAGATCAAATGTTCTGGAATGTTCTTTGAAGGAGAGATAGGCAGCAGAACCGGCATGGTAGAAATTTCAGTAGAGATTTGTTCTGCCTCTTCAGTAGGATCTGACAGATTTCAGAGAGATGGTTTCAGAAGGAAGTTACATGTCACCCCCTTGCTTTGATAAAAGCCTGAATCTTCTGGTTCAAGTGTCAAAATTGGCATTTTCATGGATCTCCCCTTGGTGGGGTGAGCGGGGATAGTCACACTGCAGTGGCTGGCTGGCAGAGGAGCAGTGCTGCCATGCTGCCATGCTCAGAACTGCTGTGAGCAGCTGGGGCAGACGGCCGACTCACACCACCCCCTGCTTCCTTGCCCTGCCCTTGTCATACCCCGCCACACCTGCTCAGCTTCCCCTAGGGTCTCCCCAGGGTGCACAGCCACTGAGACTTGCTCTGTTGCTCCTTCCTCGGAGAGTCAGCAAAGCCGTGAATTCTCTGAGAAGAGCATATCTTAGAAAGCGGAAAATAGAGATTAAGAATTTAAATTTGGGGCCGGTGTGATGGCCTAGTGACTAAATCCTTGCCTTGCATGCACCAGGATCCCATATGGGCACCAATTTGTGTCCCGGCAGCTCCATTTCCCATCCAGCTCCCTGCTTGTGGCCCGGGAAAGCAGTAGAGGATGGCCCAAAGCCTTGGGACCTTGGACCCATGTGGGAGATCCAAAGAAGCTCTTGATTTTGGATTGACTCAGCTCTGGCTGTTTTGGCTATTTGGGGAGTGAACCATTGGATGGAAGATGTTTCTCTCTGTCTTTCCTTCTCTGTAAATCTTATTTTCCAAAAAAAACAATTAAATTAAAAAAAAAAAAGCTTCAAAATCAAAGTTTCCTCCCTGCTGCTGGCCATATCCCAATGGGGCTTGTGGCCTGAGGGGTGCAGACCAGTCTGGGAGCCAGGTAGTAGTTAGTGCCCAGCCTGCTGCCCACCTGTCCACCAAACCTGTATGCCAGCCAGGGCTTGACTGTGCCCTTCACATTCTACCTGTTGGAATGTTGATCCCCCAAGCTCTCAGTTATCTTACAGAGGCAGGGTCATTGGCAGCTGATTGGCTCCTGAGCGCTCTGACCTGAGAAAAAGATGAATCCTTTTGTGGCTCTATGAATTGGTGGGTTCCCGTGGCCGTAGCCCTGTTACGAGACCCATAAGTGGTCTCTATAGGCCAACATTGTGGCACAGTGGATTAACCTACCTCCTGTGATACTGGCATCCAAAACAAGTGCTGGTTCAAATTCCAGCTGCTTTACTTTGGATCCAGCTCCATGCTACTATGCCTGGGAAAGTAGTGGAAGATGGCCTGTGTGATTGGGTCCCTGCCAGCCTGTCCAGCCCCAGCCATTGCAGTCATTTGGCAGGTGAACCAGAGGATGGAAGATTCTCTCTTGGCATGCCAGCTTGGTGTTGCCACATGGTGCCCTTCCCTGGTGTACTGATACAGCAAGAAGTTGCTCATCAGGTGCCAAGCAGAGGCTAGTGCCAGCCTGCAGGACTGTGAGCCAAACTGCCTCTGACCTCTATAAACCTCCTGGTGTTGGCACTCCTATTGGCACAGGGTGAAGAGGCTTCAGGACACAGGTCGGTAGCTCTGTGTGTCTTGGGACCCGCGTCTTTCTTTGCTCTGTATGATTTTTGTCTTGTTTTGCCTTTAATTTTTCCTGACATAGCCTTCTCTCTCTCTCTCTCTCTCTCTCTCTCTCTCTCTCTCTCTCTCTCTCTCTCTCTCTCACACACACACACACACACACACCCCAGGCAAGGGGGATGGCATCTAGTTCCTTCTGGAAGGGGAGGGTAGAGAGGTGGAAATCAGTGTGGTGTGCTCAAGGCTGGGCTTGGATGGCCCGGCAGGTGGTCCTGGCTGGTGTGCTTGCTGGCTCCTGCGGTGAGTGAATGCACATAAAGCTCTGGCATTTGGGGCCTCTGACTCTCCTGGTCGGGAAGCCAGTGAGCATGTGACGAGCGCCTGTGCCTCTGCGGGACAATAGCAGCCAGCACGTGGCGCACACTCAGCACTTCGTGATTTCCTTTGTCACCTGGGGCGGGGTGTATTCTTGCATAGTACACAGTATCACCACCACCTTGTTTTACAGATGAACATAGCTAGCCGGTGGCCTGGCCAGGCCAGGGTTTGGCACAAGCATCCTGACCCCACAATGCAGGGCTGCAGTGGGAGAGACAGGAACAGAGAGGGAGGAGAGCTACTCTGTTCTGGACTGGGCTGGCCAGGAGCCCGTTCATCTATGCATCTATGCATCTATGCAGAGGTCTGGAGGATATCCGGTGGCTTGGGATCCAGTAGTTACAAGTACCTTCTGGGGATAGCGCTGTGGCAATGCAGGTGTAGCTACCCTCCTGTTTGGGATGTTTATGACATGGCCTATCAGTGAGCTGGTTCAAGTCCTGGCTGCTCCACTTCTGGTCCAGCTCCCTGGGAAAGCAGCAGAGGATGGTCCAGGTCCCAGGATCCCTGCCATCTGTGGGGAGCGGGCTGCTGAAGCCACTCCAGGATTGATAGGGGCTGTCTCAAGATGGCGGCTGGCCCAGGGCCAGGAGGCAGAGTTGGTCTCGCCAGCAGGTAAACAGGATGTCACAGGGATAGGCTAATGCCCTCGCTGTGATTACTGGCCTATCACGCAGCACCAAGTGGACCCACGGGGAGAAGTGATTGATGGAGAATGATATAAAAGTGGCCGGTCAAAGGATAGACGGACTGAGATGACGGACGACAGACGGACGGCGGACGGAGAAAGACGGGCCGAGGGAGAAGGAGGATGGGTGGGAGGAAGGGTGTCAGAAGAAGCAGGGGGGAAAGCTTAGACCGATGGGGACAGGAGCAGAGGAGAGAAGGTTTTAAATGCAGCCTCTTTTGGCGGTGAGGGGTCTGGTTGCGGTTCCGGCTTTTCCCAGACCCTCAAGAGTGTGTCTTGTCGTTTTAGTGTCACTGCTGCTGGTCCATGTGAGAGACCCAGATGGAGTTCCAGGTTCCTGACTGTAGCCTGGCCCAATTACGTCTCTTATGGCGGGGGAGTGAACCAGTGGATGGAAGCTCTCTCTGTAACTTTGCCCTTGAAATAATACCAATCATAAAGTCTGAAGAGCATAATTGAAAGTTCTTCCTTTCTGCCAGACCCTGCCTTTGCCTCTGAATGAGTTTACATTGAATACAGCTTTGGAGGGGTGCTGTGGTTGGGCTGTGAGTGTGGGTGTCCCCAGTGGTCACACGCTAAAGGTTCCACCCCTGAAGTCCTACATTAATGATTCTGAGAGGGCGGAAGCCGAGACCAGTTCTGACATTCAGAGGTAGGGCTCCGGGGCGTGACCATGGCAGATTAGGCTGTTGGGGTGGAGTCCTCAGGTCAGATCTGGAGAGGCACAGAGACAGCTGTGCACTCCTCTGGGCTGCCTGGGGACTCTGCCTGCAAGGATGGCCATCCCTGGGGGCCACTTAGGAGCCTGCACAGCTCTGAGCCAGCAGCTGCCTTCCTCCACTAGCTGCTTCCCTGGTGTATTTCACTGTCACAGGAAAAGCTGAGAAACACAGTGGGCAGCAAGCATCCAGCTTCATCCTCCACGGGCCTGGCTGAGCCCAAGTTCAAACTGAGGTAAGAGATGGTAACATAAGAGAAAGGAAAAGTCATATAGATTGCTTTTAAAAACTTACTGGAAAGGCCGGGAACGTGTGTGAGATTGCCCACCAGCTGGTTCACTCCCCAAATGTCCACAACAGCTTCTCAGCTTTGAATCCTTATCTCAGTGGGGGCAGGACAGACCCAGGAAGAAGGGTAAAGATATGTAGACCCAAAACACAGGGAACTCAGTCCAGGTTTCCCAGGAGTGGAAACTCCGTTGCTGCTGCTGCTGCTGCTGGGGTGGGGAGCCAGTTCTCAAAGCCAGATACCCTGAGTTGCATCTGAGCTATTTCTTCCAATGTAAGACCCTAAAGGTTTGTTTGCTTCTTTCTTTTTCCCTCCCTCCCTTCCTCCCTCCCTCCCTCATTCCCTCCCTTCCTCCTTCCCTCCTTCCCTCTCTCCCTTTCTTTTTCTCTCTTTCTTTTTGCCTACTTCCCTTCCTTATTCTACTTCTTTTTTATTTTTTGAAGATTTTTATCTATTTTTATTGGAAAGGCAGATGTACAGAGAGGAGGAGAGACAGAGAGGGAGATCTTCCATCCGATGATTCACTCCCCAAGTGGCTGCAACGGCCAGTGCTGCGCCGATCCGAAGCCGGAAGCCTGGAGCTCTTCCGGGTCTCCCACGCGGGTGCAGGGTCCCAAAGCTTTGGACTGTCCTCAACTGCTTTCCCAGGCCACAAGCAGGGAGCTGGATGGGAAGTGGAGCTGCCAGGAATAGAACCGGCGCCCATATGGGATCCTGGCATGTTCAAGGCAAGGACCTTAACCATTATGCTATCGCGCCAGGCCCTCCTCTTCTGCTTCTTAAAGATTTTTTTTTTTAAATTTTTGTTGGAAAGGCAAAGTTACAGAGAAGGAGAGACAGAGAGAAAGAACTTCCATACACTGCTTTACTCCCCAAATGGCCACAATGGTTGGATCCAACTTGATCTGAAGCCAGGAGACTCCCCTGGGTCTCCCACACAGATGCAGGATCCCAAGGCCTTGGGCCGTCCTCTGCTGCTCTCCCAGGCCACAAACAGGGAGCTGGATGGGAAGAGGAGCAGCTGGGACATGGACTGGTGCCCACATGGGATGTCAGTGCCTGAAAGACAAGAATTTAGCCACTGAGCCATTGCACCAGACCCTAAAATTTCTTTAAAACAAATTTCACAGAGCTGGGAGCCTTCTATGGTCACGGAAGACCCGAGAAACAGCTGGTTATTTCTGTACTGAACTGGACAAGGTGAGAAGCTACTGTAAGGAGTCAGACGGGATAGCAGGAGGTTAAGGTCTCTGGTCCCTGGTAAAGTTACCTTTTAAAATGTAACATCAGGGCCCAGCACAGTAGCCTAGTGGCTAAAGGTTTTGTCTTGTACACCCAGGATCACATGTGGGCACCGTTTCTAACCCCAGCAGCCCTGCTTCCTATCCAGCTTCCTGCCTGTGGCCTGGGAAAGCAGTCAAGGACAGCCCAAGGCCTTGGGAGATCCAGAAAAGGCTCCTGGCTTCTGACTTCAGGTTGACTCAGGTCTGGCCATTGTGGCCACCTGGGGAGTGAATCATTGGATGGAAGATCTTCTTCTTTGTCTCCCCTCTCTGTATATCTGCCTTTTCAATAAAAATATATAAATCTTGAAAAATATATAAAATAAAATGTAAAATCGTGCATTTCCCCATTTCTTACCTTTCCAAGAGTGTATTTTCCCCTTGAAGGAGAGCTGAGGACAGAATCGACGTGTCAGTACCGTTTCAGCATTCGCAGAACGCCAAGAGCAAGCCACCAGCCCCACCCTCCCGATGCCCTTCGGTTCTGGACAAGGTGCCCCCACCCTCCTGATGCCCTTCGGTTCTGGACAAGGTGCCCCCACCCTCCCGATGCCCTTTTGTTGTGGACAAGGTGCCCCCACCCTCCTGATGCCCTTTGGTTCTGGACAAGGTGCTACGTCGCTGCCCCTTGAATGAGTTTCTCTTTTCGTTTTGTCCTTTTGTCCCGTCTGACAGGGTATCTGAGACACCATCACCACTGTTTCTTGGGGACCTTTCCTTGGAGCCCCCTCCTGTCACTACAAGAGGGGTGTGAGTTCTCTTTCCTAAATAAATCTTGCTTTGCAAACTAGAGTTGTCTGCAGGAAAATTCTTCTTTCATGTAAGACAAGAAATGAGGCTGCTGCTGTGTTTCGTGTCAGATTCTGGGCAACATTACCACACCTTATCAGGGGAGGCTTGCAAGAAAGAAGGAGAGAAAGATCTTCCATTTGCTGGCTCACTCAGCAGGCAGCCTCAATGGCCAAAGCTGAGAGGATCCTCTGGGTCTCCCATATGGGCGCAGGGGCCCAAATCCTTGGACCATCCTCTGCTGCTTTCCTAGTCCATGAGCAGGGAGCTGAATGGGGGAAGTGGAGTAGCCAGGACACAAACCACAGCCCATATGGGATGCTGACGCTGCAAGGAAGAGGATTATTCTGTTGCACAGGTACCCCCGCCACCACTCCCCCAACCCCCGCCAAAGGAGTTGTTTTAGCAGTCAGATCGGAGTTTCCTTGCGACTGAACTTGAGCACAGGATTCTATCTCTTTTCTCTCTCTCTCATGATTGGAAAGTCAGATGTACAGAAAGATGTTCCATCCATTGGATCACTCCCCAAATGACTGCAACAGCTAGAACTGAGCCAGTCCAAAGCCAAGAGCTTCTTCCCACGAGGGTGCAGGGTCCCAGGGCTTTAGGCTGTCCTGGACTGCTTTCCCAGGCCACGTGCAGGGACTGGATGGCAAGCAGAGCGGCCAGGATAGGAACCGGCACCCATATGGGATCCCAGAGCAGGCAAGGTTTAGCGCTAGGCTACCACGCCGGGCCTCCATCTGTTTTTAAACCCAGAGTGCACTCGCAGGGGAGGGACGCTGGGGTAACTGCAATGTGGCACAGGCTGTGTCCACTGGGCCCTTTGGCACTGGGGCGGGGTGGAGGAAGGGGTGGGGCCCCGGGCGGCATCCAGCAGTACCCAGAGGCTGGGATGGGAGCGCTGGCGAGGCTCTCATTAGTCGGCCACTCGGGGAGGGGCCGAGCCAGGTCACGCCATTAAACCGGCTCTGGTCTCCGCGGCTGCCGCGTTACCTCCCTAGTGCGACAGGTGGGTGGAGCGGTGGTTTTCTGGGGGAATGACAGCGAAGGGAAGACGCTGCGGGCACCGCGCCCGGGCTCCGCTGACTGCCGGCCCGGAGCAAGTAAACAAGTTTGCGAACCTCCGGCACACAGCCGCTCTCCGCGGGCCGGGAGAAATCGTCCCCGTTCCCAGCACAGGGAGAGGTTGGCTGTTGTGGCGGACGGGGTGGGACGGTCCTGGTACGGGGTCCCCGCCTCCTGTTACTGACATAATGAGTCCCTCCTCCCCGTGTATCAGGTGTTTGCGCTGCGAGTTTACTGAGCCTCAACTTGAGTGTCCACGTCCGGCACGAAGATGCGCGCGCCCATCGTGAGTACCAGGCCTGGGACGGGTAGGGCGCGCGGGGATGGTGACCCGCAGCCTTGGAGCTTGGGTGTGTGGCCCGGGGCTGGTGCGGGACCGCCCAGCCCTCAGGTGTCATCTGTGGTGTCCTGGCCTTTGGGAGGCCGCCCTGAGGTCAGCGGAGGCAGGATCTGGGACAGTGGTACCAGCCTGGAGCTGCAGCTGCCCCAGGGTCTTCTCTCTGGGTCAGCTCTCCCAGGGTCAGCTGACTCAGCTCCTGGCCAGCCCCGCCTTTCCTCTTTTTGACCCGGTCGCGGCTCAGCACGCGGCCCGCAGCTAGCTGGGCAGGACCCGAGCAAGCAGAGTAACTTGGAGTTAGGTTGTGTGTTTTGATCAAGCACAGGTCCAGAAACGCTGGGAACCGTGCCAGGGGCGCTGAATGTGTCAGCGCTGTGTCATTGTCGCCATCCTTTCGGTCACATGGAGAGCTTCAGCCGGGTGGGTGACATGGTGTGTGTATCTGGCATATTTGACCCCCCCCCACTGGTCCCTTTTGTTCTAGCCCTCTCTCCCCCACGTGGCAAAACCCGCAGCCACAGTCATGCGATGGATAGTAAAAATGTCTGAGACATTAAAGCCTGGCAGGAGTCCACTGCCTTGAGCCTCAGCGGCTGCCTCCCCCCGGAGAGGGGGTGTCTGCCTTAGCTGGGAGCTGGATTTACGCCGTGAACCCAGGTGCTCCACGATGTGGGATGCAGGGGTCTGAACTGCCAGGTTCAATGCCTGTTTCATGGGAATGTGTTCTTGCATATGGGTTAGTCATCAGGACGAATAATTTTAATACTTAAGTTTCTGTGCTTGTACAAAGTTGCCTTTGACCTTGTTAGGCTCCATCTTCCTTGCATATTCATGTTGGGTACTGAATAGAGTTAGATTTCTCAACCCATCTTTGCCCACAGTTGGAGGAAGAAGTGTTTGTATCAATTTTGATTTTGAAAACTGCTGTTACATGAAGCAACAGTTCAGCAAAGCCTTGAGCCCTGGATTGCACTGACAGAAGTTTATTAAAATCCAATTTCATCATTCCAGATGTTACAACACGTTATGTAGTTTTAATTTTTAAAAAAATCAGTTCTAGCAGCTTCTAAATATTTCCAGATTCACAACCGTATCACTAAGACATCATCAGCAGAAAATCCACCTGAAGTATGTCTTCTTGCTTGGCAAAATCCCCCAAGTTTCCCTTCTGCTGAAAAAGTCAAAGCCATCGAAGTGACTGGGTCGTGTGTCAGGGACTGACTGTACAAAGGACATCTTCCATTTTAAGATGTAGAAGGTGCTGTTTTTTTTTTTTTTTTTTTTAAAAGGAACAGAAATAGCCTGCATGCCTAACGCACAGTTAAAGTACATAAAGAGAGCTTTGTGGCTGGCTCAAGTCTGGGCTGTGGCTCCCGCCCTCAGCTTCCTGCTGCTTCAGACCCTGGGGCCCTGTCATGCACCGGGGAGACCCCCAGATGGAGTTCTTGGCTCCCAGCTTTTGTCTGGTGCAGGTTCAGCTGTGGTGGGCATTTGGGGAGTAAATGAGTGGGTGACAATCTCTTCGTGTGCGTTTATTTCTGCCTTTCAAATAAATGACAGGAAAAATACATTTTAAAAATTTGCAAAAGAAAAAATGTGCTCTTTTGTCTAGAAACCATTGGACCTGGGTGACTGCAGCAATTAGAACTCAATCGGGGAGAGTGTGAACACCTGCCAGCACGTGGCAGTAGCCAGAAGCAGCCCGGCTTGGGCTGGGGTTTGTTGTTGCATCTAGGTTTTCCACAGTCAGCTGGTCCCTGTTTGTCCTTCTCCCCACTTGCTGTTCCCAGGGCACCTCCTGGGGAAGAAGCCACGTCCCCCTTGCGCTGGCTCCTTTCATGCACCCATGGTACCCACGATGTGGGCCGATCTGAGATGTCCCCTCGCCAGGGTTCCAGAGTGCCGCAGTGGATGGGTTGGGAGTTTGCCTTTTCTCCTGCTCCACCTCCCACCTTGGCCTCGCGCATCAGGAATTTGCTGGGCAACTACTGTGTGGGGTGGTTGGGAGATTGGAACTGGCTTCTCCCTGTCTGGGCTGCTTTGTTATCTTTTGAGCTTGCTGGGCCTTCTGGTTTGTCCCTGGACCCTTCTCAAGCAGCAGCGTGTGTGTGTGTTGAGGGGGTAGGGGGTTTGATGCTTGCTTGGGACTAGAACATGGAGGTGGCTCAGACAAACATTCTCCAACGTCCCAGAAACAGGGCTGTGCGGGGTGGGGTGGTGGAGCCCTTGGCTGGGGTGCCCCTAGCTCCCTGCAGGGAGTCCCTTCTCACATGCCTGCACTTCAGCCTGCTTTGTCATAAGTGCCCCCACTCTTCCCCCAGAGACTCTGAAGAGGAAGAAGCCAGCTTGGGGATCTTCACTTGGTAGGAGACGAGCCTGAGCGCTGTCTCTGGATGGGTCTCACAGCCCCTCAACCAGGTCTCAGGGGCAGGGGCTCTGGGCGAGCTCTCCAAATCCACTTTACCGGCTTCCCCTGACACGTGCTGGCTATAACCCTGACACCCATGGGCTGCTCCTGGCTGGGTGCTGAGCGCTTTCTGGGGATGTCCCTGGGGACCAGTCAATGCTGTCATCATCCGGGGACAGTGAGGTGGGACAAGGTTGGGGGCTGGCCCAGGCAGAGCCTGCACAGCTCAGTGTTACTGCTGGAAGTCACAGCCAGCTTGTCCTGGAAGCAGAGTGCTCAGGTTCCTGCGGTCCTTCATACAAACACACAAAACCCCCACACCCTGTGGAGACAGAGGGGGACAAGCAGGGGAGGACAGGGGCGGGGGCAGGGGTGGACAGAAATCTTCCTGAGTACCTTCCAATGAAAAGAAAATGCTCTTATAAAATATATATGTATGTATATATATATGTATATATATGTGTATATATATATATATATATATTTTTTTTTTTTGAGAGGCAGTGTGACAAGAGAGGATAAGACAGAAAGAGCTTCCCTGTGCTGGTTCACTGACCAAACTAGGAGCGAGGAGCTTCCCTGGAGGCGCAGGGGCCCAAGCTCTAGGGCTCATCTTCACTGGTGCGTTAGCAGGGAGCGTGATGGGAAGTGGAGCAGCTGGGACCCAAACCAGCACACTGCAGGCCGCGGCTGTAATGTGTTGTGCTACAATGCCAGCCGCTTTTTGTTGTGTGTTTCAGCCCTTCAGGTGAGAGCAGTTCTGAGTGTCCTCACTCCTCTCCCACTGCCCGCTTCCCCATCCTGTGCAATACCTGTGCTGGCGGTATTGGCAGGGAGTGAGACTGCCTTAGCTCGTCCCTCCTTGTGGGCGTGGGGAAGGGGCTGTCAGATACAAATAGGCTGGGCACTTTCTGGCTGGCCCTCGGCAGGTGACTGCTGCTCCCCCGCCTTGGTGTCCCCACCTGCAAGGTGAGGTGTGACAACCCATTGTGGTCTGACTGCTCAGCCCTACTCTTCCGTTCCCACTGCTCCTCTGGGGCTCTAACTGACCAATCACCTGGAAAATTTAACAAACAAAAGAACCTGCCAGGCTTGGGTTCTACCCCAGGGCCCCTGCTCTGGCCTAAGCCCAGGAGTGTCCTGAGGGTTCTGCTCTCTGCCCGCCCAGCTCCGAGATCCCTTAAGGCTGAAGCATTAAGTCCCTCAAGGCCTCCCTGAGCTCCTGCTCACGGGATCTGGGTGTTTCAGGTCTAGATCGGAATTCTTTCTCCACCACATGCATGCAACTTCCCATCTCTCCTGGGGCTGCCTCTTGCAAGTGGTCTTCGGTTCCTCTCCTCCTCTTTGCTTTTTAATTCACTGTTTTCCTCCCCAAATGACTGCAATGGATGGAACTGAGCTGTTCTGAAGCCAGGAGCAGGAGCTTCTTCCTGGTCAAACACAGAGATGCAGGGTCCCAAGGCTTTGGGCCATTCCTCTCCTGCTTTTCTAGGCCATAAGCAGGAAGCTGGATGGGAAATGGAGCACCTGGGACCCGAACTGGCACCAAATGGGACCCTGGCACTTGATGGGGGAGGATGAGCCAGTTGAGCCATTGCAATGGACCCTCCTATTCACTCCTGAACTGCTTTAGCCAGGCTGTGGTCATATGAACCACTGATGTTCCCGACCCCCAGCTACTCTTCTGGGCTCCAGGCTCCTGTATGCAGGTGCTTCTCTGTTTGGCTGCCTGGGGAACACACTTTGAACCCAGCTGTTCCTCAGCTGCTCCATGTGTGGCCAACCCACCTCAGCCTCCTGCTTGTGCAGGCCCCTCCTGGGAGCATCTGACTCCTATCCTCTGCAAACCCACAGCCAGGGTGTTGGCTGCCCCCTCAGGTCACCTGGAATCTGTGCCTTCTCCCCAGCCCCGCTCCCAGTCCATCTGAGCTGCACAGCATCTCCCCTAAGGGGTGTGCTACTTCTTTGTGCCTGCATATAATCTCAGCCAGAGAGACCTTAAAACTCCAAGTCAGACGAAGTCTACCATGCTCCAGACCCTGAGGGGTCCTGTCCGTCAAAGCCAAGGGCCTCCAAAGGGCCAGCAGGTGCTGCTGCCCCTACTGTGGCATCAGAGGGTGGCTTAACGCACTGTGCTGCAACGCCAGCCGTCATTCCGCGAACTTTTAAGGACTCCTTGTATCTTGGCAACATTTTTGTTTCCAAATATACTTATCTTCTGATTTAATTTTCCATGAGCTTTTGGAAGTACCCTTGTATAATCCATTTCCACTTACATATAGAAAATACATTTTAAGTGAACATGGAATGCCGTGTCTGCTTGCTCAGGCCACCTTGTGTCTTCCCCGTCAATCTGCCTTCCCCTTCTGACGGCCGTGCCTGGGCTGCAGGCTCATTTGTGTTGCTGGTCCTTACTGATGACTGTTGCGTCCCCCACCCGCTCCCTGCCACATCACCCACAGGAATCTTTGCAGGCCAGCAACAGCTCCTCCGTTTGCTTGCTAAGAAAAATGGCTGTTGTGCAGCTTTCTGTAAGCCTGCTTTTATGGGGGAGAGAAAGACTTTTTGTTCTGGAATCCCGTGGGCGCAGTCTCACGCTGCTGGCACTGCCTGTGCTGTGGGGGAGCGCTTGCAGGTCAAGTGCTGATGGGGGCCTGAGGTCTCCCCTGTGAGGAGACCCCCCAGACCCCAGCCTCCTCTCAGTCCTGAGCTGGGACAGCCTACAGCTGGAACCCTAGGCTGGTGCTGGTCCATTCACAGTGGAAGCTGGCTAACTGTTTCTGTAAAAGGGCAGCACCCTCTTTCTCCTCTCTGTAAATCTACCTTTCCAAGAAAAATAAATAAATGTTAAAAAAAAGGATGACACACCCAGTCCTAGAGGGCTCAGGAATATACACATAGCACAGCATGCCTGTGTCCTGGTACAACTCTGTGGACACTGAAAAATCAAATTTCATGCGACACCAAATGATCTCTCTCCGCCCCCCTTTTTTTCTTTTTCTTTTCTTTTTTTTTTTAAACTTTCCCATTATCTACTAAAAAAAAAAGTTGAAGCTGTTTTGAGGCTGCAGATGCAAGCAGACACGAGCTGTTAGGTCCCTGGGCTACTGTGTGTCTGCTTCTGACTTGAGAATGGAAGTTTGGGCTTTCTTGGTTTTGATTCAGCTGACTGTGTGTGTGTGTGTGTGTGTGTGTGTGTGAGAGAGAGAGAGAGAGAGAGAGAGAGACCAGGTAGCTCTGTGTGTGTGTGTGTGTGTGTGTGTGTGTGTGTGTGAGAGAGAGAGAGAGACCAGGTAGCTGCTTTCCCCCTCTGCCTTCTTTTCTGTTTAAAGATCTATTGATTTAGTCCAGATGTGAGGATGCAGTGCAGTGTGCATTTCTACTTCCAGATCAAAGATGGACTACTAATAAAACTGTTAGCTGTACCTTAACAATGGCTGGACTCTCTGCCTTTGTCCATGCCCGCAACGATGAACATGTGACTGTTTATGAAGAGCTATGCTATAGTAATAATATAGGTGGATTCTGTGGTGGGGAGGGGATTTGGGAAGGGATAGGGGAAATCCAAGGGCCTATGGAACTGTATCATAGAATGATGATAATAATTTCAAAACAAGTAAAAATAAAATAAAAATTTAAAAAATGTATTGATTTATACTTGAAAAGCAAAGTTACTGAGAAAGGAGATAGAAAAAGATATCATCTGTTGCTTTGTTTTCCAAGAAGACCCAACAGCCAGTGCTGGTTGGGCTTGAAGCTGGGAGCCAGGAGCTTCCTCTGGGCTCCCCAAGCGGATGCAGGGACCCAAGTGGGTCATCTTCTGCTTTCCCTGACCACCAGCAGGGAGCTGGCTGAAGAACTGAAGGACAGCACCTAGAACTTGAACTGGCGCCCAAATGGGATGTTGGAGCCACAGATAGAATTTCATATATATATATATATATATATATATTAGACTACTATATATAAATTTATATAAATAAAATTTATTTGAATACTAGAATTACACAGAATGAGCAAGAGAGAGAGAGACAGGCTGAAGCCAGAAGCCAGGAACTTCTTCCTGGTCTGTCGCATGGATGCAGGAACTCAAATACTTGGGCTATCCTCCACTGCTTTTTCCCAGGTGAATTAACAGGCAGGTGGGTTGAAGTGGAGACGCCAGGACTTGAATAGGTACCTAGCTGCTCCTCTGCAGTGCCAGCCCCCACAGATGAAATCTTAACTTGCTAAGCCACTTAGTTGTTTTTCTAGTAAGATCTCATGGTGGGATGGGGGTGGGTACCTAGACACTTCCTCCTGGCACCTGTCTTCCCACCGTGTGTGTGTGTGTGTGGGTGTGTGTGTGTGTGTTCCCTGTCTCACTGTCCTTCATTTCCGTCCCCCCAGTGGCCCCTGTGCTGTGGGCTTCGGGTGTGTCCTTTGGTGAGCGTGATGAGTCTCTTGTCTGTCCTGCTTCCCGTGAGGTGTGTGCTGGCTGGGTCAGTGGTCCTGAATTAATATTTTCAGTTACCTTTGATTACCTTGATGTTGTCTTTTCTTGTTTAAGCTGGCACATTGTTTTTGGGGTGGTGGGAGGACAGAGTCATCCTGTGGGTCTGGGTCACAGTGAGCCCCCAGGGTCTGGGCGCCTCAGGCCAAGGTGACCCGAGAAGTGTTCCTGAAGCCCAGGGTTTCTTCCAACCCTCTCCCTGTCTAATCAGAGAGATCTCCTGGCAGTCTTTCCCTTTGAGAATCCCTGAAGACCTGCCCAAACTCCAGGCAGTTTCCCCCCCTTTTTATCTGGGAAACATGGGATTCATAAATGTTGACCCTTGTCCATTGTGCTAAAATAGGTTCTCAGGAGGAACTGGGCATCATGTAATAACAATATGACTTGTCTGTAAACCTCCCATGGAAATATTTTCTCCCCTGCTATATCTGGTGCCTGTTTATAATTTTAATGTTGCTATGAAACAGCCAAAGACGGGCCCATTGGCCCTGCGTCAAAGGCATTGCAGAGCTCTGGTTGGCTCCTCCTACTGCCTGTCATTTTTACCCCCCCCCCCGGGGGGAGTCCTCCAGGCCCTGATTCTTGTCTCTGCAGTGGGCTTGGTGTGGGATGAAGGCAGTGCCTGTGAGAGTGGTGGACCAGAGGTCCCACCCCTGCCCACGCCTCTGTGGTGTGGGTCCTCCCTGTGGTTGGAGACTGAGTGAGGGAAAGTGGGCCGCCGCCAAGGGAGGGCTTTCTCGCTCATTAAGAAGACTCAAGGCGGGCCTGGACCAAGGGCGGGCCACCCTGGATTCTGGTTGTAGTCGAGGTGCCCCAGGCCCAGCACCCAGCACAGGGTGTGACAGTTTCTGTTGGTGACATTGAAGGATGGAAATGATTCAGATCTTTGAAGTTTCCTCAGCGCTGTGCCCTGTGCTCCCAGCAGCCGGGCCCCTCGGAGGCAGCACAGTCCTTGTCTCCCTTTGCCGGCTCGCACCTGCACACTCAGGCCCATGAGCACTCCACAGCCCTGGGCTCACACCTGTGCACTGGCTGCTTGTGCTCACCCTGGCTTGTTGGGCACACCTGCCTTTGGCCCTACACTGTTAGTTTTTATTGCCGCAAACCCAAAAGCCAGATGTAATAAATCACTCAAGGAGGTCTTTATCTCAGGGGCGGGAGGTAGCCTTGGGGCAGGGAGAAAGCGGAGAGCTGAGAGACCCGAGAGCACCCGGAGAGGCACCTTTATGGCCTGGAGGCGGGGTCAGGGATTGGCGGCTGCAGCTGTGAGGGAGGGAGGCGCCAGGGATAAATGCCTCAGGGGAGCACTCGGTTTAAACCTGCAGGTCACTAAGCTTACTTAGGCAGGTGGGCTTTAAGGGGGCCGAGACCTAAGAGATTTACTGTAGTGCTGGGTAAACAGGTATTCAAGGGGACCAAGGCCTGGCGCTGAGTCCTGGTTGGCGGGCTCAGTCTCAGGGTCACTGTTTTGAGGCGTTCCTCACACACACCTGCCCTCTCATCTGTAACTGCTGAAGCTGATGCCAATTCTCTGTCGTGGCCTGAGACCAGGTAGAGGAATGTCCTTAGGATGCCCTTCAGGTTAGCAGCCCCCAGTGGGCAGCTTAAGTCAAATTGCCCATGGCATTCACTTGCCCGTCAGTGTGTGTGTGGGGGAAGGTGGACCACTCTGCACGGCAGCAGCTCCGGCTTGAGCTATTCCGCCCTGCTGGGCTGTGCGGGGAGGTGGGGGGAGGGGGGGAGGGGGAGCAACCCCGCCAGCAGCTCCTCTGAATCCCTGCCCTGGTTCCTAGGGTTTCACGCTGTCTTTGACTGCCCTGTTCTTGCCTTTGCAGCCAGAGCCCAAGCTTGGAGACCTGATTGAGATTTTCCGCCCATTCTACCGACACTGGGCCATCTATGTTGGTGATGGATATGTGGTCCATTTGGCCCCACCAAGTAAGAGGGCCCTGGGGGTCCTGGTGGGTGGGCAGAGGAGAGGGATTGGTGACCCCAGGATGCTCCTGGCTCCCTGATTCAGTGTTACCAGTTTGGTGTGGGGTAGTGGTTTCCCAACTCTGCCCCTTGGGACCCCAGGTTGTTCTAGTAGGGGCTGAGGCGGGGGCATGCATAGGGCTGCCCTATGTTTAGGTACTGTGGCCTTGTTCAGGGCACCCACTTGGGCCTCCTGTTCGCTGTCGGGCAGCGATGGACTTGGTGCACAGGGCCGATAATCACACACATGGACCACTGACTGAAGGTTAATAGCCGAGATTTATTGGTAGTTTCAGGCTTTTGTGGACTGAGGGTCACATACGATGAGGGAGGAAGGCTGGGGAGTTCCCATAAGCCTAGCTATATAAATTCCATCAATTGTTTCCACACCCTTGCCTGGAGATAGCTCTGTTTTGTAAATTAGGCCTACAGATCCAATCACCTGTCCTCCCATGGTCTCCCATGTGGGTAGAGACCCCAAACTTGCGCCATCCTCTGCTGCTCTCCCAGGCCACTAGCAGGGAGCTGGATGGGAAGTGGAGCAGCCAGGATTTGAACCAGAGCTCTGACAGGGTGCCTGGATTGCAGCTGGTGGCTTAGCTCATGCCACCATGCCGGCCCCACCTTTGCTTCTTCATCTGAGGCTGAGAATACTGGGCGCAGAGAATGCTCCACCTTTTTCTGGAAGCTTTTTACGGAACTAGGGTTTTACATAGTGTAGCAAAAACTTTATCAGCAAAGCAAGCGTACATCCATCGGCCAGTTTCTCATGTTTGTGTGACCATGACCCAAATCAGGATCTAGAACATGTCTGTGGCCCGAGAGTCTCTTGCCCATTCTGCCCAGGTGACCGCTGCTCCAGCTTCTAGAACTCTGTGGAGCAGGAAACGCAGAGTCTGTGCTTTTGATTCTGGCTTCTTCCATGTCACATGACCTCCACGAGGGCCTGCTGTTTGTTGAGTCTTGGCTGTGTGTTGCCTTGGTGTGCAGACACCACAGGTGTCTTTCAGGTTGGCTCTGGGTTGGCTGCCTTGAACACAGCTGCTAACCCACGTCCTCCCTGTGTCCTTACAGAGAAACCAGAGGTATTCAGAGTAGATGCCATCTTCTCCACCCCCATCAACCCAGCCCCCTTTTCTTCTTTAAAATGCAGAAGGTGACCCTGCCCTTATTTAAAAAAAAAAAAAAAAAAAAGAGAGAGAGCCTAGTGAGTGGGGCCTGGGATGCTTCCTGCCCCCAGCCCTGTAAGTGGGGTCATTCCCAGTGACACAGAGACCTCCTGGTGACCACACGGACACCCCCCTGTCCTTGGGAACCCTCCGCAGAGCACGTCTGCTCACAGCCCCTTCTCAGTGGGAGGGTTGGGATTCATTCCGGTCCCCTCTGAGTTCCTGCTCCCCTATCAAGGCCAGCCGAAGACCTTCCAAGGCTCCACGAATCCGGAGGCCTTTATTTTGGCTCACCTACTTGGCTCTTGGTAGCTTTAATTTTTTTTTTTACAACTTTCAGAAAGTGATTTTGGCATCTACTGGTTCACTCCCTAAATACCCTCAACAGCTGGGACTGGGCCAGGCTGAAGCCAGGAGCCAGGAGCCCCCTCAGGGCTCCCCATGTGCTTGGCGGGGCACTGCAGCTCTGAGCAGCTGCCTCCCAGGGTGTGTACAGGCAGGAAGCTGAAGGGCAGTGGAAGAGCTAGGACCAGGCCCTCCTCTGGCTTCCCAAGCTGCTAGGCTAGCCAGCTGCTGCTCGGGATGCCGGTCCCTTTTGGTAGCTTTGATGTGAGTGTCTGCTGTTTACTTGTCTCCCAAGGGGTCCTTTTTCTTAGTCTCCTGAGGGCAGAAGGTGGGGGCGGGGCATCCCATGTCCTAAGTGGACGCAGGAGATCGCCTGGCGGCTCCCAGCCTCCAACTTGTGCAGTCTCCACGTGGGCGTCCCCTGAATGGAAGCCTGTAACCTGTGACGCCACCTAGCTGCTTGCGCCCAAAGCTGTAGCTATTCTTTTTTAAGATTTACTTTTACTTGAAAGGCAGATTTACAGAGAGGAGAGACAGATTTTTCTGTACACTGATACACACTCCAAATGGCTGCATTAACCAGAGCTGTTTCAATCTGAAGCCAGGCGCCAAGGAGCTTCCTCTGGGTCTCCCAGGTGGGTGCAGGGGTCCAGGGGCTTGGACCATCCTCCGCTGCTTTCCCAGGCCACAAGCTGGGAGCTGGTGCCTCTATGGAGGATTAGCCTGATATGCCACCGTGCTGGCCCCTGGGGTGTCATTCTTGATCTTGGTTGCTCTTTGTCTAATCCACCAGAAAATCCCGTTGGCTTTTGTTCTTTCAAGTTGACTGTGGATCTCACTGCTTTTTAGCATCCTTCACGGCAGCGCCCCCTGGTGTCCAGGGCCACTGTCTGCACCTGCTTTCATTGGCGCCCCTGACTGGTCTCCCTGCATCTTGCCTGCACAGGGCGGCTAGCACCCTGTTCTCAGGAGTAAACTGGGTCCTGCCACTCTGCTGAGAACTCCGTACCTGCAGAGAAAGCCTCCACGTCTGTGCTGTGGGCTGGGGGCACCGGGTGGCTGTCGCCCAGCACCATGCTTTCTCCTCTTCCCTTCTGCATCTCCAGATGTCATCCACGTGGTCGTCCGGCTGGCTCCCCATCCTCCCCAGCCCCAATCTTTCCGGAGGCCTTGGCTTTGCTGTTCTGCCCCCATCATCGTCTTCCATGTCAGTTTACTTCATTATCTCCATCGCATCCTTCAGGATCCCGGAATATCTTATGCTGTGTGTTTGCTCTTGGGCAGGAATGTGGGCTTCTCCGGGCAGGCATGTGTATAGTTCACACCACTTATCTCCAGCACGAGGCCCGGCACTCTGTGCCGCCTGGAGACAGCTGGCAAGGGTAGGCAGGGCCTTGGGTAGACAGGTGGACATGGTATGGAGGGCTAGTGATGCTCAAGACACTTTGTCCTGTGTCCACGCTTTGCAGGGACCCAGTGGCATGGCAGAGGCCAGGAGGACTGGTTGGCTACTGCATGCGTCATCGAGTGGGAAGGAAGCTTAGCAACAAACACAGTGGTAATAGCAGCTGGCACTTGCTGTCCCTGATTAGGGGAGGCGCCCTGTATGGCTGCCAGGAAAGAGGCAGAGAGGGAGGGCAAGAGTGAGAGAAAGCGAAAAGAGAGTGGGCAAGCAACTCCTATCCACCAATCATTTCCTAGATTCCTATAGCACTGTGTCCCAGGGTGGGGCCAAAGTTGGGGTGCAAGGAAGGCTGCCCAGGTATGCTGTGTGGGTGGCAGGGACCCAGTTACCTGAGCTCTCACTGTGGCCTCACAGAGTGTGCGCTGGAAGGAAGCCGCAGTCAGGAACGGAGCTGGGAGCCAAAGCCAGGCACTCCAACATGGGATGTGTGTGTGGGGTCTTAGCTGATGTCACAACTGCTAACCAATCGCCTGCCCCCAGTGGCT
This sequence comes from Ochotona princeps, assembly GCF_030435755.1. Lineage (NCBI taxonomy): Eukaryota > Metazoa > Chordata > Mammalia > Lagomorpha > Ochotonidae > Ochotona > Ochotona princeps. The sequence goes on from NC_080835.1 coordinate 6,337,863, forward strand.
GTTAGTCCTCACAGCTCCCTGTGCAGCGGGGATTGCCATGATCCCCGTTTTACCAGGAAGCAGGGCGCAGGGATGAGGGGCTGTCCAGGCTCACGGGGGGTAGGTGGCGTGAGTGACACTCCGCCCTCACAAGCTGGATCACTGATTCTGTGCTTATGTGCCTGGCCTGGCATTTCCTGGTTTGTCATAGCCATGTCTTTTCTGTGATTGTTTTCTTAATATTTCCTTTAAGAGGCTAATGTAATGAAGTAATGAGTTGGAAAGGAACTATAGGTTCCTGTGTTGATGTGTATTTTTGCAGCGATGTTGGTGGCTCAGCTAAGATCAGGGACCTGTGCAGACCCCTGAGGTGGTCAGGCATGGGGCTGGAGTCTCTGGTGGTGCCTGTGTGTGTTGTATCCCGGGGGAGGGGTGACTGGTGGACATGGAGGAGTGTTGGCTCTGCTCACATGGCCCAGGAACTGGTGCCACCTTGAGTTTTGATGCTTCTAGCAGTTTTGTAGCTCACCTTTGTCCTAGCCCTGTCACCTACCCCACACTCAGGGCTCTAGTAATGCACCCCGTCTCCCGTGAACCTCGGTGACCCCAGGCCTGTCATCACTGTCCTTAGCAGGTGCCAGACTCCTGCCCTTCTAAAATACCAGGAGGATGCCAAGGGTGAGAGCCTTGGCTTCCTTGGAGAGCCAAGCACGGCCGGCCCTGGAATCCCATCATTCCTTCCTGCCAAGGCTGGTCTCTGTCACATGGATGTCACAACAGTAGCCTGTCCTGTCCAGTGAAGCAGGGGCCTTAGGACCAGGCCTCAGTGATTCTTTTAAGATTTATGTCTTGGGACTGGAGCTGTGGTTAATCCTCTGCTTCTGACACTGGCATCCCATATGGATACTGGTCCAAGTCCTGGTTGCTCCACATCCCATCCAGCTCCCTGCTTGTGGCCTGGGGAAGCAGTAGATGATAGCCCAAAGCCTTGGGACCCTGGACCTGCATGGGGGACCTGGAAAGAAGTTGAAGATCTCCGTGTCTTCTGTCTATAATTCTGCTTTTAAAATCAAAGCAAATTTTAAAAAAAGATTTATCAAAAAGGCAGAGTGAGAGAGAAGGAGAGGCCGACACCTTCCATCTGCTGGTTCACTCTCCAGTGGCCTACCCAGCTAGCCTGGGCCATGACGCTGGCCCCTGATGGAGCTTCAAGGACACGGAACCTCTTCTTAGGATGCTTCTGGCCTCCTGGGCCCTGTTTTGCCCACCTGCCTGCCCACATCTTAGCCACCACATCCAACATGTGTGCTTACCCTGGCATGGTGCAGACTGGTTGCCTTGGGAGTGACGCCCACTCTGTGTGGGCAGCCTCTTCCCTTGCTGCCATCTTGGTCCTTGTGGTCGACCCCATATACTGTTCCCCTTCTCTGTAGGCCTCAGCTTTTTGCAGTCCAGGGGCTGCAGCCCTGTTGGAACCCTGTCCTCCCTGAAGGACAAGTGAGCATGTGGCTCGTGTCTGCCTCATCAAAAGGGCCACACAGGTGTTCTGGGATGCACTTTCTCCAGGTCACTCTAAATCAGGGGCCTTCTCCACCAACACCCAGAGACTCCAAGTGGCCTCTCCAAAGCCACACAGCCATGCTTCTGAGCCCTCTCTCCTGGCCCTTCCACATCTCATCCATCCTCTCCATCCCCTGGCTCTGAGCCCCCGTGGCTCCTGCCCAGGACTGATCCTTCTGTTTTTCCCATGGTTGTCCCACAGGTGAAATTGCAGGAGCAGGTGCAGCCAGCATTATGTCTGCCCTGACCGACAAGGCCGTGGTGAAGAAGCAGCTGCTGTATGACGTGGCCGGGACAGACAAGTACCAGGTCAATAACAAACACGATGACAAGTACAGCCCGCTGCCTCCCAGCAAGATCATCCAGCGGGCCGAGGAGCTGGTGGGCCAGGAGGTGCTGTACAAGCTGACCAGCGAGAACTGCGAGCACTTTGTGAATGAACTGCGCTATGGAGTTCCCCGCAGCGACCAGGTGTGTTCCCAGTGCCTGTCCCCTCACTGCTCTGGCAGCACCTGGGCATCAGTGTGAATGGAAGTGGAGCCATGCACAAATCATTGATGGGCACCTGTCCTGGCAGATGTGATGGGTGGAGAGGGTGGGGCAAGAGAGTGGAGCCAGGCAAGTCGGCCGCACAGGTCAGGATGGTTGGCAGGATGGACAGCCACGGTGGTCAGACTTGTTCCTAAGTGTTCCCAGGCTCCAGGACCCTGAGATGCCCACTTGCCACAAACCAGGGGGCAGTAATGGGTTCTATTATCCCCACTTGAAAGACTGGGAAACTGAGACTTGCAGAACTCATCACCTGCCTGTGACCATTCGTGTCATCCATCAGGACTGTGTTGAGTCTCCCTCCTCAGGGCTTCCTTCCCCTGTGGGTCACTGGCAACTGAGCACGGGTGGGATTTGGAATCAGGTGTGTTTGACATAGCCTCATTGTGCCCACATCCTCAGGTGAATCCTGGAAAGCCCAGGAATGTGGTGTTATTCTGAGACTTGGTTTGATTCTGGCCATGCTCTCTTCCTGGAATCTTCCTCCTTCCCGCGAGTGATGATGTTAAGATCTGTTGGGTTGTCTGCTCTCATTGAGTTTGTAAAATTGCTCAAACTGATCTCTTCTCCTTTGGGCACTGTGGTCGAGGGCTTGGACTCCCCAAGTCAGGCAGACCCTGGCTGGGTCTGGACTCTGCCTTTGGCCAGCTCTGTTGGTTAGCGTTTGATTCCCATAAGGAAAACACCCATGCAAACGACCTATGAAGGAATGAGATTTGTTTCGACCCAAGGTTTTGAAACTTCAGAGGTCAAGATGTAGGGGTTGCTGTTGGTTTGGCAGTCTGGTGAGGCCAGAAGATGGCCATGGTGAAGCATGAATGGAGGAGGGAGAGTGGCCAGACCCTACTGGGCTTTCATAACCAATCCATTCATGAGACCACCTCAGCTGGGCTCACCTCCCATGACCAAACACCTCCTACCAGGCCCATCTCCCAAGACTCCGTAATTGGATTAAGTTTCCACTAGTTGAACACTATCCAACCGTGACCTTGGGCTTGAGTTGGGTCATTTAGAAATAACTTGGGGTGACTCATTTGATCTTGGGAGATGTAGCTAAGCACAAATTATCACAGCAGTCCTGGAGGATTGCCATGTGGTTGGCGCAAGGGGGTTAGCTTCCCACACAGGCCCTCACGTCTCTCGGAAGGTCCCTATATCCTGCTGTGATGAGATGTTAGACATCTTCCAATCATCAGCCTCCCTTGTGTAACTCTTTCTGGATATGAATGTCAAATATGATTACCATGAGTCTCAGGTAGCAGGAGTCCATCTAAGTCATTAAGGGAAGGGCAGTGGCTACCCGTGTTTGGTCCCTGAGTTCAGTCTAGCTTGTTTCCCTGAGAGTTTGGGTATGTGACCTTTGGGGACAGTTCGGGGAGAGGGACTTTGTCAGCACCTGTGTCATGCCACGTCACAAAGGTGATGAAGGAGAGGATGGGTCTGGGACCACAACACCAGCGCATCTGTCTGGGAGGGGGCCCGTGACCTTCAGAATGTGGGTCACCCCTTTTCTAGTGTTCTGGAGATTCCTTCTGGCTCTCGCCCGTGTCCCTGTGGGTACCCTCTAGGGCTCACAGGTGTTCTTTCTTGGCTTGCGGACTTGTTTTGGGGGGAACTGCTGTCCATGCTGGTTTACGGAGAAATGGTTGGTCATTTCCGTCTTATCCTTGTGTTTGACTGACAGCTTGCCTGACTGTGGATTCCTAGGTTGGAATTAATTTTATTTTCCAGATATTTGAGATCATTGCCTCTTTGTTGTCTGGCCTTGGTGAATGAATCTGAAATTGTTCTCATTTCTAATCTGTTGGATGTGACCCACTTTCCTTTTCTAGAAGTCTATGGAATCCTCTCTTTTTCCTTAGTGTTCTTAAATTTCACTGTGAAAAGTTTTGCTTGCTTAGGTATTTGAAGGCAGAGAGATAGAGAGATAGAAATAGACATATCTTCCATGTGCTGGCTCATTCCTTAATCCCTGCCATGGCTGAGACGGGCTAGAGCCAAGCAAAGGGCTTGGAACTCAGTTTGGTCTTCCATGGTTCACCCTATCACTTGTGCTGTCATTGCTGCCAAGCTGGAATCTGGCTTAGTTAGGACTTGAATCCCGGCATGTCACGGAGGGACATGCCAGTCCTGTGCGAGTCTCTGTTGGGTCCTTAGAAATTTTGCTTCTTCTTTGACTCTGGTTAAGAGGACGTTGGCTGAGCCTGTTGTTGCACTGTTCTTAGTTTCCTCTCTTCTGGTTCCCATTTAGGTATCTAATAAAATAAGAAAACAAGCATTTACTGTTAGGCCTTGCTCCAGTTTTTCTTAAGGAATGAGAAGCGGCAGTATCATCATTGAGGAGAAGCTGTTGCAGGGGAATGCGCCTTCATTAGTGGTAGCACTGTGCTCATGGGTTCCCATTGGGTGAATACGTTCCACGTAGATTCTAACCCAAGCCTGAAGAGCACTGAGCTACTCTGAGGGATTCAGAATGCTATCGCGAATATCTGCTAGGTCCACAAACAAGGAAGGTTCTTCAGAAATTCATGCAACTATTAAAAGATGTTTATTTTAGTGCAAACAATTTATGAAATTCACTCGTAGCTTCTAAGGAATGCATTTTTTCTTTTTTTTAAAATTGTATTCTTGTTGACAATCTTTACATAGTTAATTACGGTAAAAAAAAAAGTTCAGGGGGTATAGGGAAGTGGGTAATAGTATTATGTCCATATTGTTTCCATCATGTATCTGAGGTAAAGGGGGATATTGAGGGAAGCCCACCCAGTTTCCCACCCACCCCAAGTTCCGGATGTGGGGCATGCTCTGAGATCCTTGCTCAGGTGGTTTTAATAGTTCTCCAGTTATGAATCGCTGCCAGTTTCACTCAATGAGGTCGTCCACTGATTGACACAGTCCATCATAGGGTCTTCATTTGCCCAGTATTTCTCTGCCAACATATAGCTGAGGTGGTTTATTGACTTGATCTGTCCTCTGTCTTTTCTTGGCTAGGGTTCTGAGTTCAGCAGTTCGATTGGGGAGATCTCCAAAGAAACTTTGAGGTATTCCCAGACCAGATTCTTGTATGTTCAAGCAAGCACAGGGCCCGGCACAGTCTGTCACCACGATCAGCTGGTGGTTTCAATTGCTGGGTTGGTTCTGTTTTCAGTCCCGACTTCGACTGGAACCAATGGGTGTTGCAGTCCAGTCTGGTTCTGCCCAGCATATACTCGGCCCTTACATCAACCAGTGAGAGCTGCAGCCTAGTTGGGGCGACCCACAATAACCCCCACCACGCCCGCCCCCTACCCTGGTTTGCCAGTATATATAGCAGACTAGTCCAGTCTGTCCCACATCCCATTTGGCTCTTGTACTTGTCAGTGGGTATTAAAGCTTAGTTCCTTCTAACCAACTCAACTATCCAGCCCTCATGGATGTTGTTGAGTGCCTCTCTGTCTAGCCACCCCAGCCCCCATCCTAGTTTTCATGCCCTCCCGTGGGAGTAGTGACCCAAGAGTGGGGAACCCACTATTTCCCTCCCAGGTCTCTCTCAGTCCCGGTTTATGCACTCTTTGGGTGGTTCTGTGGTTTGACTTGACAGAATTAGTCCCCAGTGCCAGCTTCTGCCAGTTGATGCTGCGGCTAAGCCCAAACATGGAATGCATTTTTTCATGAGCACTTTAAAGACCCCTCCTGCATTCCGGAAACTTCTCTTTGATTCCATTTTCCCAGAACTATCTGAGGTATCCTTGTGTATCTTAATTTTCTCAGTTTTGGTTATCCTTTCAGTAGTTATTAGTAGAATAAAGAATAAATGTATATCAGAAAAGAATTTTGTGTCAATGCAAAATAACAGCATAATTTAGAGAGCAACACATTTCCTTAGACACAAATAGCATTTAGAGTGATGAAATAAAATCCTTATTCTTTATCATCTTTTTACTATTTTTTTAAAGATTTATTTGTTTTTATTGGAAAGGTGGATATCCAGAGAGGAGAGACAGAGAGGAAGATCCTCTATCCGATGATTCACTCCCCAAGCGGCCGCAACAGCTGGTGCTGAGCCAATCCAAAGCCAGGAGCCTCTTCCGGGTCTCCCGCGCAGGTGCAGGGTCCCAAGGGTTTGGGCTGTCTTCGACTGCTTTCCCAGGCCACAAGCAGGGAGCTGGATGGGAAGTGGAGCTGCCGGGATTAGAACTGGTGCCCATATGGGATCCCGGCGCGTGCAAGGTGAGGACCTTAACCGCTACGCCATCACGCTGGGCCCATCTTTTTACTATTTTTGAAAGATTTATTTATTTTTATTAGGCAAATTTACAGAGAGAAGGAGAGACAGAAACAAAGATCTTCTCTCTGCTGGTTCACTTCCCAAATGGCCACAATGGCAGGAGCTGAGCTGATTTGAAGCCAGGAACCAGGAGCTTCCTCTGGGTCTCCCATGTGGGTGTAGGATCTCATTTGGGCCATCCTCTGCTGCTTTCTCAGGCCATAATCAGGAAACTGGGTGGGAAATTGAGCAGCTGTGGCACAAAACAGCAACCACATGGGATCCTGGTGCTTGCTAAAGGAGGATTAGCCAATTGAGTCATTGCATCTGGCACTATTATTTATTTTAAATATGGTTTATTTAAATGGGGGAGGGTGTGAGAGAGAGAAAGAGATATCTTCAGGTCATTGATTTACTCCTCAAATAGCCACAACAGCCAGGTGTGGCCCAGGATGAAGCCAAGCAATCAGGAACTCCATCTGGGTCTCCTACATGGGTGATAGTGACCCGAGTCCTTGGGTCATATTCTACTGCTTTGCCAGGATGCATTAGCAGGAACCTGGATCAGAAGTGGAGCAGTCAGGACATAAACCGTATGGGCTGCCAGAATCACAATCCGAAACCGAACCCTCTGCTCGGTGATGCTGCTGCCTCCCTCCCAGCTCTTGACGTGGACAGCCAAGGAATCTTTTCTACCATGTGTTCCTTTTGGAAGTAAGAATTTGACTCTTCTTTGAAAAGTGAAACACTATGAATTGGACATATCGCACTTTGGTTTCTGTGGCTTTCATGCTATATACTCACCAATTCCACTGACAGAGGCAAAATGGTGATGAGACAGCCTGAACAATACCACTCTGAACAATGCTACTCGCCTCATTGCGTCCTACAAAACCAACAGACAGACCATCTATTGCGTTTCAAAGATTCTTCCAAAGGCAGGACCTTCCTCCAGGTTTCCCACATGGGTGCAGGGCCCCAAGGACCTGTGCCATACTCTTCTGCTTTCCCAGTCCAGAGCAGGGAGCTGGATGGGAAGTGGAGCAACTGGGACATGAACCAGCACCCATATGGGATCCCAGCATTTGCAGATGGAGCCAATTAGCCATTGCACTGGACCCTCTATTTTTTTTTAAGACTTATTTTATTTGAAAGTAGATTTCCAGAGAGAAGGAGGGACAGAGAGAAAGATCTTCCTTCTGCTGGTTCATTTTTCCAAAAGGCCACATTGGCTGGAGCTGAGACAACCAGGGGCCATGAGTCAGAGTCAGGAACTGGCCCCCAAAGATTCATTTTTATGAGTTGGTTAGGATGAGGATGATCAACCTCAGCACCATTGACATTTTGGGTCAGATGATTTGTCACTGTTGTGCCCTGCCATGTGCCTTGGGGAAGGTTGAGTACCCCTCAACACTGCCAGGTATAGGAGCCCAAAATTCCTCTTCACTTGGCCAACCCATCCCATCTGAGAGCTGCTGGCCAAGATGGGTAAGATGCCAATGTGAGCTGTGAGCAGTTACACTGAGTTAGCAGTGTCTGGGCAGCTCCGCAATGCTTTCCAGCTATCACAGGGGCTGGTGCTGTGATGCAGTAAGCTAATTCTCCACCTGTAAGTGCTGGCATCCCATATGGGCGCCAGTTCACGTCCTGGCTGCTCCACTTCCCATCCAGCTCCCTGGATGGAGTTTTGGACTCACGGCTTCTGACCTGGCACAACTCCCAGCTGTTGTGGCCATTTGGGGAGTGACCTAGCAGATGGAAAATTTATTTCTTGTTCTCTCTCTGTAAAATATGTCTTTTAAGTAAAATAGTAAAGATGTGCCCAATGGTAACATACAAATGACACAAATCTGGATAAACAGAGGGTATTATTTTGAAATGACTACAAATGAAACCTGATTCCTATACAAATATTTTGTGACCCAGCACAGTCTAAGTGCAGTTGCTTTCAGGGTAAGTCTGAACTTCCGCTTGCCATTAACCTACTTAGAACAGTGGTGAGAGGGAAAGTACAGTTTTAGCTCAGAAATGGCTCAGGAGTCAGACATGTGCTGTGTGGTTCACACAGCACCACATGTAGCCCGCTAGAATTCAGCTGCTTTGGAAAAACCTGATTTCTTTACCATTTCTCCCTCTCAAATTATTTATTTTTATTTGAATAACAGATATACATAGTGAGAAGGAGAGACACACAGAGAGAGGTTTTCATCCACTGATTCACTCCCCAAAAAGCTGCAACAGCCAGAGCTGGGCTGGTCCAAAGCCAGGAGCCAGGAGCTTCTTCTGGGTCTCATCATGTGGGCGCAGGTTCCCAAGGCTTTGGGCTGTCCTCTCCTGCTTTCCCAGGCCATAAGCAGGAAGCTGGATGGGAAGTGGAGCAGCCAGGACTCAAAGTGGCACTCATATGAGATTCCAGTGTTGCAAGTGGAGGACTAAAATGCTGTGCTGTGGCTCAGGCCCTCAGGTTTTTTAGAATTTCTATGAAAGGGCACTTTCTTTCTTTGTTAGTATTCTGATTTTAGATGCGTGACACACATTCAGGAGCCTGTTCACATGATGTGGACACAGGTTTTCTCCTGTGTCCACAGGAGGGAACAGGGAGGGGTCTGCTCCTTGCTGACAAACTACATCAGCACTGGGGGATGGGAGATGGTTCTTTGATGATGACTTAGACCCCGATGCAGATAAGAGTGCTCCAAGGATGTTACTTGGTGTTTGTTTTTTAATTAATTAATTTTTTTGTTGGAAAGTTAGATTTACAGAGAGGAGGGAAGACATAAAGATCTTCCATCTGCTGGTTTACTTCCCAAGTAGCCTCAATGGATGGAGCTGAGTCGATTTAAAGCCAGGAGCCAGGAGCTTCTTCCAGATCGCCCATGTGGGTGCAGGGTCCCAAGGCTTTGAGCTATCCTCTATTGCTTTCCCAGGCCACAAGCAGGGAGCTGGATGGGAAGTGGAGCAACCGGGATATGAATTGGTGCCCACATGGGATCCCGGTGCATTTAAGGCGAGGACTTTAGCCACTAGGCTACCACATGTGGTCCACTTGAGTGGTTTTGATAGTTCTGAGAAGTTGTTGCTTTCATTGCTCCAGAGTTGACAGAATCTTTCCAAGGTCTATGGGTTGACAAAGTGCGTCTGGACATGCTGCCCGCTCAACACTATGCACAGAGCGTGACCACAGGCAGCTTGTCTCCCTCAACAAAGCGTGTGTAGTGGTGGACCTGCTGCATCAGCATTTGCCCTCCCCTGGTGAGGTTCTGAAAGAGCTGGGGGCATGGTGTTCCTGCTCTGTGACATGGTGACACAGCACTCCACACAGTGAGTGGTCTTATGCAGGTTAACCCACTGGAATCATGGCTGCTGCTGCACCATGCCTCATTATCTGGCTGGAAGAGGAAGATACGCTTATTCGTTCATTCACTCAGCGTTTGAGAGGGAGAGAGGGCAAGAGCGAGGGAGTGCTCCCTTCTCTTCTATAACAGCGAGGCCAGGCCGAAGCCAGGAGCTGTAAGTCCAGGACATGTCTGCCCAAGGATGGCAGGGCCTTGACCACTTGAGCCATCCCTGGCTGCCTTCCTGGGCGTGCACTAGCAGGCATACAGAGTAGGGGATCACAGATGGGACACATGACGCAGCTAACTGCAAAGCTAAGGAGGACAGGTGAAAGCAGGATGACCGTCCAGCCTCGGGTGGGAGGCGTCATCCCGCATTTTGTCCTCATAAGTTTTGCTAGCTAAGAATGACAGTGCTGACCACCTGTGCTGGTGGCTACACTGACCACCTGGCAGCCCAGATGAGCCTGGGCAGTGCCTTTGTGGGTAAACTAAAACACCCATCGAAGGCAGGCCTGTAGGCTGTATGTGTTGGTCAGCCAGGATGTTTGGCAGCTTTCAGCTCAGAGTAGCAAGGATGGTGTTGATCATGTCATGTGGGGATGTGGATTTTGGATCTTTTTTTTTCTAAGATTTATTTATTTATTTTTATTTGAAAGGCAGAGACAGAGAGAGTTCTTCTGTCTGCTGGTTCACTCCCCAAATGGCCACAACAGCCAGAGCTAGGCTGGTCCGAAGTTGGCAGCTTCTTCTAGATGTCTCCCATGGCTGCAGAGGCCCAAGCACTTGAGCCATCCTCTGCTGCTTTCCCAGGCCATAAGTAGGGAGCTGGATCAGAAGTGCAGCAGCTGGAACACGAACTGTTGCATATGGAATGCTGGTGTTGTAGATGGAGGATTAGTGTGCTATGCTACCTCACCAGCCCTAGATTTTGGTTCTTATGCCTCCATTTTCATTCTTTCTCTCTATTGCTTTTTTGTTTACTTTTAAATAAACTGTCTTAGTCTTCCTGGAATACAAGCATGACTAAGAATCTTTCTCTTCATTGCCTTTGAGTTTGCTGAAATGCCTGGCTTGATTTTAGGGTGAGATATATTAATTTTTTTTATAATCTATTTTATTGTGTTGTTGTTGACAATCTTTACATAGTTAATTACAGTTAAAGAAAGAAAAAGAAAAAAAAAGGTTCAGGGGAATAGGGAAGTGGGTAATACTATTATGTCCATATTGTTTCCATCTTGTATCTGAGGTAAAGGGGGATATTGAGGGGGAAGCCCCACCCGGTTTCCCGCCCACCCCGAGTCCCGGATGTGGGGCATGCTTTGAGATATGTGCTCGAGTGGTGTTAATAGTTCTCCAGTTATGAATCGCTGCCAGTTTTGCTCAATGAGGTCGTCCACTGATTGATATGGTCCATCATAAAGTCTCCGTTTGCCCCATTTTTTGCTGCCAACATATAGCTGAGGTGAATGATTGATCTGCTCTGTCTTCTGTCTTTTCTTGGTTAGAGTTCTGAGTCCAGCAGTTCGATTGGGGAGATCTCCAAAGAAACTTTGAGGTATTCCCAGACTAGTTTCTTGTATGTTCTAGCAAGCACAGGGCCCGGCACAGTCCATCACCACGATCAGCTGGTGGTTGCAATTGCTGGGTTGGTTCTGTTTTCAGTCCTGAGTTGCACTGGAACCAATGGGTGTTGCAGTCCAGTCTGGTTCTGCCCAGCACGTACTCGGCCCTCACACTAACCAGTGGGAGCTGCAGCCTAGTCGGGGCGACCCACGATAACCCACACCAGGCCCGCCCCCTACCCTGGTTTGCCAGTATGTGTAGCAGAAGACCAGTCTGTCCCCCATCCCATTTGGCTCTGGCACTTGTCAATGGATATTAAAGCTTAGTTCTATCTAACCAACTCAACCATCCAGCCCTCACGGGTGTTGTTTAGTGCCTCTCTATCTAGCCATCCCAGCCCCCATCCTAGTTTTCATGCCCTCCAGATATATTAATTTTTAAAGCATTATTTATTTGAGATGAGAGAGAGCAAGAAAAAGGGAGAGAGAGAGAGAGCGAGAGAGCGAGAGAACGAGCACCTCCACCTGTTGGCTCACTCCCCAAATGCCTGCCATGGCTAGCGCTGGGCCAGGCTGGACCTGGGAGCTGGGAGCTGGACACTGGATTCAGGACTCCTGTGTGGGTGGCAGGCTGGAGCCCTCACTGCTGTGTTCAGTGTCTGCACTAGCAGGAAGCCGGAACCCACAGCCAGAGCTGGAGATGTAACCCAGGCACTCCAGGGCGGGACCCAGGCATCCTAACTGATGGCTCAGCCACTGAGCAAATAGCCCTTGTCCAGGACGGGAGTTTCTGATTCATGACCAGTGCGGTTTTGCTGATTTGGGGCTTGGTCCTTTTACTGGGAACAGTTGTTATGAACTGAGGAGGGGTCCATCACTCTGTCACAGGAGCTGATAGGCCTGGGATCGGGCCCTGGACCATTCCAGAAAGAGGAAGAAGCTGAGCTCTCCGCCGCTGTGGCTGCTGTGTGTCACTGCTACTCATTTTCAGGGTTGCTGCTGCGCCTGACCCGACATATGGGTCTGAGACAATGGCTGACAGCACCTGGCGGTGACAACTGGGAAGGCAGGTGGGGGCAGGCCATGGGCTGCTGTGTAAGTCAGCTTGTTGACGCTGAACTGAGGCACCCGGGAGGGGCTTCTGAGGAAGCAGGAAGGTTTACTACGGCTTCTAGTTTGAAGTTCGCAGCCATCATCGGGGGACCCTATTGGCTCAGGCTGGTGAGGACAGAGGAGATAACAGGGATGATTGCATGGTGAGCCAGCAGAGAGAGAGGAGAGAGAAAGAGAGAGAAACATGGTTGCTCATGTAGCTAATCTGGTAAGAACTGCCTTCCAAAGACAAACTTCTAGTTTCCTAAAGGCTTCCCACATGCTGCCCTCTTAGATGTGGTAATTAAATCAAGTGTCCACCTTAGCCATTGATAAGATTCAGCTGTTAATATTAATCCATTGACCACTAATACACAATGTTGGGCTTAAATGTCTGCCTGAGTTTGGGCGGTGAGGGGCAAAATCCTGTTCAGGGGGCAGGTGTTGTGGTGTGGTGGGTTAAGTACCACTTGGAATGCTTGAGTCTGGCCACCTTGCTTCCAGTCCAGCTTCCTGCTAATGTGCCTGCAGAGGCAGCAGTGGTGGCCCAAATTCTTGGGTCCCTGCCGGCCGTGTGGGAGAGCCCGATGGAGTTCCTGGCTCATGGCATAGGAATGGCTCACACTTGGCTGTATAGGTATTTCGGGAGTGAATCAATAGATGGAAGATTCTTTCTCTGTCTCTCTCCTCCATGTTTTGAAAATTCTGTTCAAACTTTAAGAGGTACAGAGAGGCCTTCTAGCCAAAGTACAGATTAGGGGAGCTGAGTTCTGTGTGGGGAACGGTGCCTCAACTTTGGGGTATGCCCAGTGCCACTCATGCTGACACTTGTACGTGCTGGATCTGGGGCTCTTCATGCTGCTGGGGCCGAGGTCGTGCCTGCTGGCCTTCACTGAGGTCGCAGACTGCCAGGGAGGCCTTCAGGTTGGACGGGAGCAGGTCTGGTGTCCATTGCAACACTTGACTGTAAGGAACGGGTACTTGAGCTGAAAGAACACCCAGGTCTAGTGTGATGACTGAAAACTCAGTGGCCACAGCAGACATGTCCCTGTAGTATGGGACGCCCACAGCGGTGCCGGCCACATGTTTGGGGACCTAACATGGACCAGCTTCAGGGTCAGAAGCCATAGGGAAACAGGGCTGTTTTAAACAAAGCAGAGGATGGAGCAGCGCTCTCTTTGCGTGGTCTTCTGATTTTTCTGGTTTTATCTGAAAGGCAGAGACAAAGAAAAAGACAGGCAGAGATCTTCCACCCACTGGCTCACTCACCAAATGCCTGGAACAGCCGGGTTGGGCTCGCTGGAAGCCAGGAGCCCAGACCCTGTTAGTCGGCTGCTCATGACCGCTGTCTGCCCCGCCGCCTCATTGTCTCAGCGCAATTCCGTATCACACATTATAATTACATCAGTCCTTGATGTTTGATGTATATCTACACAGATTTTACTCACACCTGGGCATTGTGGTGTATTGGGACAGCTGCCTTTTAGTTTTGCCTGTGGGTTCTTTTTCCTTGATGACAATGAGTGCTTTTCATCGCTTGATTTTCTTTGTACCTCTTGTCACGTCTCCCCACACTGCCTCATGAGCCAACAAGGGAAATCATTTCAAGTGATCTACTGGTTCTTTATCTTTTATCAAAATTCATTTTTGTAGACAGGGGGCAGAGGGAGGAGAGAGAGGAGAGATACATCAATCTTCTCTCTGTTGGTTTGCTCCCCAGAAGGCCAGGGCAGGGGCAGGATCAGCCAGGACTCTGAAACTCCATCTGAGTCTCCCAAAGGAACGGCAGGGTCCCAGCCACTTGGGCCATGGCCTGCTGCTCTCCCAGGTGCATTTGCAGGGAGCTGGATTGGAAGTGTGGCAGCTGACACCCAAACCAGTGCTTCTACCAGACGCTGGCCCCCTGTGCCACAGTGCCAGTCTGGATCTGCTGTTTGTTGTGTTTTCCGTGGACACAGCCATCCCAGAGTTCTGTCCATGCTGGTTGCTTCTCGGCCCAGGTCTTCCCTTTGGGGTTTTTCTTTCTTAGGTAGCATTTTCTGGTCCCCCAACCTCTTGTTTTGCTGTTGCCCTTACTGGGGCAGATGTCACCTCTGGAAGTTAGTTCAGGTCTGGAAGACAGCACAGTGGGAGAGGACAAAGCCATGACAGTCCTCAGGGGGCCAGGCTCTGGAGCCACCAGGCTGTCATCTGTACTGGGTCATGTCTCAGCTTCCTCTTGAGGCTGCAAACAATCACTACATACTGCGTGACTCAAAATCGCATAAGCTCCAGAACAGTTAGATTTCTGTTCTGGAGGCAAATGGGTCTCACCGGACTCAGCTGCTGGTGAGACTTTTCTAGACCTTTCTAGAAGCTCTCAGGGAGAAGCTGCTTTCTTGCCATTTTAAATTTCCAGCAGCTGCTGGCATCCCTTGGCTAATGCTCCCTCCCATCTTTCAAAACCAGCAATGGATGATTGCATCCTTCACCCTTTAGCATCCTTGTGATACTAGCCTTTCGTTAAAGTAATTTTACCCTTTTTTTATAGAAAAATTTTAATTTGAAAGGTAGAGATATACAGAAAGAGATCTGGTTGGAAGTTCTCAAATGGCCATAAAAGCCAGTGTTGGGTCAGCCGGCACCAAGAACCAAGAGTTTCTGGCCTCCCATGTGGATGGAGAGGCCCAAGCTCTTGGGCGATCTTCCACTTGTTTGTCGTGTGCATCCAGGGGGCTGGATCAGAAGCAGGACCAGCACTCACGTGGGATGCCAGCATTGCAGGCAGTGGCTTACTTCATTACACCCCAATGCCAACACCTTGCCTGCTGACTTCTGTCTTTTAAGGAACTTTGTGATTATATTGGCCCCAGCTGTGCTAGCTAGGATCTCCTCCCTATTTTAAGGATGACTTAATTAGCAACGTTGAGTCAACCTGCATCCTTAATTCCTCCTTGCCCCTGGCCTAGTGCCATCTGGCCATGCTCTTGCCTCTCGGTCACTCTCTCTGTTTGGTAACGAGCTGTCCTCAGACTGACTCTCACTGCCGTGGCTGTGGAAATGCCTTTCTAGTCTGTCTCATTCTGGAACACCCATCCTCTGTATCCTGTGTCTTCGCTGTTTTGGTGGAACTTCCTTCACGGTGTCTTGAAAATGGAGGCCGGTGAAGTACGCTGTTGGAGATCTTGTGTCTTTGGGTTATTTTAAATGTTCCTCTCTCACTTGATTCGAGAGGTTGAGAGTAGAATCCTAGTTTGGAAATAGGTTTACTGCAGAATTTTGGGGGCATCACTCCTGAATCCTCTTGCTTTCTGTGTGATTTTGGAGAAATCTGGGGTCATTATGATTCCTGACCTTTCCACTGTTGCTCAAAATGTTGCGGTACCTTTTTTTTTTAACGCCATGTTCTAAAATTTCGTGGTGCTGTGTTGGATGTATGTCTGCTTGTATCCAGTAAGATAGACCTCAGAATAACATTTCAATGTGAAAATATACATGGTTAGGCTCTGTTAAGTCTTCATGCATCATTTCTCCTTTGAGTCTTCTTATTGTTTCCCTTTGTAGAATGTCTGTTTTGCAAAACTGGACTTTTTTCTTGTTTGAAAGGTGGAGAGTCAAGCAGAGATCTTCCTTCTAGTGGTTTGCTCCCCACATGTGTGCAACAGCTGGGGCTGGAGTCAGGAACTAGCCCTGTTCTCTCATGTGGGCACTGGAGCCTAAGTACCTGAGCCATCATCTTTTGCTTCCTAGGGTGTGCCTATAAGGATTCTGGGTCTAGTCCCTACCATTTCATCTCTGGTTTTTTGGATTTTTTTTTTCTATAGAGTTTGTCATTTCTATACTAAGTTTATTTTCTGTGGACCGTTTCTGCTTTCCCAACTTTAAGTTGTTTTCACGGTACCAAGTTCCTATTCACTGCAGTGTGTTCTCTTATTCTCCACTGGCAGTTTTCCAACAGTTGCTTTCTTTCCTGGAGACGGTTTCTGTTTCTCTGGGCAGTTTTTTTCCCGTTGGCTCTGCAGCCTGTTTCTTTTGTTTTGGCTTTTGTTTTTCTAATCTTCACTTTTACAGGTCTGCTTCTGAGGCTTGCGTCTTGGCTGCAGTTCATGGTTAAGGGTGAGAGGCTTGCTTCTGATAGGAGCTCTGAGAGAGTGGAGTGGGCCTCACCATGTGCCAATGCGAGGTGGTCTGGGTGGGCTCTAAGGAGTCCTGGTACTGGACTCTTCTGTGGTTTCTACTCGGGCTGCTCAGATTACTTGGAGGTCTCCCAAACTCTTGCGTGGGAAGTGAATTCCTGGAGGTGCTGAGGGACAGGTGGCCTGGGAGCCTCCCATGCTTATGTTACTGACACAAGGATCTGCCAACTCTAAAGCCAGCACATGTCAGATGAGAGAGGTGACGCGAGGAATCAGATTATTCAAGAGGCTGGCCACTTGAGGAGACGGTGGGCTTTTTGTCACAAAATCCAAAATCTCAGATTCTCAAGTTTTCAGAACTTTTTAAAGGAGAAAGGGAGGGAAGAAAGTGAGGGTAGTAGCTTCTTTGGCTGTGGGCAGGCGGTCAGTCCTGATGAGCATCCTGAAACTGGCCAGGTGTGGTCGGTGACCTTGAGCTTGACCACTTACACAGCAGGATGAAGTCCTGCAGTCTTAGCTTGCCTCAGGTCACTATATATATAAATATATATTTATAATTGGAAACTCAGATATGCAGACAGGAGGAGAAACAGAGAATTCTTTTTTTTTTTTTTTAAGATATACTTTATTTATTTGAAAACAGAAAGAGAGAGAGCTCTACCTACCATCCACTGCTTCACTCCCCAAATGGCCGCCAACAGCCAGGCTAAGTTAAACAAGTCTGATCAGTTTGGAGATTGCTGTTAGCTATTTTTAAGCTATCTGTAATGTAACTGAGTCATTGCAGTTAGGGTTGCATTTACAGCATCTGTTCCTTGTTTGTGTTGTGATACGTCACAATATATCAGTTCTTTCCTGACATCGAGCACCTCCACCCTCTTACCCCCAGGGAATAAATGTTCTCATGTCCATTGGGGTCAAGGTCCAAGGTCATAATGAAACCTCTGTCTTTCTGTGCCCCTGTTTCCAATTGCACATGGGGTTGTAGAATTAGTGTCCTCCAAAGCTTTGCTGCTGGGGCCTTAGGGTTTGGTGTTATTTGTGTCAATATGGAATTATGCCTAAAACAAATGCCTTAAAAAAAACACACACACACACATTTAGTTGGGTATCAGGAGAGAGTAGTCTTTTTTTTTTTTAATAAGGCTGAGAGACCCTTACTTTATTTTTCCTTTTAATATTTATGTATTTAAAAGGCAGAGTAACAGAGAGGGAGGGAGGAGGAGTTGGAGAGAGAGACAGAGACAGAGGGAGAGAATCCTCAACCATTGGTTCACTTCCCAGATGGCTACAACAGCCAGATCTGGGGCAGGCTGAAGCCAGGAGATAGGAGTTTCATCTGGGTCACCCACGAATGTGGCAGGGACCCAAGCACTAGGCACTTGAGCCATCTTCTGCTGCCTTCCCAGGCGCATGAGCAACAAGCAACAGTAGCTGGGGCTTGAACTGGCTCTGATACCAAGTCAGCATGGCCACCCTGTTGGCCCCAGGAGGCATAGCTGGCTTTTTACTAGAGATTGTTAACTTCTCTAGTAATTTCTTTATAAAGCTAAAAGCAAGATAAATCAGATATTCAGATAATTTTGAGGATAATAGTGTTGAGTCATGGAAGAATGTAAAGGGCATGCCTTGCCTGAGCATTTATAAGCTGTTAGCAGTGTCACAGGGTACGTGAAGTCTCTTGCCTTCAGACCCACGTCAGTTCCTGGCAAAATCCCATTCTGACCTTCCCATCCCTGGTGAGCCCTGAGGCTGTTGGGGAGGCCTGAGGGGAGGCGAGGCTGCCCTGTTTTCGGAGTCCTGATTGTGCCTGACTCACCCTCTTGTCTGTTGCAGGTCCGGGATGTGGTCATGGCCGCGGGCATCGCAGGAGTGGGCTTGGCAGCCATGGGCTTGATCGGGGTCATGTTTTCAAGAAACAAGAGACAAAAGCAATAAGCTGGAATGACTGTCCCATCAGCAATGCCTTTATACGTGGGCGGGGGGGGGGGGGGGAGCTTGTTTTGCAGGAGTTCAGGGCTTAGTTTGTGGATTTCATTCTGCTTTTATACAAGGCTTATTTTCCCAGAATAAAGCACCCAAGGGAGGGGTGTTATTGGAGGAAATGGAGCAAGCCACCCACTGTGAAATCTGTGTGTGGGGTGAGTGGGTGGGGTCAGGGTGGGGAGGGACCTCTGGGCTGCTACTATTTGCTGTGAGCTCTGTTCCTCTGATTGAGGCCCAGCACCATCTTTTCTGGTTGGCTAAGGTGGCTCTTGCATTCCCAGTGCCAAGTTTCTGAGAGAGAATCTGATTGGCTCAGCCCACCAACTAGCTCTGCCAACCCATTGGCTGTCTTTGAGCAGATCACCTCACTCAGCCAATAACTGCCTGTTGGCTTGAGGTCACATGGCATGAGCTGTGCCCAGACTTTCAAAGGTTGAGGGGGTAAACACAGCCCGAGGGACATAGGGCAAGCTCAGGGAAAGGGATACAAAAGGTGTAGACCTTCAAGCTAACCGTGGAGGAAGAGGGAAGCAGGAGAAAGCAAATGCAGGAAAAAGTCAAACCAGGATGCTCAGTTAAGTTAAAAACAACCCAGCAGGAAAAACTAACCTTTCATATAATGCCATGGATAGAACTAAGAAATCCGAGGAACTATTTCAAATACTTTGGTAATCACAATAAGAGTACATGGAAGATGCTGGCAAAGTGAAGGGTAAGTGTCCCACTGGCTGAAGAGACTACCACAGAGAACATGGTCCACAGCCAACACCCTTGACATGCAAGGGCACAGGAATATTCCATGACAGCTGTTCAGGTTCTTTAGAAACTTTATATGATTAAGGAGAAGTGAGGATATATGAAAACTAGGGTCAGGGAAGTGTTGGAAGGAGAACATTAAAAACAAACTACAATTCAAGGCGACTGGGAAAGTTTGAGTAGGAACTGGGTATTAATATGGAGGCATTATTAATTTTACTAAAACCTAATAACAGTGGTGTTAGATGTATATAAAAATGTGCTCTAATAAAAAAATTAATGCAGATAAAAATGGCAAAACAATATGCTCTAAATGGAACCAGCGAGTGCGTGGTTGGTGGGTACTCATTGCCCTAGATTTTCTAGTACTTCTTGCTGTTCGTATGTTAAAAGTTTTACATAGCAAACATCTTTAATAATATATAAAATTTGAAAATTTATATAAAACAATACTCTTGAATCTACTTTAAGAAAACCACATAATCTTAAAGAATTAAATCTCAAGGTATACTATGCAGAGGTTGGTATGATGGCTCAGCTGGCTAATCCTCCACCTGCATCCCATATAGGCGTGTGTTCATGTTGCAGCTGCTCCACTTCTAATCCAGCTCCCTGCGTATGGCCTGGGAACGCAGTGGAGGATGGCCCAAAGCCTTGGATCGGCATCCATATGGAAGACTGGATGAAGTTCCTGGCTCCTGGCTTTGGATCAGCTCAGCTCTACCTGTTACAGCCCTTTGGGGGAATGAACCAGCAGATGGAAGATCTTTCTGTCTCTTTTTGTAAATCTGCATTTCCAATAAAAATAAATAAATCTTTTGGTTTTAAAAAAGATATGCTAAGCAAAGATCAATTAAAAACTGGCATATTGATACCTGAAGATACAGGCTTCAAGTCAAAAATTATTACTTGACAAGGAAGATAAGAAGTTCTGATAAGGCACCCCTAGGTGGCCTTGGGGGCCCTGGGGGCTCATGGTGGGGGCTGGCAGAACGGAGCAGACCTGGGAACTCCCATGCTTGTTCGGGTTCCAGGCTGGGTAGGGGTTGCTGGGGCTCAGGCTGGCATGCTGGCATGGTGTACTGTTGGACTGGACTTGAGGACTGGTTAACATGAGTCTTGGGTGGGCAGAGGGGCAGGGTCCCAGGCTGGCATCTGTGCTGGAAGACTGGATCTGGGCACATGGGTGGGTGGGCAGGACTTCAGGCCAACACACCACCCTGCCAGAAGACTGGACTGGAGGAACCCATGTGCTTGCGGGCACAGGGGCTGTGGTTTGATCAGGGAAAGGGGACATAGGATGTATGGGAGGTGGATATGTTACAGGTGAGGAATGACTTTAGGGGACTCGTGCCCACAAGACTATGATGCTTGCAGGTGAGCGAGGGGGCTGAGACCAGGCCGTTTGGAGGAGGGAAGCTAGAGGAACTTTCTGGGTCAGACTGATGCACCTGCCCATGTGGGAGACCTGAGCTGAGCTAGTTAGCATCGACCATTGCCAATCACCACCCACTGGTACACACTGAAATTAAGAATGAGAGGAGCTTGGGGAACTCTTCAGTCAGG
This sequence comes from Ochotona princeps, assembly GCF_030435755.1. NCBI lineage: Eukaryota > Metazoa > Chordata > Mammalia > Lagomorpha > Ochotonidae > Ochotona > Ochotona princeps. The sequence continues at coordinate 6,358,612 of NC_080835.1, forward strand.
ATGCAGTCCCTGCAGGTGAGCACAGAACCAAAGCTGGGAGCAGCCCAGACCAAGCCAGGTTATGTGCCAGCATTCATGTGGGTCAGGACCAGAGGAGGCCAGGCTGAGCCAGTTCAAAACATTCAGTGGCAGATCTGAGGGACAGGACAAGATGCAGGGTGGGCTGAGTTGGCCGTAACACCAGACAGTCCACATTAGGGCCAGGACTGAGGGCAGACTGGGCTGGACTGGGTGATGGCACCCATCAACCTGAACTGGAACTGGGGGTAGACTGAACCAGGCCAAGCTACAGCACCTGCCAACCAATGCTGAGGTGAGGTGGGCTAAGTCAGAGTGGGCTGCAGCACCCACCAGCACACGTGAGACATGGTGAGAATAAGGTGTGAGCCCATTAGGTGAGCTGTGGGGACTCTCCTTTTGGGTCATTGCTCCCACTGGTGAGTGTAAGAACTGGCATTGGGGGCAGATCAGACTAGGCAGGGCTACAACACCTATTGGTCTGCATGTGAGCTGGGTTAGGCAGAGAGCCAGGCTGGGCTAAGTGATGTATCCACTGGTACATGTGCAGGCCAGAGTATGTGCAGACTGCTTGGGCTTTGCTGCAGCATCAGCGGGCAAGTGCTGGGACTGGGGGTAAATCCTGTCCAGCTAGATTGCAGAACCTCCAGGAGAGTACAAGATCCAAAATTGGGAGTGGGCCCAGTAGGGAGATGGTGGGTATCTCTCTGATGAGCTGTACCTCCCACTGGTGGGCATGAGAACCAAGGCTGGGGGTTGGGCTGGCTAGACTGGCAGTGTTACCTGCTAGCATGAGTGTGGGCTGGGCAGTTGGGTTCAGCTAGATTTCAACACCCATTGACATGTAGGAGAGCTGAATGGGGTGTGGGACAGACTGGACTGGTCTGCTGCATATTCTGGCAAGCTTATGAACAAGGACTGGGGTGGGCCTGGTGAGAGTAATTGGGAGTCACTCTGACTAGGTTGTAATTCCTACTGGTGTATGTGAGGGCAGAGTGTGTGGTGAGCAGGGTTGGGTTGGGCCACAGCATCCATTGGCTTATATAAAAGATGGGGCTGGAGGCAGAACTGACCCAGCAATTGCAACCACCAGTGTATGTGTAGGTGAGTGTGGTTGATGGACTCGGATGGACCCTGTGTTGGCAAGCACATACAAGAGTCGGATCTGGGATCATGTCAGATGAGGTTTCTTTGGGAATCTTCCCAACTGAACCGCTGGACACAGAACTCCAACCATGGGGAGAATCATAGGACCTGTGGTCTGACCGAGGAGTGATGTGTCAGAACTGGGCCTCCTAAGTGGTTAAGACGGAGCAGTGGATAGCATGCCCACATGAACATGGAGGATATGGCAGTCCATTGGGGCCTGCAGAGGACATTTGATACCATAGTGGAGGAGGGAGGACAGAATAAATTGGTCAACTACCCCAGCCAAGTGTTGATACAGCAAGTATCTGGGCAAATGGAGACTCTGGGAAGGACTGTGTTAGTCAATGGACCTTGGAAGGATTTCTTCATCCTTGTGAAATCAACAGCATTTGAGAACTATCAAAACCACTTGAACAGAACCCTTGGAGCACGCTCCACATTGGGGACCCTGGGATGACATCAGGTGGCCGTTACCCACTCTTGGGTGCTGAGTGGTTGGGAGGTTGGGTGCGGCTTCTCTTATTATTTCTCCCATTCCCCTGGTTACAGGAAGAATAAAAAAAATTGGAAACAGCGATGTCACCCACTTTTCGACCCTTCCCACCCTAATCAACTATGTAAACATCATCAATAGTAGAGGTTTAAAAAAATGAGAAAGAGAAAGGGTCCCAGAGCGGTAGCCTAGAGGCTAACATCCTCATCTTGCATCCAGCGGGATGACACGTGGGTGCTGGTTTGTGTCCCGGCAGCTCCACTTCCCACCCAGTTCCCTGCTTGTGGCCTGGAAAAGCAGTCGAGGACGGCCCAAAGCCTTGGGACCCTGCACTTGCATGGGAAACCTGAAGAGGCTCCTGGCTTTGGATTGGCTCAGTCCCAGCCTTTGCAGCCATTCGGGGAGCAAGCCAGAGGACGGAAGATCTTTCTCCCTATCTCACGTTCTCTCTGTAAATCTGACTTTCCAATAACAATAAATAAATAAATCTTAAAAAAAAAAAAAAGGAGAGGTAGAGAGTATGTTTCCCATCCAGTGCGGTTCTCAACCACATGCCAACAGGATCTTTCTTGGAATTTCAACCAGATTACACTAAAACTGGTATGGGAGAAAGTGGGCAGGGTCACCTGTGGCATGAGCGAAGGAACACTGAGTAAGGAGACTTGTGCCACCAAATAGTAAAGCTTATTGCCAATAGGAGATCAAGATGGTGCATTTAAAAAGTTCTTTATTATTTTGTTCTATCTCAAATGCAGAGTGTGAGAGACTGAATGAGTGAACTGTATCTTCCATTCACTGGTTCACCTTTCAGATGCCCACAGCAGCCAGGGCTGGGCCAGGCTGACGCCAGGAGCCAGGAACCCCACTGGAGTCTCCTGCATGCGTGGCGGGGGTTCAAATACTTGGGTCAACCAGTGCTGCCTCCCGGGCAAGAAGCTAGGAAGAAGCTGAATCCGAAGTAGACTGAAAACCCAACCCAGGCACTCTGATCCAAGTCTCCAGCCTCTAAACAGTGCTTGAACTGCCTGCCCCCCAAGTGGTGTCTTTGATGCGGCAATAATGATATTGACCCTTGGAATTGAGTAGAAACTCCAGAACAGACTCTCCAGTCAGTGAAAGTGTAATTTAGAGCCTAGATGACATTCAGATGAGTGATGTGAAAGAGAAACTGTTCAGGGTGTGTGTGTGTGTGTGTGTGTGTGTGTGTGTGTGTGTGAGTGTGTGCATGGGGGTGCTAAAGAGGTTAAGGTGTGGGTGGTGAATGTTTTAGGCTCTTTGGCCCTTGTTCAGTGACTTGGTTCTGCTGTGTCCCAAAGGCAGCCGTCGATGGTGAGTGAGCAGGCAACCATGTCCCTGACCAACCGTGAGACTGGAATTTTATCCAGTTCTCATGTGCCAGTCAGGATTTGTTTTCTTTTTTCTCAACTCTTGAGAGCCCACAGACTTTTCTGAGCTCGTGGGCTGCACAAACCAGGAAGAAGACTAACTGGCTTCGGGCTCTGACATGATGGCTCAATTGGCTAATCTTGCAAGCATCGGGATTTCTTATGTGCACTGGTTCGTGTCCAGCTGCTCACTTCCCATCCAGCTTCCTGCACATGACTTGGGAAAGCAGTAGAGGATGGTCTAAAGCCTTGGGACCCTGCACCTGCATGGGAGACCCAGGGGAGGCTCCAGGCTCCTGGCTTCGGATTGACTCAGCTCTGCCTGCTGTGGCCATTTGGGGAGTGAAACAGCAGATGGAAGATTTTTCTCTCGGTCTTTCCTTCTCTCTGCTAAATTTGCTTTTCCCAATAACAATAAATAAATCTTAAAAACAAAACAAAAAGCAAAAATGAAACTTGAGCAGAGACCTGAGTGACATAAAGAAGCCAGCTATGTGAATCTTCAGAGAAAAACTAAACCTCAGGCTTTTCATTTAGTTAACAAGAGCAAAACAAAACAGGAGTGTCTGTGGCTGTGATTGCCTGAGCCCCACCTCCCAGATGGCAGTCAGACTACTGCACAGTCACAGGGGCGTTGCACAGAAATCGCCGGGCTGGGAGGCCTCTGGGCTCACGGGGGAAGCATGAAGCAGGCGCTTTTGCAGGATGGCTTGTTTTAGTGCACATGAGTGCACTAAACTTTGCAGAGGGTGCAACACACACACCTCACTTCCTTTCCAGGTGCTTTCTTGCAGAGGAAAGCCCCTCCTGGCTGTGATTCTGGGAGTCCCCTCTCTGAGCATTCGGGCTGCCTCTCTCAGAAGGTCCCACACACTCGCTTGCTGCTGGAGCTGTCTTTACTCACTTCAGCATAATATTCCTGGGACTTGCCCTCCCAGCTGCTGATCAGCCACACCCCTGGCTCCCGGGGTTCACCTTCAGCTGGAACTTCCTGGGGTGTTGGCCCCGAAGTTCCCTGAGTGCATCAACGGTGAGTGTGAGCAGGTGAGAGGTGGCCTCACTCTAGCTCCCCTTTCCTGACATTCTTGGTTTCCTTTCAGGGCAAAGCTCTGGCAGTGAGTGGCCAGGGGAAATCTAGGGGCACCGGAAGGGCTGGGGCTGAAGCTTGCATTAGGATCCGGGCTTGTGGAATGTACTTTAAAGTTAGAGAAGCCAGCATTTCTCTGTCAGGTTAACAAAACACAGTGTGAAGGGCACATGGCCACCAGGGCTGACTTGCTGGGATCCCATGGTGAAGAAGGCTGGGAGGAGTGGGGCTGCTGGAGCAGGGGACGGTGGTGGTCAAAGCGACCTGGCTTGCTTCAGCCTGAGGGAGGAGGGTAGGGCCACCTAGATGGGCAGTATTAAACTTCAGTCGTACCCCTCCTGGGATGTGTCCTTGGAAACTGGGGTACTTTCCATCCGCACCCCTTACCAAAAAACCTAGCCTTTGGTTTAGCTTGTTCACCCAGCCTCCGACTCCACTCTGTCAGTATCTGGTTATTACGCCAAGCTTCCACTGTGTTTGTGTGAAGGCCTGAATTGTTAAGCCCCACTCTTTCCCCTACCTCCTGTGTATGCTGTTTCTTTCCTTTTTTTTTTTTCCTTAATTATTTTTATTTTAGATCATTTTTCCATAGTTGATTAGGGTAAAAAAGCTCAAGGGCTACAGGAAGGTGGGTGAGGGCACCATTTCCGCATTCCTTTTTTCCCCTTTCTTGTATCTGGGGAAAGGGGGAAGACAAGGAGTGAAGCCACACCAGCCTCCCAAACGCCTCTGCACCCTGGGATGGAGGACAGCTACCTGATAACCACCCCAGGGTCTCTGAAGTAGGGCATGCTCTGAGAGTCCTGCTCAAGAGATTTTGAAAGTCAGATTTACAGAGAGAAGGAGAGATGGAAAGAAAGATTTTCCATCTGCTGGTTCACCCCTCAACTGGCTGCCAATGGCCAGAGCTGAGCCAATCTGAAGCCAGGAGCCAGGAACTTCTTTTAGGTCTCCCACACAGGTGCAGAGTCCCAAGGCTTTGGGCCAACTTCTACTGTTTTCCCAGTCCACATTCAGGGATCTGGATGAGAAATGCAGTAGTCAGGACATGTACCAGCGCACACATGGGATCTCTGCGTATACAAGGTGAGAACTTTAGCCCCTTTTTCCTCTACTTTGAAATTGGACTGTGGTGTGTTAACACAAGGTCTTTGGCTGCTAGGCAATGGATGAAGGAAACTGGTTCTTTGAGTCCTGGGTGGGAGTTCAGTGGGTCAGGCCAAAATACCAGTGGGTGGTTAGAATCCTATTTTTATCACCTTCAGTGTATGTTTTACAAAGTTCAGAAAATTTAATTTAAATCTGTGAATGAAAATCCTTGGCATAAGAACTTCTTGAGATGAAATGGGGAATGACCACTCAATAGATTTCTGGTTTATGCCACTGTTTTCCAGTGAGAGTTGTTTTATACGTATATACACGAGTCTTAAATACACACACACACACATGATCTACACATATATTTATATGTAAATATACAAAATATAATGCACATATAAAAAGATACATGACTCATATATAATGAGTGCTTTATATATATGATATATATATATATGAATAAGTTCCATATATGTAAGCTTTCATGCTGTTATGCTAAAGTGAGCCAATACAGAGTGATTTGGGAAGATTATGGTAATAAAAATGCCTGTTGATTTATATTGCGTATATGGATCTTTGATTTGCTTTAAAGTGGGCTTGGCACGCCAGCCTAGAGGGCTAAAGTCATTGCTTTGCATCCTCTGGGATCCCATATGGGATTTTTTTTCAAGAGCTAAAGATATTTTCAGAGTTGTCAACATAGATTTGTGCCTGTGTTTGCTGGTTGGAGTGGTTTTTGCCTTCTAATTACAGAGCATTCTAAGCACAGGCACTGGGAGGGCACACAAAGTGGTGGGATTTGGGAAGGCAAACACACCCCCCACACACACACCCACACACCCACACACACACACACAGTGGGTGTAACTGAGGACCGGGAGGAGGGAAGCCATCACGGAGTCCCAGCTTAGGACCTCCTGTTGTCTGTCTCTGAGGGAAGCTCTCCCAGCACCACCTGCTGTGAGGTGATGTGCTTACCTGGAAGCTTTACAATACCTTAACATCCACATTGACCTGGAGACTTCCCCCCAGGCCCCAGAGGCCAGCAAAGCATCCTGAAAAGGAGAGTTTCTGAGAAACCAGGAGAGTTTCTGAGAAACCTGTGGATTGTGACCTCCAGCTCGGCTGCCTGCCTTACCCCCATCAGGGCGCCATGCTTTCCCTTATCAGTCATTTAACTTCACAAGAGTGTGTTTGACCTAAGAACAAGTAATTCAGGTAGAGGTGTAGTAGTCATTGTGTTCTAGGTGATTGAATTTTGCTTTATGTATGCACTTAAGTTACACACAAATACACACACCCACACACACGGATGCACGCACGAGGAAATTCCAAAAGTCTGTGGAAGGGCCTAGCATGGTAGCCTAGCGGCTAATGTCTTTGCCTTACATGCACTGGGATCCCTTATGGGCACTGGTTTGTGTCTTGGCTGCTCCACTTCCCATCCAGCTCCCTGCTTGTGGTCTGGGAAAGCAGTAAAAGTTGGCCCAAAGCCTTGTAACCCTGCACCTGGGATCTGGAAGAAGCTCCTGGCTTCAGATTGCATCAGCTCAGCTCTGGTCATTGTGATCACTTGGGGAGTTGAATCAGTGGATGGAAGATCCTTCTCTCCATCTCTCTCCCTGTAATTCTGACTTTCCAATAAAAAAAATCTTAAAAAAAAGTCTATGGAAAAACGGAATTGTAAGTTAATTGGGGGTGGTTGTTTGGTTCAGTGGTTAACACAGTGCTTGGGACCCACATATCCTGCATCAGTGTGCTGGACTTACGTCCTAGTGTCACGTCTCTCTCCATCTTCGGTAATTTGCAACCTGACAGGGAGTGGGTGACGACGTCCTTGTACTTGAGTCCTTGCTGCTTGCATGGGAAAATGTGATTGGGTTCCTGACTCTTGCTGGCCCTGGAAGGTTCTTGGGGAATGAATCTACTGATGGAAGATCTGTGTTTATTGATCTCTTCCTCTCTGCCTTTCAAATTAAAAAAAATTAAGTAATTTCCAGGCAAAATTTTTGAAATCCACTTGTGATCTTATCATACTATGCATGTCCACACACATTTTGAAGACTATATCCATCCATGCAGCATCTGCTTGTAGTCACCTAATGTATGTGTTTATCTTGTCATCGAGACATGTATGTATCCACCTCTATCACTGATCCCTATCTGGATACCTTGTTCTGTTATGAGGAATTGGCTCCTGCTGCCAAGGGGGCCACCAAGTGCCACCATCTACCAGCTGCATATCGGAGAGCCAGCAGGGTCTGTCTCGGGAGCCAGTGACGCAAATCCCTCTGAGGTTCCAAGTGTGAATCCCAGTCTCAGGTTGGGAAAAGATGAGGGAGACATCCCTGCTTGAGCTGTGAGGCAAGCACTGGCCGGCCAAGCTCCTCCTTCCCCTGCCTTTGGTTTTGATCAGGTCCTGGGTGCCTTGGGTGGTGCCTGCCTACACTGGGGAGGGCCACTGGCTTTAGTCAATCTGCTGAGTCTAACCCAGAGTCCATCCTGAGTGTTCTCAAAGGCACACCTAGAGATGTCGACTCTGGAATTCCCCTGGCCCAGAGAAGCCAATAACACATCCTTCATCACCATGGCTACTGTAAACACTGGTAGCACTATGAACACCAGTAGGGAGGCGTTTGTAGCACACATGTAAGGTAGAGCTCACACCTGGGGCCAGTGCTGTGGGGCAGCACCTTAAGCTGCCGCTCGTGATGCAGGCATCCACATCCAGGCTCTAGTTCAAATCCTGACTGTTCCGCAGGTGACTCAGCTCCCTGTGAATGCTCCTGGGAAGGCGGCAGAAGATGGGGCAAGGACTTGGGTCCTTACCATCCATGTGGGAGACCAGGATGGAGTTTCCGGCCCCTGGGTTCCGTCTGGCCCGGAGTGGCTGTGATGGTCATTTGGGTGGTGAAGCAGCAGACAGAAGGTCTCTCTCTTCCTCTGTTGCTGAATTTAAACAAAGTATCTATATCTATATCTTAAAAAAGGCACTAGCCACTTCTATTTCCTCAGCAAGGTGGTGGGTACATATGTGCTTTATTGGTTTTTGGTATAGTAGACATATGTTACAAATATTCTTCTATAGAAGAGTGAATAAAACTCACTAAAAAGAATACGAGGGCACAACAAAAAGTTCTTGGAAAATGAAATTGTAAGATATTGGGACTTTCCCCTCTTCAATGAAAGAAAAAAAAATACTTGACCAAAAATATACGTGTTCTAGGCTGTGGTCCTAGGGTTCGCCTGCAGCCTGGGTGTGTGGCTGCACTGCCGCCTTCTCTGCCCAGGCAGGGATGCAATGATTGCCACCTGCCCTGGGTCTCTCCTTTCGCACGGCTCCCAGGGCCTCAGTTCCCGCCATCTGTCCACCCCGGGGTGGGGAGCGAGCTACGACCCCAGCGCCAGGACATGGTGCTTCTTCCCACTTCTGCTTTGCACAGTCTGGTCACTGGGCCAGCCCCGCCAGACACTGCCGCAGGTGAGAGCAGTCAGCCGAGTCCTCCTGCTCAGGGCAACGGGGCAGTGATGCCACTGTGAGGTCGCCTGACCACCAAGGAGCAGCAAGTGGCCGTGGCCATTGGGGGCAGAGGGAAGTGGCTGTGCCAACCCCACTCCCTCCCTCCAGCCAGAAGGGGAGGACTGTCCCTCTGTGACCCCGAGGAGGAGGGGGTGGCCAGCACAGGAGAAACTGTTCTGAGCAAGTGCCAGAACCTGGTCGTTTCAGTTTCACTTGTGGCCTCAGCCTCTCACACAGAAGCTCCTGTTTTGCTAAGAGCCTGCAGAAGGTAGGTTGTGAGTTCTGGTTTGCCCATCCATATGCCCTCCACTTGTGGACACAGGGCCTCTCTGAGTCCTACCCACCCTTTCCTGTTCACCGGGCCTGGGGGTGTTGGCTGGGATTGGCTATCAGGAGAGGAGAACCTATTTGGGGTTTGGGTGGGGGTGCTGCGATTCCGTGCCTTTCAAAAAGCAGCTTCCCACAGCCACCTGTCCTAGATTTTGACTCTGATTGGCACCTGGGAATGGGAGGTAGGAGAATGGTTCCTGCCTGTCTTCAGGCCAGGCTCACTTGCTTTGCAGCTGCCTGGGTGGGGAAGGGCCAGGGCGGGGGCCACACCTGTGTTCTGGTGTCTTCTCTCATGCCATCAGCTTTGCAGTGCATGGCAGTGAGGTGGGAGACAGCTAAGGGAATCCGAGCAAAGCCTGCGGTCTCTGTGTTTCTACGATTCAATCTCCGGCTCTGCCTCCCTTATCCTGGGCTTGAGGCAGGAGACAGAGAAGGGCTGCTACAGCTGGGAAAATTTCAGAAACCATTCAGTGAGAAGCTGTGTCTACACAGCAGAAGGTCCCTCTTCCAAGACCCCCGTTGTCTCCGGGCCTGGAGGCTCAGCCTGGCTGTGTGATTGTTGGCCCCCGCCCTTAAGAAGCACAGGATCTTTCCCGTAATCAACTTGGGCTGTTCTGCTTGTTATTTGGGCCTTGTCCAAGTCATGGCCCCAGGTTCCAAACACCCTCGTCCCTGCCTTCCTGTGCTGCATGCCCACGGCAGAGGTGCTGGCCTCTGGCTGACTCTGCAGTGGACACTCCCTTGGGAAACTCTCCCTGTGGGCTCCAGGCTCTCTCTCCCCCTTGCCCATCCTCTGATCTTGTTCTCTCCCCTTCTCTCCTCCTTTCTTACTACTTGGTCACTTAAAGAATTTTAAAAATGTATTTGAAAGGCAGAGTTAGAGAGAGAGAGAGAAGGAAACCTTGCAGTGGCTGGTTCACTCCCCAAATGACTGCAGCAGCAGGATTAGGTCGGGATGAAGCCAGGAGCCTAGAACTCCAGCCTGTCTCCCACACGGGTGCAGGGACACAAGCTTTGGGTAATTTCTGCTGCCCTTTCAGACACTTAGTAGAGAGTTTCACGGGAAATGGGGTACCTGGGACCTGAATCAGTGCTCTGGTCTGGGATGCTGGCACTGTCGACCATGGCTTAACTAACTGATGCTGCTGACCACACCTAAGCCCATTCCTCGGAGTCTCCCTCTTGAACTCTGGTTTCCTCTCTCCTGCAGTTTCCATACCTGTGCCCTGCCCTTGTTTGATGATCAAATGATTTGTGTATGAATCTTGGTCTTTGATGTGACATATTTCCATGCATAAGCAGGTGGAGAAAGGAAAACGAAACTCTTCGTTGCCAATAAAAGGTTGGACCTGCAGGCAGCTGGACACAGGTCATCTGCTGGACACAGGATGGCTTCGGTGAGTCCCCAGACACAGCATCAGAAGGGAGGGGTCGTTCTGTGTGGGTCCTGGTTCGTTGGGAGCTCTGGCACACACTGAGCCCTATGGGCTGGCTCCCTCAGATGCAGTCCGTACAGAACCCTGGCCTGGCCCTGGAACGAAAGCCCAGAAGGTGTCTTGGCCTCAGCTGCGGTGGGGGTTCTGGTCCACAGAGGCTGGGGAGGGAGTGGTGGCACCTGCAAGGGTCTGGATTTATGCTTTTCCAAGTGTCATCTGGCCACATTCCTAGTGGCTTCCTGGCCTCCCAGGGTGCAGGGTGGCAGTGGGGTGTGGGGAGCCTGTGTTCAGGATGATGCCCACAGCTGTGTGGGCAGTGGTGGAGGTCCTGGAAGGAAGCTGAGGATGACAGGGACTAAAACACTTGGTCCGTCACCTGCTGCATCATGGGATGTGCAGTAGCAGGAAGCTGGATAGGCAGCTGAATAATCAGAATTTAAACCAAGTCCTCCGGTAGGGGAGGCAAATAATTCTAGAAATGATTTCACCTCTGTGGCACCTGTCTGCCCTTGGCTTTGGGTTTTGTTGTGTGATTGATTGATTGATGTATTTATTTAAATTGAAAAGGCAGATTTACAGGAAGAAGGAGAGACAGATCCTTCACTCACTGGTTCACTCCCCAAGTGGCTGCAATGGCTGGAGCTGTGCTGATCAGAAGCCAGGAGCCAGGAGCCAGGAGCCAGGAGCTTCTTCCGGGTTTCCCATGCAGGTATAAGGTCCCAAGGATTTAGACCACCCTCCACTGCTTTGCTAGGCCAAGAGTAGGGAGCTGGATGAGAAGTGGGGCAGCTGGGACATGAACCAGCATCCATATGGGGTCCTGGGCGTGTATAAGGTGAGGATTAGCCACTGAGTCATTGCCCCAGGCCGCACTGCAGTTTTTTTTTTTAAAGATTTATTTTATTTTTATTACAAAGTCAGATATACTGAGAGGAGGAGAGAGAGAGGAAGTGGAGCTGCTGGGATTAGAACCAGCGGCCATATGGGATCAAGGCGAGGACCTTAGCCACTAGGCAAAGCTGCCGAGCCCCCCACTGCAGTTTTTAATATGGTCTCTTGACCACAGTTTATATAGAATATTCTTGATTCTTTTTCCTTATTTATCAGTTTTTGGGAATAAAATGGTGATTCCTTTGTATAATTTGGTGATGCCTTGTGAGTTTTGAAAATATTGTTATGGGCCTGGCATGGTAGCCCAGTGGCTAATGTCTTTGCCTTGCCTGCACCAGGCTCCCATATGGGCACCAGTTTGTGTCCTGGTGGCCCGCTTCCCATCCAGTTCCTTGCTTGTGGCCTGGGAAAGCTGTCAAGGATGTCTCAAAGTCTTGGGAACCTGCACTGGGTCTCTGTGGGAGACCTGGAAGAAGCTCCTGGCGCTTGGCTTTGGATGGGTTCAACTCTGTGCATTATGGCCACTTGGGGATGGAATCAATAGATGGAAGATCTTTCTCTCTGTCTCTCCTCCTCTCTGTATTTCCGACTTTCCAATAAAATGAATCTAAAAAAATATTGTTATGTACATCTGGGTTTCAGCATATTTGATAGGATGCAGCCCATGTGTGGCCCCAAGCTTCTGATAACTCTGTCTGTCCTTTTATCGAGCTAATTTTTTTGGGAAAAAATAATTCGTTTTTACTTTATTTGTAAACAAGAGGTGGCGAGGAGAGAGCATGCTCTCCCATCTGCTGGTTCACTTGTCCAAATGCCTATTGACCTGGTTGAAGTGAGGAGCCCAGAACCCCATCTGGGTCTCTTGTGGTGACACGGATCAGAGTACTTGAACTATCACCTTCTGGTTCCCAGAGCTGGAACGGAGAGCAGAGCTGAGACCCAAGTCCAGACACCCCAAAATGGGATGCCAGTGTCCTGGATGTCTCTTGTCTCCTGTGCCCAAATGCCCACTCCTCCAGGTGGCCCTTGATCTGGCCATCAACGTCTTGCCAGCTGTATCCGACCCCAGCCTCCCAGCCAGCAGTTTTTGCACCACCCAGCTGTGCCTTAGCTTCCTGATCAGGGTAGACCTGACCCTTGTGGCCTGGCTCAACCTAGTCAGAGGGTGGAGTGGCAATTGCTGACCTCAGAGTGGTTCAGAAATAGAACGCTGTGGCAAGGGCAGCATTCCTTCTGCTTGAGCTGAGCGCACTGCCCCATTAGGAACTGCAGGCACACCTGCCATCTGTCACCCTGCTTCTGGCCTGAGCCCAGATGTCAGCCGTCTCAGGCTTCCTGGGATGGTCTGGATTGCTAAGGGCAGAGAGAGAGAGAGAGAGAGAGAGAGAGAGAGAGAGAGAAACTGAAAGAGCGAGAGAGAGAGAGAGAAGCTGAGAGATCACTGGTTCACTTTCTAGATGCCCACAGCAGCCATGGCTGGGTCAGGCTGAAGCCAAGGGTCAGGAAGTCTGGCCAGGCCTCCCACACGGGAGGTGGGAACCCAGGCACTTGGGCCATCACCTGCTGCCACCCAGGGTGCACATTAGGAAGAGACTGAGTAGCAAGCAGAGATCTGGGACTTGAACCAAACCCTCTGATATGCAGGTGGGCATCCTAAGGGGTGGGTTGCCCCACTGCACCACAATGCTTACCTCCATCAAAAGTCATTTAGACTTAAGTGTCTGCTCCTCTCAAGATGGAGCAATGCTCTTCTCCCCCAAAGATGCGATGGGAGACATGAGTTGAGTGTTCCACACTGGGTTTGGTGTTGTGGACTTTGCACATTGGAGCCCTGTGACTCACATGAATGATCCAGGCTAACCGTGTGTGACAGGTGGTCGTCACTGAGACGTTTCAGGTGTCACCTGCTGACACACACATGGTACATCAATTCCCAGCTCATATGCATCATTTCTCACACTCCTGATCGCTATTAGCCATAATTCTCTTCATTGTCTCCAGGTCCCCTGTGGAACACCATCATGGACCAGCAGCCCTAGCCAGTGGAGGGGATTCTTCCCAGTGTGAGGAGTGCTCCCTTCTCCCTGCAGGCAATGAGCAGAGTGAGACTGCAATCTGGGTCAAGAGTCCTTGCAGGTCAGGTTCTAGAATGTTCTTTCCAAATCTTTACCCCTACCTGTCTCTGGCTTTTTTATTGTAGGCTTCACAGACACCAAAAGTTGGAGATCTGATTGAGATTTTTCGCATTGGCTACTCACACTGGGCCATCTATGTGGGATGTGGCTACGTGGTCCATTTGGCTCCCCCAAGTGAGTAAGGGTTCTGTTTCTAAGTACACTAACTGAGATCAGGAGGGTAAACAGAGTCATGGGAACATGTTTATTGTTTCTTGCCCGGTGGAGTTGGCACTCATGAAGTCTCGGTTGAATGAATCACGCTTTTCCCTGCTGGGTGTATCAGAAGCTGCCTGTTCTTATCAGTCAGTTGGTGGAAAGATGGTTCTGGACCTTTGTTCCCTTTTATGGGGGTGAGTGGTTCAGCCCCAGCCAAACCTTCTCTACCTGCTCAGCATCCCCCATGTGCGTCCCATAGCCTACATGTTGGTTGTTCTGGAGGTGTAAGCCACAGCCAACAACAGTCATTTCCTTCTAACAGTCCACCCTGGCTGGCTGGCTGTGCTGTGTGATGGAAGCAGAACACTGGGGAATCCTGGCTGCTCTGCTCACTGACTGACTTGGAGCATGTGGCTGCATTCTCTGTGGAGCCAGGATAAACTTCCCTTCCTCCCAGGAGCAGGTGCAGGTGTAGGGTTGGAGCATCATGGCTTCAAGGAGAATGGTGGACCCTGGAAGCCACTCACCTATTGAACAGCAGGGACTCAGATGAAATAGATCACCCCTGTATGTCCTGGGCTGCTACACAGCAGGTGTATGTACACACTTGTATGTACCTTTGAGAGGCTTATTGCACACTGAAAAGAAGAATTCAGGAATGAGGGAACTTCAAGCCGAAATTGGCAAGAAGCTTGGCTTAGAGCAGGCATAGCATGAAGGAAGAAGTATAAGGGATCTTTGAAAGACCCAGGGAATCCTAGGATAAAAGAAATGAAATCCACGCATAGTTTGTTCATGGTTTGTGTTTCCCATGAACTTTTTGAAGACTCTGCACACATTGTTGCCTGATTTGTTTTGGAACCCACATTCCGCTAAGGTGGGGAGTACAGGCCGAGCATCTTTGTAGCTGACTGGCTACAATTTGTGGAAGATCCTGTTCATGTGAGAGTAGCTTTGCTTTGTAGACAGAGCCAGTATTTTGGGGAGAAATAAGGATTAAGTTACGTTATTGTGGGAGTTTGGTTTGAGGCTATATTCAAACCATGCCTTCCATTTTGGTTAATTTTCAGAAATACATATCCAAATGTTTTTTCATTTCTTTTTTCAAAAGATTTATTTATTTTTGTTGGAAAAGCAGATTTCCAGAGAGAAAGAGAGACAGAGAGAAAAATCTTCCATCTGCTGGTTCACTCCCCAAGTGACCGCAAAGGTTAGAGCAGAGCCAATCTGAAGCCAGGAGCCTCCCCTGGATTTGCCTCGTGGGTGCAGGGTCCCAAGGCTTTGGGTCATTCTCCGCTGCTTTCTCATGTCGTCACCAGGAAGCAGGATGGGAAGTGGAGCAGCTGGGACATGAACTGATGCGCATAAGGAATGCTGGTGTTTGAGGACAGAGGATGAGCCATCGTGCCAGCCCTGAGGCTGATGAATTTAAAGTATTTTTTCAAAAGATTTATTTATTTTTATTACAGAGTCAGATATACAGAGAGAAGGAGAGATAGAGATGAAGATCTTCTGTCTGACGATTCACTCACCAAGCGAGCGCAATGGCCGGTGCTGTGCCGATCCGAAGCTAGGAGCCAGGAACTTCCTCCAGGTCTCCCACACGGGTTCAGGATCCCAAAGCATTGGGCTGTCCTCGACTGCTTTCCCAGGCCACAAGCAGGGAATTGGATGGGAAGTGGAGGCACTGGGATTAGAACTGGCGCCCATATGGGATCCTGGCATGTTCAAGGCGAGGACTTTAGCTGCTAGGCCACATCGCTGGGCCCAAATTTAAAGCATTTATTAGAGAAACATAGATTCAGAGGCTGGAGCATCAGCTATGTTTTTTTTAATTAAAAAATTTATTTATTTACTTATTTATTTTTTCTTTTCAGTTATGTCTGTAACAAGGGGTATGGATCACAGAATCCAATACAAACTATTCATTTACTTGAGACGCACGTGCGCGTGCGCACACACACACACAGAGTTGACAGCAAAAGCAGCCTCATCTACTGGTTCATGTCCCACATGCCTGCGGTGAACGGGCAGATGCACCCTAGCACCCAGGAGGGCTCAGCTCTCAGCAGGTCTGCTTGGTCTGTTTCCTGTGGTCCATCTGCTCCCCACTGACTTAGTCTCGGTCACTAACCATTGTTTCAGCTCAGCTTCCAGCAGCCTGGGAAACGGAGGAGGTGGGGACCTCCCAGGAAAGATGAATCAGAAAACTGGAGGTTTGGATGAAGTCATAGAACAGGGCCCTGGGGCCAGGTTGCGAGATGAGTGGGGACAGGGCTGGCTAAGGTTGATGGTGAGTGAGCCAAGATTCTGAGGGTGGGCCTTGGTCATGTTCAGGGGTCCTCTTTCATACTACTGCAAATGTCCCCTCACTTGCAGGTGCTTGCACGGTGCTGGTCCTGGTTGGGGAGCCAGCGATTTTTTCTAGGCTGGTGATGGAGACATGGCTGTCTACTAGCTCAAGCCCTGATTCTTTCAGGGACATGTGAACCCACCTGGTGCTTGAAAACCTTTTTTTAAGACAGGAAGAAACCAGAGACCTGGGATCCCTGGTGACTTCCCAAAAAGCCATCCAGGCTTCAGTTTGACCTGTTCTTGAATTTCAGCCTATGCAAGATGGACAGGTCCTTAGAGATGGGGCCAAGGGCATTGAGGCTGGCTCAGCTGGAACCTGCTCTCAGCCCTGGTGACCCTGCGCCGGGCTGACATGATGGTTTCCACAGGTGAATTTGCAGGAGCTGGGGCATCCAGTGTCATGTCTGTCTTGGCTGAGAAAGCCATAGTGAAGAAGGAACTGCTGTCCAAGGTGGCTGGGAAGGACAAGTACCGGGTTAATAACAAGCATGACGGCAGGTACCCACCACTGCCTCCCAACAAGATTGTCCAGCTGGCCAAGGAGAAGGTGGGCAATGAGGTGCCCTACTCACTGACCCATGACAATTGTGAGCACTTCGTGAATGAGCTGCGCTATGGGATCTCCCGCAGTGACCAGGTGAGTGCTCATTGGGGTCTCCCTTGACCCAGGAGCAGACCATGTCCTCAGGACATGTGCTGGTCACCTGCCATGGCTGGGCCAGGGGTACAACAGGGAACATGGACAAGACAGCAGAGAAGGACTTGTCACCTTTGTGGCTATCACATTCGGTTGGGGATGACCACAACCACACGTGGATGACCCAGATCAGTGCAGATGGAGGTGACGGCCATGGAAGGGAGTGGCCGATTTGGCAAATCCATGTTCCCATGACAGGCCATGTCTCTGCATTTATATTAGAGATGGTCACAGCGGGCTGGATCCTGTCCCGGGGTGTAGCTTACCAACTCCTGTTCTAAAGTCACTTGAAGAACCGGTGATTTCTTTATCTGTGCCTGGTGGTACTGGATTTCTTTTTTTAAACACCTCCCGATTCTGAACACTCAGCAGAGGTTGGAATCTAGTCAGTTGCTGATGGCATGCATGCTTCCCTCGTGAGCTCTCTTCATATTCTCACATTCAGCTCACTCAGCCAATGAAAAATGTCTCTGTGCAGTTTATACACGATTCACCTTCTGGATACTGGGCAGTGGCAGAGAGAACGCCAGAGCGAGAGCTGCCAGGTGTGGGAACTGCCCTGCTGTGCCCAGCAGTGGTCCTTAGGACCTGGCCTCCCTCCCGAAGGAGTTGAGTTCAACTCAAAGTAAACTTTACTGGGAGTGCTTGCAGGCGAGGTTTATTGGTTCAGCACAGGCAGTGGGCCAGGGAATTTGCACCTGGAGGTTGTGAGGAGGAGATAGAGAGAGATAGGCAATGGGAGGGGAGAGAGAATGAGAGAGAATGAGAGAGAGAGACAGGGTGTGACGTACTGCTCCCTGGTGGGAGACAGCCCCTACCACTTCCACATTGGCAGGGTGACCCTGTGAAGGAAATGGCCACCCAGGGTTTACAGCACTGGGCTTTTGCACATTATAGGTGTGAGGGTTGGGGGCATTGGCAGCTCCTAGTTTGTGCATGCTTGTGACGTGTTGTGATGGGGTATTGATCTTACGCACAGACTCAGCATCTGAAACATTTCTGGATGGGAATATCTGCTTGACCTCGGCAAAGAGGTCTTTTTTTTTGTCGTTTCTGTTGTTTGTGGCCAGAGGGAGGCAGGAAGGAGAGACAGCAGTGGAACCCGGGCTGCTGCTTGGTGTTCCAAGGTTACCGGGTGTTCCTGGCTTGTGATAAGTTTCCCTACTGTACTTCAGCAGTTCCTTCTGTTCAGCCTTTCAGTCCAGTCTTTTTGTATTACGGTGCCGGTGGAAGAGCGGCTGCTGAGAGGGTTAGACTAGAACGTGAGTGAGTGGAGGCCTATACTGGCCTAGGAAGAGTTGATTAAAAGATTGTCTAGTGAGGCCTTGAGAAACAGGGTGTAAAGAAGAAACAAAGTAGCATGCATGGTTGTGGCAAAGAAAAATGCTTTTGATCATATTGTGTCTGTTCTATGATAGTGTGTACGTTCTATCATATATGATCAAAAATGCTTTGGATCATATAGTGTGTACGTTCTAGCACAGAGCTCTGGTCTGAGATAGTCCAGCCACTTCTAGTCCTGTGCGCCCTCATTCCCTCCCTCTGCTTATGGCAAAGGAGGCACCTACAGTAAAGCCTGGGCTCCAGCAGAAGGAGGCCATGAGAGCCACAGTGCCAGCTAGCAGAACTGCCCATCTCTCTGCTGTCTCCTCCTGACAACTTCTGGGTGTAACTTCCCTGGTCCCTTGCCTGTGCTGGACCAGTGACCCTCGCCTGGGATGGCTCCCAGTAAAGTTTACTTTGAGCTGAACTTTATTTTGTGTGGCTGCCTGCTTCTAGAACCAAACTCGAACCTAACAGTTGTGTTCTTCCCAAGCACTGGCCTTGGAGTTGGGCCTCCTCTGTGCTTCCATCAGTTACAGCTCAAATGGGTGGGATGCCTTGGGGAGGACCTGTCTTCTACTTCATTCCTGCCTCGCCCTGGCGCCTCTGCTCTTGCAGGAAGCTCAGGAGCCTGGCTGTCCCTCTCCCTCTCACTGCCTTCTCTTCAGACTCTGCCAGTTTGCAAGTGCCTTCGCTGTCAGCCTGCTGTTCTGTCTTTTGCTTGTTCTCTCCTTTCAGGAACACAAGGCTATAGGCACTGCATATCTAAGGACAGCGCCCTACCTCATGCACAGCCACACTGTGGCAGCCAAGGCTGCGTCCCTCAGGCCAGCTGCTGAGACAGCCCCGCCTGGCAGTAGGGTGTGCTCCAGACACCTGTCATGGGCCTCTGACTTTTTCCTCTGGTGCCATGAGGGTTGCCCAGGTGCCACCCACAGTGCTGACATCTTCCTCAGGGACCTGGACAGGGTCAGCATCAGGAAGGTCACTGCCATTCAACCTCATGCTTTGCATTTTCCCATGTTTCTGACTCTGCTGAGCCCAGGCTGGTCCCCTGCCACGCCCTGCCCAGGGGCCTCTGCCTCAGTTTCCCCTCCTCCATCACTGGTGACTCAGGTGTCTTTGCAGGTTCTATGAAATGATGTCTGGCCACATTCACGCAGGTCACTGGGAGATGAACTTGGTCTTTGGAAGAAACAGGCTGTCTGTGCCTGCTTCTTAGTCCCCGGCCATGTGTGCTTTAGAATTTGTTGACACCTGTTGTCCGTGGGATTTTGTTCTTGACAGGGTTCATCCTCAGGCTTCACCTCTGGAAGGTGGTGCTAAAACGCCTGCAGTGCAGAGCGATGGGGCATAGGAAGCAAAGTCCAGGCCTGGGGCATGCCCAGCATGAGGCCGACCCTAGAAAGCAGTGGTTCTCAAAGGTTCTCCATGGATCTCTCAGAAACGGGGTCTCAAAGGCGCAGGGCAGCTATGCTCGGTGGTGTGGGGGGGTCCTTCCTCCCATCTCTGTGGTTTCTCAGGGTGTCTGTTTCCTGTTTTAAAACGTTTATGTATTTGGATGGCAAAGGTGGGGAGAGGGAAGGGAGAGGAACCGGTCAGGGGAGAAGAGAAGGGATAGAGAGAGGGAGAGATAAAGCGAGAGGAGGGGGGTTGAGAAGGGGAAATAGGCGGGAGAGAAGTGGGGAGAGAAAGGAGAGGAAAAAGGAAAGGGGGAAGGAAGAGGGAAGGGAAGGATGAGGGGAAAGATGGGGGACGGCAGGGGAGACGGAAGGAGGAGAGGCAGAGAGAAGGGGGAAGGAATGGACGTCCTGGTCTCTGTCTGTGACCGTGAGAGAGGGCACAGTGGACAGGGCCAGGCTGCCGGAGTGCGTTCCCCGTCAGATCCCTGGCACTGACCCATGCCTCTCCCTCTTCCACTGCAGGTCACGGATGCGGTCCAAACAGTGGGCGTGGCAGCAGGAGTGATAGCAGGCTTGGGTGTCCTGGGCCTCTTGGGGCTTGCAGTGAGCAGAAGCCGGCGGGAGAGACACTAACTCCAAGGCCCTGCCCTCGAGCCTGTCAGGGAAGCCCGCCTGCACGTGTGTGCTTTTTGTGCTCCTGGAAGCTTTGCGGGAAGCCTTTCTGTGGGAGGAATGAAGCGGAGGGTGAAGTCCCGCTGTCAGGGACCTCACCCTTGTGCTCTTTGCCCTCCCCTGCAGGCACAAAGAAGCAACTTTTGGGTCAAACACACTTGCAGGAAAACCAGTTCCTGTCCTTGGCAGGAAAAGCTGTTGGGGCGTGAGTGTGCTAGGGTGCAGTTGTTGGTAGCTAGCACCTGCTTGCGGGGTTAATTGATAGTGGAGACTGTGAGAACATGGAGGTTTGGAAACCCCATCCTTCCTACTTCCTTTAGGCTCAGCACACTCCTGCCCCCCACCGTGCCGCTTATGTTGATTGGCTACACAGAAATTTTGGGTTCTGTCAACTGGCTTCCTGCCACTTAGCTCGTTGAATGCTTAGAACCTGTGTTTGTGCTGTGGGCCTCTCCAGCTAACGGGAGGATGAGAGCTTAAAGACCCCTGACTTTGGCTGTGCTGTGTAGTGGCTCCGGGAGTGTAGCAGGAGCTGCTGTCGCCAAGCTTGGCCAATAAAGACTCCTCCTAACATCCTACCCTGTGTCTTGTGTGATCACTCTCCCTCTCTGTAACAGTGAGCTTCTGATAAGCTGGGCCCAGAGCCTTGGTCCCTGTCCCTCCATGGCGCACTGTCACCATGGTCTCTTCTGTGTGTCCTTGGGCTCCAGGGCCGGGGCCCCTGTGGGAAGAGCCGGGCCCAGTGGATGCCTGCTTTAGATCTCCAGCAGCTCAGATGACCCTGAAGAATGGAACTTTGGTTTGTAATGATCTTAAACCAAAGGCTTCTGGGAACTTCCCGTCTGCTCAGAGACTGGCTCCACGGGAAATCCCATCAACCTGTGTGGCTTCCCCAGAGAGTTCATCCACCAGGGAGGGTTGACTCCAATGACTGGCAAGAGACTGAAGTTCCACAGCTCGTCCTGTGAGAGTGGGGCATTGCCCAGCACCTGTACCTGTGAGCGCTGTCACCCGGGAGACTATCTGTGTGTTATCTGCTTCAGTCACCACCTCCTCCAGACCAGGAAGTCTCGAATGCCTGATTCTTTGTGTGTTGATCTTTTAAATCCACACTAGAAATTACGCATGTGCATGGCATGCCATGCGATGCTCTAATGCATGCAGCTTTGGATCATGTTCCAAATAGGAGATGCCTGTGTCTCCTCCTACTTTTGTAATTTGTGATGAAATACACGGCCCGCAGCTGCCATGTATAGTCACACTGCTGGGCAATGGTGTGCCAGGACTCACTTCTCCCCTCCAGCTGGGACTTCCTACGTGCTGGCCAACTTCTCCACGGTCTCCTGCCCCGGTCTGCCCAGCCTCTGGCAGCTGCTGTTCCACCCTCAGCTTCTACAGGTGCCACAGAGGAGAGATGCCAAGCACTTTGGACTTCCCAAGCCTGGCTTCGTTCACTGAGCCCAGTGGCCTGCTGTCCCATCTTGTCACAATGACGAGATTTGCTTTTTCTGATGGCTGACTAGTATTCCAGAGTATTCGGGGTGTTAGGTTTTAAATGCACTTAAGTTCTTACATGCAGCTGATTTGCACAGCTAAGTCCTCTTTTACCTTAAGCCCAAAATACCAGACGCTATGAGGTACGTAGGAAGTTTTCATTCCATCAGGGTAGGAATGGGACAGGGGCGGTGGGAGAGCCAAGAGGAAAAAGGGAAGTGAAGAGAGAGGAAGCGGGCATATGGGGAGGCTCATTTTTTCAACCCAGGTGAGCCTGCAATGTGTGTGGGGGGGCCCAAGGGATTGGTGACTGAGATTGTCACAGTTGATTGCTTGAGGGTGATTGGTAAGTGGGTGGGAGTTGGGGAAGGGGCCACGAGATATTGGTGGGGGGTGGGGGGTTCTCACGTAAGATGCCAGGGGGTTACATCTGATCGGTGGAGGAAAAAAAACCTTGCCAGAGATGACCCGAACCTGTCCCCTGTGTGTGGCTGGAGTCACCTCCGGCCGCTTTTATATGAGCGCTAACCCGGCCCACCAGCGTCTCCCCCCAGGATCTCTCCACCTCCCAAAGGCGTCAGACATTCAGCTCACAACACTTTCATGTTAGGTAGAAGGTCAGATATAAGGAGCCACACCTTCTAAGTGGATTAGCAAGGGCTGGGAGATGATTGTTGGCCTTCAGCAGCCACCCTGTTCTAGAAGGCCATGAGCAGGACAGGATAAGGGAAGATGTGAGGCCCCAAGGTGAGGATCGAAGCATGGGAAATCACGCTTTGAATCCCTGAGAAACTGGCCTGGGCATTGTGGTGATGGCCCATCCCGTATTACACTGTTAGCTCTGAGTCCCGGTCACTCCACTTCTAATTCCACTTCCAGCTAATGTCACTGGGAAGCAGCAGGTGATGGGTTAAGTACTTGAGTCCCTGCCTCCCACGAGGGAGATCCAGATGGAGTTACTGCTCGGTGGTTTTAGCCTGGTCCAGCTCATTCTAACTCTTTCTCTCTCTCACTTTTGCCTTTCAAATGAATAAACAAATAACCTTTTTTTTTTTTTTTTCAGAAAGCCTGAGAATTTTCTGCTTCTGTTAATGTCTTTCTCCCTGCTCCTTCCTTTCCTCCAGCTGACTGTGAAAGCCCATGGTGACTGTTAGGGCCCAGATGTACATGCTGGAAGCTTGATCTCCAGTGTGCTGGTTTTGCATGGTGGGACCTTTAGGGGGTGGTACCTCATGGAAGGTCATCAGGTCATGGGTGCCACCCTCAAAGGATTAATGCGAGTCTCATGAGATGGAGCTGGTTCCTATGAGGATGGGTTGTTATGCACAGTGAACGTGGCACCATCCAGATCTCTGGCTTCCTGACCATTGTGATCCAGGCACATGAAGTCTTCACCAGCCCTGGGCAGATACTGGCACCACGCTCTTGATCACCCAGGAATAGAAGCTAAATGAAGATCCAGCTCAGCGGCTTAGTGGCTAAATCCTCACCTTGCAAATGTCAGGATCCTGTAAGAGCAGAGGCTCTTGTCCTGGCTCCTGCATTTCCCATCCAGCTTCATGTTTATGACCTTGGAAAGCAATAGGGGATGGCCCAAAACCTTGGAACCCTGCACCTGTGTGGGAGACACAGAGGAAGCTTCTGGCTTTAGATTGGTTCAGCTCTGGCCATTGTGGCCATCTGGGGAGTGAGCCAGTGGACGGAAGATGTTTTTCTCTGTCACTCCTGCTCTCCATAAATCTAATCTGCCTTTTCAATAAAAATAGATTTTTAAAAGAAGAAGCCAAATGAATCTCTCTTTATGAAGTGCCAATCTTGAGTGTTTTCTCACAGTAACTCAAGGTGAACTGCTAGAGCTAGTCTTTGAGAAGACAGTCTATGTGATGGGAAGAGTTCTGGGCCAGGTTCTAGGTATCTGATGCAGCCTGGAGATGTACGGCAGGACAGTCGGGGACCCGGGCTCCAGAAGCCGGCAGAGCAGGCATCAGGTCCTGGTCCCATGTCCATTTCCTCATCTCTGTGAAAGGCTGCTCTTCAGCTCACAGCATCCTTGTACAGATTCAGTGAGAAAAGCCCTTTACGCTCCTACCCCAATAAGAACACAATAGAACCTTGTACTCCTGTTATAATCTGCTCTACTTGGGGAAGATAAGCTTGCCTTTGCGAACCTCAGGTTTGTCTCCAAAGAATCTCATTCTTGGTCATATGGTTTTTAACTGCATGTCTTATCAGTGCATCCTACATGGAAACATGTCTGCTTTTCTTCCCCCCTGTACCAGGCTTCTCTATTCTCTGCGTTGCCATCTGACCTTGTTCAAAGAAGTGCATTGCTTTAATGACTATTTTGTAGTGCTTTTTTTTGTAGTGGTTATTCTATGGAGCCAGTCAAACGTCCTATAAAATCTGCAGAAGTGTCTACAGCTTCCTGGATGACCTTTGTGTAAGTTCCTGCAAATTCAGACTCCCCTTCAATTTTCTCCCATGCCCACAGCACTGCATCCCACATATGGGTAAATGCAGCTTGAGGCAGTTGTATCTGCTGCTCTTGTAGCAGTCCACTGTTTATCTCCAATCAACATAGGCCAATGGCCCCCCCCTTGGGGATTTGTTGATCTACTTGTCCTACAGATTCCAATTTTTTCCTTAGCCATATCGCTCCTCCACATTTTCCATTGTAAATATTGAGAAGGACCAAGCCCTATTTTTGCTATTACTTCAAAATCTTAAGGAATAGAATTTGCTCCCTCAATCCAGCAATTTAAATATTCCCACACATAGGAAGAAGTGGGTCCATAGGACACACTTGCTTTCTTAAAAGCCGGGATAGTGATTATTATTTTTTGGCTATGTATAATTGGGAAAAGTGGTTGTAGTTCATGAGGTCTCCAGGGAATATCCAACACCTGTGCATGTTCTCGGTAAGACTTGAGGGTGAGACGGCGTGCGCTGATACTTAGCTACTCCTTTATTCCGCTAGAAGATTCTGAGAAATCCTGCAATTTTGCTTTTTTAACATGAAAGTTTTAGTTTCTTTTCTAGCAACATTACAGAAGCCATCTCCCACTAAGGGAGTCTCCTGAATTATCTTTTTCTAATTTTCTCATTTGTAGTATAAGGCCTTTCTCTTTTAGCTGCATTACAGTGGAATCTCCTGTTAGGAGGGTCTCTTAAATATTCTTTTTTATCTTTCTCATCTGTAGTATAAGCCACTTCCTTTTTAGTCACATTATGGTGGTATCTCCTTTCAGGGAAGCCTCTCACTGGTTTCTCTTTTCCATCCTCCTCATGTGTACAATGAAGCATTGCTTTTTCAGTTGTATTTGGCTGGGTATCCTCTTAGGGGAGTTTCTTGCAGGTTCCCCTTTTAAAATTATAATAATGGCTTTAATTAAAGGACACGTAATCCAAAAACTAACATGAATATCTTCTATCCTTTGGAGCTTTTCACCATTTTTCTAGGCAAAATCCTTAAAATTCATTTTCTAGTGTCTGTTACCAGTCATTCCTCAGCTTATTATAGAAGTAAAAAGCTGGGAATCTGTTGCAGACAGGAAAGTTTATTTGTGAAGGGACCAGGTGAGCAGGGAAGAGAGAGAGAAGGGGAGAGTACCTCCTGAGAGGAAGCCAGCAGGTGGGGTGCCTCTGGAAAGCGGGGAGAGACACCAAAGATTTGAGGAAGGCTCTTGGGGGTTTTAAGCGTTCCTTGACCCCTCCCTGTTGGGTGGGAACCTACAGGTAAGATGTCCCCCCACTGGTGATCTCTTAATCAGGAAATGGGTGGGCAATGCTAGTGCCGCCCACCTGGAGGTGTGGCCAAGACCTCAGCAGGCCTGGATGGTCTCAGTGTCCCTTCATTGGGACACCGAGTGTCCACGCACAAATAACCTTTAAATAAGAATGCATCGCGGACTAGCTACCTTTACTCCACTCTTCATTTCACTAAAAGTTTCTGCACAAGAGATAAAAGACTGCATTCTACACTGATTCTGGCCCAGTATTCCCACTTACCTCTCTCTGTGGTAGTCTCTACTGCGCTTTCTATCTTATTCAAGTCCCTGTTCAGGGATGCCGCTTGTTCGTTGGACAATAGGGAACGGAGCCCCATACATAATTTCGAATGGGGTCAATCCATGCACATAAGGAGAATTCCTAGCTCGGAAGACGGCGAAGGGAAGCAGAGTCACCCAGTCTCCTCCAGTCTTGAAGGCTAATTTAGATAAGGTCTCCTTAATGGTTCTGCTCATCCTCTCTTCTTGCCCTGAGCTCTGCGGGTTATATTCACAATGTAGCTTCCAATCTGTTCCCACGGCTCGGGCCAGCCCTTGTACGACTTTATTAATGAAAGCCGGGCTGTGGTCCAAGCCTAGCATTACTGGAACCCCATATCGAGGCATAATTTCCTCAAGCAATACCTTAGCCACCACCTGACTGTTTTCCTTCTTAGTAGGGAATGCTTCTACCCACCCTGAAAATGTGTCTACAAAGACTAGAAGATACCGGTACTCGAACTTCCCAATTACATCCCGATGCCCACCCCCGAACCCGAGTACCTGTATGTGGGAATCCCCTCTTGCTAGGTTTCATCGCCTGGCATCCTGCACACTGTGCCACTATCAATCTGGCCGCAAAGTTGTGATGTGGGAACCGGAGGAAGGCAGTGTCGAATAGATCAGCAGTTTCTTCCACCCCAGGTGGGTGGTTTCATGTAAGTTGGTGATGAAAAATTTCCCCAGTTTCTACGGGCAAAAGCAGTCTTCCCTCTGAGTCCCTAAACCAATTGTCTGACTTGGTCTCCTGAAGGCGTTGGCGTTGGATCCACTCCCAATCTGAGGTGTCGCTTGGTTGCGGTGGCAGCGCTGGGAGTTCTGGTATTGGTAAGTCTATTGCTGCTATCTGGACAGCTTCCTCCTCCTCACCTCCGGAGTCTCCAACAGCCATGGCCACCCTTTTTGCTTCTTTATCCGCAGGGCAGTTCCCCACCGCCTTGGCGGTGCCAGGGAATACGCACCAAGGCAGCCGCCCGGGGTCTCTCGGCTGAGGGCAGGCGTTGTACTTCGGCCAGTTTCTGCCAGGTTTCGCAGCTCCCTCCCCTCTGCTGTTATGAAGCCTCGCTCCCGGTAGATGGCGCTGTGAACATGCACAGTACCGAAGGCACACCGGCTGTCTGTGTAAACAGTCACTCGCCTCCCCTCCGCTGCTTCTAGCGCTTCGGACAGGGCAATTAGCTCTGCCTTCTGCACTGAGGTCCCCGGGGGAAGGGCACGGCTCCAGACCACTTCCCCGTTGTGGTCGACCACCGCTGCCCCTGACCTTCGCACGCCATTCTTCACAAAGCTACTACCGTCCGTGAACCAGGTTGACTCACTGTTCGGCAAGGGCGTGTCCAGGAGATCCTGACGAGCTAGAGTGACTTCTGACAGGATCTCAGGACAGTCATAAAGGGGGGTCTCTAAGTCCAGGTTAGGCAGCAAGGTGGCAGCATTCAAGATGGCTGGTTCTAGGAACACAATTCTGGGAAAATCTAGTAAGAGCCCCTATAGTGCGTGAACCTTGCATTGCTGATTCATTTACCAGGGGGTTGTCTCAGGATTCCCTCTACAGCATGAAGAACTATGATCTTTAAGTTCTGGCCGAAAGTCAGTTTGTCTGCGTCCCTGGACACGAGTCCAGGCCAGCCAGCAGCCACATGATCAAGTTTCTTTGACAGATAAGCTGCTGGTCGTTTCCATGGGCCCAGCTGTTGGGTTGGGACTCCTTTTGCAATTGCCTTTCTTTCATTCACGAAGAGATAAAAGGTTTTAACGGCTTAGGGAGTGTCAGTGCTGGGGCTTTAAGGAGGCGGCCCTCAGTTCTTCAAAGGCTTGCTGATGTCCCCTCAGCCAGGCCCAGAGTACGTTTGCTCTTTAGCAGCCTCATACAGGGGCCTAGCTAAGTCCGCATAACTCCGTATCCAGAGTCTGCAATAACCCGTTGACCCTAACAATTCTCTCACCTCTCGTGGGGAGGTGGGCACGGGAATTCTGAGAACAGTTTCTTTCATGGCCTCTGTTAGGCATCGAGCCCCCTCCTTACGTTTATACCTTCAAGCAAGTCTCTAGTAGCTCTCTGGTGACCTTCCACAGTCGGCGTGGCGAGGAGTAGATCATCAACAGATTGCAGCGGGATCACTGCGGGTGCGCCTGCCATATGGTTCTAGGTCTTGGCTAAGTGCCTCATTAAACAGGGTGGGCGAGCTTTTGAACCCTTGTGGGAGCCGAGTCCAGGTCAGCTGATCAGTCTTGCCTACTTCACACCACTCAAAAGCGAATGTTGGCTGGCTCACCAGGGCCAAAGCTGTGCGGAAGAAGGCTTCCTTCAGATCAAGGGTTGTATACCAAACATGTGGAGAGGGAGGCGGCTTAGAAGAATGTACAGATTTGGCACCGTGGGATGGATATCTTCCATTGTTTCATTCACTCTCCTCAAATCTTGGACTGGGCAATAGTCCTGCCCACTTGGCTTTTTCGCTGGGAGCAGTGGAGTGTTCCACAGAGAGTGGCAGGGCTTTAGAATGCCAGCTGCTATCAACTGGTGAATGTGGGGTGCAATGCCTTGGCGAGCTTCTTCTGGCATGGGGTATTGCTTTACCCGTACGGGTTGTGCATTGGCCTTAAGTTCTACCACCACTGGGGGTCGTGGGCTGCCAATCCTACTCCTGCAATCTCGGCCCAGGCCTGGAGGCAGGCCTTAACCCAGTAGTCCATGTCCTTATCCCAGGTTGCTGGGGGTTTGGGGACGAGGCGGTGCTCATCGGTCAGAGACACAGTGAGTACAGGGAATGGTTGTCCTTGACTGTCAGTTACCTCTATCCCATCTGGCTCTAAGTGGATGCGAGCCCCAATCTTGGTGAGCAGGTGTCTGCCCAGTAATGGTGCCGGGCTCTCTGGAACCACCAGGAACGAATGGGTGACCTGGTGCTTTCCTAGGTTTAACTTTGTGTTGCTTGTCCATGAACAAACTTTCGTTCCTGTTGCTCCTTGTAGTGTGCTAGTCTTATCAGTGAGGGAGCCATGGTCCCAGTTCACTCGCTCACTATTTCCTGGCTTCCTGATCCCTGGCTCAAGCTTGGCTAGCTGGTGGTTGGCTGGTTCAAACCTGGCTGCCTCCCCGTTTGCTTCCTCAGCAGAGGAACAAAGACCAAAGACACCCAGGGTGCTGTCACAGAGAACACCCCTCTGTGCTTTCCATAGACTCCTAGTGCAAGTTTTGGCTTTGTTTTCATTCTAACTTAGAAATGAGCAAAGGAAAAGAGCACAGAGCAAGTCCTGGTGTTCACGGGCACAGAGATGTCTACACTCTGTGAGGAGAGAGAGCTGGGTCCCAGGCCTCCTTTCCCTCCTTTGTCTCTCAGAGTCCAGGACACACAGTGAAAAGATCAAGAGCCGGAAGAGCAGAACTCTGTGAGGTACGGCCTTGCCCTTTGGCCCAGAACCACACAGGTGACTTTAGCTCACCAGAGGGTCCATGGGAGGGGCCTCAGAGAGAGGCTGCTGGGAAGGGAAGCCCAGCAACTAGGAGTGGGCGTTTGCCCACTAGGGGGCACTATGGGCTGCAGAGACCTGCACTGCCTCTGCAGTCCAGCTGTGGACAAGCTGGCCTCACTGCCACAAGGACTATTTCTCTTTGAGGGGAGCCTCTCGTTTGTCCCCCTCGGTGCACTGGTGAGTGTTAGCTCTTTTCTCCACACCCCCTGCCAGACACAGCAAGTGAGCCACAGGACAGGTCCTTTATTCGGGTGGGGGTGGTAGCTGTGGGCAGGGAGAAAATGCAGCAGAGAGAGAGTGCTTGAGGAGGGAAGAGAGAGAACAAAGGAGGAAGGAGACACAGAGAGACACAGAGCAGAGCAGAGCAGTGCAGAGCAGAGCAGAGCAGAGCAGTGCAGAGCAGTGCAGAGCAGTGCAGACGGAGCAAAGGGCAGGGGCATCTTTATAACCTTGAGCTGGCTTGTGGGCAGTGAGGGTACAAAGTTCACTTAGGCCAGTGGGCCTTAAGGGGGCCCAGACCGAGGGTGAACGGGCATTCAAGGGGACTGAGACCGGGATTTAAGGCAGTGCTGGGGAAGCAGGTACTCCAGGTGGCACTAGGTCTGGGATGGCAGGGTCAGTCTTCAGGGTCATGTTCCACTCTCCTTAGAGTGAGGAGAGGTGCAGGGAGACAGAGGTGTGGAAGCACTTTGTAACTGTTAGTCCCGTGATGACACGGATGCTTGGGCTCAAGGTCTGTTCCCCAAGGCCCCCCCTAGAAGGGACATCCCACTGGATCACTCTTCTCCTCATTCCAGCCTTCACACGTCACCAGGGGAACCCAAGGAGGCTCCAGGCCTCACTTCCCTTCTGCAAAGGTGAGGAACATTCTGCATGTCTCCTTCTTGCACCTGCTGTAACTCACAGGGCCCGGAGCCCCAAGGGCAGCAAGTCCATCAGACTGAGATGGGGAGGGGGGAGTAAGAGATCAATGAAGACATGGTGGAGGGGAGGGGGCATGGGCTGCAGGCACCAACCCCTGTCTTGACTGGGTGGGTGAATCACCGGCCCTGCCAGTTCCTAGCTTTAGCTGTGCCTCATTCTCCAACAGACAGCTGGGGAGGCTCCCATGTGGCGATCCCCATGATGATGAGCAAAAGACAGCACCTCTCCAGCACAGTGGCCACATGGGGATGAGATGATGATTATACACTCTGTCCATGTCGACTACCTCAGGGTCCCTGATTGAACAGGCTCTGCCAGTGGCTTCTACTACCCTGTCCTCAGACCAGTGATTCCCCCTGATCTCTTATCCCCGAATGCCTCTTGCTCACCAGAGCCATTACCGCCCCCAAAATGCCTCTTGCCCCAGACATCTGTGCTGACTGTGCCCCATCCAGCTCAGGTGGCCCATCCTCTCCACCCCTCGGACCTCAGCCTGCCTCTCCATCAGTGCAGATCAGAGACTCTCCCATTGGACTCCATAGCACAAGGCTTATCTCCTTTCAGCTCTTGTTGGCCTTCTCCCACACCAGGGCTCTCAGTCCAGGATCTCACTAGCTGCCCCATCTCTACCCTCTCCTGATGGCAGGCAGCTGCCAGTGCTTGGGGTCCCTGCCCTTTCACGTAAAGCAACACCCAGTGGGCAGGGACTGGCAGCTGCTGTTTCATCAACCCCAATGTCCAGAAGGTGTGGAGACCAATGCAGCAGAGGGAAGATGTGGAAGGATGGAGCAGAGGAGGAATCGGTCCACCTCCTGGATGCCCTGCGGATCAGCGTAGGGTCCTCAGCAGGCCAGCAGAACACCACCACCCTTCCTCCCCACTCTGGGTCATGAAAGACAAAACAGAGGAACTGCCTGATCCTCACAGGATTTATTTTTCCAAGGTCCGGGAGGATCCTTTCCAGCAGAAATGCAGCCAGCTCTTCTGGGCCTTCTAGTTCTGCACAGTGAGTCCATTGGTTTTGTTTAATGGGCTCCATAATCCCTTACTGCACTGGAGTCAGTCCCCACCTCTGGCATCAATCCAGACCCAATCTCCCCGCTCCTCACCCATTCATATGCCTTTAACTCTATTGTTCAACAAACTGTACCTGATGATGGACCAGTGCACTTCCAAGAGATGGGCCTCCCAGGACCACTGTCCAGCTCTAAAACTTCCAGTTGATTGCCAACAATGAAATGTGGCCAAAACTGGAGCAACAGCTACAAAAGAGGCTCACACAACCCTTGTGTGGGTCACCCCGCAAGATGAAGCCTCCTCTGATGCAAAGGCCGGCACAGGACCCAGTTCCTGGAACAAGCCAGGCAAAGGCTAGGTCCTAGGACTGCAAAAAGAACATGCAGACAATGCAACCCAGGAGACCTTCAAAGCTACACCTTAAGAGGAACTCAGGCAAGGCCCCAGGCTACTGCCTGGGAAGAGTCCTAGATGATCCACCCAGAGATTCCCAGAGCCCCTTGGCAAAGGCTCCATGGGAAGGCACCAGCACACACTCAGCAAGTAACCTGAGGACCTTAGGAGGCCTAGTCAGAAACCTGAACATTCAATTTGACAGGAAATTAGAGGATGTCAAGGCAGGAACCTGGGGTCTGTGGTCAGTCGGGACAAGCTGGGGACCTTCCTTGCTTCAATGCTCCTCAAGAGACTGACACCAGCAATCCAGCATTCGTAAGTAACAGCGAGTTCTGTGAAGTCCCCTCCATGATCCTTCTAATCAACTCAAAGATTCACAAATCACTGGAAGATCAAATGAGGAGGTTTCATGTGAGACACAGGTGGGGCCTCCCCTTCAAGGTTCTCACACCCATTAATCTCCTTGAAGTGAAAAATACACTAGCTTCTCCATTTCTGTGTCCCATCGTCCCCTCTGCTGCCACCTGTATTTCTGAGAGCTACTCAGAAACCGAGCTAACACTTTCCCTGGGAGAAGCTAACGGGAAAGTGCCAGTGGAGACAGGGAGGGCAAAAGAACCAGTGCTCACCCCAAGGAGTCATCTCCCTTTTTCCCGCACTGTCTATAAGAAAACCTACAGTACAGCTCTGGCCAGCAGAGCCAGTAACGTGGACAGGGAGAGGGTTTGGGGATGAAGCACCGACAGGAGACCAGTGATGGTGGAAGTCTCTGCGAAGTCTCCCTTTATTGCTCCTTCACCTCTCCTTATCTGCTCTTCCCCCCACATCCTCATTTAGCAGCATATTGGATTCAGATGAGTCCAATTAGTCTAGGTGTTTTTAGCCACAAGCCCAGTTCCTGTTCTGCCCAGGCTAACGATCAACTCCTTAGCTCACAACACAGTACCTTGGAGATAACCTCACCCAGGGCCATCTGTGGACTCTCCCATATCCAAGGCAGCAACCAGCCCCAGGAGCACAGTGGGACCCTGGCCTCAGCAGACACTTGCCCCAGCCCATATATCATGGGTTTTTATGAAGCTTCCCAACCTATGCAACCTGAAGAGAGCAGGCAGGCAGGATGGGCAGGGGAGGACAAGCCCTCTCCTTGGGAAGTTACCATGGGATTCAACTCAGTCACCAACTGCCCAAACTCTGCCAGAACCAACCAGAGCCTCTCCCCTTCCAGCAGTCCTGCAGGACACCAGGAAGGAGAGGCAGACCTGAAGGCCCAGGTCTTGCACAGGAAGGACCTCCCAGTGCAGGAGTCAGAGGACTTGGCAATGGGCACTGTCCTTCAAGAACTTGCCGCTGACCACCACCTCTGAGACTGTGCCCCCGAGACTTCCTCCACTATGGACATCTTGCCTTTTCAGACCACTGGGGCCAGACGTGGGAGCCTATCAAGCAACAACTCAGCTTTACACACTGTAAGTGATACTTTGTCGGGGCCAGAGTGCAGCCTAGAGCCACAGGAGCCGAGGGTCCTGAACATGAGGCCCCCATGGGAGAGTGAGCTCAAGATGCTGTGTCCCACTGACAGGTGGGATGTATGCAGGAGAGTCCCATTATGAGAGCAGGAAGGGAAGTTCGTAGGACAGCACACTGCCCATGCCCTTTGGATGTGCCACACTGTCCAGGACACACTAAGAAGCAGAACAGCTCTGCTCTAGCCCAACCCAGAAGTGCCACCCCCATCCAACCGTCCAGGATCAGGAACTTTCTGAAGAAACTATTCCCTTAAATATAAAAAGACAAATATTCATCAAGAACAACCTGTGCCTGTAGCAGGGTGTCAGCCACGAATGGTCAGGCGACCCAAGAGCACAAAATGCTACATCACAATACTCTCAGCTCAAATGAATTCCACGCCTCGGTGGAAGTGTGTTCCTGGCATCACAAGGGAGCTCCCTTCTCTCCCAGGCCAAAGGGAAGGAAAACTGCTGTCCATTACATTGCCAAACCACCTGCAGATGCTGTGGCCAGCCACAGGTGTGCTGTCAAGAACAGGTGGGGGCCCGGCGCCGTGGCTAGCGGCGAAAGTCCTCACCTTGAATGTACCAGGATCCCATATGGGTGCCGGTTCTAATCCCGGCAGCTCCACCTCCAATCCAGCTCCCTGCTTGTGGCCTGGGAAAACAATCGAGGACGGCCCAAAGCCTTGGGGCCCTGCACCTGTGTGGGAGAGCAGGAGCAGGTTCCTGGCTCCTGGCTTCAGATCGGCACCGCATTGGCTGTTGCGGTCGTTTGGGGAGTGAATCATCGGACGAAAGATCTTCCTCTCTGTCTCTCCTCTCTCTGTATATCTGACTTTGTAATAGAAAGAAATAAATCTTAAAAATAAAAAAAGAACAGGTGGTCCGTAGGCAGTGTTTGGCCATGTGGCTTGGGGAATGGAGCCCCCTGCAGTATGGCAACTGCAGGAAAATGTCCTGTTTGGCCATTCCAAACATGCTGCCTCTCTCATCTGTTGGGGTCAGCACAGCACTCTTTGCCTTTCCAAATTAGACCTTTCTAGGCCACGAAATGCCAGCGACTCGAAAAGATATCTTCTGTCCGATGATTCACTCCCCAAATGAGCCGCAAAGGCCGGTGCTGTGCCGATCCGAAGCCGGGAACCAGGAGCCTCTTCCGGGTCTCCCACGCAACGGTCGGTGCTGTGCCGATATGAAGCCAGGAGCCAGGAACTTCTTCTGGGTCTCCCACACGGGTGCAGGGCCCCAAAGCATTGGGCTGTCCTTGACTGCTTTCCCAGGCCACAGGCAGGGAGCTGGATGGGAAGTGGGGCTGCCGGGATTAGAACCGGCGCCCATATGGGATCCCGGGGCGTTCAAGGCGAGGACTTTAGCTGCTAGGCCATGCTGCCGGGCCCAAATACTGC
Source organism: Ochotona princeps (assembly GCF_030435755.1). Classification (NCBI taxonomy): domain Eukaryota; kingdom Metazoa; phylum Chordata; class Mammalia; order Lagomorpha; family Ochotonidae; genus Ochotona; species Ochotona princeps. Next base: position 6,393,076 of record NC_080835.1, read on the forward strand.
TTTTTTTTTAAATGCTCATGCAAGTCAGTATTTTTCCTTATTTTTGATTTTACACCCTCTCTTTCTCATTTTTATATATCTATACAGTTCATCTGCTAAGTAATTAATAATTATACATTTTTGGAGTTAAAACATTTTTAAACTCTTGTTTCACTTTAAATGTCCATGCAATTCATTTAGCTTTTAGAGGCAAGGAGATTTCAATCTTCTCTCCTTTATTTTCTTTTAAATGCTATAAAATTGCATTTGTTTATTTACTTCTTTATTTATACCATAAAAATCTCTTTAAATTTTTAAAAAAGTCCTTACAACTTCATTATTGTTGATTATGCATAGATTCATTTTGGACTTAAAACCTTTTTAAATTTTTTATTTGTCCATACAATTCAGTTATTTATTTATTTATTTATTTGGGTATAATGCTCTCCTTTATTTTTATGGCACACATAAACTTCATTTATTTAACCATTTATATTTGAAGTCCAAACCTCTCTCCATAATTTTAGCTTTTTTAGAATGTCCATACACTTTATCTGCCTATTTATTTATTTAAGATTGTATTTATTTATTTTTGGAGTTAAAACCACTTTCCTTTATAAAAAAAGTTTATACATTTAATTGTTAATTTACATAAATACTTTCCTTTTTTATTCTTATGTGTTATTTTAACACATATTATTTGCTCCCTAGAGTTTGTGGTTTCTTTCTGTGCCGTGCTGGTGTGTTGGGAAGCGGTCAGCATTCTCCCTTGCTGAGTGCAGTGTCTAGAAAGGGCGGGGCGTGGACAAAAGCTGGGCTGGTGTTCCACGCTCTCCCTTCCCCTGGTCCCTTGCTGCACCTTAGGTTCTCACAATTTGGGATGCTTGAGATGAGCAGAGTCCCTTAGAGGACCCAAGCCGGTCTTTGGTCCCATAGCCTGGCGCTTTTAATGACTGCAGCGAGGGGCTGCAGGACCAGCTTAGGGCTAAATGGCTTCACTCACCATCCAGTGGGTGGGGAGGTTGTAGTACGCAGACCCTGAGTGCAGAGGTGGGAGAAATCTTGCTCTCACGGTCTCTCAGAAGGGAGCCAACAGCCTTGCATCTTCCCAAAAAGCATAGAGAGGGGGCCCAACTACTCACCCTGTCAGAACCCTGTGAGGAAGGGGAGCAGGACCCGCAGGCCTCCCCGGAAGATATGTCTTTTGGATGCTACAACCCAGGAGCCTCCTAGGAGGGCGCCAAAATGAAAGAGGAGCTGGGAGCTAAGACAGCTTGGGATGTGGAGCAGAGCCACTGGTGGTCCTAGAGGGTGATACAAGGTTGGGGACCTGGGCCCGGAGCCCGCTGGATCTTCTGAACAGCCAGCAAGGCAGGCAAGGGAGGGGTGGAGCTGGGTGAGAACCACATGCCTCCTTCAGGAAGTGGGCCGCAGTAGGTGACAGAGAGCAAGAACAGCCCCACGCAGGAGGCAGCAAGCCACTGTGCTCTGCCCTGTCCATCCTGTCACCGATGACAATGCAGCAAGGTTAGAAATGACCCAGGTGTGCACACTGCCACACCCTACTCCCAACTTCCTGACTTAATATCCCTGAGCGAGGTGTGACAGGACCCTGCACCCAGAGAGCATTCTCTCAGAGACGTCACCCAGTCCCTGCCCACTACTGCCTCAGTGACACACTGAGCTGACCTGCCAAACATTTCGAACAGATTTCTGGGAAGCACAGTCAAAGCTGTGACTTTTCTTCCTTCTTTCTAGCCCGGGTTGCTGTACTACTACTTGACTTATTTAACTTTAATTTCTGAGACATGAAAACTCAACTGAACCAGTGTCTAGTCTGCTTGCATTCTGCCTCCACTCACTACCACACATTTACTGTTTGCCAGGCTTCATCTGTTAGACTAAAGCTCCACTAGGATTCCACCCCTCTCCTGCCCGCTTCCCACATCCATCACCCTTCCACTACATTCTTCTCCCACGTTCAGCCGCACGTGTATTAGTGCATTCACTTCTCCATGTGCTAGTTTGTAGAAGAGGTCAGTTCATTTCTCCTTCAGGATCCCCGTTTTGGAGGACGATGTGCAAACTGGGGTCCCAAAGCTCCCACCGTGATGGGGAGACCGACTGCTCCTCAGCCCACCAGTAGATTGCTGCCTGAACTGAACTACACAGCAAGTCAGCTTTCTGAAGACCCATTTCTGCCGCTTGGCTTCTTCCTCTCCCCTGGGAGTTGGGGGCCTTGAGAGCTCTGGCAATCCCCAGCCTTTTCAGCCTGTCCACAAAGTTCATCTTGAGCCGACCCCTGTCGGGAGGGTTTTGGGCAGGCTTCAAGCCATACAGCTCCTGCAGGAATGTTTCACCTGGTTGAGGGGCCAACAAGTTCTCGTGAGATGAGCACAGGCTCTAAGCACAGAGAGGAGGAATGAGGTGAGTGAGAGGGTGAATTGGGGTGTTGGGGGGATGCCAGGGATTTAGGGAGAGGCTGGAGGGGGCATTCTCAGCTCGTGCACTGTGGTACACTTTATATTTACAACGGCATGTGTTTAATTCACTTCACAAAGACAGGATTGCCACTGTTTTTGGTAGAGAATTCAAGAAAAAATGTGTAAAAAATTAAAAAAAATGGGCTATTCCTCAAGAGTTTAGGAAAAGGTTGTAAACAATAATTAAATCTCAACATGCAATCTCATGTAAGTTGCATTTCTTTTCTCAAAAAAGGAGCACTGGGTCCGGGCGGGACGGCCTAGTGTCTAAAGTCCTCAACTTCAACGTGCCGGGATCCCATAAGGGCGCCGGTTCTAATCCCGGCAGCTCCACTTCCCATCCAGCTCCCTGCTTGTGGCCTGGGAAAGCAGTCAAGGACAGCCTAAGGTCTTGGGACCCTGCACCCGTGTGGGAGATCTTGGGGATGCTCTGGACTCCTGGCTTCGGATTGGCGTAGCTCAAGTTCTTGCGGCTGTTTTGAGAGTAAAATATTGAATGGAAGATCTTCCTCTCTGTATATCTGTCTTTAGAATACAAATAGATAAATCTTTTTTAAAAAGTTGTGTGGATTAGTTGCTACACACCAGTGACATCAGCAGAAACATTTTTCTTTGTTATTTCACTAAACAGAATATTTTCCTGTTTTAATCATTTTGTTGCAAAAAGACAGTATTGAATTCATTTTTATGGCTAAGTAGAGTCCCAGACATTTTTGAAATATGAAGTTTCTTTGCTTTGTCCTGTTTCTAGGTTAGATTCAGTATTGTGAATTGTGTTCTTTAACGTTTACTGATATTCAGTTGCAACACTCAATCAGCATCTGCTTCATCATAGTTTTGGTAATTAGTTTCATTTTCATTTTGTTGTATATTATTTATAGTACATTTAATAGAGCAGTCACTCACTTGTGGATGACAGGGACCCTAGTTATCCATCCATTACTTGCTGCTTCTTGGTGATGCTGCTGTAGGAAGTCGGAATCAGACACTGCTCCGCTCTGTGCGTTCCGCTGAGGCCGTCACTATCCGGACTGTCCCGGCCTCCTGTGGTTTCATTCTGTGACCGTTCTGAGGGTGAATCCAGCTGAAGGAAGGCAAAAAGGCTTCTCTACATGTGGTTCTCACCTAACTGCAGTCTTTATCTATTATACAACAATCCTCTTCATGTATGTATGAAAAGGTCTTGCTGTGTTTTGCAGTATGTCTTGATAGTGTCTGTTTTACACCATTTTAATACACATGCTGAATTCTATCATATACAGCTTGCCTTGAACAAAGATGTGAAAGAGACCATGAAAAGAATATTCGGGAATGATGGTGTATGAATAAATTAGTTTAACACTAAATATTAAATCTAAAAACAAAGCTGATTTTTAATGTCTGCATATGAAAAGAGTTGATGGAAATGTTTTACCGCAAAGAACGTTTTCCCCTGCTCTGAACATTTTCAAATAGAGATCATCACTGATTCTCTGTTTTGCACCTGCAGAAAAGTATGGCATCTGTTGTGGGACTGGACCACCTCAGCTACCGACTCTCATACTCAGCTACACACAAGCGACCAAGGCAGGCAGCTCATCTGATCCAGCAGAGGACCCAGAGTACCGCATCTGGAGATAGAAACAAGACAGGTGGGACAATGCTTGAGGCCAGGCTTAGAATAAGCACACAGCCCTGTGGGAAAACTGAGGTAGATGTCAAGTCTATTCAAGCAGTGCCCTCGAAACATTCTTCTCCCCATCGAGGTCTCCACGGTGACATCAAAGACCATCTCTGTCCACAGGAGATGAGAGAGTCTGGTAGCAAGGACCAGTGCACACACTCGCCCCAACGGACACAGGGGGAAAACTGAAACACCTATCTCATCTGTCTTCATCCCATCTTGACCCTCCTCACCCTAATCAAACACCCGTAAGGCTCAACAAACCCCTCCCCTTAGTAATCAATATTCAAGTAATTTGTGAAAATAAAGTAAAATAATTTGTGGAAGAAAAAAGAAAATGTTCACCAAACCTAGGAAAGATGGGGTCATCGGGAAGGTAAGCTACCTTTGGCCAAAACCCAATCCTGCCTTCTTCAATGCTTGTTTCTGCTTTCTAGACGAGAAATCTCACAAGTTCATATAACATTCTAGCAAGATTTCACATAGAACTTTATACACGTTACAACACTGGCAAGTAATCCAAGAGCTCCATAGTTCCAACATGCCATATATTGACAGTTGGAGAGCAGACATCTTATGCAGGTGTGCAGAGAAATCCCAAATAATTTAGCATGTGAGGAAGAGCTGGACTCTGCATCAGAGCAGTCAGGGTGTCCTACTCTTGTAAAAGCCAGCAGAAAATGTAAAGAGGAGACTTGCAAACATGGGCCTATAGAGAGCCTGACCAGTGGCACGGGCTGAACAGTCATAGACCCACCTTTTACTGGATGCTCCAGTTTTTGGATTAGTCTCCATCAGAGGGAAACATATAAGAACAATGGTCCTTATCTGAGCTAATTTTGGGCTGCTGAGAGACCATTAAGGTCACTCTAATGGAGGAAAAGGGGCCAAAGCTAGAGCTAAGGACAGAGAAAGTTGCTCTCCTGTGTCCAGAAGGGAATTTGTAGACTTCCCTTTCTCTGTGAGAACCACCCGGGCTCCTGGGTGTGTGACTGGAGCCCATGGAGGAGCCTGGGCTGCTTCAGTCCCATGTAGAAGATCTAATAGGAAATGGCTGACCCCAGAGTTCTGAGCCTTTGAGGGCAGTCAAATTTCCAGTGATCCCCTAGGTAGTTGGGACATGGTCCTGGGTGTCCTTTGTGACAATCCTTCTGAAGTCTTCACTGGTTCTGCAGTGAAAGCACTTGAAGCCCCAGGGGTCTTGCTAGGACCAGGAGAACATACATCCTGTTAGCCCCCTGCTCTACTATGGGATACCCTCCTTATCTGGGATAAAGACCATGGGGCCACTTTTAAGAGGATGTCCAGGGTGCTCTCAGGTCCAGCTGCAAGTCTTGGGCGCTTTTTCCTAATGTCCATGGCAATTAGGAGCCTGTAATTTATAAATCACTGGTTAGAGTCTTAATAGACCAAACCTCAAGTCTTCCTCAAACATTCTAAGAAGGTTTGGAATTTCTCCATGATTCTGACCTGTTAGGGATTTGTTCAAGTTACACCAACCACAAGAATGTTATTTTAGCAATCTTACACAACTCTGGCATGCATTTCCCTTACTCTCCGATCACTGGCATACAGTTCCCTGGCATACCAATCGCTGGCACGCTGATCACTAGCATACGGTTCACTGACAGTAGATCGTTGGCACGCAGTTCATTGGCGGGCCAATCATTCGTATGGTGTGCCCTAGCTCGTGGATCCATTACTGATCAATCACTAGCACGTGTTTCCCTGGCTTCAGATTGCAGCCACGTGGCTCTCCAGGTTGCAGAAGGTCGGCACATTTTCCTGGCTTCAGATCATTGGTAACTGCTTCCCAGGCTTGCAGAGTGCTGGTAAGCTGTATTCTAGCTCACGGATCACTGCTACGTGGTTTCCTGGCTGCAGCCCACAGCTCGCACTTCCCTGGCTATCCAATCACTGGCATGTGGTTCCCTGGCTTGCTGATCACTGGCAAATGGTTCCCTGGCTGTAGATGGCTGGCATACAGTTGCCTGGCACATACATCGCTGGCACAAGGCTCACTCGCTCAGGGCTCATGGTACGTGATTTCATGGCTCCATATCGCTAGCTCATTAACCAATTACTCGCACGCATTTCCCTGGCTCCCCATTTGCTGGAAATCAGTTTCCTGACTGGTGGAAGGCTTGCGCGCAGTTCCCTGGCTTGCAGATTTCTGTTAAGCAGCTCCCTGGCTGCAGATCGCTGGCACGCAGTTGCCTGGCATGTGGTACACTGGCTCAGGGCTTGCTGGTTCGCAATTCCCTGGCGGCAGCTCACCAACTCACAGTTCTGTGGCTAACCAATTACTTGCAGGCAGTTTCCTGGCTCCCCAGTCGCTGTAGATTGCAGGCACGTGGTTCCCTAGCTCCTGGATGGCTGGCGCACATTACCCTGGCTGCAGACCCCCAGCTCATAGTTTCCAGGCTAACAACCCCCTGGCACTCAGTTCCCTGGCTGTTGGATGGCTCTCAAGTGTTTCCCTGGCTGCAGACTGCTGGTTCAGGTTTCCCTCACTGGCAGATCGCTGGCTGCAGATCACTAGCATGCAGGACCGTGTTGGCCAATCACTCGCACACGTGCCCTGGCTCATGGATCGCTGGCACGAGGTTGCTTTACTCACCGATCACTGCCACGTGGTTCACTGGCTTCAGATGGCTAGCACACAGTTTTCTGGCTAATCAGTTACTTGCGTGCAGTTTTTTTGGCTTACTAATCACTAGAAAGCAGTTCCCTGGCTGCAGATCACTGGCAAGCAGTACAATGGCTTTCAATCCCTGGCTCATGAATGACTGTCATGTGGTTCCTTGGCTTGAAGGTCGCTGTCATGCTGTTCAGTGGCTGAAAGTTTTTGGCATGTGGTTTTCTGGCTTGCAGATCACTGTCACTGTTTTGTTTAAAAGTGCTAGACTCTGATGGATTCCCAACACCCAAATCAACACTGGTTACCAAATAAGACACCCCTACAATCACCTGTTGACCTTTTTGTCCTGAAGGAAGAGCTGGTCCCTGGTTGGTTCTGCAGTTTCATCACAGGCCCAAGAACTTGCACCATCCCCCACTTCCTCCCTCCCAAGCACAGGTGCATGGAGCTGGATTGGAAGTAAACTCAACCCGGTGCTCATATGGGATGCTGGGGCTGTAGGCCAAGTCCACTGTGCCCCAAACAGAATGTCTGAAGAATCGCAGGGCCACAATTAGAGGGAGGGGGCTGGAGCATTTACCTGGCATTACTTTCCACTACCCCTTCATCCCTGACCAATTGCACTACGTTAGGGTGAGAGGAAGGAGCTCACAAGCTTCCATCCGTATAGCAGGTGGCTGATTTACACATGGACACCAGGTAACATGACAACTGTGGGCACTCGAGGGGCAGAAGGGGGCAGAAATCTGATCAGCAGAAAGGAAGAGTTCTATCTTCATCTTCATACTCCTGTTGTATTTGAATGTTCCTGGAATAGAATGGTAGCCACAGAAACTCGGGACTGTTTTGGAACCTATGTCCAGCTTATTTTACTCAGTTTAATGTCCTCCAATTCTAACTATTCTGATACAAATGAATGAATAACCTTCTTGATTATAGCTGGATAATATATCCTTGTAGGTAAATAACTGAATTCTGTTTTTTTTTCCTGTTGGAAAGTCAGATATACAGAAATGAGGAGATACAGAGAAGAAGTCCTTTCTTGCACTGATTCACTCCCCAAGTGGTTGTAATGGCCAGAGCTGTGCTGATCTGAAGCCAGGAGCCAGGTGCCTCCTGTGGGTCTCCCACGTGGGTGCAGGATCCCAAGCCTTTGGGCCATCCTCAACTGCTTTCCCAAGCCACAAACTGGGAGCTGGATGGGAAGCAGGGCCAACAGGTTCAGAACCGGTGCCTATATGGAATTCCAGCACTTCAAGGTGAGGACTTTAGCTGCTAGGCTACCACACAGGGTCCTGATTTGGCATTTTGACACAGAGAGAAGCATTGTGTTTAACCTAATTAATTTACATAGTACAAACTTCTGATATTGATCAATTTGATGATAGGGTTAAATAATCAGAACTTCAGCCCCTGTTAAAGTGGTTGCTATATTCACAGGGGAAAATGCTGAACTACAAATCTAATTAACATTCACTGATTAGCACGAATAGTGAAGACAGAAGCACAAGATCTTTGAGTCTCAACAGTGACTAGACAGAAGTAAAATAAAATCCACTCGTTCTGGCAGCACGGAGAACCGAAACACACTTTTGTCTCAGGTGGGTTAACAAGTGGCTAAATATCATGATAGGAAAAAGTCCTTGCTTTTTGAAAGCATGAGTAATTTAGTATTGAGGGATTTGTAAACTATTAGTTTTAAATCTGATTGCCCAGTGAAATAAACTTACAATCCATTGCCTGGCATTGTAGCATTATCACTCAAAGTGCCACAAGCAGTGCCAGAACCCCACATGGGAGTTTGATCCAGCTCCCTGGAAGCTGGATCCCAGCACCAAGCTGGAATCCCAGAATTCAATCCAGGTGTGTGAAATGGGTGACAGGGATCCAAGTACCTCTTTGTTGCCTCCCAGAGCATGCAATGGCCAAGGACTGGATGTGATTGGAGTGTACCTGGACTGACATCACTCACTCCAGTCGCACAAGTATGTGAAGCAGCAAACACAGCGCTGTTCAAAGCTTCCAGTCTCAAGTATCAACTTCTTGTTAATATTGTTTAATAAGTCAAGAAAGGACTTACCCTAACCCTTCTGTGGCTGATTTTTGTTATAAGACTTGTCAAGTTTCAGGAGAATATACCCAATGGTAACTCCAGAGATTCTGACAACCTCTTGGGTAATAAAAGTATTATTTTTTTGAGTTTACCTGATGGAAAACTGTTGTCAATTAACTTAGGTGGTTTGAGCTTTGCTTCCAAATGATCTCTCAAAGGTGTACATCTGACATTTTAGGGTTGGATTCAACACAGTTGTTAATGAAATATGAAAAATGCATCCATGTTGCAAATAAGAATCATTTTCCTAAAATTAAGACTATAGCAATGCCACTGAATTTCACCAGATGAGTGTGCGGCCTTACAGACATCAAGGGAAATCTCATTAACAACAAACAAGATAAAGAAAAATAAAGACCATAAGCAAAATGTATTGCCAGGAGAATGTCCAAAAGAAACTTGAAAATTTGTGAAGCAGCAAAGTGCATAAATGAGTGCATACTTTACAATTCTTAGTGGCCTTTTAATCTTTGTATTAAGTCTACACATATGGGATTTATATATATATTCATGTATATAATAGGAGATACAGAGAGAAACACTATCCATCTGCTGATTCACACCTCAGGTAGCTCCAACGGCCAGAACTAAGTTAATTCAAAGCCAGAAGACATGATCTTTGGGGTTTCTCACTTGTGTGCAGGGTCCCAAGGCTTTGTGCCAGCCTCTCCTGTCTGATATTATCTCTACCAGCGATGTGCAGGTACACTTAAATAACAACTGAAGCAATCATGACTCCTTATGAAGGACTATACTGTTGAAGTAACATGGGGAAAATCTGTTGGGGGGTGGGAGTTTTGGGAGGAATCCCAGTCTACAAAATTGCATGATAAAACTCAAAACTTCAAAATAAAAAGTTTACAAAAACAAATGGTGTTTTTTTTTTTAAAGATTTACTTATTTTAGTTGCAAGGTCAGATATACAGAGAGGAGGAGAGATAGAGAGGAAGATCTTCTGTCCCCAAGATTCATTCCCCAAGTGACTGCAACAGCTGGAACTGAGCTGAACCGAAGCCAGGAGCCAAGAGCCTCCTCCGGGTCTCCCACATGGGTGCATGGTCCCAAGGCTTTGGGCCATCCTAAACTGTTTTCCCAGGCCACCAGCAGGGAGCTGGATAAGAAGTAGAGCTGCCGGGATTAGAACCAGTGCCCACATGGGATCCTGATGCATTCAAGGCAAGGGCTTTAGCTGCTAGGCCACCATGCTGGGCCCTAGCATAGGTATTAAAATGTTGTAAAACAGACACTATCAAGACATACTGCAAAACATAGCAAGACCTTTTCATACATACATGAAGAGGATTGTTGTATAATAGATAAAGACTGCAGTTAGGTGAGAACCACATGTAGAGAAGCCTTTTTGCCTTCCTTCAGCTGGATTCACCCTCAGAATGGTCACAGAATGAAACCACAGGAGGCCGGGACAGTCCGGATAGTGACGGCCTCAGCGGAACGCACAGAGCGGAGCAGTGTCTGATTCCGACTTCCTACAGCAGCATCACCAAGAAGCAGCAAGTAATGGATGGATAACTAGGGTCCCTGTCATCCACAAGTGAGTGACTGCTCTATTAAATGTACTATAAATAATATACAACAAAATGAAAATGAAACTAATTACCAAAACTATGATGAAGCAGATGCTGATTGAGTGTTGCAACTGAATATCAGTAAACGTTAAAGAACACAATTCACAATACTGAATCTAACTTAGAAATAGGACAAAGCAAAGAAACTTCATATTTCAAAAATGTCTGGGACTCTACTTAGCCATAAAAATGAATTCAATACTGTCTTTTTGCAACAAAATGATTAAAACAGGAAAATATTCTGTTTAGTGAAATAACAAAGAAAAATGTTTCTGCTGATGTCACTGGTGTGTAGCAACTAATCCACACAACTTTTTAAAAAAGATTTATCTATTTGTATTCTAAAGACAGATATACAGAGAGGAAGATCTTCCATCCAATATTTTACTCTCAAAACAGCCGCAAGAACTTGAGCTACGCCAATCCGAAGCCAGGAGTCCAGAGCATCCCCAAGGTCTCCCACACGGGTGCAGGGTCCCAAGACCTTGGGTTGTCCTTGACTGCTTTCCCAGGCCACAAGCAGGGAGCTGGATGGGAAGTGGGGCTCCCAAGTATGAACTTTTTTTAAAGTAAAGGAAAGTGGTTTTAAGTCCAAAAATTAATAAATAAAATCATAAATAAATAAATAAATAAATAGGTAGATAAAATGTATGGACATTCTGAAAAAGCTAAAATTGTGGAGAGTGGTTTGGACTTCAAGCATAAATGGATAAATAAATGAAGTTAATGTATGATATAAAAATAAAGGAGAGGGTTATACCCAAATAAATAATCAATCAGTCAATCAAAAAATAATTGAATTGTATGGGCAAATAAAAAATTTAAAATGATTTTAAGTCCAAAATGAATCAATATATAATCAATATTCATGAAGTTGTAAGGACATTTTAAAAAATTTAAAGGAGAGATTTTTATAGTATAAATAAAGAAGTAAATAAATAAGTGCAATTTTATAACATTTAAAAAAGAAAATAATCTTGGAATCTCCTTGCCCTTAAAAGCTAAATGAATTGCATGAACATTTAAAGAGAAACAGCACTCTTCCCTCAGGGCAAGTACATCGTGAGGGAAACTGGGGAACTGGATTAAAGTCCTTGCTCTGCCCTGCCGCTAACATCTTGCGGCAGGATGAGTTTGGGAGGGGTTCGGGCTTTGGGGTTGGGGGCAGCTGCAGCTCCCTGCAGTGTGGCGGCTGTGGGCGGTGCCCTTGCCAGGCTGGACCCAATGCTGGGGACTCAAGCCAAAGCCCCTGCTGGAAGGCAGAGACCCAGTCCTTAGCTTTCTCTAGGCTCAAGAGAGTTGTTCCCAATCAACAGAGTGATTCACTAAATTCTCCTTTTGTCTCCTCCTAAGGCCCCACATCATGCAGAGAGGCAATCACTCAGTGACCGAGTTCATCCTGCTGGGCTTCACAACAAATCCCGTGATGTAGCTGGTCCTCTTTGTGCTGTTCCTCAGAGTCTACTCCATGACCTTGGTAGGAAATACCACCCTTATCATGTTGATCTGTGACTCCCTGCTACACACACCCATGTACTTTTTCATTGGAAATTTGTCTTTTCTGGACCTCTGGTTGTCCTCTGTCTACACTCCTAAGATTCTAATGACCTGCATGTCTGACAAAAGCATCTCATTTGCTGGCTGCCTGTGTCAGTTCTTCTCTGCTGGGCTGGACCACAATGAGCGTTACCTGCTGGCTGCCATGGCTTATGACCGTTATACGACCATCTTCAAGCCACTGCTTTATGCTCAAGTCACGTCCATAAAACTGTGTGCATTTTTACTAACAGCTTCATATCCTTCATATCTTGGTGGCTTTATTAATTCTTCCATCGTCACCAAAAAAACCTTTTCCTTCGACTTCTGTGATGATATAATGTCATTGATGACTTTTTCTGTGACTTGCTTCCCCTGGTGGAGCTGGCCTGCGGCAGAAAGGAAGGTTACCAGACTCTCATGTACCTCTGTGTCCTAGCCTCCAGTGTCATTACCAGACTCTCATGTACCTCTGTGTCCTAGCCTCCAGTGTCATTACCAGACTCTCATGTACCTCTGTGTCCTAGCCTCCAGTGTCATTACCAGACTCTCATGTACCTCTGTGTCCTAGCCTCCAGTGTCATTACCAGACTCTGATGTACTTTCTCCTGACCTCCAATGTCATCACCCCCATTGTGTTCATCCTCGCCTCCTACCTCTTCATCATTGCCACCAATACGCTCCACCCAGGGCTGCCTCACGGCCTTCTCCGCTTCCTCTTCCCACCTCATCTTTGTCACCTTATACTGTGGTTCCATTCTCTACCTCTATGCTTGCCCTCAGTCTAGCTACTCTTTGTCTAGTGACAAAATTGAGTCTGCATTTTACAATGTGGTGTTCCCCATGCTGAATCCTGTAAGCCTGAGGAATAGAAATGAGAAAGAGGCTCTGAACAAACTCTGCAGGTAAAACAGATGTTTTTGTTCTAGTTAAAAGACTCTATTTAATCAGTTATTTGTATTTTTTATAAAGCAGAGCTGGTCAATGTGTTACATCAGAATCAATGCTCATAAAATGAGGTCGAGGCATCTCTTTTAACATTAGACGGTTCATCAAATGTAAGACAGACAAGTTATTGGACCCCAGAAGATAAAATTTGAATATAAATTATAAGGATGTGTATTGAGTGTCATCTTACTTTGGATTGAAAGCAATGACCATGAACCAAAACATGATCTCTTGAAAAAAAAGGAGCTATATAATCTATGCTCACTAGCTGGCGATTTGGTTAATTGATATGCAGAGAACAGGGCATCTGACTCCGCTAACTGACATGGCTGCAGCTAGTGTCCCTCCCCCCTGGGACAGGAGACAGGGACCTGTTCTTAATTGTTACATTTCCAAAGGGCAGATTTTAGGTTGTTTGAGAAAGACATTTCTGGATAGTGGAAGATACATCTCACAGGGAGAGAGAAGGACCTTACTACTGTTGGTTTCCTAAAGTAAATATCCTAAGAAAAGGAAGACCAGGTGGTCCAGCCAGGCTTTGTGAGGACAAAAAGAATACTTTTTTTTTTTTTTTTGGCAGTAGTGAGTTTTCTCAGACAGGAACTTGTAGGAGATTGGAGTCCTCCCAGAGGCAGGGTCTAGAGCTATTAGAGACTGTTCCAGTGTTTGCTCAACTTTTTTTGGTGGGTGCCAGTTGGAGGGTGAAAGAAGTGGTTTTGTGCCCAGAGTTGCTGTCCCCGTAGGCCAAGTTGGAGGCCTAGTTGAGAAAAGGGCTCAGAGGGCCTGACTACACTTTGATCAAGTAGAGAATCTTTACCAAAAGCCAAAGCACCGTGATATCCCTTTGTGTGCTCTCAGAAGCCTTGGTGATGCCGTGGAAGGAGCAGGTGAATGAATGACCTGGAACTGAACATACCATCACTGTTTCCACAACCTCAGCACACTGTGCTAGAGCCCAAGCCCCAGGATCTGGGGAAACTGGAGGCTTTTAAAGACTTGACAAGTTTTAAAAGCACTTCAAGGATGTCAAAATCAAAAATGATTCAAGTCTTCGAAGCTTGCCTAGCCTTTTTGAGGAAGCTGGAACCTAGAGCTAGTTCAGTCTCTTAGGTGTGAAAAATCCAAGGAAGTTCAGCATGTGGTTCTGTATGGCCACTCTGCATTTTGTTCAGGATTAACACTCCAGGAGTGGCATGTTAAGGACACAGACTCCCGATGACTTGCACTGGGGGTCCCATTCTGCTCATTTGCTTATATTGTTTGTTGTTGGTGGTGCTGTTTCTGTTTTTTTGTTGGGCTCCCCCTTCTCACGCCTGTATGTTTTAACCTGCAATCCATGCAAGTGATGTACCTTCAGAGCGACTGAATGGTTAGTAACACGGCTCAGCCGAGACTAAACTAGGTCGGACAGAGAAACTGAATGTGCTTGGCGACCTCCCGATGTTGTTTCCCAGAGTAACAGTATAAGATGCAAACAGAACATGAAGGAACCCCAGCTTAGTGAAAAAAAAATGAAATTATATTCAGGACATCTGACTTCTAAGTGTTTTTCTTGCAGGACATTCCTGGGTCGGCAGCTTTTACATCCGACATTTCATCACATTTTACCCTTTCTATGGAATTTTTGGAAGCTTTCTGCTCATATATTTGGTCAAGTAAGAATATTTTTATACCCATAACCCAAATGATCCTTTTACCTTCTTTGACAGCATATTTGTGATTAGCACAAGTCACATTCCATTTCCTAAAACTGAGATATTTTCCAGCAAATATGCAAAAAGTGACGTAAAACTATTATCTAACTGGACATCGCAAATCCTTGACAGGACAGGAATGTTAATGTTCTTTTCTGAGTAAAGATTTTCCCAAAACCAAATAATTATTTTTTTACTTCTTTTTTATTATTATCATTTTATGATACAGTTCCATAGGCCCTGGGATTTCCCTCACCTCTACCCACCCCACTGAGTTCCCCTATATTATTACTATAGTATAGTTTATTCAGGTTATGAAGAACTTTACCAAATAATAATTTTTTACCTTGATTTTAATAAATTACATTCTTTAACTGCCTCTTTGTTCCGCTCTTATTCTATTGCACCTTTACTCTAAAGGCTAAGTAATTATAAGGATAATGGTAGCTGCTATGCATCAGACACGTTGTTGAAAGCTTTCAATGCAGTATCTTGTTTGCTTAATCCTGTACAATCCTACAATGTAGATAGTATCATTTTTATTGTCCTGATAAGGGAATTGAGCTCATAGAGATGAAACTACTTACTTCATGTCATAGAACAAGTAAGGCCACTGCCAAGAAAGAACTTTAACTTAGTTCTCTTCAATGACAAAACCCAGACTGTCAACTATTTACCAGTTATTGGAACATTTGAACCTCCTTTATTTCCTCTAATGTTGAGCTGCTTCTACCAGTGGTTATGCAAGCCCAATGATTGGAATCCTTCAAACAGTCATCATTTCCTTCTTTCTACTTCCCCAAAGGTTTCTGGAAAGTGCCTGGATTGCTTGTGTTACCCAGATGAGCCACATACCCATGGAAATGAGCAAAGAGGAGAATTGGAACTGGCTCAGCACTCAGGTAGTGATGGAAGAATCCTTAAAACCCTATTGCATTAACTTTTACTTACCTTGAATATTAACAACTCATTTTATTAGAATACTTGTCTGAGGCCAATGCTTCGCATGCCACTGTGTGAGGTAGGTACTCTAATACCCCTGACCTTACGTATGGTACAATTGAGGCAGGAGGCATGCAAAGATTCAATCACATCAGACCAAAATTAGGAAATGTATATCTACATAGTTTGACTATACAGCCTTCATTTGCTTTAAACCAAGGACTAGTCAAGTGAAGTCCAGAGGTCAGATCTGGCCTACTTTATTGTGATTTTTCCCAAAGTCACTTTACTAGATTTAGTTAAAATAATATGTAATGATACTGTGACTATAACTATTGTGTAAAGTTATGGAACACTCCAGTAGCCTGCCAGATTGCTGGTGTTTCCAATGTCTCACACAACAATAACTAAAACAACACAATGACTTTATACTTCCAAACGTTTTTGATAAACTCCAAAAAATTTTTGTAGCATTTTAAACCATTTATCATTGATGTTTACTGTATTTGAAGTGAAAATGAATATTTAAACATCTAAGTATGAACTCCTTTATTCATTAATGTTAAAACAGCAAGAATAAGTCTCAGACATGTTAACATCAGAGTAATGATGTCATCCCAAGTTTAATAATATCTGGAAAATTCCACGATCCAAGCAAGAAGGAGTGGCAAAGAAAAAGGCAAGTGATGTCTTAGAGGTAATACAGCAGGTGACAGTTTTGGTCTTGCAGATCTCGTCAAAGTGTCCTGGCCACCTCCAGCTTCTCTAGATTAGGGCAACTAACAGTCACATACAACACTCACAATAGCAACAACCCCAGCTAGAATTACACCTCAAGAAAGGTTTAATTGAATAAAACATCATTCTTACGAACTCAAGATAATTTTTTAAATGCTGGAAAGAAAATACATAAGAATACAAAAGAAAACTTTTTAAGTTGGAACTCACTTCTGTGCACAGACATCTTGGCTAGAACTTGAATATCCTACTCATTTAGAACTCCTTTAAGTTGACTCCACGGACATGGCATTCAAACCTGGCAATAAGCACCACAATCCTGCAATCCCACCTTCAACTGCCAGAATCGTCAGTCACAACACCAAGGTCAATGGTGATGTTCTCGCTCAAACCCTGTGTAGCTTTTTGTATCTGTAGCCTTATATGTACCTCACAGAAAAATTGCATAGTCTTTTAAAAGTCTAAGTTTCTGAAACAAAACCGAATATCATTTATACTCCTTATAGTTTCTTGCAAGAAACAGGTATACAATAAATACTTGTAAGAATGTTTGACTAAATGAAGAAATAAGTGAACATTTGCTTTGTGTTGTTTGACACTTGGGCTCATTTGTAGCTACTGTAAACCTTTTCTTTGCAGGTATTGGCAACTTGTAATATTGCACAGTGCTTTTCAGTGATTGGTTTGCTGGGCACCTGAACTTTCAAATTGAACACCAGTGAGTGATTTAAAAAAAAAAAACATTTTGTGTTAGGACAGAAGCCGTCACTCAGCCTCGAATAGAGATCAGACCAGAGATCCAAGTGCAGAATTACAGAGACAAAAATGAATATTTTCTCTAAAGGCTGCTATCTATATTAGCATCAATATGGGAGGGAAAGAGGGAGGGAGGGAGGGAAGGAGAGAGGGAGCGGGAAACGGAGGGAGAAAAGGAAAATATCAAATGTGAGCCGGTGAAGCAGAATCTCTCAACAATATTCAAGGAAGAAATTCTTTTTCTGCAATAATCAGAAAGATTTTGCACTTGTTGATGACATTTTCTCATTCTTTCTCTTACATTAGTTCCTTAAAGCCTCGGCATAGCAGGAAATGATCATCATTCATGTTTTATTGCATGGAAGATTAAAACCCAAGTCATTTACTTGGCTGATTACTGGACCAAAATAAACATGTCCAAGGGAGCTACTCCCAAACGTTTACCTTCTCCATGGCTCACCCACATGGTTTATGTGTTAAGAGATAAGGCAATGGGCCTGGGTCAGTGGCCTAGTGGCTAAAGTTCTTGCCTTGCACACAACAGGATCCCATATGGGCACCGGTTCTAATCCTATCCAGCTCCCTGCAGTCGAGGATGGCCCAAAGCCTTGGGACCATGCACTCACATGGGAGACCTGGAGGAAGAAGCTCCTGGCTTCAGACCAGCTCAGCTTTGGTCCTTCAGCCTCCTCCTCTCTGTATATCTGACTTTCCAATAAAAATAAATAAATCTTAAAAAAAAGAGAGATAAGGGGAGAGTATTTTGCCAAGAGTTTTTTAAATCCCCAGAACAGAGGAGGAAGGTCAAGATTGGGTCTTCATTGGTGGTAAGAGAATAAAGAGAACTCCTTTGGGTTTCTCTTTGATATAAACTTCACTTC
Source organism: Ochotona princeps (assembly GCF_030435755.1). Taxonomy (NCBI): domain Eukaryota; kingdom Metazoa; phylum Chordata; class Mammalia; order Lagomorpha; family Ochotonidae; genus Ochotona; species Ochotona princeps. Next base: position 6,411,036 of record NC_080835.1, read on the forward strand.
TTCTCTTGGTTGTTTCCCCAGTCTCTTCCCTACAATGCCTCGCCATAATTACTACAAAGTGGCACCTCTGGTGAAGTCACTGTGTGCCAAGCATGGGTTGCAGTATGTGAATAAGCCCATGTTGCAGGCGTTTGGAGATATTGTCAGCTAATAACATAATTTCTTCCGGCTCATAGCTCTCAGTTCTTTTCACTACCACCCCCAGACTACGCACTGGCCTGTGAATCATCCACCCAAGAACCCTTTATTAAGGAATACCTGTGAAGCCAGCATGGACACAGAAGTCTTCAGTGCGCAACAGCAACAGAAATAAGGATAATGGAAATGCTTCGTCGTTTTCCTATTACCTTTGGGAACTTCTTAGTGAAAATGTTGTATTATCTGACTACGTATGAGCGTTTTAAAACTAAGGCTGAGTATTATTTGGCCCTTCACCCTCTAGAGGGTTTCCGACATACATTAAAAGTTAAGTAGTGAGAACTATGAAGTCACCTGGTCCAGTGTTGTATGCTTAGATGTCTGCAGGTCCAAGGGGACACAAATGTGCAAATAGTGCTGGTGTTAGAGTAGTGAGGTTTGCTGAAATTGAAAACTCCATACGCATCTGTATTAGTGTGTAGTATTTATAAATATATATATACAACACAAATATAACATAAATAAAATAAATAAAAATAATAGTATAATAAAATAAAAATTAATAAACAGCAAAATATATAGTATATATAAATCATACTATATAAGAGTGTTCTATATATATTCATATATATGATATATATATGAATAAGTTCCATATATGCAAGCTTTTATGCTGTCATACCAAAGTGAACCAATACAGAGTGGTTTGGGAAAATTATGGTAATACAAATGCCTGTTGATTTATGTGGCTTATGTGGATCTTTGATTTATTTTAAAATTTTAAAAAGATTCATTTATTTGAAAGGCACAGTTACAGAGAGGGAGAGAGAGAGATCTTCCAACTGCTGTGTCAGTTTTCAGATGGCTGTAATGGCCAGGGTTGGTCCAGGCTGAGGTTAGGATTGAGGAGCTTCTTCTTGGGCTCTAATATGAGTGGCAGGGGCCCAAACACTTGGGCTATCATCCACTGTTTTGCCGAGGCCATTAGCAGGAAGCTAGGTCAGGTGTGGAGCATCCAGGGACTCAAATCTGTGCCCGTATGGAATGCTACCCATGTGGGCTTTTGGCATTGCAGGTGGTGGCTTTACTCATTGCATTGTAATATTTGTCCCTTAAAGATGTTTTTTCAAGAGCTAAAGATATTTTCAGAGTTGTCAACATAGATTTGTGCCTGTGTTTGCTGGTTGGAGTGGTTTTTGCCTTCTAATTACAGAGCATTCTAAGCACAGGCACTGGGAGGGCACACATAGTGGTGGGATTTGGGAAGGCAAACACACACACCCACACACACCCACACACACCCACACACACCCACACACACACACACAGTGGGTGTAACTGAGGACCGGGAGGAGGGAAGCCATCACGGAGTCCCAGCTTAGGACCTCCTGTTGTCTGTCTCTGAGGGAAGCTCTCCCAGCACCACCTGCTGTGAGGTGATGTGCTTACCTGGAAGCTTTATAATACCTTAGCATCCACATTGACCTGGAGACTTCCCCCCAGGCCCCAGATGCCAGCAAAGCATCCTGAAAAGGAGAGTTTCTGAGAAACCAGGAGAGTTTCTGAGAAACCTGTGGATTGTGACCTCCAGCTCGGCTACCTGCTTTACCCCCATCAGGGCGCCATGCTTTCCCTTATCAGTCATTTAACTTCACGAGCGTGTGTTTGACCTAAGAACAAGTAATTCAGGTAGAGGTGTAGTAGTCATTGTGTTCTAGGTGATTGAATTTTGCTTTATGTATGCACTTAAGTTACACACAAATAACCCACACAGAGAAATGCATACATCTGAGGGGGAAAAGTCTGTGGAAGGGCCTAGCATGGTAGCCTAGTGGCTAAAATCCTTGCCTTGCACACCCTAGGATATCATATGGGCACCGGTTCCTGTCATGGCTGCTCCACTTTCCATCTAGCTCCCTGCCTGTGGTCTGGGAAAGCAGTAGAACTTGGCTTAAAGTCTTGTGACCAGGTACCTGCATGGGAGATCCAGAGGAGGCTCCTGGCTGGTATTGGATCAGCTCAGCTGTGGCCATTGTGGCAACTGGAGAGGGAACCAGTGGAAGAAGATATTTCTCTCTGTGTCTCCTCTCCTTTGTATATCTGACTTTCCAATAACAACAAATAAATATTAAAAAAGTCTTTTTTATTGCATTTCATTTTATAACATCGTTTCATAGGCTCTGATGTTCCCCCATCCCCTCCCCGTGCCCTTCCCCCATTGTGGATTGCTCCACCTTATTGCAGTATTACAGTTTAAATCCAGTCTTGTTCCTTTCATTGCAAGCATGTGCCATGCATAGAGTCCAGCATCTTATTGCCCAGCTCAGTTCAACAGTTTCTTGGGGTGAACAACTCTGGTCTGAAAGCATAGCTGGCAGAATATTGTTCCAGCCAATTAAAAGCCATAACTTAACATCCACAACAGTTTCCAACATTATGGGGTTAATTAACATTGTATTGAGTGACTGATATGTTAGAAAATGCGGGTTCTTAACCACATCCTGTGACTACTTCATTAACATTTCAATTACAGTTTGTATATTAAAAAACTATATAAAAAAAGGAGAGATAGAAGGAAGGTCTTCCATCCACTGCTTCACTATCTAAATGGCTACAAATCTGGAGCTGAACCCATCCAAAGCGAGGAGCCAGGAGCCTCTTTTGGGTCTCTCATGTTGGTGGGACTTCAAAAGTCTATGGAAAAATGGAGTTGTAAGTTAAGTTAGGGGTAGTTGTTTGGTTGGTGGTTAACACAGTGCTTGGGACATCCATATCCAATCTCAGTGAGCTGGGTTTACATCCTAGTTTGGAATCTCAATCCATCTTCCAATAATTTGCAACCTGAGAGGGAATGGGTGAGAAGGACTTTGCACAGGAGTCCTTGCCACCTGCACAGGGAAATGTGATTGAATTCCTGGTTCCTGGATTTGTACTGTCCCTCCCTGGCTGTGGAGGGCTCTTGGGGAATGAATCAGCTGATAGGAGATCTGTATTTATTGGTCAAATAAAAAAAAAAAACAAGTAAAAATAAAGTTTAAGTAATTTTGGAGAAAAAATCTTAAAATTTCAGTTCAACAATCTTGAAATCTTTCATGATAACGGGCCTCGCGGTGAGGGCAAGGCCTTGGATTTAGTGCTTTTCTTCCAGCTTCTGGGCCCTAGGACCACCAAGGGGCCGACAATAGGCAGTCTTGTTGCATCTGTTATCGCTTTGACCACACTCATGACCTGCAGTGGAGAAGAGATGGGCATGGTTCAGTGCCAGAGGACTGACCTGACGGGGAACACACTCCAGCAGCCCATCCTGCAGCCAGGACGAACCTGGCCCTGTCCTCCGTGGAGAGGCAGAGGACACAGAAACGGAGCAGGGCGCCACTTCCTCCCCGCTTTCCTTCTCCCTCTTCCTTCTCCCCTGCCCTCCCCTCCCATCCTTCCCTTCCTCTCCTGGCTCCCCTTGCCCTCCCCTTCAATGCTGCTTTCTCTTCCCATTTCTCTCCCTCCCCTTTTCTTCCTCCTTTCCTCTTCTCTCTCCCCTCTCCGTCCTTCTCTCTCCCTTCAGTCTATCCCCTTCTCTCCCTGTCACTTTCTCCCTCTCTCTTCTCCTCCCCCTCCTTTCTCTCCCTCTCTCTTCTCCTCCCCCTTCTCCCTTCATCTCTCTTTCTATTCCTCTCTTCTCCCTGCCCTGCCCCTTTACATTCCCTCCCGCCCTTGCCATTTGAATACATAAACATTTTAAAACAGGAAACAGACACCCTGAGAAACCACAGAGATGGGAGGAAGACCCCTGCCCTGCCACCTCCTTCCCCCCCCTCACTGAGCACAGCTGCCCTGAGCTGAAAGATCCTTGGGGAGCCCATGAGAATCACTGCTTTCTGAGGTCAGCCTCATGCCAGGCTTGCCCCTGGCCCAGGACTTCCTGTGTCCCACTGCTCTGCGCTGCAGACATTTCAGTGCCACCTTCCAGAGGTGAAACCTGAGGATGAAGCCTGACAAGAACAAGATCCCACGGACAGCAGATGTCAACAAATTCAAATGCAAGCATGGCTGGGGACAAGGAAGCAGGCACAGACAGCCTGTTTTGTTCAAGGACACACAGAATCATCTCCCAGTGACCTGCGTGATTGTGGCCAGACATCATTTCATGGAACCTGCAAACACACGAGTCAGCAGTGATGGGGGAGCCAGGGCAGAGGCCCCTGGGCAGGGAGTGGCAGGGGACCAGCCTGGGCTCAGCAGAGTCAGAAACACAAGAAAATGCAAAGCATGAGGTTGAGTGGATGGCAGCATTCCTGATGCTGACCCTGTCCAAGTCCCTGAGGAAGACGCCAGCACTGTGGGTGGCACCTGGGCAACCCTCTCATCAGCAGAAGAAGTTAGAGGCCCATGACAGGTGTCTGGAGCACACCCTCCTGCCAGGTGAGGCTGTCTCAGCAGCTGGCGTGAGGGATGCAGCCTTGGCTGCCACAGTGTGGCTGTGCATGTGGTTGGGCAGTATCCTTAGCTCTGTGGTTCCCATAGCCTAATGTTCCTGAAGGGAGAGAATAAGAAAAAGAGCAACAGGCTGACAGTAGAGGACTCTTGTAGACCAGCACAGTCCAAAGAGAAGGCAGTGAGAGGGAGAGGGACAGCCAGGTTCCTGAGCGTCCAGTAAAAACATGTCCAACAAACACACCAGCCCTGGGCCTCCTCAGCCGAAGGAGTGGGGGCGTGCCTGATCAGCAGAACCAGCTTTGGGCATCACGGTGCAGTTCCCACTCCAGTGCCCAAGACCGCAGAGTGGCCTGGCAGCTCTCACTCTGGTGTCCTCGCTTCTATCTCCTGCTGGCTAATAACCAGGAGACGAAACATTGCTCATTGGCTGAATGAGCTGAAAATGCAACACTTGAGTGTGAAGAAGGCAAGTGAGGGAAGCATGCACGCTACGTGCAGTTAACTAGATTCCAACCTCTGCTGAGTGTTCAGAATCAGCAGATTAAAAAAAAACATATATGCCACCCACAAACATGAGGTGTCACCCAGGTTTTCAAGTGACTTTAGAACAGGAGTTGGTAAGCTACACCTTGGGACAGGATCCAGTCTGCTATATCCATCTCTGAAATAAATGCAGAGACATGGCCTGTCATGGGAACATGGATTTGCCAAATCGGCCACTCCCTTCCATGGCCGTCACCTCCATCTGCACTGATCTGAGTCATCCACACGTGTGTCATTCTCCCCATCTGAATGTGATAGCCACAAAGGCGAGAAGTCCTTCTCTGCTGCCTTGTCCATGTTCCCTGTTGCACGCCTAGCACAGACACAGCAGGTAACCAGCACCTGTCCTGAGGAGTGGTTTGACTCTCGGGTCAGGGAGATCCCAGATGAGCACTCACCTGGTCGCTGCGGGAGATCCCATAGCGTAGCTTATTCACGAAGTGCTCGCAGTTGTTGTGGGTCAGTGAGTAGTGTACCTCCCTGCCCACCTTCTCCATGGCCAGCTGGACAATCTTGTTGGAAGGCAGTGGTGGGTACTTGTTGTCATGCTTGTTATTGACCCGGTACTCGTCCTTCCCAGCCACCTCAGACAGCAGTTCCTTCTTCACTATGGCTTTTTTAGCCAACACACACATGATACTGGATACACGAACTCCTGCAAATTGGTGTATTTAAACCATCACTTCAGCCCAGCATGGTGTCACTGAGGCTGAGAGCAGGTTCCAGCTGAGGCAGTCTCAATGCCCTTGGCCCCATCCCCAAGGACCTGTCCATCTTGCATAGGCTGAAATTCAAGAACAGGTCAAACTGAAGCATGGATTGCTTTTTAGGAGGTCATCAGGGTCCCAGATTTCTAGTTTCTTTATGGACTAGGTGGGTTCACATATCCCTGAAAGAATCAGGGCTTGAGTTGGTAGATAGCCATGTCCCCATCACCAGCCTAAAAAAAGTCACTGGGCTCCCCTACCAGGCCCAGCAATGTGGGAGCACCTGCAGGTGAAGGGACATTTGTAATAGTGTGAAAGAGGATTCCTGAGCATGACCAAGGCCCACCCTCAGAATCTTGGCTCACTCACCATGATCCCGAAAGCCAGCCCTGTCCCCACTCATCTCGCACCCCGGCCCCAGGGCCCTGTTCTATGACTTAAAAATGGAAGGGTTCAAGGTAGCTTGGTCCTGGGACTACCCTGCCTCCTCAGTTTCATCTGGGCTACTGGGAAGCTGAACTGAAACAATGGCTAGTGACCAAGCCTGAAGCTACCAGCAGGGAGCAGATGGACCCTGGGCCACAGACCGAGCAGGCCTGCTGAGAGCTGGGCCCTCCCTGGGTGCTAGGGTGCATTTGCCCTTTCCCCGCAGGCATGTTGGACATGAACCAGTAGATGAGGCTACTTTTTGCATTCAAGTCTGTGTGTGTGTCACTGCTCCTCAAATAAACGAATAATTTGTGTTGAGATCTGTGGTGCAAGCCCCCTTATTGCTGACATAGTTGACACTTCTGTTCTATTTCTCATCTGGCTCCATGCTTATGGCCTTAGAAAGCAGTAGAGGATGGCCCAAAGCCTTGGGACCCTGCAGCCACATAGGAGATCCAGGGGAGGCTCCTGGCTTCAGATTGGCTCGGTTCTGCTACAACATTTGTGGTGATTTGGGGAGTGAACAAGTGAATGGAAGATCTTTCTGTCTCACCTTTTCTCTGTATATCTGACTCTGATTAAAATAGATAAATATTTTAAAAAAGAAATAAAACTACATTGGGATATATATGTCTGAAAATTAAAAGTGGAAGGCACAGTTAGAAAATAACCTTAAACCACATAAATTAATCTTGATTTCTACAATAAATACTGGTTCTGTGAACAAACTAAGCTATTCTGACATGAACAGGACCTTCCACAGCTTGTGGCCAATCAGGTATAAAGACGCTCGATCAACACTCCCCACCATGTAGGAATGTAGGTCTCTGTCCCCAATGCAAGCATGCAACAGCATGTGTAGAGTCTTCAGAAAGTTCATGAGGGAACCAGTGCAGTAGCCTAGTGAGTAAAGTCCTCACCTTGCATGCACTGAGATCTCATATGGGTGCCAGTCCATGGTCCAGCTACTGTATTTCTCATCTAGCTCCCTGCTTGTGGCCTGGAAAAGTACTTGAGATGGCTGAAAGGCTTGGGACCCTGCACCACTATGAGAGACCCGGAAGAAGCTCCAGTCTCCTGTCTTCTGATCAACTCAGCTGTGGCTGTGAGGGCCACTTAGGGGGCGATTAACCAGCAGACAGAAAACCTTTCTCCCTGTCAGATTTGTGTAAATCTGACATTCCAGTAAAATTAAATAAGTCTTAAAGACAAAAGTTCATGGGAAACACAAACCATGAATAAGCTACTGATGAAGTTCATTTTTTTTACATCTTAGATTTCCGAGCCTTTCAAAGACCCCTTATACTTCTTCCTTCATGCTATGCCTGCTCCAAGCCAAGCTTCTTGCCATTTTTCAGCTTGAAGTTTCCTCATTTCTGAATTCTTCTTTTCAGTGTGCAATAAGCCTCTCAAAGGTACATACAAGTGTGTACATACACCTGCTGTGTAGCAGCCCAGGGCATACAGGGGTGATCTATTTCATCTGGGTCCCTGTTGTTCAACAGGTGATTTCTCCTTGAAGCCATGATGCTCCAACCCTACACCTGCAGCTGCAACTGGGAAGAAGGGAAGTTTATCTTGGCTCCACAGAGAGTGGAGTCACATGCTCCAAGTCGTCAGTGAGCAGAGCAGTCAGGATTCCCCTGCGTTCTGCTTCCATCACACAGCACAGCCAGCCAGAGTGGACCATTTGAAGGAAATGACTGCTGTTGGCTGTGGCTTGCAAATCCTGAACAACCAACATAGGCTAAGTGACATATGGGGTGATGCTCAGCAGGTAGAGAACGGTTGGCCAGTGTTGAACCCCTCCTACTCCCATAAAAGGGAACAAAGGTCCAGAACCATCTTTCCACCAACTGACTGATAAGAATAGGTGGCCTCTGATACACCCATCAACGAAAGGCATGATTCATTCAACTGAGACTTCATGAGTGCCAACCCCATTAGTCAAGAAATGACAAGTATGTACCTGTGCCTCTGTTTACCCTCCCGATCTCAGTTAGTGAAATTAGGAGAACCCTTACCTGCAGGAACTACATGGACCACGTAGTCATTTCCCACATACACGGCCCAGTGTTGAAAGCCAACGACAAAAATCTCAATCAGATCTCCAACTTTTGGTGTGTGTGAAGCCTTCAACAGAGAAGCCAGATACAGGTAGGAGTGAAACTTTGGAAAGAACATTCTAGAACCTGACCTGTAAGGACTCTTGACTCAGATTGCAACCTCACTCTGTTCATTGCCTGCAGGGACGAGGGAGCACTCCTCACACTGGGAAGAATCCCCCCCCCCCACTTGCTAGGGCTGCTGGTCCATGAAGGTAGGTGTTCCACAGGGGACCTGGAGATGATGAACAGAATGATGGCCAGTAGGGATCAGGAGTGTGAGAAATGATGCACACCAGCTAGGCATGAACGTACTTGATGTAGCTAGCATGTGTGTGTCAGCAGGTGACACCTGAAACGTCTCAGTGACGACCACCTGTCACACACACCTCAGCCTGAGTCATTTCTGTGAGTCACAGAGCTCCAACGTGCAAAGTCCAAGACACCAAACCCAATGTGGAACACTCAGGATATGTCCCCCATCCCATCTTTTCGGGGAGAACATCATTGCTCCATCTTAAGAGTGAAGAGTGAAGAGTGAAGATGCAGCGATGGTGGAGTGGTGTTTCAGAGAACAGTAAACCCCCCAGCAACTGGTGAGCAGCCATTCGGACTCCAGTGACAGCCAAGGATCCAGTGGCAGCCACACATCAGCTCTTGTGGCAGCCAGGTGGGAGCTCAAGTTCACACAGTGAGCTCAGGAGATAAATGCAGCCTGAGACTGGCAAATTCCATTGAGCAGTTTGGCCCAGCAATGAATGGAAAGGGAGTGGCAGATTCCACAGGGCAGATTGGAGGTGGATTGGAACTCACAGCACAGGGATCAAACACTGGAGTGGGTATATTTCCAGCTAGTCACATCAGGCTGATCTCATGGGGAGGACAATGCTAGCTTTGCGTCCTGCAGGATCTGTGTTGTCCCTGGATCAGAGGGCCAGTAGCCCAGGCTCTCCAGCAGTGCTGTGCCGGGTGCCATCTTGTTTGTCCAGACAAGATCAGCATTGCCGACAAACCTGTTATCTGGGACAGTTGGTATCTTCCTAATACAGGATACTGACTGAACATAAGAATTGACTTGTAGATCTATAGGTAATAGATCTTAGAAATCTGCACCAAAGAGGAAAATCCACCAAATAGGATTGCAGTGTCAAAAGTTAAAAGACAGAGGCACAATGAATGTTACTGAAGACTCCCCAGTAAAGGAACAAAAGCCTCTACCATCCTCAGAGTTAACTGAGGAAGACATTGAGAAAATGGGGGACACAGAATTTAGAAAACTCATTATAAAGCCTGACAAACAATGGGAAGCACATAATACACGAGTTCAAAGAATTTAAGGAATTTGTCACACAGGAAATGAATCAAATGAAAGCTGACATTTCAGAAGTCAAGAATACAGTGGAGAGTCTAAAAAATGGAATGAATAAAGCAAAAGAAAGAATATCAGAATTGGAAGATATTTCCTATCACCAGGGGGAAACAAACAAAAAGCTGGAAGCAGAGCTAGGGCAAGAAAAAAGTATCCAAGAATTAAAAGATGTGATTAAAAGGCCTAACATAAGAACTACGGGAGTTCCAGAAGGCACAGAAAGAGAGAAACTTGGAGTATAGGTTTATTCAATGAAATAATAGATGAAAACTCCCCTAATCTGGAGAAAGAATTGGAAAACAATATATGGGAGGGTCACATAAAACCCAACAAAGTTAATCAAAAGAAAACCTCACCACAACACATGATAATCAAGCTCTCTTCAGTTAAACATAAGGAAAAAATCCTTAAATGCGCACATGAGAAAAATCAAGTGACCTATAGAGGAACTGCAATCAAACTCACAGCTGACCTCTTAGAGGAAACACTACAGGCCAGGAGAGAATGGAGTGAAATATTGTAGACTCTAAAAGGGAAAAATTTTCAGGCCAGAATAATGTATCCTGCAAAGCTCTTTTTTGTCTTTGAAAATGAAATAAATTTTTTCCACAATAAAGGAAAACTCCAAGAATTCACCTCCTCCAAATCTGTCCTACAGATAATACTCAAAAATGTAATCGTGCAAGAGAAAAGGAATAGCAGCTATCAAAACCAAAGGCAAAAGGAAAGAATCTTGATTGACTTTGAACTGTAATACTACATCAAGGTCGAGGAATCCACCAGGGGAGAGGGGTGTGGGGAGGGGGGGATTTCCAGAGCCTATGAAACTGTCACATAATGCAAAATAATTAATAATAATAATAATAAAAACCCAAAGGCAAATATGGAGAACATCCACTAAAAGGCTTACAGAAAACTCCACCAAAGAACAACCCATTACTAAGATGACAGGACAAAATTACCACCTATCCACATTAACATTGAATGTAAATGGATTAAACTCATCAATCAAATGCCAGAAATTAGAGGACTGGATAAAATAAAAATCTATCTTCTGCTTACTGGAGACACATCTCACCAATGAATATCAGGGGAAACTGAAATTCAAAGGATAGAAAAAGATATTCCAAGCAAATAAAGAAAAACGTGCAGGAGTAGCCATTCTTATACCAGATGATATAGACATCAATGTGAAAAACATTAAGAGAGATGAAGAAGGACTCCACATAATAATCAAAGGATCCATTCAGCTAGCACCATAATAAATACATATGTACCAAATGCCAAGGCTTCTAATACGTTAAACAAATATTAATGGATTTAAAGGGAGAAATAAACTCCAATACAATCATAGTGGGTGACCTTTCACCGCATTAACATCAAGTAACAGATCTAAAAGACAGAAACTCAGCAAAGAAACAACAGAACTCACCCAAACTCTAGAGCAAATGGTCTTAAGTTGACATCTATCGAACCTTTCATCCTACAGACAGAGAATACACTTTTTTTCTTTTTTTTGTTGTTGTTTTTAAATTTATTTTCTATTTTTAATTTTAGAAGTCTCACCTAAAAGAGAGGGCATGTGCTATTTATCTTTCTATGACTGATTCATTTCAGTATCCTTGTCAACCAAATCGCTAAGAATGAAATACTATTGGGGCCAGCTAATCCTCCACCCTGTAGTGTAGGCATGACACATGGATACTAGCTCATGTCCCAGCTGCTCTACATTTGATCCAACTCTCTGCTTATGGCCTGGAAAATCAGCAGAGGATTAACCCAAGTCCTTTCCTGCACCCACGTAGCAGACCTTGGGGAGCTTCTAGCTCCACACTTCAGATCAGCTTACTCTGCCCACTGTGGTCACTTAGGGAGTGAACAAGTGCATGAAGACCTTCTCTATCTCTCCTTCTCCATTTAAAATCTGTCCTTCCAATAAGAAAGACAGATTTACAGAGAGACGGACAGAGAAATATCTTTCATCTGCTTTCATCTAAGTGGCTGCAACCGCTGGAGCTGAGCCAAAGGAAACCAGGAGCCAGGATCATCCTCCTTGCCTCCCACACATATGCAGAGTTCCCCGGCCCTGAACTGTCCTCCACTGCCTTCCCAGGCCACATGCAAGGAGTTGAAAGGGAAGATAAGCAGCCAAGACATGAACTGGGGCCTATATGGGATTTCAGGCATGCAGGGTGAGGAGTTCAGCCATTAGGCTATTGTGACAGGCCAAAAATGAGTAGGGCCTTAATAGCATACACTACTATAGATTTTTTTTGGCAATGTATTTTTTTTAATTTTTAATTCATTAATTACATTGTATTATGTAACACAGTTTCATAGGTACTTGGATTCTCCCTACCCCTTCCCAAACCCTCCCACCATGGTGGATTCCTCCACCTTGTTGCATAACCACAGTTCAAGTTCAGTTGAGATTCCCCCATTGCAAGCATATACCAAACATAGAGTCCCTCATCTTATTGTCCAGTCAAGTTCAACGGCTTCTTAGGTTTACCCTCTCTGGTCTGAAGACAGAGCCAGCAGAGTATCATCCCGGTCAATTAAAAGCTCCAACATACCATCAGCAAAAATTTACATCATTATGGAATTAATTGACATAGTAATGAGTAACCAATATGGTAAAAGTAAATGTGAGTTCTTAACCACCTTCTGTGACCATCTCATTGACATTTCAATTTTAGTTTATAAACAACATATAACAAACCTAACATAACATGTTATACATAACATCATATCATCTTAAATTAAGGCAAACATGTGGTATTTAACCTTTTGGGATTGGCTCATTTCCCTTAGTATTATGGTTTCCAGTTTGGCCCATTTGGCCACAAAGAACTGCATTTTGTTTTTTTTAATAGCTGAGTAGTATTCCATGGAGTAGATGAACCATAGCTTTCTTATCCAATCCTCTGTTGATGGGCATTTTGGTTGCTTCCATGTTTTTGCAATTATTGATTGTGCTGCTATGAACATAGGAGTGCATGTTGGTTTCTCATAAAACAATTGTTCTGGATATATTCCTAGGAGTGCTATTGCTGGATCATACGGTATGTTGAATTTGAGTTGTTTGAATGTTCTCCATACTGATTTCCATAGAGGCTGTACCAGCCTGCAGCCCCACCAGCAGTGGAGTAGGGTTCCCTTTTCTCCACAACCTCGCCAACAAGTGTTGTTGGTGCTTTTATTCATGTGGGCCAGTCTTACTGGCGTTAGGTGGTACCTCATTGATGTTTTAATTTGGATTTCCCTTATTGCCAGGGAACTTGAGCATTTTTTCATATGTTTATTTGCCATTTGGGTTTGTTCTTTTGTGAAGTGTTTGCCCATTTCCCGTGCCCATTTCTTGAGTGGCTTGTTTGTTTTGACATTTTGGTTGTTTTGTAGCTCTTTGTATATTCTGGAGATTAGCCCTCTATCACCTATGTCGTGCGCGAAGATCTTCTCCCATTCTGTGGGTTGCCTTTTTACTTTGTTGATTGTTTCTCTAGCTGTACAGAAGCTTCTTAGTTTGATGAGGTCCCAATTGCTTATTTTGGTCTCGATTTCTACTGCATTTGGAGTCTTTTTTAGGAAGTGAGGGCCTACCCCTAAGTGTTGCAGTGTGTTTCCAACATTTTCTTCCAAAAGTTTGAAGGTTTCTGGATGTAGGTTTAGATCTGTTATCCATTTAGATTTGATCTTAGTGTATGGTGAGAGATGTGGATCTATCTTTTTGTTCTGCAGGCTATTAACCAGTTGTCCCAACAGCATTTATTGAACAGACCTTCCCATTTGCCTGGACTGTCGTTTGTCTTTTTGTCAAAGATTATTTGGCTGTATTTGTGTGGGTTCCCTTCTGGTGTTTCTATTCTGCTCCATTGATCTTCTTCTCTATTTTTTTGCCAGTACCAGGCTGTTTTGATAACCACTGCCCTATAGTATGTCCAGAAGTCTGGGACTGGAATACACTTTTTTTCATCAGTACATGGAACCTTCCCCAGAACTGACCATGTTTTAGGTCACAAAACAAGCCTCAGCAATTTTTTAAAAATAAAAATTATACCATGCGTATTCCCAGACCACCATGGAGTGAAGCTAGAGACCAAGAAATCAAAACACCCAAGAAGACTTGCAAACACATGGAAACTGAATTATATGTTACTAAATGAGCAATGGATTAGAAAGGAAATCAAACAGGAAATTAAAAAATTGCTTGAAACAAATGAAGTCATCAACACAATATATCAAAACGTATGGGACACAAGCAAGGCAGTGTTAAGAGGAAAGTTCATCTCAAGCAATGCTTATGTTAAGAAACTAGAAAAGCATCAAATAAATCAGCTAACCTTACAGTTGAGGGAACTAGAAAAACAATAGCAAAGCAATCCCAAGATTGGTAGGAAAAAAGAAATAATCAAAATAAGGGAGCAAATAAACCAAACAGAGGCTGAGATAACTATGTATAAGATCATGAATCAAAGAGATGGTTCTTTGAGAAAATCCACAAGATAGATTCCCCACTAGCCCAACTAATCAAAAAAGGAGGGAGAAGATACACATCAATAGCATCAAAGATGAGATAGGAAATACAACAACAGATATCATAGACATACAGAGAATTGTTAGGAACTATTACAAGCAACTATATACAAACAAATCAGAAGACCTACAAGAGATGGATAGAGTTTTGGACACATACAATCCACCAAAATCGAATCAAGAAGCAATTAATAATCTAAATAGACCTGTAACATAGACTGAGATTGAATCAGTAATTAAAGCCCTCCCAATCGAGAAAAGTCTTTTTACCAGATGACTTCACTGATGAATTCTACCAAATGTTTTTTTTTTTTTTTTTAAGATTTATTATTATTGGAAAGCCAGATATACAGAGAGGAGGAGAGACAGAGAGGAAGATCTTCCATCCAATGTTTCACTCCCCAAGTGAGCCGCAACGGGCCGATGCGTGCCAATCTGATGCTGGGAACCAGGAACCTCTTCCAGGTCTCCCACACGGGTGCAGGGTCCCAAAGGTTTTGGGCCGTCCTTGACTGCTTTCCCAGGCCACAGGCAGGGAGCTGGATGGGAAGTGGAGCTGCCGGGATTAGAACCAATGCCCATATGGGATCCCGGGGCGTTCAAGGCGAGGACTTTAGCCGCTAGGCTACGCCGCCAGGCCCCTCTACCAAATGTTTTAAGAGGAACTTCCCCTAATCCGTCACAAGCTTTTCCAAACAATAGAAAGAGAGGCAATTCTCCCAAACTCTTTCAATGAAGCAATATCAGCTTAATATCAAAGCCAGATAAAGAAACAACAGAAAAAGAGAACCACAGACCAATATCCTTGAGGAACACAGACACAAAGATCCTCAACAAAATACTAGCCAACAGGATCCAACAGTACATCAGGCAGATCATTCACCCAGACATGCACGGATGGTTCAACATTCACAAATCAATAAATGTGAGGCATCACATCAATAAAAGGAAAAATAAAAACCGTATGATCCTCTCAATAGATGCAGAGAAGGCATTTGATAAAATCCAACACCACTTCATGCTGAAAACCCTAAGCAAGATAGGCATAGAAGGAGCATTCTACAACACAATCAAAGCAATTTACAAAAATCCCAATGCCAGCACCTTTCTAAATGGGGAGAACTTGGAAGACGTTCCACTAAAACATGGAACTTGACAGGAATTTCCACTGTCAGCACTACTCTTCAATGTAGTGTTGGAAGTCCTTACCAGAGCTATTAGACAAGAAAAAGGAATTAAAGGAATCCAAATTGGAAATGAGGAACTGAAAGTATCTCCATTTGCAGATTACACGATTCTCTACATTGGAGAGCCAAAAAACTCAGTCAAGACACAACTGGAACTCATAAGAGACTTTGGACGGGTAGCAGGATACAGAATTAATGAACACAAATCAATGGCACTAGAATACACAAATAATTCCATGGCCTAGAAAGATAGCGTAAGCACAGTCCCCTTTAAAATAGCAGAGAGAAATCATAAATATCTAGGAATTAGGCTAAGTAAATATGTAGAAGACCTCTATGATGAAAACTATAAAATTAGGAAATAGAACAAGATATTGACAACTGGAGAAACTTACCATTTTCCTGAACTGGTAGGATCAACATTATCAAAATGTTCATATTAGCAAAAGTAATATATAGATTCAATGCAATCCCAATCAAAATCCCAGCAGCATTCTTCGCAGAAATAACAAACAAGATACAAAAGTTCATCTGGAAACACAAGAGACCATGAATAGCCAAAGCTATCCTGAGGAGTAAAAATCAAGCTGGAGAAATCACAATTCCAGACCTCAAGACATACTATAGAGCAGTGGTCATTAAAACAGTCTAGTACTGGCACAGAAGCAGAGAAGAAGATCAATGGAACAGAATAGAAACACCAGAAGGGAGCCCACACATGTATAGCCAACTAATCTTTGACAGGAAAACTGAAAACAATCCAAACAAAAAGCCTGGTCTCTTCAACAAATGCTGTTGGGACAACTGGATAGCAGCTTGCAGAATTAAAAAGCAAGATCCACACCTGTCACATTATACAAAAATCAGCTCTAAATGATTCAGGGACCTAATTCACACCCAGAAACCATCAAACTATTAAAGGAAAACAGGAAATACTCTCCAAGAAATAGTAACGGGGAAAGACTTCTTAGAAAAGACACCAAAAGCACAGGCAGTCAAAGCCAAAATGAACAAATGGGACTACATCAAACTAAAAAGCTTCTGTACAGCAAAGCAAATGATTAACACAGTGAAGAAGCAACCAACAGAATGGGAGAAAATTTTTGCATACTACACAAGTGATTGGGGACTAATAGCCAGGATTTACAAAGAGCTTCAGAATCCCAGGACAGGAAGAAAATACATCTCTGTCAAAAAATAGGCAAAGGAAATGAACAGACATTTTTCAAAAGAAGACATTCAAATGGCTAACAGAAATCAAAAGATGCTCACGCTCCCTAGCCATCAGGGAGATACAAATGAAAACCACATTGAGGTACCACCTAACTCCAATCAGATCGACCTACGTTCATAATTCAGCTAATAACACCTTCTGGTGTGGATGTGGGGAGAAAGGTACCCTCCTTCACTGCTGGTGGGAGTGCAGACTAGTACAACCAGTGTGGAAATCTGTATGTAAAGTGCTTAGAGAATTGCAAATAAACCTGCCATATGACCCAGCTATCCCGCTGCTAGGAATATATTCAAGGGAAATTAAAACTACATATGAGAAGGGGATCTGTAATTCTATATTTATAGCAGCACAATCTACAATAGCAAAGACATGGAAGCAATCCAGATGCCCATCAAGAGGAGTGGTTAAAAATCTGTGTTATATATACTCCATGAAATATTATTCAGCCATTAAAAAGAATGAAATTATACCATTTGCAACTAGATAGTCCCAACTAGAGACCATCAAGCTCAGCAAAATAAGTCAATCTCAAAAAGACAAATTCCATATGATCTCTCTAATATAAGGAAACCATCATGCAAATTGGTATGTATAGTGATGGATTAATGGAGACTACCATATACAGATATGAAGACACAATGCAGCATGCATCACTGAACCCCAAAGATGAACTCCGAATGAAAGTATTGGACATATCTAGACAGTGGGACGATGGACTGTCTGACGTTGTCTGTACCAGCAATGTCGGGGCACACTTAAATAGCAGACTGATGGAATTGTAACTCCTTATGAAGGAATCTGCTGTTGTGACAATATGGGAAAAATTAGTCGGGGGAGGGTGAGAGTTGGGGGTAAATCCCAGATTATACAGAATTGTCCAATAAAATTCAATATTTAAAATAAAAGGCAGCTCCATTTCCCATCCAGCTCCCTGCTTGTGGCCTGGGAAAGCAGTCGAGGACAGCCCAATGCAAATGGACCCTGCACCCACGTGGGAGACCCGGAAGAGGTTCCTGGTTCCCGGCATCGGATTGGTACTCACCGGCCGTTGCGGCTCACTTGGGGAGTGAATCATCGTACGGAAGATCTTCCTCTCTGTCCCTCCTCCTCTCTCTGTATATCTGACTTTGTAATAAAAATAAATCTTTAAAAAAAAAATCTTAAAAAAATCTTAAAAAAAATAAAATAAAAGTAATACAAAAGAGGAGCAGACTGGGCCTGAGAAAAGTAAGAGCAGACACTTAAGTCTAAATGACTTTTGATGGAGGTAAGCATTGTGGTGCAGTAGGGTAACCCACCCCTTAGGATGCCCACCTGCCATATCAGAGGGTTTGGTTCAAGTCCCAGATCTCTGCTTGCTACTCAGCCTCTTCCTAATGTGCACCCTGGGTGGCAGCAGGTGATGGCCCAAGTGCCTGGGTTCCTACCTCCCGTGTGGGAGGCTTGGCCAGACTTCCTGACTCTTGGGTCAGACTTCCTGACCCAGCCATGGCTGCTGTGGGCATCTAGAAAGTGAACCAGTGATCTTTCGCTCTCTCCTCTCACTCTCTCAGCTTCTTTCTCTCTCTCTCGCTCTCTCTCTCCTTCTCTCCCACTCTCCCTCTCTCCCTCTCTCAGTTTGTGCCCTTAGCAATCCAGACCATCCCAGGAAGCCTGAGACGGCTGACATCTGGGCTCAGGCCAGAAGCAGGGTGACAGATGGCAGGTGTGCCTGCAGTTCCTAATGGGCAGTGCGCTTCAGCTCAAGCAGAAAGAACGCTGCCCTTGCCACAAGCGTTCTATTTCTGGACCACTCTGAGGTCAGCAATTGCCACTCCACCCTCTGACTAGGCTGAGCCAGGCCATAAGGATCAGGTCTACCCTATTCAGGAAGCTAAGGCACGGCTGAGTGGTGCAAAGACCACTGGCTGGGAGCTGTGGTCAGACACAGCTGGCAAGAAATTGATGGCCAGGTCAAGGGCCACCTGGAGGAGTGGGCATTTGGGCACAGGAGACAAGAGACATCCAGGACACTGGCATCCCATTTTGGGGTGTCTGGACTTGGGTCTCAGCTCTGCTCTCCATTCCAGCTCTGGGAACCAGAAGGCGATGGTTCAAGTACTCTGATCCGTGTCACCACAAGAGACCCAGATGGGGTTCTGGGCTCCTCACTTCAACCAGGTCAATAGGCATTTGGACAAGTGAACCAGCAGACGGGAACACACACACACACACACACACACACACTCTCTCTCTCTCTTTCTCTTTCTCTCTTTCTCAATCTCTCTTGCTTTCTCCTCTCCCCCTATCCTTTTCAAATCAAATTAAAAATAATCCTTTTTTAACCCCTCCAAAATCAGCTAGATTAAAGTTAGATAAAAGGACAGATTTCAGTTATCAGAAACTAACAGCTGCACATGGGCTGGGTCTTATAAAATACATTCAAACCCATATGTTCATATGTTTCTAAAACCCATGAGGCATCATTGAATGATGCAAAGGAATCACCGTGCTATTCAGCAAAGCTGGTAAAAAAGGGACAAGAATCAAACACATTCTAGATCAACTGCAGTCAACAAACCTGATTAAAAACCACAACAACTCAGTGGCTAAATCCTCACCTTAATTGTTCCAGGATCCATATGGATGTCGGTTCATGTCCCAGCTTCTGCACTTCTCACCTGGCTCCCTAATTGTGCCCTGGGAAAGCAGGCAAGGGCAGCCCAGGGCCTTACGACCCTGTACGCATGTGGCAGATCCACAGGAAGCTCCTGGCTCCTGGCTCCTGGCTTTGGATTGGCTCAGCTCAGGTTATTGAGGTCACTTGGGGAGTGAACCAGAGGATGGAAGAGCTTTCTGTCTCTCCTTCTTTCTGTATATCTACCTTTCTAATAAAAATCAATCAACCCATCAATCAATCATCAAGCAATCTTTGAAAAAAATAACACACAATAAGACAGAAAGCCAAGGGCAGACATATAACATAGTGATTAAGTCATTTCTGGAAACATTTGCCTCCCCTACCGGAGGACTTGGTTTAAATTCTGATTATTCAGCTGCCTATCCAGCTTCCTGCTACTGCACATCCCACGATGCAGCAGGTGACAGACCAAGTGTTTTAGTCCCTGTCATCCTCAGCTTCCTTCCAGGACCTCCACCACTGCCCACACAGCTGTGGGCATCATCCTGAACACAGGCTCCCCACACCCCACTGCCACCCTGCACCCTGGGAGGCCAGGGAGCCACTAGGAATGTGGCCAGATGACACCTGGAAAAGCACAAATCCAGACCCTGGCAGGTGCCACCACTCCCTTCCCAGCCTCTGTGGAGCCAAACCCACACAACAGCTGAGATCAAGACACCTTCTGGGCTCACATTTGATGGTCAGGGTTCTAATGCCCACTCATTAGAACAAGTTGGGCCCCAGGCCTCAGCATGTGCCAGAGCTGGCAGCAGACTGGGACCCACACAGTACAACCCTTCTCTGCTAGTGCTGTGTCTGGGGACTCACCGAAGCCATCCTGTATCCAGCAGATGGCCTGTGTCCAGCTGCCTGCAAGTCCAGCCTTTATTGATAACGAAGTTTCGTTTACCCGGCTTCACCTGCTCAAGCATGGAAATACGTCACATCAAAGACCAAGGTTCATATGCAAATCATCTGATCATTAAACAAGGGCAGTGTACAGGTATGGAAACTGGCAGGAGAGAGGAAACCGTTCAAGAGGAAGACTCCGAGGAAGGGCTCAGGTATGGTCAGCAGCATCAGTTAGTTAAGCCATGGTCGACAGTGCCAGCATCCCAGACCAGAGCACCGATTCGGGTCCCAGGTACCCCATTTCCCGTGAAGCTACCTGCTAAGTGTCTGAAAGGGCAGCAGAAATTACCCAAAGCTTGTGTCCCTGCACCCGTGTGGGAGACAGGCTGGAGTTCTAGGCTCCTGGCTTCATCCAGAACTAATCCTGGCTGCTGCAGTCATTTGGGGAGTGAACCAGCTACTGCAAGATTCTCTCTCTCTGTAACTCTATTTTTCAATTACATTTAAAAATATATTTTTTAGAAAAATCACCAAGTGTATCTCACTGCCACCCAAGAGGTGGCTGCTGGGAGGGAAGACAGCCTAGACCGGTGACCGGGGACTTTCACCCTGTCAGATGCCCTGAGGTTCTGGCCAGTGACCAGGGTGCCAGTGACTGGGCAAAGCCCTCTGGCAGCACAGCAGCGAGCTCTAGGTCTTTGGGGTATGGACCTATAAGCTGTCTGGCAGATGGTATAGGTGGGGGCATATAGGAAACTGAGGGTTCATGTCCAGGTGACAATGACTCCAAGTGACTTCAGGGATAAGGCCACTGTCCTAGCAGGTAAGTAACGGTGTGGAGACTGAGTTGTTGGGAGCCTGGAGCCTCTTTTGGGTCTCCCATGCTGGTGCAGGGTCCCAAGGCTTTGGGCCATCTTTGACTGCCTTCCCAGGTTACAAGCAAGGAGATGGATGGGAAGGGGGCTGCCGGGATTAGAACAGGCACCCATTTGGGATCCCAGCGTGTGTGAGGCAAGCACTTTACCCGTTAGGCTGCCGCACTGGGCCCGACACCTGAGACTCTTAAGAGGCACCTGGCCTGGACAGGGAGGCCCAGTGCTCCTGAAGGGGACTGCACTTGCCTAGTGTCCCTCATAGTGGAATGATTTATCTAGGGCCAAGAATGAGGTTGGAGGCATTAAATCTCAGAGTACAGGGATTGGGGAAAACTTTGCTTCTTGCTGGGTCTAATGGTCATTGGGGCTGACCTCTGGGTGGAGCAGCTGGGCCCTCCTGTCTTGGTGTAGCCTCTGGGGCAGGGCAGGCAAAGGATGCTTCTGGAAACCACCCCTCTATCCCCAACGTCAAACTGTCTCCTAGTGCTTTCCTTTTGCAATGTGAACAAAGTCCCCCTTATTAAAGGCTACACGTTAGCCTCCTGTTGTTATTCTTTTTTTTTTTTATTAAAGATTTACTTATTTTTATCGGGAAGTCAGATATACAGAGAGGAAGAGAGACAGGAAGATCTTTGGTCTGATGATCCACTCCCCAAGTGACCACAACAGATGGTGCTGCGTCATCCTGAACCCAGGAGTCAGGGACTTCCTCCAGGTCTCCCACGTGGGTACAGGGTTCCAAGGCTTTGGGCCATCCTTGACTGCTTTCCCAGGCCACAAGCAGGGAGCCGGATGGGAAGCAGTGCTGCCGGGATTAGAACCAGTGTCCATATTGGATCCTGGTGTGTTCAAGTTGAGAACTTTAGCCATTAGGCCATTGTGCCAGGCCCGCCTCTTTGTTCTTCAATCTCCTCCTAGCCCTGGGCTTCTTGGGGAGTCTGTTCATCGTTTCTGTCTCTATTGTGCTGGGAGAAGGAGCAACCAGCCAAGTTCTCATACTTAGGACACAACAGCTGAGTGTGTGTTGCCAGTCCCAGTCCTGAAGCGCCAGCATTGCTGGCAGGGGTGAGCACCATGGGCAGGGCCACATGGGGTGGCCATTTGGTCAGGTCACGGTTGCTGAGGGTGAGGTGAGAAATTGCAAAGATGTGGCCCTGGGTTCTTCAGAGGCCACACTCAGGGGACACTGGGAAGTATCTGAGGTGACCAATCTGTAGAAGGGAGTGACTCTGAGCCATGGCAATGTAGGTGTGAAAAGCTAATATAATATAATGATATACAGTGTAATAGTATGTAATATGATATATAATACTAATGTACTATAATATTCCATCTATAGTCTCAGGTAGGGAGAATTAGATCTCTGAGTTAAAAAGTGCTTTTGAGTTTTCATTTTTTAACAGATGTATGTAATCAGGCTCAGAGCAGTAACCTAGAGGCTTAAGTCCTCACCTTACATGAACTGGGATCACATATGGGTGCTGGTTCTAGTCCTGGTGGCCCTATTTCCCATCCATATCTCTGCCTGTGGCCTGGGAAAGTAGTGGAGGATGGTCCAAAGCCTTGGGACCCTGTACTGGTATGGGGGACCTGGAAGAGCCTCTGGGCTCCTGGCTTTGGATAAGCTCAGCTATGGCTGCTGTGACCGCCTCAGGAGTAAACCAATGGGTGAGAGATCTTCCTCTCTGTCTCTTCTCCTCTCTTTTTCCAATAAAAAGAAATGAATTAAAAAAAGATGTATTTAATTGTTTTAAAGAATTAGAGAGGGATATTTTTCCATCCACTGGTTCACTGTCCAAATGGCTGCAACAACAGCAGATGAGCCAGGTGGAAGCCAGGATCCAGAAATGTCCTCTGGTGTCCCACATGCTGCAGGGGCCTGAGCACCCAAGGTATCATCTTTTACTGCTTTCCCAGGCCTGCGGCACGGAGCTGGACTGGAGGTGGAGCAGCCAGGACCTGAACAAGTGACCGAATAGGCTGCTAGTGTCGCAGGTGGCAGTCTAACCCACTGTGCACAGTGCAAGCCCCCAAACACAAGCTTTCTAAATGCCAACATGAGGAGATAATCCAAAGGATCCTCAGAAATGTTATATTTTAGTACCAGATGATGAGACTGTGGATGGAGGTAATTAGGCGTTATTTTTCATATGTCATAGTCATGTTCATGTAGAATGTTGCAGAACAGTCACCAGGTAAGCCATACCAAGCCATACCAAGGAGGACCTAGTGCTGGGTGCCTCATAATCTGTGATCCCCAAGGAGCTGTCCTGACATATTCACATCCCATCCAGCTCCCTGCTAATAGCCTGAGGTTGCAGCAGAGGATGGCCCATGCCTTGGGCCCCTGCACCCCCATGGGAGACCCAGAGAAGCTCCTGGCTCCTACATTGATTTGACACAGCCCTGACTATTGCAGCCATCTGGGGAATGACCTGGCAGATGGATGACCTCTGTGAAATTCTTTCAAATAAAAAAACTTGGACGACTCTGAAGGGTGTGGGTTGGAGGCTGCGCTCAGATTTTCCACAAAAACTAAGCTGTTCTGTGGCCATGGGCTCCTGGTGCCCTTGCCTCTGACAACTGTCCTGGTGTTGGCTCCATTCCAGACTGTGCTGTGACCCACAGGGTCTCCCTCGGGAGCTGTTTCAAGGTGGATCCCAAGGGTGTCAGAGATGGCCAGGGGGTCAGAGAGTCAGAGGGTCAGAGATGGCCAGGCCTAGGACCAGGGAACATGGCCTACTTGGCTGTGGACATGGCGGCTGTGAATTGTCCCAGCAAGGGGATTGGGGGACCTGTGGGTGGAGGGACTGCTGAGGAAGCGTATTAGAGGTGAGGGAATGACCTCTGGTGGACTTCCACAGATGTTGCTACTACAATGGCAGGTAAAACAAGGGGGCTGAGACTGTCTTGTTTGGAGTGGGGGGAAAAAAGAGGATGTTTTTGGGTCAGACCAGGACACCTGCTTATGTGGAAGACCTGTGGTAGGTTAGCTGGCATCTATCACAGCCCCACTAGCATACACAAAAGTTAGGGCTAGGGGGCCTGCCTGGTAGAACTAAGACACAGATATGCCAGTGAGCATCAGGGCAGGGGTGGGTCATGTTAGGCTGGGTCATAATACTAACTGATACACAAGAGAACCAGTCTTTTTTTTATTTAATTATTTATTATTTAACTTCAGTAATTACATTGTATTAAGAGAACCAGTCTTAAGCAGACACTGAGGGGAATTTGTGGGCTCATTCCTGAGGGACTGCAACATCTGGTTTGGGGAAGAGCTGGAGGAGGTGATGGACAAGCTATACATGACCATGGAACTCATCAACACTCATGGGGTGTTCAACCCCTTACTGGGGTTCATAGTAGGCCAGGTTGGCCAAAGCTGCAGCACCCATGGGTATACCCAGGAATTGGGTTGCGGTCAGGCCATGATGCAGCATCCACCAGCACTCACAGAGGCTGAGACTGGGGAGTGGACTATGATAGACTGGGAATTAGCACATGTTGACATACATGAGATCCAGATCTGGAAGCAAGGCTGTTTGGAGATCTTGGAGAATTGTCTTACTAGGCTGTAGCTCCCATTGGTGAGCATGAGAGTTAGGGCTGTGTATGGGCCAGACCAGGCATGATGCTCCATATGTCAGCAGCTATGTGGACTAGCTAGTGAGCAGGCGAGGCAAGGCCAGGCCAAGTTGTAGCGCACTGGCATGCATGGGAGCCAGGATGGTATGTGGGTCATGCTAGGCTAAGCTTCTGTACCTTTCATTTTGCATGAGAGCCAGAAACGGGGACAGAGTGGGCGGAACTAGCTTTTAGCACCCACTATCCAGAACTGGGACTGGAGGCAGGGCAGGCTGCAGTATCTGAAGGCAAGGCCAATCCAGGGGATGAGCCATGCTGAGCTGGGCTGAGCAACCACTAGCATGAGCAATATCTGTGACTGGGTGTAGGCCTGTTCGGGGAACTAAGGGAATGCCCCTCCCGGGCTGTGATTCTCTCTGTTGAGCATGAGAGCAGGAATGGGGGATAAACTGTGTTGGACATGGCTGCAGCATTCCTGAGCATATGGGTCTGGGGTGTGTCAGACTGGATTAAGCTCTAGAACCCACTGGTGCTCGTGATAGAGTGGGTGTAGGATGGACTGGGCTAGGTCTTGGCATCTGCTGAACTGTGTGAGAGCTGGATCTGGGAGTTGGCTAGGCAGGGCTTGGTTGTAGTACCCATGCATGAGAGCCAGAATGGATGTGGGTCAGTTTGGCCAGGCCTCAGTACCTACCAGAGAAGGTCAGGACTGGACATGAGCCAAGTCAGGCTGAGCCCAACATCCACCTGTGTGTGTGAAATCTGCAACTTGGAGTTGGTCTGATAGAGGAACTTAGGGAACCTTCATTAGGATTCAGCCCCAGCTGATAAGTGTGGGATCCAAGACTGGGGGCAGTCCAGGCCAGGCCAGGCTACAGTGCCAGTAGGTCAGGTATGGGTATGGGCCAGGCTGGACCAGTCTGCAACACTTGCTGGCAGCTGTGAGAGTCAGGATGGGGTGTAGGCCAGGTTGGGTTGGGCCACAACACCAGCCAGTTCACAATAGGGGCAGAAGTAGGGGCTGGCTGGGCTTGGTTGGGCTGCAGCACCCCCAGCATGAGCTGGCACTGGGGCTTGTCCTGGCTGGCTAGGTTGCAGCACCCACCAGCATGAGCTGGCACTGGGGAAGGCTGGGTAGAGACAGTGTGTAGTACCACTGGCAAATGCTGAGGGAGGTGGATCATGCCAGATTGAGCCACAGCACTTATCACTAGTACATGCAAGACCCTGGTTCAGGCAGGGTAAGCCCAGTAGTGGGGCTGCAGGAGCTCCCCTGCTGGGTCATTGCGCTCACTGGTGAGCATGAAAGCTGAGATTTGGGGCAGACCAGGCTGGGTAGGGCTACAACACCTGTTGGACTGCATGTGAGCTGGCTTAGAGGAGTAAGCAACTGAATTCACTGGTGCCTGCATGAGCCAGAGTTACGTGTAGGCTGGTTGGGCTCTGCCACAGAATCAGCTGGCAAGTGCTGGGACAGAGCAAGCCTTGTCAGGGTAGACTGCAGTACCGCTCGGAAAATGCAAGATCCAAGGTTGGGAGTGATCCTATTAGGGAAACTGTGGGTACCTGTCTCATGGCTGCAGCTTCAACTGGTAAACATAACAACCAGAGTTGGGGTGGCCCTGACTAGACACGTGTTAGCACCCACAAACACTTTTTTGTCTGTATCTGTGGGATAGGAGGGAGAGAAGGAGAGAGTGCTGCTCCTAGCGGTCTAATTCATCAGTACCTGGGAATAGGGGACGGCCACTCGATGTCATCCTAGGATTCCCAATGTGGAGCATTTTCTGAGGGTACCACTTAAGTAGGATTGGCTGGACTGAGCTAGGCTGTAGCACCCATTGGTGTGTACAAGAGCCAAATGGGGTGTGGGATAGAACAGATCAGTCAGTTGCACATACCGGAATTCACAGGAACCAGGAGTGTAGGTGGGCTTGGTGGAGGTCACTGGGGCTCAATTCAATTTGACTGCAGTTCCTGCTGGTGTGTGATGTGTCAAATGTGTGATGGGCACAGTTAGGCTGTACCGCAGCATCCATTGGTTTGCATATGAGATGGGGCTTGGGACAGAACTGACTGGGTGACTACAACCAGCAGTGCATGTATGAGGGAGGTGATGGACTGAACTGGACCCTGCACCGGCTGACACACACCGGAGCCAGGTCTGGATCACCTCAGGTGAAGTTTCTTCAGGGCCCCGTCCCCCAACTAGACTGCTGCACTCAAAACTCCAACTACAGGGAAAATTACAGGATCTGGGAGTCTGACCTTGGAATGCATGTATTGGAACAGGGTCTCTTTGGTTGCTGAAGCCTGTGCAGTAGACGGCATCCCTAGATGCACATGGGGGACACAGCAGTTCATTGAGGCCTGTAGAGGACTATTCCCATGGCAGAGAATGGAGGACAGAAGAGACTGTACGACTCTCCTGGCCAAGCTTTGACAGTAGGTGTCTGGGCAAGCGGAAAATCTAAGGTGGACTAGGTCAGTCAATGGACCTCAGAAGGATTTCCTCATCCTTGGTGCAAGGAAATCAACAGCATCTTATAACTATCAAAACCACTTAAGCAGTACCCTTAGAACACTTTCCCCATTGTGGACCCTAGGATGACATTTGATTAGCCATCCCCATATCCGGGTACTGATATGGTTAGGCTACTGTGAGCAGCCCTCTCCTCTTATTTCCCTTCTACCGTCAGATACAGAGGAAAAAATTAAATAACTGTCTCATGTGCTTTCTGCCATACCTTGATCCTCCCCAACCTAATGAATAGTTCACATGGGCATATATCCTTCTCAACTATGTGAACATCATCACACATAAAACAAATTTAGCTAAGAAAAAAATCAGAGTGTCTTCCTGCTGGGGTGTGCCCTTGACATGGCAGCTCAGAGGTCCCCAGTGATATCCTGGTCCTAGTCTCAACTCCAGTTCCCTGTCAACGTGCACCCCAGGAGACAGTAGGTGAGGGCTGGTGGACTTGGGCTGAGACCCAGCCTCCATTTCAGCCTGGTTTCACCTTGGCACACCAGGCACTTGGGAGTGACGGCTCATGAGAAGTCTTCCTCTGCTGAACTATCAAATCAAACCAAACCAAACCAAGCCAAACCAAACCAATCCAATCCAAACCAAACCAAACCAAGCCAAACCAAGCTAAACCAAACCAAACCAAACCAAGCCAAGCCAACCAAACCAAACCAAACCAAGCCAAGCTAAGCCAAACCAAACCAAACCAAACCAAACCAAGCCAAACCAAACCAAACCAAACCAAACCAAGCCAAACCAAACCAAGCCAAGTCAAGCCAAGCCAAGCCAAACCAAACCAAACCAAACCAAACCAAGCCAAGCCAAGCCAAACCAAACCAAACCAAACCAAACCAAACCAAACCAAACCAAGCCAAACCAAACCAAGCCAAGTCAAGCCAAGCCAAAGCGAAGCGAAGCGAAGTGAAGCGAAGCAAAGCAAAGCAAAGCAAAGCAAAGCAAATAGCTCTCCATTGTGCCCTTCTAGCCGGAGGAAGCCAAGTCTCAGTGGGGGAAGACACCCTGTCGAAGGCCCCCATGTATCAGAAGCAGATCTGGGATTTGAGTCCCAAGAGGCCACCTTTGCGGCATCCTTGGTGAGTGCCCATCCCCATGGCCTCACAGTCTGTTCAGTCCCTCTCCAGGCAGACCTTCTGGTATGAGAGGGGCCACCCAGACTGGGCATTGTCTGTGTGCCTGGAAGCTGCCGTGCTTAGGTCATTAACAAAAACACTGTGTGCCAATGTCCACGGTATCTCCCAGACCCAGGCAGTCATTGTCGCCATGGTGCTTGTGATTCTGGTGGTCACTGTCCTTATGGTGACAGCACCCACAGTGTCTCCCAGACCCAGGCAGTCATTGTCCTGGTGGTGCTTGTGATGCTGGCGGTCGTTGTCATGCTAGAGCCAGCCCCCATAATGTCTCCAAGGTAAGAGATTTTCTGAGAGGATGCTGGGGGAGTCAGCCTCCTTCATCAGAGCCTGAGGAGGGACAGAGAAGAGGCCAGTGTGAGAAGGAAGCAGGAGGAATACAGTGTGAAGCCTTTCGTGTTTTTCTTTAAAAGACTTGTTATGTATCGAAAAGGCAGGGGTGAGGGAAAGAGACAGAAAAATCTTCCATCAGTTGTTTTACTCCCCAGATGGCTACAATTGTCAGAGCTTATCCAAGCCAAACCCAGGAGTCAGGAGCCTCATCCATGTCTCCCACGTGGATGGCAGGGGCCCAAGCAAGCACTTGGATCAGCTTATGCTACTTCTCAGGTGAGTTATCAGGGAGCTGGATCAGAAGCCAAATAACCAGGACTCAAAGCAATGCTCCAGTAGGGGGCGCTGTTATCACAGGTGCTGGCTTTACCCACTGGGCCACAAGGCCTGCTCCTCTCCTGTAACTTTCATGGAGAGTCTTAAGTCTTATCTCCTTGTAACGTGCCCTGCTGAGCCCAGAGGAGCCTCAGGCTCAACTGCCTCACCAGAGGCCCTAGAAGCACGAGGTGCCTGCTTCTCTCCAGCCCCAAAGGCAAGCTCCTTCCATGACCCTAGGGGGTCTTTGCCTTCTGTCTGCTGAGCTGGCACTGTTCTGGGCCCATGGACAGGTTTCCAGAGGAGCTGTGCAGTGGCAGAGCCAAATGCCATTAGAAGGGAAGTGCCGACTTGCTAATATGCACAATAGCTAATGGACACACACACATTAGACTGGATCTCCTTCCTTATATTTCTTTTTTTTCTTTCTTTTTCAAATTATTATTTTGTTTTATGACAGTTTAATAGGCACTCGGGTCACCTCTCCCCCTCCCTAGATCTCTTCCCCTCCCCACCTATTTCCCTTCCAGTTTCACAATGGGTGTCTTTCGTGAACTTTCACAAGTCCGTCATGCTGCCACTGAGGTGTCTCCCAACAATGTAGGACATTATCACCCGTATCGCCGTGAGTCCATCCTTATATTGCATGTATAGAGACATACTGTTTCCACCTATGAACATGTTAATTTCTGATACACTTCCATTAAGCACCCCCTTAAATACAGAGCCAGTTTCTAACATTAGGGTTGATGTTGGGTCTCAGAACTCACTTTGGAAAATCTTGTAAGGAAACCTATCCATGCCCAGGAAGCTGGGCACAAAGGGCCAGTTGGGACTTGATGGACACTTTACCATCAGTGCAGATATTTTCACAACTCTCTTAAGGGAGATGATCAGAAAAGACCAGAAAGATGCTGTTCAAAGTTGCAGTGGTGTTTGTTCATTGGCAGCACAAAGGCTTGATGATAAAGAGCATGGCAGGTGTTGGGCCATGAGCCAGTTTGCCTCTAATCCGGTAATCTCATGCCATTGTTTGTTTCTTTTCTCTTTTCCCAACTGCCATATTTCTGTTCCCAGTATCCTCCTTTTTTGAAAGAATTATTTATTTTTCTTAGCAAGGCAGATATATAAACAGGAGGAGAAACAGAGAAGAAGATTTTCAGCCCAACGATTCACTCCCCAAGTGGCCACGATGGCTGGAGCTGTGCTGATCTGAAGCCAGGAGCCAGGTACTTCTGGGTCTCCCACTTCGTTGCAGAGTCCCAAAACTTTGGGCCATCCTCTACTGCCTTTCCAGGCCCCAAGCAGGGAGCTGGATGGTGGGATTCCGGTGCTTATAAGGTGAGGACTTTGGCCACTAGGCTACCTCGCTGGGCCTTGTATGAGAATTTTTAAGCATGTTTAATCCCCAGGGAGTGCTTCTGGTAGGGAGCATAGAGTATATATCTTCCAGACACCTTGCTTGTGAATCTATGTGACAAAAACAGCCTGGATAAACATTCTGTGTGAGAAATCTTTAAGACAATCGATGGGACCAGAATCGCGATGCAGCGAGTTAAGCCACGGCCCGCGACACTGGCATCTCAGCTGTTCTACTTGCAATCCAGCTTCCTGTTAATGTGCCTGGGAAAGCAGCAGATGATAGCTGATGGTTGCCATGGTTACAGGAGGATGGAGTTTGCGTCAGACGGGACACATCACTCGGGCCTCAGCCTGGATCCGGAAGGGGCAGTAGAGATCTGGCATGTCACCAGGGCAGCAAAGCCCTGATGGACAGATGACAAACTCAGGCCAGCATTTACTTAGCTAATAATGACCGGAGCAGGACCAGCTCCAGCTTCCCCATTAGGAGGGCTATAAAAACCTCCTGCATGCTCCCTTGTGCGCCTTTTCATCCCCGCAGCTCCCCTCTTCTCTGCTTCTCCTTTGCACAGAGGAAAGGCCCAAGAACGACTCCACATCCCCTCCTCAAGAAAGTTCGTTACAACAGTCGGCCAATACTTTCCTTCCCTGAGGTCAACGAATGTAATACTTGAGAGACCTGGTTGGTTTTGACCTGGCCTGAACTGGCCCAGCCCTACTGTAGGAGCCATGTTGGGGAGTGAACCCGCAGATGGAAGATCTCTTTTTCTATCTTTCCTTCTCTCTCTGTCACTTTGCCTTACAAATAAACAAAATAAAAGGGCACACTCCCCAGCAAGGTGACTGGTTTCCATCGTATCAGCTGGTGTTCACAGCTGAACTGGATTTGAGTTGTAGAGAAGGAAGGCTGACAGGATGCATGAAGAAGCCCAGGGTCTCCCTCCCAGGAGCTGCAGAACCCCCTGAACACACAGCCCCCTCATGTTCTCTGAGAAACCTCCCAGTTTGGGGTTCCCTGGCTAAACTGACACTCAAAAGAACAAATATTTTGAAAATAGCCTTGGCAACACACAGAAGGCTCACGTGACCATCTCCTGGGCGATGGCTCCGTGCTGGCAGCCAGTGTGGACCATCTCATGCAGGACTGAGGCTGGGACTACTGGCAGGATGGCAATAGCAGAGGCGGGAAGGTGCAGATGCGGCTACAGCACAGACACAGGCTGCTAGCCTGCACCTGTCTGGAAGGATGCCTGGAATGCAGAAGCAAGCTGTAGATGACCTCCTAGGAGTAACGGTGTTGGTGTCGACCCTGACCCATCAGAGGGCTGCAGTGACATGATCTGACTTCAGGTTCACAGAATCCCTAGCTGAGCTGCCTGTGCAGCCCAGGCTGGGAGGGGCAAGGCCAGGTGCCAGAGCCCCTGACAACAGGAAGAGAAGAAGTGAATGGATTCTTTGTGTACTTTAAAGAGAAAGTGTATTGGTTAGCTCAGGGAACCACAAAAATACCACAGACAGTACAGATGTATGTTTTCATGATTCTGGAGGCCAGAAGTCCAAGGTCAAGGTGCCCACAGGGTTGGTGTCTCCTGGTGCCTGTCTCCTTTTCTTGTGGACAGCTGTGTGTTCACATGGTCTTCCTTCCATGAGAACCTGTGCCAACTTTTCATCTTTGTGGAAGGGCACCAGTCATGCTGTTCAAATGTTTACCTGATGACTTCACTGTAATCACCTCTCTCAAAACCCTACCCTGAAATACAGCTGAATTCCAGGGTACCAGGGAGTGACAATTTCAGTCTATGAATATTTTTGGAGAGGACACAGTTTATACCACATCATAAATCCACCAGGATTTCCTGAGGAGGTGAGAGGACAGGAAGAGGAATCAAGAATGGGTAGAAGGCTCTTGCTTTGCGCATTAGCCAGAGGGAGTTGAGATGTGAAGGTTCCAGATTGGGGCAGGTTTGGGGAAGGCAGAAGAGCAGGGGTTCAGCTTTGAAGTGTTGAGTGTGATGTCTATGGGGCGCCCTCTTGTGGGTGCTGAGTGGGATGTGCAGCAGGGAGATGGGGTCTGGAGGTCAGGAATGAGGTCTGGGCACTAGAGAATTAGGTGAAGCTATTAGCTTGTATGAGTCCAATAAGAGCATTGTAAAATCAGAAACCCTGCCAGGTGTGAGATTCAACCCCATGCCCAAGCGAATACAGCAGCCATGGCATGTTAGTGCTCATAGCACTGCCTCAGTTCCCGTGAGGCAATGCAGCAGCCACAGCACATAGGGCTTGTAGCACTGCCCCCAGTTCTGATGAGGCAATGCAGCAGCCACGGCACCTTAGTGCTCATAGCAGAGCCTCAGTTCCTGATGCAGTGAGGACTGGACCCTGGGAAAGCAGCCAGGACACATCTTACTGGCAGAAACCCTAAGTTACGATGCTCAAGCTTGCGTCGGAGATTGGCACCTTGGCCTCTTCCACTGTGGAGAGCGGGACTTTGCCCCAAGATGGTGCTTGTTATTGTCTTCTCACGGCACAAAGGCAGTAAACAAGTTTTAGGAAGTTGCAGAAGATTGGTTCAAGGTCTCATGCAGTCTGCATGGTGTGCGCGTGATCAGAGTTGTGATTGGTGTGTGTGTAACCTAAGTTTGAGAGAGAACAAAGGGAAGAAGAACAAAGAGGAGTAGTGGTAGAGTAGTAGTAGTAGTAGTAGAAGAGGAAGCCTGTAAATATGCTGTAGTTATTGCCCTTCTGTATTATACTTGGATTTCTTGTTATGTTATGTTATGTAATTAGTTTGTCCTTCAATAAATCCTCATAAGAGCAAGCACCTGTGTCGGAGCTTCACTCGCTGGACGAGGGACCCCGTTATCTGGTGCCGTGGCTCGGATGATAAAAGTCAGCCGGTGAGTACCAAGAAGTTAATTAGCTGAGCAAATTGCTCAGGGAGTTGCTTACAGCTGCAATTAGTTTTCAACTGAGCCTTTGCTCAGGGAGTTTGCAACTGAGCAGATAGCTCAGGAAGCCGCTAAAGGGAAAAAATAATAATAATAAAATAAGTGACTGAGCGAAAAGCTCAGGGAGCTGCCTATCGGCAGGGGTGTGCACACCAATGATCGGGGTGAAAGCGACGATTTTTTTGAAATTTGCGGCAAAAACGAAAATTCTTTTGAAGCTCGCGGTGAAACGACGATCCTTTCAAGGTCCTTTCAAGGTCGCAAGAAGCGATTGAATGGGGAACTTGCAGTCTTCTGTAGAAATGCAGAATCTTTTGCAGAGGTTGCTGAAGAAAAATGGCACTCCAGTAAAGGCAAAAACAGTGCTTTCATTTTTACAAACAGTGCAGCAGCATGCCCCTTGGTTTTTAGAAGAGGGTATGCTAAATGTGCCACAGTGGGAACATCTCGGAAGGGATTTATCTAAAGCTGATCAACTTAAACCTCTCCCTCCGGGTACTGTGGGATTCTGGTCTCTGATTAAGTCTTGTCTAGTAGATAAGACAGATAAATTCAAGGAATTGTTACAAGAAGGTGAAGCAGCTCTCCGCAAGCTTCAGGAGGAAGCTTCTCAGCCAAGTGGTGTTGGTGAGAGAGCAGAATCTGAAAGTAGTCAGGATAATGAGGAAGAACATTCGGGTGATGAGCTGGATGCTGTGGCCAAGGGCACCGAGAAGCTAGCCTTAAAGCCGCCTAGAAAGGCCAGACGGACTCCTGTGCCACCCCCTGGGGAGCCTCCGGTGGCACCCAGTGCACTGCCTTGGCCACACTCCGATCCCCCTGGGTGGGCTGCGCCCAGTGAGGCAGTGAGGCCGCAGCCCAGGGAGGTTCAGTCATGGCATGATATTGTTGGAGCCAAGCAAGTTTTTCCTGTTAGAGAGGACCGGACCCAGAACCCTGCAGCTCATTTGCATGACCCCTTAAATTTTAAGCTAATAAAATATTTGAAGATTGCTGTGGATTCTTATGGGGTTCATGCGCCTTACACTATGGCTGTTTTGGATCAGCTGGCTGCTGATGTTTTGACTCCTGAGGACTGGAGGAATGTAGCCAAGGCCACTCTCTCCCCAGGCCAATACTTGCTTTGGAGAGCTGCTTGCTGAGAGCTGGCAATAGATATTGCCCGCCGTAATGCTCAGGCTGGGAACCCCACATGGAATGAGGAGGCATTATTAGGGGAAGGTGCTCATGCTGGCCAACAACAGCAGATTCAGTACCCTGAGCCATTGTATTTACAGGTTGCTAACATAGCCACTGGAGCTTGGAAGGCAATACAGAGTAAGGGTGATGTGCGTTATTCCATTGCAAAGGTGACTCAGGGACCTAATGAGCCTTATGCAGACTTTGTGAGCCGTCTCATGGAAGTGGCAGGGAAATTATTCCCGGATGTAGAACAAGCCATGCCTCTGGTAAAGCAACTTGCCTATGAGAATGCAAATAGATGGTGCCGTGAGGCTATACGCCCATGGAAGCATAAGCCACTAGATACTTGGATAAAACTCTGTAGGGATGTGCATGACCAAGTTACTGCAGGAGTAATTCAGGCTAAAGAGCAGGCTAAAGTCATCATGAATGCTATGCGACAGGAAAGACAGGCTGAAAGTCGTATTCACGTTTGTTTTAAATGTGGGAAGTTGGGACATTTTAGAAGGGATTGTCGCCAGAGAGGGCCGGCTCGACCGACTTCACGACCTAGGCTTTGCCAACGTTGTGGCAAGGGAAATCATTGGGCACATGAATGTAGGTCGATGTCCAATGTGATTGGCCGCCCCCTGGTCAGAAGTTACAGGTCAAAAAACGGGCAGTGGGGCCCAGCATCCCGGGGCCCCTACAGAGCTTACGGGGTGCACCAGGACCCACAGGCACAGAAGGAGGAGTCATTTGCCGAGCTGTCCTGTCCAGCAGGACAGTCAACGGGGTCGCAGTCACCTAGGAGAGAATGAAGGGACAAGAGACACGAAGAATGGACAGCAAGACAGTAGGTCTGATCAAGCTGTCAGTTTATTGATTTCAACTGAGGGTTTTTATATTCTTCAGTAACTAAGGCTCAGGGAAAGAGAAACTGGGACGCAAGCCATGGTCTCAAGACCGATTGTTCTTGAGCAGCCACCATATCAACAATAGTAACCAACATATCGACAATAGCGTAGGTAATCAGTAACAAGATGTTGGTAAGTACAGCATCAATCACATTCTGAAACAGTTGCTAGAAACAATTGAAGCTAAGTGTGTGATTAGTTTCATAACTTCTTTCCCAAGCATCTAGCCAACCGGGGGTTTCCACTGTCCCATAGGTCTATATTCAAAATGGCTTCAGTGTGGCTATAGTGCACGGCTCCTGACATCTCCCCCTTTTTTCTATATATCAATGAAAGTGGCAAAAAGAGAAAGGTTCGTGAAGCAAGATAAGCGCTGCCTGTCTTAGGTTCATTCTGAGGGACCCTCAGCTCTTACCTGTCTCTGGGCAGCCCTGCCAGTCATCCAGGGCTCCCTGTCTTAGGTTGGCGGGGTATCAGAAAGGTGCCCGTCATTGGCTAAACACTTATCCGGCAAAGGCTGTGCCCCATTATATTAGACAAGCCTCTTTGAAGACTGGAGCCGCATGGCATGATGTGGGGGGTTATCACTTGGAGAGTCCCGTCAGATCTTATCTGTCTCTGATCACCTGTTAACACATCATGCTCAGCCAAACTTGAGTGCTAGGATTTTCCACAACCAGTGCCATCATGGCTTGTCCAATGACAACTTGCTCCCAGGCCTGCTGTTTGCACATGCAGTACAGGAAGAGCATGGCGACTACTAGCACAGCAACCATCGAGGTTTCTAAGGCCATAATCTTGCTCCATTCCTTGAACATGTAAGCTGCCAGTTTAATGCCATTTAGAATAACTTCTCCTGACATGAGTGGAACTCGGGTCTCATTTACTTTAATTATACTGGTGGCTAACTGACTGGTGAAATTTAGGAAGGCACTAGACCATTGTCCCTGGAGGTATTGATTGATTTTTATCACTCTGGCCAAAACATTGTGGACTTTTACTGGAGTGACACATATATGATGGTATATTGGGGAGTAGCTGGCTGGTGAGATTCAAAAGGACATACTTAACAATATATAAGTATTGTTGAAACTGCTAACATTCAAGAATCTCATAACACTAACATTGTTACATGTACACAAGACAGTTTTACCAGGAACCGGAGACCCTAACTGCCCATTATCCCATCTAGCTCCTACATTTCCAAACAGAGAAATGGACCCCAGCTGCTTTTAGGGAAAAGGGACGCCGTCATCTGTTCTTAACTACTTCCTGCTGAGAGGGGGGCGCCGTTGGGTAACAGCAGCTGTAGGGGATCCATCTAGTGGTTCCTGATAGAAGGCAGAAGTCATTAGGTGTTCGATGTACATTCTGGCACTTGAAAGGTTTCTCTTTCTTGAAGTCTAAATAACAAGACATAACATAGTTAGCTTTCCCAGCCTAGCAGGTTGTGAGTTTGGTTAGCAGTTTGAATACTTGAGCTTCAGAACTTAGATGTAAAAGAATTGTTAGCTTTCAATCTTTGTCAGAGTAAACTTTAATTTAAGACTGTGGACTAGATTTACATCTGTCTAAATTAACTCCTTGAAGTCTCAAATTTTGGAACATATTCAATGAGCTCAATGGAACACATGAACCTTCTTTTAGCTGCATGAAATTGCTAACCTAGATCAATCAGAAGGCACAGTAACAATGCAAGGATTAGCATACAGCCTCAGGCTATAAGACCATCACAGGACAGGTAAATGCAAACTGACTTCTTAGAGCAAAAGAGTTAAATATTCAGACCTAACCAAAACTGAGATGATAAAATCTTTATACTAAAATACAGCAAGATGTACTATTACTTTTACTATAACTCTAAATATATGGTCCTGCATGGGAAGTCAGTGTACACAGTGACTCTAGTGGATTTAACAAATTAGCACTCTTATGTGTGACGTCAGTGATCACCTGAGGCTCCAGACACTCAATGCTTAGGCTGTGGAAGCCTCTTGAATCAACAACAACCCCATCAGACCTGGCAACACACAAAGTGGAAGTTCTCTCCTCCATTGAGAGAAGAGCACAACCATCCTCGGTGGTTGCTTCTTTGCACTGGGGCGTGGACCACTGAGGCCCTTCACAGAGGGACACTCTTTGCAGTAGTGTCCTGGCATTCCACACCTGATATGCTGGCTCTCTTGTTGGCTCTCCTGTCAGATCAGAATGCCTTTTGGGCTGATTCTGAGGCCACTGAGTGCTTCTTAAAAATGACAGTCTATGAGTCTGCTGTAAGAGCTGTTTCCCATGTTGGAGCATTTTAACATTCTCTGACATCTGAATTATCATTAAACACTTACATACATATACCCATATATTTTCCATCTAGCTTATGAGGATTTGGGCTCCCATGGCCAATCTTGAAACTGTACGCTAGCAGTAAGTCCATTTAAAATCGTGTAGAACTATTAAGCTGAACAGATCTTGTAGGTCCTAAGAAAACAGTAACAGACATGACTCTCTAAGAGCTTAATTATGCATCTATACATAATTTTAAAAAAGGATTTAGCTTAGCAATTCTCATTCATAAACATGTACATGCATATGGGGTAACACATAAGAAACGAAACAGCTTTTGTAACAGCTACTTGAGAATTCTCTTAAGTGTGTTAAAGTTACCAATTGTTTAGAGTTATATTTTGCTCTTAGTAATCTGAATAAACCAAAACTATAGTTTACAATTAAACTTTAGCTTTAATGAATACAATAGGCTTGCTGGAATCCTAGAAAACAAAATATCTATGTTTAGCTCTGATACTACCTGTAGGATTTTACACACTCTTGTACTTTTTTAGACTTAGCCGTCCTGGCTCCCCACTGGCAAGGTTTCCCAATGTCTTTTCTGCAATTGCCTCCTCCCCCACCATTTTTTTTTTTTTACAGATCTAATCAATTATCTGTTCTATAATTAATTTCACTAACCGAAAAATGCAACCTTTGAAACACATTCTTCTGACTTTGAGACTACTAGGGGCCTATTTAAAAATTCCAGAACCAGAAGAGTTAAACCTATTAAATATGCCAAGAGTTCTTAAAGTATCTGATCAAAGATTCCTCATTATAATTTCCATTCATTTAGTCAGACTGATTCAAACAGCAACACATCAAAAAAAATTTTTTTTTATCACTTATAAATGATCACCCAAACATTTTAAAGTAAGTACATACCAGAAAATACCCTTAAACACAGTTCTTTTAAATCATGAGAATTTAACAAAGACAATATACAGAACACAAGGGATTATCTAACTGAAAGGCAAAATGTATATTTCCTTAGTCAGTCACCAAAAGGGAAATATAACCTTAAACATGGGAATTAGTGCATAAAATCATCTCTTAACTGTTTAAGAACTGTAACTGAAGCTGGATAGACAATTGACAAAGCTACCGATTAAACAGAGACTACTTAAAGTTCAATGCTTCAATTTCTTTTTTTTTTTTTCCTTCAATGCTTACATTTTTAACAGTTTTCACAATTGAAGATATTTTTATTTTTAGGTATTTACTAGCATTGCTATGTATACACACTTCAAAAACTTTTTTTGAATACAGATATCAATTCTAACATCAGCATGTATTAGGTATTAATGTTAAAGACTTACACAATGTTGTAATAGTATCTTTAAAATTATAGCCAATTATACGCAAAGCTTACAAGATTCATTCCTCAACTTTTCTTAAGACATTTTCTTAATAAAAGCATACCAACTTTTAAATATAATGGCTTTAAGCAATTTTCAATCATTTCTCATAATTCATGGAAACACATTTTAGCACAAATCCTCCTCAAAACTGGGAAAGAGAAGTTTTTTCAGTCTTCTTCTAGCTGATTTGGAAATTTTTCCCTTTTAAAATGAAGGCAGATAAGAATCACCACAACAGGGACAAAGTCAAAGTCCCAAATTTTTCAAAAGGCAGACTCCAAGCATGTCCCTTCCTTGTTTTATGGCTGATAGGCCTGGAGCTTCCCCTAAACTTCTGTTTTATTGAAGTCAAGAGAGCTGAAAAAACTTAAATTTAGCTGTTGTCTTGAGAGACTACCTTGGAATTTACTGAAGTTAGTTAACAGGTTTGGTTATCAATAAGATGAAAATTACTTAAAAGAAGATGTTAAAACACTGTTTTTCACAAAGAATCAGACTTCAACTCCATTGTTTTAAAGGCAAACATTCAGAAAATATACACATTATGACCCATTTTACTATACATCTTTAAAGAATTCACTGTTCTCCTGCAAGGCAAAATCTCACATATTTCCTTGTAAGTAAGAACACAAGTAATTTACAATCTGGATCGATTTCATGAGTAGGAAACATTTTGACCAATGAACATAAATGCTCTTCTATTTTAATAGCATATACGATGCAATAAATTTAGCATAATTTTGTAATATTGTGAGATTATAATCCAAATTATTTTAAATGACAAGTACATTATTTAAATTTTGTCTCAATCTTTGAGAGTTCCAGGGATCCTACTGGAACCCCCAAAGTCATGAGATTTGGTTTAAAACTCTGAAGAATTTAGAGGTCTAAATGAGTTAAACAAAAGTACCTTTAGCATTTAACTGAAGATGTTGAATACCGTATGTTAGGCTTAATCAATGCCAGGACAACACTATAAGCTGAAGACCAAACAGCAAGAAAATTACACACGATTTTTTTTTTTTTCAGTGGAGGTGGGGAGTCCGGTCTGGCCAGGTCCTGTTAAATTTGTTAGACCTCTCTAAAATTATTTACCAGGAGAGAGAAAAAGGGTTAGTCATGGTCCGTCCCATCTCGTCTGTCAGTCACACACGCACCCAATTCAGAACAAGAACAACAACTTAACAATTCAAGACAAAGACACAACTGGAGAAAGAATATTAAAACAAAATTTAGTTTTGTCCGGACAAAAATAATAGAACACCAACAATATTGACAAAACAAACATAAGCACAAACACCAAACATGTCGAAACAGAGACATATAACTTTCAAACCTGTTGCAACTTCCAGACTCTTCTTCAAAATACTTTAACCTGGAGAGATTTTATAAAACAAGCACACATAGGTTCATCTCATGCTTTAATTTAACAGTGGATTTGGAACACTCTTTATCAGATTACTTTTGTTACGTCAAGTTACAGAACATATTTTTCTTTTCTTTCTTTTTTTTTTTTTTTAATAAACCTTAAATGGCTTATCTTACCCTGCCTCTCTCAGCTAAGGGGTTGGGTAAAGAAGTGGGAGATGCATGCCTGAAAAGGACTCAATAAGGGCAAAGGTAAAAGGTGTCTGAGTGCCATAATTTTTCACTGCTTGTTTAATATTTTTTAGATCTTTAAACTGCAGTGGTTGATGTTCGTGGCGTGGTGTCCACCACCTCGTGCAGGGGTCTGAATAACAGGGCAGCATATTACACTCTTCTTGGGGAGATCTGAAGCCTCACTCTTACGGGGTTCTATTACAGGTTCCTCTTCTAGTAATGAGGCAGAGGCTGAAGGAGCTGCTGCTTCTGAAGCATAAGGTGGAGGTGGGTGAGTTGATCAAGGGGCTTGGCATTGGACTCTGCCTCAATATCTATAATGACAGAGGATGGTCGAGAACCGGGGGAAGGTGAGGGGATAGGTGTGGACAGCCGAGAGTGACTTTTTTTTTTTTTTTTAAGAGATCGTTCTCCCTCAAAAGCCAAATCCTGTAGATCTGGATGTTGAGACTTAATCTTTAAAATATCATAAATCAAAGTCCAATAATTAAAAGCAGTAACAGGAATTTTCTCAGATCCAAAAACCTCATAATAATCTTTAAAACAATCACCTACTCTACACCAAGTTTTCTCATCAGTAGAACCGTCCTGGGGATGCCAGGAACAAATCAGACCAACAAAATCCAAAAAGGTTTTGAGGTCTTTCTTTTTCACCCTAATTCCTCGTGTCTTGAATGAATCTATAAGACCTTGCAAGAATAGGTCATGTTATGATAATGCTTGTCCCATCTTACCTTGGCTCCGTAAGATTTGCGCCGTGAATATTTCCCACGAGCTCGACTTCCGGCGGGTCAACCGTGAAACTGCTCAACCGGTGTTCCTTTTCGACACCACGAGAGGCTTCTCCATGAATGATGGCACGGCGTTCTTTCTGTCGGTGGTCTGCACACATCCACGTTGGGCGCCAATTTGTCCTGTCCAGCAGGACAGTCAACGGGGTCGCAGTCACCTAGGAGAGAATGAAGGGACAAGAGACACGAAGAATGGACAGCAAGACAGTAGGTCTGATCAAGCTGTCAGTTTATTGATTTCAACTGAGGGTTTTTATATTCTTCAGTAACTAAGGCTCAGGGAAAGAGAAACTGGGACGCAAGCCATGGTCTCAAGACCGATTGTTCTTGAGCAGCCACCATATCAACAATAGTAACCAACATATCGACAATAGCGTAGGTAATCAGTAACAAGATGTTGGTAAGTACAGCATCAATCACATTCTGAAACAGTTGCTAGAAACAATTGAAGCTAAGCGTGTGATTAGTTTCATAACTTCTTTCCCAAGCATCTAGCCAACCGGGGGTTTCCACTGTCCCATAGGTCTATATTCAAAATGGCTTCAGTGTGGCTATAGTGCACGGCTCCTGACACCGAGCCACACCTGGCAGCGCGGGACTGGACCTCTGTGCTACCTCCCACTTGGTACTGACTCCAGAGATGGGCCCACAAGCCCTGGAGACAGATTTCCAAGGGCCTCTCCCTTATGGTACAGTAGGAATAGTGTTTGGACGGAGCTCAAAAACTATGCGAGGTCTAGTTGTTCACCCAGGAGTAATAGATTCAGACTTCACAGGCATTGTCAAAGTTATGCTTTCTTCACCTAGAGGTATTACAGTTATTACTCCAGGGGAGCGCATTGCCCAATTGTTAGTTCTTCCTAGTTGCCATGCACGTTGGAGAAGTCGCAGTGCAAGTCGAGGTGATGGAGGTTTTGGGTCTTCAGGTAATTTTTTGAATTTGGATTTGGATGGTCGTTCTGCTGCTGAGCGTCACGCAGCAGGCCCAGGTTTTAGTAAGGATTGGGTGATGTGGAAGGATGTATTAACAAAACAATGGAAGGGCCCGCATCCTGTCCTACGATGGACGCGAGGTGCAGTTTGTGTTTTTCTGCAGGACTCGGACGGACCAGTGTGGGTGCCAGAACTTTTAACGCGAACAATAAGAAAATCAGAGCAAGATGAACCTGTGGATGTGGTGGATGCTGACCGGACTGATATTTCTTTAGACGATGGAGGCGTGGACTCCAGGATTCCCGCTGACTAATTCTGCCACCGCCAAGCCTGTACCCTGACGTGGT
The DNA here is from genome assembly GCF_030435755.1 of Ochotona princeps. Lineage (NCBI taxonomy): Eukaryota > Metazoa > Chordata > Mammalia > Lagomorpha > Ochotonidae > Ochotona > Ochotona princeps. Next base: position 6,453,762 of record NC_080835.1, read on the forward strand.
GTTATGGAATGGCAGTTTATTATTTTCCTCAAGTTACCAAAGTGCTATGTTCCTTTCATGTGTTACCTGTGTTGGTTGATTCCACTTTTCTAAGGCCTCAAATTGATGGAACTCATATTGATGAACATAATGTTACATTTCAACTGCAAGATTGTGTTCCTACAGATGGAGGTCCAGTGTGTAATGGTCTTGTTCGATCTGTAGAGCCTTGTTTGTTAACACATGCTATTAATGTATGTCATTTTACTGTGTTTCCGGCAGCTAATTATTCTGTGTTGTATGAAGTTAAGCCTCAGTATATTTGCTTAGCTAATGCTAGGTCTGATGAATTGGCATTTATGGGATTACCCTCTCCATTTGTTGGGTGCATTGAGCACCTTGAGGTTCTTTATTGGTTTGGTGATATTTTTTATCTGTTGCCTGATCTGGTGGAGGATGTTCAAGTTTCTTGGACACCTCGTGTGTTGGCTCTGCCATCAATTACTGTTTCTTTGCCCATCGCACAAATCCTTCAAAATTCTGAACAGTTGAAAAATCATTTGAAGCATAATGAAAAACAGTTGGAAGAGTATCAAGTAGCCACCACTATAACTAGTGGCAAGTTACTCCAAGTGCAGACCGCTATAGAGCATGATTCCAATAGGAGATGGTGGGATTTTCTCTTCTCTAGCCCTACCGCCACGCATCATTTTTCTGGAGTGTTTATTTTTCTGAGCTGTGTGTTTGGTGGTTTAGTGTTTTTGTGTGTTTGCAACTGTGGAATGTATGTGTATACCAAGAATCAATCGCGTAAGAACCTCCTGCAACAGCAGATCCTGGCTCAAGCCGTTCTCGCTCTCCAAAAGAATGATTCCCCTAAAGTATGGCTTAACATGCTGGATCGGTAGTCAATGACAGGTAAGTATCCAATAAGGCTTTACCAACCTAAGACAGGCGCCACGAGCCAGGTGGTTAGCCGATGACGGGTAAGGGAAGCTGAATTTGGAACACCTAAGACAGGCACGATCCCTTAGTTAATAAAACAAAAAGGGGGAATTGTGGAGAGCGGGACTTTGCCCCAAGATGGTGCTTGTTATTGTCTTCTCACGGCACAAAGGCAGTAAACAAGTTTTAGGAAGTTGTAGAGGATTGGTTCAAGGTCTCATGCAGTCTGCATGGTGTGCGCGTGATCAGAGTTGTGATTGGTGTGTGTGTAACCTAAGTTTGAGAGAGAACAAAGGGAAGAAGAACAAAGAGGAGTAGTGGTAGAGTAGTAGTAGTAGTAGTAGAAGAGGAAGCCTGTAAATATGCTGTAGTTATTGCCCTTCTGTATTATACTTGGATTTCTTGTTTTGTTATGTTATGTAATTAGTTTGTCCTTCAATAAATCCTCATAAGAGCAAGCACCTGTGTCGGAGCTTCACTCGCTAGACGAGGGACCCCGTTATTCCACCATCTGCATAGAAAGACTTCATTTGTTCTAGTCCATTTTAGTGCTGCTCTGAGAGACTACCCTAGAATGGGTAACTAACTTATGAAGGAAAGCATGTTTTTCTTACAGGGAAAGGACAAGATCAACGCCCCCCTCATCTGGCAAGACCCTTCTTGCTGCTTCATTCTTTGATGGAAAGTCGAAAGGCCAGAGGAAACCCTTTCCTGGGACAGCAGACCCACTCGTGCGACAGCAGTGTTCATCCAGTGTTTGTCTGCACAGGAGGGTGTGGCACTTGAGACTTAACCCCCTCCCATCTGTCCCCACCTCTCAACACTTCTGAGTTGGGATTTTCATTTCCAGCCTGTGGGCTTTGGGGGAGACACATCCCAACCGTAGCGTCTTGTTCTAGAGTGTACGGATTGTTGTGGACACAAGTGCAGGGTTGTATGGAGGAGTCTCTATTGGCCACTCTTGGCAGCAGCTTGTGCTACACTCCAGGAGCCAGTGCACTACATGGTTGAAGTTAGGAGTTTTTTTTTTTTTTTAAGATTTACTTATTTTTATTGGAAAGTCAGATATCCACAGAGGAGGAGAGACAGAGAAGAAGATCTTTCATTCACTGATCCACTCCCCAAGTGGCCCCAACGGCCAGAGCTGAGTCAATCTGAAGCCAGGAGCCTGGAGCTTCTTCTAGGTCTCCCATGCGGGTGCAGGATCCCAAGACTTTGGGCCATCCTTGGCTGCTTTCCCAGGCCACAAGTAGGGAGCTGGATGGGAAGCAGGGCCACTGGGATTAGAATCAGCACCCATATCGGATACCCACGTGTGTAAGGCAGGAACTTAGGCCACTAGGCTACCACCGTGCCAGGTCTAATACCAGGAGTTTTTAAACTCTCATCCTTCAATTGACTTGATTTGCATGTGGTATGGAATTTCCACGAAGTGGGAAGCATTCAGTTAACTTAAGTGATAGGAGGCAGGAAGTGAGCAGCTGGAGTTCAAAGTTTCGGTACAGTGCATTCGATGAACTTTAATGGTGTGGGAGGAGGCAGGAGGGGTGTGGTGCGCAGAGCCTCTGGAGCCGGTTTCCACGCAGTCAGAAGCCTGCCCACTGCTAAGGGATGCTAGCTATCACCCATCCCACCTGCATCCTATCACAGAGAGTTTGACTTGGGAGGGGTGTTGGGAGACCCACGTGCACCCTGGAGCTTGAGGAGTCACTACGAAGACTCACAGAACTCAACACATGGTTGTGTTCACAGCCAGTACTCACAATGAAGGAACACACACCTGAGTCAGCAATGGGAAAGTACACACACACACACACACACACACACACACACACACACTTTCAATTTTTCTTTTTGATGATGTTTACATAGTTGAGCAGGGTGGGAAGGATGAAGGTTAGGGGAAAGTGGGTTAGTTCATTGTTTCCGAATGTTTTTTCTTCTTCCTGTATCCAGGCAAAGTGGGGAGATAAGGGGAGAAGCCATCCCCAGCCTCCCAAGTGCCCCAGTACCCAGGGCTGGGGAATGGCCACCTGATGTCAACCCGGGGTCCCCAATGAGGAGCATGTTCTGAGGGTTGTGCAGATGGGTCTAAGGACCTAGGCCAGGCAACCTGGTCCCCACCAGACCCCTCTCATCCAGGACTCATGTACCTGGCACCCACTGCACAGACAGGCCTAAGGAACCAGGCCAGATAACCTGGTCCCTGCCAGATCCCTCTCCCCTGTGGTTCTTGGACACAGCACCTATCATGCAGACTAGCCTAAGGACCCAAATCAGGTGACCTGGGTCCTTTCAAAATTCCTTCCCCTGGTCTCAGAGACCCAGCATCCCCTCACATATTTTTACAAAAAAAAAAAAAAAAAAAAAAAAGGACTCGATTAGGTGACTATGCTGGCATAATTGTATGGTTAACACAGATTTGGCATCAACCAGGCCCAGGAAGCCTTTCAGCTACTAGCTGCCTTTCTCCCAACATTGCAAAACTGCCTAGATACAAGTGCAACCTAGGCCATTGCCCACAATTGTGGGTACATACGTATTTACCATGAGTTGGTCACAGAAGCACGAAGCCTGGAGTGGAGGTCTCAGGCTGGGAGGCATGCTGGCCTGGCCACCCCATGAACACCCATCCTGCTTGGGGTGGCATCACTGAAAACCCTGCATGTCAGGGGCCTCTAGGACCATGCTTGTGTGTGTCCATCCTGACCATCAAGACACAGTCATGCAGTGATGGTGGGTCCTGGGCTGAGGGAGGAGGAGGCGGAAGAGGTGATGGAAGAGGAGGAAGAGGGTGACACCTCTGAAAGCAAGCTCAGAGAGCATTTCTCAAGCTGAGTGTAAGACCCAGCTGGGGTGGGTGACGGACGGCCTAGGAGGAGGCTGATAAGGGAGATTGAGCCAGGAGAAGGCAGCTTCCTCCTCAGCCAGCAGTGATGTGTGCATCCTCCAAGGTCAAAGGGAGCCTCTGATACTCTAGAAGGCACATTCCTTTGTCCCCAGACCCCACCTCCACAGCCCTCTAATAAAACAACCCCTCATGTCCCCTGGGCACTACTTCCCTGGCCGGCTGTTTGTACTGGACCAGTGACCTCGTCTGGGAGCGCTCCCAATAAAGCTTATTTTAAGATGAACTCTACTCTGTGTGTATTTCTGGTTCTGAACATGACCTGCAACCTTATAGTGAGTTCTGCAGAACTTGTGTTTGCTGGGACATCTGCTCGGTGCTGCCTGAGTAAGACACTACTGAGAATAGCAACTACTGGTACACCAAAATCCATCTACGGGGACCGGCATTTTCCTCAGAGTGCCTGGGTTCAATTCCCAGCTCTGCTCCTAGTTCCAGCTTCCTGACAGTGCAGACCCTTGGAGGCAGTAGTGAGGGCTCCAGTGACTGGATCCCTGTCTCACATGTGGAGACCCGGATGGAGTTCCCAACTTCCAGCTTCAGCATCACCTCATTCCTGGCTTCTTGGTTCAGTCCAAAATAGTTCAGTTCCATTCTTGGTTTCAGAAGGATGGCCTGAGTGGTCAGTGGTATACAGGTCCGCTTGGTTAAGGCCCATTTCTCTGTCCCATGAATGAGGCAAGCACCTGTGGGTGTTCTCCATGGACAGCATGGGAGCAGCCAGGCTCAGTGCTGGCCTTGAACCCTGAGTGCTGGAGCAGCCTGTGAAGGCAGTGTGCGGAGCCTCCATGCGGAAGCTCAGGAAATTGAAGCTGGTCAGTGTTTTGCCAGCTGCTACATAGCAGAGCTTCTGCACTCCTGCTCCACTGTAAGATCAGCCTGTCCCATTTCATAATCACTAATTGACACTTTCTAGTTGTTCCCTTACTGATTGTCTTTGAGGGTTGTGTGGAAAAGGCACGGAAGCATCTTCTTGGAAAACATCTTTGTGTAACTCACTTAGAAAGAAAGATTGGGCTCAGGAACTGAGTTGGGATCAAATTTCGAATCTCTGGACGGGTCAGACAGGGTTAGCACAACTCATCCTCCCATTTTGCCCACATATTGAGTGAGCAGTGTAATCAGTGTGTTTCTGCACACAGATAAGTTTAATAATCCAACTGCCTTGTTGAGAGGACTGGGAGAAGTGTAAGGCTGAGTCAGGCTCGCCATCTGTTACAGTTTTCCCTCTTATCTGGGGGCGGAAAGGACAGGTCAAAGTTTCCTAGGGGAGAAGGCTGAAACTACAGGAAATCCCACACCCTATATACATGCCTGAGAAAAAGGTTATATTCTTGCAGCTGGTGCTGTGGCATAGTAGGCTAAGTTTCTGTCTTTGATGCCGGCATCCCATATAGGTGTTGGTTTGAGATCTGGGTGCTCCACTTCTGATCCAGCTCCCTGCATATGATCTGGGAAAGCAGCAGAGGTTGGCTCAAGTCCTTGGATCTCTTCACCTGCGTGAGAGGCCCTGATGAAATTCCTAGCTCCTGGCTTTGGATAGGCTCAGCTGTGGTCCTTGTGGTCGTTTGGGAAGTGAAGCGGCAGATGGAAGGTCTCTCTGTCTGTTCTGGAATGAGGTGTAGCAGTTGATGGCTAGACCTGCTTGTTAGTTTCATTGACAGAGAACAGCATGGAAACAGCTTCTGCACCTTGTCATTCCTACCTCCTCTAGAGCTGTTCTAGTTAACTGAAGGTACGAATCCAGCTTGGAGGCACCCTGCCTCTCCTGTCTTCTGCCCCATTCAGGACAACTGACAGCGGAAAAATAACTCTGGAGGCTCTGTGTACCTGGCCCCTCCTGTCTCCTGTTGTACTAGGTCAGTTTGATTAGCTACAGGAAAACTTGGGTAACTCCCTTGCTGCATCCTTCACATGGTGGCTCCTGCAGTGTAGTGGGAGCTGCTGTCTCCATGATTGGGCAAGAAAGTCTCCTTCTAACATCCTACACTTGGGTCTGATGTGATCTCTTTTGCACTCTGCAACATTTTGGGGGGCCACTGCCGGATGTAGTTTCTGGTCAGAGGCAGTGATTGCTTTGTGCTCTGAAACCTGGCTTGGCTCTCCGTGGAGGTTACTGTGAAGTCTTAATAAGGCCCCAGCAGTCAATGCCGGCTTCTTGGCTCAGGGGATTTTCACTAACCTTTTGGAGGAGTCATCTGTATGACTGGTCACAGGTGAGTTTAGCCATAAGTGGGTTTCTCACCATTGGTTTCTGTTTCTGAGTACCCATTTGGGATTGATTCTTCAGAAGGTTGACTGCAGCATTGCTTCTTGGGTCAGAATCAGTATGAGATATCATTATGGCCCATCAGGTTTGGGTTCCCATCTGGTTTGGTTCCCATCACGTTTGGATCCTCAGATTTCTGGGTTCCTGTCAGGTTTGGGTTTCCAACTGGTTTGTGTTCCCATCAGTTTTGGGTTCATGTGAGGGTGCTGGGTTGTTTTTGTCAGATTCGGGTTGTGTCTGTAAAGTCTGGGTTATGTCTGTGTGGCTTGGGTTTCTGTCGGGATGATGGATTTTGTCTGTTGAGTTTTGGTTCTTGTCCAGGTTCTGGACTGTGTCTGTCAGGTTCAGATTGTGTCTGTTGGGGTTGGGTTTGGGTTTCTGTCAGGGATATGGGTTATTTTTGTCAGATTAGGGTTGTGTCTGTTGGGTTTGGGTTTCTGTCAGAGTACAGGATTTTTGTCTGTCGGGTTTGGGTTCCTGTTAAGGTTCTGGATTGTGTCTGTCAGGTTTCGATTGTGTGCTGAGGGCACCTGGCTCCTCCTGCCTCTTATTTTGTTAGGTTAGGTTAATTAACTACAGGAGAACTTTGGACTCTGGTAGCTCCCTTTGTCTTCTGGCCACTTATTAATTGAATGAAAAAATTGTTCTGTATGGGTCTTAATCTGATTTGAGGACAAGAGCTTAAAAACCTCTGACTTTGGCAGCTCAGCGCAGTGGCTCTTGGAGTTTGGTGAGAGCTGCTTTCACCATGCTTGGGCGATAATGATTCCTCCTAACGTCATACAGTTGGGTCCGGTGTGATCTCTCTTGCACTCTGCAATAACATTTGAGATGTGAATTAGACTTTCTAGGTGCTAACCTCTTTCAGTATTTCTATGTCTGAAAATGTCTTTTTAAAAAAGATTTATTTATTTTTATTGCAAAGTCAGAATTATAGAGAGAAGGAGAGACAGAAAGACCTTCTTTCCCCAAGTGGCCACAGTAATGTAGCTGAACCATTCTGAAACCAGGTTCCAGGAGCTTCTTCTAGGTCTCCTACACATCCTTTACTGCTTTCCCAGACCACAAACAGGTTCCTGGCCGCAAACAGCGAGCTGGAAGGGAATTGGTGCCTCTGGGATTAGACTGGTGTCCATGTGAGATACTGGTGCATGCAAGGCAAGGATTTTGGCCACTAGGTTACTTCACTGGGCCCTGAAAATGTCTTTTTCATACTCTGAGCTAAGGCTCTCTGAGCTTAAGGTTCTAAGTTGACATTTTTTCCCCTCAGCTTTGTAGACTAATGTGTTCCACCTTCATCTCTATCCATGGTCCCAGTGAAAGTCAGCTCTTGGTGTCATTGTCACTTGTGGTACTCTTTGTCTTGTTTATTGAAGTGTTGGGCATTTGTCCTCAATGTTGTACAAGTTCTCCATGATGAGTGTGAGTGTGGTGTGTCCTGGTATTTTTTTGTGGTTTCCCGGGATGCTCTGTGAGCTGAGACTTTTCTTCTGCCTCTTCTACAACGTCTGTGCGTGTGGATGGTGACTCTCGGTCCTTAGCCATGTCTCTTATTTGTTGTGCATCATGAGTGGATTAGTTATGTTTCTCTTTGTTATGTGCCAGGCTTTGGGACAATGTCTCAGTTCACTCATGGTCGCTCACAGCTCCCTGGGCTGCAGTTCAGCCTGTGTATTGTGGACCAGGGTACATGCATGGCAGTGACAATGTTTTAAACTTCCAGATATTTTGCTGTTGTTGAGTTTGTAGTTTTTGGTACCTGACTCTTAGCCTGCTTTGTAAAATCAAAGTTGTTCTTTAGTGATTTCCTTCAGCATTCTAAAATGACATAAAATGTAAAGCTTGAGCCAAGAATTTAAAGCATCAGCTGTTGAAAACTGGCTGGTGCCATCTTGGTTTGGGCTGGATATCCAATGAGACCAGCCACCCCACTGGCTGCTTTTGGCTGGCCAAGGTGTAGGGGGCGCAGCCTAGCTCCCGAGCAAGGAATGTAAAGCACTGGCTGCTGAAAAACAGCTGGCGCCATCTTGGTTTGGGCAGCCAGTTTGCAATGGCAGTGGGCAAAGGCCACTGACCGCCTGTCTGACTATGAGCTCTGAGGCCTTGGGGGTGATGAATTACTACCTAAGGACATCCTGCTCGAGTTACCTGACCCTTGTCCCCTGTCCCACCTGAGCAGCTGGTGGTGATCAAGAGCCCCCGGGGGCAGGGGATCCAGTGGGGGTCATGTCGCCTGGCCCTGGTCCTTGGACCTGCCCAAGAGTGAAAAGGGCATACTAGTGGATGCAGACATTGATGAAGATGGAGAATATGTCAGCCCATTCGGTATCATCACAGAGGTAGGAGAACAGAGTAAATTAGACAACTACCCCAGGAAATGATGACAGCAAAAAATGGGTGAATGGTGACTTCAGGTCGAATATGTCAGTCATTGGATATTGGGAGGGCTGCCTCAACCTTGGATCAGTGAAATCGACAGCATTTCAGAACTATCCAAGCCACACTTGATCAGGACTCTCAGAACATGTACTATAGTGGGATTCTGGGTTGATATCAGGTGGTGGTCCCCCATCCCTGGGTACTGGGGCATTTTGGGAGGCTGTGTGTGGCTTCCCCCTCTATCTTTCCCTTTCCTCCAGAGATAAGAAGAAATGGAGAATTAGGAAATAATAATTTCACCCACTTTTCCCTAACCCTCAATCCTTCCCATCCTGGTCAACCATGTAATCATCATTAAAAAATAAAATAATTAAAAAAAAAAGAACAGTCTTTCCCCAATTTCTAATAAAGAACTTGTCATGTCTGTGTCAGACCTTTGTGGAGTGGCTTTTGACATAATGGTTCCATTGACATGCTGACTTGGGAAGCTTAGGGCTTTCCCAGCTTCTCTCCCCCTCTGAACTCTCACCACAATTGTCTTTTTTTTTTTAAAGATTCATTTATTTTCTTTTATTTTTTATTATTTTTTTAAAGATTTATTTATTTTTATTGCAAAGTCAGATATACAGAGAGAGGAGGAGAGAAACAGAGAGGAAGATCTTCCGTCCTATGATTCACTCCTCAAGTGAGCCGCAACGGGCCGGGGTGCGCGCCGACCCGAAGCCGGGAACCTGGAACCTCTTCCAGGTCTCCCACACGGGTGCAGTGTCCCAATGCATTGGGCCATCCTCGACTGCTTTCCCAGGCCACAAGCAGGGAGCTGGATGGGAAGTGGAGCTGCCGGGATTAGAACTGGCGCCCATATGGGATCCCGGTGCGTTCAAGACGAGGACTTTAGCCGCTAGGCCACACTGCCGGGCACTGTGTTCATCATCTTTGAACCTAATGAGTTTGCTCTTTTTGCAGGAAGATCAAGTAGAATTTCCGATGAAAATAGGAGGCTCAAACCGACACAGCAGGCCAGCCAGCCTGCCTGCTCTATAGGACACACAAGGTAAGTGGACGTCCCGTGGGTCCAACAGGGACATACTGGAGTCACTGCGTCACTGAGAAGGATAGTTCAGAGATCTTTGATAGTGAGGAAGGATGGGTTAGAACTATTAACATGTGAACGCAATGACAACAGAAGTGGGCAGGGTTGGGAGGAACTGGCACCGATAGATCTTTGCTGAATATACCCAAGAAAACCCTGGTATGATCAAGGTTGGGGAGTAACTGGCACCAATAGATCTTTGCTGAATATACCCGGAAAACCCTGGTGTGATCACTATTCTCAGCCACACACCCTGTGGGTCTGGGAAACTGAGAAACAGTGAAATTGGCTCCAGTACAAGGCGTGGAGCTTTCCAGATCACACTTCAGGGGAACAGGAATTGTCATTTCCCTGTCTCTGAAAATCTCATCTGCTTGGGACAGAAGTGGTTGCCTGGAATCCTTAATAGAGGAGACTTCTTATTTTTCTTTAAAAAAGATGTTAGTTGTCTGAAATTCAGTGACACAGAGAGGTCAGCTATGAGAAGCAAGGGCCAGGCACTCCTCTTAGATCCCCTATGGGTAGCACTGGTCCAAACACTCAGGCCATCCTCTGCTGCTTTCTCAAGTGCATTAACAAGGAGCTGGATCAGAAGCAGAACAGCAGGATTTGAATTGGCGCTCCAATACGGGATATGGCAGCAGTTTAGCTCTCTGTGCCACAGCTCCGACCTTGATGTTTATTCGAAAGACAGTTATACACACACACACACACACACACACACACACACACACACACATCATTGTCATTTACCTCCTTCTGAGCAAACCAAGCCCTGGGATGGGGGTGGTGGTGTCCATACACAGCAGAGATCCTTCCCACGAATCCAGATCATTTCCTGTGAGTGATCCTAGGCTTTCATTGTTGCTCCTTTCCCTCTGCCATGATTGATTTGGGGCAGAAATGTCACTGGTTCTGGCTAATGAAGGATGTGGGCATGTCAGCTTGAGGATTATGTGGAAGATGTTCCCCCCTGTGTTGGGGAGAACCTGTTGTTCTTCCTTTTGTCCTTTGCCATGTGAGATGAGTCCCTTGCGGTTCCTGTGGCCACAGGACTGTGTGGGCCACACGTGGGACTGTGGGAACCACGTGATGGGAAGATCCTATGTTTCTGGTGACCTTGGTGAGCTGCTGAGTCCAGTCTGAGTCTTCCTGTTCAGGAGACAATGGATATCTGTGTTGTGGACATTGTTCCAGAAGTTGGATGCGGAATAAAGGATGACCCCAGGTACCCATAGAGTGAGTAGTGATGAGTGCTGGCTTGTCAGGTGCCATGAAGAGAGAGCAGGAACCCAGAAATGGGAAACAGAGAAGAGGGCACAGAGAGCAGGCTCCATTGCCTGGGGTTAACTGGGGTCTGGGTTGTACTACCTCCAGCCCAAAGAAGGAAGACTGAATGTGGAGGAAAGCAGCGACTGTGGTGGTACTGGCATGTGAAGTGGGCAGAAAGAACCACATTGTGGCCAAGGGATAAAAGGTATGTCTTCTAAATTGCTAGCACCAGTGAATGGGAAATCTGATCTCCCTTGCAAGCCTGACACACCATTGCATTCAGTGAACTGAATCACCCTCTTGAGGGTCTGGGAAAAGCCCGAACCGCAACCGGACCCTTATTGCCAAAAGCGGTTGCGTTTATACCCTTCTCTACGCTGCCTTTATCCCAGTTGGTCTTAGCTTTCCTCCCTGTTTCTGTAGCCCACTCTACGCTACTTTTCTTCCCGTTCTCTTCGTAGGTCTGTATTGCTTCTGTACCCATTTCTGCTGCCCTGTTCTTCGCATTCCATCCGTTGTTCTTCTCCTCATCCTTCTCCTCCTCCTCCCGAACGCCTTAGCTTTTCCCTTAGCTTTTCAACCCCTGTCTGCTGCCCCCTTCTTCTCGTTCTGTCCGTTGTCTTCGCCCCATCTTTCTCCTCCTCGTCCCCCTCCTTAGCTTTTACCAGCTGCTTTTATACTGTTCTCCACCAGTCACTTCTCCCCATGGGTCCACTTCGCGCTACCTGATAGGCCAGTAGCAATGACATAATCGCAGTGAGGGCATCAGCCTATCGCTGTGGCATCCTGTTTACCTGCTGGCATGACCAACCCCGCCTCCTGGCCCTGGGCCAGCCGCCATCCTGTGATGGCCTTTCCTATTCTGGAGAGCGGCTTTGGCACCCTGCTACCCATAAGGCTTGGCCTGCTTCTGTAGCATGGAGGATATGCCTTGTGTAGTGGGGCATGCTGATGGTGCCTGCAGGGCTGCTTTGCCTTGTATATGTGCATGTAGGCACAATCATACACACCCCCCAGATGCATACACACAGATGCCACAAAATCAAGTCACATCAGTGGTGATTGTGTCTCCTGGTGCCCCTGCCAGGAGGTTCATTTGGTGAGTTCACGGGCTATGGAGTCTCCCTTCCCTCATTGCTTGCTGAGCACTGCAGGGCAATGGGTGGGCAGATCTGCATCTGAGATGTAGCTACCCATGCCAGGTTACCAGTGTTTCCTGGAAGGCCAGCTATTCTCTCTCTGGTTCTTGTGTTGCAGTCATATGAAAGTCCACAGCCTGGAGACCTCATTGAGATTTTCCGCCTGGGCTACAAGCACTGGGCTGTGTATGTAGGAGATGGCTATGTGGTCCACCTGCTCAATTCAGGTGAGCATGAGTTACTAACCCACCAGCTTGGCATTGAGAACTGTGACCAGAAGCACCATTCATGACTGGATTTATTGGCTTCTGTTCCTCTCTGCGTGATGATACTCAAAGCTTTTATTCTGTACACAATGGCAAGTGCACTTTACCTGTTGAGAACTCTTTTTTTTTTTTTTTTAGATATGAGAGTCTCCATTACATAGTTACTATTCCTCCCCCCCTTTTAAAGAATTATTTATTTACTAATTTTTAAATTTTATATCAGTTTATGGCACAGTTTCATAGGTTCTGGGATTCTCTCAGCCCCTCCCCAAATCCTCCCCCCATATTGAATTCCTCCATATTGTTGCAGTAGTACAGATCATATCCAGTCATGATTCCTTCATTGTGGGCATGGACCATGCAGAGAGTCCAGCATCTTATTGTCCAGATAAATCCAACAGTTTCACTGGGAAACCATTCTTGGTCTGAAAGTAGAGCTGGCAGAATATTATCTACTCCAATGAGATGCCACTACAGAACTTCAACAACAGGAAGGAACATCAAAATGAATAATGTCATGAAGTTAATTAACACGGTATTGAATGACCAATATGTTAGAAAATGCAAGTTCTTAACCACATCCTGTAACTACTTCACTGACATCTCAATTTTAGTATAAACACAACCAGCTCCTATAAACCTTTTTTTTCCTCCCAAGCTGCATGTTTTTGAGTTTAACCTAAAACAGAGTGGCTCAGGAACAATGGAAGAATCAACATTAACATCCATCATATATTTAACAGCTGAGTACAAACTTAACATCAAAATTTCTATGTAGTTATATCTTGTTTAGCATTAATAGTCATAAATTGATAAAGTTTTGGGGGGAGAAAATTAAGCCACAATTTAAACTTTGCAGCATATAATGATTAAGCATTCTTCAATTGCATTTTAACAATTGAAGAATAGATAAGTTTTAGGCAGGTGAGCATTGAAATCCCCAACAACCCAGTGAGTGAGGAAGGATTCAACTCTATATTCTACCTAGTAAAGTCCAGGAGACGTAAATAGTGAGCCTGACCAGTAAGTACCGGCTGAGCGATTATAGGCTAGTTGGCATTTTCCATGGCTGTTCTAGACTTTCTATATCTATATCTATGTTTCTCCTTGTCTACCTGAAAAGCCAAATGGGAAGCCTGATCAGTAAGGTACAAGCTGAGTGATTATCAACTATCTTACCTTTATTAGTGTCTGTCTAATTTTGGGGCTCACAAGCAATCCTAAGAGAGGCCTGGGAGCCAAGGCTAGAACTAGATAAGGACCAGAGAAAGCTTCTCTCCTGAGTCCAAAAGGAAATTTACAACCCTTTTAGCTCTGAGTAACACCCACGGCTCCTGGCTGTGGTTCCTATGTCACCAGACCCCATGAGAGAACTCTGTTGTGTTCTGAACTATGCCAGGAAGTAAGAAAGTGAGAAGAGCTTTCTCCTGTGCCATCAGGGCACCAAGGTTCTACAGGATAGTGTGCAAATTGCCAGATTTCTAAGTTGATTCAATAGTTCATGGAACAAGCTTTTACTCCTTGTTATTTTACTTAAGTTTTCTGGCTTAAAATTGGTTCAGAAATGGAATATTGAAAAAATTAAAACGTCTTTAAGTCAGACAATTGGTCAAAGATGCACAAGCGGTAAATGATTCTGTAATGTACTTGTCTACAATGCAGAAGCTTACACAACAAAGATGCCTAGCAATAAGTGGTAAGTCAGTTTGTGTGCCCGCACAGAGTAGATTACCCCAGGAGTCATTCTTTCCTATGAAACATTGCTTATTTGCTGCTAGGTGAGCGTGTGGTCAACATCTTGTTAAGAATTCAGTTTGTAACGGTGGTGTGTGTAAAGCAATTGTGTTTGTGTTAAATTGAACATGTAAAAAGAGTGAAAGAGAAGAGTGGGAAGACAAGGTAAACTCAGAAGTCAAGAGCTGAGCTGTTGTGTTCTTCTACCTCCCCTCCTTCCTGAAGCCCCTCCCTCCCTGGACTGCCTCACCTGAATGTTTGTCTGTCTGTGTCCCCAGATCTGTTGTTGTCCAGTTCCGGCGGCAGGAGCAACAACTCAGTTGGAGATTCCAAAGGCACAGTGATGTGTGAACTCCTGAGGGACGTGGTCAAGAGAGACAAGTACTTGGTCAACAACTACCTGGACAACAACTACCGCCCCAGACCTGTCCAAAAGATTGTCCAGCTGGCCAAGGCCAAAGTGGGAGAATCTCACTACTACCACTTGTTGTTGAACTGTGAGCACTTTGCCACTGAGCTGAGATATGGCATGTGCAGCAGCTAGCAGGTCAGATCCAGGGATGGAGGGATGGGTGAAGCTTCTGTGAGCTGTGTTCACAGAGGTTGTGGGGGGAAGGCAGCTTTGAGCAAATACTTCTCATGCCTAGATACTAGGACTGGGCATGGAAGCATGGTGCCTCGTTGAGACGGTGGCTATCTTCAGCAGCTTTGTGGTTGGGCTTTTCGGGAGCCACTCTGGTTAGTTTCAGAGTGTGAACACACTGCCTTGGTGTCACAGTGCTCTTTCCACTGGATGCTCACTACGAGCAATTCTTCAATTTTTCTTCTTTGACAAAACCCCCATTTTTGAAAAGATTATGTGTTTGAATGGGATAGATAGAGCGATCCATCTTCCATTGTCCTGTGTTTTCCCAGAGGCCTTTGTGGCCAGGGATGGTCCAGGCTGAAACAAGCAGCCAAGGTATCATCCAAGTCTGCCTGTGGGTACTGGCATCATTTTGGCAGCAATGTTGGGTAGAATAGTCATCAATCCACATACCAATAGAATTGCATCTGTCATTCAGAAAGTAGAAAGATTGCCTGTGTGCCATCCCCTTGGTGGTGTGCAGTGGGGTGAAGTGGGTGATGAGAGTTGTAAAATTCAGGAGGTGGTACTGGAGTCAGAACCACTCTGCCTGACTGCTGCTTCTCCCCTCACTCTCAGAGGGGCATGTGTTTTTTTAAAATCCCATTCTATGGGAGAGGAAGCTGTGGCCACCAATGTTTTACAGCATAGATCCCCTGATGTGGACATGTTCCATATGCTGCCACCTGCCCCTGAAATGCAGTCAAAATCAGCATCCTCTGCTTGTACAGCCTGGATTGCTCTCAGCTGAGTGCATTCATCCCCAGGCCTGAGCAGCCTGGGTTTTCTTTTCTTTGTTTTGTTTTTTGATGATGTTTACGTAGTTTACTGGGTTTGAAGGATCAATGGTTAGGGAAATGTGGGTGTGATTATTATTTACAAAGTTCTATTTCTTCTTTCTGTTTCTGGGGGAAGGGAGGAGATATGTGGAGAAGGCAGTCCCTGGCTACCAACAGCCCCAGTACCTGGGAATAAAGAATAGTGGTCTGATATCAACCCAGGGTCCTGATATGGGGCTCATTCTGAAGGTTCTGTCAGGTGGTTTGCATAATTTTGAAATGCTGTTGATCTGCCTAATCCAAGGATGAGGAATCCCTTCCAATGTCCATTGACTGAACAGTTAATCTTATAGTCTCCATTTGCCCAGGCATTTGCTGACAACATTTCGCTAAGGTAATTGTCCAATTTGCTCTGTTGTCCTTCCCTGATGTGGTATCAGACTTCCTCTGTAGGCCCCAGTGTGCTGCTATGTCCTCCATGATCATCATGGTGTGGTCCACTACTCCATCTCTTTCACCGAAGAGTACCATTTCTTTCAGGTGGGCCCAATGACTCGGGCCAGGCAACCTTGCCCCTGCGGCTCATGAACCCAGCACCTACTGTGCAGGCAGGCCGTAGGACTCTGGCCAGGCATCCAGGACCCCACCAGAACCCCTGACCCCAGGCTTTATGGACCTAGCACCCACTGCACAGGTGGGCCCAAAGACTTCCCTGACTCTGGGGCTCACAGATCCAGCACCCATCATGCAGGTGGGCCTAGGAGCTTTGGTACCTGCCAGACTCCCTGATCTGCTTCTGCAGCTCTCAGACCCTGCACCCACAGTGCCTAGACTCACCTCACCCCTGTATCCACTAGCAGGTGTTGCAGCCTGTCTCAGTCCAACCTGATCTTAGTTTCAGGTCCTGCTGGTGGGTGATGCATCCTAGCCCGGCCCAGCCAGCACCAAGTCCTGGACCTAATGTGGAATGGCTGGTGTTGTGTTTAACTGGTCCATCCTACACCATGTTCTGATTCTCAGATCTGCCAGTAGATGTTTTAAATTAGTCCAGCCTGCCTAACCCCAGTCTTGACTCACATATATGCTGGCAGGTACAGTAACCCGGCCAGGTCTGGTCTGTTCTTTGCATTGGTTCTTGTGTCCATCTGCAGGGACTACATCTTGGCAAGGGAATTCCGTAAGTATCAGATTTGTCAGCAGCAGATCTCACACACCTGTAGGTCCTTGGCCCAGGTTGACTTAGTCCACTTCTTGTCTTGGTCCACACCTATTTCAATTGTTTTTGTTGGGACTTACAGCCCAGCCATACTTGGTCGATGCCCATACACAGCTCCAACGTGGTTCAGCGGGAGCCGAGATTTAGCCCAGTCCATTCTATACCCACCCTGGCTCTCAGAAGTACCACTGGGTGCTGGAATCCACCCCAGTCTGGGACTCTCCAGACCCAGTTCACACCCCTGCCGAGGGAGACTGAAGCCATGACCAGTCCAGACCACTGTCCCCATTCTGACTCTTGCGCTCACCAGAGGGAATCCCAACCCAGCCAGGACATCGCCTTAGATCCCCAACCAGGCCTGTTCCCAGACACAGATCTTGTGCATGTCAATGGATATTATAGTGCTGTAGGGGTAAGCCCACATAACTCCACACATTTTGCCCCCTGGATCTGATTCTCTCAAGTGCTGGTTAGTGTAATGGTCTAGCCTAACATTGCCAATCTCCTGTTCCAAATCTCACTGGTGGTTATGGGGATCCAACCGCACCAGGAATCCAGCCCTAGCCTCAGTGTGTGCCAGTGAGTTGCAGTCAGTGGTGGTTGATGTTATATAGCACAGCTCAGGTCTCCCACATGTGCTGCTGATTTGGTCTGACACGTAAACGTCCGTCCATGCCCTCATTCAAACCGCTCTGTCACAGTACATTCCGTTACCTACAAATACAATGTCCTTGTCTATGGAAGTCACTCAGAAGTCATTTCTCACCTGGACATGAATCCTCAGGTTCCTGAGGCCTGCATCAGTGTGGACTTCAGACCTCCTGTAAGCCCACATCCCCAAGTGCCGAGAGTGCAATGGTAGGTGGCCTGAGTGCTTTTCCTGGTGCCATTGGTGCTTGGGGCCTCCTAAGAGGGTTTAAGTGGTCCGACTGCCTGCACTTGTGCTGGACCAAAAAACACGCAGGCAGGGAGTGCCCTGCTGCCTGTGGTTTGAGAAGACTTGAGCTTGAAACACGAATTAGTCTGTGACCACAGAGTCGTGGGCTACTTCTCGCACTCCTCTCAGCCTTTCTCTGCTTAGTGCAGCTGGAGGGGTTCCACAGAGCACCCCAGGGCCTTGGTGCCTCTGACAGAATGTGGGGTCCTTGTCTCTGGATTCTGCTGTGAGCATAGCTCCTGAGATGTCCTGTGGGTTGTCAGGCAGAGTCTGGTCTGAGGGCAGGTCCTTTGTTTCTGGGGGATCTCCCCGGTGCTCTGTGGATGGGTGACTTCTGGGGGACACAGACAGTTCCTGGTGGAAGGGTTGCTGGTTGTTGGGAGAGGGAGAACAGCAGTGCTGTGTGCCTTGTGTGAAGTGCAGTGTTGTACTTTGCAGAGTGAAATTGCTGTCACTAAACTTTTGGTGGGATTTTTAGCCATCTGAGTATGTTTGTCCATGGTGAGGCACGAACTCTCTCCCCGCTGATTATCATGAGGAGATGAGCCCTGACAGGCCCCCCCAGGCTGAGCTGCCGTTACCAAGCCAGCATCTGTGCTGTGGCCCCATCTACATCATCCTGATTTTTCCGTTGCAGTTTTCAGAGAAGCCACTGCCTGGAGACATCATTGAGATTTTTCACCCTGACTGTAAGGATTGGGCCATCTACATGGGAGATGGAGATGTGATCCACCTGACTCCTTGCTCAGGTAAGGCCAGCTGAAGATGTGATTTCCCACATATTTGTTAAGGGTTGGTGCTGTGCATAGCAGGTAAAGTTGCTTTTTCAATGCCAGTGTCCCCTATGGGTGCTGGTTTATGTCTTGACAGTTGTACTTCCCATCCAGCTCCCTGCTAATGGCCTGGGAGAAGTGGCAGAATCTGGTGCAAGTTTCTGGGAGGCCACCAACGGCTTAGATATAGAACCCATTACTCTAAGTTGTTGGGGTCTTGGCTCTTCCACTTGCTCGTGATGTGCACTCAAAGTCAGCGGCCACTCTTTGTCCTCTCTGGAGTGCTCTCAGATGCCTGGATCCATGTCAGATACACTGATGACTGTGGTTGAGCAGACCTGAGCTTGAAATTCCAATCAGACTGTGACCACTGAGTGACAGGTTGCTTCTCCCTTGGTGCAGGTGGAAGGGTTCCACAGAGAAACTGAGGGCTTTGTTGCCTCTGACAAAGTGTGGGGTCCTTGCATCTGGGCTTTGCTGTGAGCACAACTCCTAAGATGTCCTGTGGGCTGTCAGGGAGAGTCTGGCGTGAGGACAGGTTCCTTTGTTTCTGGGGGATCTCCCTGGTGCTCTGTG
Organism: Ochotona princeps; assembly: GCF_030435755.1. Lineage (NCBI taxonomy): Eukaryota > Metazoa > Chordata > Mammalia > Lagomorpha > Ochotonidae > Ochotona > Ochotona princeps. The sequence continues at coordinate 6,472,652 of NC_080835.1, forward strand.
GATGGGTGACTTCCAGGGGGACACAGTCAGGTTTGTTCCTGGTGGAAGGTTGCTGGTTGGTGGGACAGGGAGAACACCAATGGCATGTGCCCTGTGTGACATGCACTGTTGTACTTTGCAGAATCAGTTTATTGTTACTTGGCTTGCGGAGGGATTGAAAATCCTTGGATCACGTTAGCCCAAAGTTACCTCTGCATGAAGAAACCATTAGAAATCTTTACGTCGAAGAACAGTGCTTCATTCGGCACCTCTTCTCTTTCACTGTTGATGGTAAGGTCTGGTTGAAGTTTATGAAGAATCAGATGGCTGAATCTAGGGTGCCCTGCATTGAATATTCCTACTGCACAATTGTAGGTTCATGAGTCATTGGGAAGGAGGCAACTGCAATGAATTGAGTCCTGCCTAAACTCTTCCAACAATACATCTCCGGCCAGTTTCCTGAAGTCTTTTACTATGAAGTGATAGTAGTTTCCTTACCAAGTATTTTTGAGATTAAGTGGGATGTTATGTGTAACATGCTTCTGTACAACCCCTGACCTGTCATAGATGATTAGTAAAGTTGTTTGCTGCATCTCACTGCTTCCTTGCTGAGTTTTATTCCTGGGTTGGGTAAGGACCCTCTCAGTTCTTGACTGAGCCCCACACCTTCTGTAGGAGTTGCATATCCATGTCAAGACATCAGCCATCTTTCCTCTAGTGCCTCCTCTACTGGTCAGCCCTCAGTGGGATAACAAATGTTCATGTGTGACAGAGTTTGGGCTTAGGCACATGTTACTACCTGGGGAAATCACAGCAACTGTGTGTTCCAATTGTAGTGAATTCAGGTACGTGAGTTATCTGCCTCTCACATGTCTCCTGGCTGTCCTCCAGCAAGGGTCAGGTGTGGTCTTGGAGAAGAGAAGACAGGGTCCTCAGAACCTTTCATGTTAGTTTTCTCCTTCTGCAGTCAGCCATGCGGCCACCTCTGCCATGAGCAGCTCCCCACTAGACAGCAGCCTCTGCAGGAAAGCATCACCCTGCTCAGCCAGGGTCCAGGCACCGAATGTCATGTGACCTCAGGGGAAGGGGAAGACCTTCTCTTACACTGTGTGTCACTCTTCCCAGCTGCTCTAGGATCAGCCCATGCCTGGAGCATCCAACAAGGTGAAGATCAAGTCCTTTCCTGGGAACACTGGATCTTCCCATGAACATTCTTCTCCCTTTTTTTGTGCCCAGGTCCAAGTTCTGAGCACTGCAGGCTCCTCTTCTTTGTAACAATGACAGAATTTACAGTTTGATTTTCTATAGTGTGTATTTGTATAATCTCTAGTCTAGGAATTGTCATAGTGCAGTCAGATACCATGATGCTTTTTCTTAACCCATATCAGCCTGGAGTCTCTCATGATGAGATCCACATTAAAAATTAACAAGAGGAAGATCTAGAAGGCTGAGCAATTGCGTATGTGAACTTAAGTAGAAGGGGGAAATAAGAGGGATAAACTCAAGTGCCAGAAATGCACAAGCAACTTCAAACTTGAAGTGGTTTGGGTGGAGGTGTGTGTACGGGTATTAGTTCAGATGTAAGGGTTTGGAAACAGGGTTGAAATATCTCTACTGGGATTGGAAAACATCGGTAGTGAGAACTGAGGTCTTTACATAAGGTTGAATCCCTTAAAGAAATAAGCCTTAAGAAATGGAAAGTTGAAAATTTATGAAGGCTATACAAAGTAGGCCAGGTATGTCTGAGGTGCTGGGGCCAAGAGTGGTTGGAAATCTATGAGCCGTGCACAACCACATGGCAAGACGTCACAGGCACCTCAGGGAGCTCATGACACAAGACACCCTTCCAGGGTTGATGGGGCAAGGGCCTTGCAGAACAAGAATGTCAGGGGCCACTCTGAGCCACAGGAACAGCCAAGATACCTCCTACGTCTGTCATCAGTTGTGGCAAAGAAAGGCTTATGGAGACTGCTAGGAAACCTAAGCAGAACACTCCCAACCGATATCCAGAGACTCATCTGGAGAAAAAAAAATATGAGGCTACACCCAACCAGCCTGAATTTACTCTGGCTTATGAATGTACCAGTGGATACAATAGCTTAGCTCAACCTGGCTCTTCCCTTAACCCAGCTCACATGCAGACCAATAAGTGTTGTACTCTTGCCTAGCCTGGTTGGCCTGGATCCTAGATCTCACGCTTACAGGCAACAGCAATAGTTCAGCAGAAGAGACCTCGCTGCCTTCCACTGGGCTCGTCTCCCTCATCCCAGGTCTTACGTGTACTGTTGGGTGCTGTGGCCCAGTTTGGTGTGTCTTGCTTCACCTTGGCATCTGCCAATGAGTGCTGTAACGTGGTTCCACCTTGTCTGTTCCCAGTTCCAGCTCATGCTGGTTGGTGCTACAGCTTAACCCAGTCAGCCCCCAGTCTCGGCCTTAATGTCAACTGACTACTCTGTGGCAAAATCCAGCCTGTCCTTCACTCTGCTGGTTCTCAGATCCTCCAGAGGGTTATGAAATGGCCAAGCCAGGCCTCCTCAAACACCTGACCCACACTCATGCTGATGGGCACTGTAGCCTGGTCTGAACTGTTCACAGTCTTGGTTCTTGCACTCAACTGCAGGGACGACATCTTGACAGTGGACTTTCCCAAGCTCTTATATCAAGTCACTTCCCACTGGCAGATCTCATGCACACTGGATCTTTTGCCTGATTTAGTCCATCTTACATCCTGGCAGAAATAGTGGCTTTGCCAGACTAACCCTCACACATTCCAGTTCTTATTGTTGGATGCTACAGACCAGCCATACCTAGTAAACACCCAGAAACAGGTCTTGTGTGATACAACAAGTTTTGAGACCTGGCCCACACCATCCTACTCCCACCCTGGTTCTTGTGAGCACCAGTGAGTGCTGGATCCTAGTCCAGTCTACCACACCCTAGACCCAGGTCACATCCCTGCTGAGCTACACTGCAACCATGTGCAGCCCAGTTTGCCACCCCCATTCCATCACTCGTCTATACTAGTGGGAATCATGACCCAGCCAGGGGGTTCCCTTGGTACCTCAACCAATCTGCTACCAGCCATGGGTCTTGTGCATGCCAGTAGTTGCTCTTACCCAGCCCATCATAGCCTATCTCCTGTCTTGGCCTTTGTCATCACATGCTGCAGCCTGGTCTGATCCAAGCCACCCTCAGTCCCAACTCTCACATATATGGGTGGTGTAGCCCACTCCTGACTCATGAAAGCCAGGAGGTGTGATAGCCTAGGCCAGCAGGACCTGCAGTCCAGCTTGGCTCCAGCACATGCCAGTGAGCTAAAGTCTGGCCCTACCCTGCCCAATTTATACCCTCCCCTCAACCAGAACTAACCCAAACACTTGCTGACAAGTGGAGCTACTTGAATCATATGCTCACCAGCAGGAGGGGAGTTACTCAAATTCCTCGACCAGGCCACTCCCAAACCCAGTTCTCACATGTGTTGGCAAGTGATAGGCTCTTGCCTATCATAGTGTGTGCTGGTGGATGTTGCAGCCTGGCTCACCCCACACCCTATTCTTTGGTGTGCCTGTGGTTGCTGCAGCCTGGACCAGATCAGCCTGACCCCAACTCTAGTACCTGTGAGAATCAGAGGGTTCCATGGTCATGCCTGCTTAGCCCATCACGACTCCAGTTCTTGAGCAAACCAGTGGGAAATTGCAGTTCCACAGGGGTGATCCCATATATCCCCCACGTACCCCAGGCAGAATCTGCCCTCAGACATGGTTTTCTTGTATGCTAGTTAGTGTCATGGCCAGCCTGACATTACCCATGCCCAACGACATTCACTGTGATCTAACCCTGGCAGGGAGGCTCCCTCAGGTTACTTATAAGGATGTCTCAGAGTGATTAGTTCTCTCTGCTTTTCTTTATCTGAGAAATATTTTATTTTTCCTTTATCTCTAAAGGATAGCTTTGATGAATAGAATACACTTATTTAGAGCAGTTTTTAAAGAATAATTTTGCTTATCTTACATACAGATCTTCCATTGCTAGTTCACGCCCAAATGTCCATAATGTCCAGAGCTGGCCCAGGATCCAGGAGCTTCATCAGGGTCTCCCATGTGGTGGCAGGGGTGCAAGGACCTGAGCTTTCTGCTGATCTCCAGGCACATTCTCCGGGAGCTAGATCACAACTGAAGCAGCTGGAACTCAAGCAGGCTCCCACACGGCATGTCAGTGTCCCAGGCAGCAGCTCTATCTACCGCACCACAATGCTGGGTGAGCCAGGCTACGTTGCTGAATGCATTTCTCCTGGCTTCAACATATGTCTTCTTTTGTTAGAAATTTTAAGATTTACTTATTTGTACTTTAAAGACAGAATTTCCGAGTGGAAAGACAGAGATCTCCCATCAGCTGGATCACTCTCTAAATAGCAGCAGCAGTGGCTGGAGCTCAGCTAGTCCAAAGTCAGGAGCTTTGTTTGAGTCTCCCATGTGGGTACAGGAACACAAGGACCTAGGCCACCCTCCAGTGCTATCCCGAGTCATAAGCAGAGCTGTATTGGAAGTGGACCAATCAGGATTTGAAGTGGTACCCATACAGGGAGAGGAGAAATCTGATACAACATGGGGCCAGCCTTATTCAGCCCTGAAGTAGAAGGGTATTTCAAAAAGTTCATAAGAGATGTAACTTTAAAAATACATTTATTTGGTGCAAAAAACCCCCCATATGATTTTCAAAAGCTTTGTTGCATAATCAACTTACCTTTCAATGCCATTTTGCTAGAAGCTTTTGGAAGTATTCTCCCACTAATCAGAGTTAACAATTTCATTACCATCAGTAATAATCTTAGATCTTTTGGTGGGGGATGAATACAGTCAGTTGTAACTCCAAATGCTCTCCTGTAACTCCACGTCCTTGGTTATCTTTTCATTGACAACAAAAGCCACACAGAGAAGACTAAACATCGTTCAGCTGCATTACATGGGGTCTCTTGAAAAGGCAGCACTGAATACACATGAGGAGGTTAGCCACAGAGGGCCACAGAGGAACTGTTTTGGATGATAATTGCATGTTGTATACATTAGCCATGCTGGAAATCTAAGGCAACTTGTATCAATTGTACTTAACAGTAGCCTCCAACAACGACCACTGTGAACACACACAGTAGTGTGTACAAATGTGGTGGAACAAATGGGTTTTATCACTAGTTGCAGCAAGGGAAAACACACTCTCTGGTGGAGACTGAGGGAAACCTGGGTGTGTCTCAATAAGAGGAGGTTAGAACAACCTATTGCAGGATTTGAGTCTAGGTTAGGTAAGTTATAGAATGAAGCAGGATATACTATGTTGAAGATTTCTTGGCCCCCCAAAAGCAGATCATGATGCCCGAGGACTCTGAATCTCAAACCTTCTCGCCAGACTGAGAATGTTGCAGGGAGCCGAATCAGGGCTGGTTCTGTGGCTAAGCCTTGCTGGCTAGCGTGCCTGGAGAGATGTGAGGTGTTTTCATCATCTCCCTCTTCCTTTAGTTTGATCATATCTGAGTACGGACAAAGTTCTGTTAGACCCCTTTTCTAGTTAGATGAGTTTGTTTACTGGTGCTGATTCCTGTAACTCAGAATTGCTTATGCAGCTGTTCGGAGGCTGGTGGTTTTTCCCTTAATTCCTTGTGATCTACCATTAGAAGCAGCTTGTATGCTATTGTTTAGTTAACTTGTAACTTTTATCAGCCTGCTTGCTTTGCAAAAAATGAGTATAAGATGCCTAGAAAAACTCAATAAAAGCATGCATTGGTTCTGCTTGTCTGTGCACCCCTGTGTCCCAATTCTTCTTGGTGTGGACATCACACCTCAAGTTCCGGTCCCCATTAGAGGGACCCCTGAGGGTTCTATGGACCAGATGGGTTAGAAAAATGTCTAGCTTGTTTTCTTAGCAAATTGCATCTGTCTGGGAGGCAGACCATGAGCATGAAGGTGAAGCTGCAATTAAGAAGGAAAAGGCCGTCATTTCTCTCAGCCGGGTGAGTCATGTTTGACATTTGGTGGTTAATCCAGTGATCTTTGATCTGCGCTTAAAATAAATTCACAGGAGCCCTGTTTGCTTTCACTGTTTCTGGATTCTAGAACAACGTTGACATTGCTACTGTGTGCAGTAAGAGAAAGGCATGGCTTTCTTGTGAGTACAAGGGGCTGCATTTGTTTATTTATTTACTTATTTATTTATTTTGCTCACACCTCAGTTATTGTAAAAACAAAACAACAAAACAGCAGTGAGAAAAACAAAGCAATTCATGGTCTGCAAAGGAGTCACTCATCTGACACCTCTAACAGTGACACCTCTCAATTCTTTCCCTCCTCTGAGAGCTCACAGCTGAGAGAGCTGGGGCCAAGAGCAAAACCGCAGCCAGAGTCATGCAGGTGGTCAGTAGTGAGAGTTCCAGCAGCTGTGTCGCCGTTCACAGAAACGCCCTGTCAGCCCTGCTGAGCCAGAGGAGAAAGATCTTCTGGCTCATTTAATCTTCACCAAGTCCTAGGAAATCCAATAATTCTCATCTATGTTTTAAGAGAGTGATTTGCCCAGAAGCTCGTGGAATGTGAGGGCTGGATGTGGTGCTTGCTCTGTGCCAGACCTTTGTGGAGTGGCTTTTGCCATCAGCACTTCCACAGACATGCCGATCACACTGATGCTGGAAGCTCAGGCTTTCCATGCTTCTCTCCTCTGAACCCTCACCACGATTGTCCTGAATGTGCCCTTGGCAGCGGTGTCAGCTTTACCTGGCCAGCACCCCAAAACTTTTCAACCTCTACCTCTTCCCACGCCTAGCTGACACTTGTCAAAAAACAATCCTGTGACTCAAAGGACAAGGAGTTAGGGAACAGAAAGTGCATTTGTGTTGCTCTTATGTGGGAGGCAGGGGGATGGTTGGGCAGTGGGAATGGCGATCCTGATACCCAATGTCGCTGACCAAGGGAAGGAGACCAAAACTGTTGTAGGGAAACACAAGTGTAGTCATGTGACCTCCAGCATGTTAGGGTGTGCAGGGGTGTCAGGAGAAGAGGGACAAGGAGAGGGCCCAGCTGCTTGTTGACCTCCGGCCAACTGATGAGAGCATGACAGACAGGTGTCAGACGGATTACTTGCATCATGCTGGTGGAGCATGCTGGGTTCTTTTGCAACTTCAGTTAGTATTCTCAGGGCCAGATTCTGGAATTCACAGGGAAGCATCATCTCTCTGTGGCACTGGACTGACATGCTAATAAGTCACAAGCTCAGTGGTAAAGTCCCATAGCCATTACCTGTACCATGCAACTTCTGGGAGCAGGCGAACATTGCCTGGACAGCTTGCTCTGACTCTACAATTAGCGAGTTTCTGTATTCATAGTCTTTGAAGCTACTGTTTTTGGCTTTTATACAGGGAGAGTCAAGTGGGATTTCCTACACAAAAACAGGAGCCCCAAACAGACACAACCTGCCAGCCTGCTTCCTCCGTAGGAGGCACTAGGCAAGTCCAGTGGGTCCAATGGGAATATACCCAGAGTCACTGTGCTCACTGAGAAGTGTGGTGCAGAGATCCTTGATGAGTTAGAACTTATAACATTAGAATTTGGGTAGGGGACCAAGAGTTTCTTTGTTGAAAACACGTGAGACAACTCTGTGAAATCCCCATTCTCAGGCAACAGTCCACTTGAGTGCTGGAGACATGAGTAACAGTAAAACCAACTCCAGCACAAGGCAGTGGAGCTTTCCAGACCACACTTCAGGGAAGGAGGGGTTGACATTTCCCTGCCTCTGAAAATTTCATCTTCTTGGGACAGGAGTGGTTGCCTGTGGTTCTTATTAGAGGAGATTTCTGATTTTTCCTTAAAAAGATGTAATCTGTTTGAAAGTCACACTGACATAAGAGGGGCAGCCATGAGGATTCAAGGGCCAGGAACTCCTTCCAGATCCCATGTGAGTGGCACTGGTCCAAATACTCAGGCCCTCCTCTGCTGCTTTCCCAAGTGCATTAGCAAGGAGCTGGATTGGAAACAGAACAGGATTTGAAATGGCACTCCAACAGTTGAAGCGGCAGTTTAGCTCACTGTCCCATTGATATTTATTTGACTTTGTTATACACACACACACACACACACACACACGCGTGCGCGCGCACACGGAGAGGTATAGCAAAACACTCTGCCTTGCTCATTCTGTTATTGAGGATTTCCACTGATTTTCTAATTTTCTCTATTGCGTCCTTTATTTCAAATAGCTTGGCTTGATTTTGTTTCAGTGCTGGTATTTCCTGTATATAAGCAGCCCGCTTTTTGCAATAAAGTTTCCAGTTCCGGTTCCTATTTTTCCCCATTTTTGTGTGTATGCCTCGTCACTAGTGCCGCTGCAGGTGAGTGACATTTGGAGCGATGGCATCAGCCTATCCCTCTGACTTCCTCTTTGCCTACTGGCGATACCAACCTGCCTCCTGGCCCTGGGCCTGTTGCCATCTTGCGACGGCCCTTCATATGCATGTGGGCGGCTCCGGCGCACCACTCCTCACATCAACCCCTCCCCAAATTGTTGCAACAGCTGTGGCTTGGGTCAGGCCAAACCTAGGGGCTGAAACTCCATCCTTGTCTCCCACTGGGTGACAGCAACCCAGGAACTTGAACTACCACATGTTACCTCCCAGTGTCCAAGCTGGCATCATGCAGTGGAGTCAGAACTCAGAGATAGCTGTGTCCCATAGCAACTTCTTTATTGCACCTATTTTTGCCGTGTTGGTTTTTGAAATGCTTCATCGTTGCTAAAGCATCAGAAGGAAATTGAAACTGAAACTTCAGGCTTGGATATAAAGCTAGCCCAGGAGCAGCTGAGCTGCAGAGCAGCTGTGGACATTGAGCGGCAGACACCATTTTGCTTCCAGATGGAGCTGGTAAGTCCCCTGGAAATTCCTGGGATTAACTCTGCAGTGGGGATGGGCAGAACCCTCCTGGCCTTGGGCTGATTTTGCTCTGGACTTTGCTTTTAAAGATTTATTTTATTGGAAAGTCAGATTTGCATAAAGATACAGAGAGAAAGATCTTCCATCTGCTGGTTAACTCTCCAAGTGGTCACAATGGCTGGATTGAGGCTATCCAAAGCCAGGTTCTAGGAGCTTCTTCGGGGCCTGCCATGCAGGTGCAGGGACTCAAGGCTTTTGGCCATCCTCTACTACTTTCCCCGGCCAAAAGTGAGGAGCTAGAAGGGAACTGGATCTTCTGGGACATGAACCGGTGCCCACCTGTGATCTCAGTGTACCCAAGGTGAGGATTTTAGCCACCAGGCTACCACACCAGGCCTGAGAAAATATTTTAACAAAAGTTTATTTAATTGAAATTACTACACATGTACACATGTGCATGCACACACATGCACACACACAGAGAATGAGAGAGAGAGACAGAGAGAGACAGAGAGAGAGAGAGATTGTGTGCTAAGCCCGCAGGACCAGGGCTAGATGGGCTCAAGGTACATTCTTGCTGTTATTGAAGGTCAAATACGGGCAGGGGCTGACACAGTGTGGGGGTGGGGCACTAGGCCAGTGGTAGGGCCAGGCCACCCCTTACATCAGAACCAGTGTGCTGCCCTGCTTCCTAGACTCCAGCTGGTTCTTCAGCTTCCCACAGTCCCCTATGATGGAGTCCTGACAGTGGGCTTATTTGTTTTAGGATGAAACTTCTCCTCTCAGGTGGTCTAGATGGGGACCCAGAGATGCTGCTGACAGGCCTTGGCCCTAGTTGCAAACACTGAACTTTATTCTGCTCCCAGGTTCCTCCAGGTCCCCTACCGTGGCCTGGCCTGGCTGCCTTTTGGTGGAGCTAGGCACATGGCTGGCTCCCTCTGCCCAAGAGACTGCAGGTGTTGGTTGGGGAACAGGAGGAGGCAGGTAGAGCCCAGCTCCTCCTCCCAGCTGAGTGATGTGGGTGAGTCCCTGCATCCCTCTGATCCTGCATTTCCCCACCTGTGCACTGGGCCAAAAATGTCCTCCCTGGGACTGTGGGGAGGCTGAAATCATCCCAGGATGTTTCCTGGCAGAAAGTGGCTGTGTGAGTGGGCTCCCTCTTCCACTGCACCATCAAGTCCCATCAGGTGCTGCCAGTTCCTGTCTGCCAGACCATGCTGTCTTGCACATCAGCCTTCTCTCTCCCACCCCACCCTACAGACTCCTCTACTCTAAGTCCCCACTGGGGGGCTATTATTTGAATCTTCTTCTGTAAATAGCAAAGTCTAAAGTCCTGCTTCTTGCATCTAGAAGTACCTTGATGGGACCATGAGCTCTGGGGCCACATGCTCTAAGCCCCCAGACGGGACATCCATGGCTTCTTGTCCATGCTGCCATTGAGAGGTAATGAGACATTGTCCTACAAGGCACTAGCCTCCTGCTTCTGAACCCTGCCCTTCCTGAAGTGGGACTGCTGCCCAGGGTTCTGGTTAGATGACAACATGGAGGCTTCTAAGGCAGGGACAGGAAGGAAAAGCTCTCCCCTGCTGTCTCAAGGGTGATTCCAATCCCTCCCTCCCCATCCCCCACCTCACCATCGCCATGATCCTAGTGGTGCCAGCAGAAAGTCACCTGCTCTACTGGTTGCTTTTAGGAAACAACCAGTGCCTATGTGCTGGCTTCCCTTTGAGGATGTTTACCATTTACAGACCTTGTAAACAGGATGGAAAAGACCCCAAAAGGAAACTCTGGGCCTTGGGGTTAGCAGGATCCAGGCACTGCCCTGGCTGTGGGAAGTTCCTGGGATCCTCTTCCTGTAGCTCTGTGGTGGGTGATTGGACAGTTTTCCTGGAGAAATGTCCTTGTCACTTGGAAACTGCTCCTTGTTGGACTCTGTGGCCAGCAGGGCAGAGCTGGCCTCTTCTGTGATGTGCACAGTGGGAGGTCCAAGCTCACTATGTTGGGAATGGGAGTAGGTGGAGGAGCAGAGGGAGGAACTCCAGGGGTCTCACCTGCCTCAGCCAGAGGCACTGCTCATCAGACACAGCTGGGGAAGGAGCCAGCCTGTGGCCTTTGGAGACCTTGGGTCTCTGGAAAGTTTGGGGTTCCCCACGTTGTCTGCCTCTGCTCCTGACTGGGGCTTTGTCTTCTCAGCCCACAACAGACTATTCTCTGTCCTTCTTACTCAGTGGCATTTGTGCTAACTTGGGAAATGCCATGAGGGTTGGTGTCGTGGTGGGGGGGTGTGACTGCTGCCTGTGACACCAGCACCCACTATGAGCATTGCTCCTGTCCCAGCTGTTCCACTTCTGCCCCAGCTCTCTGGTAATGGCCAGGGAAGGCAGCAGAAGAGGGTCCAAGTGTTTGGGTCCTTCCTACCGAAGCTCTTGGCTTCTGGCTTCAGTCTGGCTCAGCCGTGGGCCCGTGAGGTCATTTGGGGAGTACACCAAAGGACACTCTCTCCCTCTCTCTCTCTATCTCAAAGAACCTCTGTTAACTAGTTCAAATAAACAAATCTTATTTTTAAAAAGAAAGCAAGCAATGCCATGGGAATGAGTTACCACAGTGAGTTAAGCTGCTGCTTCCTGTACCAGCATCCTATGGGGCCTTGTTGGAGTCCTGCCTGCCTCAATTCCCTTCCACCTTCCTGCTAACTTGTCTGGGAAACCAGTGGAAGATGGCCCAAGTACTGAAGCCCCTGCCCACATATGAGCTCGACCCAGATGGAGCTCATGGCTCCTGTATTCAGATTTGCGAGCCCCAGACTTTGCAGACATTGGGGCAGCAAGTAAAATCAATCTCTCTCTCTCTTTCAAAGAAAATCTTCAAATAAAAAAACACCATTTCAGTGTTCAGCATTCTTTATGTTCCCTGCTATCAGTCCACACAGGCAGAGCTGGAGAAACTCAGGGCAGGTACAGTGGCTGAGTGTGTGCGGCTGGGCTCTGGCTTTGACAGGAAATGAGCCTATTCCAGGAAGGCAGTTGTAGACTCTGGGCAGGGGCCCTGTGGGCATCACCTGATCCTTGGAGGAGATTCAATGCTGGCCAGGGCCACCAGGGCTCTGCTGGCCAGAGAGCCATTTCCTTCCCAGGCAAGGCCCAAACTCAGTGTCACAGATCACCAGCTGTGATTGACAATGTCTGGACCAAACTTCAGAAGTTCCTTCATGGTCCCCTGAAAAAGGACATAGCTGCCTCAGGCCAAACGGCAATCTTCTTTGTCTCCCACCTTTGATCCATTCCCATACCAGGCTGCTGGCTGGATCCTGGGGAAGCATTTAACCAGGACTCAACTCCAGGGGATTTCCAGCATAGAGGGGCATAGTAGGCACAGGCTCCTGCGTCCCAGTGTTACTTATGCAGAGAGGGGTGCAGGAGCCAGCACCTGGGCCCAAGCGCCAGGTGAGTAGGGAGGGCAGTTCCCAGGACCAGGGGATAGGGAGGAGTGTAGGAAGGGTGGATGTGAGGAGGTGGCTGGGGCAGAGACCCCAACAGATATGCTGAGCAGTAAAGTGGGGCGGTGGTGGTAGGGAGGTGAGGAGGTAGCGTTCATGGGCCTAGGGGCACAGAGCCCAGGGAGGGGGATGAGGAAAGAGGAAGGCTGCTCACCAGGCAAGGGCAGGGTCAGCTGCCTAGACCAGTTGTTTGCCAGGAGCTGGCAAGGAACCACATCAGGAGACAATCCAGGAGCAACATGGGCTAATTTTGGGCCGCTGTCAGGCAGAGCCTGGCTGTGGGAGAGGGCAGCTCCCTCAGGGCTGTGACTGGACAGTGCACTAAGATCCCACTGCACGGTCAGGCTCTAAGAGGTCAGGTGCTGCCTGGTCCTGTCTCCCAGGCTGTGCTGTGTGGGGGATGTGAGGGATAGGTTTCCTGCTGGCAGGTTAGGCGGGGCTGGGTCTGAGGAGTTGCTCCTTGGCTGGTCATGGAAAAGATGGGTGGGAGGATGATGAGGGGCTGATGGTCTTCGAAGAGCAGAGGGTGGACCTCCCCCTCCCACCTGCCCAGTACTGCTCCCAGCCTTGTTGAAGGTACTCATTCTCCCTGCCTTGGTGTTGGGGAAACACACACACACACACACACACACACACACACACTCCCAGATCAGACCCCTCTCTCCCACCCTGAATAGTCATTTCTTCCAGGCTGGCCTGCTCCAGTTGCCCCTTGGGGAAGCTCAGGGCAGGTACAGTGACCGCAGGATTGGGGTTCTCATGGCAGAACAGAAGCTCTCTCGTCCCCTGGTTCTCATGAGGAGATTAGCATGGCCAGGATCCCAGGTTGAGCTACATCTCCCTAGCCAGTGTGTGCTGTGGCCCCTTCTACACCATCCTGGTTTCTCAGTTGCAGTTTTTTGAAAAGCCGCAGCCAATGCCTGGAGACATCATTAAGATTTTTCACTTTCGCTATACGGATTGGGCCATCTACGTGGGAGATGGATATGTGATCCACCTGACTCCTTGCCCAGGTAAGGCCAGCTGAAGGTGTGATTTCCCACGTATTTGTTAAGGGGTTGGTGCTGTGCACAGCAGGTAAAGTTGCTATCTACAATGCCAGTATCCCATATGCATGCCTGTTCAAGTCTTGACTGTTGCACTTCCCATCCAGCTCCCTGATAATGGCCTGGGAAAAGTAGCAGAAGATGGTATACGTTTCTGGGTCCCTGCCACTTAGCCTAGAGACTTTGATCCAGGTCACTCAAATGGGTGCAGGGTTCCAAGGTTTTGGGCCATCCTCTACTGTTTTCCCAGATCACATGTAGGGATTCTGGTGGATGCACTAGGCTATTGCATCGGACCCTGGCTATTGCTTTTCCCCCAGCAAGCGTGTCCCTACAGGACTAAGCAACCACTGTCACCAATGTCAGAACAACACATTGGCATGTTTTCCTTCTCCTTTTTAAAAAGTTTGTCTGAAAGAAGACAAGGAGATAGTGAATGAGCCATCAGACTTCAATCTGCTGGTTTATTTCTCAAACGTCGGTTGCCAGAAACCTGTAAATCCTTCAGGTTGATCATGTGAGTGGCAGATGCCCAGGCACCGGGGTCATCTTACACTGCTTTCCAAGGTGCTTTAGCAGGGAGCTGGACCTTGAGTGGGATGGCTGGGACAGAGACTGGCGCTCTAATTCGAGATGCCAGCACCAAAGCAGCGTCTGATCCATTCCACTACCAGTCCTGGGATGACGTGTGTACACACTTAGAATGCAATGTGGCGACACCATCATATGATGCCATTGAAGACTACATGTAAGACATGTCACATATTCACACGTTGTTAAGCACAAAGAGCCATCTGTGATTCCTCCAGTCTTTCCTGTGGAAGCTCAGTCATGGGAACTTCTGTCTTTGTTCCTCCTGCTTTCTGTTTTCCTCCCTGTCTGCTGGCTTCTCTTCGTTATCCCCATGGGAAGATTCCTACAATATCCTTGCTAACTGCTTCAGCTACCTGAGGGGCAAGGCCAAGGCAACCGAGGAATCCTTGAAGAACACGGCAGGATTCCGTGTCTACAAGGTACATAATCACCTGGACCATAAATTCAGACCTCGGCCTGTGAATGAGATCATTGCATCTGCAAAGAGGCTGGTTTGCAACAGTGAGGAGTATCAATTCCTTATTGAAAATCGAGAGAAATTTGTCGATGATCTACGATATGGCCAGAAGCGTAGACCATTGGTAAGTTCTGCTTGGGGATATTCTTTTTTTCAATCAGTCAAAAATGATTTCTTTAGACTTGCTTGGTATTTCTTATTCTAAGAATACAAACTTACACCATGGTGTTCATGTTGTAGCACTAATAGTATACACACAGCAATTCTGCAGTACCTGGCATTTTTAAAGCTCTCAGCTCCTCAATTCCAGACAAGGCAATGGACTTGGCTTTTGGCAGGCTTCCCATGGGGACCTGGGCTCATGAAGTTTAGGACACCTGTTCAGTTCATGAAACTAAGAGGAGGATTGCAGCCAGGTGTGGTACACTCTTGGAGAATACCTTGAGGTTTGGGAAAATGTCCCGAAGGATCATGTGCATGGGAGTGGGCAGGGGAGCCCGGTGTAGATGCTCTCCTAGTACACGCAGACAGCCAGATCCTTGCCTTGCCACTGGCCAGTGGAGAAACCTTCGTGAAGTCATTTGTACCATTTGTGACTCAGTTTCCTCACCCACAAAATTGGAGCAGGTGGCCCAATCTGGTCTGAATCACAGAATTCTAATGATAGGGAAAAATGTGTGAAACCTAGGAATCCCTGTTTGCAGGTGAGCTCTGTTTTGAAACGCCGTTATTTCTGGGGGTGGCCCAGGCCAGCATTTGCTATGTCTGTGCTGCAGAGGCTCCAAGACTCTGCCACAGCTCCTCAATGGGGCTCCCATTATTGTATACCTGCCCCTGGTATGCATCAACCTCCTCCTCCCTCATTTACAGCATCCCCACAAGCACAGATTGGCTTGCTGGCCTCTCCTAGGATGGCCCCATGTTTCTGTCCCCTGCTCTCAGCTGGCTGGTTGTCACTCCTCCCCAGGAGCTGAATCGGCTGGTGGCCTTCTGGAGTGCCAGGTGTGGGCTCCCTCTGCTGGTATTCTGTCCACCTGCAGAGACCTGCTGTGGTCTCTTCCAGGGCACCATCCCCTCCCCACCTCCATGCGGTGCTTAAGTTCACTTTTCTGGCTGGATCCTGATGGAGAAGCAGTCTGTATTCTCTTTATTGATTATAATACCCCTGTTTGTGGTGGTGGATGAGAAGTAGGTGTGTGTCTAATGTGTTTGTTGGCTGACCCATAGCCACTTACCTATGCACTCAGATACATACCACTGTCATTTACCTCCTTCTGAGGTAATAGAGTCCTGAGTGTGGGGTACTTCCCACAGATCCAGCTGATGCCCTGTGGGTGGTATGAACCTCTCAGGGTTGCTCCTTCCCCTTGCCATTATTGGTTTAGGTCAGAGATGTCAGTGGTTCTGACCAATGAAGGATGTGAACAAGTAAGCTTGAGGATCATGGGGAAGATTTTACTCCTCAGTGAAGGGAAGCCCCTGCTGGTGAGATGAGTCCTTTGTAGTTCTGTGGCCAAATGGAGTGTGCAGGCAACCCTGTACACATGGGAACCACGTGATGGGAAGAGCCCATGTCCCTGGGGGCTTTGGCAAGCTATTGAATCCAGTGTGAATCATCCTGCTCAAGAGACAAAGAATGTTGGGGCCGTGGCCACTGATGAGTGTTAGGTTGGCAGGTGCCATGCATGGAGCAGGGCCCCAGAAACGGGGGAACAGAAAGAGGAAACAGAAAGCATGCCCCATTGCCTTGGAACAGACTGAAGTTTGGTGTGAGGCACCCCTGTCTCAGAGAAGGGAAACTGGATGTGGAGGAAAGCAATGACTGTGGTGGACTAGCATGTGCAGCAGGCAGAGAGAATTGCATGGCTGAGGGGTTAGGGGTAAGTCCTCTAAACTGCCAGCACTGGTGAATGGGAAACCTGGTCTCCCTTGTCAGAATGATGAACTGTGGCACTCAGTGATTAGTGAATGAAGCTTAGGCTACCCCCATGAGCAGCTTGTCCTAAAATACACAGAATGAACAAGCAATCTCACAGATGTTGCCTAGGCTGGGTCATGAAACAAGTGCACAGCAGGTATAATCCCTGTTCCTGGTGCCCTGTCAGGGGTCATCTGGTGAGTCCATCAGTCGCTAAGTCTATACTTTCTGGATTCTCCCTGGGGACTGCTGGGTGGTGGGTGGGCAACCGTGTAGCCGAGCTATAGCTCCCTATCCCAAATCACTGGTGCGTGCTACAACCTGGTTCTTGTTTTTCAGTCAAGCGAAAGCCCACAGCCTGGAGACCTCATTGAGATTTCCCGCCTGGGCTACCAGCACTGGGCCGTGTATGTAGGCGGTGGCTATGTGGTCCATCTGCTCAGTTCAGGTGAGCATGAGTTGCTAACCCACCAGCTTGGCATTGAGAACTGTGACCAAGAGCTGCACTCAGTATTAGACTTGTTGACTTCCGTTCTTCTTGGTGTGATTATATCCAATTTTTTTATTCTTTAAACAATGACCAAATGTCTTAAGTTCTGTTCTGTCCAGATCTATGCCAGGAAGTAAAAAGGGAGAAGAAATATCTCTTTTGCTACCAGGTCACCAACGTCCTCAAGATATTGTACAAATTGCCATAGTTCTGGATTTGATTCAAAACTTTATGCCTTGACTTTTGACCCTTGGGTATTTTACTTAACTTTTCTGACGAATTGTTCTGGAAAATGGAGAAGGTTTGTCATTATTATTATTTTTTTAACCGAGAAGAAGTTACATAAACTAGAATGAGACTTATTCCTTCCTGGAATTTAATTTATTTTAAGATCTTTAAATAAATCAGACATGATGCACAAAAAGATAAATATTTCTCTAATGTACTTGTCTACAAAGTACATTAGATGCCTAGCAGTAAGATTCATCAAATCAGTTAATGTACTTGCATAGAGTAGATTACCATGGGAGCCATTCTCTCCTATAAAACATTGCACATTTGCTGCTATGGGAACATGTGGTTAATACGCTACTAAGATTCAGTTCATAAAGGTGTTGTGTGTTAAATTTTTTTTTTAAAGATTTATTCATTTTATTACAGTCAGATATACACAGAGGAGGAGAGACAGAGAGGAAGATCTTCTGTCCGATGATTCACTCCCCAAGTGAGCCGCAACGGGCCGATGCGCGCCGATCCGAAGCCGGGAACCTGGAACCTCTTCCGGGTCTCCCATGCGGGTGCAGGGTCCCAATGCATTGGGCCGTCCTCAACTGCTTTCCCAGGCCACAAGCAGGGAGCTGGATGGGAAGTGGAGCTGCCGGGATTAGAGCCGGCGCCCATATGGGATCCCGGGGCTTTCAAGGCGAGGACTTTAGCCGTTAGGCCACGCCGCCGGGCCCTGTTGTGTGTTAAATTGAACATGTAAAAGGAGTGAAAGAGGAGAGTAGGGAGGGCAAGGCGAACTCAGAAGTCAAGACTGCAGTTGCTGTGTTCTTTCTCCTCCTCTTCCTCTGCTCTGCAGCACCTGAACCTGTGTCTGTCTGTGATTCCAGGTCTGTTTTCATTCATCTCCGGCAGCAAAGACAGTTCACCTATACCTTTCAAAGGCTCAGTGAAGCGCGAGCTCCTGGAGGAGGTGCTCAGAGGAGACAAATACTCAGTCAATAACCTTTTGGATGACAAGTACCGCCCAAGGCCTGTGGAAGAGATCGTCAGGCTGGCTGAGAGCCTAGTGGGAGGAATTAGCTTCTACAATGTGCTATTGTCAAACTGCGAGCACTTTGCTACAAAGCTGCGATATGGCAAGCGCAACAGCAACCAGGTTAGATCCAGGGTAATGGCGTTGGGAGGTCTCTGGGAGTTGTGTTCACAGAGGGAGGAGCAGCTGTGAGCAAACACCTCTCATGCTTAGATATCAGGACTGGCTGTGGAAGCAGTGTGCCTCATTAAGATGGAGGCTGTCTTTCTCTGATTGGTGGCTGGGCCTTTTGGGACCCAGAACCCCTGCTTAGCTTCAGAGTGTGAACACACTCACTTTGCTGCCACAATCAGTGCTTTGTGTCCACTGGCTACCCAATGTTTTCTCCTCTGTGGAAAAAAAAAACATTTTAAAAAAGGATTTATGTATTTGAAAGGCAGAGAGAGGAGAGGAGAAGAGAGGGGAGGTGAGGAAAGGAGATGAGAGGAGAGAGAGAGAATAAGATCTATCTTCCATCCTCTGTTCTATTCCCAGAAGGCTATAGTGGTCAGGTATGGTCCACACTAAGACGAGGAGCCAGGAGCTTAATTCAGGTCTTCTACATGGGTTTGGGGAACCATATGCTTGGTTCATCATCTGCTGCTTTCCCAGGTACATTATCAGGGAGCTGGGTTAGAAGCAGAAAGCCATTCTCACATGGGGTTCTGGCATTTCAGGTGGCAGCTTCACTGGTTGCACAACAGTACCTGCTCCCATCTTCTCTTTGATGAGCATGTTCCAATGCAGATAACCTTCCCAAGGCTCCTCATCATGGTGAGGGGAGGACATCCTGTCCAACCCCCTAGAATAGCTCACTAAATTGTGGCCCCAATGCTGGGTGGAAAAGTGACCAAACTAGCTTTCTGACAGACTTGCTTTTCTCATCCAGGAAGTAGAGTGAGTGCCTGTGTGCCATCCCCTTGGTGGTTCGTGCTGGGGCGGGGGGCGGCGAGGTGAAGTGGGTAACAAAGAGTTGTGAAAATCAGGAGGTGGTGCTGGAGTCAGAGCCACTCTGCCTGACCTCTGTTCCTCCCCATTACCCTCAGAGAAGCACATGTCTCTTATCCCAGTCCATGGAAGAGGAAGTTGAGGCTACCAAGGGCTTAGAGCATAGATCCTATTACAAGAGGCAGGTGTGTTCCATTTGCTGCCATGAGGGCCTGATGTGCACTCAAAGTCAGCGGCCCTTCCTCATCCAGCCTGGGATGCTGTCAGCTGCCTGGATCCCTCCCAGATACAGACCTGCCTGTGGTTGAGAAGACCTGAACTTGAAACCCCAATTAGTTTGTGACCACTGAGTGTCAGGTTACTTCTCCCACTCCTATCACCCTTTCCCTCCTTGGTGCAGGTGGGGGTTCCACAGAGCACCCTGAGGGTCTTGTTGCCTCTGACAGAGTGTGGGGTCCTTGACTCTGGGCTGTGCTGTGAGCACAGCTCCTGAGACATCCTGTGGGTTGTCAGGGAGAGACTGGCCTGAAGTCAGTTTCCTTTATTTTGGGGGGATTTGCTGGGTTCTCTATGAATGGGTGACTCCCAGGAAACACAGCCAGATTGATCCTGGTGGTGGGAGAGTGAGAACACCAATGCCGTGTGCCCTGTGTGAAATGCACTGTTGTATTTTGCAGAGTGAGAAGGCTTTCGCTTGGTTTGCATTTGGATTGATAATCATCTGAGCATGTTAACCCAAAGTTATAACCGCATGAAGAAGGCTTTAGAAATCATTGCCTCACAGAACAGCACTTCCTCTCAGCACCTGCTTCTCTCTCGACGGTGATGGAAGTTCTGGTTGAGTTTCTTGAAGAATAAGATGGATGAATCCAACATACCTTGCATAGAATATTCCTGCTACTCAATTCTAGGCTTCTGAGTTCCAGGGAAGAAGACAACTGCAATGGATCAAGTACTCCCTGAACTCTTGCAATAACACAAATCTAGGAAGGCTCCTCATGCCTTACTTTCATTTTCTTTCCTTTTACTGCTGGAGTAATACCCGTGTCCTTACCATGTATTGCTGAAGCTGAGTGAGCTGGTATGTGTAACATACCTCTGAAAAACCCATTGCCTGCTGTATATAATCAGTAAACTTGTTTGCATGTGTCACTGTTGAATTTTTGAGTTTTATTCTTGGGGTGGCAAAGCAACACACTACCTGACTGAGCCCCACAGCTTCTGCAGGAGTTGCATGTCCAGCTCAGGACATCAGCAATCTTCCGTCTACTGGTCAACTCTCAGTGGAATAACAAATGTTCATGTGTGACAGAGTTTGGGCTTAGGTACCTGTAACTAGTTGGTGAAGCCACATCAACTGTGTGTTCCAATTGTAGTGAATTCAGGTGCGTGAGTTATCTGCCTCTCACATGTCTCCTGGCTGTCCTCCAGCAAGGGTCAGGTGTGGTCTTGGAGAAGAGAAGACAGGGTCCTCAGAACCTTCCATGCTAGTTTTCTTCTTCTGCAGTCAGCCATGCGGCCACCTCTGCCATGAGCAGCTCCCCACTAGACAGCAGCCTCTGCAGGAAAGCATCACCCTCAGCCAGGGTCCAGGCACCAGTGTCATGTGACCTCAGGGGAAGGGGAAGACCTTCTCTTACACTGTGTGTCACACTTTCCAGCTGCTCTAGGATCAACCCATGCCTGGAGCATCCAACAAGGTGAAGATCAAGTCCTTTCCTGGGAACACTGGATCTTCCCATGAACATTCTTCTCCCTATTTTGTGCCCAGGTCCAAGTTCTGAGCATTCCATGCTCCTCTTCTTTGTGACAATGACAGAATTTACAATTTGATTTCCCATAGTGTGTATTTGTGTGATCTCTAGTCTAGGAATTGTCATTGTGCAATCAGATACCATGATGCTTTTTCTGAACCCTTGTCAGCCTGGAGTCTCTCATGATGAGATCCATATTAAAAATTAGCAAGATGAAGATCTAGAAGGCTGAGCAATTGCGTATGTGAACTTAAGTAGAAGGGGGAAATAAGAGGGATAAACTCAAGTGCCAGAAATGCACAAGCAACTTCAAACTTGAAGTGGTTTGGGTGGAGGTATGTGTCGGTATTAGTTCAGATGTAAGGGTTTAGAAACAGGGTTGAAATATCTCTACTGGGACTGGAAAACATTGGTAGTGAGAATTGAGGTCTTTACATAAGGTTGAATCCCTTAAAGAAATAAGCCTTAAGAAATGGAAAGTTGAAAATTTATGAAGGCTATACAAAGTAGGCCAGGTATGTCTGAGGTGCTGGGGCCAAGAGTGGTTGGAAATCTATGAGCCGTGCACAACCACATGGCAAGACATCACAGGCACCTCAGGGAGCTCATGACACAAGACACCCTTCCAGGGTTGATGGGGCCTTGCAGAACAAGAATGTCAGGGACCACTCTGAGCCACAGGAACAGCCAAGATACTTCCTACATCTGTCATCAACTGTAGCAAAGAAGGCAAAGACATGATGCTCCTGCACATAGACACCACCCCACACACAGGGCTCTATTGGCTTAGAAGGAGGTAAATGACAGATGGGTGTGTGAGTGTGTAGGTAAGTAGCTATGGAGACTGCTAGGAAACCTAAGCAGAACTCTCCCAACTGATACCCAGAGACTCCTCTGGAGGAAGAAAGCCTTTATCCCATAACAACAATCCACCAGAAGTAATGGAATCAGGAGCTTCCATGTGCGGGTGTGGGGAAGGAGCAAGACTTCCATGACATGGCCAGAGATCTGCCTGTGAGGGCAGAGTACAGGAGAAGGCAAGAGGAGGCCCAAGTGGCTGACCCCATGTGCAAGAGGATATACATGTTCTGGAATACACAGGTGGAGTGCAGTTTGGATGGGGTTTAGTGTGCATGAGGTCTTCTGGGAAATTCATGAAATCCCAAGTGACATTTAGCTTCCTGTGTTCATCATGGAGTCTCCTCCCCAGTCTTGGATGAGATGCAGGTGCATCATGGGAAAATGGGTGTACTGGTTTTGGATTTAAGGGGCTGGAATCAAAGCATGTCACTGCGGGGCAGAAAGAGTGGAGAATTTTCCAGATCATATCCCCCTTACTTCCTCCCTAAGCTGGGGCCTCTTTCATGACGACTGGACTGGCTAAGAAATTGCATGTGCCGAGTTGGAGAGAGTCAGGATGACTCCCAGGTTTTTTTTTTTTTCATGTATTTTCGTTGCAAGGTCAGATATACAGAGAGGAGGAGAGACAATGAGGAAGATCTTCCATCCAATGACTCACTCTTCAATTGACCACAACCGCCAGTGCTGTGCCAATGTGAAGCCAGGAGCCAGGAGCCTTTTCCAGGTCACCCACGTGGGTGCAGGTTCCCCAGGCTTTGGGCCATCCCCGACTGCTTTCCCAGGCCACAAGCAGGGAGCTGAAGAGGAAGTGGAGCTGCCAAAATTAGAACCAGTGCCCATATGGGATCCTGTTGCATTCAAGGCGAGGACTTTAGCCGCTATGCCACTGCGCAAGACCCAGACTCCTAGGTTTTTATTTGAGCCATTAACGGAAGGTGGGTCTACTGGAGGACTATAGGCAGAACAGGATTGGGGGTGGTGGAGAGGTGACAAGTCCCTTTCTCTTTCAAATATTTATTTATTTAAAAAGAGAGTTCGAGAGAGAGAGATGGGATAGATCTTCCACTTGATGATTCACTCGCCAAATGGCTGCAATGAGTAGGGCTGAAAAAAGCTGGAGACAGAAACGTGGAACTCCACTGGACTTGCCATGTGGGTAAAATTTACCTATATTACCAAAGAAACTGATCAAAAATCGATTTCATTACTGTGTCATCCTAAGATGAAGCACATAGTGAACAAGTAAATTACAACGGTGAAAGGAGGATGAATGGAAACATAGATGAAGCAAAGGTCAAAGGTCATATACTATCATTGGTGACCTAGAGTAGCGAGAGGCAATCTGGAATCTTAGGCTAATATAGACCTGGTGATGAAGGAGTAAGATTATAAGCCCACTTAATTTATGAATGTACTACAAAAATCATAAAATACTAGGCTGAAACATGTGTTCTTTCACTTTTTTCCTCCTGGCTTGCATTGTTCTGCCATCTGCTTTCCTGATCAGATGCCAGATATGTGTGGTGCTAGCCAGTTCTGTGTTTGGTGAGGGTCCTCTTCTTGCTGCAGCCTCACCTGGTGGAAATGGTGAGGAAGCTCCCAGAAGTCTCTTGTGAAGGCTTCAGTCATGGTCACGATGACTGTGTGATTGCCATTGCTTCCCTAAGTCCCATGTCCAGACACCATCAGCTTGGTGATTAGGGTCTGAGCATATGAATTTGTGGAATCATGGATGGAACATTGGATGACAGCATTTACTGCTGTGTAATATATGTAGTACAGTTTATACATATCATTGTTCCATAGAATGTCACGTTCTTAAACTTTTCTGTTTCTTTGGTCCTTACCCATGCTTCTCAATCTACAAGTTCCTCTCACCCTCCTCAAACATCAACTCCCCAATTTATCTGTATCTGAGACTCTCATGTGTGTGTGCCTGTGGTATAACGGGGACAGGACACTCACAGTGCAGGCAGAATCCCTGGGCTCCCATCCTGGTGCCATCATTTACTGGGTGATCCTGGGAGATCATGTAGCCCTCCAGGGCCTCAGCATACTGTTTTCTAAAATACCAATGGCACCTGCTTGTCTCAGAGCCTGGCCATCCTTTAGAATCCACTCTCTTCATTCTTCATGGAAACAGAATGGTGGCTGGGCACTAGGCTATTAAACAAATGTGAATTATCAGCCTCTCTTGCCAATGGTATGACTGTGCAAATGTGATGTGTGCTGATCCTGGGCCAGGGGTGTTGGAAACCTGGTGGGTCTTGTCCACCATCCCCAACTGCCTTCTCAGTGGCTAAAATCTAGATGGAGTTAGCAACCAGCTTTGCCCACACAGAGGGTGGCCTTGCCCCTGGGAGACAAGGAATAGCATCTAGGATAAGCCCTAAATGTGCCTGGACATAGGGCTGTCACATTGGCCTAACTCTTTTCTCAGAATTGTTAGCATGAGAATGAATGCCTGAAATCGTTAAGCCACTGTCTCCTTGGCATCTTTGTCAGGCTACAGAGCCTCCCTGTATGTATGTGTCTGGGCCCTGAAGGAAGGTGGAGCCAAGTCCCAGGCCCTTGGATGACAGCGTGTGAGCTAGAGGAATTTTACCACCCTCTGTCCCCATAACCTCCCTCTGCTCAGGTGTCCCAAGTGCTGCAGAGCCAGGCCCGTGACCCTGGAAGTGAAGCCAGACAAGACATGATGCTTACAGGTTGGGAATTTACCTATTTATATAATGATAAATTCATTTATGTTTGATGATGTTTACATAATTGAGAGGAATGCATGCCCTTGTGTACCACCAAAGCAGGTGGGGAGGGTGGAGGAATGGGGGAAGTTATGAGACAACTGCCTCCAATCTCCTTTTATCTTCTGCTATCTGTGGAAAGTAGAGAGAAAAGGGGTGAGGGTCACTCCTAGTAACCCAACCGGGTTATTACCCAGGAATGGGGGAAGGCCACCCAGTGTCATCCCAGGGTCCCCAGTGTGGAGCATGTTCCAAGGATACTGCTTATGTGCTTTTGATAACTCAGAGATGCTGTTGATTTCATTGCTCCAAGCTTGTGGAAATCTTTCCAAGGTCCATTGACTGACATAGTCCACCTTAAAGTCTCAGTATGTCCAGACACTTGTCTGAGAGAGCTGTCCAATTTGTTCTGCCCTCCATGGTACTAGATGTCCTCTTCAGGCCTCAATGAACTGGGTGTCATGTCCCTCGTGATCATCTGGGCATACCTCCCACTGCACAAGCTTCAGCAACTGTGAATTTCTACTTCTGACACTTGCACTATATGGTCAGACCACATACCTTGTGATTTTCACCATGATTGGAATTCTATGTCCAATGATACTGTTGGGAGGCTCCACAAAAGAACTCTTCAAGAGGTGACCCCAACCTGACTCCTGTGTCTGCCAGCCAATGTGGGGTCTGGCTCAGTACATCACCCACATTGGCCTACACTCACACTGGTGGCTGCCGTCACCCGTTCAGTTCTGTTCAAGCCCCATCTCATATGCAAACCAGTGGATCCTAAGGCCCAGGCTAACCCTGTCCACCACATACTCTACCCTCATGTACACCAGTGGGAGCTATAGGACAGTTGGAGCGACCCCCAATAACTGCCACTAGACCTACCCCCAGACCTGGTTCCTGTGCATGACAGTATGTGCAGCAGACTGCTTCAGCCTGTCCCACATCCCATTCAGCTATCATATACATCAATGGACTTTGGACACTACATCTGTCCAACCAACCCTACTATCCAGTTCACACTCATGCTGGCAGGTGCTATACCTGTCTAGTCAAGCTGACCCACAGCTCTGGTTTTCATGCTTATCAGGAGTAGTTCCCACCCTTCAGAGAAATGCCAACAGTTTCCCTTCTGGGCCCATTGCCAGGCCTAGGGATTCTATAATCTGAGAGGACTTGCCCCCATCCCCAGCACTTGCTAGTTGATGTTGAGGCAAAGCCATCAGCCTGTACTTAATCTGGTTACTGCATGCACTAATGAATATGGTCACTTAGTTCTCTCCCTAACCCAGCTGATATGCAGGCTAACAGTTGTCGCACTGCTCAACCTTGTCTGCCCCCAGTTCCAGCTTTCATGTTCACCAGTAGGAGCAATGGCATAGTAGGAGATTCCATGTAGCTCCTGTGCTGGGCTTGCACCCCATCCCAGGTCTTACATGTGCTAGTGGGAGCTGCACTCTAGACTGACAGGACAACCAGCAGTTGGCACTCTAGCCTGGCTCCATTTTGTCAGTCCCCAGGACTAGCTTATACCGGGGGTGCTGCAGCCTAGCCCAGCCCCGCCAGCACACAGTCACAGCCCAATGCCAACTGGCTGGTGTTGTAGCCCAACCTGGCCCATCCTGCACCCCATGCTGGTTCTCACATCTCCCAGTGGATTCTCTAAAGTGGCCCACCGTGGCCTGCCACCAGACCGGAGCCACTCATATGATGGCTAGTACTGTAACCTAGCCTGTCCTGGGATGATTCCAGCCTTGGTTCTTGCACTCACCTGCAGGGACTGTAGCCTAACAGATGAGTTCCCCAAGCTCTTCTATCAGGTCACCTCTGGGTGGCAGATCTCATGCACTTTGGCGGGTCCTCAGTCTAGCTTGACTTGGCCAACCTCCTGTCCTGGCAAGAACAGCAGCCTTACTTGACCAGCCCACATGTCGCCGCCCCTCTGGCCACAGCGACACTAAAAACGCCGAGTCATACTCTTGGAGGTCCAGGAAAAACTGGCAAAAGCAGCTGCATTTAAAAACCTTTTCTCCGCTGCTCCTGTCCCCGTCTGTCTAAGCTTTTCTACCTGCTTCTTCGCCACCCTTCCTCCCATTTTCCACCACCCTTCTTCGCAATTCTTCCCGTTTCTGTATTCTCCCCGTTCTCCCTCTACGGGCCACCAGAATGTCACGAACCAAAAAGGCCATATGAACCAAAAAGGCTTTATTGCCAAAAGCGAGCTGCTTATATATAGTTCTTCCGCCAATCACTTCTGCCCATGGTCCACGGGGCGCTATCCGATAGGCCAGCAATCACAGCCAGGGAGAATTAGCCTATCCTTGTGACTTCCTGCCTGCCCACTGGCGGGACAAGTCCCGCCTCCTGGCACTCGGCCAGCCGCCATCTTGAAGCCCCTCATCCATGTGGGGTCGACCGCTCCCCACACCCACACCCATTCCACACTCAACCCCTAGACCCAGCTCGCATGGTTCAGCAGGTACACAGATCTAGCCCAGCCTATCCTATACCCACCCAGACCATTGGAAGCATCAGCAGGTTTTGTAGTATAGCCCAGTCTGGCACACCCAATATCCAGTCCTTACCAATGCTGAGGAATGTTGCAGCAATGTCCAGCCCAGATTGCTGCCCACATTCCAGCTCTTGTGCTCACTAATGGAAACCACATCACAACAGGGGAACCCCCTTACTTCCCAGCCAAGCTTGCTCCCAGCAACAGATCTTGTATATGCCCATGGGTGCTCCTAGTGAGCACAGCAAACACATCACCCAGCTTGACATTTCCCATCAGATGCTGGAGGCTGATCTTGCCTGGCCCATCCAGTCCCAACACTTGCAGGCAGTGCTGCAGCCTGGCCCTGCCTAGCCTGCTCCCATTCTTATGTTTCATGCAGACTGGTAGGTTTGATAGCCCAGCCTAGTCCAGAATGGCCCACACCCCATCCTGGCTCCCACACATGCCAGTGCGCCATGGTTTGGCCTGGCCTGGCCCATTCCACCCCTACAGAGCCAACCCAAACACCTACCAGCTAGTGAAGCTGCCTTGCCTGGCCTGGGAAATACCCAGCCCTGGCTTATGTGCTCTCCAATGGGAGTGACGGCCCACCAGGGGAGTTTCCCAAGTTCCCCCACCAGGGCTACTCCCAGACCAGGATCTCATGCATGCCAGTAGGTGCCAGGCCCTTATCTAGCACAATTTGTCTCCCAGACTTGGTCTTTTTGTGTGTTGGTAGATGCTGCGGCCTTGCCTGTCCCACTCCTGATTCTTGGGTACCACTATGGGTGCTGCAGTCTGGACAAGCCTGGTCTGTTTCCAAACCCACTTCCCTTGAGTGTTGGTGAGTTCCATGCTCATGCCTACCTTGTCCCATCACCAGCCCAGCCCTCAAGCAAACCAGCTGATATGACAGTGCCATAGGGGTGAGCCCATGGTCCCCTGCAGAATCTGTTCCCAGATTCAGTTCTCTCGTGAGTTGGTTAGTGCCATGACCTCGCCTAGCATGATCTACCCCCTGCCCCAACATTCACTGGCAGGTACTGTGGTCAAGACCTATCAGGAAGTCCCATCGTCTATCGTTTTTGTATGTGCTGGTAGTTGGTGGTTGAGACCAACAATCACATGGGTGTGTGTATTGGTTTGGCCCCCAAATTCCTTCAATTTCCCTCCTCTAAACCATCTGGTCCATCATTTACCTGCAAGTGTAGTAGTCAGTTTGGTGGAAATCTCCCAGAGGTCACTTCTCATGTGTCATGTTCTCATTCAGCAACCCTCCCTCCCACACATCTCCAGACCTGATTCCCTAAACAATCCACAGGCCCTCAAGCCCAGACCTCTGGTGGTGTAAGTTGCCAACCTGGGGTCCTGCATGTCTACCCAGATTCCAAACACCCACAGACAGGTCCTCAAATCAGATCAGTTGATGTGCCAGAGTTTGCCCCTCACATATGTTTTTTATATTTTTTTAAATGGGACTACGCTGCCACAGTGGTATAGTTAACACAAATTTTGGCATTAATGAGGCCCAGGATGTCTGCCCACTGTTTGCTACTTTTCTCCCAGCAGTGTAACACTTGCGTACAAAGTAACCTTGGGCTATTACCCACTACTGAGGAGAATTTATTTATTTTTTTCAAAGATGTATTTATTTTTTATTGGAAAGGCAGATTTATAGAGGGGAGAGACAGAAAGATCTTGCATTCGATGGTTCATCCTCCTTCTGGCTGTGCAACGGCTGGGGCTGAGCTGATCTGAAGCCAGGAGCCAGAAGCTTCCTGTCTCACACACAGGAACAGGGTCCCAAGGTTTTTGGCCATTCTCTACTGCTTTTCCAGGCCATAGGCAGGGAGCTGGTTGGGAAGTGGAGCAGCTGGGACATAAACTGGTACCCACAGTGATTCTGGCACAAACAAGGTAAGGATTTAGCCTCTGACCCATTACACTGGACCCTTGAGTTTTCTCCTTTTTTTTTTTTTTTTTTTTTTTATTAAAAATCTAAATTTCCTGTTTTCAATAATAGTTGTGTAAATGACTCGCATATTTGTTTCTGATCTTTTTTTTTAAATTCTATTGGGCTTTCATTTAATTTTTTTATTGATTACATTGCATTATGTGACAAAATTTTATAGGCACTGGGATTGCCCCCATCCCTCCCCAAACCCCCCCCCCCCCGTGGTGGATTCCTCCACCTTGTTGCATTACCACAGTTCAAATTCAGTTGAGATTCTTTCATTGCAAGCATCAACCAAGCATAAAGTCCAGCATCTTATTGTCCGGATAAGTTCAATGGTTTCTTGGGGAGACCATCTCTGGTCTGAAGGTAGAGCTGGCAGAGTATCATCCCGCTCAATTAAAGCCCCGACATAACATCAGTAACAATTTATAACGTTATGGAATTAGTTTACATGGTATTGAGTAACCAATATGTTAAAAGAGAAAAAGAAAAAAAAGAATGTAAGTTCTGAACCACATTCTGTGACTTCTACATTGACATTTCAATTATTAGTTTATATACAACCGGGTTCTTTACACCTTAAAATGGGTATAGATTACTATTCAGCTGTCTCATGTCTATTTTAATTTTAATGTTTAGCAGTTTATAGCATTGAAGCATGATTTTGCTGAACCTGGCTGTTTTTTGGGTAGTCTAACTCTATAACTCTAACAAGACATATGTCAACAGTTTAGGTGAACAGTTTTAGGAGGGGTGTGCAGAGAAATCTTCAATACCCCAGTGAGGAGTAACTGATCTTTGTGTCCCACCCAGTGAGTTATAAGTGCATCCTTGCTGACCGTTTCCTGTCTGTTTCTAAGCTTTCCTGCTGTTCTCTGACTATCTATTCTAGTTTTTTTTGTCTGTTTGTTTGTTTTTAGGGGTTTCTGGAGTGATCCTGATGGTCATTACTAGAGAGGGTGGGGACCCAAAGTCGGAATCGGGCAAGGACCAGAAAAAGCTCCTCTCCCTAGTCCCGAAGGAAGTTTACTTTTCTTCTGTTTCTGCGGACAGCTCAGTGCTCCTGGTTGTCGTTCCGATGACCTTGGATCCTGCAAGGCAGGATTTGGGCTTCTTCCATCCCATGTGGTAGATCCAAATGGGGATGGGTGACCTCAGAGTTCTCGGCCTCTGAAGACACTCCAATTCCCAGTGGTCTCCTTGGCAGTTGGGATGTAGTCCTCAGTGCTCATACTGATAGTCCTTGGTGAGGATCTGGGAGTCTTCAGGGTTGGGATATAAGCCTCCTCCTGTCCACTTGCTCCACTCTGGGGTCTCCCCCCGCCCTGTGCATATGACCGCCTGTTAAGAGGTTGTTGGGATCACTCCTGATTCCCCCCATATGCCTAGGGGTGCTAAGATACTTCTATTTTTTTATGCCTAAAATGTCTTTTTTTTTCACTTTTGAATAATTTGTCTCTGAGTTTAAGTTCCAACTTGACATTTTTCCCTCAGATGTTTGTACTGATGTGTCCCACCTTCGTCTCTGTCCATTGTAGGTAATGAGCATCAGCTCTCGGTGTCGTTGTCACTTGTGGTGCTCTGTGTCCTATTTATCAAAGTGTTGGGTGTTTGTCCTCACTGTTGTGCAAGTTCACCATGACGAGTGTGAGTGTGATGTGCCCTGATGTCTGCTGTTGGTGCCTGGGATGCTCTGTGAGCTTGGATTTTCCTCTGCCTCTTCTACAACACCTGCGTGTATGGATGGTGACTCTCGGTCCTTAGCTATGTCTCTCATCTCTGCATCACGAGTGGATTAGTTATGTTTCTCTTTGTTATGTGCCGGGCTTTGGAACAATCTCTCAGTTCACTTATGGTCACTCACAGCTCCCTGGGCTACAGTGTTGTGAGTAGGATACATGCATGGCAGTGACAATATTTTTCGCTTCCAGAAGCTTTGCTTGTTGCCACCTGACTATAAGTTTCTATTGTAAAATCAAAGTTGTTCTTTAATGATTTCCTTCAGCATTCTAAAATGACTTAAAGTGTCATTTTAGACTATTCAATACAATTAGGTTCATGGCCAGTAAACATATGTTCTATTGCTGATTTTTGTGGGTTTGTTTTTAATAGTTATTTTCATTTCATTAAAAGGCAAATTAAGAAAGAGATTGAAAGTGAGAATGAGAGACAGGCCTTCCATCTGCCAGCAGGTTCTCCAAGTGCCTGTTTCAGCCGAGGTTAGGGCAGCCTGAAACCAGGAGCCTGGGACTGAGCCTGGGTCTACATGTGGGTGGCAGGGCTGCATGCTGAAGCCATCACCTGTTGCTTTCCTAGCACGTACATTGACAGGGGGCCGGATCCCAAGTGGGGGAGCTGAGACTCAAACCAGCCACTCCCATAAGGGATGCAGGACTTAGCTAAGCAAGGACTAATTTGCTCCCCAAATGCCTACCCCTGTGCTTTCTTTCTTAGCAGTGCATCAGGAGAGCCCAGTGGCCTAAGACCAAGGGTCAGTCACTTCCATCCCTCACCATCTGTGAGCATCTGGACAGGTCATTAGCTGAAAACGGAGATGAGAATTATTATATATATCCTAGGATTTGGTAATGATTAAATGACCTGGAAGCTGTTACTCCTCTGGCTGGGCAGTGCTGACTGCGAATGGTGACACAGCTACTGTAACAATTGCTGACTGGGGGCTTTTGCCTAATTCTGGCTTCAGTTTTGCTTTTGGCCCCAGATCTCTCAGCTGTGAGCTCTCAGAGGGAGGGAGGGTGAGGTGTCACTACTGGAGGTGTCAGGTGGGGGACTTGTTTGGATACCATGAGTTGCCCTGTACTGTTGCACTGCTCTTTTTGTTTTCCAAAAACAGAGGTATGAGCAAGAAAAAAAAATAATAAGACAACAGCATGTACTCACACTAAGGCCATGCTGTTCTCTTAATTTTCAGACTATGAATGTCAAGGCTGTTCTAGGAACAACACAGTGAGACCAAGCAGGACCCCTGTGAGTTTATTCTAAATACAGGTCAAAACAAGATCACTGGGTTAACCACCAAATGCCAAATGTGGCTCTCCCGGCTAAGGTAAATGATGGTCTTTTGCTTCCTAATTTCAGCTTTGCTCTCATGCTCATGGCCTGCATTCTCCCTTAAATTATCCAATCTAGATTCTAATCTTGTGATAAGCTGTTTTTTTTTTAAAGATTTTTATAGTTTTTTTTTTAATTGGAAAGGCAGACATAGAAGATCTTCCACCCATTGATTCATTCCATAAACGGGCACAAGGGCTGGGGCTGCGCTGATCCAAAGCCAGGACTCAGAACACCAATCATGAGAAAAATCACAGGATCTATGGTCTGACCATGGAATGCATGTGTCAGAACTGGGCCTTGTCAGTTACTAAGATGGAGCAGTGGACGTCATGCCCAAATGCACATGGAGGATATGGCAGTTCATTGTGACCTGAAGAGGACATCTAGTACCATAGTAGAGGATTTAGGGTAGAACAAATTAGACAACTCCCACAGCCAAACATTGACAGCAAATATCTGGGCAAATGGAGACTATAAGGTGGACTGTGTCAGCAAATCGGTCTTAGAAACATTATCCCAACCTTGTAGCAACAAAATTAACAGCATTTCAGAACTATTGTAACCTCTTGAACAGAACCCTTGGAGCATGCTCCTCATAGTGGACCCTAGGATGACGTTTCTCATCCCTGGTACTGAGGCAGTTGGGATGCTAGGGGTGGTTTCTCTCCTCCTCCCCCACATTCTCCAGAAAAAAAGATGAAAAATAAACTTTGAAGCAATGGTCTCATCCATTTTCCTCTATCCTTTTATCATCCTATCCTAATCAGAGGTCCACATGGGTGTGCGTCCTTTTCAAGCATGTACACATCATCAAAAATTAAATTTAAAAAATTGAAGTCAACTCTCTAAAAAAATAAAAAAGAAATCCTGAAAGGAGTCCTACATTGGAAGTATACACTGTGAAAATATATGACACTACAAAATTCACTAGTAGAGCAGGTAGCCTATATTTAATTATAATAAATATTTAAATTAAAAAATTAAAAAGAAATATGCCAAATGCATGGATATTCTACATGTTTTGAATGATCAATGTATCATTTAAGAAATTTAAAAAAGCGATAAAAAAATCTTCCTTGAAATAAATAAAAACTAAAATACAACATATGAAATCCTGTGGCATACAGCAAAACAAAACTTCAATCCTTTTCAATCTACTCTAACATATTAAACTTGATAGAACTCTGTCCAAAACTTTTTTCACATGGCCAGCAATACTATGATACCAAAACAGAACAATGATATCACACAAAAGGATATTACAAATCTGTATCCCGCATGAACAGAGATGCTAAAATCTCTAGAGAAAATTCTAGTAAACTAGATATTCCCTGTGTCAGGCGTCCACCTGCCTAGTAGAAGGTGGCCTTTGGCACCACCGGTGGACACAAACACCATTCAGCCCAGTCCTCCTCCACTTTACCACAAGAACAACCTTTCCTCAGTCTGAATAATGAACTTGTTCGTTCTGTGTCAGATCTCGCCAGAGTGGCTTTTGTCCTCATCACGCTTGTCCTTAATGTGCCCTTTATAGTGGTGTTGATTTTACTGGCACATATCCAGAACTTGCCAGCCTCCACCTCTTCCTAGTGTGACAATTGCCACGGAAGAATCCAATGACTCGCAGGTTAAGGAGTTGGGGGAACAGAAAGTGTGTTTGTGCTGCTAGTAAGGAGGGGAGACGGTGGGCGGCAGTGGCAGGTCCTGCCATCCAACCTTGCTGATCAAGGGAAGGACACTAAAACTTTTGCAGGGAAATACAGGTATGGTCATGTGACCCCAGCATGTAAAGGGTGTACAGGGCAGTCAGGAACAAGGGGAACAAAAGAGCGGGCCCAGTTGCTTGTTGGCCTCTGGCCAGTTATGAGAGCGTGACAGGTGTCAGAGTAGTTACTTTCATCATGCTGATGGGGCAGATCGGGTCCTTTTACAATTTCAGTCAGCATTCTCAAGGCCAGTTTCTGAAATTCACAGGGAAGCATCACTTCTCTGAGGCACTGGACAGACACACTAATTATTCACAAGCTCAGCAGCACAGTATCTACTTCCCAATGCTTCCCCATGTGTGTGTTATAACATCACCATTGTGCTCCCGTTACTAATCTGTGTAGAACACTTGGGTGGCTATAACAAAACTCCCTAGACTGGATGCCTCATAAACAGCAGACAGGGAGTATTCACAACTGTGGAGCCTGAAGGTGTCAGCAGCTTCCCTGTGTGATGACAACTTGCTCTCTGCTTCAAAGATGGTGTCTGTAGCTGCCTCCAAATGGCTGGAGGTGTAGGTGAATGGGGTCCATGGGGCGACCATTAAGAAGACCTGACTGCCGCACAGACACCATGTCTTAACAACATTGTATTGGGGACCCATATGAGGCATGCGACTTCTGGGAAGCAGAATTTCCCATTTGAAAACGAACCCCAAACAGACACAGCCCAGCCAGCCTGCTTTCTCTGCAGGATGCACAAGGCAAGTGGACATCCCATGGGTCCAACAGGGACATCCTGGAGTCTCTGTGTTCACTGAGAAGGGTGGTTCAGAGATCCTCAGTTTGGAAGCAGCATGAGTTAGAACTATTAAGATGTGAAAGTAATGACAAGAAGTTGTGCTTACCAGCAGCACAAACACACTTTCTTTTTTTTTTTTTTTTTAAAGATTTTATTCATTTTTTATTACAGCCAGATATATACAGAGGAGAGACAGAGAGGAAGATCTTCCGTCCGATGATTCACTCCCCAAGTGAGCCGCAACGGACCGATGCGCGCCGATCCGAAGCCGGGAACCTGGAACCTCTTCCGGGTCTCCCACGCGGGTGCAGTGTCCCAATGCATTGGGCCGTCCTCAACTGCTTTCCCAGGCCACAAGCAGGGAGCTGGATGGGAAGCGGAGCTGCCGGGATTAGAACCGGCGCCCACATGGGATCCCGGGGCTTTCAAGGCGAGGACTTTAGCCGCTAGGCCACGCCGCCGGGCCCAAACACACTTTCTGTTCCCCCAACTCCTTAACCTGCGAGTCATTGGATTCTTCTGTGGCAATTGTCACACTAGGTGTAGCAAGTTGAACAGGGTTGGCAAGCAACTGATACCAACAGATCCTTTTCTGAAAAAACTCAAGAAAATGAGATCACTGTTCTCAGCAGCACATCCTGTGGGTCTGGGAAACTGAGAAACAGTGAAATTGGCTCCAGTACAAGGCTTGGAGCTTTCCAGACCACACATCAGGGAAAGAGGGTTTGACTTCT
Source organism: Ochotona princeps (assembly GCF_030435755.1). NCBI lineage: Eukaryota > Metazoa > Chordata > Mammalia > Lagomorpha > Ochotonidae > Ochotona > Ochotona princeps. The sequence goes on from NC_080835.1 coordinate 6,507,909, forward strand.
CCTTGCCTCTGAAAATATCTTCTTGGGACAGAAATGGTTGCCTGGGTTCTTATTAGAGGAGACTTCTGATTTTTCTTCAAAAGGATGTTATTTGTTTGAAAGACATAGTAACACAGAGAGGAGACCATGGAAAGCCAACAGCAGGAACTCCCTCTGGGTCCCATGTGTATGGCACTGGTTCCTTCTCTAAATGGCCACACCCACCAGGCCTAGAGTGGGCTGAAACTATGAGTCAAGAATTTCATGTGGGTCTCACAGTGTCCATACAATGTTAAGGCAAAATGCCTTAATGCACTATGCAACAACCCCAATACACTTGATTTTTTTGTTTCTTTGTTTGGTGAAGATTTATTTATTTTCATTGGAAAGGCATATTTACAGAGAGAAGAGAAAGAGAGAAAGATTTTTTTTTTCTGTTGATTTGCTCTCTAAATGGCTGCAGTGGCCTGGGAATGGAACCATTCTGAACTCATGAGTCAGGAGCTTTTTCCAGGTCTCCCACATGGGTTCAGGATCCTAGGGTCTTGGATGATCCTTGATTGCTTATCCAGCCGACAAGCAGGGAGGCTGGATGGGAAACGGAGCACCCAGGACACAAGCTGGTACCCATATCGGGTAAAGACGTTAGCAGGCTGAGGAATACATGCCAATTAAACCATGGTGCTACCCTACCATCTTATCATTTCACTAGCTAGACGGTATTTTTCCTAATCAGAACAATGTTTTTAAACTTTGTTATTTTTTATTTATTTGAAAGATAGAAAAAGAAAGAGAAAGTGAGTCAGGAGAGAGAGAGTAGAGGGGGAAAGAGGCAGAGAGCCCTTCCATCCACTGATTCACACTCCAAATTTCTGCAACTGTTGTGGCTTGTGCCAGGCCAAATCTAGGGCCCTGGAACACCATCCGGGTCTCCCAGGTGTGTGGCAGCAACCCAGGAACTTGAGCTGTCACCTGCTGCCTCCCAGTGTCTGTGCTGGCAGAGCGCTGTAGTATGTACACAGTAGAGTTGGGAGTAGGATCAAGGTCTGGAATGTGGGATAGTCGTGTCCCTGGCAACAGCTTTATTGCACCTGCTTTTGCACTTTTGTTTTCTTTGAAATATTTGGTCATCTAAGGAAGCTGAAAGTGAAACTTCAGGCTTGGATATAAAGCTAGACCAGGAGCAGCTGAGCTGCAAACGAGCTACTAATGCTGAGCTGCGGACACCATCTCACTTCCAGATGGAGCTGGTAAGTCCTCCAGAATTTCCCAGAACTGACTCTACAGTGGGGGTGGGCAGACCCCTCCTGGGCTTGGAAACACTTTGCTCTGGACTTTATCTCTTGTTTAAAGATTTATTTATTTTTATTGGAAAGTCAGATGTACAGAGATGAGGCGAGACAGAGAGGAAGATTCTGTCCATTTATTCAAACCCCAGGTGGCCACAATGGCCAAAGCTGAGCCAATCCGAAGCCAGGAGCCAGAAGCTTGTTCAGTATCTCCCATGCTGGCACAGGGTCCCAATTCGTTAGACCATCCTCAACTGCTTTCCCAGGCCACATGCAGGGAACGGGATATGAAGTGGGGCCGATGGGACATGAACCAGCGCCCATATGGGATCCTAGTGTGTGCAGGGCAAGGACTTTAGTCACTAGGCTACTGCGCTGGGCCCTTGGACTTTACTTTTGAAAAATATTTTAACCAAAATTTATTTTTGAAAGAGTTACACACACACATACATGCAGGGAGAGAGAAATCTCCCATTCACTGTTGACTTTCCACACAGACGCAAGAGCCAGAGCTGGAGTGGTTCAAGGTGGACTTCTGCCATCACTGAAGGTCAAACACTGGCAGGGGCTCACACAGTGGGGGTGTGGTGCTAGGTCAGATGCAGCGGTGCCACCCCCTATCCCATCCAAGAGTTGCCCTGTTTCCCAGACTCCAGCTGGTTCTTCAGTTTCCCACAGTTCCCTGCTGACAGAGTCCTGACAGTAGGCTTAGATGTTTAAGGACAAAACTTCTGCTCTGGTGCTCTGGGTAGGGACCCAGATTTGTTTGCCATGCCCTGGCCTGGCTGGCCTTGGGCAGAGCTGGGCACAACGCTGGCTCCCTCTGCCCGAGAATCTGCCTGGTCCTCTGCCTTTGCAGCATCCCAGGACACAGGAGGCATGCTGTACCCTGAGCACAGGCACAAAAAGTAACACACAAGAAAACTACCAGAGTTGTAACACCCTGAGATGGGGCATGGGGAAGGGAGGAGGGGGGGGGGAGGGGAGAAAGCAGGTGCTGGTCGGGGAGCAGGGGAGGCAGGCAGAGCAAGCCCAGCTCCGTCCTCCCAGCTGAGTGATGTGGGTGAATCCCTGCATCCCTCTGATCCTGCATTTCCCCTGCATGTCCTCCCTGGGGCTGTGGGGAGGCTGTGGTTGTCCTGGGATGAAGCCCAGCAGAGCCTGGCTATGGCAGTGGGGAAGTTCCCTCAGGGCTGGGGCTGGGCAGTGTCACAAGACCCTACTGCAAGGTCAGGTCCCATCATGCTGCCAGATCCTGATTCCAGGCTGTGTTGTGCCATGGATGGGTCTCCCAGATCTGCCTTCTAACTCTCCCATCCTCCCCACACAGTCCTCTCCTGTTGTTCCCATTTTGTGGAGTCAGCAGGTGAATTGTCTTCTGTTAACAATAAAAACTAACACCTGCTTCTTGCAGTCAGATGCACTCTGCTGGGACCTCAAGCTCTGGGTTCCCATGGACTAAGCCCACCCCTGCCACCCATCAAGCCTGCATCTTTGGCTTCTTGACTAAGTCGTATTTGCTAGATTACAAAATGGTGTCCCAGAGCGCGCTGCCTGCTCCTTCCTCTGAATCCTACCCTCTGCTGGCTTGCTTCCAGGATACAATCAGTTTCTAAGTGCTGGCTCACCCTTCAAAATGCTTAATATTGATTGGGTCCAGCACAATAGCCTAGTCACTAAAGCCCTCACCTTACTTGCTCTGGATCCCATATGAGCGCCGGTTCTAATCCCGGCAGGTCCACTTCCCATCCAGCTTCCTGCTTGTGGCCTGGGAAAGCAGTCAAGGACTGCCCCAAGCCTTGGGACCCTGCACCTGTGTGGGAGACCTGGAAGAAGCTCCTGGCTCCTGGCTTCAGACTGGCTCTGCTCTGGCCATTGTGGCAACTTGGGAAGTGAACCAGAGAGTGGATCTTTCTTTATCTTTTTCTCTCTGTGCCTGCCTTTCCAATAAAAAAATAAATAAACCTTCTTTTAAAAAAAAGTTTACCATTTAAGGGCTTTGTAAACAGGATGAAAGGACACTAAAGGTGAAATTCTGGGCTTCGGGGTAAGCGGGGTCTAGCCACCACCGTGGCTGAGAGAAGTCCCTGGGACACCAACTGCACCTCTGTCTCTACTGCTGACTGGTGATTCTTCTCTTCTCAGCCCCCAAGAAGCCGTTCTCTGTCCTCCTTTCTCTGTGGCATTTGTCCTAACCTGGCAAAAAGCCATGGCGCTAGCGACATGTTTAGGTGGATATATCAGTTGCCTGTGACATCAGCATCCGATACAAGCATTGCTTCCTATCCCAGCTGCTCACCTTCTGAACCAGCTCTTTGCTAATGGCCTGGGAAAGGCAGCAGAAGATGACGCAAGTGTTTGGGTTCCACCTAAACATGTGGGAGACCAAGCAGAGGCTCTTGGCTTCTGGCTTCAGTCTGGTTCAGCCCTGGGCCCATGCAATAATTCAGGGAGTAAACCTATTGACCCTCTCTCCCTCTGATTCTTTGTCTGCCTTAATCTGTAATAACACTTTCGAATAAATAACTAAGTCTTATTTACAAATGAAAGAAAGCAATGCTGTGGAAATTAGTCACCAGAGTGAGTTAAAGCTGCTCTTCCTGCTCCACTTCCTATAGGGGCATTAGTTGGAGTCCTGCCTGCCTCATTTCCCTTCCACCTTCCTGCTAACTCATCTGGGAATCCAACAGAAGATGGCCCAGGTGCTGGACTCCCTGCCCACAAAGGACGAAGAGCCTGTAGAAGCTCCTGGTTCCTGTTTTCAGTGTGCTGAGCCCAGGCAGTTGCAGACATTTGGGCAGCAAGCTAACGATATCCTCTGTCTTGAAATCTTCAAATAAAGAAAACACCATTTAGCATTCAGCCTCTCCACCCCCCCACCCAGCCTTCAGCTCACAGGGGCAGAGCTGTGGGAGTTCCAGGCAGGTGCAGCTGCTGATAGCAAATGCTGGGCTTTGGCTTTGGCAGGAAATGAGCCGATTCTGGGACCTTGGCCGTAGACCTGGGGGCATGGCCTCTGGGCATCACCTGATCCTGGTGATTTATTGATGCCCAAGCAATAAATCCTGAGATTATGACATTGTTTTGATGCCCAAGCAAACCAGGGCTCTGCTGCTGACCCAGAGAGTCATCTCCTTCCCAGGTGGGGCCTGAGCTCAATGTCACAGGCCACCAGCTGTGCTGGACAGTGTCCTGACCATGCTTCACAAATTCCCTCATGGTCCCCTGATAGAGAGTATGTGGCTGCCTCAGGCTGAGCTGGGCAGGAGGCATGATTCCCTGGCCATCTGGTGCTCGTCCTGGTTTCCCTCCTTTGCCTCATCCCCACTCCAGGTTCCTGGCTGGATCCTGGGGGCACAGGCAGGGGGGCACACACAAGCAGGGCTCTATTCCAGTGGGGACCCCCAGGCAGAAGGGTGCAGTAGGCACAGGGAATTGCATCCCAGCATGACCCATGCAGGGAGAGGTGCAGGTGTGTACACGTGGGCCCAAGAGGGGTCAGCCAAGTCAGGTGGGCAGAGAGGGCGGTGCTTAGGGCCAGGTGTCCCATGAGGAGGGTTGGAGGTGTGTTTAAGGAGATGGCTGGGGCAGAGAGACACTGCCGGATTTCCAGAGCAGCAAGGGGCTGGTGAGATAGGGAGGCAGGGATGGTGTTCATGGGCTTGGGGATGGCAGTGCCCAGGGAGGGGAGTGAGCACAGAGGAAGGGCCGTTCAGCAGGTCAGGGTCAGCTGCCTTGACCAAGTCCCTTGTCATGAGCTGGCCAGAACTTAATCAGGAAATGCTCTAGAAGCAGAATGGACTGATTTTGATGCCATATTTCAGCTCCAGAGTGAGGCAGAGTTAAGCTAAGCAAGGCTATGTAAGATATAAAACTGCACCAAAACAGTGGGAATACCGAGATCAGAATGATGGTAAAACCGAGTTTATTGAAATCTGCTCCTGGGCAAGGTTCATCAGTCCACAAGGTAGCTAAGGTCCATGGGCTGCTGAAATTGGGTCTGTACTGAGCTGCTCCTTTTTTAAGTAGAGTTAATGACAGGGCTTGATGTAAAGGTATGTATTGTCATCTGATTGGTCAGCTCCATTTAAATGGGTCTGGGGTGGCTATTCTCTGTGGGAACTTTTGGTACCACCTAGGGGCTTTCTGCCATCTCCCGAATCCTCCGGGCTAACAGGCTTCAATTAGACAGTTCAGCACAAGGACACAGGAGGCATGCTGTACCCTGAGCACAAGCATTACGTGTAACACAAAAGAAAACTACCACAGAGCTGCAGCACCCTGAGATGGGGCATGGGGAAGTGGGGAGATGGATGGGAGGGGAGGGAGACAGGTGCTGGTCAGGGAGCAGGGGGAGACAGGCAGAGCCCAGCTCCGTCCTCCCAGCTGAGTGATGTGGGTGAGTCCCTTCATCTCTCTGATCCTGCATTTCCCCACTTGTGCACTGGGGACAAGAATGTCCTCTCTGGGGCTGAGGTTACCCCGGAATGATGCCTGGCAGAGCTTGACTGTGGGAGTGGACATCTCCCTCATGGCTGAGGTCGGACAGTGCCACGAGACTCCGCTACAAGGTCAGGTCCCATCAGGTTCCTGTCTCCTATTCTGTGCTGTGTGAGGAATAGGTGTCCTGATTGGGGAGTGAGGGTGGGGTCTGAGGAGGAGGTGCCTGGTGGGTAGGAGGAGGATGAGGACTCTGGGTCGATGAAGAAAACAGGGGTGGATCTTCCCCCTCTCTCCTCGCACTACTACTCCCAGGCTTGATTAGGGTGCCCATTCATGCACCTTAGTATTCATACCCTCAGGTGAATGTGTGTGTGCAAGACTTCAGGTCTCATGGGGGCAGGAGCTCTCTTCTCCCAGGTTCTCATCAGGAGATGGGCACTGCCAGGGCTCCCAGGCTGAGCTGCCGCTCCCAGGCCAGCTACTGTGCAGTGCCCACATCTACTTCATCCTGATTTTTCCGTTGCAGTTTTCAGTGGAACCACAGCCTGGAGACATCATTGAGATTTTTCACCCTGACAATAAGGATTGGGCCATCTACGTGGGAGATGGAGACGTGATCCACCTGACTCCTTGCTCAGGTAAGGCCAGCTGAAGATGTAATTTCCCACATATTTATTAAATGATTGGTGCTGTGCACAGCTGGTAAAGTTGCTGTCTGCAATGCCAGCATCCCATATGCATGCTGTTCATGTCTTAACTTTGCAATCCATCTCCCTGCTTGATTGACCTGGGAAAAGTAGCAGAGCTCCAAGTTTTTGGGTCCCTGCCACTTACTATAGAGACTTTCATGACACCTCTGGGGCCTGGATTAAGCTTGAATAAGTTGTGACTTTTGCATGTGTTTGGGAGAGCGAGTCAGTAGATAGAAGCTCTCTTTCTCTTTCTGTCTCTGCTTCTCTCTGTAACTCAGACGTTTAAATAAGTAAATAAATAAATAAATCTTTAAAAATGCTTTCAATTAGGCCCAGTGTGATAGTGTAGGGATTAAAGTCCTCTCCTTGCATACACCGGGATCCCATATGGGCATCGGTTCTAATCCCAGCAGCCCCACTTCCCATCCAGCTCCCTGCCTGTGGCCTGGGAAAGCAGTCGAGGACGGCCCAAAGCCTTGGGACCCTGTACATGCTTGGGAGACCTGGAAGAAGCCTCAGGCTCCTGACTTTGGATTGACTCAGCCACAGTCATAGCGGTCACTTGGGGAGTGAACCATCAGATGGAATATATTCCTCTCTGTCTCTCCTCCTCTTTGTATATCAGCCTTTCCAATAATAATAATAAAAATTAGATAAAATGCAATCAACTAAGCAGGACAGGTGATTTAAATGAGAAAGAAGATGAATGGACCTATCGTTAATGAAAAATAAAGAAAGTTTGAGGAAACCTGGCAAGTTGTGCAGACACTGTGTGTCCTTGACTGTGGACTTTCCCCACAGTCCTTGACTGTGCACGTGTGTCCCCACTGCACAAGAAAATAACTATCACCAATGTCAGAACAACACATTGGCATGTTCTACATTTCCATCCTGAAAAGTTTATTAGAAGAAACAGAATGAAAGAGAGAACATGCATGATCAGCAATCTTCCATCTTCTGACTTATTTCCCAAATGACTGAAGGCAGAAATGTGTAACTGCTTGTTGCTCACCCATGTGAGTGATAGGGTCATGACACCTGGCTCATGTTGCATTGCTTTACTTGGAGCATTATCAGTGAACAGGGTCCTTGTGGAGTAGCTGGGACAGACACCAGTGCTCTATTATGGGATGCCAGCAGCACTAGCCGTGTCTTAAACCATTTAGCTACAATACTATTCATGGAAAGATGTGTGCACACACTTACAAAGCAATGTCATGACTGTTCTATGATGTAGCCATTGAAAACTGCATTATGACATGTCACATTTGTCGCTAAACTTGAAGAACCATTTGTGATTCCTCCAGTCATTCTTTAGAAAGGACAGGCATTGGAAATTTGTGTTTGTTTTATTGCCTTCTGTCTCAACTCCATGTCTGTTGGCTTCTCTACATGATTACCAGATGAACCTCCCAGGACTGGCCTTTTTAATATCCCAAATCTGTGGACCAAGACCAAGGCAACCAAGGAGCCCTTGAAGGATGTGGCAGAGGGCAGTGTCTACAGGGTCCACAATCACCTGGACCAAAAATTCAGACCTCAGTCCGTGAATCAGATCATCACTTATGCAAACTGGCTAGTTCGTAACAGGGTCAATTATGAATTTTTTATTATATCCTATGAGAAATTTGTCAACGATGTACGATATGGACAGATACCTCGCACATTGGTAAGATCCCTTTGTGATGTTCTCTCACATTGATCAATAATATTTTCTTGGAACATGCTTGGATAATACATACTAAGACTACACACTAACACCACAGTGTTCATGCTGTAGCAATGACAGTATTCACACAGCAATACTGCAGGACCAGGCAGCCCCTCAATCCTAACAATGCAATGGACTAGACCTTTTGCCAGGCTCCACGTGGCCATCTAGACTCATAGATTTGAGGAAATTTGTTCAGTTTTTGAAAATAAGAGGAGTGCAACCAGCTGTGGCACATCCTTGGAGAGTACTATGCAGATTGGGAACATGTCCCAAAGGATCATGTGCATGGGAGTGGATAGGGGAGCCTGATGTGGATGCTGTCCTAGTACACACAGACTGTCTGGTTCTCACCCTGTCACTAGCCAGTGGGGAAACCTTCTTGAAGTTACTTGAGCTGTGTAAAACTCAGTTTACTCATCCGGAAATATGCAGCAGGTGACTGGGACTGGGTCTGGTCTGAGCACAGGGTTCTAACAAGACGGGAAAATGTGTGAAACCTAGGAGTGCTTGTTGGCCGATGAGCTCTGTTTTGAAGCAGTGGCTTCTTCCTTAGTCCTGGATGGTCCAGGGCAGCATTTGCTATGTTTTATTGGAGAAGCTCAGACAGGACGTGTGACCCCACCACCAGGGCTCCTCAGCAGGACTCCTGTCGTTGTACACCAGCCCCTGGCATGCCCCAGGCTGCTGCTCCTCATTTACAGCATCCCCACAAGCACAGATTGCTTGCTGGCCTCTGCTCGGATGGCCCCATGCTTCTGTCCCCTGCTCTCAGCTGGCTGGTTGTCACTCGTCACCAGGAGCTGAGTCGGCTGGTGGCCTTCTGGAGTCCCAGGTGTGGGCTCCCTCTGCTGGGATTCTGGCCACTTTCAGGGACCTGTTGTATCTTCCAACACTATCCACAACCTGCATGAGGCACTTGACTCACTTTCCTGCTTGGATGCTGTTGGAGAAGCAGCTGTAATCTCTTACAGGTTTATAATGACCCTGTTTGTGGTGGTGGATGAGAAGTAGGTGTGTGTCTGATGTGTTTTTTGGTTGGTCAATGCTTACTTACCTACACACTCACACACCACTGTCATTTACTTAATTTTAAAATACTGCAGTCCTGAGGCTGTTGGGTGTTTCCAGGCAACACCCAACATCTGTCCTTTCCATGGATCCAGATGATTTCTTGAGGATGGTCCTAGCCTCTTTGAGAACCAAAAACTGGGAATAGTTCGTGTCCCTAGTGGCCTTGGTGAACTGCTGAATATAGTCTGAGTCTTCCTGCTGGAGGAGACAAAGAGTATCTGGGCTGTGGACACTATTCTTGGTGGTTGGATGGGGAGTGATGGATGATCCTAGCATTCAATGAGCAACAAGTGATGAGTGCTGTGTGGGCAGGTGCCATGTACAGAGGGCAGGACCCCAGAAGCAGGAGGAATGGAGCAGAAGGCACAGAAAGTGTCTCCATTCCCTGGGAACCAATTAGGGTCTGGGGTGTGGTGCCCCCATTCCCAGAGAAATGGAGACTGAATTTGGGGAAAACAGTGACTGTTGCAGGATTAGCATGTGTAGCAGGCTGACAGAACTGTATTAAGGCTGAGGGATTAGGGGTAAGTCCTCTAAAGTACTGGCAGCAGTGAATGGGAAACCCAGTCTCCCCTGTAAGATTTAGAGACTATTGCACTCAGTGAAGCGATTCCTCCTCGCCTGTCAGCCACTGCCTCCCATGTTGGAAGGAACTGGTCTTACTGCCCTCAGTGCAGCTGTCGGAAGTCTTCTGCTTCTGCTGTTTGCAATGAGTGAGTGTCCAGAGCTTGGGGAGGGACTAGGAAGCAGAGGTTCCCCCAGGAACAGCTTTTCCTAGACAGCCAGGACGAACAGAGAATGTGACAGTGTCTGAAGGGAGAAATAGAGGCAAGAGAAAATTGCACTGCAAAGGATTCTTTGGGCTCACAAATTCTCCCTGATGGGTCACATGGACAAGTATGAGGGTTGGGCAGAAGGCAGAGGGACCTGTGGGGGCATGGTCCTTGGCCTGGGCCTTCACTGAGCATGTGCAGGGAGGAATGCATGGGGCAGAGTAAGTATGTTTGGCATTGACGTAGTTAGGCAATGTTCATAGGTTCTAGGCCACACAGGACCTGTCTCCATTGTCTGATTCCTGACCCTGGTGTAAACAGGGAGATACCTGGTCTGGAATGAAAGGCACTTGGGAAGTAGGTGGTTGTGGTGTTGCCTGTGAATTGGTTCCTTTGCGCTAAAGAACTGTGCTTATGGGTGAGTGGTTTTGCTCCTCTAGGAGCCTGATAGTCCTGGGAAGAGTCGTGTGTCCAAGTCAATGTGTGGGCACAGGAAATAGAAACCACACTGCACAGCCATAGGGCAGTGCTGGCACCCTGGATAAGAATGGGATCAGTAAGCAGTATTTCAATGTAGCGTAGGCTGGACCTGCTTCTGTAACATGGAGGATATTCCTTGTGTAGTGGGTGTGCTGATGCTGCCCGCAGGGCTGCTTTTCCTTTCATGTGTTTAAAGGTACAATCATACACACATACACACCCTCATTGCTGATGCACAGAGTTTGTAAAAACAATGCTCAGCACGGACAAACCCTGTTCCTTGTGCCCCTGCCTGGGGGTTCTTTGGAGAGTTCACCAGTGGTGTAGCCTCCCTTCCCTGGGTTTTAACTGGAGTTTATGAGCAGCTTTGTAATCTGGCTGTAGTTCCCCTGGTCAGATATTTGCTGGCATTCTCTGGAAGTCTTGTTAGTCTCTCTTTGGTTGTTTTTGCAGTCAAGTGAAAGTCCACAGCCTGGAGACCTCATTGAGATTTCTCGTAAACTCTGGTCACACTGGGCCATCTATGTAGGAAGTGGTTACGTGGTCCACCTGCCTGGTTCAGGTAAGCATGAGTTGCCAACCCACCAGCTTGGTGATAAGAACTGTGAACAGAAGCACCATTTGTTACTGGACTTACTGTCTTCTGTTGTTCTCTGCGTGATGATACTCAAAGCTTTTATTCTGTACACAATGGCAAGTACACTTCACCTGTTGACAATTCTACTTTGTCCAGAGCTATGCCAGGTGACAGAAAGTGAGAAAGTGAAAAGAAATCTCTCCTTTACCATCATATCTCAAAGGTCCTAAAGAATAGTGTACAAACTGCCAGGTTGGTTGAGTTCATTAAAAACTTCATGCCAGACCAGGTGCAGTAGCCTGATGGCTGTGGTCTTTGTCTTTCCCACAGTCGTTTTTGTGTCCCAGCAGCCGTGCTTTCCATCCAGCTCCCTGCCTGTGGCCTGGTAAAGCAGTTGAGAATGGCCCAAGGCATTGGTAACCTGCACTGGCATGGTTGCCCAGAGGAGGCTCTTGGCTCCTGGCTTTGGATTGGCTCAGCCGGGGCAATTGCGGCCACTTGGGGAGTGAACCATCAGACAGAGGATCTTACTCGATGTCTCTCCCCTTTTCTCTATATCTGACCTTCCAATAAAATTAAATAAATCTTCAAAGAAAAAACTTCATGATATGACTTTTGACTCTTTGATATTTTATAAACTTTTCTGACTCCAAATTGGTTCCTGAAAATCAGAATAGGATTTTTTTTCTTTTAACCAATATGGAATTATATATGCAAAATCAGAATGAGACTTGCCTCTTCCTGGTGAATATACAAAAAGTTAAAAAGTCTTTGAATCAAAACTTGTGCTCAAAGATGCACAAGAGATAACTATCTCTATTATGTAACTGTCTACAGTACAGAAGAAGCTTACACAACAAACATGCCTGGAAAAAATGAGATTTACCAAATCAGTTAAGGTGCTTTCATAGAATGGATTACCACGGACCCATTCTCTCTTATAAAACATTGCATAGTTATAACTGTGCGAACATGTGGTCAATATACTATTAAGAATTCAATTTCTAGATGGGAGAATCAAGATGGTGAAATAAGGTAAGGCACGTGTAAAGAAAAGCACAAACATTAGCCAGTGTGAAGCAGAGAGGACACATTCCAGGAAATAAGAGAGGACAGAACAACAGCAGATGGGTACCTGGAGACTGACAGACACAGGAAAGCAGTGGACACAATGATGTGGTGTTGCAGTGATCGGCATCAGCAGCATTCAATGAGTAAGATCTGAATTGTACCAGCAGCCTGAACGCCACCAGCAACCAGGTGGGAAGGGGAGTTCACAAGGGAATGAGGAAGTGAAACCAGAAAAGGAACTGCCCATCCTGCTGGTCTGTTTGATTTGACCAGGAATAGAGACAAAGTAGCAGATCCCAGTTGGGTGATGGGGAACAGGGTGGAATTCAAAGCCCAGTCAGCCCCCTAGAGCCAAATTGTGTGCCATATGATTGAGAGAGGCAAGGGCAATGGGACAGCACATGCACTGAGCTGGGAGTGAACTCATTCCTGGCTCAATGAACTGTAATAATGAAGCATCCTTACAGGTTCTACCCAAGATATGTCCAGGTAGCTCTAGGTCAAGATGGCCAGCAGATCAAAAACTCTAGTAGTGGCATATCAAGTACCATTATGCACAGTGTGGTAAAGGCTTTAAGACTGCAGGACAACACTGAGCGCTGTGCATGTGCTGAGGTTGGAGTGAATTGACTGAGCTCAGGGTATTGCACTGGTTCTACAGTGAAAATATAGGACACCTGGTGTCTCCCTAATCCTGGGAAATGCTCAAACCGGAAATGGTAGAAAGGTAGTACAGCCAATGGTGCAGTCTCAGCATGGTATCACAGGAGATGGAGGCAGGAAATATGTGGAACAAATTAAAAGTACAGTGGAGAGTCTTCAAAACATAACGAATGAAGCAGAAGAAAGAAGCTCAACATTAGAAAATAGTTTCTGTTGCCAGGGGAAACAAACAAAAAGTTGGAAGCAGAGTTGGATCAAGCTAAAAAAAGTATTCAAGAACTGGAAGACACTACTAAAAGGCCAAATATAAGCATTACGGAAGTGCCAGAAGGTTCAAAAAGAAAAGCTGTGTTTAAAGATGTATTTGATGAAATAATAAAAGGAAATTGCCCTAATGTGGAGAAAGCATTGGGAAACAACATCCAAGAGGGGTGCAAAACTTCCAACATGCTTGACCAAAAGCGATCTTCACCATGACACATGATAATCAAACTCCCTTCAATTGCACATAAGGAATTGATCCTTAAATATGCACGTGAAAAAAATCAACTGACATATAAAGGAATGGCAATAAATTCACAGGTGACCTCTCACAGGAAACTCTACAGGCTAGAAGAGAATGGATCAACATATTCCAGATTCTAAAAGCAAACAGTGTTGGCCCAGGATAACATACCCAGCAAAACTTTCCTTTGTCTTAGAAAATGAAATAAAATTCTTCCACAGTTAAGTTCCAAACCTTCCCTACAAAGGATACTTAAAGATGGTCTCTTGACAGGGAAGAGGAGTAGCACCCAGCAAATGCAAAGCAAATGTGAAGAATATCCCAGTGAAATAACAGCAGCAGACTAAATCAATGAACAACCCATTGCTAAAGTGACAGGACCAAATTACTACTAACCTTGACTGTAAATGGCTTCAATTTATCAATCAAATGTCAGATTAGTAGACTGAATTACAAAAAAAACCATCTATTTGTTGCCTACAAGAGACATATATCACCAACAAAGATTAGTGAAGCTATATCTCATGGATTTTGATTTTTCTTTGTTTTATCTCTTCAAGATACTTTCCTTCTCAATAAATTCTTCACCGACTCACAGATAATACAGTGGCATCATTTTTTTTTAAAGAAAGCTCTTGATTTTCTTTTTCATTCCTTCCACGACACATCAGTCATTCTGAAACATGTTATTTAACTTCATGGCATTTTTAATTTCTTCTTTTCTTTCTGTTTTTGATTTTGTGTTGTGGCTTTTCATCTAAGGGGATATATAGTAACTATGTAGTGGAGACTATCATATCCACATGTGAGGATACAATGCAGTGTGCATCTCTGCTTTCAGACCAAAGATGGACTCCCAATGAAGCTGCTAACTATAACTTGACCATAAGATACTAGACTTTGTCATTGTCCATGCCTGCAGTGATGCACATAGGACTGTTTATGAAGAACTATACTATATTAGTAGTTTGGGGGAACTCAGTGGAGGAGAGGGGACTTGGAGTGGGTGTAAGGGATATACCAGGGTCTATGGAACTGTATCATAAAATGATGATGATGATAATAATAATAATAATAATAATAATAATAATAATAAAAGAAGTAAAATTTAAAATGTTTTAAGAATTCAGCTTCAAAATGTGATGTGTGTTATGTAATTGTGTGTTAAATTGAGCATATAAAAAGAATGGAAGAGTATGAGGGGCAAGACAAGCTCAGAGGTCAAGAACAGAGCCATTGTGTTCTTCTGAATTCTCCTTCTCACAGCCCCTTACTCACCACAATGCAACACCTGAACATGTGTTTCTCTGTGACCCCAGATCTGTTCTCATCCATGTCCAACAGCAACGACAAAACCATCAGAATTTTCCACGGCATAGTAAAGTGTGAACTTCTGGAAGCCGTAGTCAAAGGAGACAAGTACCGGGTCAACAACTACTTGGACAACAAGTACCGCCCCAAGCCCATCAAAGAGATTGTCTTGCTGGCAGCAGCTCAAGTGGGACAAACTCACTACTACAAATTGCTGATGTCAAACAGCAAACACTTCGCAACTGAGCTGAGATATGGCAAAGGCCTCTGCCAACAGGTCAGATAAATGGGTCACAGGGTTTGGGAAGTAGCTGGGAATTGAGTTCAGAGACAGGCGGCAGTGACAAACACCATTTATGCTTAGATAGCAGGATTAGTCATGGAAGCAGTGTGCCTCCTTGAGATGGTGGCTGTCGTCATTTGCTCCATGGCTGCTCCCATTGGCACTCAGAGCCCTGGTTAGCTTCAGAGTGTGAACACAATCGCCTTGGTGCCATAATCAATGCTGTGTGTCCATTTAACCACAGCATTTTCTTCTCTGTGAAAAAAAAATTTAAGATTTATCTATTTGAAAGACATACACAAGCGCAGACAGAGAGCAGAGAGAGAGAGATCCATCTTCCATATTCTGGTCTCTTCCCAAGGAGCCAGGAGCTTCATCCAGGTCTCCTACAGGGACACAAGGACCCATGAGCTTGGTCATCTTCTGCTGCTTTCCCAGGTACATGGTCAGGGAGATGGAGCAAAAGTGGAAAGCCATTCTCATATGGGGTGCTGGCATTGTAGGCGACAGCTTAACTCTGCACAACAACACCAGCTCCCATCTTCTCTTTGATGAGCTTTTTCCAATGGGGAAATCCTTCCCAAGACTCCTCAGGATGGTTACTGGAGGGCTCCCTGTCTGACTGCCAGGAATAGCTGGCTCAGACTGTGGGACCAACACTGGGAGGAAAAGCTACCAAATAACCTTACTAACAGAGACTTGCTTTTCTCATCCTGCAAGTAGAGTGAGTGCCTGTGTGCCATCCCCTTGGTGGTTTGCAGTGAGGTTAAGTGGGTTGAGAATGAGTTGTGAAAACTGGGAGGTGGTGCTGGAGTCAGAGCCACTCTGCCTGACCTCTGTTCCTCCCCACACCCTCAGAGGGGCACATGCATTTTATGGGAGAGGAAATTGAGGCTACCAAGGATTTAGAGCATAAATCCCATTACTCTGAGATGGGCATTTTCCATTCGCTCCCACCTGTCCCTGAAGAGCACTCAGACTCAGTGGCCCTCCTCATCCAGCCTGGGATGCTCTCAGCTGCCTGGATCCCTCCCAGATACAGACCTGCCTGTGGTTTGAGAAGACCTGAACCTGAAGCCCCAATCAGTCAGTGACCACTGCATGTCCGGTTGCTTCCCTCACTCCTCCCAGCCTGTCTCTTCTTGGTGCAGGTGGAAGGGTTCCACAGAGACCCCTTAGGGCCTTGCTGCCTGTGATAGAGTGTAGGGTCCTTACCTGTGGGCTCTGCTGTGAGCACAGCTCCTGAAATGTCCTGTTGGATGTCGGGGAGAGTCTGGCCTGAAGTCAGGTTCCTTAGTTTCTGGTGGATCTCCTGATTGCTCTCCCAAGGAGTAACTCCCAGAAAACATAGCCAGTTTCCTCTGGTGGAAGGGTTGGTGGATGGTGGGAGAGGGAGAACAGCAGTGCTGTGTGCCCTGTGTGACATGCAGTGTTGAGCTTTGCAGAGTGTGGTTGCTATCATTGGTCTTGTGATGAGATTATCAGTGATGCAAGTATGTTTGTAAATGGTGGGAAAGGAAATCTCTCTTCCATGGTTCTCATCAGGAGATAAGCACTGCCAGGGTTCCCAGGATGAGCTGCCACTCCCTAGCCAACATCTGCACTGAGGCTCCTTCTACACAATCACCCTTTTCCTATTGTAGTTTTCAGAGAATCCACGACCTGGAGACATCATTGAGATTTTTCACCCTGACTATAAGGATTGGGCCATCTACATGGGAGATGGAGATGTGATCCACCTGACTCCTTGCTCAGGTAAGGCCAGCTGAAGGTGTGATTTTCCAAGTATTTGTTAAGGGGTTGGAGTTGTGTGTATCAGGTAAAGTTGCTGTCTGCAATGCCAGTATCCCATATGCACGCTGTTCATATTTTGACTTTGCAAATCCGAATAGCTCCCTGCTTGATTGACCTGGGAAAAGTAGCAATGCTCCAAGTTTTTGGGTCCCTGCCACCAACCTAGAGAATTGGTTAAAACTTCTTGGACCTGGTTTCAGTTTGACCCAGCTGTGTCTTTTGCATGCATTTGGGGAGTAAGTCAGTCAATGGAATATGTGTGTGTGTATTCAGTCCTTTTCCTTGCCTTTGCCTCCTTACGCAAAATGGTGCCCAATTCAGCTCTTGGGGGCTGACTGGGCTGTGAAATCCACCCTGTTCTTGTACTGCTTGTCGCTCTGTCTCTGCTCTTTGTCAAAGCGAATGGACCAGCAGGACGGACAGTTCTGGGTTTACCTTCCAAGCTCCCAGTGAAGGTCCTTTCCCATCTAGTTGCTGGTGGAGTTCCGGCTAATGGTGGAGTTTAGATCACCGTTAGCTGAATGCCACTGGAGTATCAGTCACTGCAACACCACAGCGTTGTGTCTGCTGCTTTCCTGTGTCTGTCAGTTTCCAGGTACCCCTCTGCTGTTGTTCTGTCCTCTCCTATTTCCTGGAATGTGTCCTCTCTGCTTCATCTTGATTAAATGTTTTTCCGTCAGTTTAAACGTGTCCTTACCCTGTTCCGCCATCTTGATTCTCTGGAAGATGTGTGTGAGTGTGTGTTTGTGTGTGTGTGTGTGTGTGTTTGTGTGTGAGTGTGTGTGTGTGTGCCTTTCTGCTGTCTAACTCTGGCTTTAAAAGAAATAAAATCTTTTTTTTTTTACATGTTCAGAAACAGGACAGGTGATTTAAATGAGAAAGAAGATGAGTAGCTATTTTGTTAATGAAAGAATGCTGGAGGAAGCCTTACAAGTTAGACAAAGATGCCTATGTATCCTGAGGTATGGGCTTTTAGTCAGCATGTGTGTGATTGCTGGACAAAGGAATCACTGAAACCAATATGGGAACAACACATTGGCATGTTCTCCTATTCCATTCTTAAAATTTTATTTAAGGTACAGAAAGACATAAACAGGGAAGGGATGGAAGAGAGAGAGAATTTGAAAGAGCGTGCATAATTGGCAGGTTTCAATCTGCTGACTTATTTCCAAAATGACTGAAGTCAGGAACCTGTAACTCCTTCATGGTCACCTGTATGGGTGGCAGGGCCCTGACACCTGGGCCATCTTGCACTACTTTCCCAGATGCATTAGCACTGAACCAGATCCTTAGCAGAGTACTGGGACAAAAACTGGTGCTCTAATATGGGATGACAGCATCAAAACACTGTCTTAACCCATTACACTACAATACCAGTCCTGAGATGACATGTACACACTTACAATGCAATGCCATGACACTGTTGTATGATGTAGTCACTGAAAACTGCATTATGACATGTCACAAAGTCACATATTGTTCATTAAGCACAAGGAGCGATCTGTGATTTGAGCAGCCTTCCTTGTGAAAAAGTCAGGCACTGGAAATTTTCATCTTTGTTCTTTCTACCTTCTGTCTCCCTACCTCTCTGTCCATTGGCTTCTCTATGTGATTACAGGTGATCATACCAGGAGTGGCCTTTTTTACATCTTCACCAATCTGTGGACCAAGGCGGAGGCAAACAAGGAGGCATTGAAGAATGTGGCAGAGGGCAGTGTCTACAGGGTCCACAACCACCTGGACCATAAATTCAGACCCCAGTCCGTGAATGAGATTATCACATGTGCTGAGAGGCTAGCTCACAAAAGGGCGAATTACAGAGTATTTTTTAAAACCTATGAGAAATTTGTCAACAATCTACGGTATGGACAGATACCTCGCACATTGGTAAGTTCCACTTGGGGATGACTCTTCCATGCATCAAAGATGTTTTCTTTGAAATGAGATAGGCATTTCCCAGCCTAGGTTTACACACCAAACCCACAGTGTTCATATTGTAGCACTGACAGTATTCACACAGTAATACTGCAGGACCAGGCATTTGAAAAGCTCTCAGCCCCTCAAGTCCTAACAATACAATGGACTAGACCTTTTGCCAGGCTCCACATGGCCATCTGGGCTCATAGATTTGAGGAAATTTGTTCAGTTTGTGAGAATAAGAGGAGTGCAACCAGCTGTGGCACATCCTTGGAGAGTACTATGCAGATTGGGAACATGTCCCAAAGGATCATGTGCATGGGAGTGGATAGGGGAGCCTGATGTGGATGCTGTCCTAGTACACACAGACTGTCTGGTTCTCACCCTGTCACTAGCCAGTGGGGAAACCTTCTTGAAGTTACTTGAGCTGTGTAAAACTCAGTTTACTCATCCGGAAATATGCAGTAGGTGACTGGGTCTGGTCTGAGCACAGGGTTCTAACAAGACGGGAAAATGTGTGAAACCTAGGAGTGCTTGTTGGCCGATGAGCTCTGTTTTGAAGCAGTGGCTTCTTCCTTAGTCCTGGATGGTCCAGGGCAGCATTTGCTATGTTTTATTGGAGAAGCTCAGACAGGACGTGTGACCCCACCACCAGGGCTCCTCAGCAGGGCTCCTGTCATTGTGCACCAGCCCCTGGCATGCCCCAGGCTGCTGCTCCTCATTTACAGCATCCCCACAAGCACAGATTGCTTGCTGGCCTCTGCTCGGATGGCCCCATGCTTCTGTCCCCTGCTCTCAGCTGGCTGGTTGTCACTCCTCACCAGGAGCTGAGTCGGTTGGTGGCCTTCTGGAGTCCCAGGTGTGGGGGCTCCCTCTGCTGGGATTCTGGCCACTTGCAGGGACCTGTTGTATCTTCCAACACTATCCACAACCTGCATGAGGCACTTGACTCACTTTCCTGCTTGGATGCTGTTGGAGAAGCAGCTGTAATCTCTTACAGGTTTATAATGACCCTGTTTGTGGTGGTGGATGAGAAGTAGGTGTGTGTCTGATGTGTTTTTTGGTTGGTCAATGCTTACTTACCTACACACTCACACACCACTGTCATTTACTTAATTTTAAAATACTGCAGTCCTGAGGCTGTTGGGTGTTTCCAGGCAACACCCAACATCTGTCCTTTCCATGGATCCAGATGATTTCTTGAGGATGGTCCTAGCCTCTTTGAGAACCAAAAACTGGGAATAGTTCGTGTCCCTAGTGGCCTTGGTGAACTGCTGAATATAGTCTGAGTCTTCCTGCTGGAGGAGACAAAGAGTATCTGGGCTGTGGACACTATTCTTGGTGGTTGGATGGGGAGTGATGGATGATCCTAGCATTCAATGAGCAACAAGTGATGAGTGCTGTGTGGGCAGGTGCCATGTACAGAGGGCAGGACCCCAGAAGCAGGAGGAATGGAGCAGAAGGCACAGAAAGTGTCTCCATTCCCTGGGAACCAATTAGGGTCTGGGGTGTGGTGCCCCCATTCCCAGAGAAATGGAGACTGAATTTGGGGAAAACAGTGACTGTTGCAGGATTAGCATGTGTAGCAGGCTGACAGAACTGTATTAAGGCTGAGGGATTAGGGGTAAGTCCTCTAAAGTACTGGCAGCAGTGAATGGGAAACCCAGTCTCCCCTGTAAGATTTAGAGACTATTGCACTCAGTGAAACGAGTCCTCCTCGCCTGTCAGCCACTGCTTCCCATGTTGGAAGGAACTGGTCTTACTGCCCTCGGTGCAGCTGTCGGAAGTCTTCTGCTTCTGCTGTTTGCAATGAGTGAGTGTCCAGAGCTTGGGGAGGGACTAGGAAGCAGAGGTTCCCCCAGGAACAGCTTTGCCTAGACAGCCAGGACGAACAGAGAATGTGACAGTGTCTGAAGGGAGAAATAGAGGCAAGAGAAAATTGCACTGCAAAGGATTCTTTGGGCTCACAAATTCTCCCTGATGGGTCACATGGACAAGTATGAGGGTTGGGCAGAAGGCAGAGGGACCTGTGGGGGCATGGTCCTTGGCCTGGGCCTTCACTGAGCATGTGCAGGGAGGAATGCATGGGGCAGAGTAAGTATGTTTGGCATTGACGTAGTTAGGCAATGTTCATGGGTTCTAGGCCACACAGGACCTGTCTCCATTGTCTGATTCCTGACCCTGGTGTGGACAGGGAGATACCTGGTCTGGAATGAAAGGCACTTGGGAAGTAGGTGGTTGTGGTGTTGCCTGTGAATTGGTTCCTTTGCGCTAAAGAACTGTGCTTATGGGTGAGTGGTTTTGCTCCTCTAGGAGCCTGATAGTCCTGGGAAGAGTCGTTTGTCCAAGTCAATGTGTGGGCACAGGAAATAGAAACCACACTGCACAGCCATAGGGCAGTGCTGGCACCCTGGATAAGGATGGGATCAGTAAGCAGTATTTCAATGTAGCGTAGGCTGGGCCTGCTTCTGCAACATGGAGGATATTCCTTGTGTAGTGGGTGTGCTGATGCTTTGCCTTGTAGATGTGACAGGTAGTTTCACACTCACACAATCCCATATGCATACACAGAGTTTGTAAAAACAATGCTCAGCAGGGATAAGCCCTCAACCTGGTGTGCATGGCAGGGTCCTTTGATGTGTTCACCAGTGGTTAGACTCCCTTCCCTAGGTTTACACTGGGCACTGCCCACAGTGTGTGCACAACTGTGCAACTGAGTTGCAGGTATTTGCTGGCATTTTCTAGAAGCCTGTTTAGTCTCTTTGTTCTTGTGTTGCAGTCCAGTGAAATCCCACAGCCTGGAGACCTCATTGAGATTTTCCGCCTAGGCTACAACCACTGGGCTGTCTATGTTGGAGATGGCTACGTGGTCCACCTGCCTGTTCCAGGTAAGCATGAGTTGCTAACCCACCAGCTTGGTGATAAGACTGTGAATACAAGCACCATTTGTTACTGGACTTACTGTCTTCTGTTGTTCTCTGCGTGATGACCCTCAAAGCTTTTATTCTGAAAACAATGGCAAATCCACTTTATCTATTGATAACTGTCAAGGCATATACTAGGATAAGAATGTGGCAAGAAGTTTCTCCTTTGCCATTGACTCTCAAATGTTGTATACAATAGTGTAGATAGTCCCAGGTCTTTGTAGTTGATTCCAAAGTTCATGCCACTACTTTTATTTTTAAATAAATTTTATTTATAATGGTGTTTACATGGTTTATTAGGGTGGGAAGGGTCAAAGATTAGGTGAAATTGGGTGAGATAATTTTTCAAAATTTCTTTATACTTTCTTGTAACTGACTGAAGGAAGGATGTAGGGTGGGATTCCATACCCAGCTTCCCAACTGCCGTAGTACCTGGGATGGAGAATGGCCACCCAATGTCACCCCAGGATCCCTGATGTGGAGCCTGCTTCATGGGTTCTGCTTGAATAGTTTCAATAATTTTGAAATGATGTTGATCTCACCACTCCAATGATGAGGAAATCCTTCCAAGTTCCAATAGTGGAGATAGTCCATCTTAGAGTATCCTTTTGCCCAGATACTTGCTGTGAACACTTGATTAGGATAGTTGGTTGATTTTTTTGTGACCTCCTTCCTCTGCACTGGTACTAGAAACTCTCTGCAGGCCCCAGTGACTGCCATATCCTCCAAGTGCATCTGGGTATTCATCCACT
Source organism: Ochotona princeps (assembly GCF_030435755.1). Lineage (NCBI taxonomy): Eukaryota > Metazoa > Chordata > Mammalia > Lagomorpha > Ochotonidae > Ochotona > Ochotona princeps. The sequence goes on from NC_080835.1 coordinate 6,530,147, forward strand.
GCTCTGACTAAGCCACTAAGGAGATCCAGTTCAGAACAAGCACTCCTGTGCCACAACATTTGATGCTTCAGTATTTTATTTGAGTTTTGTGACTCCACATTGGTTCTGGAAAATAGAGAGGGTAGGTTTGTTTGTTTTTTTAATCAAGATGAAACTCTATAAAGGCAGAATGAAACATACTTCTCCATGACAAATATTCAAAAAATTAAGAAGTCTTTGAGTCAGACATGTGCCCAAAGATGCACAAGAGGTAAATGATTCTGTAATGCACTTGTCTACAGTTGAGGAGAAGCTTCCTTAACAAAGATGCTTAGCAGGAACTGATTCACCTAGTCAGCCAAGGTGCCTGCATAGAACACATTATTACTAGAAACATTCTCTCCTATAAAACATTGCATATTTGCTACTATGGGAACATATGTTTAATATACTACTAAGAATTCAGTTCCTATGTGCTGTGTGTTAATTAATTGTGCCTGTGTTAAATTGAGCATGTAAAAGAGTGGGAAAGAAGAGTAGGAAGAACAAGGTAAATTGAGGTCAAGAGCAGAGCCATTGCATACTTCCACCCCTTTCCACAGACCCTCCTTACCACACTACAGCATGTGAACCTGTGTCTCTTTCCCCAGATTGGTTGTCTATCTTTGATAGCAACAGTGTCGACTCATTTAGAGATTCCAATGCCAAAGTGAAGCGTGAGCTCTTGGAGAATGTGGTCAACAGAGACAAGTACTGGGTCAACAACTATTTGGACAACAAGTACCACCCATTTCCTGTAAAATTAATTGTCACGTTGGCAGAGGCCAAAGTGGGAGAAATTCGCTTCTACCACTTGCTGATGGCAAACTGTAAACACTTTGCAACTGAGCTGAGATACGGCGTGTGTAGGAGCCAGCAGGTCAGACCAGACCCAGGGTTGCACAGTAGGGTAGTCCTTCTGGGTTTGTGTTCACAGGGAGGGTGAGGGGGAGCATCTGTGAGCAAACACCATTCATGTTTAGATAGCAGGACAGGCTGTGGAAGCCATAGACCTCATAAGATAGACGCTGGCTTCAGCTGCTCCATGGCTGCTCCCATTGGCACTCAGAGCCCTGGTTAGCTTCAGAGTGTGAACACAATCGCCTTGGTGCCATAATCAATGCTGTGTGTCTATCATTCGATCCCACTGTTTTCTTCTTTGTGAAAACATTTTTTTTCAAAGAAGATTTATCAATTTGAGACATATATAGAAAGAGAAAGAAAAAAAGAGAAAGCACACCATCTTCCATATTCTGGTCTCTTCCCAAAAGACTGTAGTGGCCATGGATAGTCCAGGCTGAAACAAGGAGCCAGGAGCTTCATCCAGGTCTCCTACAGGGACACAAGGACCCATGAGCTTGGTCATCTTCTGCTGCTTTCCCAGGTACATGGTCAGGGAGATGGAGCAAAAGTGGAAAGCCATTCTCATATGGGGTGCTGGCATTGTAGGCGACAGCTTAACTCTTTGCACAACAACACCAGCTCCCATCTTCTCTTTGATGAGCTTTTTCCAATGGGGAAATCCTTCCCAAGACTCCTCAGGATGGTTACTGGAGGGCTCCCTGTCTGACTGCCAGGAATAGCTGGCTCAGACTGTGGGACCAACACTGGGAGGAAGAGCTACCAAATAACCTTACTAACAGAGACTTGCTTTTCTCATCCTGCAAGTAGAGTGAGTGCCTGTGTGCCATCCCCTTGGTGGTTTGCAGTGAGGTTAAGTGGGTTGAGAATAAGTTGTGAAAACTGGGAGGTGGTGCTGGAGTCAGAGCCACTCTGCCTGACCTCTGTTCCTCCCCTCACCCTCAGAGGGGCACATGCATTTTATGGGAGAGGAAATTGAGGCTACCAAGGACTTAGAGCATAAATCCCATTACTCTGAGATGGGCATTTTCCATTCGCTTCCACCTACCCTTGATGTGCACTTAAAGTCAGCAGCCCAGGTGGCTAGGTTGCTGGGACATGTGAAAGGGAGAACCCCAGTGCTCTGTGCCCTGTTGAAGTGTACTGTTTTACTTTAGAGTGACATTGCTGTCACTGGGCTTGCACTATAATTGTCAGCTATCTGAGTATATTTACCCATTGTGGGGCAGGAGCTCTCTCATCCCTGGTCTCATAAACAGATGAGAAGAGCCAGGGCCCCCGGGCTGAGCTGCCACTCCCTAGCCATCATTTGTGCTGTTGCCCCACCTACATCATTCTGGCTTTTGTTTTGTAGCTTTTGGAGAATCCACAGCCTGGAGACATCATTGAGATTTTTCACCCTAATCATAAGGATTGGGGCATCTACATGGGAGATGGTGATGTGATCCACCTGACTCCTTGCTCAGGTAAGGCCAGCTGAAGGTGTGATTTTCCAAGTATTTGTTAAGGGGTTGGAGTTGTGTGTATCAGGTAAAGTTGCTATCTAATATGCCATATCTCATATGTGCAGCAGTTCATGCATTGATTTGGCACATTCAATTCAGCTCCCTGATACTGACTGGGAAAAGTTTAAGATGGTATAAATCTCTCAGTCTTTTCTACCTAACCTAGAGAACTGGATGAAACCTCAGGTTCCCGATTTCAGCTTCACCAAACTTGGGATGTTGCAGGCATTTGGGGAGTGAGTCAATGGATAGAAGATTCTCTCTCTCTTTTTCTCTCTTTTCCTCTATGTGCATCTCTCCCTCTCTCTGTAACACTGACATTCAAGTGAATAAATAAATCTTAAAAAATAATGTGTTCAGTTAAGGAAAACAGTTATTTAAATAAGAAGATGAGTAGATGTGTCATAAATGAAAGACAGAGCATTCTGTAAGAAACCTGACAAGTTCAATGCAAATACCTGTGTGTCTTTGGCTGTGAGATTTCCCAAGCATGTATGTCCCCATTGGACAAAGAAATCACTATCAATGATATTAGAACAACACATCAGCGTGATCTCCTTTTCCTTTTGTAAAAGTTTACCTGAAAGGAGAAAAAAAATACTAAGTAGTCTTCAATCTGCTGATTTATTCCACAAATGACTGAAGTCAGGAACCTGTAATTCCTATTGGGTTGCACATGTGAGTGACAGAGGAGCAGGCACCTGGGTCATCTCCAACTGCTTTCCAAAGTGCATTAGCAGGGAGCTGGATCCTTGGTGGAGTACCTGGGACAGATGGTGTTCTAATATGGGATGCCAACATCAAAGCAGTTTCTGACCCACTACACTACAATAAAAGTCCTGTCATGACATGTGTACACACTTAGAATGCAATATCATGACACTGATGTATGATGCAGCCATTGAAAACTGCATGTGTGACATGTCACATATTAACATGCCGTTAGGCACAAACAGCCATCTATGATTCCTCTCCTCCTTGTGAAAGCTCCATCATGGGAACTTCCATCTTTGTTCTTCCTGTTTTTTGTCTCCATACATGTCTGTTGGATTCTCTACATGATTACCAGGTGAGCTCTCCTGGAGTGGCCTTTTTTACTTCTTCACCAATCAGTGGACCAAGGCCAAGGCAACCAAGGAGCATTTGAAGGACAAAAGAGAAGGCAGTGGGCTCAAGGTTCACAACCACCTGGACCATAAATTCAGACCTCAGTCCGTGAATCAGATCATTGCTTGTGCGGAGTGGCAAGCTCTCAACTGGCAGAACTATGAATTCTGTAGTAAAACCTGTGAGAAATTTGTCAACGATCTACGATACGGACATATCCCTAGCCCATTGGTAAGTCCCCCTTGGGGATGACGCTTCCATGCATTAAAAATGTTTTCTTTGAAATGAGATAGGCATTTTTCATCAAGACTACAGAATAGCACCACAGTGTTCATGCTGTAGCAGTGACAGTATTCACACAGCAATACTGCAGGACCAAGAAGCCCCTCAATCCTAACAATACAATGGACTAGACCTTTTGCCAGGCTCCACATGGCCATCTGGGCTCATAGATTTGACGACACTTGTTAAGTTTTTGAAAATAAGAGGAGTGCAACCAGCTGTGGCACATCCTTGGAGAGTACTATGCAGATTGGGAACATGTCCCAAAGGATCATGTGCATGGGAGTGGATAGGGGAGCCTGATGTGGATGCTGTCCTAGTACACACAGACTGTCTGGTCCTCACCCTGTCACTAGCCAGTGGGGAAACCTTCTTGAAGTTACTTGAGCGGTGTAAAACTCAGTTTACTCATCCAGAAATATGCAGCAGGTGACTGGGTCTGGTCTGAGCACAGGGTACTTTTTCCCCCAATTCTTCATTATATTTTTGACAATCTTTACATAGTTAATTACGGTAAAAAGGTTCAAGGGATATAGAAAAGTGAGTAAGTGGGTAAGACTATTATTTCCATATTGTTTCCTTCATGTATCTGAGGTAAAGGGGGTTATTGAGAGAGAAACCCCACCCAGGTTCCCACCCATCCCAAGTCCCAGATGTGGGGCATGCTCTGAGATACTTGCTCAAGTGGTTTTGATAGTTCACCAGTTATGAATCGCTGCCAGTCTCGCCACTCCAAGCACGATGAGGTCGTTGAAGAATCCACTGATTGACACAGTCCATCATAGAGTCTCCAGTTGCCCAATATTTCACTGCCAACATACAGCTGAGGTGGTTGATTGACTTGTTCTGTCTTCTGTCTTTTCATGGTTAGGGTTCTGAGTCCCGCATTTCAATTGGGGAGATCCCCAAAGAAACTTTGTCTGAGGTGTTCCCAGACCAGATTCTTGTATGTTCTAGCAAGTACAGGGCCCGGCACAGTCCATTGGCACGATCAGCTGGTGGTTGCAATTGCTGGGTTGGTTCTGTTTTCAGCCCTGACTTCCACTGGAACCAATGGGTGTTGCAGTCCAGGCTGCTTCTGCCCAGCACATACTCGGCCCTCACATAAACCAGTGGGAAGTGCAGCCTAGTCAGGGGGGCCCACAATAACCCCCACTGGATCCGCCCCCTATACTGGTTTGCCAGTATGTGTAGCAGACTAGTCCAGTCTGTTCCACATCCCATTTGGCTCTCATACATGTCAATGGGTATTGAAGCTTTGTTCCATCTAACCAGCTCAACTATCCAGCCCTCATGGATGTTGTTGGTGCCTCTCTGTCTAGCCACCCCAGCCCCCGTCCTAGTTTTCATGCCCTCTCATGAGGGGAGTGGTACCCCAAGAGGGAGGAGCCTACTATTTCCCTCCCAGGTCTCTCTCAATCCCAGATTATGCACTCTTCCGGTGGTTCTGTGATTTGACTTGAAGAATTAGCCCCCAGTGCCAGTTTCTGCCAGCTGATGCTGCAGCTCAGTCCAAACAACCCTCACCCACTCTAATTTATGCTTGCACCAGTAAGAATAACCAGCCCAGCCTGGCTTTTCCCTGATCTAGTCCACATGAGGCCCACAGGTGTTGCAGCCTTGCCTAGTTTGGTTTGACTTCATTCCAGCCCACTCTCTCCAGTGGGAGTAGCTGTCCAGCTAGGGGACCACCCCGTATTCCCCCTGCCGGCTCCACCTCCTCCCTTCCTGGTTTTCATGCATGCTGTTGGGCACTGCAGTCTCATCCAGTACAGGCAAACTCACCCTGGCATTTTGTATTGTGCACTGGTTTTTGTCGCAACTGAACCTGGCTTGACCCACACACTGTTCTGGTGTTTGGATTTGCCAGTAGATGACATGAATTGAATCAGCCCGGTCTGCTCCCAACCCATGCCAAATGTATGCCTGTGGGAAACTTTCCATGGCCTATTCTGGGCTGTTTCCTCTCATGCTTCTTGTGCTTACCTGCAGGGACTGTGTCCTGCCAGAGGAGTTGCCCAGGCTCCTCCATCAGAACCTCCCAATGCCAGATTTCGTGCATACCAGTGGGTCCATGAGCCAGACCTACTCAGTTCACCTCCTGTCCTAGCAGGAACAGTGCCTTTTCATGATTGGCTTTCAACCCTTTTTGGTTCTTGCTGTTGGATGTTTCAGCCCAGCCATGGCTCATCCATACCCAAATATGGCTCACACATGGCTCAGTAGGGGTTGAGACCTATTCTAGTCCATCCCACATCTACCCTGGTCCTCTAAGACACCAGATGGTGTTGGAGTCTGGCCTGGCCCAGCCTACTGCACCAGTCCAGGTCCACACTAGTGCCACGGGAGACTTCTACTGTCTCCTGGTTAGAATGCAGCCCCCATTCCAGCTCGTGTGCCCCTTGGTGGGAATCCCAACCCAGTTAGGGTGTCCCCTTAGTTCTCCAACAAGGCCTGTTCTCAGCCATAGATCACGTGCATGCCAGTGGTTGCTCTGACTCAGCTTGGCAGAGCTCTTCCCTTGTCCTGGCCTCTGCCTTAGACATTGTGGCTTAGTATCCCTGGCTCACGCAGACTAGTATGTCCAAGAGCTTAGCTCGGCATGACCTGTGCTCCATCCTGGTCTCTGGTTTCACTTGTAGGCTAAGGTTTGCTCAGTCCTACCCGATATATCCTGTTCCATTACAAATTCACTCATTAGCCAGTCATTGGAGTTACTTTGCGCAGCTTGTCTGACCCCCAGGTCTGGACCACATGTTCACCAGCAGGAGCTAGGACTCGCCAGGGGAGTTTCTCAAGTTCCTCCACTTGATCCACTCCCAGACCCATTTCTCATACATGCTATTGGATTTTAGGCCAGTGCCCGCGTGAGCACAGGGTTCTAACGAGATGGGAAAATGTGTGAAACCTAAGAGTGCTTGTTGGCAGTGAGCTCTGTTCTGAGGCAGTGGTTTCTTCCTTAGTCCTGGATGGTTCAGGGCAGCATTTGCTATGTTTTATTGGAGAAGCTCAGACAGGACGTGTGACCCCACCACCAGGGCTCCTCAGCAGGGCTCCTGTCATTGTACACCAGCCCCTGGCATGCCCCAGGCTGCTGCTCCTCATTTACAGCATCCCCACAAGCACAGATTGCTTGCTGGCCTCTGCTCGGATGGCCCCATGCTTCTGTCCCCTGCTCTCAGCTGGCTGGTTGTCACTCCTCACCAGGAGCTGAGTCGGCTGGTGGCCTTCTGGAGTCCCAGGTGTGGGCTCCCTCTGCTGGGATTCTGGCCACTTGCAGGGACCTGTTGTGTCTTCCAACACTATCCACAACCTGCATGAGGCACTTGACTCACTTTCCTGCTTGGATGCTGTTGGAGAAGCAGCTGTAATCTCTTACAGGTTTATAATGACCCTGTTTGTGGTGGTGGATGAGAAGTAGGTGTGTATCTAATGTGTTTTTTGGTTGGTCAATACTTACTTACCTACACACTCACACACCACTGTCATTTACTTAATTTTAAAATACTGCAGTCCTGAGGCTGTTGGGTGTTTCCAGGCAACACCCAACATCTGTCCTTTCCATGGATCCAGATGATTTCTTGAGGCTTGTCCTGGCCTCTCAGGGTTACTCCTTTGCCCTTGCCATTTTTGGATTAGATCAGAGATGTCAGTGCCACTGGATGTGGGCATGTCAACCTGAGGATCATGAGGAAGCTTTTACCCGCTCTGATGGGGAGCCCCTGCTGTTCTGTCAATTGTGCTTTGCCAGGTGAGATGAGTTCCTTGTAGTTCCCATGGCCACACTGTACTCCTCGGAAACACGTGAAGGAAGGAGCCAATGTCCCTGGTGAGCTTGATGAGGTGCTGAGTCCAGTCTGAGTCTTTCTGCTCAGGAAACAAAGAATATGGAGCACACTACTCTTGGTGGTCAGACAGGGAGTAAACGATGACCCCAATCATTTATCTAGCAATGAGTGATGAGTGCTTGGCTGGCAGGTGCCATGAACATGAACAGGAACCCAGAAACAGGACGAACTGAGAAGAGAGCACAGACAGCAGGTGCCATTGCTGCGGACTGACTGGAGTCTGGGGAGTAGCACCCCCAATCCCAGGAATGGGAGATTGAATACACAGCAAAGCAGTGACTGTTGTGGGACTATCATGTGAAGTGGTCCAAAAGAACTGAATGCATCTCAGGGAATAGGTGTAGAACCCCTAACTGCCAGGACAGGTGAGGGGATAACCCAGTCTCTTTTGTAAGATTTAGAGACTATTGCACTCAGTGAAACGAGTCCTCCTCGCCTATCAGCCACTGCCTCCCTTGTTGGTGGCTGTATGTTTGAAATAATACTTGACATTGGTCCTACTGCCCTCGGTGCAGCTGTCGGAAGTCTTCTGCTTCTGCTGTTTGCAATGAGTGAGTGTCCAGAGCTTGGGGAGAGACTAGGAAGCAGAGGTTTCCCTAGGAACAGCTTTGCCTAGACAGCCAGGACGAACAGAGAATGTGACAGTGTCTGAAGGGAGAAATAGAGGCAAGAGAAAATTGCACTGCAAAGGATTCTTTGGGCTCACAAATTCTCCCTGATGGGTCACATGGACAAGTATGAGGGTTGGGCAGAAGGCAGAGGGACCTGTGGGGGCATGGTCCTTGGCCTGGGCCTTCACTGAGCATGGGCAGGGAGGAATGCATGGGGCAGAGTAAGTATGTTTGGCATTGACGTAGTTAGGCAATGTTCATGGGTTCTAGGCCACACAGGACCTGTCTCCATTGTCTGATTCCTGACCCTGGTGTAAACAGGGAGATACCTGGTCTGGAATGAAAGGCACTTGGGAAGTAGGTGGTTGTGGTGTTGCCTGTGAATTGGTTCCTTTGCGCTAAAGAACTGTGCTTATGGGTGAGTGGTTTTGCTCCTCTAGGAGCCTGATAGTCCTGGGAAGAGTCGTTTGTCCAAGTCAATGTGTGGGCACAGGAAATAGAAACCACACTGCACAGCCATAGGGCAGTGCTGGCACCCTGGATAAGAATGGGATCAGTAAGCAGTAAGCAGTATTTCAATGTAGCGTAGGCTGGGCCTGCTCCTGCAATATGGAGAGTATGCCTTGAAAGTGAGGTTGGTGATGCCGTCTGCAAGGTTGCTTTTACTTGTGCATGTGTACAGGTACAGTTACACACACACACACACACACACACACACACACACACACACCATCCCATATACATACACAAAGATGTCATGAAAATAATACACAGCAGGAACAAAACCCTGCTCCTGATGCCCCTGCCAAGGGATCCTCTGATGGGTCCACCATTGGTGTGGTCTCCCTTATTTAGGTTTTATATAACCACCTCTGGGATGTGAATGGGCAGCTATGCAGCAGTGCAGTAGTCATGAATGCCAGGTCTCTGTTGTTAGCTAGAAACCTAGCTATTCTCTCTGTGTTTGTTGTGTTGCAGTCAAGTGAAAGCCCACAGCCTGGAGACCTCATTGAGATTTCTCGTGAAATCTGGTCACAATGGGCTGTCTATGTAGGAGGTGGTTATGTGGTCCATCTGGCTCGTTCAGGTAAGCATGAAGCACCATTTGTTACTAGACAAATTGGCTTCCATTTCTCTATGCATGTTGACACTCAAAGCTTTACTCTGTAAACAATGGCAAGTGCACTGTATCTGTTCACAGCTATGAACTATGCCAGAAAGTAAGAAAGTGAGAAGAAATTTCTGATTTTTCATCAGTTCATAATGGTAGTACCATTTAGTATACCAAATTGCCAGGTTTCTGAAGTTTTTCAAAAGTTTCTGCCATGACTTTTGACTCTGGTATTTTGCTTAACTTTTCTGACTGAAATTTGTCTGGAAGCTGGAGAAGGAGCTTTCTTCCATCCTTTCTTCCTCTTTTTTTTTTAAACTGGCATGGAATTATATAAGGCATAATAAGAAATATTTCCTCCCGGCATACATTCAAAAAATTAAAAGAAATTGATTTATACATGTGTGCAATTATGCTCAAGAGGTAAATGCTTCTATAATGTACTTGTCTATAGGATAAAGGAAGCTTATACAATAATCTTTTTTTACTTTATTATTATTATATTTTTGACAATCTTTACATAGTTAATTACGGTAAAAAGGTTCAAGGGATATAGAAAAGTGGGTAAGACTATTATTTCCATATTGTTTCCTTCATGTATCTGAGGTAAAGGGGGTTATTGAGGGAGAAACCCCACCCAGGTTCCCACCCATCCCAAGTCCCAGATGTGGGGCATGCTCTGAGATACTTGCTCAAGTGGTTTTGATAGTTCACCAGTTATGAATCGCTGCCAGTCTCGCCACTCCAAGCACGATGAGGTCGTTGAAGAATCCATTGATTGACACAGTCCATCATAGAGTCTCCAGTTGCCCAATATTTCACTGCCAACATACAGCTGAGGTGGTTGATTGACTTGTTCTGTCTTCTGTCTTTTCATGGTTAGGGTTCTGAGTCCCGCATTTCAATTGGGGAGATCCCCAAAGAAACTTTGTCTGAGGTGTTCCCAGACCAGATTCTTGTATGTTCTAGCAAGTACAGGGCCCGGCACAGTCCATTGGCACGATCAGCTGGTGGTTGCAATTGCTGGGTTGGTTCTGTTTTCAGCCCTGACTTCCACTGGAACCAATGGGTGTTGCAGTCCAGGCTGCTTCTGCCCAGCACATACTCGGCCCTCACATAAACCAGTGGGAAGTGCAGCCTAGTCAGGGGGGCCCACAATAACCCCCACTGGATCCGCCCCCTATACTGGTTTGCCAGTATGTGTAGCAGACTAGTCCAGTCTGTTCCACATCCCATTTGGCTCTCATACATGTCAATGGGTATTGAAGCTTTGTTCCATCTAACCAGCTCAACTATCCAGCCCTCATGGATGTTGTTGGTGCCTCTCTGTCTAGCCACCCCAGCCCCCGTCCTAGTTTTCATGCCCTCTCATGAGGGGAGTGGTACCCCAAGAGGGAGGAGCCTACTATTTCCCTCCCAGGTCTCTCTCAATCCCAGATTATGCACTCTTCCGGTGGTTCTGTGATTTGACTTGAAGAATTAGCCCCCAGTGCCAGTTTCTGCCAGCTGATGCTGCAGCTCAGTCCAAACAACCCTCACCCACTCTAATTTATGCTTGCACCAGTAAGAATAACCAGCCCAGCCTGGCTTTTCCCTGATCTAGTCCACATGAGGCCCACAGGTGTTGCAGCCTTGCCTAGTTTGGTTTGACTTCATTCCAGCCCACTCTCTCCAGTGGGAGTAGCTGTCCAGCTAGGGGACCACCCCGTATTCCCCCTGCCGGCTCCACCTCCTCCCTTCCTGGTTCTCATGCATGCTGTTGGGCACTGCAGTCTCATCCAGTACAGGCAAACTCACCCTGGCATTTTGTATTGTGCACTGGTTTTTGTCGCAACTGAACCTGGCTTGACCCACACACTGTTCTGGTGTTTGGATTTGCCAGTAGATGACATGAATTGAATCAGCCCGGTCTGCTCCCAACCCATGCCAAATGTATGCCTGTGGGAAACTTTCCATGGCCTATTCTGGGCTGTTTCCTCTCATGCTTCTTGTGCTTACCTGCAGGGACTGTGTCCTGCCAGAGGAGTTGCCCAGACTCCTCCATCAGAACCTCCCAATGCCAGATTTCGTGCATACCAGTGGGTCCATGAGCCAGACCTACTCAGTTCACCTCCTGTCCTAGCAGGAACAGTGCCTTTTCATGATTGGCTTTCAACCCTTTTTGGTTCTTGCTGTTGGATGTTTCAGCCCAGCCATGGCACATCCATACCCAAATATGGCTCACACATGGCTCAGTAAGGGTTGAGACCTATTCTAGTCCATCCCACATCTACCCTGGTCCTCCAAGACACCAGATGGTGTTGGAGTCTGGCCTGGCCCAGCCTACTGCACCAGTCCAGGTCCACACTAGTGCCACGGGAGACTTCTACTGTCTCCTGGTTAGAATGCAGCCCCCATTCCAGCTCGTGTGCCCCTTGGTGGGAATCTCAACCCAGTTAGGGTGTCCCCTTAGTTCTCCAACAAGGCCTGTTCTCAGCCATAGATCACGTGCATGCCAGTGGTTGCTCTGACTCAGCTTGGCAGAGCTCTTCCCTTGTCCTGGCCTCTGCCTTAGACATTGTGGTTTAGCATCCTTGACTCATGTAGACCAGTAGGTCCAAGAGCCTAGCTTGGTATGACCTGTGCTCCATCCTGGTCTCTGGTTTCACTTGTAGGCTAAGGTTTGCTCAGTCTTGCCCCATACATCCTGTTCCATTACCAATTTACACATTAGCCAGTCATTGGAGTTACTTTGCGCAGCTTGTCTGACCCCCAGGTCTGGACCACATGTTCACCAGCAGGAGCTAGGACTCGCCAGGGGAGTTTCTCAAGTTCCTCCACTTGATCCACTCCCAGACCTAGTTCTCATACATGCCAATGGTTTTCGGCCAGTGAGCAGCGCAGTCTGGCCTTCCATTTAGCCATGTCTGAGCTGGTGGACGTTGCAGACCGGCCCACCCCACACCTTATTCAAGATGCACATTTGGCTGCTGCTAGCTTGACCAGTCCAGACTGTTGTGGGTTCCTTTACCTGTGATTGATGGCATGCTCCTTGGTCACACCTAGCTTAGTCCATCACCACCCAAAGTCTTGAGCTAACCAATGGGGCTTGAATTTCCATGGGTGTGGCCCACACATTCGCCACAGTATCTACCCCCGGATATGGTTCTCGAGTGTTAGTTAATGTTATATCCCTGCCTAGTGACCAGTCTCCTGATGCATCATCATGTCAGGTAATAGGATATTCTGCTGGACAAGCCCCAACCCTTAGCTTTTGCATGAACTGGTGTTCGGTGCTCAGCATTGTTCAGTGATTACAAGTTCTTCAAAGGAAGAGTTACTATCATTTGGAATCTTTAGGATTGACTCAAATCCCAGAAGCACAGTGGGATCAACCTGGAACTACCTAAGCAGCGATTCAAAGATCCAAAACTCCAGAGCTCTCCGGCCGGGTGGCCAGCAGGCAGATCCTGGTGCCAAATGGCGCACTGGCTGCCTGGGAACAGCACACCACGTGCACATGCTGGCTGGAGTCGGGATTCAAGCAAGACGCCCCAACCTGCGACCCACCTGCAGCCATGAAGCTGCTGGAAGTTTAAACCCCCAGGCCCAAGGTTGCGCCCTTCCCTAATCCTATTCACTGCCCAATGAGGGCGTTGGTTGTCCCCGGACCTACCCAGTCACGGAGACTCCCTACTTCGGTGTACTCACCCCGAAGGAAGCAGGCCCTGAACCCAGGCAGGCCCGGGGACAGCTCACCACATGCACATGGTGGCTGGCGTGCGGTATCTGAGCAAGATGCCCCATCCCCTGCGGCCCACCAGCAGCTGTGAAGCTGCTGGAAGTTTAAACCCCGAGGCCCAAGGTCGTGCCCCTCCCCAAACCTGTTCACCGCCCTTACAATAATCTCTTTTTTGCTAGAAATAAACATTGACTACATCAAGGTGCCTTCATACAGTACATTATCACAGGAGTAATTCTCTCATAAAACATTGTATATTTGCTACTATAGGAACATGAGGTTAACTAACATGTTACTAAGAATTCAGTTCCTAGAGAATTAAGATGGCAGAATATGGTAAGGACACGGTTAAACAGATGGACAAATATTAGCCAGTATGAAGCAGAGAGGGCAATTCCAGGAAATAAGAGAGGACAGAACAACAGCAGATGGGCACCTGGAGACTAACAGACACAGGAAAGCAGCAAACACAATGGTGTGGTGTTGTAGTGACCCATACACCAGTGGCATTCAGTGAGGGGCAATCTGAACTGTACCAGCAGCCTGAATGCCACCAGCAACAAGGTGGGAAGGAGAGTTCATCGGGAAATCAGGAAGTGAAGCCAGAAAAAGAACTGCCCGTCCTGGTGGTCTGTTTGTTTTGATCAGGAACAGAGAGAGAGTGGCAGATCTCACATGGTTGATGGGGACAGGGTAGAATTCACAGCCCAGTCAGCCCCCTAGAGCCAAATTGTGGGCCATTTGGATTAAGGAGCCAGACTATTGTGCACCACTGTGCATGTACTGAGCTGGGAGTGAACTCATTCCTGGTTCAGTGATACAACAATGTGATATCCTACAGGTTCTACCCAAGATAGGCCTGGGTAGCCCTCAGAGAAGATGGCCAGCAGATCAAAAACTCTAGTAGTGACACATTAGGTGCCATTTTGTACAGTGTTGCAAAGTCTTTAAGACTGCAGGACAACAAGAACTTGGCATGTGCTGAAGTTGGAGTGAACTGACTAAGCTCAGGGTATTGCATTGGTTCCACAGGAAAATAATACTGATTTTGGTATCCTAAGCATCAAAATTTGTCTGTGAAGCCATCAGACCTAATGGCTCACAGGTTCCAGGAAGATCAGCACAGCCAATAACCTAATTATTATATGGGACACCTGGTGACTCCCTAAACTGGGAAATGCTCAAACTGGAAGTGAGAGAAAGGTAATACAGCCAACAGTGCAGTCTCAGAATGGTATCACAGGAGGTGGAGACAGGAAATGGTGAGCCAGGAGCTGGGGCTATGGTGACCACAGTGGAAGTCTAACATAAGAACCCAGACCTAAGGGCCCGGCGGCGTGGCCTAGCGGCTAAAGTCCTCGCCTTGAAAGCCCCGGGATCCCCTATCGGCGCCGGTTCTAATCCCGGCAGCTCCATTTCCCATCCAGCTCTCTGCTTGTGGCCTGGGAAAGCAGTTGAGGACGGCCCAAAGCTTTGGGACCCTGCACCTGCGTGGGAGACCCGGAAGAGGTTCCTGGTTCCCGGTATCGGATCGGCACAGCACCAGCCCATTGCAGCTCACTTGGGGAGTGAATCATAGGATGGAAGATCTTCCTCTCTGTCTCTCCTCCTCTCTGTATATCCGGCTTTCCAATAATAATAAAATCTTTAAAAAAAAAAAAAACAAAAGAACCCAGACCTAAAACTCACTGGAGAGAGTGGCACAAGTGACTGCAAACAAAGAACCATGTACTAACCACAACAAGTAAAATCAAATTGTGGACCTGTGGGTGACAGAACTTAGAAAGCTCCCCCAAGGAGAAGAGTCTGATAACCGGAAGTCCAATGACCAAGGCCAAAAGAAGGACAGAGGCACAACGAATATTACTGAAGACTCCCCTGCAAAGGAGCAAAACCCTTTGCCAACCTCAGAGTTCACCGAGGAAGACATCGAGAAACTGGTGGATACAGAATTCAAAATACTGCTTATAAAGCTTCTTGTCAACAATGAGAAGCATGTAAAGCAGGCATTCAAGGAATGTAAGGAATATGTCACACTGTAAATGAATCAAATGAAAGCTGATATATCAGAAATGAAAAATACACTGGGGCAAACTAAAAGTACAGTGCAGAGTCTTCAAAACATAACGAATGAAGCAGAAGAAAGAAGCTCAACATTAGAAGATATTTTCTGTTGCCAGGGGAAACAAACAAAAAGCTGGAAGCAGAGTTGGCTCATGCTAAAAAAAGTATTCAAGAATTGGAAGACACTATTAAAAGGCCAAATATAAGCATTACGGAAGTGCCAGAAGGTTCAAAAAGAGAAGCTATGTTTACAAACGTGTTTAATGAAATAGTAAGGGAAAATAGCCCTAATGTGGAGAAAGCATTGGGAAACAACATCCAAGAGGGGCACAAAACTCCCAATAGGCTTGACCAAAAGCGGTCTTCACCATGACACATGATAAGCAAGCTCTCTTCAGTTGAACATAAGGAAAAGATCCTTAAATATGCACATGAAATAAAATCAACTGACATATAAAGGAATGACAATTAAATTCACAGGTGACCTCTCACAGGAAACTCTACAGGCCAGAAGAGAATGGATCAACATATTCCAGATTCTAAAAGCAAATAATATTGGCCCAGGGTAATATACCCAATGAAAATGTTCTTTGTCTTAGAAAATGAAATAAAATTCTTCCACAGTAAAGAAAAGTTGAAAAAATATGCCTCTTCTAAACCAGCCCTACAAATGATGCTTAAAGATCTTGACAGAGAAGAGGAATAGCACCTGCCAAACCAATGGCAAACGCAAAGAACATCCCAATGAAATAACAAAGAAGACTAAATCAATTAACAACCCATTACTAAAATGACAGGACCAAAGTACCACCCATTCATATTAACTCTGAATCGAAATGGCTTAAACTCATTGATCAAATGTTATGAATTAGTAGACTGGATTGAAAAACAAAACCCAACTACTTGTTTCCTACAGGAGACATATATCATCAACAAAGATTATCGAAACTGTGTCTCATGGATTTTAAATTGTTTTTCTTTTTATTGTAGTTTCATCTCTTCAAAACACTTTCTTTCTCTTTAAATTCTCCAATGACTCATAGATCATATAGTAGCATCATTTTCTTCAAGGTTCTTGATTTTCTTTTTCATTTCTTCAGCAACACATTAGTCATTTAGTAGCGTAGTATTTAACTTCGTGGTATTTTTAATTTCTTCCTATTGTTGATTTTGTGTTGTGACTTTTCATTTAAGGGTATGTATAGTGATTGTGTAGTGGAGACTATTGTATCCAGATGTGAGGATGTGTGCATCTCTACTTCCAGATCAAAGATGGGCTCCCAATGAAACTGTTAACTATATCTTGACAATATGATGTTGAACACTCTGCCATTGTCAATGCTGGCAATGATGGAAATATGACTGTGTACAAAGAACTATAGTAATGATATAGAGGAACTAGGTGTTGGGGGTGGAAATTGAGGCTGGGATAAGGGAAATACCAGGAGCCTGTGGAACTGTATCATAAAATGATGATGATGATGATGATAATGATAATAATAATAAAATATAAAAAAGCCCACATTACTAAACTTGCAATCACAGACTGTAGCTCTAGACATAGGACTGTTTGTTAAGAACTGTACTATTGTAGTAATTAAGGAAACTCTGGGGGAAAGGAATTTGGGGGGTTAAGGGAAATATCAAGGGCTATGGAACTGTATAATAAAATGATAACAACATGAAGAAACAGGAAAAAAAAGAAAAAAAATAAGAATTTAGTTCTTAAATGTGCTGTATGTTAATTAATTGTTCCTGTTAAATTGAACACATAGAAAGGCTTAAAGTGAAGTCTTTGTGTTCTACCTCCTCCCTCTCCTTCCCAAGGCTTTTCCCTCCCTGCACTTTAGCACCTGAACGTGTGTCTTTTTGTGTTCCCAGATCCGTCATCATATCTCTCCAGCATCAATAAAGCAAAATCAGTTAGAGATTCCAATGGCACAGTGAAGCGCGAGCTCCTGGAGGCTTTGGTCAAAGGAGATGAGTACTCAGTCAACAACCACCTTGACCACAAGTATCGCCCAAGGCCCGTACAAGAGATAGTCTGGCTGGCAGAGGCTAAAGTGGGAGAAACTCGCTTCTACCACTTTCTGATGTCGAACTGTGAGACCTTTGCCAATGAGCTGAGATATGGCAGTCCCAAAAGCCAGCAGGTCAGATCCACGGGTGAGAGGTGGGGGAGGCCTCTGGGAGTTGTGTTCACAGAGGGGAAGAACAGCTGTGAGCACACAACACCCATACTTAGATAGTAGGACTGGCCATGGAATCAGTGTGCCTCATTGAGATGGTGGCTGTCTTCAGCTGCTCCATGGCTGGACCTGCTGGAACCCTGGTTAGCATCAGAGTATGGACACACTCACTTTGGTGCCACTATCAGTGCTGTATGTCCACTGGATACTGCTGTTTTCTCCTCTGCAGAAAAAAAAATGTGTATATATGTGAAACAATTTAGAAAAAAAGATTTATTGATTTGAAAGACAGATGAAGAAAGAGGCCAAGATATCTGCATTCCATCCTCTGGACTCTTCCCAGATAGCCATAGGGGCCAGGGATGGTCCAGGCTGAAACAAGGAGCCAGGAGCTTCATCCAGGTCTCCTACAGGGGCACAAGGACCCATGAGCTTGGTCATCTTCTGCTGCTTTCCCTGGTACATGGTCAGGGAGATGGAGCAAAAGTGGAAAGCCATTCTCATATGGGGTGCTGGCATTGTAGGCGACAGCTTAACTCTTTGCACAACAACACCAGCTCCCATCTTCTCTTTGATGAGCTTTTTCCAATGGGGAAATCCTTCCCAAGACTCCTCAGGATGGTTACTGGAGGGCTCCCTGTCTGACTGCCAGGAATAGCTGGCTCAAGACTGTGGGACCAACACTGGGAGGAAGAGCTACCAAATAACCTTACTAACAGAGACTTGCTTTTCTCATCCTGCAAGTAGAGTGAGTGCCTGTGTGCCATCCCCTTGGTGGTTTGCAGTGAGGTTAAGTGGGTTGAGAATGAGTTGTGAAAACTGGGAGGTGGTGCTGGAGTCAGAGCCACTCTGCCTGACCTCTGTTCCTCCCCACACCCTCAGAGGGGCACATGCATTTTATGGGAGAGGAAATTGAGGCTACCAAGGACTTAGAGCATAAATCCCATTACTCTGAGATGGGCCTTTTCCATTCGCTCCCACCTGTCCCTGAAGAGCACTCAGACTCAGTGGCCCTCCTCATCCAGCCTGGGATGCTCTCAGCTGCCTGGATCCCTCTCAGCTACACAGATGCCTGTGGTTTGAGAAGACCTGAACCTGAAGCCCCAATCAGTCAGTGACCACTGCATGTCCGGTTGCTTCCCTCACTCCTCCCAGCCTGTCTCTTCTTGGTGCAGGTGGAAGGGTTCCACAGAGACCCCTTAGGGCCTTGCTGCCTGTGATAGAGTGTAGGGTCCTTACCTGTGGGCTCTGCTGTGAGCACAGCTCCTGAAATGTCCTGTTGGATGTCGGGGAGAGTCTGGCCTGAAGTCAGGTTCCTTAGTTTCTGGTGGATCTCCTGATTGCTCTCCCAAGGAGTAACTCCCAGAAAACATAGCCAGTTTCCTCTGGTGGAAGGGTTGGTGGATGGTGGGAGAGGGAGAACAGCAGTGCTGTGTGCCCTGTGTGACATGCAGTGTTGTGCTTTGCAGAGTGAGAGTGCTGTCAGTAAGCTTCAGAAGAGAGTGAAACTCTTCTGAATCCATTTGCCCAAAATTACAACTACATGAAGAAGGTGTTAGAAACCCTCACCTCACAGAGAATGCTTCATCTCAATACCCGTTTCTCTTCCTCAGTGGTGACTGGAAAGTCTGGTTGAGCTTCTTGAAGAATCAGATGGCGGAAGGCAACAAGCCCTGCATGAAATATTCTAGCTGTTTGATTGTAGGTTCATGAGTCGTTGGGAAGGAAGTACCTGAAATGAACTGAGTCTTCTCTAAAGTCTTCCAAGAACACAACTCTGAGAAGGTACCTCACGCCTTGATTTTAGTTTCTTTCCTTTTACTGCTGAAGTAACAGTGTCCTTATCATGAATTGCTGAAGCTGAGTGAGATGGCATGTGTAACATACCTCTGCACAACCGCTGGCTGTCATAGATACTCAGTAAACTTGTCACTACATGTCACTACTGAGTTGTTGAGTTTTATCCTTGAAATGGCAAAGCAACACACTTCCTGACTGAGAGCCACAGCTTCTGCAGAAGTTGCATGTCCAGCTTAGGACATCAGCCATCTCTTCCCTCTAGTGCCCCCTTTTGCTCAGCGCTCTTTGGGATAACAGATGTTCATGTGTGACAGAGTTTGGGCTTAGGCACCTGTTACTACCTGGGGAAATCACAGCAACTGTGTGTTCCAATTGTAGTGAATTCAGGTACGTGAGTTATCTGCCTCTCACATGTCTCCTGGCTGTCCTCCAGCAAGGGTCAGGTGTGGTTTTGGAGAGCCAGGGCCCCCAGAACCTTTCATGTTAGCGTTCTCCACCTGCAGTCGGCTGCCATGCTGCCATGCTGCCACCTCTGCCATCAGCACCTTCCCCCATAGACAGCAGCCTCTGCAGGAAAGCATCACCCTGCTCAGCCAGGGTCCAGGCACCAATGTCATGTGACCTCAGGGGAAGGGGAAGACCTTCTCTTACACTGTGTGTCACTCTTCCCAGCTGCTCTAGGATCAACCCATGCCTGGAGCATCCAACAAGGTGAAGATCAAGTCCTTTCCTGGGAAACACTGGATCTTCCCATGAACATTCTTCCTTTATTTTTGTGCCCAATCCAAGTTCTGAGCATTCCATGCTCCTCTTCTTTGTGATAATGACCACATTTGCAGTTTGATTTTTATTGTGTATTAGTGTAATCTCTATCCACAGTTTCCCCTAGGAATTGTCATTGGGCAATACACTCATGACATAAGTAAGAGGTCATTAAAAAGGAATATTTAGAGAGCACAATACAGAGATTTGCATTTTTAACTCAAATTGAAGTGATTAAAATCAAATCTATTGATTTAAGGAAATTCAGGCTCCTTTGTTTGTGCTCCTGGAATATGTGAGACAGTTCACTGAGATTAGCCAGCCAGAATCAGGGAAAGGAGTTCAGTCAGCGTCACTGACAGCAGCCATGTCAACACAGAAATGCCCTGTCAACCCTCTTCAGCACACTGAAAAAAAAATCTCCTGGCTTATTTAATCCTCACCAAGTTCTAGAAAAGAAATAACAATTCTCATCTCTGTTTTCAGCCAGTGACTTTTCCAGAAGCTCGTGAATAGTTGAGATCTCGATGCACTGCTAAGAAGGAAAACACGGGGGGGTAGCAATTTGGGGAGCAGATTAGTCCTTGCTCAGCTAAGTCCTGCATCCTTTATGGGAGTGGCTGGTTTGAGTCTCAGCTCCTCCACTTGGGATCCAGCCCCCTGCTAATGTGCATGCTGGAAAAGCAACAGGTGAATGGCTCCAGCATGCGGCCCTGCCACCTACATGTAGACCCAGGCTCAGTCCCAGGCTCCTGGTTTCAGGCTGCCCTGACCTCGGCTGAAACAGGTATTTGGAGAACCTGCTGGCAGATGGAAGGCCTCTGTCTTCTCTCCCATTCTCACCTTCACTCTCTCTCTCTTCATTTGCCTTTAAATGAAAGTAACTATTTTAAAAAATAAAGAACACCCACAAAAATCAGCAGCAGAACATGTGATTAGTGGCCATGAATCATCAGATGAACACTTTAAATTGTTTTAGAATGCTGAAGGAAATCATTAAAGAACAACTACTATCTTACAAAGGAGCTTTGGCATCAGGTGGCAACAACTACAAACTCAACAACAGCAAAACTTGTGGAAGCGAAAAACATTGTCACTGCCATGCATGTATCCTGGCCCACAATACGCAGGCTGAACTGCAGCCCTGGGAGCTGTGAGCGACCATAAGTGAACTGAGAGATTGTCCCAAAGCCCGGCATATAACAAAGAGAAACATCACTAATCCACTCATGATGCAGAGATGAGAGACATGGCTAAGGACCGAGAGTCACCATCCATACACGCAGGTGTTGTAGAAGAGGCAGAGGAAAATCCAAGCTCACAGAGCATCCCAGGCACCAACAGCAGACATCAGGGCACATCACACTCACACTTGTCATGGTGAACTTGCACAACAGTGAGGACAAACACCCAACACTTTGATAAATAGGACACAGAGCACCACAAGTGACAACGACACCGAGAGCTGATGCTCATTACCTACAATGGACAGAGACGAAGATGGAACACATCAGTCTAAACATCTTAGGGGGGACTTGGGGCAGGTTGGATCAAATTAGGTGGAAGTACCCACTGGTGGATGCCAAGGAAGATGAGCCATGGCAGTCTGGAAGTGATGGGTGTCAGGTCTGTGAGCACCAGGGTTTGTAGGGTAGGGGATCCAAGGGGCCCTGGGTCTCCTGGCCCAGTTTCTAGGGCTGACATACGTGGTGGTTGTCAGGTCTGTGAGCCCCATGGGTGGGGAATCCTTTGGGGCCTGGGTCTCCTGGCCAAGGTCACCGGGTCCACCTAAATAGTGGGTGTCTGCTCCATGAACTGCAGGGACTGGGAGTCCAGCAGGGCCTGGGACTCTTGGCCCAGGTCCTTGAACCTGCCTGTGAAATGAGTGCTGGATGCATGAGCCCCAGAGGTGGGGTGCCCCGACAGGCCTGAGTCTCTTAACTCAAGTCACTGAGCCCACCTGAATGGTGGGGACCAGGTGGCCTCCACGTCCTTGGGGCCCATGGAACTGACAGCCACTTCATAAGTGGGCTCCGTGACCTGGACCAGAAGACCAGACCTCTCCAGAACTTCCACCCCTGGGACTCACAAATCCAGCACCCACCACACAGATTGGCCCAAGGACCTGGGCCAGGAGACCCAGGCTCTGCTAGAACCTCCAACCCTGGGGCTTACGGTCCTCCCCATCCTTGGGTACTGGGATGGATGGGAGATTGGGTATGGCTTCTGCCCTAATCTACCGTCCTCCCACCAGAAATTGGAAGAAGAAATAGAAAGCAAGGATGAGGACTCCAGCAGGACTCAGGTTACATGGTCTGGGGCAATGGGTTCGCTTACAAGGTATTCATTGGATCCTTGAGCCCCAGGGGCAGGGAGTCTGGCAGGGCCCAGTTCGTCTAGCTCAGGTCCAAGAACCCACCTAGGAGAACTGATCCTCCTCAGTGTAGAGGATGGAGTACTGGACAGCAGACCATGGTGCACATGGAGGACATGGAAGTTCATTGGGGCCAGCAGAGGACATCTGGTACTATAGTAGAGAATGGAGAACAAAACATATGGACAACTACTCCAGCTGAACGATGACAGAAATATCTGGACAATTGGAGACTATAATAAGGTCGATAGTATCAACCAACGGACATTGGAAGGGATTCCTCATCCATAGATCAGTGAGATGGACAGCATTTCAACACTATCATATTTACCTGGGCAAAACCTTTGGGACATGTTCCATTGTGATCCCCAAAATTGGTATCAGGTGGCCTTTCACCATCCTTGGCTTATGGGATGGTTGGGAGATTGGGTATGGCTTCTGCCCCGATTTACCTTCCTCCCCCCAGAAATGGGAAGAAGAAAGAGAAAGCTTGGAAACAATGATCACATCCACTTCTCCCTAACCCTTTCCACCCTGATCCTTTCCACTCCAATCAACTGTGTAAACATAATCTAAAATATAATTAATGCTGAAAAAAGAATCTTAAACTCAGAGATCTATTATTCAAAAGAATAAAAAAGACATTTTAGATATAAAAAAGAAGGATCACAGCACCCGTAAAGTCTCGTGCAAAACAACATTGAATGAAAACCCAGTAGAATAAAAGACCAGAAACAAATATGTGAGTCATTTACACAAATGTTGATGAAAACATGAGATTTAGACTTTTAGTAAAAAAAAGAAAGAAAGAGAAAGAAAGAAAGAAAGAAAGAAAGAAAGAAAGAAAGAAAGAAAGAAAGAGAAAAAACTCTAGTGCGCAGCGTGATGGCTCAGTGGCTAAATTCTTATGTTGCACGAGCCAGAATCCCATGTGTGTACTAGTTCAAGTCCTGGCTGCTCCACTTCCCATCCAGCTCCCTATTTATGGCTTGGGAAAGTAGTAGGGGATGGTCCAAAGCCTTGAGACCCTGCACCCATGTGAGAAACTTGGAAGAAGGTCCTGGCTCCATCATCAGATCAGTTCAGCCCCAGCTATTACACAGCCAGAAAGGGGGTGAACCATCACATGGAAGATCTTTCTCTTTGTCTCTCCTCTCTATAAATCTGCCTTTCCATGAAAATAAATAAATCTTTGAAATAAATAAATAGACAAACAATCAAATTCTCCTCAGTTGTGGGCAATGGCCTAGGTTGCATCACACCTATGTAAGTGTTACACTGCTGGATAAAAGCAAATAAGAGCTGGCAGACATCCTGGGCCTTGTTAATGTCAGATTTGTGTAAATTTTACTGTTGTGCTAGCATAGTCACCTATTTTGTTTTTATTTAAAAAAAAAGATACGTGGGGGACAGTCACTGGCACATCAACTGATAGGATTTGGGGACCTATCTGCCAGTGTGTGTGGACCCTGGGTGAGAATACAGAGCCCCAGGTTGGCACCACACACTGCCAGAGGACTGGCATTGGTGGTGGGGGGCTGTGGATTGCCCAGGGAAACAGGTCTGGAGATAATATGGGAGGAAAGACTGCTGAGGGAGAATGTGACAGGTGAGGACTGACTTCTGGGAGACTTCCACCAACCTGACTACTACACTTGCAGGTAAATGAGGGACCAGATGGTTTAAAAGAGGGAAATTGAAGGAATTTTGGGGACCAAACCAATACACCCATCCATGTGGGAGACCTGAGCTGGGATTGTTGGTGTCAACCACCACCTACTGGCACACACGAAAGCTATGGCTAGGGGTCCTGCCTGGCATGGTTCGACCACAGCACCTGCCAGTGACTGTTGGGGCAGGAGGTGGACCATGTTAGATTGGGCCATGGCACTAACTGGCTTATGAGAAAACTGGATCTGGAAAGAGATTCTGTGGGGGATCATGGGCTCAGCCCTGTGAAACTGCCATATCATATAGCTGATTTGCTCAAGGGCTGGGGTGGTGATAGAACAAGGTATGCATGACCATTGAATTCACCAATACTCATGGGAACTGGGGTTGCAATCAAGCTGGGCTTGTCCAGACTGCAGAACCCATGGGCACCCAAGAATTGGGTGTGGGACAGGCAAGGCCTAAACATCCACCAGCATGTACAAAGGCCAGGACCGGGGGACACACTATATTAGATAACTGTGTTAGCACCTCTCCCCATACCCTACCCATCATTCATGAGATCTGGGTCTGTGAGTAGGCTTGGTGGAGGAACTTGGGAAACACCCCTGGTGAACTGTAACTCTTACAGGAGAGCACATAAGTCAGGGATGAGTGTTGATTAGATCGGGCAGAGAAGCTTCACTTATTGGCAGGTGTGTGGATTAGCTCTGTAGCGGTAGACAGGGCAGAGCCAGGCCAAACCATGGCACACTGGCATGTGCTGGAGCCAGAATGGAGTGTGGGCCATGCTGGACTAGGGTGGGCTATCATACTTACTGGAATGTATGAAAGTCATGGATGGGAGCAGGCTAGTATGCAGCACTGCCTGCGAGCATTGGGACTGGATGGGCCAGACAAGGCCAGCCTCCAGCATCTGATGGCAAATGTCAAGATAGGTGTTGGGTTCTGCCAGGCTAGATCAGAACACCCACTGGCATGCACAAGATCTGTTCCTGGGAGTGAGCTTGATGGAGGAGCTAAGCAAATACCACTGCTGGGATGTGGTTCCCATTGGTGAGCACAAGAGCTGGAATGCAGGCAGTGAACTGAGCTGGACATTGCTGCAGCATCCCTCAGTATGGGTGAGGACTGGGTCTGGAGTGTGCCCAACTGGGCTAGACTCCAGAACCTGCGGGTGCTTGCAAGGGCCTGGGTGGGTATAGGGATGGCTGAGTCTAGGGGTTGGCCACATGTGAGTGTGCTGTAGCACCCAACAGTAAGAACTGGAATGGGTGTGGGCTGGTTGAGCAAGGCCACTAGTCCCGCCAGGACAGGAGGTTGGCCAAATCAGGATGAGCCAAGGACCCACCAATGTGTGCAAGATCTGCCACTGAGAGGTGACCTAATAAAGGCATTTGGACGCAGGTGAGCATAAGAATAAAAGCTGGAAGCAGCCTAGTCCAGACCAGGTTACAGTATTAGCCAGGCTGGGCTAAGTAGCTATATCCACTGGTACATGCATGAGCCAGAGTAAGTGCAAGTTGGTGGTTTTACCTCAACATCAACTGACAAGTGCAGGAAATTTTTGGGTAAGTCTTCTTAGAGTGAACTATAGAATCACTTGGAAAGTGCAGTATGTGGGGCTGCGAGTAGGCCCAGTAAGGAAACTGTGGGCATCTTTCTGAAGGGCAGCAACTCCCACTGATAGGCATGAAAACCAAAAGTTAGGGATGGGCTTGACTAGAAAGGCAATGGCACCTGCTAGCTTGAGTGTGGACTGGATAGTGGAATTGGTTGGGTTGATCTAGGCTCCAATGCTCATTGATGTGTATAGGAGCTGAATGAGATGTGGGGCAGACTGGACCAGTCAGCTGCACATACCATCATGCACAGGAACCAGGGTTAAGGGGAGACCTAGTGGCAGTTATTGGGGTTCACTCAAACTGTGCTGTAGCTTGCACTGGTGTTTGTGAGGGCAGGATATGTCATGGGCATAGTTAGGCTGGGCCACAGCATTCATTGGCTTACATATGAGATGGTTCTGAAACAGAACTGACCAAGTGATATGTAGGCTGATGTGGGTGGTGTACTGAGCTGGGTCCCATACTGGGTCCCACACTGGCTAGCAGGCACAGGAGTAAGGTTGGGGACATACACACCCCAAACTGAATCACTGGACTCAGAACTCCAAACATGGTGAAAATCACAGGATATGTGGTCTGATCATGGAGTACGTGTGGCAGAACTAGTTCTCCACAGTTGCTGAGGTTTGTGCAGTTCACAACATGCCCTGATGCTTATGGAGGACATAACATCCAGTTCACTGAGGCCTGAAGAGGACATCTAGTACCATGGAGAGCAGAATAAATTGTACGGTTCTTTTGGACAAGTATCTGGGCAAATCAAGACTCTAAAGTGAACCATGTCACTTAGTGGAACTAAGAAGGATTTCCTCAAGCCTGGAGCAATGAAATCAACAGCATCTCAGAGCTATCAAAACCACGTAAGTAGTATCCTTGGAACATGCTCCACAACAGGGGCCCTGGGAGGATAGTGTCCAGGCACATGTAGGGATTTTCCTAGATGCCATGCCCTGACTCACAGGAGCACAACCATTATCTGTGTGAGCAAAGCTGGTTGCCAACTCCATCTGGGTTTCAGCCACTGAGAAGGCAGCTAGGGAAGGTGGATAAAACCCACCTAATTTCCAAAGTTCCCTGGCCCAGTACCAGCACACATTGTATTTGCACACAGTCATACCACAGCAAAGTGGCTGGCAATACAGACTGCTAGCAGAGCCCGGTGCCCACCCACCATTCTATTTCCATAAAGGATTGGAGAGAGTGTATTCTGAAGGATGAAAGGGCTCTGAGGCAAACAGGTACCATTGACATTTTAGAAAGCAGTATGCTGAGGCCCTGGCGGGCTACATGATCTCTCAGGAACACCCAGTAAATGATGGGACCAGGATGGGAGCCCAGGGATTCTGCCTGCACTGTGAGTGTCCAGTCACTGTTGCACTGCAGGCACACACACAAGGACTCAGATGTGGATGAGTCTGGGAGCTGAGGTCAGGGGAATGTCAGAGGAACTCACAGATAGAGAAGCATGGGTAAGGACCAAGGAAACAAAAAAGTTTGAACAGTCTGATATTCTTTGGAAAAATGGTATGTGTAGACTGTACAAAGTATATTACATAGCAGTAAATGCTACTGTCCAATTTTCTGTTCTCAATCATGCAAATTCATATGCTCTGATCCTAACCACCCAGGTGGTGTTGTCTGAAAATGGAACTTTCGGAATCAACAGAAGTCATGCATAACCCCATGACCATGGTTGAGCCTGCATGAGAGACTTCTACAAGCTTCCTCAGCACTTTCTTCAGGGGAAACTGCAGCAAGAAGAGGACACTCACCACACATGGAACTGTCTAGTACCACACGGAACTGGCATCTGATCAGAAAAGCAGATGGCAGAACATTGCAAGCCAGGAGAGAGAGAAAGAGAGAACTCACTTGTTTCAGCCTTGTATTTTATTAGTTTTGTAGTGTATTCACAAATTAAGTTGGCTTATAATTTTATTCCTTTGTCACCAAGTCTATATTAGCCTAAGATTCTGGATTGTCTCTCTCTACTCAAGATCATCAATGATTGTATATGCCCTTTGACCTTTGCTTCATCATTGGTTCCATTCCTACTCTCCTTCATCCATTTTATTTACTTGTTGACTAGGGTGGGAGGTGGGGGAGGGTTTGAATACTTTTTCATATTGCTTCCAAGAGTCTGAAACTCATTGACTAATCTCAATGCACTGTCTCATATTCCAAGGTCCCCGAATTTCCTTACATCAATGCATTTGATCGTATTCACTTCAACTTTTTAGCAAAACAAAAAAAAAAACCCATATGAACATTCCTTTTTATGTCATCTTACTTGTCTCATGAATATATTTTATTTTTTTAATGATACTTTTTGTTTCTTCCTCCCATAGTCCCTTTGTTTTCATGAAGTTCACTTGCTGGTTACCTTTTTTCTGCCTATATATAAAATTACAGGATTTCCTCAATTGTCCAGCAATCCTTGCTTTGCTTCTACTTGAGAGTAAGGCACAACTGTGCTGGTTGAAAAGCTTCTGCATGTAGGTTGGCTGCTTGACTTATGTGCTCGTCATACGGTGATCCAGCAAAGAAATGGGTCTTTTTTTTACTTCTTTTTGTTATTATTATGATGTTATGATACAGTGCCATAGGCCTTGGGATTTCCCTTACTCCGTCCCCAAGTCCCCCCATTCCACTGAGTTCCATTATATCATTACTATAATGTTGTTCTTCATAAACAGTCATGTGTCCATCCTTGTGGGCATGGACAATGGCAGAATCCTGCATCCCACTGTCAAGACACAGTCAATAGTTTCAGTGGGAGTCCATCTTTGATCTGGAAGTAGAGACGCACACTGCAATGCATCCTCACATTCAGATGTGATAGTCTCCACTACACAGTTACTATACATCCCCTCAAATGAAAAGCTACAAGATGAAATCAACAACAGCAAGAACAAAAAGAAACCAAAAATGCCATGAAGTTATTTAACATTCTACCAAATAAGCAATGTTTTGTTGAAGAAAAGAAAATCAAGAACCTTTCTGCACCTAATACAATGCAATTAATGAATAAATTTAAAAAAGAAAAAAAACCTTCCTGAAGAAAATGATACTACTGTATGATTTATGAGTCAGTGAAAATTTTAATAAGAGGTGTTTTGAAGAGATGAAACTTAGAAAAAAGAAACATGAAAATCCATGAGATATAGTTTCCACTTTGTTGGTGAGATATGTCTCCTGAAGATGGGTGTTTTTTTTTTTTTTAAACCAGTCTACTAATCTGTTTACTTGATGATTTTAAGCCATTTACATTCAGGGTTAATATGAATGGATGGTGATTTGGTCCTGTCATTTCAGCCATGAGTTGCTCATTGATTTAGTCTTCTGTTGTTATTTTACTGGGATGATCTTTGCATTTGCCTTTGGTTTTGCTGGATACTATTCCTTTTCTCTGTCAAGAGAACATTTTTAAGTATCCATTGTAGGGCAGATTTGTAAGAGGCATGGATTTTTGATCAATTTCTTTGCTAATACAGGTGACTGCTGCCCACATGGGAAGCCCAGTGGGGTTCTAGTTTTCTGTCCCCAGCATTTTTCAACCCTGGTCGTTGCAGCCATTCAGTAAGTGAATAACCAAATGGAAGATCTCCCCATCTCTCTCTAACCGTGATATCAAATAAATAAATTAATATGTGAAAAAGAAAGGACCTTGTCACCTCTCCACCCCCCCCCCCCAAATCCTGTTCTGTCTACAGTTCTTCAGTAGACCCACCTTCCATTAAAGCTTCAGGCAAAAACCTAGGAGTCAACCAGATTGTCTTTCTCTAACTCTGCACATGCAATTCCTTAGCCAGTCCAGTCGTCATGAAAGAGGTCCCAGGTTAACGAGGAAGTAAGAGGGATATGATCTGGAAAATTCTCCACTCTTTCTGCCTCACAGTGAAGTCCTTTGATTCCAGCCCCTTAAATCCAAAACCAGTACACCCATTTTCCCATGACGCACCTGCATCTCATCCAAGACTGGGAAGGAGACTCCATGATGAACACAGGAAGCTAAATGTCACTTGGGATTTCATGAATTTCCCAGAAGACCTCATGCACACTAAACCCCATCCAAACTGCACTCCACCTGTGTATTCCAGAACATGTATATCCTCTTGTACATGGGGTCAGCCACTTGGGCCTCCTCTTGCCTTCTCCTGTACTCTGCCCTCACAGGCAGATCTCTGGCCATGTCATGGAAGTCTTGCTCTTTCTGGGGTTCCCCACACCCGCACATGGAAGCTCCTGATTCCATCACTTCTGGTGGATTGTTGTTATGGGATGAAGGCTTTCTTCCCCCAGAGGAGTCTCTGGGTTTCGGTTGGGAGAGTTCTGCTTAGTTTTCCTAGCAGTCTCCATAAGCCTTCTTTGCCACAGTTGATGACAGACGTAGGCAGTATCTTGGCTGTTCCTGTGGCTCAGAGTGGTCCCTGACATTCTTGCTCGGCAAGGACCCGTCAACCCTGGAGGGGTGTCTTGTGTCATGAGCTCCCTGAGGTGCCTGTGACGTCTTGCCATGTGGTTGTGCACAGCTCATAGATTTCCAACCACTCTTGGCCCCAGCACCTCAGACATACCTGGTTTACTTTGTACATCCTTCATAAATTTTCAACTTTCCATTTCTTAAGGCTTATTTCTTTAAGGGATTCAACCTTATGTAAAGACCTCAATTCTCACTACCAATGTTTTCCAGTCCCAGTAGAGATATTTCAACCCTATTTCCAAACCCTTACATCTGAACTAATACCGACACACACCTCCACCCAAACCACTTCAAGTTTGAAGTTGCTTGTGCATTTCTGGCACTTGAGTTTATCCCTCTTATCTCCCCCTTCTTTAAGTTTACATGAGATTTGCTCAGCTTTTCCACATCTTCTTCTTGGGAGTTCTTTCATGTGGATGCCATCATGAGAAGCTCCAGGCTGATATGGGTTAAGAAAAAGCATCATGGTATCTGATTGCACAATGACAATTCCGAGAGAACAAATTATACTAACACACACTACAGGAAATCAAACTGTAAATTCAGTCATTGTTACAAAGAAGAGGAGCCTGCAGTGCTCAGAACTTGGATTGGGCACAAAAAAGGGAGAAGAATGTTCATGGGAAGATCCAGTGTTTCCCAGGAAAGGACTTGATCTTCACCTTGTTGGATGCTCCAGGCATGGGTTGATCCTAGAGCAGCTGGAAAGAGTGACACACAGTGTAAGAGAAGGTCTTCCCCTTCCCCTGAGGTCACATGACACTGGTGCCTGGACCCTGGCTGAGCAGGGTGATGCTTTCCTGCAGAGGCTGCTGTCTATGGGGGAAGGTGCTGATAGCAGAGGTGGCAGCATGGCAGCTGACTGCAGGTGGAGAACGCTAACGTGGAAAATTCTGGGGGCCCTGGCTCTCCAAGACCACACCTGACCCTTGCTGGAGGACAGCCAGGAGACATGTGAAGCAGATAACTCATGCACCTGAATTCCCTGAAATTGGAACACTCAGTTGATGTGACTTTACCAAGTAGTAGTTGCTTAAGACACAAACTCTGTCACACATGAACATTTGCTATCCCAAAGAGGGCTGATCAATAGGAGGCACTAGAGGGAAGATGGCTGATGTCCTAAGCTGGATATGCAACTCCTACAGAAGACCTGGAGCTCAGTCAGGAACTGAGGTCCCTTACCCAACCCAGAAATAAAACTCTGCAAGGAAGCAGTGACATGCAGCAAACAAGTTTACTTATCATCTATGACAGGTCAGGGGTTGTACAGAAGCATGTTACACATACTGTCTCACTTAATCTCAGCAATACATGATAATGACACTGCTATTACTTTCATAGTGAAGGAAAGAAAATGAAATCAAGACGTCAGGAACATTTCCAGAGTTGTGCTGTTGCTCGTGATCAATGAGGACTTGATTTGCTTCAGGTATTCCATATAACTCAGGAGAGTATAATTAGGCAGCTGGGAAATTCCATGCAGGGGTCACTGTATTCAGCCATTTTATTCTTCAAGAAACTGAACCAGACCTTCCCATCAACAGTGGGAGGATGAGGGAAGAAAAAGGTACTGAGAGGAAGTGATACTCTGTGAGGTGAGGATTACTAATGGCTTCTTCATGCAGTTGTAACTTTGGGCAAACGTGCTCCAGTGCGTTTCACTCCCTCCTGTTTCTTACTGACAGTAATCTCACTCTGAAAAATACAATAATGCACTTCACACAGAGCACAACGAACTGGCATTCTCCCTCTCCCACCACCCTGCAACCCTTCCACCAGGAACAAACCGAATGTGTACCCTGGAAGTCTCTCTTCTGCAGAGGACTCGGACGATCCCCCAGGAAGAAAGGAATCTGACATGAGGACAATTCTCCCTGATAACCCACAGGACATCTCAGGAGCTGTGCTCACAGCAATGCCCACAGGCAAGGACCCAACTCTGTCAGTGACAGTGAGGTCCTTGGGGTGTTCTGTGGAACCACTCCACTTGCACCAAGCAGAGAAAGGCTGAGAGGAGTGGAGGAAGCAACTTGACAGTGGTTACAGGCAGGTCTGTATCTTGGATGGATCCAAGGCAGCTGAGAGTGTCCCAGGATGGATGAGGAGGGGACACTCACTTTGAGTGCACGGTAGGGGCAGGTGGGAGCATTTGGAACACAACCACCTCAGGGTAATGGGATCTAAGCCCTTGGTGGCCTTAACTTGCTCTCTCATAGAATGGGATAAAAGACACGTGCCCCTTTGAGGTGGAGGGGAGGAACAGAGGTCAGCCAGTGTACCTCTGACTACAACATCAGCACCCGATTTTCACAACTCTCTTGCCCACTTCACCCTTCTACAAAGCACCAAGGGGATAGGACACAGGCACTTGAATCAGCGCTCTTGGTCCCATAAGCCACAGAGCACTCAAACACAGTCATTGTTACAACGAAGTACACTGTTTCCATGATCAGAGAGGTGTTTGCTCATAGCTGCCCCTCCCCTCTGTGACCACAATTCCCAGAGGCCTCTCCCACCCCCTCACCCCTGAGTCTGACCTGCTGGATTTGGGTCCTGCCATATCTCAGCTCAGTGGCAAAATGCTCGCAGTTTGACAACAGCAAGTGGTAGTAGCGAGTTTCTCCCACTTTGGCCTTGGCTAGCTGGATGATCTCTTGGACAGGCCTTGGGCGGTACTTGTTGTCCAAGTAGTTGTTGACTGAGTACTTGCCTCTCTTGACCACATCCTCTAAGAGCTCATGCTTCACATTACCTTTGGAATCTCTAACGGATTTGGCATCACTGCTGCCTGGGATAGACAAAAACAAATCTGAGATCACAAAAGAAATATGCTCAGGTAATGCACAGTGGGTAAGAAAGGGTATGGGGCAGGAGGAAGAATACAATTGCTCCACTCTTGACCTCTGAGTTTTCCTTGCCTTTCCTGCTCTTCTCTTCCACTAATTTTACATGTTTAATTTAACACAGACACAATTACTTAATGCACAGTACATTTAAGAACTGAATTCACAACAGTATGTTGACCATATGTTTCACTAGCTGGTGCAATGTTTCATAGGAAAGAATGGCTCTTGTGGTAATCTACTCTAGGCAGGCACCCTAACTGACTTGCTAACTTATTGCTAGGTCTCTTTGTTGTGTAGGCTTCTTCTGGACAGTAGACTAGTACATTACAGAAATATTTATCTTTTGTGCGCCTTTGAGCACATATCTGACTCAAAGACTTTTAAATTTTTTGAATATTTGCCAGGAAGAAGGAAGTTTCATTCTGCCTTTATAGAATACTATCTTGGTTTAGAAAGAAAAAAAAAGCTCTTTTAAATTTTTCAGACCAATTTTGAATCAGAAAAGTTAAATAAAATACACAAGAGTCAGAAGTCAAAGCATAGGCTAGCACCATCTTGGACAGGGCTGGGCACATGAGGTGGAGCTTCCACCCCACAAGCTGTACAGACTTGCAATGGGCAGAAGGGAGTGCAGCCTAGTCTCCAGACCTGGGACTTCCATGCTGCTAGCTGCATAAACGCAGCTGGTGCTACCTTGGGTAAGGTGATCATGGTGCCAACAGCCCCGAGCAAAGCCCTCTGGCTGCCCAGCAATGATCTCCAGCAATTTGGGGGTGTGGGCCTATAAGAGGTCTGGTAGACGACATGGGTGAGGGTGTGTAGGAACCTGAGAGTTCATGTCCAGGTGATGACTGACTTCCAAGGGCCTTCATGGACATTGTCACTCTTCTCGAAGGTAAGCAAGAGTGCTGAGACTAAGTTGTTTGGAGCAGGGAACAGGAGGACCTTTAAGGGTTGGGTCAAAGAACCAACTCACCTGGGAGGCCTGAGCTGGGGAAGGTAGCATCTACCATCACTGAATATCACTCACAGGCACACACTGAGGCTGGAATGGTGACCTACCTTGTGGGGCTGGATCAAAGTGCCTATCAGTAAGACTTAGAGCAGGGAATGGGTAACAAATGACTGGGCCATCACACTGCACAGAACGTGAGTGAATCAGGACTGGAGGCAGAATTTGTGGGGGCACACGGGTGCTTATCCCTGTGGAACAACAATCTTCTTTGCCATGTGCAAGAGCAGTGGCTGGGAACAGGCCTGGTTGGGAAGCTAAGAGAATGCCCCAGCTGGGTTGGGGTTCCCAAAAGTGAGTGTGAGAGTCAGAATTGGGGCAGTAGTCTAGGTTGGACATGGCTGCAGTCTCCCTCGGCATGGGTGTGGACTGGGTCTGGGAAACAAGACTAGGCTAGACCCAGCATCCACTGGTGCACATGAAAGCTAGCATGGGTGTAGAACACACTGGGCTATTATTTTGGTTCCTGTTGAACCATGTGAGAGCTGTGTCTGGTGTGGACCAGGAATGGCTGGGCTGTAGTACCAAAGAGTGGGTATGGGCTGGTTGGACAAGGACAGGAGGTAGACAAAGTCAACCTAGGTCAATGACCCACTGGTGTGTGCAACATCTGCCATTGGGAGAAGACCTGATAGAGGAGATTAGGTAACTCCTTTGTTAAAATGCAGTCCTTGAAGGTGAGCACAAGAACCAAGGCAAGGAGCAGCCCAGACCAGGCCAGGCTTTAATACCCACCAGCACAGGTCAGGTAGGTCAGGTCTGGGGACAGGTCAGTTTATAGCATTCACTGGCCGATCTGAGAACCAGCATAGGGTGCAGGAGGGGCATGGTTGGGCCACAACAAAACCCAGTTCACATCAGGGCCAGGACTAGGAGCTGGCTGAGCCTGATTAAGCTGGAGCAACCACCAGTATATGCTTAAACTAGGGGCCAGCCGGACCAAGCAAAGCTGTAGCACCCACTGGTGCATGCCAAGGTAAGGTGAGCCATGACAGTCAGGGAAAGGTGAGTGCTATATCCATGAACCCATGAGGTGGAGGTTCTGAAAGGGCCCAGGTGGCTTGGCCTGGTTCCTAACCTGTGAGTATGGTGGGTGTACTGCGTCCTTGGACCCATGGGTGCTGGGTTTGAGAGCCCTATGCGTCTAGGGCCAGTGGGGCCAGTGGCTCAGGTTCTTGGCCCACCTGTGAAACTTGTCTTGCTCAGTGGAAAAGAAGGTGCAGTGGATATTAGCCCAGATCCACGTGAAGGATGTGGTAGCCCATTGAGCTCTTCAGGGGGCATTTACATCATCCCAGAGAAAGGACAGAACAAATTGGACAATTACCACAGCCAAACAACGACAGAAAATATCTGGTGAATGGAGACTCTGAGGTTGACATGTCAGCCAAAAGACATTGAAAGGGTTGGCTCATCCTGGAACCAGCAAGATCGAGACATTTCAGAACCAATGAAACAACATGGGCCGAACCCTCTGAGTGTGTGCCACATTGGGACATTGGGTTGATACTGGATATCTATTCCCCTTCCCTGGGTACTTGGGTGGTCAGGAGCCTGGATATCACTTCCCCACACATGCCCTACCTTCATGAAACAGGAAAGAGAAATAGAAAATTTGAAAACCATGATCACAACCACTTTTCCCTTATCCTTGTTCCATACCACTCTGATCAACTATGTTAATCTCATTCAAAATAAAATAAGAAGAAGAGAGGAAAGCTTGTTAAACAAGTAAAAGTACAAACATCCGAATTAACTCCACAACCTTGGCAATTTGTACACTATCCTAAAAAAAAAAAAAACACATTTGTGTCCCAAGAAAAAGGAGAAATTTCTTGTCGCTTTCTTACTTCTTCTCATCTAGTAAAATTCTGGATAGAGAATTGTCAACAGGTGAACTGCACTTGAAATTGCATAAACAATAAAGCTTTGGGTGTTATCATGCAGGAAGGAATTGAAGCCAGTAAGTCTAATAAATTGGTGCTTTGGTCACAGTTCACAATGACATGCAGGCAGGTTAGCAAATCATGCTTACCTGGACCAGACAGATGGACTACGTAACCATCTCCAATATAGACGACCCAATGTGTATAGTCCAGGCGGGAAATCTCAATGAGGTCTCCAGGCTGTGGGCTTTCACTTGACTGCAACACAAGAACCAGAGGCAAGCTGAGGTTTTAGAAAATGCCAGCAAGAACCTGCAATGAGGAGATGCATGGCTACATGGCAACTAACACACCACACAGCAATGACCAGCAAAAACACATGAAGGAGTTCACCATGACAGATAGAATCCCCTGATAAAACCTTGCATGAGTATTACGAACAAGGTATAGCCATGCTGTGATTGAGTATATACATATGCGGGTGTGTATGTGTACTTGTACCTGTAAAAATATACAAGGCAAAGCAGACCTGCAGACACCATCACCAACCCCACTGCACAAGGGATATCCTCCATGTTGCAGACAGACGCACGCCTACACAAAATCGAAATACTGGCTACTGAACCCATTCCTTAGCCTGGGTGTCAGTTCTGCCCTATGGCCACGCACCACGATTTTTATTTCCTGTGCCCACACTTTTGGTTGGGACAGACTACTCTACCCAGGGATATCAGGCTCCTGGAGGAGGAAAACCACTCACTCATAAGCACAGTTCTCTAGTGCAAAGGAACCAATCCACAGGCAACACCACAACCCCCTGCTTCCCCAGTGTCTCATCCCAGAACAGGTAGCTAACTGTCTACGCCAGGGTCAGGTACTAGATAACCAGAGGCAGGTCCATTGTGGCCCTGAACCTGTGGACACTGCCCTAGTAAGTCAACTCCACACATGCTTACCCTGTCCCACACATTCCTCCCTATAGATGCTCAATGAAGGGCCTTGCCCACTGCCCCTCCCCACAAGTCATCCCTCTGCCTTCTGCTCAACCATAAAACTCTCCATGTGACCAGCCAGGAAGCATCTCTGAGTAACAAAGCATCCTTTCCATTGCAATTTTCTCTTGTTCCTAGTTGGCCCTTCTGATCAGATCACATTATCTTTCATCCTGAATATTTTAGGACAAGCTGCTCCTGGGGCAGCCTCTGCTTCACAGTCCCACTCCAAGCTCTGGGTACTCATTCATTGCATACAGCAGAAGCAGAAGACTTCTTAAGGCTGCACCACTGACAGTAGGACCAATGCCAGGTATAAGGCAAACACACAGCCCCAAACAAGGGGGGCAGCAGCTGACAGCCCAGGAAGACTTGCTTCATTGAGTGCAATATTCCATCAGTCTTACAAGGGGGACCAGGTTTCCCATTCACCAGTGCTGGCAGTTTAGAAGACTTACCCCTAATTCCTCAGATGCACCCAGTTCTGTGTGCTCAGTTCTTCACATGCTGGTCCCACAACAGGTGCAGCTATCCTCCACATTGAGTCTCCCTTCCCTGAGACTGGGGGTGCCACACCCCAGACTCCAGTTGGTCCCCAGGCAATGGAGCCTGCTTTCTGTGCCCACTTCTCTGTTTCCCCTGTTTTGGGGTCCTGTCATCCATGCATAGCACCTGCCAACGCAGCACTCATCACTCGTCACTCGTCACTCTACTGGATGCCTGGTGTCATCATTCACTTCTCATCCAACCACCAAGGATAGTGTCCACAATCCAAACAGTTGTTGTCTCCTGAGCAGGAAGACTCAGCCTGGATTCAGCAGCTTGTCCAGGCCAGCGGGGACACGGGCTCTTCCCATCACATGGTTCCCATGAGTACAGTGTGGGCTGCACAGTCCACTGGCAGAGGAACTGCAAGGGCCCCATGTCACCCAGCAGGGGATGAAAGAATGAGCAGCAGGTGCCCTCCTTCACTTGGGAATAAAATCTTCCCCATAATGCTCAGGCTGACTTGTTCGTATCCTTCATTGGCCAGACCCACTGACATTTCTGCCAAAACCAATCATGGCAAAGGGGAAGGAGCAACCCTGAGAGGCTCACACCACCCACAGGGCATCACCTGGATCTGTGGGAAGGACCCTGCTGTCCATGGACACCAACCATCACCCAGGGCTCTATTCACTCAGAAGGAGGTACCTGACAATGGTGCCTGTGAATGAATGTGTAGGTAAGTAGCTATTGGTCAGCCAACAAACACCTTAGACACACATCTGCTTCTCATCCACAACCACAAACAGGGTCATTATAAGGCCATAAAGAAATAGGCCAATTCTCCATCAGAATCCTGCCAGGAAAGTGGAGTCAAAGTGGAGTACCTCCTAAGGGTGGGGAGTGGTGTCTTGGGAGAGACCACAGAGGTCTCTGCAGGTGGTCAGAATCCCAGCAGAGGGGACCCACAGCTTGGACTGAGGAAGCCCACCAGCCAGTTTAGCTCCTGTAGAGGAGTGACAGCCAGCCAGCTTAGAGTAGGGCACAGAAGCATGGGATCATCCAAGGAGAGGCTAGCAATGAGGGAGGAGGAGGTTGTTGCATACCAGGGGCAGGTGCACAATAGTGGGAGCCCTGCTGAGGAGCGTCTGTAGCACAGACATAGCAAATGCTGGCCTTGAGCATCTCCAGGGCTAATGGAGGAACTGCTGCTTCAAACAGAGCTCACCTGCCCACAGGGATTCCTAGGATTCACACATTTGTCTGTCTCATCAAAATCCTGTGAGGCCTGGTCTGGTAGATTACTGGCTAAATTTCTCACCCTATGTGTGTTGGAATCCCACATGGGCAGCAGTTCATATATCTTCTGCTCCACTTCTCTTCTAGCTGTTTGTGGACTGAGAAAGCAGTAGAGCACAGGATAAAGCTGGGACTCTGTACCCAAGTGGTAGAACCGGAAGCAAGTCCAGCTTCTTGAGTTCATGTCAGCTCAGCTGTGGTCATTCAGGCCACTTGGGGAGTGAACCAGCTTATGGAATATCTTTTTTTGTACATCCTTCTATAATGAAATCTGACTATTTGTGATAAGTAAATAAGTCTTGAAAAAAACACCCGTGATACAGATTAGACCTGAACTCCTGCGCTATTTTTTTGGGATAAGGAAACCAAGTCTCAAATAAATCAAGTGACTTCAAGAAGGTTTCCCTGCTGGTTAGTCAGGGAAGAAGAGACAGTACATATAGATTAGGAGAGCATCTGCGTTAGGCACCCCTGCCCACTGCCATGTAATGATCCTTTGGGTAATTTTCTCAAACTTGCAAGGTTCTATCCGAGGATGTACCAAACCTGCTGCACTTCTCCTCCTATTTTCACAAACTGAACAAGTGTCCTAAACTCCATTTGCCCTGATCACAATGGGCACCTGGTAAAATGTCAAGTCTATTCCAATGTCAGGACTTGAGAGGTAAAAGGTTTTAAAAGCCTGGTATTGAATTATTGCTGTGTGAATACTATTAGTGCTACAGTACCCATATGGTTGTGTTAGTATGTATTGTAAGGAAGAGAATAAACACTAAAATTTCAAAAGAAAACTTTTTTGACTGATAGAAGAGGACATCCCCAAGGGAATGTTACCAGTAGGCGAGGCTGCTTGCCATATCGTAGATTGTTGACAAAATTCTCACTGGTTTTGCTGCAGAATTCATAATCTTCTTTGTCACAAGCCAGCCTCTTTGCAGATGCAATGATGTCATTTACAGGCTGGGGTCTGTATTTATGATCCAGGTGGTTGTTGACCCGGTAGAAAGGGCCCTCTGCTTTATGCTTCAAGGACTCCCTGGTTGACTTGGCCTTGCCCCATGCATTGGTTAAGAGGCTAAAAAGGCCGGTCAAGGAAAACTCACCTGGAAAACACAGAAAATAACAGACAGGTAGGAAGGCAGACAGAAGGCAGGAGGAGCAAAGACAAAAGTTTCCTGTGACTGATCTTTCACAAGGAAGACTTGAGGAATGATAGATGGTTCTTTGCACTTAACAACAAGTATGTGACATGTCATAATGCAGTCTTCAATGGCTGCATCATACAACAGTCTCATGATTTGCATTCTAAATGTGTACACATGTCATCCCAGGACTGGTATTGTAGCATAATGCTATAAGAAACTGCTTTGATGCTGACATCCAATGTCAGAGAACCAGTTTTTGTCCGAGTTACCCCACTTAGGATTCAGCTCCCTGCTAATGCACCTGGGAAGGCAGTGCTAGATGACCCAGGTGCCTGGGCCCCTGATGCCCACACGGGCAATCCAGATGGAGTTACAGGTTCTTGGCATGAGACATTTGAGGAATAAACCAACAGACTGAAGAATGCTCTTTCTCTTTCTCTCTCCCCCTCTTTCTTTTCTTTTCTTTACTTTACTTTTCTTTTCTTTCCTTTCCTTTCCTTTCCTTTCCTTTCCTTTCCTTTCCTTTCCTTTCCTTTCCTTTCCTTTCCTTTCCTTTCCTTTCCTTTTCTTTTCTTTTCTTCTCTCTCTCTCTCTCTCTCTCTCTCTCTCTCTCTCTCTCTCTCTCTCCTTTCAGATAAACTTTTAAAAAGAACTAAGGGAGAACATGCCAATGTGTTGTTCTGACATCGGTGACAATAATTTCTTTGTCCAGTTAGGGCACACATGCTGGGGGAAAGCCCACAGCCCAGGACACATGGGTGTCTGCATCTAACTTGTCTGGCTTCCTCTGGTATTCACTTTCTATCATTAGTGATGCATCCTTACATCTTTCCCTATCACTTAAATGACATGTCCTTCTTAACTGAAAACATTGTTTTAAAGATTTATTTATGTATTTCAAAGTCAGATTTATTAAGAGAGTAAGAGCAGAGAGAGATAGAGATAGAGATAGAGACAGAGATATATACAGAGAGATTGATATTGAGATAGAGAGAGAGAGAGAACTTTCAGCTTGTGGTTCCCTCCCCAGACGGCTACAACAGCCAGACCTGGGTCAAGCCGAATCCAAAAGCCCTATTGATACGTGGAAAATCACATCTTCAGCTGGCCTTACCTGAGCAAGAAGTCAGGTGGATCACCTCATCATTTCCCACGTAGATGGCCCAATCCACATAGTCAGGGTGAAAAATCT
This sequence comes from Ochotona princeps, assembly GCF_030435755.1. Classification (NCBI taxonomy): domain Eukaryota; kingdom Metazoa; phylum Chordata; class Mammalia; order Lagomorpha; family Ochotonidae; genus Ochotona; species Ochotona princeps. Next base: position 6,571,040 of record NC_080835.1, read on the forward strand.
CAATGATGTCTCCACGTTCTGGCTTCTCTGACAACTGCAACAGAAAAATCAGGATGAAGTAGGTGGGGCCACAGCACAGACACTGGCTGGGGAACTGCAACTCAGCCCAGGTGCTCTGCAGTGCTCATCTTAATGAGAACCAGGGAGCACAGAGCTTCTGCCCCACCATGGGCAAACATACTCAGATGACTGCCAATCCCACTACAAGCTCAGTCACAGTGATCTCACTCTGAAAAGTACAACAATGCACTTCACACAAGGCACAAGGCACTGGTGTTCTCCCTCTCCCACCACCCTGCAACCCTTCCACCAGGAACAAACCGAATGTGTACCCTGGAAGTCTCTCTTCTGCAGAGGACTTGGATGATCCCCCAGGAAGAAAGGAATCTGACATGAGGGAAACTCTCCCTGATAACCCACAGGACATCTCAGAAGCTGTGCTCACAGCAATGCCCACAGGCAAGGACCCAACTCTGTCAGTGACAGTGAGGTCCTTGGGGTGCTCTGTGGAACCACCCCACTTGCACCAAGCAGAGAAAGGCTGAGAGGAGTGGAGGAAGCAACCTGACACTCTGTGGTCTCAGACTGATTCGGTTTGAAGCTCAGTTCTCAACCACAGGCAGGTCTGTATCTTGGATGGATCCAGGCAGCTGAGAGTACCCCAGGATGGATGAGGAGGGGACACTCACTTTGAGTGCACGGTAGGGGTAGGTGGGAGCATATGGAACACAACCACCTCAGAGAAATGGGTTTTATGCTCTAAGCCCTTGGTGGCCTCAGCTTCCTCTCCCATAGAATGGGGTAAGGTACCTGTGCCTCTCCAAGGCCGAGGGGGAGGAACAGAGTTCAGGCAGAGTGGCTCTGACTCCAGCGCCACATCCTGATTTTCACAATTGTTTCTCACCCAATTCACCCCACCACAACTCACCAAGGGTATGGCACACAAAATTCACTCTGCTTTCTGGATGACAAAAGCAAGTCTCCCTCAGGTGGTTGTGCAGCTCTTTCACTCAGCGCTGGAGCCACAATCTGAGCCAGGGCATCAGAAAGGGAGCCTTTCCCCCACAATGATGAGGAGCATTGGGAAGGATTTCGCCTTTAAAAATGCTCATCAAAGAGGAGATGGGAGCCAGTGTTGTTTTGCAGTGAGTTAAGCTGCCACCTGAAGTGCCATCACCCTGCAGTAGAATGGCTTTCTACTTCTGAACCAACTCCCTGTTAATTAATTTTGGAAATCAGCAGAAGATGGCAAAATTACATGAGTTCCAGTGTCCATGTAGGACACCTAAACGAGGTTACTGATCGCTGTTGCCTCCTGGACAATCCCTGGTGAGCAAGCAGATGATGAAAGATTGGTCTTTCTCTCACTCTCATCTCTCCTTTTGTTTGTCTTTTAAATAGGTAAGTCTTTTATAAAATGTGTTTTTTTTTCAGGAAAGAGAAAACAATGCATCCTCAGTGGAAAACGCAGTTGACAAACAGCACTCTTTGTGGCACCAGAGCAAGTATGTGCAATTAGGAATCTAACCAGGTTCTGTGTCCCAACAGCCCAGCTATGGAGTAGCTGAAGACAGCGACCATTCCAAGGAGGCACACTACTTCCACAGACAATTTTAGAGTCTAAGCATGAGAGGTATGTGCTCACAGCCGCCCCCACACTAAGTCTGTGAACAGAACTCTGAGATACTTCACCCATCCCTCAACCTTGAGTCTGACCTGCTGACTGTTGCACATGCCATATCTCAGCTCGGTTACAAAGTGCTCGCTGTTCAACAACTGCTGGTGGTAGTAGCGAGTTTCTCCCACTTTAGCATCTGCCAACTGGACAATTAATTCTATGGGATATGGTTGGTATTTGTTGTCCAAGTAGTTGTTGACCCAGTACTTGTCTCCTTTGACCATAACCTCCAGGAGCTCACGCTTCACTATGCCACTGGAATCTCTAAAGGAGTTGGCAATGCTGCTGGATCTTGGTTCAGACAAAGAAACACGTTCAGGTGCTGCAGCAAAAAGAGAAGAAGGAAGAACACAGCAACTCAGCTCTTCATCAATAAGCTTGCATTGAACTTCCTACTCTCCTCTTCCATGCATTTATGTGTTCGGTTTAACACAGTTACAATTATTTAACACTCAACACATTAGCAACTGAATTCTCAACAGCATGTTAACCACATGTTCCTCTAGCAACAAATATGCAAAGTTTTGCAGGAGAGAATGGGGCTTCCATGATATTCCACTCTATGCAGGTAACCTAACTGAATTGCTTAATTTATTGATAGGCATCTTTGTTGGGTAAGCTGCTACTGGGCTGTAGATGAGTACATCTTAAAAACATTTATCGCCTGTGAATCTTTGAGCAAATGTCTGAATCAAAGATTTTTAAATTTTGAATATTTGCCAGGAAGAAGGGAGTCTCATTCTGCTTTTATAGAATTCTATCTTGGTTAAAAGAAACAAATTTGCTTCTCCGTCTTCCAGAACAAACTTGGAGTTAGAAAAGTTATGTAATGCACGTCAATGTTCATAGCAGCACAATCTACAATCGCAAAAACCTGGAAGCAGCCAAAATGCCCATCAATAGAGGACTGGATAAGGAAGCTATGGTTCATCTACTCTATGGAATACTACTCAGCTATTAAAAAAAACGAAATGCAGTTCTTTGTGGACAAATGGGCCCGACTGGAATCCATCATGCTAAGAGAAATGAACCAATCCCAAAAGGTTAAATACCACATGTTTGCCTTAATCTGAGATGAAAAGATGACAACCTGATAGTACCTGTATATTGTAATATTATTGCAATCTCTAACAACCTGTATCCAATGCAATAAGATAATGCGATATAATCTATAAACCAACAATTAATGTCAGAATACTTAAGATATACATCGAAAAACTGTAAAACCTACTATACCCTCAATACGTTATGTTAATCCGTAATGGGGGGGAGTGCAGGGAAGCCTTTCAGGACCATAAAAAGAGTGAGGAAAAAGTATAATATAGCCTATCATGATCAAATGTGGTAATTCATAGACAACAGACTCAAAGCAGCACTAAACAATAGTAAAACTACTATACCAATGCATGAGGGGGGAATCGGGTGCGATCCTGACAACCTCTTAACAGGAGGTCATGTGCGTGGAGCAGGGGGGCACTCCAGGGTAGAGCAGATGGCAAGGAGAAAGCCTGGATCCCAACCATGAAGACTCCCAGACCTTCACCACAAACTGTTGCAGAGCGCAGTCAGTAGCCATTACAAGATGGCGACAGGCACAGAGTAAACAACTCTGCCCTGACGTAGCTTCCTGCCCTAGTTTGCCCGGCAACAGCAGCGACCTATCCCAATCTGACAAGTAAGCACTCACTGTCCTATCACGACCGGTCACTGAGCCACAGACACGCCTCTCATGGAGGTGTATATAAGCCATCCGCTTTGCTCTCCCTGCGCCCCCACTGCCATCTTTCCCTCAATCAAGCGGCGCTCCAATAAAGTGTGATCAGAGAAGGACTTCGGTGTCTGCGTTTTATTCCCTGCTGGCCAGGGGCGCGCTACAGCTGGTGCCGAAACCCGGGAAACTTCGAATCCAGCGGACACCAGTGAGGGGTTGAAGTTCAGAACTCTACACACGGAGCGGACTACCGGTAGGTAACCTCTCAGGTATGATAAACCCTGTTCTTGTTGCTCTTATTGTTTTTGGTACAGCTATAGTAGGATTGTGGTGTTGCTTTTTCCTGCGCCTACATCAGCCTGGTCGTGAGTGTCTTTGTTGCTGTGAACCCGGACAAAGTGAAAGTAACTCCGCTGTAGATAAAGTGGCCTTTCACGAGATCTAAGAAAATGGGTAATAATCAAGGCCGAATATCAGCCAGCAGCGAGTTCACTGACCCCATACTGGGACTCCTTAAACAACGAGGCTTAAAAGTTTCAGCAAGGTCAGTGCAGAAGATAATAAATGATTACGACGCAGCTGCGCCGTGGTTCGCAGTCTCCGGAGACCTGACCTTGAGCTGCTGGGACAAACTAGGCAAAGATTTAGAAAAAGCAAAAGAGGAAGGAAGGCTGGGACCCGGATCCCTCCCACTTTGGAAGTTGGTCCGGTCCTGTTTAAAAGAAGGACGGAACATGGAGCATGTTAGACAGGGTCGAGAGCAGCTCATTAAGTTTCAAGAGAGCCTCTCGGAAGTAGAATCAATTGATGAGAGGGGGAAGAGCCTCTCGGAAGCAGAATCAATTGATGAGAGGGGGAATAGGCCTAAAAGAAAAAAGGAAGCATGCTTAAAAGAAGAAAATAAAGAAGATAAAGAAAAGAGTAATAATAAAGAAGAGTAATAATAAAGAAGATAAAGAAAAGAGTAATAAACGGCCGCTGTATCCAATGTTAGATAAGTTTAGAAATTTAAAAGTAGATGAGTTTAGAAATTTAGAGGTAGCTACACAAGAGGACTCGTCTGACGATGAGTTATCAGAACTTGAAGAAAAGGACCATGGTCTACATGAGGCTTCCGTGTCTTCTGGAGACGTGGAATGCCGACCTCCCCCGTACCCATCTAGTGTAGGATGGCACTTTATTCCCCGGAGGGCGCTAAGTCGCCTCTACTCTGCATTTCCGGTTTATCAGAATCCGGAAAATGGGGACAGATATCATGAACCTATTACCTATAAACAGTTGAAAGATCTGGTAGAAGCATCCAAGACATATGGGGTAAATGCAAATTATACTCTCACTTTGCTGGGGAGAATTACTCAACAGGCAAATACTCCCAGCCGATTGGTTCGAGATAGCCCGAGCCTGTCTCTCCGTTGGACAGTACTTAGATTTTAAATTTATAGTCACGGATGCAGCTCATGCCCAAGCCAGAATTAATGTTCAAAACCAGCATCCTCACTGGACTGCAGACATGCTTCTAGGACAGGGTACTCATCTTGGCGCTTCAGAACAACTTAATCAGCCTGAGGAGACATTACAGCTTATCTCCTCCTTGGCATTGGGCACATGGAAACGCCTGCCATCTCCAGATCAGAAGTCCTCGGGTTTTGTAAATGCAGAAGCCTGAGGAGCCTTTTGCAGATTTTGTAGCTCGACTCGCCGAAGCAGTGAGCCGGACAGTAATTAACAATACAGCTACAGATCTCATAGTTAAACAGCTAGCTTTTGAAAATGCTACTCCAACTTGCCAGACCTTAATTCAGCCAGTGAGAAGGACAGGAGACTTGTCAGACTATGTTAGAGCTTGTGCTGAGGTAACTCCATCTTACATGCAAGGGTTAACTATTGCTGCAGCTCTTCAAGGTCAAACTGCTATTCAGATTTTAAAGAACATCAAGGAAGTCAAAAAAGAAACAATTGTTATTGCTGTGGTGAAGTAGGGCATTTCAGCCACAGCTGTGCCACTAAAAATTTGTCTCAAAATTTCAGACAGGAAAAAATTTGTGTGGACACTTCTAAACCCAATTTAAATATTCCTCGCACCGTCTGTCCGAGGTGTGAGAAGGGATTTCATTGGCAAAAGGCTTGTCAGTCTAAATTCCACAAGAATGGGACAGTTCTATTGCCTCGAAGTCAACGTAAATTGCGTAATCAGCCTGTACAGGGTCAGAAGCAGGGAAATGGGAGGCAGGCACAGTTCTAGGTCCCCCAAAATAAGAAGACATGTATGAATATTGGCTCTAAAGTGTACAAAACTAAATTGATGGCTGCTACTTTAAGCACTGAGTTAAAGCAAAATAGGCATAAATGTTATAATTGTGGCAAATTGGGACATATGTGGAAAGATTGTAGGAAAGAAAATACCCAAAAATCTGGTAAACAAGTTATGGGTTATCTAAAGGCCTGCCACAACATAAGGACTTTGAAACATCCTGCCCACCTGGCAGGGCTTGAAACCTTTGCTATCCAAAAGCGAATGAATGCTAAATGTTTTACTTCTGATAAACTCAAATACCTTCAAAAGCAATGCCAAGCATCTCTTTTAGCTAGAAAATATGGCAATAATACTGCTAAGGATCACTGCCCTAAAATGTGTCCTACATGTCACAGAGCCATACATTGGGCAAAAGTATGTAAATGTAAATCTAAAATTGATTGTGATGGCCAGCGCCTGTGGTCAGGAAACTCCTGGCGGGGCCAGTCCTGGTTCCTGAACAATCAGAGGTTTGCAAAGCACCAACATCCAATCCAAGTTATGCCTATAGAAGAGTAACAGACTTAAAACCTGATACTGATAATTAAAAGTTGGTATCTTCCTTGACAGTGAATTATATTACCTATTGTTCATACCCCAACTGGATGCTTGTGACAACAAGGGTGTTTAGAGTGGCTACATCTCCTCTCCATGTAGGAAAAGGTTATTACTCCTTATTGTGCTTTGGTCTCCATCTTAATTATAAAGAGATGTCATAAGAATAAGAAGCCTTTTTTCAAAGATGTAAATAAAATAATTATTCTTTATAGCTCTAAACAGCTTATTTTTAAGTCATATTTACATTTTGTTAAGTCATAAAGTTATATTTTAAAAGATTTGTTCCTTAACCCCTTTGTTTTTAACCTTTTTTTTGCTTCCTTAACCAACTTCTTTACTCTTTACAGATGGTCATCTGACGGAATAGTTTCTCTAATCATAGATTTTGAAAACATCCTTACTGGCCAATGGAAAGGACCTGATTTGCTCTTAACTTTTGGAGGAGAGAATGCTTTCATTTTTCTCACAGGGCTTGGACTTGCTGACTCGGATTCCAGATCGACTAACTAGATAATTTTGTCCATTTTACATTTCTACCCCTGTCATTTCGCAGCAGCAAGCATCCTCTACAGAAGTTCCTCCTCCTGCCCAGCAACTTCAGGGTTAAATTCTCTTCTCCCCAGCAGTTACACTCGCTCCCGACCCCCTCCTGCTGCTCTTTGTTAGGATACTCATCCCACGAGTGCAGTTTCTTCAGGACCTTTTACTTTTTTTTCCCTTTGTCAAGCCTCAAACACCCAACCGTTTTTAGCACAAAGCGACAGGATAGGAGATAAACTGGGCCCACAGAAAAATATCTAGCGTCTTGTCCTTTATAAATAATGTTTGTACAAAATTAACATCTCATAACTCTATTGAATTAAGGCATTGCTTTAAAAGTGTAACATTTACACCAAATATAGACTGTTATAAAAGTAACATCTAATTCACTGTTAAAATTTTTCCAGGTATGGGATGCACCATGTACTTTTATCTGCTATTATAAAGAATAAATTCAAGTATACAAATGCGTTCTTGATGAAAAAGGTTGTAGAGGAAAGTTCTTGGATAAAAGAAACAGGGCATGACTTGTAAAATTCTCCTATAGGAGAATGGCTATGTTAGACTGCAGCACTGAAGAGGACACAATATTGACAAGATAAAGTTTGTTGAAGAAAGAATGAGAAAGCCATGGAGGTTGTGCAAGGAATACATCCTGTATGATTTATATTCAATATAATTAATCATATTCTCTACACACTGTTTGCAGCATTTTCTAAAATATTCATCCTTGATGCATGGAATCTGATCATCTATTATAGCAACAAAGTTTTAAAATCACATGGTATTATAACATCTTCTCTTAAACATTTTTATCTACCTAATGATTAAATTTTTCTAGTTAGCTCCGGCGAACTCCAGACCTGACTTTGCTGAAGTGTCTCAGAATATGATAAGATTCTATATCGAGATATCAAGGTGATATTTGTATTTTCTGCCTTACAGTATGTTCATATTGCTTAAGATTGATAAAAGTTGTGTATTTATTTTATAGGTACTTAAGTGATCATTTGATGCCAATAATCAAACCTAATCTATATTGTGTTATATAAAGAGATCTTATTTTAACTAGATATTATAAGCCCTGGCATCTAAATAATTCAGAAATTTCATTTCATAGATATAATAACTGAGTAGGCTTTTGGATTGTATTACATATGCTGTCAGATGCCAAGTAGAGCAAAATTTTGTCATATCAAAATACTACTAATTTTTTTTTTTACAGACGTCTAATTCAAATTTGTGTGTTTTCCAATGTTCCAGGACAAGTAGTGCTTAATAATAGAATGCAGGCCAAAAAGCCAAGAAAGGATAGATGTTTACAGTTTTGTAAATATGTCCAGGCTATTAACTGCATGTCTCTTTTGCTAATTTATATTGTTGGGATAACTAATATCAATGTCTTCAATAATGACCAATTTTTTTTCTCTTAGGGTTTCTATTCACACTAAATTATCATTGTTGACTCTTCACTTATTAATTTTGAATGGGTACTGCTATCACCAAGCTTGGTTTATAAAGGTGCCTTAGTAAATCCTAAATTTGTCTGACATGATCTCTCATGCACTTTGCAACTTTTTGGAGGCCTCAGTTAGAGGATAGTGGTCATCCTGTGTTTTAGAGCCTGGCTCGGTAGTCTGGGGAGGCCACCGTGATGATTAACACGGCCCCACTGCCAGTCCTGGCTTCCTGGCTCACAGGATCTACACTGACCTCTGCCAATAAACAGGTATCTCATCATCCAAATTTGCTTGTTTTGAGTACTCATCTGGGACTCAAGAGGGTTGGATATAACATGACTTCTTGAGTCAGGGTCCATACAAGACATCGTTATGGCCCGTTAGATTTTTAAAATTGAGTGAGTGTGGTGGCCACCTATGTCTGTCTTTCTGTACGTCTTTTGTCAACATTGTTTGAAATTTTACTTATAGTCCTCTATAGTATGTTAAAAAATGTGTGTGTGTGTGTGTTTGCTGTTTGGCTTCAGTGTTCCTTGATACCACATGAAATATAGACATACAGTAGATCTTAGTTTTATGCTGGTTTTTTAGTTGTTATTATATTGCTTGTGTTTACCGGTTAGGAAATGCTATACTTTTATTTGATTTTTGAAGTTTTTGTTACAGAAATATTATTTGAAAAAGCAGATGTACATGACTGACATATTCCCTTGTCATCTTGGTAAGATCTTAATCATAATCCATTTTGTATTCTCCTCTATCTATACTTGTAAACCATCTGAACAACCATGGCAGACTCATGTTGCTACAAAAACAGTCATCTTCCGACGTTTGAGCTCCATGATTTGAGCCACTCGCAGAGAACTGCGCATCCTTCTACTCAATAATATAAAAAGGGGTGGGGTCTGTGCAGTAGGTGTGGATGACACAAAGGTGTGAAGAAAACAGCTCCCCTGTATGGCAAGGCCCGGTGAAAATCTCTCTCACTACCTTAGAAGAGGGCCTCCTTAATGTGCCACAATGAGAACACTTGGGAGAAGACTTAAGGAGAGCCAATAACCAATGGCCTCTTCCCCCAGGGATAGGATAGCTCAATTGCTGATCTTACCCAGTTGCCATAGTTTATTTCCAGTTTAAAAGCCTTCAGAATGTCCCACTTGGTTTCTGATCATGGTAACAAAAGCACCATAGAGTTTTATCTTCTTGTTAACAATGCTGGTTAGGTAGGGATTCACTTAACTTGTGGAACAGATTGCTCTTTTTCAGAAAATTGGAATACAACCGAGCACCCCCTGGCTGTGGTGATGTGCGTGCCCACCTATTTTTCCAGACCAGCGGCAGTTAAAGAAGACCTGTCAGTCCTCCTGTGACCAGAGCACGACTTCGGGGTTACCGCTGCCGTTGTGACAGCAATAGCTACAGCTGCCGCTACTGACGCCATGGCCATTGTGGCCCTAATGACTGCTGTATTGGTGACTATGACTTAGCAGCCCTCTATGGTTCTTCAGACACAGGAGCAGTTTAACCAACATGTTTGGACTGGCTTGCTAATTATGAACATATGAGTGGACTTGATCTAAGAATAGGTGGACATATTATCTGAGGAACTCTCAGTTTCCAACTTGCAGCTAATTTATGGAGAAGCCTTTTGGTTTATTTGTATGGGACTTGGAATGTTCTGTTTGATAATTTATACACTGACTGCTTGGGAAAGATTGTAACCATCTATGCCACCCGAGCTGAAGTTGTGACCCTTCAAGATTTTACCGATTGGATTTGGAATACCTTTTCCTATTTTAAAGAATGGGTTGGAGTAGGAATGTTTGCAATATTTTGCCTTGGAGGCATAGTCTTGGCTCTGTTCTTGGTCTGTAGGATTCGGCGAAGTGTCAGGCGGGACAAGGTCGCCATCGTTCGAGCCTTGGCAGCTATGGAGGCAGGCGCTTCCCCCCAGGTCTAGATCAGTTTGCTCAGAGGAGAATGATGAGACCCTACCTGATGCCCTTGCACTCGGAGGCTTTTGAGCCATTGCACCCGATAGGGATCAGTAGTCTCAAGTCCCTCGATTCTGGTTCTCACCTATGCGGTAGCCAGGGCTGGTAGTCAAAGACGGGCAACCTCTGACCCAGTCAGGTACCAACCTAAGACAGGAGTTAGGCCTTGTCATCTGCCTAAGCTTCCCATGACGGGTAAGGACCTGACGAGAGGTCGGATGACCTAAGACAGGCACAGTCACTGAGCCATACCTTTGCTGTATCATAGAAAAAATAAAAGGGGGAATTGCAGAGCGCAGTCAGTAGCCATTACAAGATGGCGACAGGCACAGAGTAAACAACTCTGCCCTGACGTAGCTTCCTGCCCTAGTTTGCCCGGCAACAGCAGCGACCTATCCCAATCTGACAAGTAAGCACTCACTGTCCTATCACGACCGGTCACTGAGCCACAGACACGCCTCTCATGGAGGTGTATATAAGCCATCCGCTTTGCTCTCCCTGCGCCCCCACTGCCATCTTTCCCTCAATCAAGCGGCGCTCCAATAAAGTGTGATCAGAGAAGGACTTCGGTGTCTGCGTTTTATTCCCTGCTGGCCAGGGGCGCGCTACAAACTGTTAATACGAGCAACAAGGACTATATCCCAACTGCCAAGGAGGCCACAGGGAATTGGATGCCCTCGGAGGCCGAGTACTCTGAGGTCACCCACCCCTAACCGGAGCTCCCGCAGGGGATGGAAGAAGTCCAAACACTACCGCGCAGAAACCAACGTCATCGGAAAGACAACCAGAAGCCCTGAGCGGTCCGCAGAAACAGAAGAACAATAAACGTCCTTCTGGACCAGGGAGGAGAGCTTTCTCTGGTTCTAGCCTGGCTCCACCTCTGGACCCCCACCCTCCCTCGCAATGACCATTGGGATCGCTCTGAAAACCCCTCATAGCAAACAATCATACAAACTAAAAAAACCTAAAATAAATAGACAAACAACAAAAAGTAGAGCTTGAAATCTGACAGGAAAGAGCTGGCATGGATTGGCTAATGCCTCGCTGGGTAGGACACAAAGATTAGTCACTCCTTACCATGGTGTTGGGGACTTTCCTGCACACCCCCCCCCCCCAAAAAAAATGTTCTGCACCTTAACTGCTGACAAATGTCTTGTTAGAGTTACAAGCCAGTCCAGATTATCCTAAAATCTGCCAAGATCAGCAAAATTATACTTCAACACAACAAATGGCTAAATACTAAAATGAAATAGACACGAGACAGCTGAATGGTACCTTATAGCCATTTTAAGGTATATAGCAGCTGGTCCTGTGTATGAACTAAAATTGAAATGTCAATGAGATAATCATAGGTTGTGGTTAAGAACTTGCTTCTTTTTTTTTTTTTTTTTAATTTTATTTTAAATTCATTAATTACATTGTATTATGTGACACAGTTTCATAGGTACTGGGATTCTCCCCACCCCTCCCCAAACCCTCCCACCATGGTGGATTCCTCCACCTTGTTGCATAACCACAGTTCAAGTTCAGTTGAGATTCCCCCATTGCAAGCATATACCAAACATAGAGTCCAGCATCTTATTGTCCAGATAAGTTCAACGGCTTCTTAGGTATACACTCTCTGGTCTGAAGACAGAGCCAGCAGACTATCATCCCGATCAATTAAAAGCTCCAACATACCATCAGCAAAAATTTACATCACCATGGAATTAATTGACATAGTAACGAGTAACCAATATGGTAAAAGTGAATGCGATTTCTTATCCACCTTCTGTGACCACCTCATTGACATTTCAATTTAGGTTTATACACAACATATAACATTCATAACATAACTTGTTATACATAACATCGTGTCATCTTAAATTAAGGCAAACATGTGGTATTTAACCTTTTGGGATTGGCTCATTTCCCTTAGCATTATGGTTTCCAGTTTGGCCCATTTGGCCACAAAGAACTGCATTTTGTTTTGTTTAATAGCTGAGTAGTATTCCATGGAGTAGATGAACCATAGCTTTCTTATCCAATCCTCTGTTGATGGGCATTTTGGTTGCTTCCATGTCTTTGCAATTACTGATTGTGCTGCTATGAGCATAGGAGTGCATGTTGGTTTCTCATAAAACAAGTGTTCTGGATATATTCCTAGGAGTGCTATTGCCGGGTCATACGGTATGTTGTATTTGAGTTGTTTGAATGTTCTCCATACTGATTTCCATAGAGGCTGTACCAGCCTGCAGCCCCACCAGCAGTGGAGTAGGGTTCCCTTTTCCCCGCAACCTCGCCAACAAGTGTTGTTGGTGCTTTTATTCATGTGGGCCAGTCTTACTGGCGTTAGGTGGTACCTCATTGATGTTTTAATTTGGATTTCCCTTATTGCCAGGGAACTTGAGCATTTTTTCATATGTTTATTTGCCATTTGGGTTTGTTCCTTTGTGAAGTGTTTGCCCATTTCCCGTGCCCATTTCTTGAGTGGCTTGTTTGTTTTGACATTTTGGTTGTTTTGTAGCTCTTTGTATATTCTGGAGATCAGCCCTCTATCACCTAAGTCGTGTGCAAAGATCTTCTCCCATTCTGTGGGTTGCCTTTTTACTTTGTTGATTGTTTCTCTAGCTGTACAGAAGCTTCTTAGTTTGATGAGGTCCCAATTGTTTATTTTGGTCTTGATTTCTACTGCATTTGGAGTCTTTTTTAGGAAGTGAGGGCCTACTCCTAAGTGTTCCAGTGTGTTTCCAACATTTTCTTCCAAAAGTTTGAAGGTTTCTGGATGTAGGTTTAAATCTTTTATCCATTTGGATTTGATCTTAGTATATGGTGAGAGATGTGGGTCTATCTTTTTGTTTCTGCAGGCTATCAACCAGTTGTCCCAACAGCATTTATTGAACAGACCTTCCCATTTGCCTGGGTTGTCGTTTGTCTTTTTGTCAAAGATTATTTGGCTGTATTTCTGTGGGTTCCCATCTGGTGTTTCTATTCTGCTCCATTGATCTTCTTCTCTATTTTTGTGCCAGTACCAGGCTGTTTTGATAACCACTGCCCTATAGTATGTCCAGAGGTCCGGAACTGTGATTCCCCCTGCTAACTTCCTGTTCTTGAGAATGGTTCTAGCTATTCGTGGTTTTTTGTGTTTCCAGATGAACCTTTGGATCATTGTTTCCAGGTCTGTGAAGAATGTTTTGGGCAATTTGATTGGGATTGTGTTGAATGTATATATTGCTTTTGGCAGTATAGACATTTTAATGATATTGATTTTACCTATCCAGGAGCATGGGATGTTACTCCATCTTTCTAGATCTTGTTCAATTTCTTTTTTAAGTAGTTTGTAGTTTTCCTCGAATAGGTCTCCTACATTTTTGGTTAGGTTAATTCCCAGATACTTCATGCTTTCCTTTGTTACTTTGAATGGTATCTTGCTGGTTAGATCTTTTTCCAACTTGGGGCTGTTAGCATACACTATGGCTGTTGATTTTTGTTCATTAATTTTGTACCCTGCCACTCTACCGAACTCTCGTATAAGTTCTAGTAGTCTCTGTGTTGAGCCTTTTGGCTCTTCCATATAAAGAATCATGTCATCTGCATATAGTGAAAGCTTGACTTCTTCATTTCCCATTTGGATTCCTTTGATTTCTTTTTCTTGTCTTATGGCCTCAGCGAGTACCTCTAGAACTATGTTGAATAGCAGCGGAGAAAGCGGACATCCCTGTCTTGTTCCAGATCTCAGTGGGAAGGGTTCCAGTTTTTCTCCATTCAGTATGATGCTGGCATTGGGTTTTTCATATATTGCTTTGATTATGTTGTGGATTTTTCCATCTATGCCTACCTTGGTTAGGGTCTTTAGCAGGAAGTTGTGCTGAATTTTGTCGAAAGCTTTTTCTGCATCTATTGATACTATCATGTGATTCTTGTTTTTCAGTTTTTGGATGTGGTGTATCACATTTATGGATTTGCGAATGTTGAACCATCCCTGCATTCCAGGGATGAATCCTACTTGATCTGGATGAATGATCTGTCTGATGTGTTTTTGAATTCTGTTGGCTAGGATTTTGTTGAGAATCTTAGCATCAATGTTCATCAAAGAGATAGGTCTGTAGTTTTCTTTCTCTGTAGGATCTCTGCCCGGTTTTGGGATTAAGGTAATGTTGGCTTCATAGAATGAGTTTGGAAGGGTTGCTTCCTTTTCTATTGTTTTGAAGAGTTTGTAGAGGATTGGAGTTAGTTCTGTTCGGAATGTTTTGTAGAATTCTGTAGTGAAGCCGTCTGGGCCTGGGCTTTTCTTTGTTGGGAGGTCTTTAATCACTGATTCAATCTCTGCTTCAGTTATGGGTTTGTTCAGGTTGATTGTTGCCTCTGGGCTAAGTTTTGGCAGGTTGTGTGAGTCTAAGAACTTTTCCATTTCTTGGTGGTCTTCTGATTTGTTGGAGTACAGTGCTTTGTAGTAATTTCTGATTATGTTCTTAATGGTTGTAATGTCTGTTGTTATGTTGCCTTTTTCATCTTTGATGCTGTTAATTCTTGCTTTCTCTTGTTTTTTCTTTGTCAGACGGGCCAGCGGGGTGTCTATTTTGTTTATCTTTTCAAAAAACCAGCTTTTTGATTCGTTGATTTTGTGTATGGTTTTTTTTATTTCTATCTGGTTGATTTCCTCCCTTGTTTTGATGATTTCTTGTTTCCTGTTGTGTGTGGGGCTCATCTGCTGCTGCTTTTCCAATTCCTGGAGGTGTGTGGTTAGTTCCTGTATTTGGCGACTCTCTTGGGCCTTGACATGAGCTCCAATTGCGATGAGTTTACCCCGTAGCACTGCTTTGGCAGTGTCCCACAAGTTTTGGAATGTTGTGTCAGAGTTTTCATTGGTTTCCATAAATTTTTTGATCTCATCTTTAATTTCTTCCCTGACCCATTGTTCGTTTAATAGCATATTGTTCAGCCTCCAAGAGTTTCTATATTTCCTGGGACATTTTGAATTGCTGATTTCCAGTTTCATTCCGTGGTGGTCTGAGAGGGTACATGGTATGATTCCTATCTTTTTGAAGTTATTTAGATTTGCTTTGTGTCCTATCATGTGGTCGATCCTGGAGAAGGTGCCATGCACTGCTGAAAAAAATGTATAATCTGTGGTCTTAGGATAAAAAATTCTATAAATGTCTACCAAGTCTAGTTGTTCTAATGTTTGTACGAGCTCTGTTGTTTCTTTGTTGAGTTTTTGTTTTGTTGATCTGTCTATAGTTGTTAGTGGGGTGTTAAGATCACCCACTATTATTGTGTGTGTATCTATGTCTCCCCTTAAGTCTGTAAGTAGTTGCTTCACGAGGCTAGGCGCATTGGAATTAGGTGCATATATGTTCACGATTGTAATTACTTCTTGATGGATCAGTCCCTTCACCAATATATAATGTCCTTCTCTGTCCTTTTTGATGTCTGTCAGCTTGAAGTCTAGGTCATCTGAGATTAGAACAGCTACGCCAGCCTTTTTTTCTCGTCCATTGGCATGAAATGTCTTTTTCCATCCTTTCACTTTAAATTTCTTACAGGATTTTCTGGTTAGATGTGTCTCTTGTAGACAACATATAGTTGGGTGCTGTTTGATGATCCATTCCGTTAATCTATGCCTTTTGATTGGTGAGTTTAAGCCATTTGTGTTTAGAGATAATATTGAAAGGAATTGGTTTTGGGCTGCCATGAGTGTAAGTATGCAAGTGTGTATTTGCGACTATTAGAGTTCTTGATTGGTTGACTTTTCTTGTATGGATTTTAGTGGGGAGGTCTTCCCATTTGCCATCTTTGATTTTGGTTTGTATTTTTTCTTTCTGGGTTTAGCACCTTCCTGAGGAGATTTTCCAGAGCTGGTTTCGTGTTGATGTATTCTTCGAGTTTCTCTTTACTGTTGAAGTATTTAATTTCATTCTCAAATACAAATGAGAGCTTTGCTGGGTACATTATTCTTGGTTGGCAGTTGTTTTGTTTCAGGATTTGATAGATTTTACCCCATTCTCTCCTTGCTTGGAGCATTTCTTCTGATAGGTCGGCTGTGATCCTGATTTCCCTTCCCCTGAAAGTAATCTTATCCTTTTTTCTTACTTGTCTTAGAATGGTTTCCTTGTGTTCACTTGAAGGTAGCTTGAAGACCACATGTCTGGGAGACGATTTGTTTGGGTCGTATCTCCTGGGGGTTCTTTGCCCTTCCTGGATTTGTGCTGGATTTATATTTCCAATATTCTGGAAGTTCTCCTGTATTATCTCATTGAGCACCCGTTGCAAGCCTGTCTCCTTTTCCACTCCTTCGGGAAGGCCTATTATTCTAATATTTGATTTTTTGAGGTTGTCTTTCATTTCCTGTATGGACCTATTGGCTTTCTCTAGATTTGTCTCCAACTGTTTGATGAGCTGCTGCCTTTCATTCTGATTGTCTTCCAATTCTGATATTCTGTCCTCTGCTCTGTTCATTCTGTTGGTTAGGCTTTCAATTTTGTGCTCTATATCGAGGATTCCCTTTTTGATTTGATTTATTTCTGCAGTGATATGGTTTTCGAATGCCTTAGACTCTTTCCAGCGCTTTTCACTCTCTCTGACGAATTTCATCATTAGCTTCTTAAAGTCCTTATCTGATAGTTCCTCTATGTCTTCATCTTGCATCTCAGATATTGAGATTAGTTTTTGGTTGTATTGGGAGGGAGTGCTTGATCTTTCCTCTGGGTCATTGCTTTTTCTGATACTTCTCCTCATTGTGTTTTTGCTTCTTGTTGTTTTGAGATTTTAGCGGTGATTCAGCTGAGCCGGCTCTGGTTTGGGGTCTCCGGCTGAGCCCAGCAGGGCTTACTGCCTGAGTCACCAGCTGCTTTCAGGATCTGTAGATCACAGCCCTGAGCTGGGTCAGGAGGCTTTGTGGGCCAGCCCCAGTGCCAGGCCCCTTCCCCTGTGGCTCCCTCTCAAAGGCAGTGCCCTACAGATTCACTCTGCTGAGCCGCGCCTGGTCTTTGGGTCACAAGGCTAATACAGCGGGGGTCTCCGCCTCAGTGCTGAGCCGAGACTCTCCTTCAGGGCTTGAGGTTAGCACAGCAGGGGCTCCTGCTGCTCGGAGTCTAAAATCCCCAACCCTGGCCTGTGCTGGGCTGGAAATCTCTGCGGCCCCAGTGCCAAACTCGGAAGCGCTGCTCCGCTGAGGGCTGCAACACCGCAGGCAGGTCTTTCCGAGTGGGCTCCTGCTGGGAAAACCTGTCCGGCCAGTTCAGCTGAGCCCGCTCTGGTCTGGCCTCTCTAGCTGAGCCCAGCTGGGGACTCTGCCCTGAAGAAGCCACTTCCTCAGCTGCACTCTCTCAAGGGTAGAAGCGGATCTCTGAGAGGCACAGAGCCCTTGAGGTGAGATGTGCCCCCACTAGTCTGCTCCTCTGCCCAGGACGTGAGGCCCTGTCGAGCGTTGCCCAGCCTCTGGGGCTCAGGGCTAGTCCAGCAACAGGATCCACTGACTCTCCCGCAGCCAGTCCACAGCTCAGAGCCGATAAGGGGATCTCTGAGCCCCAGTCCCACAGTGCTGCTCCTGTTCCCTCTGCACTCTCCCTCAGCCGCTGAGCAGCGGGTAGGCAAGCCTCTGGGAAATCTCCCCTGCTTTTCCTCCACTTCTGCAGGGATGATGCACCCAATGATCAGTCCAGTAGCCTCCTCTGGGGGCTCCTGCCTTCCAGGGGACTGGTGCCCCTGTCGGTGTGGGCGCCTATCCTTCCAGCCGCCTCTGTTTTCCCTGGGGCGGTTGAGCCTCCGCCTCCTTCCCCCTGCCTGGGATCGTGACTCACCAGGTTTCTCGCGGCGTGCTGTATTTTCTTTCCTACTTTTTGCGGCTGTTCCTTCACGCTGTGTAGATCTTCTTGCTTTAGTGAACTCCAGTGACCTTCTCGTTCTTCTCCCTACAGTTTCGCACCTCCTGGCCTGTTTCTCTGCTGGATCGGCTCCCCTCCTTCCCTACTCCACCCTACACCAGCTCTCTGCAGTCGGCCATCTTTTTCTCTCTCTATTTTGTTTTTTTTAACATACTGGTTACGCAAAACCTTGTCAATTCCATAATGTTACAAATTGCTGTTAATGTTATATTGAGAGTCTTAATTGACTGGGATGATATGCTACCAGCTCTGACTTTGGACCAGAAATGGTCTCCCCAACAAACTGTTCAACCCATCTGGACAATTAGTAGCTGGACTCTATGCTGGGTATATGTTTGCAAGGAAAGAATCTTGATGGAATTTGAACTGTAATACTGCATCAAGGTGGAGGAATCCACCAGGGGGGAGGGGTGTGGGGAGGGGTGGGGGATTCCCAGAGCATATGAAACTGTCACATAATGCATAATAATTAATAAAAAAAAAAGAAAAAAAAAAAAAAAAAGAAAAGTTATGTAAAATACCAAAGAGTCAGAAGTTGTGCCACAAACGTTTGAATCAACTCCAGAAACCTGGAAATTTGTACACTATACTGTAGAACATTTGTGTCCCAATGGCAAAGGAAAACTTTCTTGTCACTATCTTACTTTAGTCACCTGGCATAGTTCTGGACACAACAGAATTGTCAACAGGTGAAGTGCACTTGCCATTGTTTACAGAATAAAAGCTTTGCGTATCATCACACAGAGAGGAACAGAAGCTACGACTCCAGTGAAAAATGGTGCTTTTGTTCACAGTTCACAACACCATGCTGGCAAGTTGGCAACTCATGCTTACCTGGACCAGGCAGATGGACCACATAACCATCTCCTACATAGACAGCCCAGTGCGAATAGGTCAGGCGGGAAATCTCAATGAGGTCTCCAGGTTGTGGTCTTTCGCTTGACTGCAACACAAGAACCACAGAGAGACGAGTCAGGCTTCTCACAAGTGCCAGCAAATAGCTGACAGTGGGAGTGGCAGCATAGCTGCACAGCAGTGCACTCAGTGCCCAGCAGTGTTTAGCAAGCACCGTGGGAAGGGAGACTCCATGACGGGTGGACTCACTAGAGGAACCCTGACAGGGGAACCAGGAACAGGTTTTGCCCAGATGCACATTGGGTTTGTGATCTGTGGATCTGTGTGTGTGTGTGTGTGTGTGTGTGTGTGTGTGTGTATGTGTGTGTGTTTGTGTATCTGGACGGTGTGTGTGTTATTGCAAACACATACACAGGGCAAAGAGGCCCTGCAGACACCATCACCAACCCCACTGCACAAGGGATATCCTCCATGTTGCAGACAGACGCACGCCTACACAAAATCGAAATACTGGCTACTGAACCCATTCCTTAGCCTGGGTGTCAGTTCTGCCCTATGGCCACGCACCACGATTTTTATTTCCTGTGCCCACACTTTTGGTTGGGACAGACTACTCTACCCAGGGATATCAGGCTCCTGGAGGAGGAAAACCACTCACTCATAAGCACAGTTCTCTAGTGCAAAGGAACCAATCCACAGGCAACACCACAACCCCCTGCTTCCCCAGTGTCTCATCCCAGAACAGGTAGCTAACTGTCTACGCCAGGGTCAGGTACTAGATAACCAGAGGCAGGTCCATTGTGGCCCTGAACCTGTGGACACTGCCCTAGTAAGTCAACTCCACACATGCTTACCCTGTCCCACACATTCCTCCCTATAGATGCTCAATGAAGGGCCTTGCCCACTGCCCCTCCCCACAAGTCATCCCTCTGCCTTCTGCTCAACCATAAAACTCTCCATGTGACCAGCCAGGAAGCATCTCTGAGTAACAAAGCATCCTTTCCATTGCAATTTTCTCTTGTTCCTAGTTGGCCCTTCTGATCAGATCACATTATCTTTCATCCTGAATATTTTAGGACAAGCTGCTCCTGGGGCAGCCTCTGCTTCACAGTCCCACTCCAAGCTCTGGGTACTCATTCATTGCATACAGCAGAAGCAGAAGACTTCTTAAGGCTGCACCACTGACAGTAGGACCAATGCCAGGTATAAGGCAAACACACAGCCCCAAACAAGGGGGGCAGCAGCTGACAGCCCAGGAAGACTTGCTTCATTGAGTGCAATATTCCATCAGTCTTACAAGGGGGACCAGGTTTCCCATTCACCAGTGCTGGCAGTTTAGAAGACTTACCCCTAATTCCTCAGATGCACCCAGTTCTGTGTGCTCAGTTCTTCACATGCTGGTCCCACAACAGGTGCAGCTATCCTCCACATTGAGTCTCCCTTCCCTGAGACTGGGGGGTGCCACACCCCAGACTCCAGTTGGTCCCCAGGCAATGGAGCCTGCTTTCTGTGCCCACTTCTCTGTTTCCCCTGTTTTGGGGTCCTGTCATCCATGCATAGCACCTGCCAACGCAGCACTCATCACTCGTCACTCGTCACTCTACTGGATGCCTGGTGTCATCATTCACTTCTCATCCAACCACCAAGGATAGTGTCCACAATCCAAACAGTTGTTGTCTCCTGAGCAGGAAGACTCAGCCTGGATTCAGCAGCTTGTCCAGGCCAGCGGGGACACGGGCTCTTCCCATCACATGGTTCCCATGAGTACAGTGTGGGCTGCACAGTCCACTGGCAGAGGAACTGCAAGGGCCCCATGTCACCCAGCAGGGGATGAAAGAATGAGCAGCAGGTGCCCTCCTTCACTTGGGAATAAAATCTTCCCCATAATGCTCAGGCTGACTTGTTCGCATCCTTCATTGGCCAGACCCACTGACATTTCTGCCACAACCAATCATGGCAAAGGGGAAGGAGCAACCCTGAGAGGCTCACACCACCCACAGGGCATCACCTGGATCTGTGGGAAGGACCCTGCTGTCCATGGACACCAACCATCACCCAGGGCTCTATTCACTCAGAAGGAGGTACCTGACAATGGTGCCTGTGAATGAATGTGTAGGTAAGTAGCTATTGGTCAGCCAACAAACACCTTAGACACACATCTGCTTCTCATCCACAACCACAAACAGGGTCATTATAAGGCCATAAAGAAATAGGCCAATTCTCCATCAGAATCCTGCCAGGAAAGTGGAGTCAAAGTGGAGTACCTCCTAAGGGTGGGGAGTGGTGTCTTGGGAGAGACCACAGAGGTCTCTGCAGGTGGTCAGAATCCCAGCAGAGGGGACCCACAGCTTGGACTGAGGAAGCCCACCAGCCAGTTTAGCTCCTGTAGAGGAGTGACAGCCAGCCAGCTTAGAGTAGGGCACAGAAGCATGGGATCATCCAAGGAGAGGCTAGCAATGAGGGAGGAGGAGGTTGTTGCATACCAGGGGCAGGTGCACAATAATGGGAGCCCTGCTGAGGAGCATCTGTAGCACAGACATAGCAAATGCTGGCCTTGAGCATCTCCAGGGCTAATGGAGGAACCGCTGCTTCAAACAGAGCTCACCTGCCCACAGGGATTCCTAGGATTCACACATTTTTCCCTCTCATTGGGTCCCTGTATTTGAGACTATACTGCGTCAACTGCTCCATTTTTACAGTTAGAAGTCGAGTCTCAAGTGTCTCTAGTTACTTCAAGAATGTTTACCCACTGGTAGAGGCAGGGTGAGAATCAAATTGTCTGTGTGTATTGTAAGAGCATCTGCATTATGTCCACTGCCAACTGCCATGCACAGTTTCCTTTGGATTAGGTTTGCAAACTTGCAAGGTGCTCTCCAATGATGCACCACAGCTGGCTGACCTCCTCCTCTTATTTTCACAAACTGAACAAGTGTCCTAAACTCCATGAATCCTGCTTGCCATAGGCACCTAAAAAAGACCGAGTCTATTGTAACATTGGACTTGAAGAACTAAGAGCTTCTAAAATGCCAGGTACTGCAGTATTGTTCTGTGAATGGTATTAGTGCTGCAGCATGAATAGTGTGGTTTTAGTGTGTAGTCTTAGGATGAGAAACACCAAGAAAGTTTGAAGAAAAACTGTTTTGGGGAAGGAAGAGGACAATCCTGGGGGTGGGAGGGGCTTACCAATGCACGAGGAATCTCGCCATATCGTAGATCGTTGACAAATTTCTCAAAGTTTTTATTAAGTATTTCATAATTCTCACTGTTTCGAGCTAGCTTCTCTGCAGAAGCAATGATGTCACTCACGGGCTTGGGTCTGAATTTATGGTCCAGGTGGTTGCAGACTCTGTAGACACAGCCTTCAACCACGTCCTTTAAGGGCTCCTTGGTTGCCATGGCCTTGACCCGCTGATTGGTGAAGAGTTTAGAAAGGACACCACTGAGAGGCTCACCTGGAATCACAAAGAGAAGCCAACAGACAGGTCGGAAGGCAGACAGAAGGCAGGAGGAGCAAAGACAAAAGTTTCCTGTGACTGATCTTTCACAAGGAAGACTTGAGGAATGATAGATGGTTCTTTGCACTTAACAACAAGTATGTGACATGTCATAATGCAGTCTTCAATGGCTGCATCATACAACAGTCTCATGATTTGCATTCTAAATGTGTACACATGTCATCAGAGGACTGGTATTGTAGCATAATGCTATAAGAAACTGCTTTGATGCTGACATCCAATGTCAGAGAACCAGTTTTTGTCCGAGTTACCCCACTTAGGATTCAGCTCCCTGCTAATGCACCTGGGAAGGCAGTGCTAGATGACCCAGGTGCCTGGGCCCCTGACGCCCACATGGGCAACCCAGATGGAGTTACAGGTTCTTGGCATGAGACATTTGAGGAATAAACCAACAGACTGAAGAATGCTCTTTCTCTTTCTCTCTCCCCCTCTTTCTTTTCTTTTCTTTACTTTTCTTTTTCTTTTCTTTTCTTTCCTTCCTTTTCCTTTCTTTTCTTTTCTTTTCTTTTCTTTTCTTTTCTTTTCTTTTCTTCTCTCTCTCTCTCTCTCTCTCTCTCTCTCTCTCTCTCTCCCCCTATCTCTCTCTTTCTCCTTTCAGATACACTTTTAAAAAGAACTAAGGGAGAACATGCCAATGTGTTGTTCTGACATCGGTGACAATAATTTCTTTGTCCAGTTAGGGCACACATGCTGGGGGAAAGCCCACAGCCCAGGTCACATGGGTGTCTGCATCTAACTTGTCTGGCTTCCTCTGGTATTCACTTTCTATCATTAGTGATGCATCCTTACATCTTTCCCTATCACTTAAATGACATGTCCTTCTTAACTGAAAACATTGTTTTAAAGATTTATTTATGTATTTCAAAGTCAGATTTATAAAGAGAGTAAGGGCAGAGAGAGATAGAGATAGAGAGAGATAGAGACAGAGATAAAGTGCTTCCAGCCATTGGTTCCCTCCCCAGACGGCTACAACAGCCAGACCTGGGTCAAGCCAAATCCAAAAGCCAGAGGTTTCATCAAAGTCTCTCAGATGGGTGACAGAGACCCAAACTGGGCCATCTGCTACTTTTGCCAGGCCATTAGCAGGGATTGGGATTGGTAGTGCAACAGCCAAGACATGAACCGGCATACATATGGGGTACTGACATTGCAGACAGCAACCTTACTTGCTGTGCACAGCACCAACCCCTATTGATACGTGCAAAATCACATCTTCAGCTGGCCTTACCCGAGCAAGGAGTCAGGTGGATCACCTCATCATTTCCCACGTAGATGGCCCTATCCACATAGTCAGGGTGAAAAATCTCAATGATGTCTCCACGTTCTGGCTTCTCTGACAACTGCAACAGAAAAATCAGGATGAAGTAGGTGGGGCCACAGCACAGACACTGGCTGGGGAACTGCAACTCAGCCCAGGTGCTCTGCAGTGCTCATCTTAATGAGAACCAGGGAGCACAGAGCTTCTGCCCCACCATGGGCAAACATACTCAGATACTGCCAATCCCACTACAAGCTCAGTCACAGTGATCTCACTCTGAAAAGTACAACAATGCACTTCACACAAGGCACAAGGCACTGGTGTTCTCCCTCTCCCACCACCCTGCAACCCTTCCACCAGGAACAAACCGAATGTGTACCCTGGAAGTCTCTCTTCTGCAGAGGACTCGGACAATCCCCCAGGAAGAAAGGAATCTGACATGAGGACAATTCTCCCTGATAACCCACAGGACATCTCAGAAACTGTGCTCACAGCAATGCCCACAGGCAAGGACCCAACTCTGTCAGTGACAGTGAGGTCCTTGGGGTGCTCTGTGGAACCACCCCACTTGCACCAAGCAGAGAAAGGCTGAGAGGAGTGGAGGAAGCAGCCTGACACTCTGTGGTCTCAGACTGATTCGGTTTGAAGCTCAGTTCTCAACCACAGGCAGGTCTGTATCTTGGATGGATCCAGGCAGCTGAGAGTACCCCAGGATGGATGAGGAGGGGACACTCACTTTGAGTGCACGGTAGGGGCAGGTGGGAGCATATGGAACACAACCACCTCAGAGAAATGGGTTTTATGCTCTAAGCCCTTGGTGGCCTCAGCTTCCTCTCCCATAGAATGGGGTAAGATACCTGTGCCTCTCCAAGGCCGAGGGGGAGGAACAGAGTTCAGGCAGAGTGGCTCTGACTCCAGCGCCACCTCCTGATTTTCACAATTGTTTCTCACCCAATTCACCCCACCACAACTCACCAAGGGTATGGCACACAAAATTCACTCTGCTTTCTGGATGACAAAAGCAAGTCTCCCTCAGTTAGGTGGTTGTGCAGCTCTTTCACTCAGCGCTGGAGCCACAATCTGAGCCAGGGCATCAGAAAGGGAGCCTTTCCCCCACAATGATGAGGAGCATTGGGAAGGATTTTGCCTTTAAAAATGCTCATCAAAGAGGAGATGGGAGCCAGTGTTGTTTTGCAGTGAGTTAAGCTGCCACCTGAAGTGCCATCACCCTGCAGTAGAATGGCTTTCTACTTCTGAACCAACTCCCTGTTAATTAATTTTGGAAATCAGCAGAAGATGGCAAAATTACATGAGTTCCAGTGTCCATGTAGGACACCTAAACGAGGTTACTGATCGCTGTTGCCTCCTGGACAATCCCTGGCCACTATTGTCAACTCTGAAGAGACTTCTATAGTGGAGATGGCTCTCTGTCTCTCTCTCTCTCTCTCTCTCTCTCTGTCCTTCAAATAGAGAAAATGTTTTTAAACACAACATTTTTTAATCAGAGACAAGAAAACAGTTTGTATCCAATGGACAAACAGCACTGTTTGTGGCACCAAAGCAAATGTGTTTACACTTTGAAATTAACCAGGTTCTGTGTCCCAACAGCCCAGCTATGGAGTAGCTGAAGCTAGCCACCATCTCAGCAAGGTACACTGCTTCCACGGCCAGTCTTGTTACCTCAGATAAAAGGTGTTAGCTCATATCTGCCCGCTTCTCTTTGAACACTACTCCTAGTGGCCTCCCCTCCATCCCCTACCATCCCATCCTGCACCTCTGGGTCTGACCTTCTGGCTGTGTCCCTTTCCATATCTCATCTCAGTGGCAAACTCCTCACAGTTTGAAACCAGGTAGAGATAGAAGCGAGTTGCTCCAACTTTGGACTCTGAAAGCCGGATAATCTCGTCGATTGGCCTGGGACGGTATTTGTTGTCTAAGTTGTTGTTGACCCAGTACTTGTCTGTATTGACGACTTGCTCCAGGAGTTCGCGCTTCACTAGGCTTTTCGAAACTTTATTTGAGTTGTCTTTGCTGCCAGAGTTAGACGGAAACAGATCTGGGATCACAGACAGACACATGTTCAGGTGATGCAAGAAGGAAGAGAAGCAGATCGAATACAGCAACTCTATTTTCTGACATTCCCTTGCCATTACTACGCTTCTGTTCCACTCTTTATTTTTTAAGATTTTTATTTTTATTGGAAAGTCATATTTACATCTGTGCCAATGGAGACTCTAAGATGTACTATGTCAGCCAATGGATTCTGGAGAGATTTCATTGTGCTTGGAATGGCAGCATTTTAGAACCATTAAACACTATTGAAGCCACTTGAGCAGTACCCCTTGGAGCATTCCAAACGTCAGAGACCCTGGGATGGTTGGGAAGCTGGGTGTGGCTTCAACCATTTTCTCCCCACTTCCCGCAGATTCAGAAAGAAAAAGAGAGAGTGTGGAAAAAAGGTCTTACCCACTTTAGTGTAGCCCTTGACCCTGATCACCCTAATCAACTATGTAAAGATCATCAAAATAAAATAATAAAAGAAGACAAATGCCTTTAAAAAAAAAGAAAAAGAAAGCCATATTTACAAGATGAGGAGAGACAAAGAAAGATCTTCCTATGCTGAATCACCCTCTAAGAAGCCCCAATAGCCATTGCCGAACCAATCTGAAGAGAGTAAGACAGTAGCCTATCTGGGGCTCCCACATGGGTGCAGTGTCCCAAGGCCTAAGGACAGCTTTGATCAGTTTCCCAGGCCACAAGGAGAGATCTGGATGGGAAGCAAGGACACGAGGACACAAAACAGAGCCCATATGAGATCAGGCGCAAAAAGGCAAGGAATTTCCACTAGGTGACCACTCTGGGCACTACTCTTCAATCATTTAAGTGTTCAGATTAACACAGGCATAATTATTTCACACACAACACATTTAGCAACTGAATTCTCAACAGCATGTTAACCACATGTTCCTCTAGCAACAAATATGCAAAGTTTTGCAGGAGAGAATGGGGCTTCCATGATATTCCACTCTATGCAGGTAACCTAACTGAATTGCTTAATTTATTGATAGGCATCTTTGTTGGGTAAGCTGCTACTGGGCTGTAGATGAGTACATCTTAAAAACATTTATCTCCTGTGAATCTTTGAGCAAATGTCTGAATCAAAGATTTTTAAATTTTGAATATTTGCCAGGAAGAAGGGAGTCTCATTCTGCTTTTATAGAATTCTATCTTGGTTAAAAGAAACAAATTTGCTTCTCCGTCTTCCAGAACAAACTTGGAGTTAGAAAAGTTATGTAAAATACCAAAGAGTCAGAAGTTGTGCCAAAAACGTTTGAATCAACTCCAGAAACCTGGAAATTTGTACACTATACTGTAGAACATTTGTGTCTCAATGGCAAAGGAAAACTTTCTTGTCACTGTCTTACTTTAGTCACCTGGCATAGTTCTGGACACAACAGAATTGTCAACAGGTGAAGTGCACTTGCCATTGTTTACAGAATAAAAGCTTTGCGTATCATCACACAGAGAGGAACAGAAGCTACGACTCCAGTGAAAAATGGTGCTTTTGTTCACAGTTCACAACACCATGCTGGCAAGTTGGCAACTCATGCTTACCTGGACCAGGCAGATGGACCACATAACCATCTCCTACATAGACAGCCCAGTGCGAATAGGTCAGGCGGGAAATCTCAATGAGGTCTCCAGGTTGTGGTCTTTCGCTTGACTGCAACACAAGAACCACAGAGAGACGAGTCAGGCTTCTCACAAGTGCCAGCAAATAGCTGACAGTGGGAGTGGCAGCATAGCTGCACAGCAGTGCACTCAGTGCCCAGCAGTGTTTAGCAAGCACCGTGGGAAGGGAGACTCCATGACGGGTGGACTCACTAGAGGAACCCTGACAGGGGAACCAGGAACAGGTTTTGCCCAGATGCACATTGGGTTTGTGATCTGTGTGTGTGTGTATGTGTGTGTGTATGTGTGTGTGCTTGTGTATCTGGACGGTGTGTGTGTTATTGCAAACACATACACAGGGCAAAGAGGCCCTGCAGGCACCATCACCAACCCCACTGCACAAGGGATATCCTCCATGTTGCAGACAGACGCACGCCTACACAAAATCGAAATACTGGCTACTGAACCCATTCCTTAGCCTGGGTGTCAGTTCTGCCCTATGGCCACGCACCACGATTTTTATTTCCTGTGCCCACACTTTTGGTTGGGACAGACTACTCTACCCAGAGATATCAGGCTCCTGGAGGAGGAAAACCACTCACTCATAAGCACAGTTTTCTAGTGCAAAGGAACCAATCCACAGGCAATACCACAACCCCCTGCTTCCCCAGTGTCTCATCCCAGAACAGGTAGCTAACTGTCTACGCCAGGGTCAGGTACTAGATAACCAGAGGCAGGTCCATTGTGGCCCTGAACCTGTGGACACTGCCTAAGTAAGTCAACTCCACACATGCTTACCCTGTCCCACACATTCCTCCCTATAGATGCTCAATGAAGGGCCTTGCCCACTGCCCCTCCCCACAAGTCATCCCTCTGCCTTCTGCTCAACCATAAAACTCTCCATGTGACCAGCCAGGAAGCATCTCTGAGTAACAAAGCATCCTTTCCATTGCAATTTTCTCTTGTTCCTAGTTGGCCCTTCTGATCAGATCACATTATCTTTCATCCTGAATATTTTAGGACAAGCTGCTCCTGGGGCAGCCTCTGCTTCACAGTCCCACTCCAAGCTCTGGGTACTCATTCATTGCATACAGCAGAAGCAGAAGACTTCTTAAGGCTGCACCACTGACAGTAGGACCAATGCCAGGTATAAGGCAAACAGCCCCAAACAAGGGGGGCAGCAGCTGACAGCCCAGGAAGACTTGCTTCATTGAGTGCAATAATCCATCAGTCTTACAAGGGGGACCAGGTTTCCCATTCACCAGTGCTGGCAGTTTAGAAGACTTACCCCTAATCCCTCAGATGCACCCAGTTCTGTGTGCTCAGTTCTTCACATGCTGGTCCCACAACAGGTGCAGCTATCCTCCACATTGAGTCTCCCTTCCCTGAGACTGGGGGTGCCACACCCCAGACTCCAGACTTCAGTTGGTCCCCAGGCAATGGAGCCTGCTTTCTGTGCCCACTTCTCTGTTTCCCCTGTTTTGGGGTCCTGTCATCCATGCATAGCACCTGCCAACGCAGCACTCATCACTCGTCACTCGTCACTCTACTGGATGCCTGGTGTCATCATTCACTTCTCATCCAACCATCAAGGATAGTGTCCACAATCCAAACAGTTGTTGTCTCCTGAGCAGGAAGACTCAGCCTGGATTCAGCAGCTTGTCCAGGCCAGCGGGGACACGGGCTCTTCCCATCACATGGCTCCCACGAGTACAGTGTGGGCTGCACAGTCCACTGGCAGAGGAACTGCAAGGGCCCCATGTCACCCAGCAGGGGATGAAAGAATGAGCAGCAGGTGCCCTCCTTCACTTGGGAATAAAATCTTCCCCATAATGCTCAGGCTGACTTGTTCGCATCCTTCATTGGCCAGACCCACTGACATTTCTGCCACAACCAATCATGGCAAAGGGGAAGGAGCAACCCTGAGAGGCTCACACCACCCACAGGGCATCACCTGGATCTGTGGGAAGGACCCTGCTGTCCATGGACACCAACCATCACCCAGGGCTCTATTCACTCAGAAGGAGGTACCTGACAATGGTGCCTGTGAATGAATGTGTAGGTAAATAGTTATTGGTCAGCCAACAAACACCTTAGACACACATCTGCTTCTCATCCACAACCACAAACAGGGTCATTATAAGGCCATAAAGAAATAGGCCAATTCTCCATCAGAATCCTGCCAGGAAAGTGGAGTCAAAGTGGAGTACCTCCTAAGGGTGGGGAGTGGTGTCTTGGGAGAGACCACAGAGGTCTCTGCAGGTGGTCAGAATCCCAGCAGAGGGGACCCACAGCTTGGACTGAGGAAGCCCACCAGCCAGTTTAGCTCCTGTAGAGGAGTGACAGCCAGCCAGCTTAGAGTAGGGCACAGAAGCATGGGATCATCCAAGGAGAGGCTAGCAATGAGGGAGGAGGAGGTTGTTGCATACCAGGGGCAGGTGCACAATAATGGGAGCCCTGCTGAGGAGCGTCTGTAGCACAGACATAGCAAATGCTGGCCTTGAGCATCTCCAGGGCTAATGGAGGAACTGCTGCTTCAAACAGAGCTCACCTGCCAACAGGGATTCATAGTCTCATGCATTTTTCCCTCTCATTATGGCATTGTAATTCTAGACCATACTGGGTGGTTTCCACAGACCCCTTGGTTCTGCTCTGGCAATCAGCTGAGTCTTAATCATTGGAGCTATTTTTTCATTGCTGGTTCCTCCCACTAGCCCCTTTGGGCTGTGTAGCAAATTTAGAAACTCTTCAAAGGATCGAACGTAAAACGTAAAACTCTAGTATGCCTTTATAAAATTAATTGCCTCACGCTTCCCTAGCTAGCTAGCCAGTAAATGGCCCTCTGGATCAAATATACTCTGTGATCTAATAAACACCTGTAGGTACTTGGAAAAAGGATGGGATGTTGTATCCCCTGTTTTTTTTTTTTTTTATCTCATCTCTATATCTGTGTTTTCCATAGTTTTTTTTATCCATGATGTAGTAAACCCCAGCACATGTTTCCTGAGCTCTGCTGCCCCATGCTTCTCTATTCTGGCCTCTTTTTGATTTTTCCACTCCACTGACAACCCCCATTTTATCCTCCCCCCCGTGGTCTCAGCCCCGTCCTACCCCTCTGTCTGATGGTCTCTGCTTGTTCTCCTGACTCTGTAGGGTAGCCTACAGAGATTTCCTATGTTTAAGCCTTCTTTTTCTCCATTTTAACCCTCTTGCCTAACTTGCTCTCTCAGTCTGTCTGGACTTAACCACACCCAGCCACCCTCAAAGGCTAAACTTTCTCTAGCTCTCCCACCCCTACTCATTAGCTGAGAGGGGCAGGGTAAGAGATAAGCAGGAAAAAAAAAAAAAAAGAAGAAAAAGAAAAAAATTACAAACTTATTTTGTAACTTGATTTAACAGTTATATATACAAATAATCTGTTATAGAGTTGTCTTAATCCACTGTGAAATTACTGCGAAACATCAGATAAATCTATAGGTTGTCTTACAAAATAGTTCCAGGCTAAAACATGCTGTTGAAAGGGTTTGAAGTCATGGAAAGTTTGAGAGGAATAAATCTTGTATGATTATTGTCTCCCTGTTCTGAAGTGTTTGGTGATTGTGTATATGTTTGTTTGGAAATGGTTATTGTTCTTGTTTTGAATTGGTGCATGTGTGACTGACTGACAAACGAACTCGAACAGACCATGATTACCCCCGTTATCTCCTGATAAATAATTTTTGAGAGGTTTGACTTATGTATGATGACTTGGCCAGATCAGACTCTCCCACCCCTGCTGGGGAAAGATTGGATTTGATTAACCTCTTGTAGCTTGGGAGATTTTTCCTTTGCTGAATTAAGCTTTTTCTGCAGTATTACAATTGACTAGAGTGATGAGCTTTTAGTATTTTAAGACTTTTTTGCTGTTTTTGTTTGGTCTTCAGTTTCTATTTTGTCCTGGCACTGATCAGGTCTAACGTGCAGTATTTGTTAACATATTCAGTTAAATGTTAAATGTACTTTTTGTTTAACTCACTTTGACCTCTAAATTCTTCAAAGTTCTAAACCAAGTCCCCTGACTTTGGGACTTCCAGCAGGATTCCTGGAACTCTCAAAAGA
Organism: Ochotona princeps; assembly: GCF_030435755.1. Classification (NCBI taxonomy): domain Eukaryota; kingdom Metazoa; phylum Chordata; class Mammalia; order Lagomorpha; family Ochotonidae; genus Ochotona; species Ochotona princeps. The sequence goes on from NC_080835.1 coordinate 6,602,537, forward strand.
TTGAGACAAAATTCAGAGAATGTATTTGTCATTTAAAATAGTTTGGGTTATAATCTCTCAATGTTATAAAATTATGCTAAATTTGTTGCATCGTATATGTTATTAAAGTAATGAATATTTATATAATTACAAAGAATGTATATTGATGGTTATGTTCATGTTCTCTAATCATGAAATTGATCCAGATTGTCAATTATTTGTGTTCTTGTTTACAAAGACGTATGTGAGATTTTTGGCTTATAGTAAAACAACAAATTCTTAAAAAGTTATGAGATGATTTTCTGTGTCAATTCCTGTGTTTAAAGTTATATTTCCCGTTGATGACTGACTAAGGAAATATACATTTTGCCTTCCAGCTATGTAACCCCTTGGGTTCCCTGTTGTCATTGTTAAATTCCCTGCGTTTCCAAGGGTGTTTTCTAATATGTATTTACTTTGAAATATTTTTGTGGTCATTTTATATGTAATAAAAATTTATTTGATCTGTTACTGTTTGAATTAGCCTGACTAAATGTATATATATGTGTGTGTGTGTGTGTGTGTGTGTGTGTGTGTGTGTTCAATGATAATTCAGCTGTCAGGGAATGTAAAAGTGCTCCAACATTGGAATTGGTTCTTATAGCAGACTCAGACTAACAACCTTGAGTAGCACTCAGTGGCCTCAGAATCAGCCCAGAAGGCATTCTAGTCTGACAGGAAAGCCAGCAAGAGAAAAAGCGTATCAAGTGTGGAAAGCCAGGACACTGCTGCGAAGAGTGTCCCTCCGTGAGGGACCACTGTGACCCATGCCCAGTGCAAACAAGCAGCCAAAGATGGTTGTGCTCTTCTCTTAATGGAGAAGAGAGCTTACTCTTTGTGTGTGTCCTTGTCTAATGACTCATGGGTCTGTTGTGGATTCAAGAGGCTTCCACAGCCTAATCATCATGCGTCAAGAGCCTCAGGTGATCACTGATGTTACGCATGAGTGCTAATTTGTTAAATTTACTAGTGTCACTGTGTACTGACTTCCTATGCAGGACCTGTATCTTCAGGGTTGTATTAGAATTATATATTGCTAATATTCATAGACTTTTCCAAGCAGTATCTTGTGGATCTGAAAAGTCTTATAAGTAGGAAGAACTTAGAATACAATGGCTATAGGTAGCCTGAAAGTTAGCTGGCCTATAACTGCTCAGCCTGTACCACTGACCAATCTCCCAATAAGGCACGTTTGATATCACCCTCTTCAATTTTTCCTAGACTTCACTAGGGTAGGATACCCTCACTGCTCTGAAGCAGACTTCATGTCTTCCTCATTTGCCAAGTTATTTGGGATTTCTCAGCTCATCTACTTAAAATTCTTTTGTTCTTCAATTGCTAGTACATGGTTTATTAGACTAAAAACTAGTAGATAGCTTGCCTCTGCCTTAACGTGTATAAATTTCTGTAAAATCTTGTTATAATAATATTAATTGTTGAGTTATTGTAAATGAAAACTAGTTTAAATCTTTTGCCATCTACTATGTGACTAGTAGGTTTTGAAATAGAATGTTTTCAATGCTGTGCTTTATGTTCTAGGCTATATGTCTTTCTGAAACTTTTAGGGCTTGCAATGATTGGTAAAGTATAATTGTTTTAGGAAATCTAGCACTTACCTGTTCCCTAGCAAGATGCAAAACTACTATAGCATTTTCAAGAATCAAATGGTATAATTGACAAGGTTAGTGAAGACGTCAGCTTGCATTTACCTGTTCTGTAATGAGTTTATATTCTGATGCTACATGCTAATCCTTGTATTGTTACTGTGACTTCTGATTTATCTAGGTTAGCAAGTTTTTGCAGCTCAGAAAAAGTTTTATGTGTTCCACTGCATTCATTGAGTATCTATCAAAATTTGAGACCTAAAGGAGTTAGCTTAAATTGATTCAAATCTAGTCCATAGTTTTAAACTAAAGTAATGTTTACTCTGACAGATGTTGAAACCTGACAACACTTTAACCTCTGAGCTCTAAAGCTCAAATATTCCAACTGGGGTTCTCACTGAACTCACAACCTGCTAGGTTGGGAAAGATTATAACTATGTAATATTTTGCTATCTAGACTTCAACACAGAGAAGCCTTAAGTGCCAGGTAGTACTTCGGATGCCTGATGACCTCTTCCTCCTCTAGATTGACCCCTACTGCTGCTGTTCCTGAATGCCCCTTTTCAGCATGAACAGACTAGAGCAGTCATCGCCCCTTGTCCCTACCAGCCATTGGGGTCTATTCCTCTGTTTGGAAATGTGAGGAGTCAGGTGGGATGATAGGCAGTGAGGATCTCTGGTTCCTGATGAAACTATCTTGTCTACGTTGAACATTCAGGAATAGTGAAGAATCAATAGCCAAAGTACAAGAAGGCCTAGCTAAGAGAAAAAGAGAACTCATGCCATCTTTTCAAAAGGACTTTTGACAACTAACCCCTCCTTCCAGCCCTGTGTCATCCACTCAAATGTAATTTTGTTGTTGTTGTTATCAAACCATTAACCAGTTTCTTTTGCAGATCTAGGAGCATCGCTGCATCTCACATTCCTCCCACCAGGTGGCAACCACTGAGAGAACATTGTCCTTAAACTCAGCTTGAAGAAGCCATGGAGAACAACACTCCCTTTCTTTCCTTTTCTTTATATAACACTTACCAAACCAGCAAGTCCAATGCAATGTTGGGACTGGAAGAACTAAGAGCTTCTAAAATGCCAGGTACTGCAGTATTGCTCTGGGAATAGTATTAGTATTGCAGCATGCATAGTGGGGTTTTAGTGTGTAGTCTTAGGATGAGAAACACCAAGAAAGTTTAAATAAAAACTGTTTTGGAGATGGAAGAGGATAATCCTGGGGGGGGGGGCTTACCAATGCACGAGGAATCTCGCCATATCGTAGATCATCGACAAATTTCTCACGGATTTTACTAGTTACTTCATAATTCAACCTGTTTCGAGCTAGAATCTCAGCAGAAGCAATGATGTCACTCACAGGTTGGGGTCTGAATTTATGGTCCAGGTGGTTGTTGACCCTGTAGGCACTGCCTTCTGCTGCGTCCTTTAAGGGTTCTTTTGTTGCCATGGCCTTGGTCTGCTGATTGGTGAAGAGGTTAGAAAGGCCACTACTACGATGCTCACCTGTGAATCACAAAGAGAAGCCAACAGACAGGGAGGAGGGCAGACAGAAGGCAGGACGAACAAAGACAAAAGTTTCCTGTGACTGATCTTTCACAAGGAAGACACAAGATGGTTCTTCGTGTTTAATGAGATGTGAATATGTAACATGTCACACATGCAGCCTTCAATGGCTGCATCATACAACAGTCTCATGATTTGCATTCTAAATGTGTGCACATGTCATCCCAGGACTGGTATTGTAGCATAATGCTATAAGAAACTGCTTTGATGCTGACATCCAATATCAGCACCCTTAGTTGCTCCACTTAGGATTCAGCTCCCTGCTAATGCACCTGGGAAGGCAGTACAAGATGACCCAGGTGCCTGGGCCCCTGATGCCCACATGGGCAATCCAGATGGAGTTACAGGTTCTTGGCATGAGACATTTGAGGAATAAACCAACAGACTGAAGAATGCTCTTTTTCATCTTTCTTTCTTTTTTTCTTTCTTTCTTTCTTTCTTTCTTTCTTTCTTTCTTTCTTTCTTTCTTTCTTTCTTTCTCTCTCTCTCTCTCTCTCTCTCTCTCTCTCTCTCTCTCTCTCTTTCTCCTTTCAGATAAACTTCTAAAAAAGGAAAAGCAGAGCTCTGACATTTGTTGCAATGATTTCTTTGTCCAGTTACAATACATATGCTGGGGGGAAAGCCCACAGCCAAGGATACGCAGGCATCTGCATTTATACTTGTCAAGCTTTCTACAGTATTTATTTTCTTTCATTAATGATATATCCATTCATCTTCTCATTGAAATGACCTGTCTTCAGTATCTGAAAACATTTTTAAGATTCATTTATTTATTTCACAGTCATATTTACAGAGAAAGGAATAACCACAGAGAGAAAAAGAGACTTTCCATCCACTGACTCACTTCTCAGATGGCTGCAACAGCCACAGCTGAGCCAAGCTGAAACCAGGAGCCAAAGGTTAGTCAGAGTGGGTGACAGGGATCCAAACTTGTGCCATCTTCTGCTACTTTTCCCAGGCCATTAGGAGGAAGCTGGATAGAAAGTGCAATTCTCAAGACATGATGCAACACCCATGTGGGGTACTGGCATTGCAGACAGCAACTTTATCTTTTACACACAACAGCAATCCCATAACAGTATATGGAAAATCATATCTTTAGCTGACCTTACCTGAGCAAGGAGTCAGGTGGATCACATAATCATTTCCCACATAGATGGCCCAATCCTTATAGTTAGGGTGAAAAATCTCAATAATGTCTCCAGGCAGTGGTTCCACTGAAAACTGCAACAGAAAAATCAGGATGAAGTAGATGGGGCCAGAGTACAGACCCTGGCTGGGGAACTGCAGCTCAGCCAGCGGGCCTGGAAGTGTTCATCTCCTGATAAGACCAGAGAGGAGAGTGTTTCTGCCTCCACTGTGAGAACCCTAGCAATGAATCAGTCTGTGAGGATCCACAAGGGGCAATTGGAACAGGGCCACTGTGAAGAAATGACTATGCATGTTGGGAAGGAGGAGCTGATCTGGGATAAGTGAGTGTGTGTGCAGATGTGGAGGGTGCAGATGGGCTGGAATAGCTGCTCTGTGTGTGCATCTTGTGGTGAGGTGCAACCATTGCTGCTTACACAACTTGCCACCCCCATTCTTCCTACCTCCTCTTGCATCATTCAAGTTAATTGAACGGGGAAAAGCACATCCCGCCCTCCTGCCTTCCACACCTTTCAGAACAACTGACAATGTGAAAATTGCTCCAGAGGCTCTGCGCACCTGGCACCTTCTGCCTCCTATTGTACCAGATTAGGTGAAGTATAGGAAAACAGGGCTCTGGTAACTCCCTGCCTGCCTCTTGCACATGGAAGCTTTGTTTGTACTGCATAGTTCTCATCTGATTGGAGGATGAGAGCTTAAAAACCCCTGACATTGGCAGCTTGGCATAGTGGTTCCTGGAGTGTAACAGGAGCTGCTGTCACCAAGCTTGGGCAATAAAGACTTCTCCTAACATCCTACACTTGGGTCTAGTGTGATCTCTCTCTCACTCTGGAACACGCCTGAAGGCAGGAACACCAAGACTGAGAGGATGAGCAACTTCAAGACTGGGTGCAGTACTGGGAAGGAAAGAGGGGTAGGTCCACTCCCTGGCCTTTGAATATCTCTCAGCCTCTCACCAACCTCATTACCATGCCTATCCATGGCAATACGTTCACCAGACCCTGCCCCCTCTCCTCCTAGTCAGGACTCCTGTCTCTCACACAGGATGAGCAAGGAGACAGAAACTGGTGACAGGATGGGACTTGATCTTGCAGTGCAGCCTTGTGGCACTGTCAATCTCCAGCCCCCTCCAGTAGCCAGGCTCTGCTGGTCATCATCCTGGGATAACCATAGCCTCACCACAGCCTCAGGCAGAACATTCTTGTCCCAGTGCATGGGTGCAAAAATGCAGGATTAGAAAGTAGATGGGGTGACTCACTCATATCACTCAGCTGAGAGGATGGAGCTGGGCTCTGCCTACCTCCTCCTGCTCCCTGACCAGCACTTACCTTCCTCCCCATCCCTGCTCCTCCCCACTTCCCCATGCCCCATCCCAGGGTGCTGCAGCTCCTGTGGTAGTTTTCTGTTGTGTCACTCTTTGTACCTGTGCTCAGGGGATTACACACCTCTTTTTCCTCATCCTAGACTATCCAGTTGGAGCCTAGCTCGACTTACCTCTGCCTGTCTCTGATGCCAAAATCTGACAGTAGAAACAGTCCGTGCTACTCCTGGAGCACATTCTGACTCATTTCCCCACCAGCTCCTGGCCACCAACTGGCCTAGACAGCTGATCCTGCCCTGCTGAATGGCCCTTCCTTTCTCTTCATCACTCTCCCTGGGCTCTGTCACCCACAGACCCATGAACACCATTTCCTTACCTCCCTACCACCACCACCCCCCTTTGCTGATTTGCACATCCTTTTGGGTCTCTGTGTTCCAGCCACCTCCTCACATCCACCCTTCCACTGTCCCTCTCCATCAGACACCTCTTGGGGCCACCATCCCTACCCAGGTTGCTCAACTGTTCCTCTTGGGCCCAGGTGCACCCACCTGTACCTCTCCTTGCACAAGCCACATTGGGCTGCAGTCCCCTGTGCCTACTGCACCCCTCCTGGCTGGGAGATACTTGGAGTAGAGCCTTAGCTGTACATCCCTCCCTGTCTGTGTCCCCAGTATCCAGCCAGGCCTGACATTATCGATGGGGCAAATGTGGGAAACCAGAAAGAGGGTCAGTGGAGTCAGGTCCCTTTCCCTGCTCATCCCCAGGCAGCCACGCCCTCTTTATCGGGGAACTATGAGGGAACTTGTGAAGCATGGTAAGGACACTGGCAAGCACAACATATAAGCTCAGGTCCCACCTGGGAAGGAGATGACTGGTCAGCAGCAGAGCCTTGGTTTCTTGGGCAGCAATAAATCTCAGAATCTCAGGGTTTATTGCTTGAGCATCAATAATCACCAGGATCAGGCAATGCTCACAGGGCCTGCCCACGGGTCTGCAGCCACCTTCCCAGAACAGGCTCATTTCCCAGCAGTGTAAAGTCCAGCTGTTCCCTCTCAGCAGTTGCACCTGCGCAGAGTTCCTGCAAGCTCTGCCCCTCTGAGCTGATGGCAGGGGGAGGTGGAGAGTGCTAAACACTGAAATGCTGTGGGATATTGCCCTTCAGTCTCTGCCTGCTTAGCCCACATGGTGGCAGAAGGCACACTGTGTCCCTTGGGGAACCCCAGACAGGAGTCTTGGATAACTGAGATCCCGACCTAGCCTGTTCACAGGGCATACAGCAAGAGCAGTGAACTGCTCTCCATTCTCTCTTCCAAGTCTCTTGAAATGAGCTATGCTAGGACTTCCTCAGTAAACAACACTAGGAAGTCAACTGTTAACATTCTTTCTGTTTTTCAGCCATGTAACCAGTTTGCCCTGGGATACAGCTTACTGTGCTTCTTGTGCTTCATGACCTTCAACTTGATTGGAGGGTACAGAGAAATAGACACATCTACTAGGTAGTCACAGCATTGCTGTTGGGTTAAAGTACTGTTGGGACTGCCCTTCTGCCTGCCCCCTTCTATTCTTTTTTTTAATATAAATTTTATTAATTACATTTCATTATGTGACAGTTTCATAGGCTCTGGGGATGCCCCAATCCCTCCCTGTACCCTCTCCCCATGGTGGATTGCTGCACCCCATTACTGTATTACATTTTTGTGTTTTTTTTAATTACATTGCATTATGTGTCATGGTTTTATAGGCCCTGTGATTCTCCCCACCACCACCACAGTGTATTCCTCCACCTTGTTGCATTACCACAGATCAAATTCAGTTGAGATTCTTTCATTGCGTGCATCTACCAGGCAAGAAGTGTCGCATCTTATTGTCTGGAGAAGCTCATCAGTTTCTTGGGGAGGCCATCTCTGGTCCAAAGGTAGAGCTGGCAAAGTAGTTTTGATAGTTTCACAGAACTGTATTGCTGCCAGTCTCATCACTCCAGGCACGACGCGGTCACTGGAGAATCCACTGATATGCTCTGCCCCCTTCTATTCTATATAAGCTTGTAACTTCTTTCAAATAAATGGACATCCCTCACCAGTTTGTCTCTGATGCTCTTCTCTAGAAGAGCACCATTGACTCACCCAGAATCGTGACAAAAGACCCACGAAAAAGTGGTGTTTCCTTATTTGAAGATTTATTTGAAAGGCAGAAAATAGCTTCTACCTGATGCCCAAATGTCTGCAATGACAGTGGCTGAGCCAGACTGAAGCCAGAATTCACGAGTTTCATTGGAGTCTCCCACATGGGTAGGAGCGACCCAAACTCTTGGGTCATCTTCTGCTGCCTTTCCCTGGCCATTAGCAGAGAGCTGGGTCAGAAGTGGAGCAGCTGGGACAGGAAGCAGTGCTCCTGTTGGATGCTGGTGTCACAGGCAGCAGTCACCCCACCTCACCATGATGCCAGCCCCCATGGCATTTCCCAGGTTAGGACAAATGCCACCAAGGAAGGAGGACAGAGAATGGCATGTTGGGGACTGAGAAGAGATGGAACCCCAGTCAGCAGCAGCAGTAGACATCATGGAGACACCTCACACTTTCCAGGGCCCAGGATGTCTCCTGAAGGCCACACTCTGTCTCCTACCCCAGCTGTGTCTGGTAAGCAAGGGCCCCTTGCTGAGGCAGGTGAGGCCCTATAGCCAAACTTGCCTCAGGTGAGCCAAACCTGGTGAGCCTGAAACCCACACTGAACCTTCTGGGGGGAGTCCAGCTCCAGAGCAAGGAGCAAAGAACTGCTAAGTGACAAGGGCAGTTCTCCAGGAGAGCTTATCCACCCATGGCAGAGATGCAGGGAAAGTCCCAGGGAATTCCCACAGCCAGGGCAGTGGCAGGCTCCTGCTTATCCCAAGGTCCAGAATTTTACCTTTGGTATCCTTTCCATCTAGTTTACAAAGCCCATAAATGGTGAACATTCTTAAAGGGAAGCCAGCATGTAATAATTGGTTGTTTCCTGGAAGCAAGCCAGTAGAGGTCAGGGTTCAGAGGAAAGAGGAGGCCAGTGCCATGTGGGACACCATCTTGTAACCTCCCAAAACAGTATTGGCAAGAAGCCAAAAATGCAGGCTTTGGGGGTGATGGGGTGAGCTTAGGCAGTGGGACTCCAGAATTTGAGGTCCCATCAGAGTATATCTGGCTGCAAGAAGCAGCATTGTTTTTGTTTTATTGTTTGTTATTCTTAACAGAAGACAATTCACCTGCTGACTCACCAAAAGAGGGAACCACAACAGAGGACTGTGTGGGGAAGGTGGGAGAGAGAGAAGGTACGTATGGGAGACCTGTCCCTTGCACAGTACGGCAGTGGGGACTTGTGGCACTGTCAAGCCCCAGCCCTGAGGGAGCTGCCCACTCTAGTAGCCAGGCTCTGCTGGTCATCATCCTGGGATAACCACAGCCTCAGACAGAACATTCTTGTCCCAGTGCATGGGTGCAAAAATGCAGGATTAGAAAGTAGATGGGGTGACTCACTCACATCACTCAGCTGAGAGGATGGAGCTGGGCTCTGCCTGCCTCCTCCTGCTCCCTGACCCGCACTTACCTTCCTCCCCATCCCTGCTCCTCCCCACTTCCCCATGCCCCATCCCGGGGTGCTGCAGCTCCTGTGGTAGTTTTCTGTTGTGTCACTCTTTGTGCCTGTGCTCGGGGGACAGCATGCCTCCTGTGTCCTGGGATGGTGCAAAGTCAGGAGGAGACCAGGCAGAATCTACTTCTCCCTAGGGCAGCCCAGCCAGCCAGGGCATGGCAGGGGACCTGGAAGAACCTGGGAACAGAGAAAAGTTCAGTGTCTGCAACAAGGCAAAGGCCTGTCAGCAATAGTTATGGATCTCCATCCATAGTGCTACAAGGTGAGAAGGTTCATGCTGAAACATCTAAGCCCACTGAACTCTGTCAGCAGGTGACTGTGAGAAACTGAAGAACCAGCTGGAGTGTGGGAAGCAGGGTAATTCACTGGATGGGATGCAAGTGGACATGCCCTTCCTCTTTGCTGGCACCCCGCGCCCACTGTGTGAGCCCCTGCCGGTGTTTGACTTTCAGTGATGGCAGGAGTCTACCTTGAGCCACTCCAGCTCTGGCTCTTGCGTCTGTGTGGGAAGTAAACAGTGAATGGGAGATCTCTCTCTCTCCTCTCTTTCTCTCTCTCTCTGTGTAACTATTTCAAAAAATAAATTTTCATTAAAATATTTTCTTAAAAAGTAAAATCCAGAGCAATGTGTTCCCAAGCCCAGGAGGAGTCTGCCCATCCCCACTGCAGAGTCAGTTCTGGGAAATTCTGGGGGACTCACCAGCTCCATCTGGAAGCAAGATGGTGTCCGCAGCACAATGTCCGCAAGCTGTTTGCAGCTCAGCTCCTACTGGGCTAGTTTTATATCCAAGCCTGAAATTTCACTTTCAGATTCCCTCTAACGTTCTATATAGCCAATGATTTCAAACAAAGCAAAGGTACGAAAGCAGGTACAATAAAGATGTTGCCAGGGACACGACTATCCCACATTCCAGGACCTTGATTTCAGTCCCAATTCCACTTGTGCACATACTATAGTGCTCTACCAGCACAAACACTAGGAAGCAGCAGGTGATAGGTCAAGTTCCTGAGTTGCTGCCACCAACCTGGGAGAACTGATGGAGTTCTAGGCCTCTAGGTTTGGCCTGGTGCAAAGCACAACACTTGCACACATTGGGAGTGGTTGTAGGAGTGATTCAGTGAATGAAAGGGCTTTCTGTCTCTTTCGCCTTCTTTCACCCCACTTTCTCTTTCTTTTTATATCTTTCAAATTGACAAAAATAAGCAAATTTTTAAAAAGCATTGCTCTGATTAAGAAGGATGTAGGGCAGAGCCCAGGTAAGTCTTCTCAGAGATGCAGGGGCCTGAATTTCCCAGCCACATGGCTGTGGCTAGGGGAATCTGTGCTGGGCCAGATTTTCCTCTGGAAATCCTAGCTCCCTGTCCACCAGTGCCAGGCAGTAGGCAAATCCTGAGCTTGTGGGCAATCAGAGCACCACTGGTGCCAGACTTTGTCCCTGCTGGCAGCCCAGCAAATGAGCTCTGGAGTTTTGAGGGTGTTGAATTACTGCCTAGGGACATCCGTGGATAAGGCTATCATATGTGTAGGTGAGGAATGAATCCTGAGGGACACCCAATGACAGGGCAACTGTACTTGCAAGTAAATGAGGGGACTGATATCTGGTGGTTTGGAGGGGAGAGACTAGAAGATCTGTATGGGTCAGACTGATGCAGCAGCCCACATGGGAGTCCTGAGTTGGGTTTGTTAGCATGGAACACTTCTGGCTACCGCATGTCAGTCCACAGAAAAGCTAGGACTGGTGGGAGAGGCTGTCTAGCAGGGCTAGATCCTGGTACCTGACTGAATGTTGGAACAGGGAATGGGTCACATTAGGCAGGGCCATGACACTAACCAGCATATGAGAGAACGAGGTCCAGGGGTAGATTATGAGGGTAATATATGAACCAACCCCTGTGGAAATACAATTTCCACTGGTTAGCTCAAGAGTTGGGGTGGTGATGGGCTGATCTAGGTGTGACCATAGAACCTGCCAACACTCACAGGTACAGGGACTGAGAATAGTCTGGGCAGGTCTAGGTTGCAGCACCCACATGTCCATCCTAAAATAATGTGGGAGGACTGGACCACAACATTCACCAGTGCATACAAAGGCCAAATTATGCCAGGCAAGGGCCTAGCACCCGCTCCTATGTGTGAGATCCGGATCTGAGAGTGAGCCAAGTGCGGGAACATGGGAAATTCCCCTAATAGGTCATAGCTCCCACTGGTGAGCATGTGGTCCAGGACTGGGGGTCGGGCAAGCTGGGCAAGGTAGCTCCAACTACCTTGTGTGGGTTCATTTTGGAAGGTGACAGACTGGCAAGGTTGAGAAAACCTTAACTCACTGGCAAGTTCAGAAACAAGGCTGGTGTACAGGTCATGCTGGGATAGGACAGGGTATCACACCTACCGGTTTACATGAGCCAGGGATGGGAGCACACTGAGTAGGGCCAGGTTGCAGCACCTGTAAGCAAGAGTTGGGACTAGGGGTGGGCTGGGTCAGGCCAGGCTACAGCTTCCAAAGGCAAAGGCCAAGACAGGGGAGGGACTATGTTATGCCAAGCTGGGTCAGGGCAACTACTGGTATACACAAGACCTATGGTTAGGAATAGGCTTGGTTGGGGCAGTTAGGGGAAGCCCTGGCTAGGTTGGGTTCCTGTGGTGAGTGGGGGCTGTTATCTGGTCTGGACATGGCTGTAGTGTCCCTTGTCACAAGTGTGGATTGGGTCTGGGGTACACCAGACTGGGCTAGACTCTAGGACCTACTGGTGCTCGTGAGAACCAGGGTAGGTGTAGGACAGGCTAGGCTAGGTCTCTGCCACTATTGAACCATGTGTGAGCTGTGTCTGGGTATAGACCAGACATTGGCTGGGCTATAATACCCAACAGTAAAAACTGGAATGGGTGAGGGCCAGTCAGGAAAAGCCACTGTTACCGCTAGGACAGGAGGTAGAGTAAGTAGAGCTGGCCCATGGACCCACATGTGTGCACGACATCTGGCATTGGGAGAGGTTCTGATGGAGGAGCTTGGGGAACTCTGTTGGGACACAGTCCCTGCAGGTGAACGCAAGAACCATGATAGGAAGTAGCCCAGACCAGGACAGGGAATGATACCCACTGGCATACATTTGGCTCAGATTAAGAGTGAACCAGGCTGGGCCAGTTCATTTCACCTGCTGGTAAATCCGAGCACCAGACTGGAGAGTGGTTCAGGCCAGGTCAGGTGACAACACAAGCCAGCTCACATTAGGGCCAGCACTGGAGGCTGGCTGAGCTGGGCTAGGCTGTAGCCCCACCAGTGTGAGCTGGAATGGGAGTGGGTAATCCCGGGCCTGGCTACAGAACCCACTGGCTAATGCTGTGGTGAGGCAGGCCATTGTGGACTAGGCCACAGCACCCAACCAGCTCATCTGAGACTCAGCAGGGGAGGGGTGAGCCTGGTAGGTGGGCTGCAAAGGGCTCTGCTGCTGGACTACCACACTCACTGGTGGGTGTGAGAGTTGGGATGGGGGCAGACAAGGCTGGGCAGGGATACAAACACCTGTTGGCCTCATGTGAGCTGGATCAGCAGAGAGTCAAGCTGGGTTGACTGTTTCTACTGGAGCATGCGTAAGCCAGAGTGGGTGTAGGTTGGTTATGCTTAGCTGCAGCATCAGCTGGCAGATGCTGTCATGGGGGGCAAATTCTGTCAAGGTAAATTGTAGAACTACCTGGAGAGTGCAGGATCTGGGAGTTGGAGTGGGCCCAGCAAGGAAATAGTGGGCACCTCCCTCTTGGGTTGCCACTCTAACTGGCGACCATGAGAACCAGGAATGGGACAGGCATAGCTAGACAGAGAGTGACACCTACCAGATGTGTTTGGGCTGGATAGTGGAGCTGGTTGGGTTGAACCAGGCTTCAAAGCCCACTGACATGTATGAAAGCTAAATGGGATGTGGGACAGACTGGACTAGTCTGCTCTACATACTGGCAAGCATGGGAACCAGGGCAGGGGGCGGGCCTGGTGAATTATTGTGGGTTGCTCCGACTAGGCACTCGTTCCCACTGGTGTAAGTGAAGACCGACTGTGTGGTGGGCAGAATCAGGCTGCGCCGCAACACCCATTGATTTGTGTAGAAGATAGGGCTGGAGGCAGAACTGACCCAGCAACTGCAACCACCAGCATGTGGTTGACTGGGGCGATGGACTGTGTCTGACCCTGTATTGGCAAGCACACACAAGAATCATGTCTGGGATCAACTCAGATGAAGTTTCTTTGGGAATCCCCTCAACTGAATCACTGGACTCAGAACCCCAAGCATGGAGAGAATTGCAGGATCCATGGTCTGACCATGGAGTGCATGTGTCAGAATTGGACCTCCTCAGTGGCTTAGATGGAGCAGTGGACAGCATATCCAGGTGCACATGGAGGACATGACAGTACATTGGAGTCTGCAGAGAACTCCTGTTACCACAACAGAAGATGGAAGACAGAGCAAATTGATCAACTATCCCTGCCAAGCATGGCAGTGAATATCTGAGCAAACAGAGACTCTAAGGTGAAGTATGTGAAACAGTGGATTCTAGTGCCTGAAGTGGCGAGATTGGCAGTAATTCAGAACTATTGAACTGTCGAAACCTCTTGAGCAGGACCCTCAGAGCATGCCCCACATCAGGGACCCTGCGGTGGTGTTGAGTGGCTGGACCCAGGCTGCAGAGGCATTTGGGAGGCTGGGTGTGGCTTCTCTCCTTATCTTCCTGCTTCACCCAGATACAGGAAGGGGGAAAAAAAAGAATTTCGAAAACGGTGATGTCAGCCACCTTCTTGTAGCCCTTGACCCTTTTCACTCTAATCAACTATGTAAAGATTATAAAAAATTTTTTAAAATAGTGTTGGCTATGACTTTTAATGATGGTGACCACTGGTGTCAAACCTTTCCACCCTACATTATTGTAGTGCTCTCCCTGATAACTTGTATCTTCTCAAGAGTCACGTACACTCCTATGCAGTCAGTTTTTATATATCAAGTGGTCTCATTACAGTAAAGAAAGCATACCCACCCAACTAATTTGACTTTGTACACTGTGAATTCCATACTGAGACCAAACAGGTCCACTGGGAAGGTGACAGAAGGTGATGTCAACGCTCAAGAGGCTGGACAAAAGGGACTTCTAAAATAATTTAGAAATTATTTTGCCCTGTGTAGACAATTGTATGAGTAAAAGCCATCTTGGCACATATATAGACAGAACATAATCTGAACACTTATTCTTGGAACAAGTGACTAAGCCTGGGTCAATAAGACCAACTGAGTTTAAGGTTGTTACAGGCTGAAAATGGCCAAAATGTGGCCATATGGGGCAAATCCCAAACTGAAATCCACCAGGCTACTCTATATGTCACTTGAGTCTTCTATTTGTAAATATTTCTGGCTTCCTGTATGGAGTGGGACTCTGATCTGCCTTTGGTCCTGAGTGCAATTTAATCCATGAGCCTGATTTTCTACTCAACTGAATTATCAAATTTGTCACTGGTACAATTTTTCTTTCAATAACTAAAACCTGACACCTCCATCTATTTCAGCCTCAACACAGGCTATTTTCCCATACCAAGCAGTTCTCCAGTTCTTCAACATCAACAGGTGAGATTCATCAATCCCATTTGATCAAAGTCAACTCTGGATACTGGTTCAGATCCCACAGGTTAAGGATTCAGTCCCACGAAACAGCCCCCAACCACTTTCAGGTGCCAGTGGCAAAGGTTTCCCAAAGTTCTGCCTGGTCAACCATAAATTTCAGCTTCCCACAAAATTCCTGTACCTTTACATTGCTAATTCACTAGAATAACTCGTGTAACTTATATGAGTTTTCTCCTTGTGATGATCAGGAACAGCCAAATGCAAGGATGAATAAGCCTAGGTGGTGGGGGTGGGGAACGGAGGAGAAGTTGGGGAGAAAGAGCATTTGGGCAGAGTTTCTGTTGAAATAAAAGAAAAGAAAAAATATATTTAGTTGTTTAAAAAAAAATAGGTTCCCAGGTGGCAAGGGCTCAGGCCGAGTGGCTGGGGCCCCTTGGCCAGCCACGGGTTTGGAGCCAGGTGGGTTGGATTGCCCTTGGACATGGCTCAGGTCTGTAGGGAGACCTGGGCCCATTGGCTCACCATGTGCTCAGGGCCAGGTTAGTCAGTTCACCCCCGGGGGGGGGGGGGGTCTGGAGGGAGGTCTGAGCCAATCAGCCTGCCAGCTGCCCGGAGCTGAAGGGGGCCATCTAGCCCTGGCTCTGAGCTCCTAGGCAACAGCGCTGAGGTTAGGTGGCCCATGGGCTTTGCCCAGCGCCTTTGGTACCTGAACCACCTAGTGGTGGTATCTTGGGGGTGGAATGTATGGACCTTTAAGGGTCAGACCGACACAGCAGCCCTAGAGATATAGCAGAGCTGGGGTAGTTAGTAATGGCCAGCTAGGGCTGGGGGGGGGCGGGGCGCTACCTGGCAGGGTTAGATTATAGTACTCACCCATGAGAGTTGAAACAAGGGATGGGTAATGCTAGGCTGAGCCAGTGGCACTAACCAGCACACAAGATGACTGGGTCTGGGGGAAAATTCTGTGAGGGATGTGTGGGTCCACCCTTTTGATCTGCAATTTCAACTGGTTTGCTTGGAACTAGGGGTGGTAAAAGGCTGAGCTAGGCATGATCATGGAATCACTGACACTCATGGGTATTGGAGTTGGGTACAGGCTGGTTTGGTTCAGGCTGCAGCACCCACAGAAACACCAAAAAAAAAAATGTGGAGTGGGCCAGGCCACTCATACATATGCAGGATGGAGGGGGTAGCCTATCAACTGTAAGGGCCTAGAACCCACTGTCATGGGTGAGCTATGAGTCTGGGGAATTAGGGCAACTCCCCTGATGGGCCATCACTCCTGCTTATGAGCATGCTACTTAGGACTGGGTGTTGGTCAGACTGGCCATGTTAGGTCCGATTGTCCAGACATATGCGGGATGGTTTTGGAAGGGGTGGAACAGGTAGGGCCAAGCCAACCATAGCTCACTGGCAAGTGCAGGAGCCAGACTGGAAAGCAGGGCATACCTGGCTAGGCTATCACAGCTGTTGGCTTGCATGAGTCATGGATGGGAGTAGATTGAATAAGGCCAGGCTATAGCACTCACCAGCAATACTAGAGACTGGGCATGGGCTGGGACAGGCTAGCCTGCAGCATCTGATAGCAAAGATTAAAACAAGGGATGAGCTGTGCAGAGCTAGGTCAGAGCAACAACTGGCACGTGCAAAATCTGTGGCTGTGAGCAGGCTTGTTTGGGGACCTGTGGGACACCCTGGCTAGGTCACTGTGTCCATTGGTGAGCTTGAGAGCCAGAATAGGAGTGATGGTGTGAGCTGGACAAGGCTTCAGTGTCCCTTAACATGGGCATAGACAGGCTCTGGGGCATGTCAGACTGGGTTAGACTCCAGCATCCACTGGTGTTTGTGAGAGCCTGAGTGGGTATAGGACAGGTTGGGTTTCCACTACTACTTGGCCACATTGGCCCACATGAGATCTGCATCAGGGCATAGACTAGCTGTGGCTGGGCTGTAGCACCCAACAGTAAGAATTGGGTTGGGTATGGACCGATTGGGCAAGGCTATTGTTCCTGCCAGGACAGGAGGTGGGGTGAAGTCAGCCTGGACTAAGAATCCAGTGTGTGTGAGATCTGCCACTAAGAGGAGACCCAATAGAGGAACTTGGAGAACTCCTTTGTTGGGGCACAGTCCCTGCAGGTGACCACAAGAATCAAAACAAGGAGCAGACCAGAGCAGACCAGGTTATAGTACCTGCCAGCATACATGTGGCTCAGGTATGGGGGCAGACAGGCTGCGCCAGTTTGTAACACCCACTGGCAGATCTGAGAACCAGGATGGGGTGCAGGATGGGCTGGGTCTGGCTGCATCACTAGCCAGTTTACATTAGGACTGGGACTGGGGGCTGACTGTGCCAGATTGGGCAGCAGCTACAACCAGCATGAGCTGGAATGGGGGCAGACAGGGCCAGGCCAAGCTACAGCACCTGCTGGCAAACGCTGAGGTGATCCAGGCCACATCAGACAGGGCTGCAGCACCCACCAGCACATGCAAAGATGGGAGTTGAGCCTGAGCGAGCATGAGAGCTGGAATTGGGGGCGGACCAGGCTAGGCAGGGTTACAATACCTGTTGGCCTACATGTGAACTAGTTTAGGGGGAGAGTCAGGCTGGGGTAGACAATCATATTCACTGGCACAGGCATGAGCCAGAATAAAGGCAAGTGGGTTAAGCTTTGCCACAGCATCAGCTGGCAAGTGCTGGAACTAGTGCAAGTCCTGTCAAGTTACACCACAAAACCACCTGGAGAGTGTGAGATCCAGGGCAGGGAGTAGGTCCAGTGGAGGGGGTGTGGGCTCCTCTCTGAGGGGCTGCAACTCCCACTGGTGAGCATGAAAACCAGGACTCGGGGGTGGGCCTGGCTAGAGACAGTGGCACCCGCTGAAATGAGTGTGTGGTAGACGGTGGAGTCAGTTGGGTTAAGTTAGGTTTCAGTGCCCAGTGATGTATATGAGAGCTCAATGGTTTGTGGGGCAGACCAGACTTGTCCACTGCACATGCTGAAAGGCACAGGAACTAGGACTGGGGGAATCAGTCCAATGATGGGGGGTGGATTGGGGGTCGCTGTGACTGGGCTGCAGCTCCCCCTGTGGTACATAAGGGGGAACCATGTGAGGGGAAGGTGAAGACTTTATTTACAAGCAAAAGTTTCCCAAAGTACTGAAACATCATAGGGAAAACATTACCTGAACAGAATGCAGAAAGTGTATGGTCATTTGTCCCACAAATCTGATTGTAAATGTTTTGGAAAATGCAAACTGCAGATAACAAAAGACTTTAAATATTTTTAAAGACTAAATATTTTAAACTCATTAATTGACAAAACTATTTTTACTCAGTCAAGCACCTGAAGGATTTTATAAAACATATTGGCAATACTTTGCAGGTAATCCAAATGACAAAAATAGCTATTACTTTTATCAGAAGAAAGATATAGTTTTTTATTTTTTTATATTTCTCTCACTTTGAGACCTCCAGGTTCCTATCTGGAAATCCCAAAGCCAGAGGAACCAAGCTATCAAATATGCCAAGGGACCTGAAAAGTATCCGATCAGAACAGGATTATTCATCACCACAAAATAGTATCTTTCCATTTAGTCAGGTTACATATTACAGTTACAGGTTACAGATCAGATTTTCACACATAAAAGTGGTCATTCAAGCATTTCAAAGTAAATATATATACCAAAAAAACAGCCTTTACTGTTTTACAATTCAGCTCTTCCCAACTGTAAAACAGCACGCACCCAGGGGACTGTTAGACTAGAATTCTGATTAGCAGTGGTTATCTTGGCAGAAGACCTGTTGAACCAGGTAGTTTTAAGATGAATAGAACACAAACAGACATGACAGACAAGCAGCCACCACACTGTCACAATCTAGAACCTGTACAGGACAAACCCAAAAGACACAATCCAGAACCTAATGACAATCCAGACCTGACATTCACAATCCAGACTACTGACAGATACATTCCATGCCCAATCAGAACCCTGAAAGGAGCCCAAACCTGACAGACACAATCCAGTACCCTGACAGAAACCCAAACCTGATGGACACAATCCAACTCTGACAAAAATAACCCATCACCCTGACAGAAACCCAAACCCAACCCCAAAAGACATAACCCAAACCTGACAGACACAATCCAGACCCTTGAAAAGAACAAAAACTCAACAGACAAAATCCAAAACCTTGATAGGAACTCAAACCTGACAGTCAAAATCCAGTACCCCGACAGAAACCCAGTCCTGACAGGAACCCAAATCCGTTGGGAACCCAAACCTGACAAGAACCCAGGAACCTGGGAACTCAAACCTGACAGGAACCCAGGAACCTGGGAACTCAAACCTGACAGGAACCCAGGAACCTGGGAACTCAAACCTGACAGGAACCCAGGAACCTGGGAACTCAAACCTGACAGGAACCCGGAAACCTGGGAACTCAAACCTGACAGGAACCCAGGAACCTGGGAACTCAAACCTGACAGGAACCCAGGAACCTGGGAACTCAAACCTGACAGGAACCCGGAAACCTGGGAACTCAAACCTGACAGGAACCCAGGAACCTGGGAACTCAAACCTGACAGGAACCCGGAAACCTGGGAACTCAAACCTGACAGGAACCCGGAAACCTGGGAACCCAAACCTGACAGGAACCCAGAAACCTGGGGACCAAAACCTGGGAACCCAATCTGACAGAAGCCCAGAAACCTGAAGGGAACTCAAACCTGGGGACCCTAACCTGACAGGAACCCAGAAATTTGGGGACCCAACCTGACAAGCCATAACAACATCTCATATGGACCCTGACTCCTGAAGTTGTGTTGCATACTCAGAAACAGAAAAAAAATGTTGAGAAACCCACGTATGGGTAAACTCACCTATGACCGTTCATACAAATGACTCTTCCAAAAGGTCAGTGTAAATCCCCTCAGCCAGGAATCCAGGATCGGCTGCTTGGGTCATATTAATGCTTCACAGTGGCCTCCCAAGACCTCCAAGCCAGGTTTTGGAGCATGGAGTGATCACTGCCTCTGACCAAGGACCTCATCTCACTTGGGGCTCCAAAATGTTCCAGAGTGAGAGAGAGATCACACCAGACCCAAGTGTAGGATGTTAGGAGAAGTCTTTATTGCCCAAGCTTGGTGACAGCAGCTCCTGTTACACTTCAGGAACCACTATGCCAAGCTGCCAATGTCAGGGGTTTTTAAGCTCTCATCCTCCAATCAGATGAGAACTATGCAGTACAAACAAAGCTTCCATGTGCAAGAGGCAGGCAGGGAGTTACCAGAGCCCTGTTTTCCTATACTTCACCTAATCTGGTACAATAGGAGGCAGAAGGTGCCAGGTGCGCAGAGCCTCTGGAGCAATTTTCACGTTGTCAATTGTTCTGAAAGGTGTGGAAGGCAGGAGGGCGGGATGTGCTTTTCCCCGTTCAATTAACTTGAATGGTGTGAGAAGAGGTAGGAAGAGCGGTGTGTGGAAACTCCTTATCTGTGTCCTGTCCACTGTCAATAAACCTGACAAGCAGGTGCAAGTCATCAATAGCGATGCCCCATTAGTAAATCAAGTCCTAAAACCCGTAAATGGAAAATTCGAGAAATACACTGTTCATGAGCTTTAATTTTGATCAGTGGATGAAATCTTAAATGCTCTTTCACACCATTGCAACACAGAGAATCATCTCTGCTATCTGCTCTGTGTATGCTACCCACCCATTAGTATGTGCAGCACAGTAAGACAGTTTATGAAAATGATCAACCACAGTCAGATACCTTCTGTTATGTTTTTGTCGTTATCCAATATTATTATTTATTGCTGCTCATCTTTTATAGTTTTCAGAATATAACCTTTAACTGTAAGATTTACTTTTATTTGAAAGGCAGCATTCCAGAGAGAAGGAGAGACAGAAATCTTTCAGCCACTGGTTCACTCCCCAATGACGAAAAGAACCATGGCTGTGCCTAATCTAGGAACTTTTTCAGGGCCTACCTCATGAGTGAAGGAACCCAAGGACTTGAGTCAACCTCTGCTGCTTTCCCAGACCATATGCAGGGAGCTGGATCAGAAGTGGAGCAGCCACAACTTGAACAGGCGTGTGTATGGGATGCTGGCACCACAGGCAGAGGCTTAGTCTACTATGCCACAGCACAACCTGCAAGAATATAACCTTTATCTCAGGCACATATATAAATACTCCATGTAACAAAGACTCTATGATGGACTGTGCCAGCCAGTGGATACTTCAAATACCTCATAGTGCTTGGAGTGGCAAGAACAGCAGCGATTCATAACTGGTGCACCATCAAAACCACTTGAGCAAGAACCTCGGAGAATGCCCTACATCAGGGACCTAGGGAGAGTGGGAAATTGGGTGGGCCTTCTCCCTTAATACCCCGCTTTAAACGTGAAGGAAACAATATGGAAATGATAGTCTTACCCACTTTCCTATAGCCCTTGAACCTTTTTACCCTAATTAACTATGTAAAGATTGTCAAAAATATAATAAAACATTAAAAACAAATAAATACTCTGTGTATATAGGGTATGGGATTCCTATAGTTTCAGCCTTCTCCCCCAGGAAACTTTGACCTGTCCTTTCCGCCCCCAGATAAGAGGGAAAACTGTAACAGATGGCGAGCCTGACTCAGCCTTACACTTCTCCCAGTCCTCTCAACAAGGCAGTTGGATTATTAAACTTATCTGTGTGCAGAAACACACTGATTACACTGCTCACTCAATATGTGGGCAAAATGGGAGGATGAGTTGTGCTAACCCTGTCTGACCCGTCCAGAGATTCGGAATTTGATCCCAACTCAGTTCCTGAGCCCAATCTTTCTTTCTAAGTGAGTTACACAAAGATGTTTTCCAAGAAGATGCTTCCGTGCCTTTTCCGCACAACCCTCAAAGACAATCAGTAAGGGAACAACTAGAAAGTGTCAATTAGTGATTATGAAACGGGACAGGCTGATCTTACAGTGGAGCAGGAGTGCAGAAGCTCTGCTATGTAGCAGCTGGCAAAACACTGACCAGCTTCAATTTCCTGAGCTTCCGCATGGAGGCTCCGCACACTGCCTTCACAGGCTGCTCCAGCACTCAGGGTTCAAGGCCAGCACTGAGCCTGGCTGCTCCCATGCTGTCCATGGAGAACACCCACAGGTGCTTGCCTCATTCATGGGACAGAGAAATGGGCCTTAACCAAGCGGACCTGTATACCACTGACCACTCAGGCCATCCTTCTGAAACCAAGAATGGAACTGAACTATTTTGGACTGAACCAAGAAGCCAGGAACAGGCTGATGCTGAAGTTGGGAGAAATTCCATTCGGATTTCCACATGGGAGGCAGGGATCCAGTCACTGGAGCCCTCACTACTGCCTCCAAGGGTCTGCACTGTCAGGAAGCTGGAACTAGGAGCAGAGCTGGGAACTGAGCCCAAGCACTCCGAGGCCAGTGCCCACCCAAGAGGAAAGTTTTTGGTGCACCAGTAGTTGCTGTTCTCAGTGTTGTCTTCCACAGGTGGCACCAAACGGAGGACCCAGCAAGCACAAGTTTGGCAGAACTCTCCTTGAGAAATGCTCTCTGAGCTTGCTTATGCAGGTGTTGCCCATTTGACACATCATATTTCTATTCCCTCACCTCTTCTGCGTCCTCTTCTCCCAGCCCAGGACCCACCATCACTGCACGACAGTGTCTTGATGGTCAAGATGGACACACACAAGCATGGTCCCAGAAGCCCCATGTGCCACCTGACATGCAAGGCTTCCAGTGATGCCACCCCAAGCAGGATGGGTGCTCATGGGGCAGCCAGGCCAGCAGGCCTCCCAGCTTGAGACTTCCACTCCAGGCTTCTTGCCTCTGAGATTAACTCATGATAAATACATGTGTGCCCCCAAATGTGGGCTATGGCCTAGGTTGCATTGTACCTAGGCAGTGTTACACCACTGGGAGAAAAGTAGCTAGCAGTTGGAAGGATTCCTGGGCCTGGTTAATGCCAAATCTGTGTTAACCATACAAGTGTGCCAGCACAGTCACCTGGCCTATTCCATTTCTTTTTTTTCCCTAAATGTATGTGGGGGTGCTGGGTCTGTGTAACCAGTGGGAGGGTTCTGACAGGGTCCAGTTCACCTGATCTATGTCCTTAGGCCCATCTTCATAGTGAGTGCCAGGTCCATGAGCCCTGACACGGAGGGTCCAGTGGGGGCCGGGTCACCAGACCTGGTCCTTAGGCCTACCTGTGCTATGGGTGCCAGGTCTATTAGTCCCAGGGGTAGGGAGATCATGCAGTTCCTGGGTTGGCCATCCTGGGATACCAATAGTGCTTGGTAAAGCCCATGGACACATTGTGTCACCCTGGTCAGGGCTTAGTGTGTGGGCTTGCAGAGGGTTCTAAAGGATGGCCCAGGTCTGGGTGTGCTAGGACATGAGGGCTCACATCAAGGATGGTGGTCTGGCCATGGAGTGCCTGTGTCAGAACCAGGCCTCCTAAGTGGAAAAGATCGAGCAGTGGATGGCAGTGCCAGATGCACAGGAGGATATGGCAGCCCATTGGAGCCTATAGAGGGCATCTGGTGCCATAGCAGAGGAAGTAAGGCAGAACAAATTGGGCAACTCTCCCAGCCCAGAAATGACACCAAATATCTGGGCAAATGCAGGCTCTAAGGTCAACTGTGTCACCCAATGGACCTTGGATGGATTTCCTCATCCATGGATTAGTGAGATTGACATCATTTCAGAACTATCAAGAACACTTAAGCGCAACCCTCAGAACATGCTCCTTGTTGGGAACCCTAGTTGATATTGGGTGGCTGTTCCCCATCCCTGGGCACTGGGGACAGTGCCACAAGCACTAAGGTCCAGTGACTGCTGCATTGCCTCATAGGAACTGTTGCTGTGCTATGAACACTAAGGTGCCATGGCTGCTGTATTCGCTTGGGCATGGGGTTGAATCTCACACCTGGCAGGGTTTCTGATTTTACAATGCTCTTATTGGACTCATACAAGCTAATAGCTTCACCTAATTCTCTAGTGCCCAGACCTCACTCTTGACCTCCAGACCCCATCTCCCTGCTGCACATCCCACTCAGCACCCACAAGAGGGCGCCCCATAGACATCACACTCAACACTTCAAAGCTGAACCCCTGCTCTTCTGCCTTCCCCAGACCTGCCCCAATCTGGAACCTTCACATCTCAACTCCCTCTGGCTAATGCTCAAAGCCAGAGCCTTCTACCCATTCTTGATTCCTCTTCCTGTCCTCTCACCTCCTCAGGAAATCCTGGTGGATTTATGATATGGTATAAACTGTGTCCTCTCCAAAAATATTCATAGACTGAAATTGTCATTGCCTGGTACCCTGGAATTCAGCTGTATTTCAGGGTAGGGTTTTGAGAGAGGTGATTACAGTGAAGTCATCAGGTAAACGTTTGAAGAGCATGACTGGTGCCCTTCCACAAAGATGAAAAGTTGGCACAGGTACTCAGAGGGAAGACCATGTGACCACACAGCTGTCCACAAGAAAAGGAGATGGGCACCAGGAGACACCAACCCCGTGGGCACCTTGACCTTGGTCTTCAGGCCTCCAGAATCATGGAAACATACATCTGTGCTGTCCGTGATATTTGTTTGGTCCCTGAGCTAACCAGTACACTCTCTCTTTAAAGTACACAAAGAACCCAGTCACCACTTCTCTTCCTGTTGTCAGCAGCTCTGGCACCTGTCCTTGCCCCTCCCAGCCTGGGCTGCACAGGCTGCTCTCAGCCCAGGGATTCTGTGAACCTGAAGTCAGATCATGTCACTGCAACCCTCTGATGGGTCAGGGATAACACCAACACTTTTATCTCTAGGCGGTCATCTATCGCTTGCTTCCAGGTTCCAGGCATCCTTCCACACATATGCAGGCTAATAACTTCTGCCATTGTCCCTACACTGAGTTCACCTGCTCATCCTTGAGACAACTAACATCCAGCTGTCGAATCCCCTTCTACTTAATTATGTTTCTTGTAGCCAAATATGCCCTGATACACTCTATGGGACACTGGGCAGAGTGGTGGTTAAGGCTCCCACGGCTTTTTGCCCTCACTGTCTGGGGACAGTTCCAAGACAGTGTCCTGGGGAGCACTGGCCCTCCCTGCCTTTGAACCCTGCCCGTGCTGGCGTGGGGACAGCTGCCCAGGGTTCTGATTAGATGATACCTGTAGTAGCTTCTCAAGCAGGGACAAGAAAACAGAACTCCTCCTGGCTGCCATAACGTGAACCCAACACCCACCCCATGATCCCAGTGGCGCCAGCAGGCACCCACCTGCTCACCTCCAGGAACAGCCAGTTCCTAAGTACTTGCCTCCCTTTAAGAATGTTAACCATTTATGGGCTTTGTAAACAGGGTGAAAAAGAACCAAAGTGAAACTCTGATCCAGCCAACGCCCTGGCTGGGGAAATTCCCTGGGACTTTCTCTACAGCTCTGCCTTGGGCCAATGGGAAATTCTCCTTGTTAGCGGCCGTTGTCACCTAGAAGCTTTTTGTTCCTTGTTGAAGTGTATGGCTGGTTGTGCAGAACTGGCCTCCTCTGGGAGGGTGCACAGTAAAGGTTCCCAGCCCTCCAGATGAGGAGCAGAGGGAGGAGCTTCAGGGGCCTCACCTGCCTCAGCAAGGGACCCTGTTCATCAGACACAACTGGGAAAGGAGCCAGAGTGTGGTCTTCAGGAGACATCCTGGGCCGTGGAAAGTGTGAGGTGTCTCCATGATGTCTACTGCTGCTGCTGACTGGGGTTCCATCTCTTCTCAGCGCACAACAGGTTGGTTTCTGTCCTCCTACCTTGGTGGCATTTGTCCTAACTTAGGAAATGCCATGGGGGTTGGCATCTGGTGAGGGGGGATGCGATTTCCACCTGTGACACCAGCACCCAACAGGAACACTGCTTCCTGTCCCAGCTGCTCCACTTCTGACCCAGCTCTCTGCTAATGGCCTGGGAAAGGCAGCAGAAGAGGGTCCAAGTGTTGGGTCGCTCCTACCCATGTGGAACACCCCGATGAAGCTCGTGAAGTCTGGCTTCAGTTTGGCTCAGTCTCAGCCATTGCAGACATTTGGGCATCAGGTAGATGATATTCTCTCTATGTGTGTCTCTCTCTTTCTCTGCCTTTCAAATAGAATCTTCTAATAAAGAAACAACACTTCAGCATTCAGCACTCTCTACCTCCCCCGGCCATCAGCTCACATACGCAGAGTTGGCAGGAGCTCCGGGCAGGTGCAACCACTGAAAATGAACAGATGGACTATGGTTTGAGCTCTGGCTTTGACGGGAAATGAGCCAATTCTGGGAAGGCAGTTACAGACTCTGGGCACAGGCCCTGTGGATATTATCTAATCTTGGGAGGAGATTTAGTGCTACCTAACCAAACCAGGGCTCTCCTAACCAGACAGTTATCTCCTTCCCAGGCAGGGCCCAAGCTCATGTGTTACAGGGCACCACTTCCCAGTCAACATTCTTCCTTTGGCCTGGGAAAGTAGTTGAGGACAACCCAAAGCCTTGGGATCCTGCACACACATAAGAGACCTGGAAGAGTCTCCTGGCTCCTGGTTCCTGGCTTCAGATCAGCTCAGTTCTGGCTGTTGTGGCCACTTGGGGAGTGAATCATCGGATGGAAGATCTTTCTTTCTGTCTCTCCTCCTCTGTATATCTGATTTTCCAATAAAAATAAATCTTTAAAAAAAAAAAGGAAAAGAAAAAGAGATCTTCCATCTGCTGTTTCACTCCCCACAATGGCTCTTACAATAGGGCAGGACCAGATCAGACAAGGTTAAAAACAACCAGGTTTCTCAAGTGGCTAGCAGGTGCCCAAGTACTTGGGTCATCATGTGCTGCTTTCCCAGGCACATTAACAAAGTGCAGAATTGCAAGTAGAACAACTGGGATGCCAGTGTCGCAGGTAGTGGCTTAACTCACTGACTCATGATTCTGGTCCTGCCAATTGTCTTAAACATTTCTCATACAGAATGTTTCTCCAGGCTGTTTTTGTCACGTAGGTTCATGGAGCAAGGTGTCTGGAAGATGTCATGTACTCTATACTCCCTACCAGAAGCAGTCCTGGGGATTAAACATGTTTCAAAATTCTCACACAGAGCCCGGCACAGTAGTCTAGTGATAAATTTCTTGTCTTGCATGTGCCTGGATTTCATATGTGCACTGCTTCATGTACTGGCTACTCTATTCCCCCCACCCAGCTCCCTGCTTGTGTCCTGGGAAAGCAGTCAAAGACAGCCCAAAGTTTTGGGACTCTGCACTTGTGTGGGAAACCCAGAAGAAACTCCTGGCTCCTGGCTTTGGATCAAAGCTTTCTTATAATCAGTTGGGGAGTGTAGCAGTGCATGGAAGATCTTTCTTCTGTCTCTCCTTCTCTCTGTATATCTGCCTTTCTAAGAAAAAATAAATATTAACAAACAGTTCTCATACAGGGTGAATCAAGATGGCAGAATAGTTTGAGAACACATTTGAACAGACAGAGTGTTATGGAGCATAGCCAGTGATAGCCATCATGCCTTGACAGTGGGCAAATGGAATGTGGTTGTGTCCCCCACTCTAATTATGTACTCTTAAATAAGTTCCTGAAACTGTGACCTAAGCACCGCCCTCCCCACATAGGTGTTCTCTGCTGCCCACCTGTGACTTTCACCTGTCATCTGAGAGGGTGCAGTATAGCATTGTGTAACCACTCCACCCACTCGCCTGGATAAAGGCTCATGATAGGGAGGGGCTCGTTGTCTTGGTTGGTTGCTCCCTCGTTGCTCCAGCACCTCGACTCTTGGCTGTCCAAGGACAGGTATTCCCTGATCATAGCTCCTGTGTGTCTGTATTCCTCACTCTCAGTTTATTGCTTGGGTGGGCAATGAAGATAGCAAGGCTTTGTATTTCTGGTTTGTGTGCTGTCATGATTTCCACGAGAGGTGAGGCCTAGCAGTAGTGGAATGTGTACAGAGAAGCCAGCGAAAGATGGATATCTGCAGCTTTGTGAGTGTTTCTGGGTTATTCATGGCATGTCTTTTGGGATAACTTTTATTTTTGGAGATGCTTGGACATAGGTCTTCAGCTTAACTGATAGACTTCAGGGTAATGACCTCTTGGGGTTCATCTTGGGGTCATAATTGATTGTATTATGGTTGATTGGATTGCCAGTATGGACTTGTGGTTTGCTATTTCTAGTGTACTCTGTTGTCACCAACTTTTTAAAATAAAGACTCCTTAATAAACCTTAGATATGTCTGGTGTGATCTTACATCCACAACAAAAGAAACATTAGCCAGGGTGAAGCAGAGAGGGCACATTCCAGGAAACAGGAGAGGACAGAACAATGGCAGAGGGGTACCTGGAGACTGACTGATGAACACAGGAAAGCAGCACAGACAGTGGTGCGGTGCTGCAGTGACCTGATATGCCAGTGACATTTAGCAAGTGGTGACCTAACCACTTGTGGCTGGAACTCCACCAGGCACAAGGTGGGAAGGGATGTTCAGTGGGAGCTCAGGAGGTGAATCCCAAAGAACTGCCTGTCCTGCTGGTTTGTTTGATTTGACCAGGAGCAAAGATAGAGCAGCAGATTCCAAACAGGCAGTGGAGGAACATGGTGGATTGCACAGCTCAAATCCCCACTAAGGCTGAATCGGGTGCCATCTTGTCTGTGGAAGCAATGACTATGGGGCAAGCCTGAGCATGTACTAAGCTGGGAGTGAATTAATTTCAGGCTCAGTGAATTGCAACAACGTGGCATGCGTCAGGTTCCACCAAAAATAGGTCTGGGTAGTCACCAGATCTAATGGTCAGCAGATTAAACACTCCAGGAGTTTCACATCAGGTGCCATTTTGTACAGTGTGGCAAAGGCTTTGACATTGCAAGGATAAGAATGAGCTGCACATGTGCTATCATCCTGGAAACTGTGCGAGTCAGAACTGGAAGAAACGTTGTACTGATACTGGTGCAAAAATAGCGAAGGATCACAGTAGGTAGAGAGTAGTAAGCCAGAAGCTGGTGCTACACAGACCATGGTGGAAACATAAGAACCCAGATCTGAAACTTGCTGGAGTGAGTGGTGCAACTGACTGCAAACAAAGAGCCATGTACCAACCACAATAAGTAAAACCGAACTGCAGACTTGTGGCTGACAGAGCTTAGAAACCTGCCCCAAGGAGAAGGATCTGATAACCAGAAGTACAATGACCAAGACCAAAAGAAGAGACAAAGGCACAATGAATATTACTGAAGACTCCCCTGCAAAGGAGCAAAACCCTTTGTCAACCTCAGAGTTCAGTGAGGAACACATTGAGAAAATGGGGGATACAGAATTCAAAACACTAGTTATAAAGCTTCTTGTCAGCAATGAGAAGCATGTAATACAGTTCAAGATTTTAAGGTATATGCCACACAGGAAATGAATCCAATGAAAGATGATATATCAAAATTAAGAACACAGTGGAACAAATTAAAAGTACAGTGGAGAGTCTCCAAAATAGAATGAAAAAAGCAGAATAAAGAATGTCAGAATAAGAAGATATTTTCTGTCACCACAAACAAACAAAAAGCTGGAAGCAGAGTGGGGTCAAGCTAAAAAAAGTATTCAGGAATTGAAAGGCACTATTAAAAGGCCAAATGTAAGAGTTATGGGAGTCACAGAATGTGCAGATAGAGAAGCTGGGTTTGCAAATGTATTAAATGAGATAATAAGGGAAAATGTTCCTAATCTAGAGAAAGAATTGGAAAACAACATCCAGGAAGGGCACAGAACTCCCAACAGGATTGACCAAAACCAATCTTCACCACATGGTACATGAAAATTAATCTCTCTTTAATTGAACATAAATGCTATTGGGAGTGTTCAGGGAGGAGTTGATTATTCTATTCATTGCAGTTGCCTCCTTCCCCATGACTCATGGGCCTACAACTGAGCAGCAGGAATATTCCATTCAGAGATCACTGCATTCAGCCATCTGATTCTTCAAGAAGCTCAACCAGACCTTCCCATCATCAATGAGAGAGATGCAGGTGCTAAGAGTAAGTGCTCTTCTGTAGGTAGTCTTCAACTGGAGGGTTTCTGACAGCTTCTTCATGTGGTTGTGACTTTGGGAAATGTACTCAGATGAGTACCGCTCCCAACAAAGCCCCAGCAGCAGCAATCTTAACCTGTAAGGTATAACAGTGCACTTCAAACAGGATACACGGCACTGATGTTTTCCCTCACCTGGCATTCAGCAACTATACTAGGGAGAATCTGACTGTGTCCCCTGGAATTCACTGCTCTGCAGAGGACCCGTGAGATCTCCTAGGGATAAAGGAACCTGAACTCAGGCCAGACTCTCCCCAGCAACTCACAGGACAACTTAGGAGCTATGTTCACATCAGAGCCAGAGGTAAGGACCCCACACTCTGTCAGAGGCAGCAAGGTCCTCGGGGTGCTCTGTGGAACCCCTCCACTTGCACCAAGGAAGGAAAGGCTGAGAGGAGTAGGAGAAGTAACCTGACACTCAGTGGTTACGGACTCAAGTCTTCTGAAACAGGCAGCTTGGTACCTGGGATAGATTCAGGCAACTGAGACCACCACCAGCTTGATGAGGAGGGGCCGTTGACTTTGAGTGACATCAGGGGAGGTGACAGGGTATGGCACATGCCCATATAAGAGTAATGTGATCTATCTCTAAGCCCTTGGTGGCCTCAGCTTCCTCTCCTGTATAATGGGATAAGAGATCTGTCCCTTTCTGTGGGTGACGGGAGAAACAGAGGTCAGGCAGAGTGGCTCTGACTCCAGCACCACCTCCCAATTTTCACAACTCTTTCTCACCCGCTTTGCCCACTGCAAACCACCAAGCTGATGGCACACAGGTATTCACTCTACTTTCTGTATTACAAAAGCAAATTTCCCTGAGAAAGCTGGTTTGGTAGCTCTTCCACCCAGCATTTGTGCCACAATCTGAGCCAGCTATTCCTGGGGGTCATGCTCCCCGCACCATGCTGAGGAGCCTAGGAAAGATTTTCCCTTTGGGAAATGCTCATCAAAGAGAAGATGAGAGCAGGTGTTGTTGTGCAGAGAGTTAAGCTACCACCTTGAATGCCAACAACCCAAATCAGACTGGCTTTTCCACTTCTGATGCAGTCTCTGTTAATGTGCCTGGGAAAGCAGCAGAACATGGCCTCAATACATGGGTTCCTGTACCCACATAGGAGACCTGGATGAAGATGCTGTTTCCTTGCTTCAGTCTGGACAATCCTTGGCCACTATGGCCTTCTGGGAAGAGACTCTCTCTCTCTCCGCTTTCAAATCTATAAATCTTTTTCAAAATTTGCTTTTCAGAGGAGTAAACAGTGATTTTCCAGTGGACACACAGCACTGATTGTGGCACCAATGCGAGTGTGTTCACATTCTGAAGCTAACCAGGGCTCTTAGTCCCAGTGGGCTCAGCCACAGAGCAGCTGAAGACAGTCACCATCTCAGTGAGGTGCACTGCTTCCATGGCCAGTCCTGCTAGCCAAGCATGACAGGTGTGTTCTCTCAGCTGCCCTTCCCAGATATCTACCCCACCTGGCGTCTCTTGGACTGACCTGCGTGCTGTGTCTCCTTCCATATCTCATCTCACAGGCAAAGTGCTCACAGTTCGACAACAGCACTTGATAGAAGCGAGGTTTTCCCACGTTGGCCTCTGCCAGCTGGATAATCTCCTGGACCGGCTTTGGGCGGTACTTGTTGTCCCAGGAGTTGTTGATTCGGTACTCGTCTTTGTCCACCACAATCTCCAGGAGCTCCCGCAGCACTTTGCCTTTGAAAAGTCTAATTGAATTGTCATTGCTGTAGCTGGAGGCAGAAGACAGCATGCCTGGGGTGACAAAGAGGTAAGTTCAGGTGCTGTAGTGCAGCAAGGGAGGGACCAGGAGAATGAGAGGGCAGAAGAACACAACTCCTCTGCTCCTGACCTTGGAATTTGCCTTGCCCTTCCTACTCCTCTTTTCCACTCTCTTTACATGTTCAATTTAATTCACAGCATTACTTCACACACACACACACACACACACACACACACACACACACACTTAGGAACTGAATTTTTAACAGCATGTTAACTACATGTTCCTGTAGCAGCAAATGTACAATGTTTTATAGAAGAGAATGGTTCCCCGGGTACCATACTGACTTGCTTAACTTGTTCCTAGACATCATTGTTATCTAACCTTCTGGACTAAGACAAGTATATTATAAAAACATTTACTTTTGTGCATCTTTGAGCACATGTCTGACTCAAAACTTTTTAACTTTTTAAATATTTCCTAGGAAGAAGTCTCATTCTGGTTTATGTGATTTCTTCTTGGTTAAAAAAAAGCATCTTCTCCATTGTCCAGACCAATTTTGAGTCAGACAAATTAAGTAAAATACTCAAGAACCAAAAGTTGTGGCACAAAGTTTTGAATCAACTCCAGAAACCTGGCAACTTGTATACTATCCTGTAGAACCTTTGTGATCTGCGGGAAAATGAGAAGTTTCTTCTCACTTTCTTACTTCCCGTAATCTGGTAGAGTTCTGGATATAACGTGATTATCAACAGATGAAGTGCACTTGCCTTTGTGTAATGAATAAAAGCTTTGGATATCATCACACAGAGAGGAACGGAAGCCAATAAGTCCGGTAACGAATGGTGCTTTTGGTTCACAGTTCTCAACACCAAGCTGATGGGATAGCAACTCAGGCTTACCTGGACCGACTAGATGGACCACGTAACCCTCTCCTACATAGACAGCCCAGTGCAAGTAGACTTTGCGAGAAATCTCAATGAGGTCTCCAGGCTGTGGGTTATCACTTGACTGCAATAGAAGAACCAGAGAGACTCTAGAAAGGTTTGCAGAAAATAGCAGTGATTTGGCATCTGTAGCAACAACTTACTGCAGAACTGCCCACTCACCCACGGGCAGTGCCAGGTGAGAACGCAAGGAGGGAAGACTCTGAACTGTTCCTCTGGTAGATTCACCAGAGAATCCCTAGCAGAGACATCAGGAACAGGTTTTGGCCTTGGTATGCATTGGTTTCATGACCTCTGTGTGTGTGAATCTGGAGGTGTGTGACTGTACCTGTACACACATATACAAGGCAAAGCAGCCCTTTAGGCGACATCAGCACATGATACTACACAAGGAATATCTCCCATGTTGCAGAAGCAGGCCCAGCCTAGGCAGCATTGAAATACTGGCTACTGAACCCACTCCTTAGCCTGGGTGCCAGCCATGTCCTATGGCCGTGCACTGTGAATATACTTTCTGTGTTCACTCTTTAGTACAAGACAGACTACCCATCGCAGGGCTATTAGACTCCTAGAGGAGGAAAACCACTCACCCACAAGCACAGTTCTCTAGTGCAAGGGAAATAATTCACAGACAATACTACAACCACTTGCATCCCTGGAGTCTCATTCTAGAGTAGGAATCTCCCTGACCACACCAGGGTCAGGAACCAGACAACCATTGACAGGACCTGTGTGGCCTAGAACCTATAGTCATTGCCTAAATAACTATCCCAAACATGCTTCTCCTGCCCCATGCATTTCTTCCTGCAGATGCTCAATGAAGGCCCTTACCCACCTCCCCTCCCACACAAGCCTCTTGGCCTTCTGCCTAATCCTAATATTTCTCCAAGTGACCCAGCAGAAAGCATCTGCAAGCAACAAGTGTTCTTTCCATTGCAATTTTCTCTTGCTCCTATTTGGTCCCTCAGACCCTGTCGTGTTTTCTGTTCATCTTTGGGTAGTCTAAGACAAGCTGCTCATGGGGTAACCTCTGTTTCACAGTCCAACCTTTGGAGTGCCCAACCTTTGGAGACTCGTTTATTGCCAACAGCAGTAGCAGAAGGCTTCTTAAGGCTGCATCGAGGGCAGTAGGACCAATGCCAGTTATTGTAGCAAACATACAGGCCCCAACAAGGGAGGCAGCAGCTGGCAGCCACAGAGGACTCGCTTCACTGAGGGCAATAGGAAATGGCATTTCCCATTCACTGATGTTGGGTGTTTAGAGGACTTACCCTAATCCCTCAGCTGCAACACAGTTCTCCCTGCCTGCTTCACACACTAATCCAACAACAGTCACTGATTTCCTCCACATTCAATATCCCTTACATGGGACTGGGAGTGCCACACCCCAGACTCCACTTTGTCCCCAGGCAACGGAGCCTGCTTTCTGGGGTCCTCTTTTCTGTTCCCACTGTTTATGAGGTCCTGCCTTCCGTGGATGTCATTGCCAACCCAGTACTCATCAGTCATTGCCCAACTGGATGATTGGGGTCATTGTTCGCTCTTCATCCAACCACTAGAATTATGTCCACAAACAAAACATTCATTGTCTCCTGAACAGGAAACCTCAGACTAGATTCAGCAGCTCCCCAAGGCCACCAGGGACACGGGCTGTTCCCATCATCACGCGTACATCACAAGTACAGTGTGGCAACAGTCTGTGTGGCCACACTGCAAGTGAGTCATCTCACCTGCCAAAAGACAAAAGGAGGAGCACCAAGTGCTCCCCATCCCTGAAGAGTAAAATCTTCCCCATAATCCTCAGGCTGACTTGCTCACATCCTATATTGGCTTGAACCATTGACACGTCTGCCCCAAACCAATCATGGAAAAATTGAAGGAGCAACCCTGAGAAGCTAGGATCACCCACAGGGCATCACCTGGATCTGTGGGAAGGACCCCATCCTCCAGGTCTCTTAGTGCAGAAGGAGGTAAATAACAGTGGTGTGTATGAGAATGTAGGTAAGTAGCTATTGGTCAGCCAACAAACATGTTACATACATACGTACTTCTCATCCACCATCACAACTATAAGGAGATTGGTGACAAACTGGTTTTCCATCAGGAGTCAGCTAGAAAAGTAGAATCAAGTGCCTCATGTAGGTTTGGAATGGTATCTTGGAAGATACCACAGAGGTCTCTGCATGTGGCCGGAATTCCAGCAGAGAGAGCCCATAACAGGGACTCCAGAAGAACATTAGTCAGTTCAGCTCCTGGGGAGGAGTGACAACCATTCATCTGAGAA
This sequence comes from Ochotona princeps, assembly GCF_030435755.1. Lineage (NCBI taxonomy): Eukaryota > Metazoa > Chordata > Mammalia > Lagomorpha > Ochotonidae > Ochotona > Ochotona princeps. The sequence goes on from NC_080835.1 coordinate 6,637,465, forward strand.
CAGAGGAGAGAAGCATGGGGCCATCCTAGGAGAGTCTGACAAGCAATCTGTGATTGTGAGGATGCTGTAAATGAGGGAGGAGGCACCTTGTGCCTACCAGGGGCAGGTGCATAAAGATGGGAGACCCAATGAGAAGTCATGGAGTCACACATCCTCTCAGAGCCTTTGTAGCACAGACATAGCAAATGCTGGCCTTGACCACCCCCAAGGCTAAGGGAGGAACAACTGCTTCAAAACAGAGCTCACCTGCCAACAGGGATTCCTATGATTTCACACATTTTTCTCTCATTAGAACCCTGTGATTCACAGCAGTGTTATCTGCTATGTACTTGTGTATAAGGAAACTGAGTCTCACATTGGCTCAAGTGACTTCAGGAAGGTTTCCCCACTGGTGGGTGGCAGGCAGACAGTTTGTGTATACTAGGAGAGCATCTGCATCAGGCTTCCATGTCCCTTCCCATGCAGATGATACTTCCCAACATTTTCCCAAACTGCAGTGTATTCTTCAAGGATATGACACATGGCTGAACTCCTCCTGTTATTTTGACAAACTGAACAAGTGTCATAAGCTCCATGAGCCCAGATCACCTTGGGCAGCCTGGCACAAGGCCAAATCCATTGCATTGTCAGGACATGAGATTTTAAGAGTTTTTAAAATGTGTGGTACTGCAATATTGCTGCGTGAATACTATTAGTGCTACGACATGAATACTGTGGTGTTAGCATATCATCTTAGGATCAAAAAGGCCAAGTAAGTTTCAAAGAAAACTTTTTTGGGAAGTGGAAGTTGACATCCATAAGGTGGCCTTACCAGTGGGCGAGGTATCTGGCCGTATCGTAGATCGTTGACAAATTTCTCACAGTTTTTAACACAGACTTTGTAATTCACCCTCTTGTTAATTAGCCTTTGTGCAGAAGCAATGATGTCATGCATAGGCTGGGATCTGAATTCATGGTCCAGGTGGTTGTTGACCCAGTAGAAGCTGCCCTTTGCTGCCTCCTTCAAGGTCTCCTTGGTTACTTTGGCTTTGCCTCCTGGATTGGTGAAGAAGTTAAGAAGGCCCCTTTTGGGAAGCTCACCTGGAAATCACAAAGAGAAGTTGACATACAGGGAGGAAGGCAGACAGAAGGCATGAGGAACAAAGATAAAAGTTCCTAAGACTGAGCTTTCACAGGGCGGTTGAGAAATCTCGGATGGCTTTTATGCTTAACGATGTGTGAATATGTGACATGTTGAACATGCACACTTCAATGTCTGCATCATATGATGATATCATGACATTGCATTCTAAGTGTGTACACATGTCATCCCAGGACTGGTATTGTAGTGGAATGGGTTAAGGCACTGCTTTGATGCTGGCATCCCATATTAGAGCACCAGTCTCTATCCAGCTACTCCACTTAGGATCCAGCTCCCTGATAATGCACCCGAGAAAACAGTGGGACATGACCCAGGTGCCTGGGCCCCTGCTACCGACACGGGCAACCCAGAAGGACCCAGAAGGTATTACAGGTTCCTGGCTTCAGACATTTGAGGAATATACCACCAGATTGAAGTTTGTTTGTTCTCTCTCTTTTCAGATAAAGTTCTAAAAAAGGGAAGAGGAGAATATGCCAATGGGCTGTTGTGACATTGATGACAGTGATTTTTTTTGTCCAATGCAGCCAACCTGCTGTGTAAATGCCATCACAGGGCCTAACATGACAGTCTAGTGGTTCAGTCCTCATCTCACATCTGCCAGGGTCCCATATACATTTCATTTTTTGTCCCAGTTGTTCTGCTTCTTATCCTGCTCCCTGATTGTGGTCTGGGAGAGTAGCAGAGAATGGCCTAAGGCTGTGGGACCTTGTACCCATGGGGAGAGCAGGAAGAAGCTTCTGATGCCCGGTTTACATTCAGTTCAGCTCCAGCTGCTGCGGCCACTTGGGCAGTGAACCAATCGACAGAAAATCTTTCTCTCTGTCTCTCCTTATCTCTATATTTGCATTCCAATAAAAATAAATAAATCTTAAAAAAAAATCCTACAGTCAAGGACACAAAGGCCTCTGCATCTAACTTGCCAGGTTTCCTTCAGCATTCTGTTTTCTTTCACTAACAATATGTCCATTCATTTTCTTTCTCAGAACTCAATTCTCATCCTTAGCAGAACACATTTAAAAAAAGATTTCTTATTTGAAAGTCAAAGTTACAGAGAGAGGGAGAGAGAGAGAGAGAAAGAGAGAAAAAGAAAGAGGGAGAGAGGCAGAGAGAATGACAGATGTTCCATCCACTGTCTCACTCCCTACACGGCCTCAACCATCACAGTTTGGTCATGCTGAAACCTGGAGCCGAGGCTTCATTAAAGTCTCTAGGTTGGGTGGCAGGAATCTAGGAACTTGCACCGTCCTCTGCTGCTTTTCCCAGTCCATTAACAGGGAGCTGAATTGCAAGTATAAGAGCCAAGATATGAACTGGCAACTATATGGGGTACTGGCAATGCAGACACCACCTATTCTTGCTATGCACAATGCCAACCCCTTAAAAAATGTTTGGAAAATCACATCTTCAGCTGGCCTTACCTGGGCAAGCAGTCAGGTGGATCACATCTCCATCTCCCATGTAGATGGCCCAACCCTTATAGCCAATGGAAAAAATCTCAATGATGTCTCCAGGCTGTGGTTTCTCTGAAAACTGCAACAGAAAAATCAGGATGGTGCAGATGGGGCCACAGCACAGACCCTGGCTGGGTAGCTACAGCTGATCCTGGGAACCCTGGCAGTGTTCTTCTCCTCATGAGTACCAGCGAAGAGAGAGTTTCTGTGCCTCCATGAGAAACCTAGTCCTGCAGTCACTGTGTGAGCTTCTTATAGGGGCAAATGGAGCTTAGCAGCCTGGAAGAAATGACCGTGTGATGTGGAAGAGAGAATGCTGATCTGGGAGAATGTGAGTGTGTGTAGACATATGGAAGATGCAGGTGGGCAGGGAAAGTTGAGCTGTGTATGCATCCAAGGGCATGAACACCAAGGCGGGGAGTACGAGCCCCTTCAGCAAGGCTGGGAGAAGTACTGAGCAGAAGGGAGGGGGCGGTCCACCCTGTTGCCCTGAGCAACCCCTAAGCCCCTCATCATGCTTAACCATTGCTATGTTGTGTACCTACTCCTCAGACCCTGCCACTCTCAACTCAGTCAGGATACCTGTCTCTTGGACAGCATGGTCTGGGAGACAGGAACTAGCAGCAACGATGGAACCTGACCTTGGCAGTGGGGTCTTGTGGCACTGTGCATGCCCAACCCTTAGGCAACTGCCCACTCCCACAACCAGGCCCTGCCAGGTCATGGCAGGTTGCCTGGAAGAGCCTGGGAGCAGAATAAAGTTCAGTGTCTTCAACCAGGGTCAAAGTATTTTCAGCAGCAGATCTGGGTCTTCCCCTAGAGCACCCGAGATCGTTTTTGTCCCAAAATGTCTAATACCATAGTCAGGATTCTGATTAGGGAAATGTGGTTACCTGAAGAACCATCTACAATCTAGAGAAACTGAGCAACCCTCTTATGGGATAGGGGCTGGGCATGCCCTACTGCTGAACTATCACCCTGTCCCCATTGTGTGAACCCTTGTCAGTGCTTGAACTTAAGTAATGGCAAGAGTCCACCTTAAGCCCCTCCAGCACTGGCCCTGGGGCTATATGGGAGGTGAATTGAGTTATGGGAGATCTTTCTCTAACTCTTTCAAAAAATAAACTTTTGTTAAAATAATTTTTCAAAAAGTGAAGTTCAGAGCAAAGTCTTTCCAAGGCCAGGAGGGGTCTGCCCACCCCCAGTACAGAGTCAGTTTTGGGAAATCTGGGGGACATACCAGCTCCATCTGGAAGCAAGACGGTGTCTGCAGCTCAATGTCCACAGCTCGTCTGCAGCTCAGCTGCTACTGACCTAGCTTTATATCCTAGTCTGAATTTCACTTTCAGTTTCCTTTTGACACTTTGATGACCAAGCATTTCAAACAAAGCAAGAGTGCAAAAGCAGGTGCAATAAAGATTTTGCCAGGGACACAACCATTCCACATTCAAGGACCTTGGGTCACAACTCTACTGTGTACATACTATAGCATGCTACCAGCGCAGACACTGGGAGACAGCAGGTGACAGCTCAAGTTTCTGGGTTGCTGCCACCCACCTGGGAGACCCAGATGGAGTTCCAGGCCCCCAGGTTTGGCCTGGCAAAAGCCACAACAGTTGCACAAATTTGGAGTGTAAATCAATGGATGGAATGGCTCTCTATCTCTTCTCCCTCTCCCCTACCCCGTCCCTTCCTGCTCCACTTTTTCTTTCATTTTTTCTCTTTCAAATAAGCAAAAATTGACCAACTTTTAGAAAAACATTGTTCTGATTAGGAAGGATGATTTTTAGCTAGTGAAATGGTTAAGATGTGCAGGTTTGTGTAATGTTTCAACTGGCTAATCCTCAGTCTGCACTGCATTAGCCTCCACAGTATATGGGCACCTGTTTGTGTCCCAGATGCTCCACTTTCCATCCAGCACTTTACATATGGACTGGGAGAGCAGCAGAAAAGGGCCCAAAGCCTTGGGACCCTGCACCCATGTGGGAGACCTAGAAGAAACTCCTAACTCCAGGCTTTGGATTGGCTCAGCTCTAGTTTTTACCATTTGGGGAGAGAAACAAAGGATGAAAGCTATTTTTCTCTCTCTTTTCTTTCTCTCTCTCTCTTGCTACCTTTCTCTCTCTTCTTCCTCCCCTCCCCCTCTCTCTTATTATCTCTGTAAAAAAAGTCAAGTCTTTTTTTAAAAAGTGCAAGTTGTGACTCTCTACCTCAACACGTGGAAACACTAAGCCTTAAAGTCTTTTCAGAAACATCCAGAGGAGCACTAAGCCCTGTACCTCTCTCCTAGCTAGAAAATTCAAACATTTTGGGGCCAGCACAATGGCTCAACTGTCTAATCCTCCACCTCCAAGCACTGGCATCTCCTACGTGTGCTGGTTCAAGTATCAGGTACTCCATGTTCCATCCAGCTTCCTGTTTGTGACCTGTGAAAGCAGTAGCGGATGGCCAAAAGCCTTGGGATCCTGCACACATGGGAGACTCTGAAGAAGCTCCTGGCTTCAGATTGACTTAACTGCATCCATTGCAGCTACTTGGGCAGTGAACCAGCTGATAGAAGGTCTTTCTGTTTCTCCTTTCTCTGTAAATCTGCCTTTCCAATAAAAATAAATAAATCTTAATGAAAAAAATAAAGAGCAGGGGAGGGGGCGACCTTGAGGTCTGGGGGTTAAAACTTCCAGCAGCCTGTTGGCTGCTGGTGGGTGCCAAGCTGGGATTGTCTTCATGCTCAGAGCCCTGATTCCTGCCACTGCGTACACTTGGTGAGCTGTCCCCAGGCTGTGAGCTTTGGGGGCTTTGAATTGATGCTTAAGTAGCTCCATGTTGAGCTCACTGTGCTTTTTTTTTTTTTTTTTTTTTTTTGAATCAATCCTGAAGAATCCCAATGACAGAATAACTTTTCCTTTGAAGGTAAGCAGGGTTACAGAGACCTGGTAGGTTGGAGGAGAGGGACCAGATGATCTTTATGGATAAGACTGATATACCAGCCTCCTTTGAGTCATGTGTAGAACTTGTTATCATTGAACAATGCTGACCACTGAACACCAGTTCATGCAAATGCTAAGACTTGGAGCTTGTCTAGCAGGACTATATCCTATAGCTGACATAATGATGGATCAGGAGACGGGTCACATCAGGCAGGGGCATGACATCAGCTAGCACATGAGAGAACCATTTCCGGGGGTAGATTCTGTGAGGGATGTATGGACCAAACCATGTGGAAATACTGGTCCCACTGGTTAGCTTAAGAGTTGGGGTGGTGATGGACTAAGCTAGGTACGATCAAGGAACCTGCCATCACTCACAGGTAAAGGAACCAATAACAGTCTGAAATAGTCAAGGCAGCAACACCTGAATATGTATCCTGAATAGGGTGTGGGGTAGGCCGGGCTGCAACGTTCACCAGCTCATACAAGGCCAATAGAAGTGCAGACTATTCTGGACACTGGCCTAACATCCACTGGCATGTATGAAAACTGGGTTTGGGAGTGGGTCAAGTGGAGGAACTTGGGAAACACCCCCGGCAAGTCACAGCTCCCACTGGTGAACATGTGGTCCAGACCTGGGGGTCAGACAAGCTGGGTAAAGTAGCTCCAATGGCTGGCTAATGTGTGAATTGGTAATGGAGTGGGGTGTACCAGACAGGAGTGAGCAAATCTTAGCCAATAAGTATAATTAGAAATCAGGATGGAGCACAGGGCATGCCGAGCTAGGTTCTTGCACCTACTGGTGACAAGGGAGACTACAACCATATCCAGATCAAAACACAGCCCCCATTCCAGCCCCCGTGCGCCCCTTGGTGGGAACCTCAACCCAGCTAAGGTGTCCCCTTAGCTCACCAACCGGGCCTATTCCCAGCCATAGATCACGTGCCTGCCAGTGATTGCTCTGACTCAGCTTGGCAGAGCCCCTCACCTATCCCGACCCCTGCCTTAGATGCTGTGGCTTAGCATCCCTGGCTCATGTGGACCTTTTCTAGAGCCTGAAGCATCTTTTTATCTTCTGTTTTATTCAAGTCAAGGGAATGGAAGAACTCCAGTTCCGCTGCTGGAAGCATTTACTGAACCTAGTTAGCAGGGTTAGTCATCAATAAGATGAGAATAACTGAAAAGATGTTAAAATGCTGTTGTTCTCTGACAAGGCATCAAACTTCAATTTCAGTTCTGTTGCTTTAAAGGTTAAACACTTAGAAAATTACACAATATAGACAATTTCACCACACATTCTTTTTTTTAAAATTTATTTATTATTTTTAATTCATTAATTACATTGTATTATGTAACACAGTTTCATAGATACTTGGGTTCTCCCCACCCCTCCCCAAACCCTCCCACCATGGTGGATTCCTCCACCTTGTTGCATAACCACAGTTCAAGTTCAGTTGAGATTCCCCCATTGCAAGCATATACCAAACATAGAGTCCAGCATCTGATTGTCCAGTCAAGTTCATCGGCTTCTTAGGTATACCCGCTCTGGTCTGAAGACAGAGCAGGCGGAGTATCATCCCAGTCGATTAAAAGCTCCAACATACCATCAGCAAAAATTTACATCATTATGGAATTAATTGACATAGTAATGAGTAACCAATATGGTAAAAGTAAATGCGAGTTCCTAACCACCTTCTGTGACCACCTCATTGACATTTCAATTTTAGTTTATACACAACATATAACATACATAACATAACATGTTATACATAACATCATATCTTAAATTAAGGCAAACATGTGGTATTTAACCTTTTGGGATTGGCTCATTTCCCTTAGCATTATGGTTTCCAGTTTGGCCCATTTGGCCACAAAGAACTGCATTTTGTTTTTTTTAATAGCTGAGTAGTATTCCATGGAGTAGATGTACCATAGCTTTCTTATCCAATCCTCTGCTGATGGGCATTTTGGCTGCTTCCATGTTTTTGCAATTACTGATTGTGCTGCTATGAGCATAGGAGTGCATGTTGGTTTCTCATAAAACAAGTGTTCTGGATATATTCCTAGGAGTACTATTGCTGGATCATACGGTATGTTGAATTTGAGTTGTTTGAATGTTCTCCATACTGATTTCCATAGAGGCTATACCAGCCTGCAGCTCCACCAGCAGTGGAGCAGGGTTTCCTTTTCCCCGCAACCTCACCAACAAGTGTTGTTGGTGCTTTTATTCATGTGGGCCAGTCTTACTGGCGTTAGGTGGTACCTCATTGATGTTTTAATTTGGATTTCCCTTATTGCCAGGGAACTTGAGCATTTTTTCATATGTTTATTTGCCATTTGGGTTTGTTCTTTTGTGAAGTGTCTGCCCATTTCCCGTGCCCATTTCTTGAGTGGCGTGTTTGTTTTGGTGTTTTGGCTGTTTTGTAGTTCTTTGTATATTCTGGAGATTAGCCCTCTATCACCTACGTAGTGCGTGAAGATCTTCTCCCATTCTGTGGGCTGCTTTTTTACTTTATTGATTGTTTCCTTTGCTGTACAGAAGCCACTTAGTTTGATGAGGTCCCAATTGTTTATTCTGGTCTTGATTGCTATTGCTTTTGGAGTCCTTTTTAGGAAGTAGGGACCTACCCCTAGATCTTGCAGAGTATTTCCAACATTTTCTTCCAAAATTTTGAAGGTTTCTGGATGTAGGTTTAGATCTTACATCCATTTAGACTTGATCTTAGTGTATGGTGAGAGATGTGGGTCTATCTTTTTGTTCTACAGGCTATCAACCAGTTATCCCAACAGCATTTATTGACCAGACCTTCCCATTTGCCAGGATTATCGTTTGTCCTTTTGTCAAAGATTATTTGGCTGTGTCTGTGTGGGTTCCCATCTGGTGTTTCTATTCTGCTCCATTGATCTTCCTCTCTATCTTTGTGCCAGTACCACGCTGTTTTGATAACCACTGCCCTATAGTATGTCCAGGGGTCTGGGACTGTGATTCCCCCTGCTAACTTTCTGTTCTTCAGGATGGTTCTGGCTATTCGTGGTTTTTTGTGTTTCCAGATGAACCTTTGGATCATTGTTTCCAGTTCCATGAAGAATGTTTTTGGCAATTTGATTGGAATTGCATTGAATGTCTATATTGCCTTTGGCAATATAGGCATTTTAATGATATTGATTTTACCTATCCAGGAGCATGGGCTGTTACTCCATCTTTTGAGGTCTTGTTCAATTTCTTTTTTAAGTGGTTTGTAGATTTCCTCAAATAGGTCTCCTACATTTTTGGTTAGGTTAATTCCCAGATACTTCACACTTTTCTCTGTTATTCTGAATGGTATTTTGCTGGTTAGATCTTTTTCCAACTTGGGGCTGTTCGCATACACTATGGCTGTTGATTTTTGTTCATTAATTTTGTACCCTGCCACTCTTCCAAACTCTCGTATAAGTTCTAGCAGTCTCTGTGTTGAGCCTCTTGGCTCTTCTACATAAAGAATCATGTCATCTGTGTATAGTGAAAGCTTGACTTCTTCATTTCCAATTTGGATTCCTCTGATTTCTTTTTCTTGTCTTATGGCCTCAGCGAGTACCTCTAGGATGATGTTGAATAGTAGTGGAAAAGTGGACATCCCTGTCTTGTTCCAGATCTCAGTGGGAAGGGTTCCAGCTTTTCTCCATTCAGTATGATGCTGGCGTTGGGTTTTTCATATATGGCTTTAATTATGTTGTGGATTTTTCCATCTATGCCTACCTTGGTTAGGGTTTTTAGTAGGAAGTGGTGTTGGATTTTGTCGACAGCTTTTTCTGCATCTATTGATACTATCATGTGATTCTTGTTTTTCAGTTTTTGGATGTAGTGTATCACATTTATGGATTTCCAAATGTTGAACCATCCCTGCATTCCAGGGATGAATCCTACTTGATCTGGATGAATGATCTGTCTGATGTGTTTTTGAATTCTATTGGCTAGGATTTTGTTGAGAATCTTAGCATCGATGTTCATCAGAGAGATAGGTCTGTAGTCTTCCTTCTCTGTTAGTTCTCTGTCTGGTTTTGGGATTAAGGTAATGCTGGCTTCATAGAATGAGTTTGGAAGGGTTACTTCCTTTTATATTGTTTTGAAGAGCTTGTAGAGGATTGGGGTTAGTTCTGTTCGGAATGTTTTGTAGAATTCTGGAGTGAAGCCGTCTGGGCCTGGGCTTTTCTTTGTTGGGAGATCTTTAACCACTGATTCAATCTCTGCTTCAGTTATGGGTTTGTTCAGGTCGTTTGTTGCCTCTGGGCTAAGTTTTGGCAGGTGGTGTGCATCTAAGAACTTTTCCATTTCTTGGTGGTCTTCTGATTTGTTGGAGTACAGTGCTTTGTAGTAATTTCTAATTATGTTCTTAATGGTTGTAATGTCTGTTGTTATGTTGCCTTTTTCATCTTTGATGCTGTTAACTCTTGCTTTCTCTTGTTTTTTCTTTGTCAGTCGGGCCAGCGGCGTGTCTATTTTGTTTATCTTTTCAAAAAACCAGCTTTTTGATTCATTGATTTTGTGTATTTTTTTTTTTTATTTCTATCTGGTTGATTTCCTCCCTTGTTTTGATGATTTCTTGTTTCCTGTTGTGTGGGGCTCATCTGCTGCTGCTTTTCCAATTCCTGGAGGTGTGTGTTTAGTTCCTGTATTTGGCGCCTCTCTTGGGCCTTGACATGAACTCCAATTGCGATGAATTTACTGCTTTGGCCGTGTCCCACAAGTTTTGGAATGTTGTGTTAGAGTTTTCATTGGTTTCCATAAATTTTTTCATCTCATCTTTGATTTCTTCCCTGACCCATTGTTCGTTTAATAGCATATTGTTCAGCCTCCAAGAGTTTCTGTATTTTCTGGGGCATTTTGAATTGCTGATTTCCAGTTTCATTCCGTGGTGGTGTGAGAGGGAACATGGTATGATTCCTATCTTTTTGAAGTTATTTAGATTTGCTTTGTGTCCTATCATGTGGTCAATCCTGGAGAAGTTGCCATGCACTGCTGAAAAAAATGTATAATCTGTGGTCTTAGGATAAAAAGTTCTATAAATGTCTACTAAGTCTAGTTGTTCTAATGTTTGTATGAGCTCTGTTGTTTCTTTGTTGAGTTTTTGTTTTGTTGATCTGTCTATAGTTGTTAGCGGGGTGTTAAGATCGCCTACTATTATTGTGTGTATATCTATGTCTCCCCTTAAGTCTGTAAGTAATTGCTTCACGTAGCTAGGTGCATTGGAATTAGGTGCATATATGTTCACGATTGTAATTACTTCCTGGTGGATCAATCCTTTCACCAATATATAATGTCCTTCTCTGTCCTTTTTGATGTCTGTCAGCTTGAAGTCTAGGTCATCTGAGATTAGAACAGCTACGCTGGCCTTTTTTTCTCATCCATTGGCATGAAATGTCTTTTTCCATCCTTTCACTTTAAATTTCTTAGAGGCTTTTCTGGTTAGATGTGTCTCTTGTAGGCAACATATAGTTGGGTGCTGTTTGATGATTCATTCCGTTAATCTATGCCTTTTGATTGGTGAGTTTAGTCCATTTGTGTTTAGAGACAATATTGAGAGAAATTGATTTTGGGCTTCTATGAGTGTGTGTAAGTGTGCAAGTGTGTATTTGCGACTATTCGAATTTGTGATGGATTGACTTTCCTTGTATGGATTTTAGTGGGGAGGTCTTCCCATTTGCCATCTTTGATTTTGGTTTTCATTTTTTCTTTCTGGGTTTAGCACCTTCCTGAGGAGATTTTCCAGAGCTGGTTTCGTGTTGATGTATTCTTCGAGTTTCTCTTTACTGTTGAAGTATTTGATTTCATTCTCAAATACAAATGAGAGCTTTGCTGGGTACATTATTCTTGGTTGGCAGTTGTTTTGTTTCAGGATTTCATAGATTTTTCCCCATTCTCTCCTTGCTTGGAGCGTTTCTTCTGATAGGTTGGCTGTGATTCTGATTTTCCTTCCTCTGAAAGTAATCTTATCCTTTTTTCTTACTTGTCTTAGAATAGTTTCCTTGTATTCACTTGAAGGTAGCTTGAGGACCACATGTCTGGGTGAGGATCTGTTTGGATCGAATCTGCTGGGGGTTCTTTGTCCTTCCTGTATTTGTGTTGGATTTATATTTCCAGTGTTCTGGAAGTTCTCCTGTATTATCTCATTGAGCACTCGTTGCAAGCCTGACTCCTTTTCCACTCCTTCGGGAAGGCCTATTATTCTAATATTTGATTTTTTGAGGTTGTCTTTCATTTCCTGTATGGACCTATTGGCTTTCTCTAGATTTGTCTCCAACTGTTTGATGAGCTACTGCCTTTCATTCTGATTGTCTTCCAATTCTGATATTCTGTCCTCTGCTGTGTTCATTCTGTTGGTTAGGCTTTCAATTTTGTGTTCTAGATCGAGGCTTCCCATTTTGACTTGATTTATTTCTGCAGTGACATGGTTTTCGAATACCTTGGACTCTTCCCAGTGCTTCTCACTGTCTCTGATGAATTTCATCACTAGTTTCTTAAATTCCTTATTTGGTATTTCCTCTATGTCTTCATCTTGCATCTCAGATATTGAGATTAGTTTTTGGTTGTATTGGGAGGGAGTGCTTGATCTTTCTTCTGGGTCATTGCTTTTTCTGATACTTCTCCTCATTGTGTTTTTGCTTCTTGTTGTTTTGGGATTTTATCGTCTGACTTGTTTGTCCTCAGCCGTTGCCCTCAGTCCCCTGCGGCACCTTCTCAATGGCGTTTCCCCACTGAGGACTTCCGCCTTAGTGCCGAGCCAATACACTCCTTCAGGGCTTGAGGTTAGCACCTCAAGGGCCTCTGCTGCTCGAAGCTTGAATTCCCGGAATTCCCACTCAGAAGTGCTGCTCTGCTGAGAGGTGCAACACCGCCTCCCGCCACCCGGCAGGCAGGCAGGCTTTTCTGAGCAGGCTCCTGCTGGGAGAACCTGTCTGGCCAATTCTACTGAGCCGGCTCTGGTTTGGCCTCTCCCGCTGAGCCCAGCAGGGGATTCTGCCTGAGAGAAGCTACTTTCTCAGTTGCACTTTCTCAATGGTGGAAGCAGAGTCCTGAGAGGCACAGAGCTGTGAGGGGCACGCAGCCGTGCCCCTACTAGTTTGCTCTTCTGCCCAGGTGGTGAGGTTCTGCCGAGTGTTGCCCAGCCTCTGGAGCTCTGGCTGAGCCCAGCAATAGGATCCACTGGATTCTCTAGCAGCCAGTCCACTGTTCGGAGCTGATATGGGGATTTCTGAGCCCCAGTCCCACAGCACAGCTCCAGTTCCCTCTGCACTCAAAGCAGGGGAGCAGTTGGGCGGCACGCTTCTGGGAAATCTCCCCTGCTTGTCCTCCACTTCTGCAGGGGACGATGTCCCCTATGATCAGTCCAGTAGCCTCCTCTTGGTGCTCCTGCCCTCCAGTGGACTGGTGCCCCTGTTGGTGTGGGCGCCTATCCTTCCAGCCGCCTCTGTTATCCCTGGGACGGTTGAGACTGTGCCGCCTTCCCCCTGCCTGGGATCGTGACTCACCAAATTTCTCACAGCTGTGCTGTATTTTCTTTCCCACTTTTTGCAGCTGTTCCTTCACGCTGTGAAGATCTTCTTGTTTTAGTGAACTCCAGTGATCTTCCCGCTCTTCTCCCTACAATTTTGTGTTTTCTGGCCTGTTTCTGTGCTAGATCGATTCCCCTCTTTCCCTACTCCACCCTACACCAGCTCTCTGCGGTTGGCCATCTTTTTCTTCTCCTTTAAGAATTCGTTATCTTCCTGTAAGGCAAACTCTCAGAAACAATACTTCTTTGTAAATAAGAACACAGATAACTTATAAGCTGAATCAATTTTGTGATTAAAAATATTTTGACCGATAAACATAAATATCAATATATATTCTCTGTAACCATGTAAATATCCATCACTTTAATAGAACATATGTAGCAACTAACTTGGCATAATTCTATAACATTGTGAGATAATCCAGATTATTTCAAATAACAATTAAATTATCCAAATTATCTCTATCTTTTAGAGTTCCATGGATCCTATGGAACTTGCAAAGTCAGGAGACTTGGTTCAGACTTTTGAACAATTTAGAGATTCAAATAAGTTGGTTAAATGTACATTTAACTGAGTATGCTAACAAGTAGGCCAAATTTCATCCATGTTGGGACACTTGAAGCCACATTAAGTTTTAAGACTAAAAAAGGAGCAGAAAGCATTGCAAAACACCTAAAGCTCATTACTGAAGCCAGTTGCCATAACACAAAACACCTTGATTCAGCACAGGAACCCATCACTAATAGCAGCGGGATGCACCCAGGAACGAAAGGCATAGAATCCAGAGGTAACTCTAAAAAGAGGGGACAAAAAACAGACTATAAAGAGTAAAATTGACCCAGGCCTTTCCCCAGCAGGGGGGTGCCTCTGGGCAGGTCCAACTACATATGCATATCAATGCCTAGAAGCCAAGCTGAAGCTAACCTGCAACACTAGGAAGCAGAGGGAGTTTTCAGACTTGAAACCCAAAATCACCTGGAGAAAGCTTTTACAGACTTCAAGCCCAAAATGAGAACAGGGCTATAGGACAAGTACATGTAACACACACTTCCGATTTAGGACAAAGACATCACAGCCCCTCAAACCCGGAACCTAGGTGGAAAGGGCACCTTTCCACCTCTCGGGATTTGGAACCTGGGCAACACATAGACAAACTGGTCCCTCTGACCTGGCACTTGGACACTGGCTCTTCCCCCTCAAGCCTGAACAGACAACTTCAGCCCCTTCGAATCCGGAACCCAGCTAGAAGGCCGCCTTCCCCTTCAGACTCGGAACCCGGGCGGAAGCCCCATCGAACCTGACACCACAGGCCCCTCGAATCCGGAACTCAGCTAGAAGGTCACCTTCCCCATCAGACTCGGAACCCAGGCGGAAGCCCCATCGAACCTTACACCCAATTAGAAGGTTACCCCCAAACTCATCGGACTCGAAACCCAGGCAAGTGGATTAAAAGGTTACCCCCAAGCTCATCGGACTTGGAACCCAGGCAAACAGGCCTGTCCAGCTCGGAACCAGGGAGAGCACACAGTCCCTCAGATCAGGCACCTGGACCCAGGGAGGTCAGCCTTGGAGACCCAGTCGTCACCAAGAAGTCTCAGCCAACAAGGCCGAATTACGCGTCTGCCCAGACCCTGTAGTGTCGGCTGCTGACTCCCTACCCTCCGGAGACTTTCGGCCGTCCTGCTTGCTCAGAAAATTAATCTAGAGAAAATTTCCCTCGCTGTATTCAAATTAGAATTTAGGCGGCCACTCACAGGTTCAATTGAACTTAGGCACGCCATGCATAGGTCCAATTTAATTTAGGTAAGAGGTCCTCTTATGAAGTTCTCACGGTTCAAGATTTTGTAGCCAATAGTTCAACTTTTTGCAGCCAATTTAACTATCTTAGCAAGCATTTATCTTATACCTGGCAGACACAAAAACATAAAACGGTTTCACGACAAAACAGACACACAGTTAACATGCCTAGTAAAAGATAAAAAACATTGGGAGGGAACGCACCAGCTCCTGCTTGGCAAAAAGGTGCCTCACCTGGAGAGGCCTTCTGGCCCACTCACCAGGCACAAACACTTAACCCATTCAGGGATTCCTGCCCACATGCTGGGCGCAAATACAAAATTCAGCTGAAAAAAAAAACCAAAAACTAGCTGGCAAAGAAAAGTTAGGTGACACTCACCACACACATCCTTAGTCTTGATGACCTGGGGATCCCAGTGAACCCCAAAATGTTATCTCGGTGGGGCCTCCAAATGTTGTGCCGGTTTCTGAAATCCCCAGCTAATCATCAAGCCTCAAGTCCATGCTAAGGCAAAAAGGTGGTTTATTCAAACTAACCTAGGTCTCCCAGCCACCTCCCCCAGCACAGCATGGCTGGGCGGGGGAGAGGCAGCCTGCAGGATCCACAGGGCTAGCAAACAGCGAGCACGCCAGCCAGAGAGAGAGCCTGAGAGAAAGACCCCAAGAGCCCAAGCCCCCCAGTTTTTATACACTTCAGGCTATTAATTATACAGTCATGATCTAGCAGGCTTCTATTGGTGGGTTTGAAACTAGCAACTTTCAAAAAGTACAAATTGATGAGCTATAGGGCGGTAGATCTTATCAAACACCAGGTACCTCCTTCCTGAGGAGTGGTGCTTTGCCTACAGGACCTGCCAGGTGTCCTGCTGGGTCTCAGCTAGGCTATCAGGGCTGGAGTTCACACAGCCCCCAGTCAAGCCATTAAGGCAGAATCACAAAAGGCAGAAAACTTCCAGGTCCTTCAACTAGGCTATGCATTGGCCCAGAATGACTCAGTGTTTAAGGACTGCAATTACAAGGCAATTAACAGGTTTTCTTGGCTTGACAGTATACAGCAGACCCTAAATCTAGGTTTTTCCCTAATGAACCCGCCACTGTGTGACCTACCAAAATGCAGTACTGGGGTCCAGTGCGCAAGATGCCATATTCTTTCAAATCGAGTGAAACTGACCTTACAGACTAGATTCAGAAATTATACTAAGCCATTGCCATTGTTCAGTCACAAACATGTCATCAAGGCAGAGTTGTCCTTTGGCAAGATTATGGGGGAAAACATTCCTCCCACCTACAATGCTCCTTCAAATGTGTATGGAAAATGTATAATGTAGAAAAATGTGTAATGAAGACTCCCCAAATTTTTGGAGTAAAAAATTGCCATATCATGGCCAGGGCTATGCTGCTTCTCTTTCTGCTTCCTCATTTGAGACATGACAGAAATTCTCTGGCCATTCACATCAGACGTTAAACCGGTGGAGACCTACCTCATCCTGCACTTCTAATCTATCAAACTAAGTTACTTGAATTTTTTCTTTTTATAAAGTCAGCTATCTCAGGCATTCTGTAATAGTAATGAAAAGCAGACCAACATATGGTACTATGATTGTGTGTGTGTGTGTAACGAGAAGGGGTAAGGACAACATGAAACAGAAAAAAAGCATTCATGATGACAGAAAAGTGTTGGCCTGCACTGTTAGGAGAATTGGCCATGGGAGGGATGCTGTCTGCTTCTAGGAGAGAACTTCCTGGCAGGCAATACCCGAGATTCAACAAGAGGTAGGCAGTTCCAGGCATCCAAAGAGGTCCCTCCGAGTGGTGAGATGTGAGCTCCTGAGTGCAGGTGGTGAAAATTTGATGTGATCCCTCTGAATAGGTGTTTCTTCAGACACTGCCAACTAATGCATCAAGGACATTTCTCAGGAAAAAGGAACACACACTATGATTCTGAGAGCAACTCCTGAGGGTGTCCTGGAAGGTGGATGACAAACTCTTCTGTTCCAGGGTTTTCTTATCTCCATGTCTCATTGCATCGTCTCCAGATGATACAGCCTGTGGTACCAGTCCAACTACAAGGCATTGTACACAAAATTTAAAGACCTTGACTCACTGGATAAGAATATCACAGAACATCTGTATTGCCTGTACTTTGAATTATTTGATGTAATTCAGATTGTGAAGACTTTTGGGAAATAGTCTTGGGACAGCTTGGTTTCTGGCTGTCATCCTCCTGCTAGCCACGTGAGTGCTCAGAATATTGTCCCTCAAAGCATGGCACTCAGGCATGCTGAGTCCTCAGAACAAAAGGATGTTGGGAAACCCCAGTACAAGAGTCTCCCAGACTTTGCCCTGCCCTCCTGTGCCTCACTCCTTGCGGTCTACTGAAGCAAGTCATCAGAGACAGGCTCCTCAAGGACGTCATAGAGACTAGAACCCCCTCTGTCCACAAACAAGTCATGACACCTAGAAAGGTCTTTCTCTCCTCCCTTATGCTTGAAATCACTCACCCCAGAGGACCATGCTCCATGCTGCTGAGGAAGCAATGTGACACCCATGGAGTAAGAACAATCTGAGAGGCAAGTTTTTCTGGGTCTCCCTCGTGACTAGTTATTAGCAAGTCAGACCCTTTTCGTCCCAGCACATTTCTGCCTGGCTGCCCCTCCTTCTTGAAGCTAAGCACAAAATTGGTTTTCCTTGAGTCTTCAGGGATTGCCTTTTCTGAAATCTCCACATCACAGGAAAGTTTGATTAAATGTCCTAACCTGTCTTTGACAGTAATAGTGTAGGTCATGACCCTTATAATGGTGACCACTGGTGTCCAACCTTTCCACCCTACCTTGCTGGAGTGCTCTCCCTGATAACTCCCTGCACCTTCTCAAGAGTCACATACTCTCCTATGCAGTGCCCCCCTAGCCTTATACATCAACTGGTCTCATTAGAGTGAAGAAAGCAGACTCACCCAGCTAATTTGACTTTGTACACTATGAATTCCATACTGAGACCAAACAAGTCCATTGGGAAGGTGACAGAAAGTGATGTCAACGCTCAAGGTTTTAGTCAATCTCTCAAAACCCAGAGGCTGGGCAAAAGGGAGAGTTTCTAGAACAATGTAAATGTGCACTAACCTCCTTCCCTATGTAGACAATTGTATGAATATAAGCCATCTTGGTACATATATAGACAGAACATAACTTGAACACTTATTCCTGGAACAAATACCATGCACCAATTAACAAGTGAGATCAACTGAGCTTCAGGCAGTTTCAAGCTGAAAAACAGGCTGGAAACAGATAGTTACAGGGCAAAATAAAAGGGCAAATCCCAAACTGAGACATACCAGACTACTCTATACATCTTTCGATTTGTAACTATTCCCTGCTCCTTGAGAGCAGTGGGACTCTGATCTGCCTTCAATCCTGAGTACAATTAAATTCGTGAGCTGGTTTTTCTGCTCAACTAGATTCTCAACTTTAGTGTGGGTAGATTTTCTTTCAAAAACTAAAGCCGTGCATCTCCATCTACTTTAGCTTCAACACAGGCCATACTGAACCAGAGGCCAGGATGTGTGGTTTTCTCTGATGACATCATTTTCCCATACCAAGCAGATCTCCAGTTCTTCAACACCAACAGATGAGAGCGTCAACTCTGGATATTGGTGTCAGAATACACAGGTTATGAGTTCAGTCCCATGGGACAGTCCCACTTCAGGTGCCAAAGGAAAGAATTCCAAAAGTTGTGCCTATCAACTGTAAATTTGAACTACCCACAGAGTTCCTGTCCCCTTAGACTGCTAATGCACTAAAATGACACATGGCACATAAGCAGTTTGTTCTTGTGATGATCAGGAGTAGCCAAATGGAATCATGAATAAGACAAGGTGTTGGGGGCCGTGGGATTATGGTGGGCAGAGAAATTGCATTTGCCCAAATATAAAAGAAGAAAATATACTTAGTTGTTACTACTAATAAAAAAGGACAAATATTCATTTAGCTCCAGAAACAGACTTCTTTCATCTGTTGAAAGACAGACAGATGAACAACCAGCTCTTCCATTTCTTGGTGTACTCTCCACAGCCAAGGTTGAGCCAGGTCAAAGCCAGGAGTGAGCACCTCCACCCATGTCATCCATGTGGATGGCAGGACACTAGTACCTGAGCCATCACTTGTTTCCTTCAGGCATGCACCTCAGCAGGAACCTGGGTTAGAAAGAGAGCAGTGAGGCCTGGACCCAGGCACTCTGACATGGGAGGTGAGCCTCAATCAGTGTGCCAAACACCCACCCCTCCATGGCGCTTGTTTAAGCATGGTAAGGAGATTGGGGCTAGGAAGAGGAGACACCTCCATGGCATTTTTCATTGGGAAGGAAAAGATTTGGCTCAGCTCCAAGCTCAAAATGGGCAAGAGGGAATCTTTAGCCAAGGAGCAGAGTGATGGCCAATGGACGGACAACAGCCAAGAGAAAACATCAGTGAGCAAGGGGCATTCTGGTTAAATGGACAAATCAGTATTCTGCTGAAGGGGAGTTGTAGAGGGTGAGCAACCCTGTGAGAGTGAGGATGGGGAACTCTTTAAAATGGCTGAGCAGGATTCTTTGCAGAAACTGAGTTGTAAAAGGAAGTAGTATATAGATGGGCCTAGATGTAGGTTCTGCAACCTGACTAGTGTTTTGCCAAGTAGGGAACTTTTGCCACCACACCCTATCCATCCAGGCCACCATCCTCTCATCGATATGTTCATGAACTGGATCTCTCGCCTAAGCACCCCAAGTGGGGAGAGTTTGTGGAAATGTCACAGTGTAGGCTTTCTGGATCAAAGGGTAGTCAGCAACCCTTGCCTGAAGCCTTCACCTCAACCAAGACTGCCCTCAAGATTAGCATAAAGTCAAGCTGTGAATAGCAGGAGACAGCCCCTGCCACTCAGGACACTGGGCCGAGACCTCCACGCAATGCCCAAACATTCATTTTTTTTCTTTGTGCTGACACCATGAGCTCAGTGAGCAAGGCCTAGACTCTGGGGCTCCTACAGGTCTGAGTCACCCCCTTATGGGACTGTCAATTGTGTTAAGGTTGTGACTGCTGGCCACCTGCAGACGTACACATGAAGGACTCATTCTCTGATGGTTCCACATTCTGACACTGACCCTGTGACCAGTAACACTCCCAGCCTGGATTCCCTGCCCAAAACTGGGGAACAGATACCATAGGGAAAGCCGACACCACTGCCCTATCCATCTTGACCAGCTCTCAGAGATATCTGACTGCTCTTGCGTGGTAGCATTTGGCTGTCTAGAGCACAGTTCTCCACTGTCAACAGCAGCTTTGGCTCCTTGCAATCAATGAAGTCCTAAAACCTGTAAATGGAAAATTCCAGAAATACACTGTTCACAAGCTTTAATTCTGGGCAGTGGATGAAAACATATGCTCTCATGCAACTCTCCCAGATGGACTATAAAAGAACTGGAAAGTGTCGATTATTGATTATGAAATCAGAAAGACTGAATTTGTAGGGGTGCTGGGTTGTGGAAGCCCTGCCACTAAGCAGTGAGAACACTCACCAGCTTTGTTTTCCAGAACTGTTGCTGCTTCAGCAATGGAGGCTCCCCACGCTGCCTTCACTTTGGGTTCTAGGTCAGTGCTGAGCCTGACAGCTACCATTATATCCATGGAGAACACCCACAGGCTCTGTTCTGATTGGTGGGATGGA
Source organism: Ochotona princeps (assembly GCF_030435755.1). Lineage (NCBI taxonomy): Eukaryota > Metazoa > Chordata > Mammalia > Lagomorpha > Ochotonidae > Ochotona > Ochotona princeps. Next base: position 6,658,007 of record NC_080835.1, read on the forward strand.
GAACTGTTGATGGAGCCGAGGGGCTGCGTGCACTCCAGACCCAGCACTTCGTCCAGGATTCAGCCAGGAGCAGGTGATCACAGGGGCTAGTTAAGTCACCAGCCTGGAGGGACTCCAGGTGGCCAATGACACAACAGATATTTCTTACCTAATTAGGGCATAGGCAGTCCCTTAGCCAGGCCCTGTGTCCAGAGGGGTAGAAAACTCCCCAGTATGTATCCCAGCCAGCCTTTTCGCTTCCTCCTTCTTTCCCCCACTTGAGCAAAGGGTGCCCAGGAGTGTATTTTCCAATAAAGCTTCCATTAGATTTTTGGACAACTTGCTGATAGTATTCCACCAGCGGGCAGTCAGTGGTCGTCATCTAAGAGTTTGTGCCAAAACCAGGGAAGAGGTGTGAGGGCTCCTTGAACTGGTTGAGCCCCCTCTCTTCTTCCCACCTCTGTGCCACGAGCCCTAAGGCCTTTGCTGGGTACTAAATGACAGTCGTGAGGTAAGCCCCTCTGCCTTCCTCCTACTTTCTGAAAAAGTTCCCCCTAACCTCCTACACAGCTTCCAAACCACGTACTCGTTGTCTGCCTATCCTGAGCCCTTAGCGAGATGGGGGATGTTCTGGTCATTGATCAACTCCTACCAATCTAGGGCCCTCAGTTGAACGTGAGACTTCCCCCCACTGACCAGCCCTCTTTCATGGGGAACTAAGTTCCCCACTAGTCTGAATCTTAAAGCAGGGATACTTTCTTTGTGTTTAGATTAGGAGCAAGATACTTTATCAGAACAGAATGGGTAAGAAAATTTCTCGAGCCCATCACTCCCAAACCCCTTTAGGGTGTTTATTTGCCAATATTAAAACTCTGGTTCTGGTCCAGGACTGAAGCTGAAATGCCTTGTCCATTTTTCAATCATGCCCTGGCCGCAATAAGTGTTGGACAATGGCTCCAAATGGGCAGGGGAAGGCACGTTTGACTTTCAGATCCTCCCCAAATTGGGTAATTTCTGTTGTCGTGAGGGTAAATGGTCTGAAAATCCATATGTAGAAGGTTTTTGGAATCTCCTCTCCTTCCCTTCCCTTGCTGCTCCTGTTTCACGACACAGGCTCTCCTGGCCTAGGCTAAGCCCTCCTCATCTCCCAAGGATCTCTAGGACTTTCACCTAACCATACCTTTTCTGAGCCACTGCAACTTTTAGGACTCACCCCAAATCCCACTTCTCCTCCCCATTCTCCTTCTCTGCCCTCTGCCAGCTTCACTACCCACACTTCCATCTTTCTCTGAGCCTTTGGCCCATCTGACTGCATACAGTACGCCTCCAGTCCCTCCGCCATGTTCCGAGGTCATCTCCTATTCAGTCACCACTTCGCTGCTCCTGGCCCTTCCCCCATGTTCCCAGACTCCTTCTTCACATCCTGAGTCACCGCTGGATTTCAATGTCACCTTCACTTCAACTTCTGTTTCTCTGCCATGTTCCCAGACTCCCTCTCCACTTTCTGCTCAGACACCATGTTTGCCAGTAACTTCTACCTCACTTCCTGAGAGGCTCCCATGTTGCACTGTCACTTTCTCTTCACTTCCTGTTCCTCTGCCATGTTCCCAGATTCCCTCTTCTCTTCCTGCCCAGACTCCACCTTTCCAGATAACCTCTGCTTCTCCCCCCGAGTCAAGTTCATGCTTGCAGGTTACTTCCGCCTCACCTCCTGTGCCAATGCCACATTTCCCAAATCCCTTTCCCTTGCCTCCTGCACTGCCTCCTACATTACAGGAACTCTCCCTTCCTCCATCTGTGAGATCTCTCCAGGTCTCTAGTCTCTGCCTCCCACACAAGCATCCATTTCTCAGACCTCCAATACCATTCTCCACTTGTCTCCTTCACCAGTCAGCTCCTGTACCCATTCTCATGCCCTTACTGCCTAAGTAACACCCGCAGGTCCCCGAGGCAAAATTGTGATTGCTATTCCCCTCTCGACTCTGCCATTCCCTTTGCCTCAGCAGGACGTGTGTGCCCTCTGTAGAAGGTGGCTGGAGCAGAGGGAAGAGTCTGCGTACAGGTCCGACTCTCCATCCAAGAACTTTCTCAGATTGAGAAGCATCTGGGTTCCTATTCTGCTAATTCGGACATCTTTATCAAAGAGTTTAGACATCTTTCCCAAGCTTATGATTTAACTTGGCAGGATATACACATCATCCTCATGTCCTCGTTAACCTCGGAGGGGTGACTTTGCATGTGGCAGGCAGCCCAGGATCATGTGGACTGGCAACGCCTTGCAGACCTGCCACTCCTGCTGGGGAAAGATGCAGTTCCTGATGCGTCTCCCAGCCGGGGATATCAGGATGGTCAGCGGGGCTGCAGCCATGTGGCCTGCATGATCTGACAGCTCCTGGCTGGGATATAGGCAGTCTCTAACAAAGTGGTTAACTATGATAAGTTACGGAATGTTATACAGGGCCCCGATGAGAATCCAGCAAAGTTCCTGAAATGGTTGACGGAGACCCTCATGAGATATACCAAGATAGACCCGGAGTCTCCCCTGGGAGCCATGATACTGGCAAACTTTTACCACCCACTGTTCTGGACATCCAGAAAAAGCTCAGGAGGGTGGAGGCGGGTCCCCAGACCTCTATCTGAGACCTGGTGAAAATTGCATTGAAGGTGTACAACACCCGTGAGGATACTAAGCTACAGAAGAAGCTAACCCTCCAGTCCCAAACCCTGGTAGCTGCCCTGAGGCTGGTGAGTCAGCAGGGAACTCAGAGGTCCACTCCACCTGGTGCCTGCTTCAAATGCAGTAAGGAGCATCACTGGTCTACCTACTGCCAAAACCCTCATCCACCTAAAGGGCAATGTCCAGCCTGCAAACAATAAGAACATTGGAAGAGTGACTGCCCAGTGGCTGGTCACTTCTGGCACCACCATGCAGGGGCCCAGCCAGCAAGGCGGCCCCGTCTTTTGAACATTTAGGACTGGCCAAGGACAGCTAGTTACGCCTGGATTCAAGGAACCCCATCACCCTCACCGAGTCCAGGGTAATGCTCCAGGTAGCAGATGAGGTATAAGAAATCGATGTAGGCCTGCTAGCACAACCTCTGGACCCAGTCACCAGCTGGTGGCCTATTTATCTAAATAACTGGATCTTGCAACCAAGAACTGGCCAGCATGCTTGTGGACTCTAGCAGCAGCAGCTCTCCTAACGAGAGAAGCCTTAAAACTTGCCCTCCAATCTCTCGCTACTGTGTTCTCCTATCACCACCTCAAGGATCTTCTAGGAATGAAGACTCTCCCACTACCTAGCCCCTCCCATATTCAGGAGCTACACCTACTGTTTATTGAAAACCTAGACATTGTTCTCTCTCAGTCTCACTCAATCCTCATGAGTGTGTGTGTGCACAGCAGTGCAATTGTGACCGGATACACACTGCAGTCAGAATCCCAGGGCTCCCATCCTGGCGCCATCATTTATGGGTGATCCTGGAAGAGCATGTAGCCCTTCAGGGCCTCAACATGCTGTTTTCTAAACTGTCCATGGCAGCTGTTTGTATCAGAGCCTGGCCATGCTCCACAAGCCACTAGCTCATAGGAACAAAATAGTGACTGGACACAATGCTATACTACCAGTCTGTCTTGCTAGCCTCCCTTGCAGATGGTGTGATTTTGTGCAGGTATGATGCTGATCCTGGGCCAGGGCATGTTGGAAAGCATTTTGGAAAGCAGGTGGCTTTGTCCACATTCCCTAGCTGCCTCTGCAGTGGCTGAAACCCAGATGGGGTTGACAACCAGCTTTATACGCATGCAGATAGTGGCTGTGACCTTTGGAGATGGGACATGGCATCTAGACAAGCCCTAAATGGTCCTGGACACAGGGATTATTGCACAGATGAGAAATGTATCTATTTCCTAGGACTTGGTGAGGATTAAATGAGCCAGAAGATGTTTCTCCTCTGTGCTGACCTTGTTGACTGGTGTTTCTGTGAACGGTGACACAACTGTTGTAACTGACCCCGACTGAGGCTTTGGCCTGATTCAGATTGCATCTTTGATCTTGTCTACAGTCTCTCATCTCTGAGTCTGCAGAGGAAAGGAAGGAGTTGAGAGGCTTCACGCTGGAGGTGTCAGTGGGCATCTAGTTTGGAAACCATGAGTCACTTTGTACTGTTGCACTGCTTGCTTGCTTATTTGTTTGCTTTTTATTTTTTAAACAAAAACTGAGGTATGGGCAGGGAAAAAATTAATCAAAGCAGCCCCTTGTATTCACACATGGCCATGCTGTTGTGCTGTTGTACAGAGTATCAATGTCAAGGCTGTTCTAGAACCCTGAGACAGTGAGGCCAAACAGGGCACCTATGAGTTTATTCTAAGCACACGTTAAACCAAGAACACTGGGTTAACTGCCCAAGCCTGAACTTGGCTCTCCCAGCTAAGGTAAATGATGGCCTTTTCCTTCCTTATTGCACTTTCATACTCACACTCATGGTGTTGCAACAGAAAAACTGGGTCTAGAATGAGGGGCAAAAATGAGGCAAGCTGTATTGACTGCAGCGCACACCCTCACCACGCCAGGGAGGGCTCCTTGGGAGGTGCTCTGACTGCAAGGGACACCACCTCTCTTCCTGGTGCTGGTGTTGTGGACCAGCAGGCACCACTTTGCCATCGGTTCTCACGTTTGGAACTTCCATTCACCACTTGATTAGGGACTGAAGGACTCTGAGCAGGGCAGAATGACAGTGAAATTCTGAGTGGTTGTAAAGTTACCATGCAAACCATACCACAAAATGTCCTGATTAATGAAAAACAAGCATTCCCTAAAATACCCTTAACCTTGCACACAACTGAAAATGAGACCAAAACTTCACCTGAGGCATTTCTGGTAAATGCTTTGGCTACAGGAAAACAAAACTAAAACTCAGCCAATCACAGCAATGAATTTTATCATAATAATGTATTAGGAACTTTGATACATGACAGCCCAAAAACCAGTCATGTGACGGGTTGGCTTTGCTGTAGCACCTGCCTTATAAATACTTGGTCCTGGTTATGTTTTCCATCAGCCCAGGCACCTGCCAGCACTCATCTTGGTTCCGTGATGGTAAGTGCCTCTTGATTGACAAAGCATATCTGTGAGGGGTGACTGCTGGTTAGAAGGACCAAGCTGGTGTTGGGGAGAGTGAGAACCAGCCCTTGTTTGGAAAGCTTGCACACAAATTCTCTTACTAATTAAAAGTCTGTTTTCCACAGGAGACCACTCGTTCTTTGCTGGTGGGCAGCACTTTTTGTGTCATGGGATTTGACTGCGGTTCTGAGGTGTTGGGAAGGAGGAGGGTGTGTAGAGGGAGCTGGGGCCTTGGTCTTGAAGCTGTCTACCTGCAGGCTACCTGAGTGCCCTGGAAATGCAACCTCTCCATCTTCACAACTGAGTCATCCTCTTCCACCTGCTCAAGCTCTCCTTCCCACCGCCACAGACCCATCTGTTTCCTTCTTTACAGTTCTACACACTCCTCTACTCTCACCTCTTTGTTTTCTTTGCCTTGTACTGACTTGTCCGTGGGCCCATGCATTCTTGTTTCTTCAGCTTCTTCTGGGATATCTTTTCTTCTGTGCCACTTTTTCTTTAGGTGTAGGAGGAAGCAGATCCTGTTAAGAGAAGATCAGGTCAGTGAGGCACCGGAAGTTCACGTCTCGCTTAATCCAACCGTGAGCTCTGTAGGAACAACAGCCTGCCATGGGTGTTTGGCTTGCCCTGATATGTTCAATGACTAGAAAATCTGCCTCTAAGCCCATCAGTTCAGCATCACTTTATGCATTTTGAAGCACTCTTTTGGAGCTACCATGGGTGTGTCCAGGCCACGGCTTGGTCTGGGAAAGCAAACGTCCCCCACCACTATAAGAAGTACCCATTGCTTTTTCAATGTGATGTCTTTCAGGTGCTTGATGACTTCTCAGATACATATACCCTGGGAGGCCTGGGAAGTTTCTGGGTATTTTTGATGCCAATATGCAGCTCTGAATTTCTCTCTCTCTCTCTCTCTCTCTCTCTCTTTTAGGTCTTCTTTATATATGTATTTGAAAAAGCAGAGTTAAACAGAGAAAGTGTGTGCACATGCTTGCATCCAAGGTTCACTCGCCAAATGGCCACACGGGCCTGGGGCTGGGCTAGGCTGTACCCAAGAGCCCATAACTCCCTCCAGTTCTCCCTCAATGGTGCAGGACTTGGCTCACCATCTATTGCTTTCCCAAGCCACAGTGGCATGGAACTAGCCTAGAAGCAGGACAAAAGGGATTGGAACCTGCATTCTGCTATGGGATGTCAGCGTTGCAGGATGTGGCTGCATGATGCCACAAGGGCCACCCAATCCCCACTTTAAAAATTCACTCATTTATCTTGAAGGCAGAGTTACAGAGAGTGAGGGCAGTCAGAGAGAGAGAGAGAGACATGAACTTTGGGATCTGTGTCGTTTGGAGGGGCTTTCTGGATCAAGTGAATAGGGAGTCATTTTTACAGATCACCTAAGCCTGCTGACAGGAGAGCCTTACCTCTTTCAACCCAACAATCACTTCCTCCCCCACCTGCTGGAGTCTTTCCTTAGCGGAGAAACATGCCTCCAGGAGATGGTGTGACAAATAGTTAAGCTGCTGCTTGAACTCCACCATCTCTGCTTCCAACCCAGCCTCCTACTAATGCCCCTGGGAAGGCAGTAGAGGGCGGCCCAAGTATTACATGGGGGAAACCCGGATGGAGTTCCCAGCTCCCAAGTCTGGCCTGATGCACTTGTGGCTATCTCAGCCATTTTGTGAGGGAAAAGCTAGTTGGTGGGGCAAGGGCACAGGTTGTCAGAGATTGCATGAGAACTAGGGAATTGGCAAAGATTGGCTTTATTCATTTTCCATGTGAGAAAAAGGATCACACCCATACAATATGTAGTGTTGGTCCCAGATTATGATGGGGCAGGGCTTACAAGGGGCCAGAATGACCTGAACCTTTACTTTGGGATGTTTGGGGGTTATTTTGTCTTGCTTTGTTGTACCAGAGTGAAACTGAATGTCTGTCTTCAGGAATTAAAGGTTACCTCCCACGTGGGTGAACCAAGCAAGATGTAAATTCGGGGTTAGCCAGGCGTTGGGCTATTCTCAGGCAGTTCCAGGTTATCCTGGCAAGGGACTGTGAGCATTTCACTTGGGAAGGATCACAGCAAATGATTTTATACTTTCAGAAGCAAAATGGAGTCCTTAGGAAGTGGAGCTGTTTGAGCTTACAATTACAAGTGGATGGAAGCAACCTCTCTCTCTCTTTATCTCTGCCTCTTTTTCAGTTAATCTGCCTCATAACTGAATGAATACATTTTTAAAAGGAAAGAGATAAGGTTTTTTATTCCTGAACAGCAAGTCTCCTTATTTCTATTTCTCCCTCCAGTTGATGACCCAACTTACAGGAATAAAGGCTTGCCTAAGCCCCCTGCCTCCTACTCTCTCTTCTCTCTTGAGCCCATGTCAATCAAAATTTTACCTTCCCCGGCCCGGCGACATGGCCTAGCGGCTAAAGTCCTCACCTTGAAAGCCCCGGGATCCCATATGGGCTCCGGTTCCAATCCCGGCAGCTCCACTTCCCATCCAGCTCCCTGCCTGTGGCCTGGGAAAGCAGTTGAGGACGGCCCAATGCATTGGAACACTGCACCCGCATGGGAGACCTGGAAGAGGTTCCAGGTTCCCGGCTTCGGATCAGCGCGCATCGGGCCGTTGCAGCTCACTTGGGGAGTGAATCATCGGACGGAAGATCTTCCTCTCTGTCTCTCCTCCTCTCTCTATATCTACCTTTCCAATAAAAATAAATCTTTAAAATAATAATAATAATAATAATAATAATAATAATAAAAGAAAATTTTACCTTCTCCTCTCCAGAAACATTCTTTGTCTTCGTTGCTGATTGTTCTTTTCCAAATATGCCTGGCTCAGTCCTCCATCCTCTTGCTTGTTTTCTCTCTCTACTCACTGCCTTTTCCATCACTGGAAAAGGTCTCTCTGCCTTTTCCATCGCTGGTCAAGTGGCTTCAAACATCTTCCGTAAAACAGCCACTCCCAAAGTCACAGTTCCAGCCATGTCTCTCCCTCGCTGAAATCTAGCACAAGCCACTTATCCAATCTGGACTCCACATCTCCCTTCCCAACCCAACCCTTTACTACTAACTACAGGGGGCAGTAACAGAACATTGCGGGGAGAACCTGCATGCCATGGCAAACTTCAGGCACATTCGAGAGGACTGAGGCAAGGGGATGTTTGAAAGGCAAAAATGACAAAGACTACATCAGCTTCACGGAAACCGTGATTTGGCCACAGCGATTTATAACCAAGGTGATGCCAGCCTGAAGTTGAGCAGGCAGCTCCTGAGCAGCTGTCCTCATTGATGTGCCCTTCATATAAGTTTCTGGTGGCCTTAGCCACCAGAAGTAGGAAGTTGTAGCCAAGTCTTTGTGACTACTATCAGGCAAACAGGTGTAACCTCCTGGCTTCACTGACGGATTCTGTCAGGATCCACTCCATTTTGCTTATGACAACCTTTCCGATCCCTCCCATGGCTGTGCCTCATTCCAACTGACAGCAGCTCCTTGCTTTCCCTTGTAGTAATCACAGGCACTCTTCCCCCGATACCCCACAGCCAACCTGTCAGACAATCCTTCTGGTTTTGCTTCCAAACCCATCTAGAACCTGACCATCTTCCCCCAGAGTCTCCAAGTACACAGGTCCAAGCCTCCACATCTCTCGTACTTCCCCACAACATGCTCTAACTGCTCCATTCCAAGCACCTAACAAGCCCTTGCTAATGCAGCAGCCAGAGCAACCCCGAGAAGAGGACGGTGACGTCACTTCTCTGCCCCAAACCCACTCTTCCAGAAAATGCCCCTAAACAGTGATTGTCTTTCTCTTGGTGACACACTTTGAACTCTGTGAGTTCAAGAAACACATCTTTTCTCATAGTTTTAGTTATCTTTTAACAGATTCAATGTGATTTGTAGATACAATTCTAAGAACATCAGGCTATTTTGCTCCAACACGTCACCTCACAATCCAAGTGAGATGTGTTCCCCCATGCAGCTGGGAGTGGACAGGGGACTTCCATGGAGCCAGCGAGCTGACTCATGACAGAGCCAGTCCAGTGCTCATGACCTCTCAATGTGCTCTAGTTGCAGGTAGCTCCTGTGGTTATTTTTGTTGCTGGTTGTGCAGCAGGTGCCACTGTTGTAGGAGGTATACGATGGTTGCTTGGAAAGTTTAACAATAAAGGTGAGTCCTAATGTTCTTCCATGAGTGGAAAGATGCTCTAAAGAGGGAGGAGATGGGGTGTCTCTTGGGAAAAGAGGAGAAGCTTCCTCTTTCTGCCTGTGAACGAAGCAAATCCTATTGGGCTTCTAGTGGCCAGGACATGTGCCCTCCTTCTTTCGCTCATATTAGTGCGTCTCTGTCTGTATCTTCTTACAGAAGAACATGACCAACCCGAAAGTTCCGGCAAACAACGAAAGACCAAATAAATGCTGGGCTCTTATCCTACAAAAGATAAAATTGAGTGAATTTTCAGAATTTAAGAGAGAATTTTAGAATTGAAAGACACTAAGAATGCTGGAATTAAAAAGTCCCTCTGGAAAACCAAAGAAAAGAAAACAAAAAGGAAGAAAAGAAAAAAAACAAATGAAAAGAAACGGAAAAAAGGGAAAAAAGGAAAGAGATGAGAAGAGAAGAAAAGGAAAAGAAAGAGAAGAAAAGAATCCTCCTCTTTCCAAGCTTTCATACCCCAGGCTGTTTCCTTCCTGTGTAATCGTGGAAAATGTCTCTCCAAGTACTTACAATTGGGACTTCACATTGGGAACTCTCACTATTCCTCCGCAGAAAAGAAGACACGATTTAAAATGGATGTTAGCAACAAGCTCCCTCCTAGATTGATATGTGATACACATGTAGCATGCACTTCTGGGCAGTTGTGTGAACACCTCTGAGTGTTTCCCAGCTTGCTTGCCGGAGTGCGTGTCTCCACCTGCTCACCTAATAAACGTGTGCTGAGCATTTATCGTGTTTCAGTGTCTATCCATGGCAGGAAGGGGTGAACATTAGTGAACATGACATCATCTTTGACTCAAGGAATCTCTGGCCACATGCCATGGGAAAGTGAACACTTTTCTCTAACTCAGGGCAGCCCCAGGGAAGTTGGGAAAAAGAATACAGGGATGGGCATGGTGTAGTCTGTAGCATTTAGGAGCAGGCCAGAGGGAAATAGAAAACAATGATGACTAAGGAAGCATCACTTCTGTGGGGCATGTGGGCACAGAGAGTGTTCTTTCCTCTTGGGAGACCCTGGGAGAGAATGAGTCACCCACTGACACGACCAGTCCCCATACAAGCTACTCCTACCAAAGCTACAGAACTTGTGAATGGATGATGGCTTCAGATTAGAAATCTCTGAGAGCCAGAGGGTTAGTGCCTGGCTATTCATAAGAGGAGGACACAGTCCAAAGAGAATCTGCTGTGTCCATGGTTGTCACACTTCCCTTTGACCCTGAAGCGCTGCGTGGTGTCTACAAGTTTTGTTTGTTGCCTTGTTTCTGTTCATCAAACACAGAATGTGACTTTACTCTGGCAATACTCCCAGTCTCTGATTTGTCTAAGAAGTTGTGTCCTTGGTTCCTTACCCTTCTGCACCTGCATCCTGTCAACTGGAACCAAGCTGAAACCCCATCCGTTCTTTGGGAACATGCAAGGTTACGAGACCTCAGGTGGGTTTTATTTGCTAGAACTGTGCAGGTCTTAGGAATAAAGGTGATGAAAATGGGTATTTCTAAGGTAAATATAGGATGTGGACTATTTTGGTTCTAGGCCAGCCCTTCACACACCTGTTGTGTAAGCCAAAGTGCTGCTCCAGCAAGCTCTCTGATAGGGCTATCATGTGCACCGTCTCTGAGCAGAGGAGGGTAGAGTCAGTCTGCCCTTCTCCGTACCTCTTGCATGACAGCTGCGTCGCAGCCACTGTGCCAACTCCACAGGTTCTATTTCAGTCAGACTCTGATCCTCCACCACACCCGATACGCTGTGCCCAGAGCACCGTTCCTGACCACTGCAAGCTAGGGATAACTCTGACACCAGAGAAACACTGTGGGCCATCTAAGTAAAGGCACTTAATGGCCCAGCATGTTAGCCTAGCGGCTGGGGTCCTCACCTTGCAAATGCATGAACCCATATGACCACGGGCTTAAACCCTGGTGACCCAGCTTCCCATCCAGCTCCCTGCTTGTGGCCTGGGAAGGCAGTCGAGGATGGCCCAAAGCTTTGGGACCGTATACCCACATGGGAGACCCGGAAGAGGCTCCTGGCTCCTTGTCTAGGATCAGCTCAGCTCCAGCCGTTTTGGCCACTTATGCAGGGAATCAGCAGATGAAGATCTTCCTCTCTGCTTCTCCTCCTCTGTGTATATCTGGCTTTCCTTAATAAATAAGATGTTTTTAAAAATAAAATGAAATAAAGAACATAGGAGAAAATCAGCTGTTAGAAAATACTTCTGTCTTTCGCATATCCACATCTGACTTTCAAATAAATGTTAAAAAACAAGAGCAGAATTCCTAATCTAGTGATTTTTGGTAATTTTTTTTTCTTTTATACTTTCAGCCTTGATGTTCATGATGTTTAGGATTGTGTCACCAGTGGGAGGAACAAGGTAGTTGTCATTGTAGAAAATATTCAATGTGAGGGCACTATGTGTCAGGTCATAATGCAGGGCGTCTAGTACCTGATGAGACAATTGTGTATGCACCCAGGAAGATCAGACTTGCCCACATCAGCTCCAGTGCAAGCGGTCTGGGCAGGAAAGGTCAGGATAGTGCGGGTCACAGTGTGGCAACTGGGATAGGTGCGAGGCCCTAGTGTCTATCCTTGACATGACATAACCTCTGACTCATAATGCAGTCTTGCAAGGAGGGAGTAGAGTTTCTCAAACCTAGATCCAAAGCTCTTAGGGAATTTGTGAGGAGCTGTAAATCCTAGAGTGTAAACTAACTCCTGTGAAACCAAAGTCTTTTTTTTTAAGTCACAATACTAAGATCATAGCTTTTAAAGTCAACATGAATACAAGCCTTGAATTTTGACTCTTAGTATTGTCACTGCTACGTTGCATTGTTCATCTCTCTCTTTTGTCTCAACCGCGTCACACTGTGAACCATCGCAGCTCTGCTTCTTCCTGGATGATTCTTCCCATAGGAAGCCAAATAAAATATGTAGGGTTGATTTCCTCCCCACGTTCCTGACACAGAATTTATCACGCCATTTCATTAGCAATCAGCGTACTAGGCAGGGCTCTTGAAGTACATGGTCTTTGGTAACTGTTCCTAATGCTGATACCTCCTTCCTTTAAATGAGGTGACTCTTGGTTGGCTACTTGATGAAGAGCTGGTCTCCAGAAAGACCAGGCTGTGATTTGGAACTTGCACTCATTTCCAGTCAGCAGGGGTTGGAGAGGGGCTGGGGCTTGTCCGCATAATGAAGCGCTTATACAAGTCACTGAGCTATGGACTTTGTGGGGGGTGGATTCTAGGATGCTGAGCATCTGAAAGGTGGCTTGCCTGTTTAGTGCATGGAAAATCTGTGCTTTCTTGAGTTCTGTGGTCCCAAGATGAGATCTTGGTAACTTGCCATTGATAGCTCCCTTCAGCCCCATAGTTCAGGAGGCTTGAACTTTTAGTTGACACCTGCAGTGGGAAACGTCTTGCACGACTGAACCTTGAATCTGTGGGATTAGATAGTAGCTCCCGGCAGACAGTGTCAGAACTGAATTGAATCACAGGACAGTCAGTTGAGATTTGGTCAGTCCCTTCATACTGTATTAAATACAGGCATTGGAAAAACTGTTTTCTTCCTACCTCATACAGATCCTCCCATGGTCCCCTTGTGGAAGTGGAACTTGAGTGTATAGGTGGCAGGTGAATAACCATCCAGATTCTTTACCTCTTGCACAGGGATGACAAATGTGAGGACTGGGAGGTGAAGGAGTGGAAGAAACATCACCCAAAAAGTGTCATTTAGGTCCAGTGATGATGTCCACCTGAGGACCCTGAGGGGAAGCAAAGCAGGGTGTGGGTTGCCTTGCAGCCCTCTTCTCCAACTACAGACACAGTCTCCACACGCCCCAAGAGAGGAATGCACCACAGCAACACCTGCTCCTCTGAGGCCGCGCATTGATGATTTTACTACCTCACATGCTCTTGATTTGTATCAAGACCATTATTCCTCACCATGTATTTCCTCCCCTCATCCTCCTTAACTTGTGTCCCACCATCTGGCGAAGCTGAGCCTTTTTCTCTTTTGTAGCTCAAAATTCTATAAAAGCATCCGTCATCTGGCCTATCTTTGTCTAATTTTTGAGGAACCCTTGTACATAATTACCTAATGAAATCTAGATTTCCTCCTTTTCTTTTGTTTCCTGCCAGATAGTAGAAAGAAAGTCTTCCCATTTTCCATATAAAAGCAGTGACCCAGGGACACTTGGACTAATCGTTGTGCAGCTCTTGGTGGCACTGATGAGTAACTGAAATCTCACAACCACTCTATGAGTCCAGTTTAAGCACACCAATAGTTGAACAGCAGGTGAAGGGCAGTGCCACATTGGAGGAACAAGAAAATGAGTTGCATGCCCAGGAGAACGAGGGAGCATTGGAGAAGCTGGAGCAGAAACAGCAGACAATGTTTTAAGGAGAGAGCAGTTGTTGGGTTAAACATTGCAGAGGGCAAGTCACATCAGGATGGAAATAGAACCCTTTAATTGGCAAACTCTTCAGTGGATAGGGACTGCTCACAGAGCCAAGCAGCAGTGTTATAAAGGAAGGAAGCAGAGACAGAGTTTTACAACCACAAACACTGGTTCTTTTCACCATATGCCCATGTTTCTGGTTCCAGACTTGGCTGAGCTCACAAACTGGTAAATTCCTTGGGTATGTATCTGCCTACTCTACCTCTGTGTTTTCATCTCTGCAATGGTTGACTGGGGCACAGATCTCCAAGACCTCTTTATTCTTTTGCTCAGTTGTTCTGGAGAGGTGCTGTGGAGTAGGTGGAGTTTTGAAGATGGGTGGCTTATGAGATGATGCAGACAAAGCACAAAAGTTCATAGCCCAAGGAGACAGTGAACCGTGACCGAAGGCTGGTGTTGTGCGTAGGTTTGCCTGGATGAGGGCCTGCAATATGAAGACTCATAACTTGGGTTGTAGGCTGGGGGGGGGAACTATGACACTACAAGCAGAGTAGTAATTTCACAGGGCACGTGTCATTCTCAGGACATTCTCAGCTGTTCTACACCTGGAGCAGAAGCAGTTGTGTTAGAAAGTGGCTTTTCTGGGCCAGGCACAATATCCTAGTGCAAAATCCTTGCCTTGTAGGAATTGGGATCTCATAAGGGCACTAGTTCTTGCCCTAGCTGCTCTACTTCCCATCCAGCTCTGTTTGTGGCCTGGAAGAACAGTGGAGGATGGCCTAAAGCTTTGGGACCCTGCACCAACATGGGAGACCTGCAGAAGCCCGTGGCACCAGGCTTTAGATTGGCTCAGCTCCAGCCATTGCAGCCTCTTGGAGAATGATGGAAGATATTTCCCCCTGTATCTTTTTCTCTCTGTGAATCTGCCTTTAGAAAAGCATAAATTTTTAGTATCTGTTACTGTTATTTATTTTATTTTATTTTTAAAAACATCTTATTTATTAAGGAAAGCCAGATATACACAGAGGAGGAGAAGCAGAGAGGAAGATCTTCATCTGCTGATTCCCTGCATAAGTGGCCAAAACGGCTGGAGCTGAGCTGATCCTAGACAAGGAGCCAGGAGCCTCTTCCGGGTCTCCCATGTGGGTATACGGTCCCAAAGCTTTGGGCCATCCTCGACTGCCTTCCCAGGCCACAAGCAGGGAGCTGGATGGGAAGCTGGGTCACCAGGGTTTAAGCCCGTGGTCATATGGGTTCATGCATTTGCAAGGTGAGGACCCCAGCCGCTAGGCTAACATGCTGGGCCATTAAGTGCCTTTACTTAGATGGCCCACAGTGTTTCTCTGGTGTCAGAGTTATCCCTAGCTTGCAGTGGTCAGGAACGGTGCTCTGGGCACAGCGTATCGGGTGTGGTGGAGGATCAGAGTCTGACTGAAATAGAACCTGTGGAGTTGGCACAGTGGCTGCGACGCAGCTGTCATGCAAGAGGTACGGAGAAGGGCAGACTGACTCTACCCTCCTCTGCTCAGAGACGGTGCACATGATAGCCCTATCAGAGAGCTTGCTGGAGCAGCACTTTGGCTTACACAACAGGTGTGTGAAGGGCTGGCCTAGAACCAAAATAGTCCACATCCTATATTTACCTTAGAAATACCCATTTTCATCACCTTTATTCCTAAGACCTGCACAGTTCTAGCAAATAAAACCCACCTGAGGTCTCGTAACCTTGCATGTTCCCAAAGAACGGATGGGGTTTCAGCTTGGTTCCAGTTGACAGGATGCAGGTGCAGAAGGGTAAGGAACCAAGGACACAACTTCTTAGACAAATCAGAGACTGGGAGTATTGCCAGAGTAAAGTCACATTCTGTGTTTGATGAACAGAAACAAGGCAACAAACAAAACTTGTAGACACCACGCAGCGCTTCAGGGTCAAAGGGAAGTGTGACAACCATGGACACAGCAGATTCTCTTTGGACTGTGTCCTCCTCTTATGAATAGCCAGGCACTAACCCTCTGGCTCTCAGAGATTTCTAATCTGAAGCCATCATCCATTCACAAGTTCTGTAGCTTTGGTAGGAGTAGCTTGTATGGGGACTGGTCGTGTCAGTGGGTGACTCATTCTCTCCCAGGGTCTCCCAAGAGGAAAGAACACTCTCTGTGCCCACATGCCCCACAGAAGTGATGCTTCCTTAGTCATCATTGTTTTCTATTTCCCTCTGGCCTGCTCCTAAATGCTACAGACTACACCATGCCCATCCCTGTATTCTTTTTCCCAACTTCCCTGGGGCTGCCCTGAGTTAGAGAAAAGTGTTCACTTTCCCATGGCATGTGGCCAGAGATTCCTTGAGTCAAAGATGATGTCATGTTCACTAATGTTCACCCCTTCCTGCCATGGATAGACACTGAAACACGATAAATGCTCAGCACACGTTTATTAGGTGAGCAGGTGGAGACACGCACTCCGGCAAGCAAGCTGGGAAACACTCAGAGGTGTTCACACAACTGCCCAGAAGTGCATGCTACATGTGTATCACATATCAATCTAGGAGGGAGCTTGTTGCTAACATCCATTTTAAATCGTGTCTTCTTTTCTGCGGAGGAATAGTGAGAGTTCCCAATGTGAAGTCCCAATTGTAAGTACTTGGAGAGACATTTTCCACGATTACACAGGAAGGAAACAGCCTGGGGTATGAAAGCTTGGAAAGAGGAGGATTCTTTTCTTCTCTTTCTTTTCCTTTTCTTCTCTTCTCATCTCTTTCCTTTTTTCCCTTTTTTCCGTTTCTTTTCATTTGTTTTTTTTCTTTTCTTCCTTTTTGTTTTCTTTTCTTTGGTTTTCCAGAAGGACTTTTTAATTCCAGCATTCTTAGTGTCATTCAATTCTAAAATTCTCTCTTAAATTCTGAAAATTCACTCAATTTTATCTTCGTGACATAAGAGTCCGGCATTTTTTGGTCTTTCGTTGTTTGCCGGAATTTTCGGGTTGGTCATGTTCTTCTGTAAGAAGATACAGACAGAGACGCACTAATATGAGCGAAAGAAGGAGGGCACATGTCCTGGCCACTAGAAGCCCAATAGGATTTGCTTCGTTCACAGGCAGAAAGAGGAAGCTTCTCCTCTTTTCCCAAGAGACACCCCATCTCCTCCCTCTTTAGAGCATCTTTCCACTCATGGAAGAACATTAGGACTCACCTTTATTGTTAGACTTTCCAAACAACCATCGTATACCTCCTACAGCAGTGGCAGCTGCTGCACAAGCAGCAACAAAAATAACCACAGGAGCTACCTGCAACTAGAGCACATTGAGAGGTCATGAGCACTGGACTGGCTCTGTCATGAGTCAGCTCACTGGCTCCATGGAAGTCCCCTGTCCACTCCCAGCTGCATGGGGGAACACATCTCACTTGGATTGTGAGGTGACGTGTTGGAGCAAAATAGCCTGATGTTCTTAGAATTGTATCTACAAATCACATTGAATCTGGAATCAAAACATTAGCAAGAAAAGATGGACGATGGAGTAGATCAATCAACCACCTCAGCTATATGTTTGCAGCGAAAAACTGTACAAGGAAGACTCTAAGATGGACTATGTCAATCAGTGGACTCTGCACCAGCCTCATCGTACCTGTACTTTTCCTGATGATATGTTTGAGCTTCTAATTGATTGAGGTGAAGCTCTGCTGGCTCTGCCCTCAAACCTGAGAGGGCCTCCCTAAGAGGCTTTTGAACTTGACTGGACAAGTGGGATGCTGGACTCTGTATGGTGTGAGCTTTTAATTAGGGAATCTCAACGGAACTTGAGCTGTGGTTATGCATCAAGGTGAAGGAACTCACCATGGGGGAGGGGTTTGGGGTGAAGAGGGGAGAATCCCAGTACCTATGAAATTGTGTCATGTAATACAATGTAATTAATGAATAAATGAATAGGAAAAAAAGTAAATACAAAGTATTTGAGGTGGACTAGAAGAAAAAAAAAAGCTATCTAAAACTATGAGAAAAGATGTGTTTCTTGAACTCACAGAGTTCAAAGTGTGTCACCAAGAGAAAGACAATCACTGTTTAGGGAAATGCCTTGGAGGGCTAATCCCGGGGCGTTTTCTGGAAGAGTGGGTTTGGGGCAGAGAAGTGACGTCACCGTCTTCTTCTCGGGGTTGCTCTGGCTGCTGCATTAGCAAGGGCTTGTTAGGTGCTTGGAATGGAGCAGTTAGAGCATGTTGTGGGGAAGTACGAGAGATGTGGAGGCTTGGACCTGTGTACTTGGAGACTCTGGGGGAAGATGGTCAGGTTCTAGATGGGTTTGGAAGCAAAACCAGAAGGATTGTCTGACAGGTTGGCTGTGGGGTGTCGGGGGAAGAGTGCCTGTGATTACCACAAGGGAAAGCAAGGAGCTGCTGTCAGTTGGAATGAGGCACAGCCATGGGAGGGATCGGAAAGGTTGTCATAAGCAAAATGGAGTGGATCCTGACAGAGTCCGTCAGTGAAGCCAGGAGGTTACACCTGTTTGCCTGATAGTAGTCACAAAGACTTGGCTACAACTTCCTACTATGCTAAGGCCACCAGAAACTTATATGAAGGGCACATCAATGAGGACAGCTGCTCAGGAGCTGCCTGCTCAACTTCAGGCTGGCATCAGCCTGGTTATAAATCGCTGTGGCCAAATCACGGTTTCCGTGAAGCTGATGTAGTCTTTGTCATTTTTGCCTTTCAAACATCCCCTTGCCTCAGTCCTCTCGAATGTGCCTGAAGTTTGCCATGGCATGCAGGTTCTCCCCGCAATGTTCTGTTACTGCCCCCTGTAGTTAGTAGTAAAGGGTTGGGTTGCGAAGGGAGATGTGGAGTCCAGATTGGATAAGTGGCTTGTGCTAGATTTCAGCGAGGGAGAGACATGGCTGGAACTATGACTTTGGGAGTGGCTGTTTTACGGAAGATGTTGGAGCCACTTGACCAGATGAAATAGAAAAGGCAGTGAGTAGAGAGAGAAAACAAGCAAGAGGCTGGAGAACTGAGACAGGCATATTTGGAAAAGAAGAATCAGCAAGGGAGACAAAGACTCGCTGTGGGGACCAGAAGCAAGTGCAGTCCACTGGTTGAGGAATGATCTGGGTTTGAGAGAATAGCAGGTTTGTGGAGAGGAGAAGGTAAAATTTTGATTGACATGGGCTCAAGAGAGAAGAGAGAGTAGGAGGCAGGGGGCTTAGGCAAGCCTTTATTCCTGTTAGTTGGGTCATCAACTGGAGGGAGAAATAGAAATAAGGAGACTTGCTGTTCAGGAAAAAAAAACCTTATCTCTTTCCTTTTAAAAATGTATTCATTCAGTTATGAGGCAGATTAACTGAAAAAGAGGCAGAGATAAAGAGAGAGAGAGGTTGCTTCCATCCACTTGTAATTGTAAGCTCAAACAGCTCCACTTCCTAAGGACTCCATTTTGCTTCTGAAAGTATAAAATCAGCTGCTGTGATCCTTCCCAAGTGAAATGCTCACAGTCCCTTGCCAGGATAACCTGGAACTGCCTGAGAATAGCCCAACGCCTGGCTAACCCCGAATTTACATCTTGCTTGGTTCACCCACGTGGGAGGTAACCTTTAATTCCTGAAGACAGACATTCAGTTTCACTCTGGTACAACAAAGCAAGACAAAATAACCCCCAAACTTCCCAAAGTAAAGGTTCAGGTCATTCTGGCCCCTTGTAAGCCCTGCCCCATCATAATCTGGGACCAACACTACATATTGTATGGGTGTGATCCTTTTTCTCACATGGAAAATGAATAAAGCCAATCTTTGCCAATTCCCTAGTTCTCATGCAATCTCTGACAACCTGTGCCCTTGCCCCACCAACTAGCTTTTCCCTCACAAAATGGCTGAGATAGCCACAAGTGCATCAGGCCAGACTTGGGAGCTGGGAACTCCATCCGGGTTTCCCCCATGTAATACTTTGGGCGCCCTCTACTGCCTTCCCAGGGGCATTAGTAGGAGGCTGGGTTGGAAGCAGAGATGGTGGAGTTCAAGCAGCAGCTTAACTATTTGTCACACCATCTCCTGGAGGCATGTTTCTCCGCTAAGGAAAGACTCCAGCAGGTGGGGGAGGAAGTGATTGTTGGGTTGAAAGAGGTAAGGCTCTCCTGTCAGCAGGCTTAGGTGATCTGTAAAAATGACTCCCTATTCACTTGATCCAGAAAACCCCTCCAAACGACACAGATCCCAAAGTTCATGTCTCTCTCTTTCTCTCTCTGACTGCCCTCACTCTCTGTAACTCTGCCTTCAAGATAAATGAGTGAATTTTTAAAGTGGGGATTGGGTGGCCCTTGTGGCATCATGCAGCCACATCCTGCAACGCTGACATCCCATAGCAGAATGCAGGTTCCAATCCCTTTTGTCCTGCTTCTAGGCTAGTTCCATGCCACTGTGGCTTGGGAAAGCAATAGATGGTGAGCCAAGTCCTGCACCATTGAGGGAGAACTGGAGGGAGTTATGGGCTCTTGGGTACAGCCTAGCCCAGCCCCAGGCCCGTGTGGCCATTTGGCAAGTGAACCTTGGATGCAAGCATGTGCACACACTTTCTCTGTTTAACTCTGCTTTTTCAAATACATATATAAAGAGGACCTAAAAGAGAGAGACACACACACACACACACAGAGGGAGAGAGAGAGAGAGAGAAATTCAGAGCTGCATATTGGCATCAAAAATACCCAGAAACTTCCCAGGCCTCCCAGGGTATATGTATCTGAGAAGTCATCAAGCACCTGAAAGACATCACATTGAAGAAGCAATGGGTACTTCTTATAGTGGTGGGGGACGTTTGCTTTCCCAGACCAAGCCGTGGCCTGGACACACCCATGGTAGCTCCAAAAGAGTGCTTCAAAATGCATAAAGTGATGCTGAACTGATGGGCTTGGAGACAGATTTTCTAGTCATTGAACATATCAGGGCAAGCCAAACACCCATGGCAGGCTGTTGTTCCTACAGAGCTCACGGTTGGATTAAGCGAGACGTGAACTTCCGGTGCCTCACTGACCTGATCTTCTCTGAACAGGATCAGTTTGCTCCTACGCCTAAAGAAGAAGTGGCACAGAAGAAAAGATGATATCCCAGAAGAAACTGAAGAAACGAGAATGCATGGGCCCACGGACAAGTCAGTACAAGGCAAAGAAAACAAAGAGGTGAGAGTAGAGGAGTGTGTAGAACTGTAAAGAAGGAAACAGATGGGTCTGTGGTGGTGGGAAGGAGAGCTTGAGCAGGTGGAAGAGGATGACTCAGTTGTGAAGATGGAGAGGTTGCATTTCCAGGGCACTCAGGTAGTCTGCAGGTAGACAGCTTCAAGACCAAGGCCCCAGCTCCCTCTACACACCCTCCTCCTTCCCAACACCTCAGAACCGCAGTCAAATCCCATGACACAAAAAGTGCTGCCCACCAGCAAAGAACGAGTGGTCTCCTGTGGAAAACAGACTTTTAATTAGTAAGAGAATTTGTGTGCAAGCTTTCCAAACAAGGGCTGGTTCTCACTCTCCCCAACACCAGCTTGGTCCTTCTAACCAGCAGTCACCCCTCACAGATTTGCTGTGTCAATCAAGAGGCACTTACCATCATGGAACCAAGATGAGTGCCGTCAGGCACCTGCACTGATGGAAAGAAAACATAACCAGGACCAAGTATTTTTTTTTATATAGATTTTATTATTATTGGAAAGCCGGATATACAGAGAGGAGGAGAGACAGAGAGGAAGATCTTCCATCCGATGATTCACTCCCCAAGTGAGCCGCAACGGGCCGGTGCTGCGCCGATCAGAAGCCGGGAACCAGGAATCTCTTCCAGGTCTCCCACGCGGGTGCAGGAGGACCAAGTATTTTTAAGGCAGGTGCTACAGCAAAGCCAACCCGTCACATGACTAGTTTGGGGCTCTCAATGTATCAAAGTCCCTAACACATTATTATGATAAAATTCATTGCTGTGATTGGCTGAGTTTTAGTTTTGTTTTCCTGTAGCCAAAGCATTTACCAGAAATGCCTCAAGTGAAGTTTTGGTCTCATTTTCAGTCATGAGTCACAAAGTGACTCATGGTTTCCAAACTAGATGCCCACTGACACCTCCAGCAATAAAACCTCTCAACTCCTTCCTTTCCCCTGCGGACTCAGAGCTGAGCGATCTGTGGACAAGATCAAAGCTGCAATCTGAATCAGGCCAAAGCCTCAGTCGGGGTCAGTTACAACAGTTGTGTCACTGTTCACAGAAACACCAGTCAACAAGGTCAGCACAGAGGAGAAACATCTTCTGGCTCATTTAATCCTCACCAAGTCCTAAGAAATAGATACATTTCTCATCTGTGCAATAATCCCTGTGTCCAGGACCATTTAGGGCTTGTCTAGATGCCATGTCCCATCTCCAAAGGTCACAGCCACTATCTGCATGCGTATAAAGCTGGTTGTCAACCCCATCTGGGTTTCAACCACTGCAGAGGCAGCTAGGGAATATGGACAAAGCCACCTGCTTTCCAAAATGCTTTCCAACATGCCCTGGCCCAGGATCAGCATCATACCTGCACATAATCACACCATCTGCAAGGGAGGCTAGCAAGACAGACTGGTAGTATAGCCTTGTGTCCAGTCACTATTTTGTTCCTATGAGCTAGTGGCTTGTGGAGCTTGGCCAGGCTCTGATACAAATAGCTGCCATGGACAGTTTAGAAAACAGCATGTTGAGGCCCTGAAGGGCTACATGCTCTTCTAGGATCACCCAACAAATGATGGCGCCAGGATGGGAGCCCTGGGATTCTGACTGCAGTGTGTATCTGGTCACAGTTGCACTGTTGTGCACACACACACATGAGGATTGAGTGAGACCGAGAGAGAACAATGTCTGGGTTTTCAATAAACAGTAGGTGTAGCTCCTGAATATGGGAGGGGCTAGGTAGTGGGAGAGTCTTCATTCCTAGAAGATCCTTGAGGTGGTGATAGGAGAACACAGTAGTGAGTGATTGGAGGGCAAGTTTGAAGGCTTCTCTCATTAGTAGAGCTGCTGCTGCTAGAGTCCACAGCATGTGGGCAGCCCTTGGGTGCAAGATCCAGTTATTTAGATAAATAGGCCACCAGCTGGTGACTTGGGTCCAGAGGTTGTGCTAGCAGGCCTACGTTGATTTCTTACACCTCATGTGCTACCTGGAGCATTACCCTATGCTCGGTGAGGGTGATGGGGTTCCTTGAGTCCAGGCATACCTAGCTGTCCTTGGCCAGTCCTAAATGTTCAAAAGACGGGGCCGCCTTGCTGTCTGGGCCCCTGCATGGTGGTGCCAGAACTGAGCCAACCACTGGGCAGTCACTCTTCCAATGTTCTCATTGTTTACAGGCTGGACATTGCCCTTTAGGTGGATGAGGGTTTTGGCAGTAGGTAGACCAGTGACCCTCCTTACTGCATTTGAAGCAGGCACCAGGTGGAGTGGACCTCTGAGTTCCCTGCTGACTCACCAGCCTCAGGGCAGCTACCAGGGTTTGGGACTGGAGGGTTAGCTTCTTCTGTAGCTTAGCATCCTCACGGGTGTTGAACACCTTAAATGCAATTTTCACCAGGTCTCAGATAGGGGTCTGGGGACCCGCCTCCACCCTCCTGAGCTTTTTCTGGATGTCCAGAACAGATTGGGTGGTAAAAGTTTGCCAGTATCACGGCTCTCAGGGGAGACTCTGGGTCCATCTTGGTATATCTCATGAGGGTCTCCGTCAGCCGTTTCAGGAACTTTGCTGGATTCTCATCGGGGCCCTGTATAACATTCCGTAACTTATCATAGTTAACCACTTTGTTAGAGACTGCCTATATCCCAGCCAGGAGCTGTCAGATCATGCAGGCCACATGGCTGCAGCCCCGCTGACCATCCTGATATCCCCGGCTGGGAGACGCATCAGGAACTGCATCTTTCCCCAGCAGGAGTGGCAGGTCTGCAAGGCGTTGCCAGCCCACATGATCCTGGGCTGCCTGCCACATGCAAAGTCACCCCTCCGAGGTTAACGAGGACATGAGGATGGTGTGTATATCCTGCCAAGTTAAATCATAAGCTTGGGAAAGATGTCTAAACTCTTTGATAAAGATGTCCGAGTTAGCAGAATAGGAACCCAGATGCTTCTCAATCTGAGAAAGGTCTTGGATGGAGAATCGGACCTGTACGCAGACTCTTCCCTCTGCTCCAGCCACCTCCTACAGAGGGCACACACGTCCTGCTGAGGCAAAGGGAATGGCAGAGTCGGGAGGGAAATAGCGATCACAATTTTGCCTCGGGGACCTGCGGGTGTTACTTAGGCAGTAAGGGCATGAGAATGGGTACAGGAGCTGACTGGTGAAGGAGACAAGTGGAGAATGGAGCACTGGAGGCCTGAGGGATGGATGCTTGTGTGGGAGGCAGGGACCAGGGACCTGGAGAGATCTCACAGATGGAGGAAGGGAGAGTTCCTATAATGTAGGAGGCAGTGCAGGAGGCAAGGGAAAAGGAAAGGGATTTGGGAAACCTGGCATCGGTACGGGAGGTGAGGCCGAAGTAACCTGTAAGCATGAACTTGACTCGGGTGGGGAGAAGCAGAGGTTATCTGGAAAGGTGAAGTCTGGGCAGGAAGAGAAGAAGAGGGAATCTGGGAACATGGCAGAGGAACAGGAAGTGAAGAGAAAGTGACAGTGCAACATGGCAGCCACTCAGGAAGTGAGGTAGAAGTCACTGGCAAACATGGTGTCTGAGCAGAAAGTGGAGAGGGAGTCTGGGAACATGGCAGAGAAACAGAAGTTGAAGTGAAGGTGACATTGAAATCCAGTGGTGACTTAGGATGTGAAGAAGGAGTCTGGGAACATGGGGGAAGGGCCAGGAGCAGCGAAGTGGTGACTGAATAGGAGATGACCTCGGAACATGGCGGAGGGACTGGAGGCGTACTGTATGCAGTCAGATGGGCCAAAGGCTCAGAGAAAGATGGAAGTGTGGGTAGCGAAGCTGGCAGAGGGCAGAGAAGGAGAATGGGGAGGAGAAGAGGGATTTGGGGTGAGTCCTAAAAGTTGCAGTGCCTCAGAAAAGGTATGGTTAGGTGAAAGTCCTAGAGATCCTTGGGAGATGAGGAGGGCTTAGCCTAGGCCAGGAGAGCCTGTGTCGTGAAACAGGAGCAGCAAGGGAAGGGAAGGAAAGGAGATTCCAAAAACCTTCTACATATGGATTTCCAGACCATTTACCCTCACGACAACAGAAATTACCCAATTTGGGGAGGATCTGAAAGTCAAACGTGCCTTCCCCTGGCCATTTGGAGCCATTGTCCAACACTTATTGCGGCCAGGGCATGATTGAAAAATGGACAAGGCATTTCGAGCGTCAGTCCTGGACCAGAACCAGAGTTTTAATATTGGCAAATAAACACCCTAAAGGGGTTTGGGAGTGATGGGCTCGAGAAATTTTCTTACCCATTCTGTTCTGATAAAGTATCTTGCTCCTAATCTAAACACAAAGAAAGTGTCCCTGCTTTAAGATTCAGACTAGTGGGGAACTTAGTTCCCCATGAAAGAGGGCTGGTCAGTGGGGGGATGTCTCACGTTCAACTGAGGGCCCTAGATTGGTAGGAGTTGATCAATGACCAGAACATCCCCCATCTCGCTAAGGGCTCAGGATAGGCAGACAACGAGTACGTGGTTTGGAAGCTGTGTAGGAGGTTAGGGGGAACTTTTTCAGAAAGTAGGAGGAAGGCAGAGGGGCTTACCTCACGACTGTCATTTAGTACCCAGCAAAGGCCTTAGGGCTCGTGGCACAGAGGTGGGAAGAAGAGAGGGGGCTCAACCAGTTCAAGGAGCCCTCACACCTCTTCCCTGGTTTTGGCACAAACTCTTAGATGACGACCACTGACTGCCCGCTGGTGGAATACTATCAGCAAGTTGTCCAAAAATCTAATGGAAGCTTTATTGGAAAATACACTCCTGGGCACCCTTTGCTTAAGTGGGGGAAAGAAGGAGGAAGCGAAAAGGGTGGCTGGGATACATATTGGGGAGTTTTCTACCCCTCTGGACACAGGGCCTGGCTAAGGGACTGCCTATGCCCTAATTAGGTAAGAAATATCTGTTGTGTCATTGGCCACCTGGAGTCCCTCCAGGCTGGTGACTTAACTAGCCCCTGTGATCACCTGCTCCTGGCTGAATCCTGGACGAAGTGCTGGGTCTGGAGTGCACGCAGCCCCTCAGCTCCATCAACAGTTGTCTATCCCACCAATCAGAACAGAGCCTGTGGGTGTTCTCCATGGATATAATGGTAGCTGTCAGGCTCAGCACTGACCTAGAACCCAAAGTGAATGCAGCGTGGGGAGCCTCCATTGCTGAAGCAGCAACAGTTCTGGAAAACAAAGCTGGTGAGTGTTCTGCTCACTGCTTAGTGGCAGGGCTTCCACAACCCAGCACCCCTACAAATTCAGTCTTTCTGATTTCATAATCAATAATTGACACTTTCCAGTTCTTTTACAGTCCATCTGGGAGAGTTGCATGGGAAAGGCACAGAAGCAATATCTTTATATATCTTATATATCTTTATATAACTCACTTAGAAAAATAGATTTGGTTCAGGAACAGAGTTGGGATGAAATTCCAAATCTCTGAATGGTTCAGATAGGGTTAGCACAACTCATTCCTCTTTCTTTGCTCCTGTATTCAGCAAGAGGTATAATTAGTCTGTTTCTGGACACAGATCAGTTCAATAATCCAACTGACTTCTTGGAAAGGACTGAGAGAAGGGTAAGGCTGAGTCAGGCTTGCCATCTGTTGTTGTCTGTTGTTGTGGGCTAAGGAGTTGGTTAGCACTCTACAACTCCCCTTCAGCAGAATACTGATTTGTCCATTTAACCAGAATGCCCCTTGCTCACTGATGTTTTCTCTTGGCTGTTGTCCGTCCATTGGCCATCACTCTCCTCCTTGGCTACAGATTCCCTCTTGCCCACTTTGAGCTTGGAGCTGAGCCAAATCTTTTCCTTCCCAATGAAAAATACCATGGCGGTGTCTCCTCTCCCTAGCCCCAATCTCCTTACCATGCTTAAACAAGCATCATGGAGGGGTGGGTGTTTGGCACATTGATTGAGGCTCACCTCCCATGTCAGAGTGCCTGGTTCAGGTACTCACTGCTCTCTTTCTAACCCAGGTTCCTGCTGAGGTGCATGCCTGAAGGAAACAAGTGATGGCTCAGGTACTAGTGTCCTGCCATCCACATGGATGACATGGGTGGAGGTGCTCACTCCTGGCTTTGACCTGGCTCAACCTTGGCTGTGAAGAGCTGGCTGTTCATCTGTCTGTCTTTCAACAAATGAAAGAAGTCTGTTTCTGGAGCTAAATGAATATTTGTCCTTTTTTATTAGTAGTAACAACTAAGTATATTTTCTTCTTTTATATTTGGGCAAATGCAATTTCTCTGCCCACCATAATCCCACGGCCCCCAACACCTTGTCTTATTCATGATTCCATTTGGCTACTCCTGATCATCACAAGAACAAACTGCTTATGTGCCATGTGTCATTTTAGTGCATTAGCAGTCTAAGGGGACAGGAACTCTGTGGGTAGTTCAAATTTACAGTTGACAGGCACAACTTTTGGAATTCTTTCCTTTGGCACCTGAAGTGGGACTGTCCCATGGGACTGAACTCATAACCTGTGTATTCTGACACCAATATCCAGAGTTGACGCTCTCATCTGTTGGTGTTGAAGAACTGGAGATCTGCTTGGTATGGGAAAATGATGTCATCAGAGAAAACCACACATCCTGGCCTTTGGTTCAGTATGGCCTATGTTGAAGCTAAAGTAGATGGAGATGTACGGCTTTAGTTTTTGAAAGAAAATCTACCCACACTAAAGTTGAGAATCTAGTTGAGCAGAAAAACCAGCTCACGAATTTAATTGTACTCAGGATCGAAGGCAGATCAGAGTCCCACTGCTCTCAAGGAGCAGGGAATAGTTACAACTGGAAGATGTATAGAGTAGTCTGATATGTCTCAGTTTGGGATTTGCCCTTTTATTTGGCCTGTAACTATCTGTTTCCAGCCTGTTTTTCAGCTTGTAACTGCCTGAAGCTCAGTTGATCTCACTTGTTAATTGGTGCATGGTATTTGTTCCAGGAATAAGTGTTCAAGTTATGTTCTGTCTATATATGTACCAAGATGGCTTATACTCATACAATTGTCTACATAGGGAAGGAGGTTAGTGCACATTTACATTGTTCTAGAAACTCTCCCTTTTGCCCAGCCTCTGGGTTTTGAGAGAGTGACATGGATCAAATGCTTCAGCCCTTTATTTTTCTTTCCGTGTCTGAAACGGAGGAGAGGGAGCTATCAAAATACATCAGCACTTGGGGATGGGGATGGTCCTTTGATAAAGCCTTAGAGACCCCAGTGTAGAGAAGCATGCTCTGAGGGTGGTACTTGAGCAGGTTCGATAGTTCAGAGAAGTTGTTGATTTCATTGCTGCAGGATTGAGAAAATCTTTCCAAGGGCCACTGGTTGGCAAATCCACCTTAGTGCACACACGGATCCAGGAAATGCTGTAAAGCTTGGCCAGGTGACTGGACCAATCTGTTCTGCTTTTTAGCCTCTCACGAGGCAGTTAATGCCCCTGCTGGCCTAGATGAGCTGGTTGTCATATGTCCCATTTACATCTGGGCATGTTGTCCACTGCACAGGCATCAGCACCTGAGGAGTTCCAGACTTCACACGTGTACCCCAAGGTCGGACAACACATCCTGTGATTTTCCCTGTGGCCAAGGTCTGAGTCTAGCAGTCCAGTCAGGGAGTCTCCCAGGAAACCTTGCCTGAGGGTAATCTTTGTCTTAACTCTTATGGCACCAACCAGTGAGGATTAGATATGGTTGACCACCTACACCAGCCAGTTCACATCAACTTGGATGCAGCTGCCTAGCCCAGCCAGTCCACCATAGACCTTGTCCTCATACATATCAGTGAGTACTAAGACCTCACTAGGGAGATCCTCAATAAGCCCCACCAGCCTGCCTCCATCCCGGTTTTTGCACATGCTAGTCCCTGTTGCACCCTAGCTCAGCCAAGCTCACATTTCCTCTGGTTCTCATGCATATCAGTGAGCTACAGCTTAGCTCAGTCTGCCCTCCCCCCAACCTGGCCTTCACATATGTTGACAGATACCTCTGCTTTGTCCAGCCTGGCCCACCCCAGCTCTGATTGTTGTGATCACCAGTGATAGGCACAGGCTAACATGATCTATTTCCTAGGACTTGGTGAGGATGAAGTGAACTGGAAGCTGTTTCTCCTCTGGCTGAGCAGGGATGGCATGGCATTTCCGCAAATGATGACACAGCTGCTGTGTCTGTCGCTACTGAACCCCTCTGCATGATTCTGGCTGCAGTTTTGCTCTGGGCCCCAGATCTCTCAGCTGTGAGCTCTCTGCTGAAGGGAGAGCGTGAGTTTTTTGTACTGTTGCACTGATGATTTTGTTTTTATTTTTTTTTTCTCCCAAAAGCTAGGGCATGAGCAAGAAAAAGAAACAAATAAAAGCAGGCCCTTTTACTCACAAGAAGGCCATGCTGTTCTCTTACTTCCCAGAGTATCACAGTCAAGGTTGTTTCAGGACTGACGCAGTGACAGCAAGTAGGGCACCTATGAATTTATTCAAAGCACAGATCAAAGCAAGATCACTGGGTTAACCCCCACACACCAAATGTGGCTCTCCCGGCTAAGAAAAATGATATCCTTTTGCTTTCTAATTGCAGTTGACATTCATGCTCATGGTCTGCCCCTATGACACAAGCAATTTGTTGAGAAGATCAACTGGAAATTTTTCTGACCTATCCAACCAATAGCACATCCCGCTTCCACCCTACATTACCCAACCTAGACTCAAATCCTGCAATAGCTTGTTTCTCACTTTTGCTTACTGAGACATCTCCAGGTTTCCCATAGTCAACACCTGGGAGTATGTTCTCTCTTGTTGCAACTAGTGCAAAACACAGAGTGGTCTTTTGTTGGAGGATAATGTTAAGTACAATTGATATATAGTACAATTTGCCTTAGATTTCCAGTTTGACTGATTCTATAATATACAATTACTATCCAAAATAGTTCCTCTGTGGCCCTCTGTTGCTAACCCCTTCATTGTGCACTCAGCGTTGGCTTTTCAAGAGACACCATGTAATGCAATGGAAACTTGTTTAGTCTACTTTGAGTGGCTTTTGTTGTAAAAGGAAAGAAAACCTGGAATGTGGAGTCACAGGAGAATATTTGGAGTGATGAACGACTGTTCAGTCTCCACCAAAAGAACCAAGGGTATTACTGATGTTCTTCAAATACTTATGCCTGCTTATTAGGACTGAGTACTTCCAAAGGATCCTAGCAAAATGGCACTAAAAGGTAAATTGATTTTGGCACAGTTTTTTTTTTACACTCATTCATGGTTTAATATGCATTTTCATAAATTTAATGCATGGGTTTCATTTTTGTACTAAAATAAACTTAACTTTTTAATCCAACATTTATGAATTTTTTTATTGTAATTTTGCTGAAAATCTTTACATAGTTAATTATGGTAAAAAAAAAAGGTTTGGGGGTATAGGGAAGTGGGTAATAGTGTTATGTCCATATTGTTTCCGTCATGTATCTGAGGTAAATGGGGATATTGAGGGAAAAGCCCCACCCAGGTTCCCACCCACCCCAAGTCCCGGATGTGGGGCATGCTCCAAGATACTTGCTCAAATGGTTTTAATAGTTCTCCAGTTATGAATTGCTGCCAGTTTCGCTCGATGAGGTCGTCCACTGATTGACACAGTCCATCATAGGGTCTTCATTTGCCCAGTATTTTGCTGCCAACATATAGCTGAGGTGGTTGATTGACTGGCTCTGTCCTCTGTCTTTTCTTGGCTAGGGTTCTGAGTCCAGCAGTTTGATTGGGGAGATCCCCAAAGAAACTTTGAGGTATTCCCAGACCAGATTCTTGTATTTCTAGCAAGCACAGGGCCCGGCACAGTCCATCACCACGATCAGCTGGTGGTTTCAATTGCTGGATTGGTTCTGTTTTCAGTCCTGACTTGCACTGGAACCAATGGGTGTTGCAGTCCAGCCTGGTTCTGCCCAGCACATACTCGGCCCTTGCATCAACCAGTGAGAGCTGCAGCCTAGTCGGGGCGACCCACAATAACCCCCACCACGCCCGCCCCCTACCCTGGTTTGCCAGTGTGTATAGCAGACTAGTCCAGTCTGTCCCATATCCTATCTGGCTCTTTACTTGTCTGGATATTAAAGCTTAGTTCCATCTAACCAACTCAACTATCCAGCCGTCACGGATGTTGTTGAGTGCCTCTCTGTCTAGCCACCCCAGCCCCCATCCTAGTTTTCCTAGTGACCCAAGAGGGAGGAACACTCTATTTCCCTCCCAGGTCTCTCTCAGTCCCACCCGGTTTATGCACTCTTCGGGTGGTTCTGTGGTTTGACTTGACAGAATTAGCCCCCAGTGCCAGCTTCTGCCATCTGATGCTGTGGCTAAGCCCAAACATCCCTCACTCACTCTAATTTATGCTTGCTCCAGCAGGAATAATCCCCCTAGCCTGGCTTTTCCCTGATCTACTTTATGTGCAGCGCACCGGTGTTGTAGCCTTGCTTAGTCTGGTCTGTCCCCATTCCAGCCCAAGCTCTCCAGTGGGAGTAGCTGTCTGGCAAGGGAACCAGCCCCTTAATCCCCCCCGCAGGCTCTGCCCCTCCCTTCCTGGATTTCATGCTTGCTGGTTGGGTGCTGCAGTCAAATCCAGTACAGGCAACCTCACCCCAGCATTCCATAGTGTGCACTGGTTTTGTCGCGACCAAACCCGGCTTGACCCACACTCTGTTCTGGTGATCGGATTTGCCAGTGTATGACATGACCTGATTCAGCCTGGTCTGCCCCCAACCCATGCCAAATGTATGCCAGTGGGAAACTTTCCATGGCCTATTCTGGGCTGTTTCCTATCATGCTTCTTGCACTTACCTGCAGGGACTATGTCCTGCCAGAGGAGTTGCCCAGGCTCCTCCATCAGAACCTCTCCCAATGCCAGATTTTGCACATACCAGGGGGTCCATGAGCCAGCCCTATTCAGTTCACCTCCTGTCTTAGCAGGAACTGTGGCTTTTTCTGGCTGGCTTTCACCCCATTCTGGTTCTTGTTGTTGGATGTTTCAGCCCAGTCATGGCTCGTCCATACCCATGTACAGCTCTCACATGGCTCAGTAGGGGAGTGAGACCCAGCCTAGTCAGTCCCACATCCACCCTGCTTCTCCAGGACACCAGATGATGTTGGGGTCTGGCCTGGCCTGGTGTGTCCAATCCCAGCCCACACTAGTGCCTCGGGAGATTGCAACTGTTTCCTAGATAGAACGCAGCCCCCTGTCCAGTACACACGCCCCTTGGTGGGAACCTCAACCCAGTTAAGGTGTCCCCTTACCTCCGCAACTGGGCCTGTTCCTAGCCATAGATCATGCGCCTGCCAGTGGTTGCTCTGACTCAGCTTGTCTCAGTCCCTCACTTGTCCTGGCCTCTGCCTTAGACAGTGTGGCTTAGTGTCCTTGACTCAAGTAGACCAGTAGGTGCAAAAACATGGCTCAGCATGACCTGTGCTCCATGCTGGTTTCTAGTTTTGCTTGTAGGCTAAGGTTTGCTCAGTCCTGCCCAGTACATTCCATTCCATTATCAATTTCTTCAAAGGAAGAGTTACCACCATTGGGAATGTTTAGGATTGACTAAGATCCCAGAAGCACAGTGGGATCAACCTGGAGCTACCTAAGCAGCGATTCAGACAACCAATACCCCAGAGCTCCCTGGCCGGGCTGCCAGCAGGCAGAGTCTGGCGCCAAATGGCGCACTGGCCTGGGGACAGCTCACCATGTGCACATGGTGGCTGGAGTTGGGATCCGAGCAGGATGCCCCATCCTGGAGCCCACCAACAGCCCTCGGGCTGCTGGAAGTTTAAATCCCCAGGGCTAATGTCGTGCCCCTCCCCAATCCCATTCACCACCCAATGAGGGCGGTGGGTGGGCCCCAGACCTACCCAGTCACAGAGACTTCCCTCCCCCGGTGTACTCACCCCAAAAGGAAGCAGCCCCTGATTCCAGGCAGGTCCAGGGACAGCTCACCACGTGCACATGGTGGCTGGAGTCAGGATCCGAGCAGGACACCCCTTCCTGGGGCCCACCAACAGCCTCCCGGCTGCTGGAAGTTTAAATCCCCAGGGCCAAGGTCGTGCCCCTCCCCAATCCCATTCACCGCCCAATAAGGGTGGTGTGGGGCCTCACACCTACCCAGTCACAGAGACTTCCCCTCCCCGTGTACTCACCCTGAATGGAAGTAGCCCCTGATTCCAGGCAGGTCCGGGGACAGCTCACCACGTGCACATGGTGGCTGGAGTTGGGATCCGAGCAGGACACCCCTTCCTGGGGCCCACCAACAGCCTCCCGACTGCTGGAAGTTTAAATCCCCAGGGCCAAGGTCGCGCCCCTCCCCAATCCCATTCACCACCCACTAAGGGTGGTGGGTGGGCCCCAGACTTACCCAGTCCTGGAGACTTCCCCACTCCCCGTGTACTCACCCCAAAAGGAAGCAGCCCCTGATTCCAGGCAGGTCCGGGGACAGCTCACCACGTGCACATGGTGGCTGGAGTCGGGATCCGAGCAGGACACCCCTTCCTGGGGCCCACCACCATTTATGAATTTTTTGAAACACCCTCACATTTCAAGCATGGCTAGGGCTGGCCGCATGGTGTATCAGGTTACTCCTCCAATTATCCGGGTGCTGGTTCAAATCCTGGCCTCTCCACTTCCAATCCAGCTCCCTGCCTGTGGTGTGGGAAAGCAGTGGAGGGTGGTTCAGGTCCTTGGGTCCCTGTACCCAGAAAGGAGACTCAAAAGAAGCTCCTGGCTTGGTCTAAGCTTTGGTCTTGCCCAGCCTTTGATCATTGTGGCCATTTGAGAAGTGAACTAGCAGAAGGAAGTTCTGTATTTAAGATCAATCAATCAATCAATCAA
This sequence comes from Ochotona princeps, assembly GCF_030435755.1. Lineage (NCBI taxonomy): Eukaryota > Metazoa > Chordata > Mammalia > Lagomorpha > Ochotonidae > Ochotona > Ochotona princeps. The sequence continues at coordinate 6,691,691 of NC_080835.1, forward strand.
TCAGTCAATCAATATAGTTTTTAAAACTGCTTCAAACCTATTCTATCCATCAAAACTATCCTTTAGAAACAAAGGAGAAGGGAAAATCAAGATGGTGAGTAGGGTATGGACATGTCTTCACAGACCGAGAATCATTAGCCAAGGTGAAGCAGAGAGGGCAGATTCCAGGAAATAGGAGAGGACAGGCAGACAGCAGAGGGGAACCTGCATTCTAATGGAAACGGTGGAGACAATGGCATGGTGTTGCCATGACCAGATACCACAGCGGCAGTCAGCGAGTGGCTAACTGTGTTTTACTGGCAGGCCAAGATCCACCAGCAGCCAGGTGGGAAGCAAATTTCACCCGTGGCTCAGAAGGTGAACCCAAGCAAAGAACTGCCTGTCGTGCTGCTTTGTTTGACTTGACCAGGAGCAGAGACAGAGCAGCAGATCCCAAACAGGCAGTGTGAGAACATGGTGGTTTTCACAGCCCAGACCCCCACCAGAGTCGTATTGGGCACCATTTTGTATAGGAAAGCAAAGGCTGTGGGCTGGGACTGTGCATGCACCAAGCTGGGAGCAAACTCATTTCTGTTTCAGTGCATTGCACCAACTTGGTATCCTACAGGTTCCTCCCAAAATAGGTCTGGGTAAGCCCCAGACCTAACAGCCAGCAGATCCAGAACTTCACCAGTGGCACAATGGGCACCATTTTGTACAGTGTCAAAGGCTGTGAGACTGGAGGGATAACAGTGAGCGGGTCATGTGGTGACCTAGGAGCAAACTCACTTCCAGGTCAGTGCATTGCATTAGTCCCACAGGAAAAATAATACCAACTTTTGAATCCTGTGGTTCAAAATATGTCCAGGTGGCCTTGAGGCCTAACAGCCAGCAGGTTCTGGCAAGATCAGCACCACCAATGACCTAGTTATTTAGGACGCCTGGTGTCTCCCTAATTCTGAGAACTGCTCAAATTGGAAGTGGCAGAAAGGTTGCACAGACAATGGTGCTGCCACTGCACAGAACCAGAGGAGGTGAAGATTGGTGGTGGAAGCCCAACACAAGAATCCAAACCTGAAACTTACTGGAGAGAGTGGCACAAGTGACTGGAAACAAAAAACCGAGTACCAAAAGCAATCAGTAAAACTGATCTGTAGACCTGTGAGTGACATGCTTAGAAACCTGCCATAGGGAGAAGAATCGGATAACCATAAGTACAATGATCAAGAGCAAAAGAGGAGACAGAGGCACAATGAATATTACTGAAGACTCCCTTGCAAAGGAACATTGTTGGGGTCCGTGCAGTGGGTGTGGAAGACAGGAAGGTATGAAGGGTATTGTTCCATTGCAGGCAGGGCCGCAAGGAACCCCCGCTGCGGCAGGGCTCGGGCGGGATGTTGCTTTGACCACCTGAATGCAGCCCGCTTCCCATTGCTGGACACTGGACTTTCCCACTGAGTTTCCTGTAACCTATCTAGGCATTGTCTGCCCCTGCAGGGTTAACGTTTAGTATCTATGCGAGCTTGAATGTTGATGTTGCTGATATTCGCTTTTAGCAAAAAGGTTTTTACCAATTGCTGTAATAGCTGCCTTCATTGGCAATATACTGATCAGGGGTGTTAACTCCCCCTTTTGATCCTATGCTAATCAGAGGCATAGCAGTTACCTTTGCTTAGAATCCTCTTCTCCTATTGATCTTATGCTAATCAAGGGTGCTAACCCTCGAGGTGTAGAGGAAATCCATTCTTTCCCTCTTTCTTTGATCTTTGGGTCCTGCCTCCGGACACATTCCTCCCTTAGCTGATCCAAGAGGAATGTGTTACTGATTGATCTTGCCTTAGGTGATACAAATGGCAGAATTATCTTTATGAACACCCATTTGATCATGACGTAAAAAGTCTGAGCCAAAGTTTAACTGATTCTGTATAAATAAAGCAGACGGCTTTATTGCATGGTCCACTATCATCAAGGAATTCTGGTGGTCCGTCTCTTTCTTTATTCTCTCTTTGCGTCGACGCCACGCACCCTTCACGAGTTCAGAACCTCGGCCGGAGCTGGACTCTGGCAGAACATAAGTCCTTGCCAACCTCAGAGTACACTGAGAAATACATTGAGGAAATTCAGGGTAAAGAACTACTTGTTATAAACTTTCTTAACAACAAGAAACACATGCAGAATTTTAAGGAATATGTCACACAGGAAATGCCAACACGGAAACAAAACCAAGCAGAACTATTAGAAATGAAGGACACAATGGAGCGATTTAAAAATTCAATGGAAAGTCCCCATAGTAGAATGAATGAGGCAGAAGAAAGATTCTCAGAATTGGAAGATACTTCTTTTCATAATGATGAAACAGTCAAAAAACTGGAAGAGGCACTGAGTCAAGCTAAGAGAAATATTCAAGAATTAAGCAACAATATTAAAAGGATGAATATACGCGTAATAGGAGTTCCAGAAGGCACAGAAATAGACACTGCATTTTAAACTGCTTTTAATGAAATAATAAAGAAAAATACCCTAATTTTGAGGAAGACTTGGGAAAGAGAACACAGGAGGGGCACAGAACTCCCAACAGGATTGCCCAAAAGCAATCTTCAACATACAACATATGATGAGCAAGCTCTCTTCAGTCAAACATAAGGAGAAGATTGTTAAATATGCACATGAAAACAATTGACATATAGAGCAGGAATTGCTGAGGGCAGAAGTGGCAGCACGGCAGATTAAAGGAAAAGAGAACTAACATGGAAGGTTCTGGGGGCCCTGGCTTCTCCAAGACCACACCTGACCCTTGCTGGAGGACAGGAGACATGTGAGAGGCAGATAACTCACGCACCTGAATTCCCTGGAATTGGAGCACACACAGTTACTGTGACTTCACCAACTATTTGCAGGTGCCTAAACCCAAACTCTGTCACTTTGTTACCCCCAAACAGACCCGACCAATAGGGGGCACTAGAGGGAAGATGGCTGATGTCCTGACCTGGACATGCAACTCCTGCAGGAGATATGGGACTCAGTCAGGAACTGTGCTCCCTTACCCATCCCAAGAGTAAAACTCAGCAAGGAAGCAGTGACATGCAGCAAACAAGTTTACTGAGCATCGACAGCAGGTCAGGGGTTGTGCCGGAGCATTTTACACACACCATCTTACTTAACTTTAGCAGTACATTGTAAGGACACTGCTATTACTCCCATAGTGAAAGGAAAGATTATGACACCAGCACGTCAGGAACCTTCCCAGGTTTGTGTTATTGGAAGACTTCAGGGAGGACTTGATTCATTGCAGTTGTCCTTTCCCCAAAACTCATAAGCCTAGAATGAAACAGCAAGAATATTCCATGCAGGGTCACTGGATTCAGACATCTGATTGTTCAAGAAGCTCCAACAGACCTTACCATCAACAGTGAGCAAGAGCAAAGCAGGTGCCAAGAGAAAGCACTGTTCTTTGAGTTGAGGATTTCTAACGGTTTCTTCAGGAAGTTGAAATGTTGGAGTAAACAAGTAAAAGGAGTTTCATAAAGAAATTGGTAAAGCTATTGTATCCTCACTCTGTAAAGTAGAACAGTGAACTTCACACAGCACACACAACACTTGTATTCTCCCTCTCCCAACACCCAGTTGCCCTTCCACCAGTAATAAACTGTTCTCCTGGAAGTCACCCCTCCACAGACACCTGGGAAATTCCCCAGGGAGAAAGGATCCTAACACCAGCCAGACTCTCCCAGACAATCACCAGGGCTTAGCAGGAGCTGTGCTCATAGCAGATCCCAGAAGCAAGGAGGGCACACTCTTATCAGAGGCAGCAAGGCCCTCTGGGTGCTCCGTGGAACCCCTCCACCTGCACCAAGTTGAGAGAGGCTGAGAGCAGTGGTGCAAGCAACCCAACACTCTGTGATCACAGACTGATTGGGCTTTCAAACTCAGGTCTTCTCATGTATAGGCAGTTCAGTACCTGGGAATGAGTCAGACAGCTGAGAGCAACACCTGCTGAATGAGGAGGGGCCGCTGACTGTGTGTGCACGAACATCATGGGCAGCGTATGGAACATGCCCACCTCAGAGTAATGGGATTTATGTTCTAAGCCCTTGGTAGCCTCAGCTTCTCCTCCCCAAAAATGGAATAAGAGACATGTGCCCCTCTGAGGGTGAGGGGAGGAGCATTAGTCAGACAGAGTGGCCCTGACTCTAGCACCACCTCCCACTTTTGTTTTTTTTAAAAAGATTTATTTATTTTTATTGCAAATTCAGATAAACAGAGAGGAGGCGCAACAGAGAGGAACATCTTCCCTCCGATGATTCACTCCCCAAGTGATCGCAACAGCTGGTGCTGTGCCCCTGCAAAGCCAGGAGCCAGGAACTTCTTCCAGGACTCCCACATGGGTGCAGGGTGCCAAGATTTTGGGCTATCCCCGACTACTTTCCCAGGCCACAAGCAGGGAGCTGGATGGGAAGCAGGGCTGCTGGGATTAGAACCGGTGTGCATATGGGATCCTGGCACATTCAAGGCGAAGACTTTAGCTGCTAGGCCACGGTGCCAGGCCCACCACCTCCCACTTTTTCAACTCTTTCTCACCCACTTAACCCCACTGCAAACCACCAAGGGGATGATACACAGGCAAGCACTCTACTTTTTGGATGACAAAAGCATTTTACATCAGTGAGATGGTCTGGTAGCTCTTCCACCACGTGTTGATACCACAATCTGAGTCAGCTATTCCTGGGGGTCAGACAAGGAAGTCCAGCCCTCACCATCCTGAGGAACCTGGCATGGATTTTCCCATTGGAAAATGCTCTTTAATGTTGAGTAACGAGTTAAGCTGCCACCTGGAATGCCAGCATCCTGTATGAAAATACTTCCTACTTCTGCTCCAGCTTCCTGTTAATGTACCTGGGAAGGCAGGAGAAGATGGCCCAAGTATGTGGGTTCTTTTCTCCTGTGGAGACCTGGAAGAAGCTTCTGGCTCCATGTTTCAGGGTTGGTCATACCTGGATACTATGGCCATCTGGGAAAAGACCAAAGGGTGGAAGATGGATCTCTCTCTCTGTCTTTCAAATAGATAAATCTTTTTTAAAAGATGGGGTTTTTTCCCAAGAGTAGATTACTATTGCTATCCAATAGACACACAGCACTGACTGTGGTACTAAAGTGGTTGTGTTCACACTCTGAAGCTAACTAGAGCTTTGTGTTCCAGCAGGCAAGCCACAGAGCAGCTGAAGTCATCCACCATCTCAACTAGGCACACTGCTTCCATGCCCCTCCGTGAACACAAAACCCAGAGACCTCCCCAACCCCGCACCACTAGGTCTGACCTGATGTCTGTACCACTTGTCATATCTAACTCAGTGGCAAAGTGATCGCAGTTTGACAACAAGAAGTGGTAGTGAGTTTCTCCCACTTTGTCCTCTGCAAGACAATCTCTTGGATGGGCCTTGGGTGGCACTTGTCGTCCAAGTAGTTGTTGACCGAGTGCTTGTCTCTCTTGACCACATCCTCCAAGAGCTCGCACTTCTCTATGCCATTGGTGTCTCTAACTGAATTATTGCTGCTGCTGCCAGAGTGTAATCACAGATCTGGGGTCACAGACAGACACATGTTCAGGGATCAGTGTGTTGGGAAGTAGGAACGGAAGAACACGATGGCTCTGCTTTTGACCTCTGAATTTGTTTTGTCCTCCCTACTCTTCTCTCCAACTCTTTTACATGTTCAATTTAATACAGGCACAATCACTTCACACACAGGCACAGTTAGGAACTGAATTCTTAGCAGCATATTAACCACATGCTCTGCAGACAGATCTTTCTCTCTGTCTCTTCCTGTTTTGTAAATATGCCTTTCCAATGAAAATAGGTAAATCTTTACCAAACAAAAATATCAAGAACATTGGGATTGGTGCTGTGCCATAGTGGATTGAGCCACTGTCTGCATTGCCAGAACACTGAATGGGAGAGACTCGGATGATCTCATGTCTCCTGGCCTCAGCCCACCCCAGCCCATATGTTGTAGCCATTTGTGGAATGAATCAACAGATGGAAGATCTCTCAGGCCCCGTACGGCAGCCTAGCAGCTAAAGTCCTCACCTTGCATGCTCCAGGATCCCATATGGATGCCGGTTCTAATCCCAGCAGCCCTGCTTCCCATCCAGCTTCCTGCCTGTGGTCCGGGAAAGCAGATGAGGATAGCCCAAAATCTTGGCACCATGCACCCATGTGGGAGACCTGGAAGAAGCTCCTGGCTCATGGCTTTGCAGGGACACAGTTCTGGCCATTCTGGCCGCTTGGGGAGTGAATCATCAGAGGGAAGATGTTCCTCTCTGTCTCTCCTTCTCTCTGCATATCTGACTTTCCAGTAAAAATAAAATAAATCTTAAAAATATGGTATCTCTCTCCCTCTGTGTGTGTGTGTGTGTGCGTGTGTGTATGTGTAAATTTGTATTTCAAATAAATATCCTGTCAGAGCTGTTGCAGGGAGCTACCGTGACATTTAAATTGCTGGCATCCTACATTGCAGCACCAGTTTCCAAGCCAGCTGTTCTGCTTCTGATCCAGCTCCTTGCTAATGCACTTGGGAAAGCAGCAGAATGTGTCCAAAACATTTGTGCCGGTGCCACCCACATAGGATCAGAAGGCGTGCCTGCCCCTGGGCCTTTGATGGCAGCCCACCCTATGTTACCAGGACGTTCAAATTAATAACATCTTTTCAAAGAAAAATCAGAAGTCTCTTCTAATAAGAACCCCACACCATCACTTCTGTCCAAAGAAGATGAGATTTTCAGAGGCAGAGAAATGTCAACCGCTCCTTCCTTGAAGTGTGGTCTAGAAAGCTCCACTGCCTTGTGCTGGAGCCAATTTTGTTGTTTCTCAGGTTTCCAGGACACACACTGAGTGCCTGAGAACAAGGATTTCACAGACTTCTCATGGGTATTTCCAGCAAAGGATCTTTTTTTTCCTCCATTTTTTTTATTTCGTTTTATGACACAGTTTCATAGGCTCTGGGATTCCCCCATCTCCTCCCCATGCCCTCTCCCCATGGTGGATTCCTCCCCATTGTTGCAGTAGTACAGTTCAAATCCAGTTATGGTTCTTTCATCGCATGCTTGTACCATGTAGAGTCCAGCATGCTATTGTCCAAACAAATTCAACAGTTTCCTTGGGAGACCATCCCTGGTCTGAAAGTAGAACTGGCAGACTATCCTTCCGTCCAACGAAAAGTCATAACATAACATCAACAACAATTTACAACCTTATGGAGTTGATTGACATGGTATTGAGTGACCAATATGTTAGAAAATGTGAGTTCGTAACCATATCCTGTAACTACGTCATTGACATTTCAATTTTATACACAACCGGCTGCTATATGCCTTACAATGGTTATAGGGTAGGTACTATTCAGCTATCTCATGTCTGTTTTCATTCTTATATTTAGCTGTTTATGGTATTGAAGCATAAGTTTTACTGAATTTGGTGAATTTTAGGATAGTCCAATCTGGCTTATCACTCTAACTAGGCATATGTTAACAAGTGAGACGCAAAACAGTTTTAGGAGGGGTGTGTAGAGAAATCTTCTGTATCTTAGTGAGGAGTAACTAACTTTTGTGTCCTACCTAGTAAGGTATATGTGAGAACAAGCTGTCCATTTCCTGTTTAGTTCTAAGCTTTCCTTATTGATCTCTGTCTATCTAATCTAATTTTAATTTTGGGGGGGGGCACCAGAGCGACCCTGTTGGTCATTGCAAGAGAGGGTGGGGATCCAAGGTTGAAACTAAGTAAGGACCAGAGAAAGCTCCCCTCCCGAGTCCCGAAGGAGGTTTGCTGATCTGTTCCTGAGGACTGCTTAGGGCTACCGGCAGTGGTTCAGATGACATTAGATCCTGTGAGGAAGGATCCGGGCATTTTCCATCCCATGTGGGAGATCCGAAATGGAGTGGATGACCTCAGAGTTCTTGGCCTATGAGGGCATTAATTCCAAGTGGTCTCCTTGGCAGTTGGGATAAAGCCCTTGGTGCCCGAAATGATAGTCCTAGGTGAGAATCCGGGAGTCTCTAGGATTGGGATACAAACCTCCTCCTGTCCTCCTCAGCAAAGGATCTTTTGGTACAGTAACTCTGAAACACTGTCCCACATGAATGCTAATGTCATTTCATTCACATGTTAATAGTCCTAACTCATTCTGCTTCCAGATTTAGGATCTCTGAATCACCAATCTCAGTACACACAGTGATTCTGGGGATGTTCCCGTTGGACTTGCCTTGTGCATCTTATGGGAGAAACAGGCTGGCTAGGTTGCATCTGTTTGGGGCTCCTGTTTTCAAGTAGGAAATCCCACTTGATTCTTCTTGCATAAAAGCCAAATATAGTAGGCTCAAAGATAATAGAAACTTGCTCAGTGTCAGGTCAGAGCAAGCTATGCACGGAATGTTTGCCTGGTCCCAGAAGTTGCATGTTGCAGATGGGTCCCCCATGCAACGGTGTGGAGAGACAACGTCTATGGGGTGATTAGGTCTCTACAAAGAGGCCCCAGGACCCCATTCATTTGAGAGCAAGTTGTCATCAGACAAGGAAGTTCCTGACACCTGCAATTTGGACTCAGCTCCCACAGTTGTGAATACTCCCTGTCTGCCATTTATGAAGCATCCAGTCTAGGGTGTTTAGGCATGACTGCCCAAGTGTGCTAGGTCAGATTAGTATAGCGAAGGTAATTTGGGGAGGAGGAGTGTATCGTAACAAATAAAAGGAGAAGCAGCTTTGAAAGTAAGTAATGGGTATGGAACTGTACCACTTAGCTTGTAACTAATTAGCGTGTCTGTCCAGTGCCACAGTGAAAGGATATTTCCTTGTGAATTCCAGAATCTGGCCTTGAGAAAGCTGACTGAAGTTGCAAATGAATCCAGTCCACCCCATCAGCATGATGAAAGTAACCGCTCTGACACCTGCCACATTCTCACCGAACTGGCCAGAGGCCAACAAGCAGCCGAGCCCTCTCCTTTTCCCCCTTCTCCCCACTCCCGTGCACACCCTTTACATGCGTGTGGTCAAGTGACCACACCTACATATCCCTGCAAATGTTTTAGTCTCCTTCTCTTGATCAGCGAGGTTGGATGTCAGGAATGCCACTCTCCCTGTTACTAGCAGCACAAATACACTTTCTGTTCCCTCAACTCCTTTTCCTCTGAGCCACTGCATTCTTCTGTGACAGTTGTCAGGCTCGGTGTAGGAAGAAGTACAGGCTGGCAGGTTCTGTTGTGCTGGCCAAGAAAATCCAGCACCACTGCAGAGGCACAACCATGCTGGCCTCCAAGCGTATCTATTCTTCATAGGCTTCATTTGAAATTTGTTTCCAAACTTCTAAATGTATGCCTAATTTATATAGATGGCATAAATAGCTTCATCCCAAACCATCATCTCTGACTGAAAGGAAATCAGGTGTTATCTGGTTAACCAGTTTTCCTCGAATGCACCATTTGCATGCACAGGCAAAACTGGCATTAGCCAATGGACATGCAGAGAACTGAGTTTCTCTTGTCTTCAGGCATGTGTCTTTTGATTTAGCTTTTTTAGGAAATATATTTTTTTAAATGCAGAATTACAGAGATGAGAATCAGAGAGAGATTTCCTATCCACTGATTCACTTCCCAAATTGCTGCAATGGCTAGAACTTAGCCCATCTGAAACCAGGAGCCAGGAGCCATTTCTGCATGTCCCATGTGGATACAGTTGCCCAAGAACCTAGGCTGTCCTCCACAGCTTTTCCAGGCCATAAACAGGGAGCTGGATTGGAAGCAGAGAAGCCTGAATGCAAAAGGCATCCTGTCTCTGCCCAGCCTTCTCCCAGTGCTTCCCCGCTTCTGCCCTTAATGTGAACTGGCTGGTGTTGTGGCTCTATACAACCCAGTCTGCAGCTCATCCTGACTCTCACACCTACCAGAGAGTGTTGCAGACTGCTCCAGCTGCCTACCCCCAGACCTGACCTATATGGATGATGATGGATACTGTTCCCGGCCTGGCCTGGACTGCCCCAAGCCTTGGATCTCACACTTACCATCTGCGGCTGCATTTTTTTTAAAAAGATTTATTCATTTTATTACAGACAGATATACAGAGAGGAGGAGAGATAGAGAGGAAGATCTTCCATCCGATGATTCACTCCCCAAGTGAGCCACAACCGTCCGGTGCGTGCAGATCCAAAGCCGGGAACCTGGAACCTCTTCCGGGTCTCCCAGGTTGGTGCAGTGTCCCAATGCATTGGGCCGTCCTCGACTGCTTTCCCAGGCCACAAGCAGGGAGCTGGATGGGAAGTGGAGCTGCCGGGATTAGAACCGGCGCCCATATGGGATCCCGGGGCTTTCAAGGCGAGGACTTTAGCCGCTAGGCCACACTGCCGGGCCCCTGTGGCTGCATTTTAACAGGGGTTCCCCAAGCTCCTTTATCAGACCAGCTCCCAGTTGCAAATCTCTCACACATAGGTGGGTGTGGGGCTGAGCCTGACATGACTCACCTCCAGTCCTGACCTTCACTGTGGATACTAAAGCCTTGCCAGACTGGCCCACACCCATTCTGGCTCTCACAAAGGATACTACCAGTGCAGCCCTGCCTAGCCCATTTCCAGACCCAGCTCTCATATGATTCAGCAGGCTCCAAGACCTAGTCTAGCCCATCCTACACTCGTTCTGAGTCTGAGTATCGGCAGTGTGTACTGTAACTGGATCCAGTCTGACATACCCCACAACTAGTCCACACACATACACTCAGAGATGCTGCAGCCATGTCCAGCACAGCTCACCCCCATTCCTGCTCTTGCACTCATCTGTGGGAATTACAGCCCAGCAGAGACATCCCTTTAATTCTCTGATCAGGCTTTCTCCCAGTCCTAGATCTTGTGCACGTTAGTGACTGCTTGAGCCAGCCCAGGCATGGCTCATCCCCTAGCTTGGCCTTTTGATTTGAATGCTGAAGCCTGGCTTGGCCTGGTCAGCTCCATGCCTCAACTCTGGCTGGGTGCTGTAATGTAGCTTTGACCATTCTGCCCCCATTCCTGGCTCTCGTGCCAACATGCAGGGGCAGAAGCCCAGCCTAGCATGGCCCATACCATATCCTAGCTGCCATGCATGCCAGTGTGGTACAGTTTGAGCTGGACTTGCCTGGTCTCTCCCAATAGTTATTACACACACCTGCTGACAAGTGGAGCAACCCTACCTGATCTGGCTCACACCAGCCCCAACTCATGCTCACCAGTGGGAGCTACAGCCTAGTAGGGCAATTCTCCAATCTCTCCAACCAGGCTTTTTCCCAGACTTGGATCTCATGAACATCAACAGGTTCTAGGGCCCTGCCAAGTCTCAGCCTCTGTAAGAGGTGGTCGATACTGCATTCTGGCCTGTCCCCAACCCAATCCTTGGTTGTACCTGTAGATGCTGCAGCTTGGGCCAACCTGGCCTACTATGAACCCCAATTCCCAGGAGCAGTGATGAGTTTCATGGTCTTGTCTAACTTATTTGTCACCACCTCCAGCTCTTCCACAAACCAGTGGGTATTGCAGTCCCAAAGGGATGAGAGGGATGAGCCCACAAATTCCCTCAGAGTCTGTCCAAGTCTTAGTTCTCGTGCATGCCAGTTAGTGTCATGGTCCAGCCTAACATGGCCCATTCCCCTCACTGCATTCTTACACTCACTGGCGAGTACTGTGTGCTAGTTCTCCCAGAAAGGTTAGGCAGCCCTAACATTTGTGTGTGGCAGTTGGCTGCAATCGAGCTCAGTTAGCCTTGCCCAGGTCTCTCACATGGGCAGGTGTTCTGATCTGACCCTGACATATCCTTCTTCTTCCCCAACTCCAAACCAGCTAGTCTTAGCCCCATCATTGAGCTGCTGCTGTAGTAGCCCGGTCCGTGAAAGTCCACCAGAAGTTGTTCCTCATCTCTAATGTGTTTCTTTAGCAGCCTCCCCACCCACGCATTCCCAACCCCCCTTGCTTGGACAATTCAAAGCCACCACATCTGCAGCCAAGTCGGCAGTAATCCCGGGGCCTAGGGCTTGTGAAGGTTTGGCCATTTCTGACCCTCTCATACTCTGCAACCCTGAGATCCACCTTGAAAACAGCTCCAGAGGGAGGTCCTGTGGGTCACAGGGATGGTCTGGGAGTGGAGCCAAGACTAGAAAAGTTCTCAGAAGCCCCCAGAAAACCAACACGAAGTCACCCAAGGCCCATGCTACAGAACTGCTGAATTTCTAAAGAAAATGTGAGTGCATATCCAACCATTGCCCATCAGAGTCTTACAAGTTTGTTAATGCAAAACACATGCTACTTTTTTTATTTGTTTATTTATTTTGATTTGAAAGAGTTACACAGAGGTCATCCATCTGCTGAGTCATTCCCCATGGCTGCAAAAGTCAGGGCTTGCTCTGGCCAGCAGAGCCGGTAACGTGGACAGGGAGAGGGTCTGGGGATGAAGCACCGACAGGATACCCAGTGATGGCAGAAGTCTCTGCGAAGCCTCGCTTTATTGCTCCTTCACTTCTCCTTATATACTCTTCCCCCCACACTCTCATTTAGCAGGATATTGGATACAGATGAGTCTAATTAGTCTAGGTGTTTTTAGCCACAAACCCATTCCTGTTCCCACCCAAGCTAATGAGCACTATTCAACTCCTTAGCCCACAACAGGCCCCCTTTTTTGTTTTAAAGCAGACTTGAATGTGCCTGTCTTAGGTTGTGGACTCTCAGGTTATCAGTCTAACTGTCATCAGAAATCTCTGTGGCATGATGGAGCCCCTGTCTTAGGTTGGTCAGTTCCTGGTCCATCTTACCCATCACTGGCTACCATTGAACGCATTGCCTGCTACAGATGCACAAACCATACTTGGGGAGGCTGGTAACCCTGTTCCATGGCTAGGAGTATCTTTAGCTCAGTAGCAATAAGCAGACAGCAGTTCCTGGGCTTGGGAGACATTTTGCACTTGCATAGGTATTACACACAAAAAGGCATATGATGGGGAACAAGAGGCCTAGATCATATCTCACAGCATCTGTTGCTCCTATGCCAACAAATCAACCTGCTGTTACAATGCAAGCATGCCCACCTGCATATGTTTATCAATAAAGTTCTGCTGTTCCATAGCTCAGGCAGTCAGTTCTGCAAGCTTACTCATGGTCTCAGTGGTCACTATAGGGTGTCCTAGGGTCACTGCTGCTGTGGTGGTGGCTGCTGACGTCAGGGCAACCCTGGCTACGATGGTTGATTACCTAAGTCTATTTTACACCTTATCAGGCCAACAGAGGCCTCTCTGTTAGTCCCAACAGGCACAGGCAGGATTCTGGACAGCTGCATGGCAACAGCAGTATCACCATTGCCATCCCAACATGCTGTTAGGGTGCAGTTGACCTTGGTGCAATTCACTTCAGAGACGCTTTTTGTCCCATTGATCTTCTGACTCAAATGCCATCACCCTGGCCAGTACCCGAGCTTTCACCAGACTCAGCAGCAGGAGCTTGCCGGACAAGCCTCTCAGGAATCCACCGTGGACAATTTTCATTTTCTGTGAAAATACAAACTGATCTTCACCCCCATATGAGGACGGGATCTGGGCCTAGCCACTGACCAGTCAAGGGATCCTTCCACATCACGTAACCCTTCTGCTTCTGAGATGGATTCCAACGATGATCTGCAGCAGATCATCCTTCAGCATCCAACGTTAGAAAATTCAGATAAATAATACAAGTTTCAAATGATCTCGGGGAGTGCTATACTCCCCCTTTTTAATTCTTAATAGCATGGTTGGCGAGTTCCACAATACCTTGTCCTTGAGGAGTATAAGGAATGCCTGTAATTAATTGTATATGGTGGGAGGCAGCAAAATCACAAAACTTACTGCTGATATAGCAAGGACCATTATCAGTTTTAATAACTTTGGGAGTTCCCAATATGGAAAAACAGGCATTGCAATGGGCCAGAGCATGCCTAACTTGTTCCCCTGTCTGACTGAAGATTCTAAAATAAATCCAGAGCAAGTATCAACAGTAACATGCACAAACGTTTTTGTCCCAAACTCTGGGATATGTGTCACATCCATTTGGCAATAATCTTAATATAATTCAATCAACCTAATTAACTGTGTCCACAAAACAGAAGATTAATTCGTTGGCATTCTTGAGGCCTCAAAGAAATACCAAGGGAAGCCCTAGAATTTGAAACTTTTGAATTGTTGGATGCCTTTTTAAAGATGGCTAAAAACATCTGGGGTATGGAAATTTTGGGGGGTTTAATACAATTCTGAAAAAGTTGAAATTTCAAATAATTAAAAGGAGAAATAAGTTGCATTTTGTCTGGGGCTATAGCTAATCTTGCCTCAGCTGAAGAGAGAGACGCTGAAGTTGCTCCTATAAATCTTTCGCAGCTATGCCCAGATTTAATGGCGTCAATGGCATAGGCAGTGCATAGGGCTCTATGCCTGGCCAAAAGAGATTTTTGCTTGGCACACACTGTATGGGCACATACTCTAAGGGTGGAGGTTCCTTGGAAGACTCACTTTCATCCTCTTCCCCTTCCTCCTCCTCAGAAGAGTACCGCAAATCTTCTTCACACAGTTTCTCCAGACTGTCTGCTCTGGGGTTCCTTTTCCTTTTTTACCCTGGTTTGGGGTCCCCTTTGTCTTCTTACTCTGGTTTGGAGTTCTTTCTTTCTTACCCTGATTTGGTGTTCCTTCTTTCTTTCCCTGGTTTGCAGTTCCCTTCCCCTTGTTACGGATAATTTTCCAAGGAAGGGTTGCACCTCCGCTTGAGGGGATAACAAAGTATTTTTTACCAAGTGCCAGAGGAAAAAGGTGGCTACAAAGAGAGCAAACCATGGGAGTACATCGCAGACAGTTTGAGTGAACTTCTGCGAGACCTTAAGCTTAATGTCGGTGCCTTGTGGCTGGAGCAGATCTCTGATTCCTTTAATCATCTGCACTTTACCGAGTTCTTGCCCCATGATAAATTTTACTTATGCCCCTGCAAAATTTTTAAACTTGCTTCTGGATTTCCGGGGTCCCTCAGATTGTCCCTCATGCCCCAGGATGGGGAGAAGGTCTGGGGATGAAATCATTAATGCCCCTCCAGAGTTCCAGGAGTCCCTCAGATTGCCCTCGTGCCCTAGGACTGGGAGAGGGTCTGGGGGTAAAATCTCTTATGCCCCTGCAAATTTTTTAAATTCTAAACTTACCTTCATAGGTCCAGGGGTCCCTCAGATTGTCCCTCATGCTGTGCCCCACGTTGGGCGCCATTTGCTCTGGCCAGCAGAGCCAGTAACGTGGACAGGGAGAGGGTCTGGGGATGAAGCACTGACAGGATACCCAGTGATGGTAGAAGTCTCTGCGAAGTCTCGCTTTATTGCTCCTTCACTTCTCCTTATATAGTCTTCCCCCCAC
The DNA here is from genome assembly GCF_030435755.1 of Ochotona princeps. Classification (NCBI taxonomy): domain Eukaryota; kingdom Metazoa; phylum Chordata; class Mammalia; order Lagomorpha; family Ochotonidae; genus Ochotona; species Ochotona princeps. Next base: position 6,707,074 of record NC_080835.1, read on the forward strand.
ACCCTCATTTAGCAGGATATTGGATACAGATGAGTCCAATTAGTCTAGGTGTTTTTAGCTACAAGCCCAGTTCCTATTTCTGCCCAGGCTAATGAGCACTATTCAACTCCTTAGCCCAAAACAAGGGTTGAATCAAGCCAGTACCAGAGCCAGGAGCTTCTCTGGGTCTCCCATGTGGGTGGCAGGGGCCCAAGCACTTGGGCCGTCCTCTGCTGCATTCCCAGGCTATTAGCAGGGAGCTGAATGGGAAATGAAGAAGCCAGGACAGCCCCTTGGGGATCACAGAGCATGAGGCACCGAGGTGCCCAGCACTAGGTCCTTCTGGGTATGGCTTACCTGGTGACTGTTCTGCAGCATTCTACATGAACATGACTTTCACTATTAATCATCACTGATACTATTCTCAGGATGAAAAATAGTCTGATCACTTCTCTTCACAGTCTCATCATCTTGTCCTAAAATTAAGACTTTCCCAAGATCCTTTTAATTATCTCCTCATGCTGGCATTTAGAAAGCTTATGTTGATGAACTATGTCAATCAGTGGACTCTGCACCTGCCTCATTGTACCTGGATTGCTGCTGATGGTATGTTGGAGCTTTTGATGGAGCGGGATGCTACTTTGCTGGCTCTGCCTTCAGACCAAAGGGGGTCTCCCTGAGAAGGTGTTGAACTTGACTGGACAATGGGACGCTGGACTATATGTTTGTTATATGCTGGCAATGAGGGAATCCCAAATGAACTTGAGCTGTGGTTATGCAACGGGGTGGAGGAATCCACCATGGAGGGAGGGTTTGGGGAGGGGTGGGGAAAATCCCAGTACCTATGAAACTGTCACGTAATACAATGTAATTAATGTATAAATTAATTCAAAAAATGCAATAAAAATATTTAAAAAAAGAAAGAAAGCTTATGTTTGGGGTCTAGCACTGTGCACAGTGGGTTAGGCTGCCACCTGCGACACTAGCAGCCTATTTGTGCACTGGGTTTGGTCCTGGCTGCTCCACCTCCAATCTAGCGCCCTGCTACCGCCCTGGCTCTGCCCATTCTGGGGGTTCGGGCCCCTGCAGCATGTGGGACACCAGAAAAAGCTCTTGGATCCGACTTCTACCTGGCTCATCTCATTCTTCCTAACTCTTTGAAATGAATAAATACATGTTTTGAAAAATGAAAGCAAAAAAACTTTTAAACTCAGATCTAATCATACCTGTGACTGCCGGATGAAATATTATAATATTTTATTATTATATATCATTATATGACATACTAGTATACTGTATATTATGTTAGCTTTCCACACCTATGTTGCCATGGCTCAAAGCTGCTTCCCGCTACAGATTGGTCACCATAGAATGTACCTCCAGTACTTCCCAAGGTCCCCTGACTGTACTCTCTGAAGAGCCTAGGGCCATGTCTCTGCAATTTCTCACCCCAGTTTCAGCCACTGTGACCTGACCGAATGGCCACTCCATGTGGCCATCCCCATGGTGGTCACCCTTGCCACCAACACTGGCACTTCAGGACTGGGGCTTACAACACACACTCACCTGTTGTGTCCTAAGAGAGAGAACTTGGCTGGCTGCTCCTTCTCCCAGCACAATAGAGACAGAAGTGATGAACAGATTCCCTAAGATCCCCAGGGATAAGAGGAGGTTAAAGAACATGGAGGCTAATGTGTAGCCTACAGAAAGGAGGACTTTGCCACATAGCAAGAGAAAAGCACTAGGAGATATTTGGACTTTGCAGGGAAAGGAATGGCTTGCAGAAGCAACCCTTGCCTGCCCTGCCCCAGAGGCTACCCCTGGATGGGAGGGCCCAGCTGCTACACCCAGAGGTCAGCCTTGAAGTCCTGAAGACCCAGCAAGAAGCAGAGTTTTCCCCACTCCTTGTAATCTGAGGCTTGACGCCTCCAACCTCATTCCTGGTCCAGGATAACTTTTTCTGTTACAAGAGACACTGGGCAAGCATAGTCCTCTTCAGGAGCACTGGGCCCCTGACCAGGCTAGGTATTCATTAAGAGTCTAAGGTGTCCACATACCCATCCTTCAGGGTATCCTCACTATTGTCATTGAACACTGATCTGTGTGGTAATTTTACTGATGTGCCTCTGCCCACCCAGCTCACAGAGATGGTTCCGTTGGGACATGGAATTCAGCATCATGGCATAGCAGCCAAAGTCTGAAGCCTGCAAATGCCAACCTCTGCTGTAGACGCCAGTTGGTGTCCCAGCTGCTTCGCTTCTGATCCAACTCCTTGTTAATAGCTTGGGAAAAGCAGCAGAGGATGAACAAAATCCTTGGGCCCCTTCATCCATGTGGAAGACCCAGAAGAAGTCCTTGGCTCCTAGCTTCAGTTTGGCCTGGCCTTGACAAGCACGGCCATCTGGGGAACTGAATCAGTGTAGTGCAGAGAATGTGCTGACTCAATCCTGGCACCCAGATGTTGGTGTTGTTGTAACTGAGCCAGCACCAGTGTGGGATTGGTGGATCTCTAATACCCACCTCGACATCCTGTCACCAGACTCCCCTGAATCCTCATTCCATCATTCCCTGAACACACTGGAATACTAGTCAGCCATCAGAAAGCACAAATTTTGCCATTGTGATGAAATAGTAGAGCAGGCCATTGTGCTCAGTGAAAGAAGCCAGGCTTGGGAAGTCCAAAATGCATGATGTCACGTGTCTGTGTCGTCTGTAAAAGCTGAGGGTGGAACAGCAGCTGCCAGAGGCTGGGCAGACCAGGGGCAGGAGACCTTGGAGAAGTTGGCCAGCATTTATGAAGTCCCAGCTAGATGGGAGAAGTAAGTTCTGGCATGCCATTGCCTGGCAGCATGACTACAGATGACAGCTGTGGGCCTTGTATTTCATCACAAAGAAATGACAAAGGTTGGAGGAGACATAGGCATCTTCTGGTTGGCACATGACCCAAACCTACATGTATCAGAGCATTGCATGGCATGCCATGAGAACACATTATTTTTAGTGTGAATTTAAAAGATCAACATGCAAAGAATTAGGTGTGTGGGATTTTAAGGGTTGGAAGAGGTGGTGACTGAAGAAGTGAACACACAGATAGGGCAACTGGGTAGCAGCGCTCACAGGAACAGGTGCTGGGCAATGCCCCACTCTTGCAGGACGAACTATGGAGCTTCAGTCTCTTGCCAGTCATTGGAGTCAACCCTCCCTGGTGGATGAGCTCTCTGGGGAAGCCACACAGGTTGATGGGATTTCCCCTGGAGCCAGTCTCTGAGCAGAGGGAAGTTCCCAGAAGCCTTTGGTTTAAGATCATTACAAACCAAAGTTCCATTCTTCAGGGTCATCTGAGCTGCTGGAGATCTAAAGCAGGCATCCACTGGGCCCGGCTCTTCCTGCAGGGGCCCTGGCCCTGGAGCCCAAGGACACACAGAAGAGACCATGGTGACAGTGCGCCATGGAGGGACAGGGACCAAGGCTCTGGGCCCAGCTTATCAGAAGCTCACTGTTACAGAGAGGGAGAGTGATCACACAAGACACAGGGTAGGATGTTAGGAGGAGTCTTTATTGGCCAAGCTTGGCAACAGCAGCTCCTGCTACACTCCGGGAGCCACTGCACAGCGCAGGCAAAGTCAGGTTTTTTGTTTTTGTTTTTTCAGTTTTTTTTTGCTTTTGATGCATTTTTTAGCATAATATATTTATCATTTTGGAGATAAGATTTTAAATGTGTATTATGGACACATTTGCCTATGTCTACCGTGATATTCACATAGTTTTTAAATGGAATAGATACAGTTTGTCATTGTTATGATTCACTCTCATTCTCATTCCCACGCCCAGAATACCCAAGAGTACTGCCATGACCACATTTTGGACCACTTCCAGGACCTGCAGTGGAAGAGAGATGACCATGGTTCAGTGGCAGGGTCTGGTTGGAAACATTCCTATGACTTGTCCCACGGCCAGTTCCTGTCCTCTGTGCCCTCTCACAGAGGACACAGGAAGCAGGGCACGCCTTCCTCCCTCCTTCCCTCTCTCCTCTCCTTTCCCTCCTCTTTCCTCTTTCCTCCCCTTTCTCTTCCTGTTTCTCCCCCTCCCCTATTCCCCTTTCCCTTCTCTTTTCCTTCCTTCTTAGCTCCTCCTTCTCCTTTGCCTCTTCTCCCCCTTCCCCTCCCCTCACTTCACTCCCTGCCCCTCCTTCTCTCTCTAGCCCTTCTCTTCTTCCCTGCCCTGTTCACCTCCCTTCCCTCCCGCCACATGTCTTCCAAATACATAAACATTTTAAAGCAGGAAACAGACACCCTGAGAAACCACAGAAACGGGAAGATGGACTGCCCCTCCCCTCAGCACAGCTTCCCTGAGCCTTCGAGACCCAGTGTTTGAGAGATCTGTGGGGAGCCTTTGAGAATCACTGCTCTCTGGTTTCGGCCTAGTGCCAGGCATGCCCCAGGCCTGGACTTTGCTTCCTGTGCCCGATTACCCTGGGTGGCAAGCATTTTTGTGCCACCTTCCAAGGTGAAGCCTGAGGATGAACCCTGTCAAGAACAAAATCCCACGGACAGCAGGTGTCAACAAATTTGAATGCATGCATGGCCGGGGGCAAGGAATCAGGCACAGACAGCCCATTTTGTTCAAGGACATGCAGAACCACCTCCAAGTGACCTGCGTGAATGTGGCCAGACATTATTTCATGGAACCTGTAAAGACACCTGAGTCACCAGTGACAGGGGAGCGGGGAAGAGACCCCTGGGCAGAGGGCAGGGCAGGGCAGGGCAGGGCAGGGGACCAGCCTGGGCTCAGCAAAGTCAGAAACACAGGAAATTGCAAAGATGAGACTGAGTGGACAGAGGTGCCATGGCAAGATAAGAATGAAGTAGAAGAGAGGTGCCTCCTAATGGCATATTGCCCACTTGAGCTGTAACCCTTGGAAGGACAGAGAAGGTTCGGCTCCCAGGCCAGTGCTTGGGAAGGACACTGTTAGGTTAGAGTTTGGGAACAGAACTAGGCAGCCACACAGAATAAAAGTTCAGCTCAAAGTACACTTTACTGGGAGCACTCCCAGGTAAGGTTCACTGATCCAGCACAGGCAAGGGGCCAGGGAAGTTATACCCGGAGTTTGTCGAGAGTTAGTTGAGAGTTAGGCAGTGAGAGTGCTAGCTGGCACTGTGGCTCTCATGGCCTCCTTCTGCTGGAAAGCTGGATTTATAGCAGGTGCCTCCTTTGCCACAAGCAGAGGGAGGGAATGAGGGTGCACAGGACTAGAAGCAGGCTGGACTATCTCAGACCAGAGCTCTGTGCTAGAATGTACACACTATTTGATCAAAAGCATTTATCTTTGCCACAACCAAGCATGCTACATTGTTTCTTCTTTATATCTTGCCTGTTTCTCAAGGTCTCACTAGACAATCTTTTAACCAACTCTTCCTAGGCCAATATAGGCCTCCACTCACTCACGTTCTAGTCTAACCCTGTCAGCAGCCGCTCTTCCACCGGCACCGTAATACAAAAAGACTGGACTGAAAGGCTGAACAGAGGAACTGCTGAAGTACAGTAGGGAAACTTATCACAAGCCAGGAACACCTGGTAACACCAAGCAGCAGGCCAGGTTCCACTGCTATCTCTCCTTCCTGCCTCCCTCTGGCCACAAACAACAGAAAAGACAAAAAAGACCTCATTGCCAAGGTCAAGCAGATATTCCCATCCAGAAATGTTTCAGATGCTGAGTCTGTGCATAAGATCAATACCCCATCACAACACATCACAAGCATGCACAAACTAGGAGCTGCAAACGCCCCCATCCCCCACACCTAAAATGTGCAAAAGCCCAGTGCTGTAAACCCTGGGTGGCCATTTCCTTCACAGGGTCACCCTGCCATGTGGAAGTGGTAGGGGCTGTCTCCCACCAGGGAGCAGTATGTTAGACTCTTTTTCTCTCTCTCTCTCTCTCCCCACTGTCTGTCTCTCTGCTGTCTCCCCATAACCTTCAGTCATAAATTCCCTGGTACCTTGCCTGTGCTGAACCAATGAACCGCACCTGAAAGCACCCCAGTAGTTTCCTTTGCGCTGAACTTTATTCTGTGTGGTTGCCTGGTTCTGGACCTGAACTCGAACCTAACAACCATCTCTGGAAGTGCCTTTAATGCTCAGCCCCAAGGAGGGGAGTCCTAGTTAGCACTACTACCATTGGGCACCATAGTGAGTTTTCACTTCGGTGGCCAGAACAGCAGAGCGGCATGGCACCTCTTACTCTGGCATTCTCCCTTCCATTGCAAGCTGCCCAGTAAGCAGGAGAATTCTGTGTAAACTGCACAGAGAGGTTTCTCACTGGCAGCGTGAGCTGAATGTGCAACCCCAGAATGTGAAGAAGACTTTCGAGCAGGAGTTGGTAAGCTACACCCTGGGAGAGGTTCCAGCATGTAGTGCCCATCTCTGAAATAAATGCAGAGACATGGCTTGCCCCGGGAACATGGCCTTGCCACACCTACCACTCCCTTCCTTGGCCATCACCTGCATCTGCTTTGATTTAGGTCATCCACTGTCATATCACTGTCCCCACCAGAAGGTGACAGCTCCAAGGGTGAGAAGTCCTTCTCTGCTGTCTTGTGCATGACCCTGTTGCACCCCTGGCCTAATCACGGCACATGACCAGAGCCTGTTCTGAGGACATGGTCTGGCTCCTATTCAGGGAGACCCTGGATGAGCACACATCTGGTTGCTGCAGGAGATCTCAAAATGCTCACACTTGTCTTGGGTCAGGGAGTAGGGCACCTCCTTACCCACCTTCTCCATGGCCAGCTGGACAATCTTGATGGGATGCAGTGGTGAGTACCTGTCGTCATGCTTGTTATTGACCCGGTACTCGTCCTTCCCAGCCACCTTGGACAGCAGTTCCTTCTTCACTATAGTTTTGTTAGCCAAGGCAGACATGACACCCGATGCCCCAGCTCCTGCAAATTCACCTGTGAAAACCATTACGTCAGCCTGGCGCAGGGTCACCAGGGCTGAGAGCAGGTTCCAGCTGAGGCAGCCTCAATGCCCTTGGCCCCATCTCCAAGGACCTGTCCATCTTGCATAGGCTGAAATTCAAGAACAGGTCAAACTGAAGCCTGGATGGCTTTTCGGGAAGTCACCAGGGATCCCAGGTCTCTGGTTTCTTCCTGTCTTAAAAAAAGGTTTTCAAGCACCAGGTGGGTTCACATGTCCCTGAAAGAATCAGGGCTTGAGCTAGCAGACAGTCTGGTCCCCATCACCAGCCTAGAAAAAGTCACTGGGCTCCCCGACCAGGACTAGCACCATGGGAACACCTGCAAGTGAGGGGACATTTGCAATAGTGTGTAAGAGGATCCCTGAGCATGACCAAGGCCCACCCTCAGAATAATCACTCCCCATCAACCTTAGCCAGCCCTGTCCCACTCGCCCCCCAACCCTGCCCCAGGGCCCTGTTCTATGACTTATAAATGGAAGGGACCAAGGCAGCTGAGGGCTGTGACCTCCAAGCCTCCAGTTTTCTGATTCATCTTTTCTGGGAGGTCCCCACCTCCTCCGTTTCCCAGGCTACTGGAAGCTGAGCTGAAACAATGGTTAGTGACTGAGACTAAGTCAGTGGGGAGCAGATGGACCATGGGCCACAGACCGAGCAGGCATGCTGAGAGCAGCCTCACTGCTCTTGGCCCCATCCCCAAGGACCTGTCCATCTTGCACAGGCTGAAATTAAAAAACAGGTCAAACTCAGGCCTGGATGACTTTTTGGGAAATCACCAGGGATCCCATGTCTCTGGTTTCTCCCTGTCTCAAATAAAGATTTTCAAGGATCAGGTCAGTCCACATATGCCTGGAAGAAACAGAGCTTGAGCTGGTAAACAGCCAGGTCCCCATCACCAGCCTAGAAAAAGTCAGTGGACTCCCTGACCAGGACTAGCACCGTGAGGGTACCTGCAAGTGACATTTGCCATAGTGTAAAAAGGACCCCTGAGCATGACCAAGGCCCATCCTCAGAATCCTGGCTCACTCACCATTAACTTAGCCAGCCCTGTCCCATTTGTCCCCCAAACCTGCCCCAGGGCCCTGTTCTATGACTTCCAAATGGAAGGAACCAAGGCAGCTGAGGGCTGTGACCTCTAAGCCTTCAGTTTTCTGATTCATCTTTCCTGGGAGGACTCTGCCTCCTCAGTTTCACCCAGGCTGCTGAGAAGCTAAAGTGAGACAATGGCTAGCGACTGAGCCTGAAGCTACCAGTGGGAAGCAGAGGGACCATGGGTCACAGACTGAGCAGTCCTGCTGAGAGCTGGGTCCTCCCTGGGTGCTAGGGTCCATCTGCCCTTTCCTGGCAGGCCTGTGTTACATAAACCAGTAGATGAGGATATTTTTGTTCTTGATCATGTATGTGTATGTGTGTGTGCTATAAAATAAATGAATAATTTATGTTGATTTTGTGAGCCATCCTCCTTGCTACAGACGTAGCTGATACTCCAGCCTCCATATGTAAGTTTCTCTAATGACTGCTTTAAATTCATTAGCCTCAGGGCTGGCATGATGGCTCATCCTCTGACCCCAAACATCAACATCCCAATTGGTCATCAGTTCATGTTCCAGTTGCTCTACTTACATCCTGCTTCCTGGTGATGACGTGAGAAAGCAGTGGAGAATGATCCAAAGCCTTGGGACTCTACACCCATGTGGGAGACCCAGGGGAGACACCAATCATTGAAGACATTTGGGGAATGAACCAGCAGATGGAAGATCTGTCTGTCTTGCTCTCTGGAAATCTGGCTTTCCAAAAATAAATAAATAATTTGAAAAAAAGGAATAAAAATACATTTGAATATGTATTTCTGAAAATTAACTAAAATGGAAGGCAAAGTTTGAATATAGTCTTAAACCAAAACCCCAAAATCACATAACGTAATCCAGATTTCTACCAAAAATGCTGGCTCTGTCCATAAACAAAGCAAAGCTACTTTCACATGAACAGGATCTTCCACAACCTGTAGCCAGTCAGCTACAAAGATGCTCGGCCTGTACTCCCCACCTTAGCGGAATGTGGGTTCCCAAACAAATCAGGCAACAATGTGTGTAGAGTCTTCAAAAAGTTCATGGGAAACACAAACCATGAACAAACTATGCATGGATTTTATTCCTTTTATCCTAGGATTCCCTGGGTCTTTCAAAGATCCCTTATACTTCTTTCATGCTATGCCTGCTCCAAGCCAAGCTTCTTGCCATTTTCAGCTTGAAGTCCCCTCCCTCATCCCTGAATTCTTCTTTTCAGTGTGCAATAAGCCTCTCAAAGATACATACACATATGTACACATACCTGCCGTGTAGCAGCCCAGGACATACAGGGGTGATCTATTTCATCTAGGTCCCTGCCGTTCAGCAGGTGAATGGCTTCCAGGGTCCACCCTTTTGCATCCCTGCACCTGCTCCTGGGAGGAAGGAAGGGAAGTTTATCCTGGCTCCACAGAGAGTGCAGCCACGTGCTCCAAGTCAGTCAGTGAGCAGAGCAGTCAGGATTCCCTAGTGTTCTGCTTCCATCACACAGCCAGCCAGCCAGGGTGGACTGTTAGAAGGAAATGACTGCTGTTGGCTGTGGCTTACACCTCCAGAACAACCAACATGTAGGCTATGGGACGCATGGTGGGATGCTGAGCAGATAGAGAATGGTTTGGCTAGGGCTAAATCACTCACCCCCATAAAAGGGAACAAGGGTCCAGAACCATCTTTCCACCAACTGACTAATAAGAACAGGCAGCCTCTGATACACCCAGCAGAGAAAGGGGCGATTCATTCAACTGAACTTCATGAGTGCCAACTCCACCGGGCAAGAAACAACAAACATGTTCCCATGACTCTGTTTACCCTCCTGTTCTCAGTTAGTGTACTTAGAAGGAGAACCCTTACTAACTTATTCGAGCCAAATGTCCCATGTCGATGATCCAGTGCTGAAGGAAGTGCTTTCTGGCAGGGCAGGAGCAGCAGGTGTTCTGACAGGAGATCGTGCAGGTCTGCCAACTCCTCCTGGACTAGCTTAGCAACCTGGTCTAGCGGAGCCTCCACTTGGCGGAGGGGCCGGTACCTCAGGCCTTGTAAAAAGCCAATGTCAAAAATCTTAGACAGATCTCCAACTTTTGGTGCCTGTGAAGCCTACAATAGAGAAGCCAGAGAGAGGTAGGAGTGAAGCTTTGAAAAAAACATTCTAGAACCTGACCTGCAAGGACTCCCGACTCTGATTGCAGCCTCACTCTGCTCATTGCTGCAGGGACAAGGGAGCACTGCTTAGACTGGGAAGAATCCTCACCATTTGCTAAGGCTGCTGGGCCATGAAGGTGTTAAACTGGGAACCTGGTGGCGATGAAGAGGATGATGGTCAGTAGGGATCAGGAGTGTGAGAAAAGGTGCATATGAGCTGGGAATTGATGTACCATGTGTGTGAACAGGTGACACCTGAAATGTCTCAGTGATGACCACCTGTCACACACGTTAGCCTGGGTCATTCTTGTGAGTCACAGGGCTCCAATGTGCAAAGTCCACGACACCAAACCCAGTGTGGAACACTCAACTCATGTCTCCCATCGCATCTTTGGGGGAGAAGAGCATTGCTCCATCTTGAGAGGAGCAGACACTTAAGTCTAAATGACTTTTGATGGAAGTAAGCATTGTGGCGCAGTGGTGCAACCCACCCCTTAGGATGCCCACCTGCTGTATCAGATGGTTTGGTTCAAGTCCCAGATCTCTGCTTGCTACTCAGCCTCTTGCTAATGTGCACCCTGGGCGGCAGTAGGTGATGGCCCAAGTGCCTGGGTTCCCACCTCCCGTGTGGGAGGCCTGGCCAGACTTCCTGACTCTTGGGTCAGACTTCCTGACCCAGCCATGGCTGTTGTGGGCATCTAGAAAGTGAACCAGTGATCTCTCGCTCTCTCCTCTCACTCACTCTCTCAGCTTCTCTCTCTCCTCTGACTCTCTCTCTCTCTCTCTCTCTCTCTCTCTCACACAAATATATATATTTGTGCCCTTAGCAATCCAGACCATGTCAGGAAGCCTGAGATGGCTGATGTCTGGGCTCAGGCCAGAAGCAGGGTGACAGATGGCAGGTGTGCCTGCAGTTCCTAATGGGCAGTGCGCTTCAGCTCAAGCAGAAGGAATGCTGCCCTTGCTGCAAGCGTTCTATTTCTGGACCACTCTGAGGTCAGCAATTGCCACTCCACCCTCTGACTAGGCTGAGCCAGGCCACAAGGGTCAGGTCTACCCTGATCAGGAAGCTAAGCCACGGCTGGGTGGTGCAAAGACTGCTGGCTGGGAGGCTGGGGTCGGATACAGCTGGCAAGACATTGATGGCCAGATCAAGGGCCACCTGGAGGAGTGGGCATTTGGGCACAGGAGACAAGAGACATCCAGGACACTGGCTTCCCATCTTGGGGTGTCTGGACTTGGGTCTCAGCTCTGCTCTCCGTTCCAGGACACTGGCATCCCATTTTGGGGAGTCTGGACTTGGGTCTCAGCTCTGCTCTCCGTTCTAGCTCTGGGAACCAGAAGGCCATGGTTCAAGTACTCTGATCTGTGTCATGGGATGCTAGAGTTGGATGGGGCTCTGGGCTCCTCACTTCAACCAGGCTATAGCAGGCATTTGGAGTAGTGAATCAGCAGACGGGAACTCTCTCTCTCTCTCACTTTTGCTTTCTCCTCTCCCCCTATCCCTTTCAAGTCAAAATAAAAAGAATTCTTTTTTAACCCAAAAATCAGCTAGATCAAAGTTAGGACAGATTTCAGTTATCACATACGGGCTGGATCTTACAAAATACATTGAAACCCATATGTGCATACCAATATTTCTAAAACCCATGAGGCATCATTGAATGATGCAAAGGAATCACTATGCTATTCCACAAAGCTGGTAAATAAAGGACAAGAATCAAGCACATTCTAGATCAACTATAGTCAAGAAACCTGATTAAAAACTGCAACAATGTGCGGAGCACTGGCTCAGCAGTTGATTTTCTCACAAGATCCCATTGGGATGCCAGTTCGTGTCCTGGCCTCTCCACTTCTCATCTGGCTCCCTGCTTGTGGTGTGGGAAAACAGTGAAAGATGGTCCAAAGCCTTGGGCCCATGCACCTGTGTGGGAGACCTGGAAGAATCTCACGGCTCCAGGCTTCAGATCGGCTTAGCTCCGGACATTGCGGGTGCCACCGCCACCTCCCCAGCCTCTGTGGATCCCAACCCCACAGCAGCTGAAGCCAAGATGCTTTCTGGGCTCATGACCTAGGGCCAGGGTTCTGTGCCCTGAGGGAGCCAGGCCATAGGCTTAAGCATCAGAGCTGGCAGCAGACCGGCACCCACACAATAGAACCCTTCCCCACTACTGCTGTGTCTGGGGACTCACCAAAGCCATCTTGTGTTCAGCAGATGGTCTGTGTGCAGCCGCCTGCAGGCCAGCCTTTTATTGATAACGAAGTTTCTTTTTCCCTTCTCCACCTGCCTAACAAGGAAATATGTCACATAAAAGAACGAGGTTCTGATGCAAGTCATTTAATCATTAAACAAGGGCAGGGCACAGGTATGGAAACTGAAGGAGAGAGGAAACCAGAGTTCAAGAGGGAGACTCCAAGGAAGGGCTCAGGTGTGGTCAGGAGTGGGTTAAGCCAAGGTTGACAATGCCAGCATCCCAGACCAGGGCACTGATTTGGGTCACAGGTACCCCACTTCCGGTAAAGCTCCCTGCTAAGTGTCTGAAAGGGCAGCAGAAATTACCCAAAGCTTGTGTCCCTGCACCCGTGTGGGAGACAGGCTGGAGTTCTAGGCTCCTGGCTTCATCCCGACCTAATCCTGCTGCAGTCATTTGGGGAGTGAACCAGCCACTGCAAGGTTTCCTTCTCTCTCTCTCTCTAACTCTACCTTTCAAATACATTTTTAAAATTCTTTAAGTGACCAAGTAGTAAGAAAGGAGGAGAGAAGGGGAGAGAACAAGATCAGAGGATGGGCAAGGGGGAGAGCCTGGAGCCCACAGGGAGAGTTTCCCAAGGGAGTGTCCACTGCAGAGTCAGCCAGAGGCCAGCACCTCTGCCGTGGGCATGCAGCACAGGAAGGCAGGGACGAGGGTGTTTGGAACCTGGGGCCATGACTTGGACAAGGCCCAAACAACAAGCAGAGCAGCCCAAGGTGATTACGGGAAAGATCGTGTGCTTCTTAAGGGCGGGGGCCAACAATCACACAGCCAGGCTGAGCTTCCAGGCCCGGAGACAACGGGGGTCTTGGAAGAGGGACCTTCTGCTGTGTAGACACAGCTTCTCACTGAACGGTTTCTGAAATTTTCCCAGCTGTAGCAGCCCTTCTCTGTCTCCTGCCTCAAGCCCAGGATAAGGGAGGCAGAGCAGGGGAGGGAATCATAGAAACACAGAGACCGCAGGCTTTGCCCGGATTCCCTTAGCTGTCTCCCACCTCACTGCCATGCACTGCAAAGCTGATGGCATGAGAGAAGACACCAGAACACAGGTGTGGCCCCCGCCCTGGCCCTTCCCCACCCAGGCAGCTGCAAAGCAAGTGAGCCTGGCCTGAAGATAGGCAGGAACCATTCTCCTACCTCCCATTCCCAGGTGCCAATCAGAGTCAAAATCTAGGACAGGTGGCTGTGGGAAGCTGCTTTTTGAAAGGCACGGAATCGCAGCACCCCCACCCAAACCCCAAATAGGTTCTCCTCTCCTGATAGCCAATCCCAGCCAACACCCTCAGGCCCGGTGAACAGGAAAGGGTGGGTAGGACTCAGAGAGGCCCTGTGTCCACAAGTGGAGGGCGTATGGATGGGCAAACCAGAACTCACAACCTACCTTCTGCAGGCTCTTAGCAAAACAGGAGCTTCTGTGTGAGAGGCTGAGGCCACAAGTGAAACTGAAACGACCAGGTTCTTGCACTTGCTCAGGCCAGCTCCTCCTCTGTGCTGGCCATCCCCTCCTCCTCGGGGTCACAGAAGGACAGTCCTCCCCTTCTGGCTGGAGGGAGGGAGTGGGGTTGGCACAGCCACTTCCCTCTGCCCCCAATGGCCACAGCCACTTGCTGCTCCTTGGTGGTCAGGCGACCTCACAGTGGCATCACTGCCCCGTTGCCCTGAGCAGGAGGACTCGGCTGATTGCTCTCACCTGCGGCAGTGTCAGGCGGGGCTGGCCCAGTGACTAGACTGTGCAGAGCAGAAGTGGGAAGAAGCACCATGTCCTGGCGCTGGGGTCGTAGCTCGCTCCCCACCCTGGGGTGGACAGATGGCAGGAACTGAGGCCCTGGGAGCCATGCGAAAGGAGAGACCCAGGGCAGGTGGCAATCATTGCATCCCTGCCTGGGCAGAGAAGGCGGCAGTGCAGCCACACACCCAGGCTCCAGGCGAACCCTAGGACCACAGCCTAGAACACGTATATTTTTGGTCAAGTACTTGTTTCTTTCATTAAAGAGAAGGCTACAGAAGCAAGAAGGGCCTTCATGCTCCCCTCCTTCAGCCCCAAGCATCCAGTTCCTTCCTAAAGCAATGTGGTCAGTTCCTTTTCATCCCTCAGGACAATTCACACTACAGGTAAGGCATCTTCAGAGTATTCAGGGGAAAGGTCCGATATCTTTTAATTATGTTTTCCAAGAACTTTTTATTGTACCCTCACGTCCTTTTTAGTGAGTTGTATTCACTCTCCTATAGAAGAATATTTGTAACATATGTCCATTGCACCAAAACCATCTCCTACATACACGACCCAGTGCTGGCGGGGGTGGCAGGAAATCTCAATCATGTCTCCAGCTTGTGGGCCTTGGTTTGACTACAATTCAAGAACTAGTGTCAAGCTGGGCTTCTGTCAAATGCCAGACAATACCAGCTGTGGGCAGCTGCAGCTCAGCTCAGCTGAATGCCTGCCACCAGTGCCCTGCAGTGTCCAGGAAGAATCCAGGGAGGGGAGACTCCTTGACTGGTGGTCTCACCAGAGTAGCCCTTGGTGTGCTTTGGTTTCATGACCTCTGTGTGTACACATCTGGGGGTGTGTGCATGTGATTGTACCTGTACACACATATACAAGGCAATGTGGCCCTGCAGGCACCATCACCAACCCACTACACAAGGAATATCCTCCATGTTGCAGAAGCAGGCCCAGCCTTGGCAGCATTTTAACACTGGCTCCTGAGCCCCCTCTTTAGCCTGGGTGTCAGCCCTGCCCTATGGCTGTGCATTGTGATTGCTTTGTGCCCACACTTTGGCCCTGGACACACTACTCTTTCCATGGCTATCAGGCTCCCGGAGGAGAAAAACCCCTCACCCATAAGCACAGTTCTCTGGTGCAAAGGAAACAATTCACAGGCAATACTTCACTGTTTCCCAGTGTCATTCATTCCAAGCCAAGTATCTCCCTGGCCACTCCAGAGTCGGGAACCAGACAACCAGGGACAGGTCCTGTGTGGCCTAGAACCTATGGACATTACCTAAGTAGGTCAATGCCACACATGCTTGCCCTGCTCTATGCATTACTCCCTGAACAGGGTCAATGAAGACCCCTTCCCAAGGCACCCCAATAGGTCCCTATGCCTTCTGCACAACCCTAATACTTCTTCATATGACCAGCCATGGAGCATCTTCAATGCAAAGGATCCTTTGCATTGAAATTTTCTCTTGCTCTTATTTGTCCTCTCAGACCCTGTCACATTGTCTGCTCTTCCTGGGTAGTCTATGACAAGCTGCTCACGGAGAGCTTCTGCTTCATCGTCCCTCCCCAAGCTCTGCACACTTGTTCATTGCAAACAGAAGCAGAAGACTTCTCAAGGTTGCACCGAGGGCAATGGGACCAATGCCAGGGATTTGGTAAACCTACAAGGGAGGTAGTAGCTGGCAGCACGGGAGGACTCACTTCACTGAGTGTAATAATGCATCAGTCTTGCATGGGAGACTGGGTTTCCCATTCACCAATGTTGGCCATTTAGAAGACTTACTGCTCATCCCTCAGCCATAATAATACAGTTCTGTGCCCACTTCACACACTAGTTCCACAACAGTCACTGCTTCCTTCCACATTCAGTCTCCCTTTCCTGGGACTGGGGGCTGCCACTTTGTAGACTACAGTCAGTTCCCAGGCAGTGGAGTCCGCTTTTTGTGCCCTTATCTCTGCTACCCGTTTCTGGGGTCCTGCCATCGCTGCATGGCACCTGCCAACCCAGCACTCATCACTGATTGTTCAATTGGATGCCTGAGGTCATCCTTACTGCCCATCCAGCCACCAAGAAAAGTGTCCACAACCCAGACATTCATTGTTTCCTGAGCAGGAAGACTCAGACTGGATTCAACAGCTCGCCGAGGCCACCAGTTACACTTCTTCCCATCACGTGGTTCCCATGAATACAGCAGTCTGCAGTCTTCCACTGTGGCCACAGGGACTACAAGTGACTCATCTCACCTGCCAAAGGACAAAAGAGGTGCATCAGGGCCTCCCCATCAATGGGGAGTAACATCTTTCCCACAATCTTCAGGATGACTTGTTCACATCCTTCATTTGCCAGAACCAGTAACATCTCTGACCTAAACCAAACATAGCAAAGGGGAAGGAGCAACCCCAAGAGGGTAGAGCCACATACACGGCATCACATTGGTTCACGGGAAGGACCCCTGCTGTGTATGGACCCCCCCCACTACCCCCTCGGCCTCCCAGGTAAATGACAGTGATGTGTTTGTGTGAGTGTGTAGATAATTAGCTTTTGTTAAGCCAACATACACATCCACCACAAATAGGGTCATTATAAACCTGTGAAGAGACTGGAGACGGTTCTTCATCACAATCTAGCCAGGAAAGTAGAATCTAGTGCTCATGCAAATGGGGGGTAGTGTTCTGGAAGAGACCACAGCAAGTCTCTGTAGGTGGCCAGAGTCCCAGAATCCACCCACGTCTGCAGCCAAGTCGGCAGTGATCCCTGGGCCTAGGCCTCGTGAAGGCTTGGCCATTTCTGACCCTCTCAGAATCTGTGTTCTTGAGATCCACCTTGAAAACAGCTCCAGAGGGAGGTCCTGTGGGTCACAGGGATGGTCGAGTGGAGCCAAAGCCAGGAAAGTTCTCAGAAGTTCCCCAGAAAACCAACGTGAGGGCACACAGGGCCCACGGCTACAGAAACGCTGAGTTTCTAAAGAAAACGTGAGTGTAGCATCTAACCGTTGCCCATCAGAGTCTTACAAGTTTGTTAATCTAAAACACATGCTACTCTTATTATTTATTTATTTATTTATTTTGATTTGAAAGAGTTAGAGAGAGATCATCCATCTGCTGGGTCATTCCCGAGATGGCTGCAACAGTCAGGGCTGTGTCAAATCAATGTAGGAGCCAGGAGCTTCTCTGGGTCTCCCATGGGGATGCAGAGGCCCAAGGCATGGGCCGTCCTCTGCTGCATTCTGAGGCTATTAGCAGGGAGCTGGAAGGGAAGTGGAGAAGCCAGAACAGCCCCTCGGGGATCACAGACCATGAGGTACAGAGGTGCTGAGCACTGCGTCCTCCTGGGTATGGCTTACCTGGTGACTGTCTGCAGCGTTCTACATGAACATGACTTTGACATATTAAAAAGAAAGCCTGATTACCTCCCTCCACAGTCTCATCATCTGGTACTAAAATCTAACATTTCTCAGGATTCTTTTTTTTTTTTTACATTTTATTATTATTATTTTTATGATACAGTTCCATACACTCCTGGCATTTCCCTTATCCCCTTCCAAATTCCCTCCCCCCACCGTTCCTCTATATCATTACTAAAATATAGTTGTTCATACACAACCATATGTCCATCATTGCGGGCATGGACAATGGCAGAGAGTCCAGCATCCTATTGTCAAGATATAGTCAACAGTTTCATTGTAAGTCCAGCTTTGTCTGGAAGTAGAAATGCATACTACATTGTATCCTCAGATCTGGATGCTAGTCTCCATTTCACAGCTACTGTACATCCCCTTAAATGAAAAGTCATAATACAAAATCAACAATAGAAAGAAAAATAGAAATTTACAATGCCATGAAGTTAAATGACATGTTACTAGACATGGCAGTCTCCACTACACAGCTACTGTACATCCCCTTAAATGAAAAGCCACAAAACAAAATCAACATCAGGGAGTCATTGGCTTAGTCTTCTGTTGTCATTTTACTTGGATGTTCTTCCCATTTGACTTTGGTTTTGTTGGGTGCTATTCCTCTTCTCTGTCAAGAGTACATCTTGAAGTATCATTTGTAGGGCAGGTTTGGAAGAGGCAAATTCTTTTAACTTTTCTTGACTGTATAAAATTTTTATTTCATTATCAAAGACAAAAGAAAACTGCTGGATATGTTATCCTAGGCTGACATTTTTGTTCTTTTAGAGTCTGGATTATGTCACTCCATTTTCTTCTTGCCTGTAGAGTTTCCTGTGAGAGATCTCCTGTGAGTTTAATTGGCATTCCTTTATATGTCAATTGATTTTTTTCACGTGCACATTTCAGGACCTTTTCCTTATGTTCGATTGAAGAGAGCTTGATTATCATATGTCGTGGTGAAGATCGCTTTTGATCAAGCCTGTTGGGAGTTCTGTGCCCCTCCTGGATCTTGTTTCCCAATTCTTTCTCTAGATTAGGGAAATTTTCCTTTATTATTTCATTAAATGTATTTGTGAACTCAGCTTCTCTTTTTGCACCTCCTGGGACTCCCATAACTCTTATATTTGGCCTCTTAATAGTGTCTTTCAATTCTTGAATACTTTTTATGGCCTGATCCAGCTCTGCTTCCAGCTTTTTGTTTGCTTCCCCCTGGTGACAGGAAATACCTTCCAATTCTGAGATTCTGTCTTCTGCTTGCTTCATTCTATTTTGGAGACTCCCCATTGTGCTTTTAATTTGCTCTACTGTGTTCTTAATTTCTGATATATCAACCTTGATTTGCTTTATTGCTTCCTTAAATTCTTTGAACTCTTGTATGTGCTTCTCATTGTTGATCAGAATCTTTATAATGAGTTTTATGAATTCTGTGTTCCATAATTTTTTTATGTCTCCCTCAGTTAACTCTGAGATTAGCATAGGGTTTTGCTCCTTTGCAGGGGAGTTTTAATAATATTCATTGTGCCTTTGTCTCTTCTTTTGGTCTTGGTCATTGTACTTCTGGTTAGCAGAGTCTTCTCCTTGGGGCAGGTTTCTAAGCTGTGTCACCCACATGTCTATAGTTCGATTTTACTTATTGGCGTTGGTACACAACTTTTTGCTTGCGGCCACTTGTGCCACAACCTCCAGCAAGTTCCAGGTCTGGGTTCTTTTTTTTTTTAGGTCTGGGTTCTTAATGTTAGATTCCCAACATGGTCTCCACAGCCCCAGCTCCTGGCTCACCACTCTCCACCTCCTGTGATACCGTGCTGAGGCTGCACCATTGGCTCTGCAACCATTCTCCCTCTTCCAGTTGGAGCAGGTCCCAGGATTAGAGAAACACCAGGTGTCTATATAGTTAGGTTGTTGGTGGCGCTGATCTTGTCGGAACCTGCTGGACGTTAGGTCTGGGTGCCACATGGACCTATTTTGACTGGTACGATGTCACAGTTGGTATTATTTTCCTGTGGGACCAGTGCAATCCACAGAACTCAGTGAGTTCTCGCGTGTTCAGCACATGCGCAGTTCACTGTTGTCCCTGCAGTCCTAAAGCTATTGCCACAGTATACAAAATGGTGCCTGATGTATCACTACTAGAGTTCTTGATCTGCTGGCCGTCAGATCTGAGGGATGCCCAGACCTGTCTTGGGTGGAACCTGTAGAATGCCACGTTGCTGCAGTTCACTGAGTCAGAAGTGAGTTCCTTCCCAGCTCAGCGTATGCTCAGTCCTTTCCCTTGCCTTAGCCTGTTTACGCAAATGGTGCCCAACTCAGCTCTAGGGGGCTGACTGGGCTGTGAAATCCACCTTGTTCTCGCACTGCCTGTCTGAGATCTGCTGCTCTGTCTCTGCTCCTGGTCAAATCAAACGGACCAGCGGGACAGACAGTTCTTTGTCTGGGCTCACCTCCCAAGCTCCCAGTGAAAGTCCATTCCCACCTGGTTGCTGGTGGAGTTCCGGCTGCTGGTGGAGTTCAGATCGCCTGTTAGTTGAATGCTGCTCTAGCATCAGTCACTACAACACCACACCATTGTGTCCACTGCTTTCCTGTGTCTGTCAGTTTCCAGGTACTCCTCTGCTGTTGTTCTGTCCTCTCCTATTTCCTGGAATGTGTCCTCTCTGCTTCATCCTGATTAAATGTTTCTCCATCCGCTTAAACGTGTCCTTACCCTATTCCGCCATCTTGATTCTCCCCAGCATCCTTTTAATTAGCTCATTTTGTTGGCATTTAGAAAGCTTGTGTTTGGAGGCTAGCACTGTGGCACAATGGGGTAGACTGCCACTTGTGACCCTAGCATCCTATTCAAGCTCTGGTTCAAGTCCTGGCTGGTCCACCTCCAATCCAGCTCCCTGCTGCAGGCCTTGGAAAGCGGTGTAAGATGATCCCTGGGTGCTCAGGCTCCTGAAGCATGTGGGACACCAGAGGACGTTCCTGGATCCTGGCTTCCACCTGGCTCATCCACTGTTGTTGCAGCCATTTGGAAAGTGAAGTAGTTGATGGAAAAAAAATCTTTCTCTCTCTCTCTCTTTCGCTCTCTCTCTGTCTTTTTAGCAAGTAAATACATCTTTTAAAAACTGAAAAAACAGGGCCTGGCATGGCAGCCTAGTGGCTAAAGTTCTTGCCTTTCATGCGCCAGGTTCCCTTTTGGGTGCTGGTTCATGTCCCAGAGGCCCTGCATTCCTTCCAGCTCCCTGTTTGTGATCTGGAAAAGCAGCTGAGGATGGCCCAAGTCCTTGGGCCCCGTCACCCATGTGGAAGACCCAGAAGAAGTCCCTGGCTCCTAGCTTCAGTCTGGCCTGGCCATGACAAGCACGGCCATCTGGGGAAGTGAGTCAGTGCAGTGCACAGAATGTGCTGACTTAATCCTGGCACCCAGATGTTGGTGTTGTTGTAACTGAGCCAGCACCAGTGTGGGATGGGTGGATCTCTAATACCCACCTTGACATCCTGTCACCAGACTCCCCTGAATCCTCATTCCATCATTCCCTGAACACACTGGAATACTAGTCAGTCATCAGAAAGCACAAGTTTTGCCATTGTGATGAGATAGAACAGCAGGTCATTGTGCTCAGTGAAAGAAGCCAGGCTTGGGAAATCCGAAGTGCATGACGTCACATGTCTGTGTCGTCTGTAGAAGCTGAGGGTGGAACAGCAGCTGCCAGAGGCTGGGCAGACCAGGGCCAGGAAACCGTGGAGAAGTTGGCCAGCAAGTATGAAGTCCCAGCTAGATGGGAGAAGTAAGTTCTGGCATGCCATTGCCTGGCAGCATGACTACAGATGACAGCTGCGTGCCTTGTATTTCATCACAAAGAAATGACAAAGTTTGGAGGAGACATAGGCATCTTCTGGTTGGCACATGATCCAAACTCACATGTATCAGAGCATTGCATGGCATGCCATGAGAACACATCACTTTTAGTGTAAAAGATCAACATGCAAAGAATTAGTTGTAATTGCTGGGTCAGTTCTGTCTCCAGCCCTGTCTTCTATGCAAACTAATGAGTGTTGCAGTCTTAATCCTGCTTACCACACACTTGGCCCTCACCTAACCCTGTGGGAATAACCCCCACCAGGCCTGCCCCTACTCTGGTTTCTGTGCATGCCAGCATGAACAACAGACTGGCCTAGTTTGTCCAACATCTCATTCCACTCGCATACATGGTAATGGGTATTGAAGCCTAGTTCAACTCAACCAGCCTCGTTATCCAGACCACACTGGTGCTGGCGAGTGCCACTGTCTGTTTAGCTGTGCCTGCCCCTAGTCCTGGTTTCCACACCCGCTAGTGGGAGTTTCAGCCCGCATAGAGGTGCCCATTATTTCTCTAAAGGGCCCACTGCCAAATCCAGATATTGCACTCTCTAGGTGGTACTGCAGCTTAGCTTGATAGAGTTTGCTACCTGTGGCAGCATCTTCTAGCTGATGCTGTGGCAAAGCCCAACCAACCCACACCCACTCTGGCTTATGCATGTACCAGTAGGTACAGTCCACCCAGCCTGGCTTTCTCCTAATCCAGCTTACATACAAGCAACAGGTATTGGCGTCCTGCCCGTCCTGGTTTGCATCCAATCCCAGGCCTGTTCCCAGCCACAGATCCTATGCATAATCCCTCATCTGTCTTGGTGTTTGCCTTCAGATGGTGTATCCTGATCTGACCTGGCCTACCCCCAGTTTCAACTCTAGCTGGCAGGTGTTTCAAACCGGACCTACTCAGTTGGCTACCATCCTTGGCTCATGCAAAATGGTAGGTGTGACAGCTTAGCATGACCTTCACTCCAGCCTGGTTTCTGCACTTGCCGGTGGGCTATGGTTTGCTTGGCCCTGCCTGGTCTGCCCCCTTGTGAAACCAATTTGCAGAGCTATCTTCCCAGCCTGCACAACACCCAGGCCTGGACCACATGCTCACCACTAGGAGCTATGACTCACTAAGGGAGTTTCCCAAGTTCTCCCGCATGGTCCACTCCCAGTCCCAGATTTCATGCATGCCAGCAGGTGCTAGGTCCTTTCCCAGCATGGCCTGCCCCCATCCTCCCAGCCTTTGTATGAGCTGGTGGCTGTTGTGACCCAGCCCACCCTACACCCTGTGTTAGAATGCACATGCTGGTGCTGCAGCATGGACCTGCCCCACTTATTCCCAGCCTCAGTACTGGTGAGTGTCAATGAGTTCATGGTCATGCCTAGGTCAGCCCATCACCATTCCAAATCTTAAGCTAACCAGCAGAACTTGTAATTCCATAGGATTGGGTCCATATATCTCCCACAGAATCCACCCCCAGACCTAGGCATGTTGCATGCTGGTTGGTGTCATGGCCCAGCCTAATATGACCCATCCCTTGATCCGACACTCATATCAGGTACTGGGATCTAGCCTTGCCAGACAAACTCCCAGCCATAGCTTTTGTGTGGGTTAGCGTGTAGTGCTCAGCCATGTTCCATGCTAACAAGTCCATCTCAGGTCTCCCATGTGTGCTGGGCATCAGTCTGACCCAGAAAGGTCTTCCAGTCTCTCTCCTCCAAAACATCAGTTCTCAGTCCCCTTACTTACCTACAGGTACAGTGAACTTCCCTAATCAACCCACAATCCTGGTACCCACCCCAGCCTTCAGAAACCCAGTGAGTGATGTGCTGGTCTAGTGCTCTGCCACCCACCAGGGTCTCAAGCTCCTGGCACATTTGCTGGCATGGTGTCATACCCCTCTACACATCCATGATCCAGGCCCATTGAAGTCTCCAGGCCTGGTCCACCAACACACCAGAGCAGTATGCTGATCTGGGGCTCTTCCTTCTACCTTCCTCACTTTTCCTAGGACCAAGCACATAAGGAAATCCCCAGATTCACTCCACTGCCCAAAGGTGAGCTCCCAGGTCCGCAAATGCCCACTGGTATTATTCCCCTAGCCTTCCCCCACCCAAGTCTGCAACTTTAGGTCCTTCATCACCTTCCCCTGGCACACGCTAGTGGTGTGGGATTATGGCAGCAGGGCAGTGCCTTCCCCTGGTGCCTACATAAACTTTTAAAAGCAGGAAACAGACACCCTAAGAAACTGGTAGTGGACACACCCCTCAAGCACAAGCTGCCCTGAGCCTTCAAGACCTCCTGTCTGAGAGATCTGTGCGGAGCTCTTGGGAATCACTGCTTTCTGGGGTTGGCCTCATGCTGGCACGCTCCAGGCCCAGCACTTTGCTTCCTGTGCCCTATTGTCAGAACGTACCCAACAAGATACGCTGGGGTGACAGATGCAAGGTTGGGAACCTGTTGAGAAAGAAAGGCTCTATGAAGAGGAGGTGAAGGGTCCCTTGCAAGCATACATGCTGCTCCCAGTGCATCCTTGGAGGTGTTTTCATGCTTTCCTTGATAAAAGGTGAACATCTGTGCTCCATCTATCCAGTTAACCAAATGCAGGAAGTAATTGTTATCTATTCCCCATTTCAGCAGTGCTTTGACCAAGGCGTATTACTGTCTTTGAATTCCCGGCTCGAAGATGTGACCTTTGAGTTTTGTTGGAACTACTGTTTTGTAAGGATGATATGCAGGTACATCAGGGGAAAACAGGTGTACTGGATTGGCATGTAAAGGACTGAAATCCAAGTACATCATTGTGAACAGAAAGTGTGGAAAATTTTCAAGGTCTTTCCCCCCCGCTAACTTCCTGACTAAACCGGGACCTGTTTCAGGATGACAGGAATGGCTAGGAATTGCCGTGCAAACTTGGAGAAAAAAAGTCTCAATATTTGCTTGAACTATTAGTGGAAGGCAGATCTGTGGAAGGACTATGGGCACAACAGAATTTTTTTTTTCTTTTGGGTGGAGAGGTGACAACTTTCTTGACTTTTTCAAACAGTAATTTGTATATGTGACATCAGGTTGAGAGATAATATTGGGGGAGATCTTCAAGTTGGTGATTCCTTTGCCAAATGGCTGCAATGACCGGGGCTGGAAAAAGCTGGAGATTGAAACCTGGAACTCCATTATGCTTCCCAAGTGTGTTAGTGAAGACACTGATCAAAAATCTATTTCTTTGTTGAATCACCAAATGATGAAGCACACAAGTCAGCAAGCCAACCTACACACAGAAACTTTCAACCAGCATAATAGTGCCTTACCCTTAAGTAGAAACGAACCAGGAATTGCTGGAAAGTTGAGGAAACTCTGCAATTTGAATATAGACAGAGAAAAAGGTAACTGGAAAATGAACTTCATCAAAACAAAGGGACCATGTGAAGAGGAAACTCAAAGTGTCATTTAAAAAAATAAAATGTACTGATGAAATAATGTAGGAGTCCATAAGAAACTAAATTTCAGATTGGCATTTTTTTGCTATAAAATTGAAGTGAATATGACCAAATTTATTGATTTACGGAAATTCAGGATCCAGGAATATGTGAGACAGTGCACTGAAATTAGTCAATTAGATCCACAGACTCTTGGAAGCTATATGAAGAAAAAGATTCAAAAAGAGACTCAAACCCTCCCCCAACCTCCCAATGAACTCAACAAGTAAATTACAAGGATAAAAGAGAGAAAAAGACAGTGGCAAGATCGTGATTCAGGGTTCAGAAAGGTTTGGGATGACAGAGAGTCATTAGTCAGGGTAAAGCACAAAGTGCAGATTTCAGGAAAAGACAGAGGTCTGGCAGTCAGCAGGGGCATACCTAGAGATGCCTGGACACAAGGAAGCAGTGATGGTGGTGGGGCGGTGTGGCAGTGACCAGATAACCCAGCAGCAGCCAGCAAAGAGTAAACCAAACTCCAGTGATTTGAGCTCCAGCAGCATCCAGAGATTCTGAGACAACCAGATCACCTGAGGCAGCCAGGTGGGAATGGGAGTTTACCAGAAACTCGGGTGGTGAATATAGGCAAAGAACTGTCCTTTCTGCTGATTTGTTTGACCCAACAGTAAGTAGGGGAAGGAGTGGCGGACTCCAAGGGGCAGTGCAAAAACAGGATGGATCTCATAGCATGAATTCTCACTAGTGCCAGATCAGATGCCATCTTGCGTAGGTGGGCAGAGAGTGTGGATTTGAAATGGCCCAGAGCGTGCTAATTTCTAGCTCAGCACACTGCACTGATCCCATAGGGAAAGAAACTCCAACTTCGCATCCTGCAGGTTCCATATACAGTGGTCTGTGTGGTCCCCGGATGTGATATCCCGCTGCTCTGGATCTTCATCAGTGCCCTGTCAGGCGCCACTTTGCACAGGGGAGCAAGGGATGGGGGATGGGAGGAGCAACAGTAAACTATGCATGTGCTACAAGAGTGATCAGGTGCCATTTTCATGGGACCAGACACTGTGGGACTGGAGGGACAACAGTGAGCTGCCCAAGCACTAAACTGGGAGCAAAATCACTTCCAACTTAGTGCATTGTACTGGCCCCCCAGAGGAAACAGTTTTGACGAGGCATTCTACAGGTTCCATTCAAAGTAGCTCTAGGTGGCCCTCAGACTTAACGGCCAGCAGGTGGCAGCAAGATCAGCATTACTGACAACCCAGTTATTAAGGATAGCTGGTGTCTTCCTAATACTGCGAATTGCTTGAACTGCAGAGGGGAGAAAGGCTGCATAGACATCACTGCGGCCACAGCACGGGATTACAGGAGGTGTATATTGATGAGCCAGTGACTGGGGTTGCAGAAGGAGTCTATGGTAGAAGCCTAGCACAAGAGACTGGACCGGAAACTAGACAGAGGGAGTGGCACAAATGACTATAAACAAAGAACAGGATACCAAACTCAATCAGTAAAATAGACTTGTAAATCTGTGGGTAATGCACCCTAGAAAACTGCTCCAAGGAGAAGCATATGCTAACCAGAATTGCAATGACCAAGAATAAAAGAAGAGACAGAGGCACAATGAATAATACTGAAGAACCCCTGGAAAAGGAGCAAAAGCCTTTGCCAACCTCAGAGTTAACTAAAGAAGACATCAAGAAAATGGGGGATATAGAATTCTACTGAAGTTGGCTTACATTCAGAACTCTACTAACAGCATCTGTTCACATGGATGTGGGGAGAAAGGTACCCTCCTTCATTTCTGGTGGGAGTGTAGGTTAGTACAATCCCTATGGAAATCAGAATGGAGAGTGCTTAGAGAACTGCAAGGAAGTCTGCCATATGATCCAGCTATACTACTTTTTTAAATTATTTATTATTTTTAATTCATTAATTACATTGTATTATGTGACACAGTTACATAGGTACTTGGGTTCTCCCCACCCCTCCCCAAACCCTCCCACCATGGTGGATTCCTCCACCTTGTTGCATAACCACAGCTCAAGTTCAGTTGAGATTCCCCCATTGCAAGCGTATACCAAACATAGAGTCCAGCATCTTATTGTCCAGTCAAGTTCAGCGGCTTCTTAGGTTTACCCTCTCTGGTCTGAAGACAGAGCCAGCAGAGTATCATCCCAGTCAATTGAAAGCTCCAACATACCATCAGCAAAAATATACATCATTATGGAATTAATTGACATAGTAATGAGTAACCAATACGGTAAAAGTAAATGCGAGTTCCCAGCCACCTTCTGTGACCACCTCACCTACACTTCAATTTTAGTTTATACACAACATATAACATTCATAACATAACATGTTATACATAACATCATATCATCTTAAATTAAGGCAAACATGTGGTATTTAACCTTTTGGGATTGGCTCATTTCCCTTAGCATTATGGTTTCCAGTTTGGCTCATTTGGCCACAAAGAACTGCATTTTGTTTTTTTTAATAGCTGAGTAGTATTCCATGGAGTAGATGAACCATAGCTTTCTTGTCCAATCCTCTGCTGATGGGCATTTTGGTTGCTTCCATGTTTTTGCAATTACTGATTGTGCTGCTATGAGCATAGGAGTGCATGTTGGTTTCTCATAAAACAAGTGTTCTGGATATATTCCTAGGAGTGCTATTGCTGGATCATACGGTATGTTGAATTTGAGTTGTTTGAATGTTCTCCATACTGATTTCCATAGAGGCTGTACCAGCCTGCAGCCCCACCAGCTATACTACTTTTAAGAGTGTATCCAAAGGAAATGTAAATTGCATATGAGAAGGGGATCTGTAATCCTATATTTATAGCACACAATCTATAATAGCAAAGACATGGAAACAATCCAGATGCCTGTCCAGATAGGGGTGGTTAAAGAAATTGTAGTATATCTTCTCCATGGAATACTACTTAACCATTAAAAAGAATGAAATTATGCCATTTGCAACTATATGGTCCCAGATGGAAACCATTATGCTCAGTGAAATAAGTCAATCCCAAAAGAACAAATACCATATCTTCTCTCTTTGTGCAAACTGTAAGATCAATAACCCTTTCCATTCTGTTTCCCTGAAACCCATGGGTTTTGTTATTTTTGTTTTTTATTTTCAATTCCTCCAAATGGTTTCTTTTCTCTTACCAAATACTTCAGTGTGTCATAGATCACAAAGTAACATCATTTTACCCAAGAAGCTTTTGTATTTTCTTTTTCATTTCTTCATTGATGCATTATGGTGCTATCGGGGTCCCTCGTCCCGCGAGCAAGACCCCGATATGACGTGATCTCTTCACAAAGCTTTATTAATTAAGCAGCATAGATAAAGTAAAAGAACAAAAAATCCAAGCGCAAAGCAAAAAGGGAGTAGCCACAGCACATTGTCCTTGAGCAGCAAAGCAAGGCTAAGCAAAGCAAAAGCCAAAGGCAGAAAGCAACCACCCTCCCCCAAATCCTCACAGAATATACCCTTTTCCAGCCAATCCACTTAAAGGTTACCAAGGCACGCAGTAAGCACACCAATCACAACTCTGATCTTCATGTGGCCTTGAACCAATCCTCTGCAACTTCCTGAAACCTGTTTACCGCCAAGCTCCGAGAGGAGCAACGGTCTCCGCGCCATCTTAGGGCAGGGCACTCGTACAGTGCTCCCAACAGGTGCTGTAAATTTTTTGTTTTAATTTCATTCCTGTTGCTGACTTTATTTCATGATTTCTCATTTAAGGGAATGTATAGTGATGGCATGATAGAGACCATTATATCCAGATGTGAAGATAAAAGCAGTACACATCTCTGCTTCCAAATCAAAGATGGACTCCCAGTGAAACTGTTGGATATGTCTTGACAAGGAGGCTGGACTGTCTGGCATTGTCTGTACCAGCAATGTCAGGACAAATTTAAATAATAGACTGATGGACTTACGACTGTTTATGAAGGCCTATACTATTGTAATAACATGGGAAAAATCAGTCTGGATGTGGAAATTTGGGGAGGGTGTGAGGAAATCCCAGACCCTATGGAATTGGACCATAAAATTCAAAATAAGAAAAAACATTCAAAAGAGAGAAAGAATGGAACTGTAGATAAATCAATTGTCTAAGGGCATATACAATAATTGATGACCTTGAGTAGAGAGAGACAATCCAGAATGTTAGGCTAATATAATTAGACTTGGAGATGAAGAAGTATAACTATAAGCCAACTTAATTGATGAATATATTTCAAAAATATTAAAATACAAGGCTGAAACACGTGTTCTCTTTCTCCTTCTCTCTCTCTCTCTTCTCTCTCTCCTCTGACTTGCAATGTTCTGCCATCTACTTCCCTGATCAGATGCCAGATCCGATCCATGTGGTTGCCGATCTTGGGCTGTGCACCTCTACGACTGTGATGAGAGGAAACCTTCTCCTTTGGAAGTTACCTTTCTCAAGTACTTTACAATGACAAAACGTTGCCCAACACAGGGCAATTCCCTAAGAAATAAAGTTAAATGACATCTATTGAAGAACCTAAAGGATGATTAAATAAATGAAAAGACATACTATTGGTTATGATTTAGAAGATGCGATAGATATGGAAATTTCCTTCCCTCCTAAAAATCTATACATTAAGTCCTAAAAATGGAAGTCCTAAATGATATATTGATATTGAATGATATATTCATTGAGACTGAAAAATACAACACAATTTTTGTGGAATAAAAAAGGGCCAAGAACAAGTGAGAAATTTTGGATGGAGAATGAAGGGTGATGGTTCACACTGAGGATTTTACGGTTCACATTCAAGTTATAGCAAAGATACCAAGGGGAATCAATCATTTCCTTTGCTGGGCAGAAGCTTCTGAGCTACTAGAACCCCATTTGTCCATTTCTTTCATTGCCTGTGCTTCTAAGATGTTATCCACATGTCTTTGTCTAGGCCAGTGTCTTCTGGTGCTTTCCCATTGTTGTCACCTAGTGGTTGGATGGTTGTCACCTAGTGTTTGGATGGTTGTCACCTGGTTGGATGGTTGTCACCTAGTGGTTGGATGGTTTCAGGTCTTAGGCAGACCTCTCGATGGCTGTGCACGCTGGGTCGTCTTGTTTTACACTTCTACCTGAACAAACGCAATTTCTGAATGCCATTTGTCGAAGAGATTGTGCTGTCCTTGGTTACTGGTCTGTTCAAGTTTTCTCTCTTCATGCCTCAATCTTGGTAAATTATGTGTGCAGAAATCTATCAATTTCTACTAAGTTTGCAAGGTGTTGGCATATAATGATTTCTAGTAATTCCTGGTAATTCTTCATGTCTTTGTGCCATTGGTTATAGGATATCTTTTCCACTTCTGCTTCTATTCATTTGAATATTTTCTCCTACATTTTCATTAGTTGGACCAGTGGTTCCCTGATAGGATTTAATTTTTGTCATGGCAGAACAGTGTTTCATTAAGTATATGTACCATGTCTTTATCTATTCTCTGTTGATGGGCATCTGGGCAAATGTTAGCTATTGTGAATTGAGCTGCAATCAACAGGAAGGTACCAAAAAAAATCTTTCCAGTGCTGGTTTCATTTAAATGGATTTCCAGGAGTGAAATGGCTGGATAAGATGGATTTTACTTTCAAGTTTCTGAGTTATCTCCGTATTGTCTTCCATAATGGTGGCACTAGTTTACATTCGCACCAGCAGCATATTAGATAACTTTTCTCTCATATCCTTGACAGCACTGTTTTTTTTAATGTTTGGATGATAGCCATTGCAATGGGATGAGGTGAAATCTCACTGTGGTTTCCTTTGCATTTCTCTGACGGCTGGTGATCTTGAGCATTTTTTTTTTCCATCGGTGTGTTGGCTATTTGAATGTTATCCCTTGAAAAATGAAGTGAAAGTTGAGGGGAACACCCAAATTGTGCCTGGGAGCTTTCTGGTGTAGTCAATAGCAGAGGACGAAGGTGGCCCAGGCTGGCATGGTCAGGACCTCTTCATCTCTCTGTGCCTGGGTCCTCCACGCACTCAGGTGCATGAACTACATGAAGATGCTATGCACTGCATAGTGTGAGCCTGGAGCCCTACATGATGTCTGTTTCCAGCTCTCAGGAAATTCTGAATTTCTGGAGTTGGCTTCAGCAATTGCCTAAAGACCCAGCCCCGCCCCACATCCTTATCAATTTCTCAGCCAATTGCATAGTCACTGGAGTCCCCTCATTACAAGGCGCCCGGTTCCTACAGGCCCAGGCTACAGAGGTCCTGCCTTTTGCACCGTCAGCCTTGCAGTGCAGAGGCCGTCCTGTCCCTGAGCAGGGGTGTGGGGGGAGGGGAGAGGCAGGAAGGCATGTGCCCTCTGTTCAGTTAAGTGGGCACCTATTCCCCACCCACTTGTCATCTGGACTCACTGGGGACTGCGAGTCTCTTCCCAGACAGGATAACCAGTGGGGCAGTGAGGCTTCTGCGGATGCACTTAGCTCGCTCTGGGAAGATGGCCTTCCCACCAGCCACTGTGCAGAGTCCCTGGTGGTGTCCCATGAGCTGCTCCACAGTCGCTCTTCTTTCTGTAGGCTTTTAACTAAAAACTTCTCTCCAGCTACCTCCCAGGCATGCCAATCCTGCCCTGTTTTTCTGATATGTTCCTGTAATCAAGACCAGCACATCTTTTCCCTATCCAGCCATCTTGGAATCTTCCAATCATGTTTAAAGTCTATTTTGTCTGATACGAGTCTATGACTACCTCTGCCTGTTTTTCATTTCCACTACCATGGAGTATCATTTCCATCTTCTTACTTTGTGTGTCTCTTTATGGGTGAAGTATATTTCTGTTGACTAATTCTTGTGAGGATATATAAACACAAAATCCACAAGTACCATACAGGCCATTGAACACATCATACGACATGTGGTGTGTTCTACAGTACATTGTCTTGAACCATTGGGGCTGCTATGATGAAGTTCCTTACTCAGGGTAACTTAGAAGCAACAGAAATTTCTCTTATACTTCTAGAGGCTGGCATCTCCAAGACAAAGGTGCTAGCTGGTTCCGTGTTTGGTGAAGGTCCTGTCCTTGCAGCAGCTTCCCTCATGGTGGCAGTGGTGAGGAAGCTCCCAGAAGTCTCTTGTAAAGGTTTAAGTACTGTTCGTGGGGGCTGCGTGGCCTCCATTGCTTCCCAAAGACCCCTTTCCAGACACCATCACCCTGGGTGTTGGGATCTAAACATATGAATTTGCAGCGTCAAGGACAGACAATTGGATGACCCAATTTTCAACCAGATGGGGTGGCAAGCAGTTTTGCCCATGCTTCTAGTGGCTATGCCCCTCAGAGACTGGCACAGCATCTAGGATAAGTCCTAAATGTGCCTGGGCACAGGGCTGCCTCACTGGCCTGGGCCGAACATGAGATTAAGCATCTGAATTCTGTAAGGCACTGTCCTCTTGGCATCTTTGTCAGGCTACAGAGCCTACATCCCTGTCTGCTGTCTTGGCCCTGAAGGAAGATGGAGCCCAGTCCCAGGCCCCTGAAGGAGCGGTAAGAGCTGAAGGAGTGTCACCAACCCCTTCCCACACCCTCCCTCTGACCAGCGGTCCCAAGTCCTGCAGACCCAGGCCCGTGACCCCGGAAGTGAAGCCAGGCATGACATGATGGTGACAGCTAGACAGTTTAATGAAGGCAGCACAGTGGACATGAACGGAAATCCCCTGGGCATGGGCTTTCCTCACTCTTCCCTGGCTAGGGCCTCTCTGCAGGAAACCTCCTCAACAATGGACACAGTAGAGCTGGACACTTCCGCTGATCCGGAGTTCTCGCAGCTGCTCCAGGTTCTGTTGGCCCAGGCTGGTGGCTCCCAGCCCCTGCCCATTGAGGGCTAGCTTCAGCCCTCCATCCTGGCATAGCAGCAGTACCTGGGAGAACAGGGTGGGAGTAGTTGGTGGGCTTCTAGACAGCCCATCCCTCCTGAGTGTGACCCTCCTCCCTGCAGTGGACAGCAAGACTGGACTCAGAGGGGTCCAGTTGATGGGCAGTCCACGGTGTTCTGCTACCAGTCCCTGGCCTTAGCTGTGTCTCCCTTAACTTCTTGCTTCCTGCTGAGAAGTGATTCCATTAAACGGTGGGAACCACCTAACAGAGCTGACTCTCTGGTCTCCATCTGCACCCATCGTGTCTGAGTTCTTGGATGTGGAACTCCTGGCATTGGTGTGGTGTTGAGGGTCACCACCCGTGGCCTCTGGCTTACCCACACCATGGGATTGGACCCACTCTCCCTTGCTCCTGACCCCATCTCCCTTGTCATGTCAGTCTCTGGGATCCATGCTGTTCCTAGCTCTGACTCACCTCAAAGAATCGCTGGGGGTAGAAGAGGAAGGGGGCTGCAATGAGCGTCTTTCGTCCCCAGGGCGAGATCCAGGCCAGGCTTCTGTCGGCGAAGGATGCTCTGAGCGTCACATGTGTGCGAGCAGCCTC
Organism: Ochotona princeps; assembly: GCF_030435755.1. Taxonomy (NCBI): domain Eukaryota; kingdom Metazoa; phylum Chordata; class Mammalia; order Lagomorpha; family Ochotonidae; genus Ochotona; species Ochotona princeps. Next base: position 6,740,323 of record NC_080835.1, read on the forward strand.
ATCCCTCAGGCTCAGGGTGAAGCTGTGGCGAGTGAGCAGGTGGGACAAAGAGATCAGCTCCCCAGCTTGGACATGGGACAGCTCAGAGGGCTGGCAGGAATCCTGAGATGAATCCTTGAGGACCACAGGGGCAGGGACAGGACAGGGGAACACATGGCCCAGCTTGAGCCTTGAGTTTTCCTCCTAGAAATGGGCAAAATTCGGATGGCAGTGGTAAACACACGTCCGGTATAAGCCAGTGCTAGGTTTCCACTGTCTTATACCGGACAGAAGCTTAGGGGTTGGAGCCAGGTGGGGAGGCTTTAACCCTGGCATTGCTACTTCCTAATCCTGTGACTGTGGGCAAGTCACCTGCTCTCTCTATGTCGGTTTCCTCTTTGAAATGTGGGGATAAGAACAGACCCAACATGTGCCTCGGGGGTATCTATGAGAACTGGCATCCAGCAGGCAGCCCAAGGTCTTCTGTTGTTCTAAACCATCACCGCATAATGCAGCCCCAGCTCCAGAGTCCATGAAAATGGGGGCAAGGGGGTTAATACAGGTGAAACTCAGCAAGTGGCAGGCACACGGTCTGTGTTTAGCTTTTCTGTAATCCTCCCAAGTCCTGTGTTGTGAGATTTATCAGCCCAGCGGTCAAGTGACAACAGCTGTGGGGCCTCAGGCTGGGATGTGTGAGCCAGGACTCCTGACTCCAGAGCTGCAGGGTAGGGCAGTGGTTCTGTTGCCTGGCGCTGCCTCTCAGAAAGGGTGACCCAGTTACATCACTCGTTTTGGGATCCCCTCCTTGGAAACGCCACCCTCTGGCTGACTCCACAGCAGGCTGGGCAGAAGTGGACACAGGAGGTGGGTGGGGTTCTGGGATTGGTGATGGATCTGCCGTAGGGCAAGGCTACGGGAGCTTTCGCCTTCAGGAAGCACGTGGCGTAGGCCCAACACCCCTGGGGAGAGCATACAGCAGCCCCAAGCCCCCAGCACCATCCTTGCCCCTAGAAAGAGCAGCTGAGTCTCCTGCTTGGGACTTTGGGGGAGCACACAAGCCTCGTCCTGGGCTTACAGGTTTGCAACGAAGGAGTGGCATTCTGGAGCTGAGCACATTGTTTTATGTTGTCTGCTGGGTTGGGAAAACCGGACCCAGAGAAGTATGGCAGCTGGCACAAGAGCACACAGCTGGCATGTCGGGTTTCGGGGAGTCCAATGCCACCCAGTGAAGGGCTTCCCTCTGCTGGCCCCAACATTCGCAAGCTTGGCTAGGGAGATGAGTGACTCCATAAACCCTGCATACAGGGAGAAGACAGCGTGGCTGGCTCAGGTCACTCTAGCACTGCCTACATTCGCGGGGGACTGTCCGTGACAGCGCAGAGGAACAGCAATGCTGTAAGTCAAGTTTAACAATTCAGCTCCGTCTCGGGCAGGTGAGTCAGCCAGTTCGCCCAGCGTCTAACGGATCTGCTATGCAGATGTGTCTTGAGTGCCCCCTGTGGAACACGTCAGGTACAGCGTCCACTTAGCAATGGTTCCCTGCATGTCTCCTCCCTGGAGAAGTGAAGCTGTTTTTTAAATCACACATTTCGCCATCCCTGGAGGCCGCATCCTCTCTCTGGGTCTCGGCCTGAGCCTGCAAAGATCGCTTCTGGGGAGGCCAGTTGGTCTAACCGGTGGGGAGGAGCCCTCTGCAAGAGGGGCTGTTGGTGACCATCCTGGCCTGACTTTCCAGCCCCGTGACCCCGGAAATGTCCTTTGCTTTGCTCCCCCACCTGCCCAACAGGTGTTCAGTGGTGATGCTGGGCAGAGGCGGGGTGGGAGGGGGGCAAGGGGTGACCCTGATCAAGCACCACTCACTCCCGGCACCACTACCCTGAGTACTCACTCCCTTGGCTCCTGCAAGACCAGCCCCCGCACTATGATGACCTGGCCAGGCCAGAGGCCCCGGGGAAGCCCACGTGAGCAAGGCAGCTCCTGCAGAAACATGGAAAATGACAGTGACACTTGGGGGAGATCGAAAAGGGAGCCCTCCTCCAGGAGTGGGCAGGCTGGCTTCCTGCTCTCCACCGCTGTGCCCTTGGCTGTGCCCTGGACCCTAGCAGTGGCCACTCAGAGGCCTGTACCCTTCCCAGTCTGTGAGCTCCCCCCTCCCTGGTGACTGGCACTGCTCTGAGCACAGATGTAGAGAGAAGGCCAGGCAGCCCTGGAGACCCAGCCAGAAGCTGCCCTGCCCTCCCTGGAAGGGGAACCCTGGAGCCCAGGGTGTTTCCAGACACAGTGAGTACCCCCTCCCATCCCAACTCCCACCCAGGCACCTGGACAAGGCTCCAGACCTTCTGGGGACTAAAGGGGGGTATACTCACCAGCTTGCGGCTTGTCAACAGGAAAGGCTGTCAGGAAACAACCAAGAGGCTGCTTGGTGTTTGCTCAGGGAAGGGGCCTCTTGCTATGAGTCTTACACTTTGGGGGTGTTGGGCTTGTCCCTCCTAGCAGCATGGGAGTCCCTGCAGCCCCATTGGGGTCCTCTTGAATCCCACGAACCACCAGCTCTGAGACACCGGGGAAGACCCTGACTGCGGATGCACCATCTGCTCGCTGCATGGCCTGGCCGGGGAGGAGAGCCCCTTGACGTGTTTGTGGGAAATGCATATTATGTGAGAAACAAAGAATGCATTTCGGAAGCTTCTATATCAAAATAAACCTCAGGCTCTACACGTCCGTGGGTTTTCCAAAGACCCTAAACCACGGGCATCCACCTCCTGGGAGGCCAACCCCTGCTCCCTGGCAGGCTTGCTTTGAGAATTGGCAGTGGCAACCCAGAGGCATCTGCTGAGATGGGGTGGGCTGGGCACCCCATTTGTCTTTCCCAGTCCAGGTTCTCCAGGGATGTATCCATGGCAACCACAGCAATAGGAGGAAGGGGGGGCAGGCACACATGGGTTGGGGGAAGGGGAAGTGGCCTTGCCCAACCACCAGGTGTACCCTTGCTACCAGCCTCAGAGACTTACGTGCCCGACAGGGTACTCCTTGCTGCCCTCCACGAATGGCTGTTAGGAGCAAAACACAGCAGCAGTGGCCACGTTAGAATCATGCAAGCCCCTGGGCCAGAGTCCCCGCCTCCCCTGCCTGCATGTGTGGGAGGAGGGCACAGGCAGGGCTCTGGCCGTCCAGCCTCCTCCTGCACCCCATGTGGCTTGTTATGATTCCCAAATGGGGCATTGGGAACATACTGATCCCAAGGGCACATCTCACACTTGATGCATCGGTGAGGCAGCCTGGAAATCTGCATGCTGAGCAAGCTCATCAGATGGCAAGGACAGTAGCCAGCGGTAATTGCCTGGGCCCAAGGCTTTGGCCTCTCGGCCATTGCTTCCCACTGAACAGAGTGTCCCCACAGCTAGCACTAAGTCCTGGCCACGGCCGTGGGTCCCTGATCTGCCATCAGCTTCTCTTCCTTCCTCACTCACACCTGGCACCTCTGTGAACCCTTGGTCACTGCAGGAGTACCTGGGGCCTCCTCTGTCTCAGGGTGTGGGCCAAGGGTGGGTGCCCTGGGCCTCTCCAGGAGTCAGACGTAGCAGAAGGAAGGGGGAGGTCAGAGGTGGCTGCCACCCAGGGCTCAGCTCCAGGGACACTCACGTTGATGTTCAGGAATCCCACGGCCTTCACCAAGACATCTCCGAATATGCCCAGCGTGTCCACGCGAGACAGCGGGAGCCGGTAGCGGTAGTGGAGAAAGTGCTTGCCATTCACGCTCACCTGCACGGGCAGACAGAGGCTGCTGGCTGCGGAGTGGAGCAGCCCACCCTTGGGGAGCGCTCTGCCGGGAGCCTTCCTCTGGAACCTCTCACCCACTCCCTGAGGCAGGGGCATCTTCCAGAGGTGGTGTCCTAGGTTGGAGAACTGAAGGACCTTCATGCAGGCTGTAGGGCTGGCCTGGGGACCAAAGCAGCTTCCAAGGCCCCTTTCTGTTCAGACCTGCAACCTTAGCAGCTCCTTCTTCCTTAGCAGAGGAAACTGAGACCTCTGCATGCTCACCGGCTGCTGCCTCAGCCAGGGCGAAGTGGCCAAGGAAAGTGACTACCCCTCAGGGCTGCTTTGAGCCTTCCATGGGCCTGTTACGCTTCCAGGGCATAGAGCCTGTGCATCCGGCAGGGGCTCTCTAAGTGCTTGCTCTGACAGTAACAGTGGAGCCCTCTCTGCTTTCCTGCTATCACATAGCCTCTAGGACAGCCTGGTGACCTCTGTGCCCAGCCCCCACCCCTGGGTGCTCGTCGGCACCATGGCTGGGTGACCTGGCTGGGGATGCTAAGGAGCCGAGGTCTGAGTCACGATCACCGTCCCTGCTGCTCACCTTCACCGCCTCATTCTCAAAGAGGAAGAGGATGAGGAAGCTGGCACCTCTCTGCAGGGCCAGGTGGGGCCACCGCACCTCTGCTTGCCAGCACCCGGCGTGCAAGGTGTTGCAGATGACGTGGGGGCTGCTTGTGTGGAAGCGGGGGTTGAAGTGGAAGGCGATGTCCGGCCGGGGGCACAGGCTGCAGCCGCACTGGAAGTCCACCTGGAACCTGGGTGAACATGAGGCTATGCCTGTGCAGCCCCCCACCCTGAAGAACCTGGAGGCACAAGGGAAAGCCCCGGCAGGCTGAACCTCACCCCCAGCCTGGCCTAGGGTGGCGCCCTTACCTGTGAGCCTTTAGAGGGACCACTCCCTGCAGCATGACCATCTTGCCTGCATGCAGGCCACCAAAAATGGTCGTGACATAAGGAAGCACCTGAATGAAGGCAGACATGGTCCAAGAGTAGGTTGGGGGACCACCACGCCAGGGACAGGGTGTGCAGAGAAAAGCAAGGAGGGGCAGCCCTCCTTCCTGACACGGACAATGACTGTGAATGGGGGCCCACACAGTGGCTTAGAGGCTAATCTTCCACCTGCAGTGCCAGAATTCCATATGGGCACCAGTTTGTGTCCCAGTTGCTTCACTTCCCATCCAGCTCCCTGCTTGTGGCCTGGGACAGCAGTAGAGCACGGCCCAGGCCTTGGGACCCTGCACCCACAGGGGAGATCCGGAAGAAGCTGCTGGATCTTGACCTTGGATTGGCTCAGCTCTGGCTGTTGCTTGGCCAGTTGGGGAGTGAAGCAGCAGATGGAAGCACCCTGTCTCTCCTTTATGCAAACCTGCCTTTCAAATAAAAATAAATCTTTAGAAAGAAGAATAAACAAGGAAATGTCCTTGGGTGGAAAACTGTTTTCCCTATAAGGCATTTTTTCTTTGCCTGAGACCTTCCTTTGTCATCGAGCCGGGGAAGCCAAAACTCAGCACCACGCCCCAAGAGCACCTGCCAGCTGGCTGTCCCCGGCGCTGGGGCACAGCACTGTGTTCCTGGCCAGGCTTGCTGTCTGGTGGACAGCACTCTGCTCCCTGGGGCCTGCTTTTGAGATTTCCTGTAAGCTATAACATAGGTAGAGCCTGGGAAGCAGGGGACAAGAGGAATGTCACAGCTGGGGACTGAGAGGTGACCCTGATGTGGATGCTGCAAGAGACAGGGACAGTGGCCCGACTCCAGCTCCCTCTGTGGGCTTGTCTTAGAGCCCCCAGCTCTATGGCATTTCTGGGGTATCGAGTGTGTGGATGCCTGAATGATCCCTTCATCTCTTCAGCTCCCAGAACCCTTTGTGCAACGGCTAGTTTGGCCCTTGACCTCTGGTTTACAGGGGCTGGTGGCCTGGCCTTTTGCTTGTATTGACTCAGGGCTGGAAGTGGCCCAGCCTTGGCCCTGTGTGAATGCTTGCCAAACTAAAAGCAGCTATGCATGGAGAGATGTTGAGGACGGCACCTTCTTGTATTGCTCTCCAGCTCCCACTGGGCTGCCGAAGCCCAAGATGAGCAGGGCTTTGGAGGAGAAAGGGGTCCTGCCTCCCAGACCCATGTCACAGTTCACTGTCTGCACGCACTAGATGGACTGGCTGTGCGAAGCAAGGCCTTGGAGTTGCCAAGGCAACAAAGGCAAAGGGAGTCCCCCTGCTGCTTCTCTGCCCAGGCCTAGGGAGGGGGGAGTGCAGGCTGCACTCCAAGAATAGGACAAGCTAGTCGCTTGAATATGCTCACTCAAGATATCCCTGTATGGGCTCCCCTCTATGCCTCCTATGTTCACGACCATGAGAAAACAGGGAGGGAACTCTTACAAAGCCATTTTCCCTAAAGCCAGTGTCCAGTCGGATACCCCGCTTCCTGCATGTTTGTGAAGCAATGCTTTCGCTTTACTTTGAACGAAGATTCTGTCATGCTTGCGCTTGCTTCTCTAAGCTAAGCTGAGGAAAGATCCTGCCCAGTAACACAAACCACCAAGAAAGATCAGAGACCCAGCCCAGCAGGTGGCTCCGCCCTCTGGGGAGCTCCTAGCCTGCATGGCAAACAGCTGCAGCAACCTAGGCAGCAGCCTCAGCCTTCACTCAGGCACCTGGCAGGTGCCTACCCACCTGTCAGAGCTGGCCTGGCGCCAAGCCAGTCTCGGTCGGGTCTCCTGTGTTTCCCAGACTCCTGGTCTGTCTTGAGCTGAGTGGCGGGAGGAGCGAACAGGGGTCACCAAAGCAGCTGCTGCGAGCTCAGGCCTCTGGGCAGCACTGCTTGGCCCAGTGAGCCCCAGGGCATCCAGCAGGAAAAGGACAAGGGAATCCTGCCTACCTGTGTCTGCCTCAATGATCCCACCCACTCCCCAATCTTCCTGGCCCCCAGCCCAATAAAGGTACAGTGCCAGCTTCAGGCTTCAACCTGGGAAATCCGGCAGTCATTCACACCCAAGCGAGAATTAGCGGGTCTGTCACTTTGCTAAGTTCTGGAGGGTTTTGTAGACCTGCTGGACAGGTACCTGAGGAAGCAGAGTTCAAGGCTCAGGTCTTCTCCACCTGACCACTCAGGAGTCTGGGCCCAGCTGGATGCCCAGGCTAAAGAGGCTGCTCACCGGGTGGAAGACAGGAGGCTGCAGGATGAAGCTGTCGGGGATTGGGTCCAGTTTTTCTTCAGGTGACATAGAGGCAATTCCATCCAGGGCTGTAGATCCTGAAACCAAGGGGTAAATCAGTCCACGGCTGCAGGGCCTAAAACCGAGAGCTCTGGCAACCACTAGACACATGCACCTTCCCCGGCCAGGGTCCTTAGGGTCTGGGGCAGCTCTCCCAGCTGCCAGTCTCCCCTGTGCCTGGCACAATCCTGATACCTACCGCTTGGGGCAGGCCTGGGAGGGCTGAGCTTCACTTGCCAGCCCCACACCAGCCGCTGACCTGGGTGTTGCACGGCAGAGCCCACAGCTCCAGCTGAACTGCAGCTGTCTGTCCAAACTCCAGGTCTGGGGACAGCAGAGGGAAGCCCAGGCCTGGCTTCTTTGGGGCCAGGAGGACTGGTGGTTTCCTAACCCAGCTGGGACCTCCCTGGCAGAGAGGGAGGGGTAGTGGGACACGTGTGCAGGTTCCAGGGGAAGCTCCGCCCCCCAGTGTCTAAACAGCCCCAGCAGGCAGCAGCTGGCTCACTCACTGCCTCCCCTCACCTCCCCTCCCTCTTTCCCCACTTGCCTTCCTTTCCAGCTTCATAGTCCACTGAGGCTGTGTTTCAGCCTCAGCTGCAAATGCCAGGGCCCAGCTGGGTCAGAAGCAAGCAGAGGGAAGAAAAAGGCGTGGAGAGGGAGCACCTGTTAGGGTCAGAAAAGGCAGTGTGGTGCAGCAGCGAGCCCGCAGCCTCAGGGCCGGGAGACCCGGCTTGCAGCTCAGCCTCTCTTTCAGGAGGTGCTGTGTGTCTCTGGATGAACTGCTTCTCCTCCCTGAGCCTTCCCATGTTCCTCGGCACTTGGAGGGGAGACCACAGTGGTGGGTCTTGCACAGTGAGGTCTGTCCTTGCGAATTTCCCCTGGAAACCTGTCTTAGCAGAAGCTCTCCAATTCTGGCTCAGATTCCCACATGATTTTCCTTCTGGAAACAACGCTGCCTCTTCTGTGTAGCCCGAGTGGGGAGGTCATGGCATCTGATTCTAGAGCACCCAGCTTGGCAGCAGGGAATGTCTGGCAGGACCGGCTAGGCACCAGGGCAAGTGCATGGGGCACTGGGGGAAGAGTGAGCCAGCAGCTCCTTGGCTGGAGGTGAGACAGCTGGGGATAAGGTATGCCAGCCCCTTGTGCACATTAGAGACACACATTTGCAGGGGTGGGCTCTACCCCAGCCTTATTGGAGAGGATTCTGCAAGCAAGGCCCAGGACTCTGCATTTTAACCTACCCTGGGTGCTTCCCTGGCATGCTACTGTTTAAGAAGTTCCAGCCAGGGCTGGGGAGTGAGCCAATGATTCGTTCCTTGGCTCATCTGGCCAGGTGCAGCTGGGTTGCTGAGGTGTGTTTGTGAGGGGAAATTTGATCTGGGGTGTGCTGGGAAAAGTAATGGGTCTGGGGAGGTAAAGGTGGACAGACCAGTTCTGCGGGGCCAGGAGTCCTGCACCTGTGGTCTGAGGTCTGGGTGCCCTCCCCCAGCTCAGCCTCACTTCCTTCTTCTGTTGCACAAAGCCATCCCCGAAGTTCCTGGAAAATGGAGCTACAAGACCTGTTTATTTTGGTGTGCAGAAAAACCAAACTGAAATCCATACACAGTGTTTCCCCCAACCCTTGGAAAACTGTGCATGTGGATTTCAGATCTCTTCCCTAAGATACATTCCATCTGCCAATGCTATTGTTGTGCACACTTTTGGACGCACCCTGTGTGCGTCTCCTGGGGATGCTGGCGTCACACCCCGCAGGCTGGGGCCTTCTGCCGCCTGAGAGTCTGTTTTCTCACCGTTTTGGAGACCTGCAGACCAAGGTGATGGCAGGGCGGCTCTACTGGGCTTGCAGGTGGCGACCCTCTAGCGGTACCGTCCTGTGACTGCTTCTGTAGGCTGAGCTGCTGTCCTGATGCCCCCTTTCAGGATATCGGAGTAGGGCCCATGCACACCTCCCTACTTCCGTGAAGGCCCTCTTCCCAGAAACAGACCCATTCTGGGCTACAGGAAGGGTTGGGCGGGAGGATCCCAGTTGCCACAGAGGAGGAGGAGTTGCTGTTCTTCTCCAGGACCATCAAGGAAGCTGAGAGGAGAGTGTCTCACAATATTCGTGATCAAGACTTGCCACCAAGGTGCTGTGATTACGCTCACAAGACAGGTGTGCTCACCAGGGAAACGAGGTCAAAGCATCCCTGCTGGTTCATGAAGGCAGGACCCAGAGCACAGGTGGCTTTGTTCACTGGGATGGAGAAGCTGGCACCAGGTGATTGCTAACTGAGTAACCCTTCACAGCTGGAGGTGGGGTGGGCTGGGGTGCTTCCACATTAGTGATTGAAGGATGCAAATGAAAACTCTGGCGAAGTGCTATTTTGCAACCAGTCATCTGGGCAAATCAAGGCTCATGATAGCTAGGTGGTAAGTGTTGGTAAACATGCAGGTCAAGGAGAACTCCCAGGCACCAGTAGTGGAAGTGAGAACCGTACACTCGTTGGGAAAAGGTTCTAGTGTTTACTGCCGTGTAGGACGTCTGCCCAGCCTTCCTTCTGCATGCGTGGGACCTGCACATAACACGCTCTTTGCAACTGCTTCCAATCCCAGTGTGGAAAACCTACCTGGCTTCATCCGTAAATCGCAGTACTGTAATACTGTGGAGTGTTTCCCAGCCATGAAAATAGATTTCAGGTCCAGTCAGTGCAACATGAAAATGTGTATTATCCTTAAGTCTGTTTTCCATGAATTTTCTTTCAATGTCTCTTACACACTTTGTGTATTTGAGAGGCAGACACATGGGAGAGGGAGAGCGGATACTTTGGTCCACTGGTTCGCTCCCCAAATGGCCACTGTGGCCAGGCTGGCCCAGGAGCAAGCTGGGAGCCTGGAACTCCACCCACACCCCTCACATGGCTCAGCAGGAAGCCAACTGCTTGAACCATCCTCTTCTGCCTCCTAGAGAATGCTGGGAGTGGGAGTGGAGTGGAGAGTCCAACCCGCACTCTGATACAGGACAGGGACCCATCAGGTCCACCCACCCCCTCCCGGTGAAGCCCCCTCCTCTGGAGTGAGGATCTTTGCCTTGATCCCTTTGGGTGGTTATACGGCATGCCTTAAGCAGGGTCACTGATAAAAACAGACAGGATTTCTCACGGTTTTGCTGAGGGCTCCTTTCTCAGCCAGAGTGGTGTCTGCCGTGTTACAGGTGTGTGTGTGTGTGTGTGTGTGTGTGTGTGTGTGTTGTGGGGGGCAGGTTGACCAGCCCTCTTATATAATTTATAGAAACCCAAACCCCCCTCAGGCCGACTTCTCCCCATTGAGCTGATCCCATAAAGGCCTCTGCCTCTTGACACCACCCCCTTCTTGGTCAGGATTTCAGGTAGTAGGTTTTTGAATGGAACTGTTGTATGCGGCTTCACATAAGCAAAGCATAACCAGAACCAGACAGATACAACCCAAAGCAGCAGCCATGCGAAGAAGCTGTTTGGAAAATGATTTTAAACACTCAAGAGCATGATAGGCAAAGATTCAGGATGGAGGCAACTCACCTGGTTGGGTAGGGAGAGAGGTATGGGTGGACGGCACAGCTGCAGCCGCGTTCCATGGCTATGTATTTCTCTGTGTGGTATATATTACATACAGATGACTACGTATATGCATTTAAAAATATTCGTTTATTTTTTATTGAAAAGACAGATCAGATTTGTGGAGAGAAGGAGAGACAGAGAGAAGACCTTCCATCACTGGTTCACTCTCAAAATGGCCACAGTGGCTGGAGCTGAGCTGATCCAAACCAGGAGCTTCCTCCGGGTCTCCCACAGGGTGCAGAGTCCCAGGGCTTTGGGCCGTCCTCTACTGCTTTCCCAGGTCAGGATGGGAAGTGGAGCTTCCAGGACATGAACCAGCGCCCACTATGAGATCCCAGGGAGTGCAAGGTAAGGCTTTAGCCATTGAGCCATCACCAGGTCTTGTCCACATATTTTCTATATATTACAGATTATACATACATAACACCTTTTTTTTTCTACTTTTAAAGAAAAAACTCAAGGTCTCTTAGAATTTCAGCCCCAGAGTGTATCTTCTAATGTGATCTGAAGCTCACAGTACAGGACCTGTATCTGACGCCACCAGCTGCCCTGTCTTCCACTTCTTGTTAAAGACAGCCCCCCACCCGCCTCGCATTGACATTCAAGATTCCGGGGCTTTGGAGTGTCCCCATTCCTGTCCCCTCTCAATGCTGAGAGGCGCCCTTCCGCCTGCACTTGCCTCCTCTGCCCGCGTGAGCCCCGAGCCACCGTTTGCCACGCGCCCAGCCCACTGGCTCCCCATCCAGGGGCCGCGCCCAGGGACTCGCCAGGGACTCGCCGGTGCCTTGTCCTTTGCGAGGCCTGGGGGCCGGCGGGGCTGCAGCGGCGGGATGGGCCTGAGACCGGCCGCCAGGGCCGAGTGCGGACCCAGCCTGCCCAGGTGCCCAGGCTCGCGGCCCAAAGCCGCCTCGAAAACCTGCAGTTCGGAAGTAAAGGAAGACAACCACTCTGCGCCTGGATGTTCAAGCGAGTCCCAGTCAGGTAGGCCCTGGGAGTGGGGCCTCCCCCGCCAGGCCGGGCCTGGGAACCGTTGTGGGTTTTCTCCTAGATGTCTGGTTATGGCGTCAGATGCTTGCTAACCCCGGGATGAGCCAGGCACAGGTGGAGGCTGGGCAGTTGTGGGTGTGCCAGGCAGGTCGGGTTGCAGACAACTGTGGCTTCCTAGGGGTTTGGGACAGAGGCAGCTGGGAAGTCCCAACAGTCAGTTTCCCAGAGGAACTGAACTCTGTAGTGCCTAACCAGACACCCTTCCTTCATCTAAAAATCTCTCCAGGGTGTCCCAGGAGCCAAACACTGGTCTTCCCCCAAGCTGGGAGCCTCTCACCTTTGCATGGTCCTGAAGATGCTCCCTGGAACTCTCTAATCAATGATTTTGACCCCCTCCACACTCCACTATTAAATAACATTCTCCCCTCTCCCACTCCTGGATTAGAAGAAACTGCAGGATCCCAAGCGCTGGCCCAGCTCCTGCCCAGGCAGCTCCCACAGGACACCTCAGAAGAGAGCAGAAGCGTCCAGCAGGGGTAAGAGTCCAGGTTCCTGAGGGCTGAGTCTCTCCAAGGCCTGCAGCCCCCCATGAAGTGGAAAGCAGCTGGTGTGGGCCTGAGTGGGAGTGGGCTGCAGGTGGGTGGGTGGCATTTGCTGGGCCAGGGTCATGTCCAGGACCCTCTGAGTTGGATCCCTGTAGCTGGAGGTGGTCCACATAGGCACCCTCCTAGCAAATGCCCTCAATTCATTTCCACTAAAATCAGGAGGGATGCCTGAACAGAACTTTCTGGAACGTTTTTGGGTTGCTAAAATTTTGAAACAGGATTGGATTGAAAATGAGGACTACCTCTGTTCCACTTACCATACTCCACTCTTTAGAAGGGTTTATGTGTGGAGAAAGTTAAGGAAACAGCCCTTTTTGAGTTGGTGCCATGCCAGACTTGGAGTTAGCCCTCGAGAATTCTAAAAGACAAACAGGAGTGCATGGATTTTGTTTTGTTTATTTTGCACCAGGAATAAACTTGTGTTTTAATTCTGCTATCCAGACAACTTCAGACATTGATTTGCTAGCTGAAGTTCGGCCAAAGCAGGATCGGAGCTGGGATACAAACCCAAGGGGATTCTTGGACTCCAAAACCATCCCTCCTTTATGTCACTTCTCTCCTGTGCAAGGAGAGAATGTCAGGGGACAGAATGTTCTGGTTGCCTTCACGGCATTGTCAGTCCCGGTGTAAGGGCTTGGGAAGACTTCTCAGAAATAGGGACCTTATTCTGGCCGCTCAGGGGACAAGGAGCGTTCCTGGGTCGTGGCAGCGGAGCAGGGAAAGGGCAGAGGCCCTTGTGCAAACGCGGATGGGCTGTTTATTTGCCAAAATCTGTGTACAAGCACTGTTTAACATGCATTTGACAAAGATGGTTAGCAAGTTAGCAAAAGCAAAGCCAGCCCTTCTGAAAGGTCCTCTGGCCATCGCTCACATTTTACATGATCATAATGAACAAGTATTTTGTGTCGAAGCTCCTGGCTTCACAGAGATATGTTCCCAGGGAAATCTGAGAATGGACTGGCATCTGAAGATGGGAAATCTGAGTTGCAATAACTGATTTTCCAATCATGATGCAATAGTGCTGTTGGTTAACGGTGATTGCAAAATCATCTTAGGGAAAAGCCTGTGGCTGACTTGGAGAGCATCCCCAGCCAGAAGAGAGTGGAACTGGACCCAGCGGTGAAAGCTGAGAGTGAAGGCAGGCTGGTCAAGCAAGCAGCTGTGGTAGGTGAAGCAAGGGGGCCGGGAGAGGCTGGCACATGTCACCTGTTGGCTGTGTCTGTGTATACTGGGATCTACTTAGACTGTCTCAAGACATCCACATACATGTTGGATGCTGGTTACAGCATTAAAAATTGTATATTCAAGTATAATTGATGTGCAGTGAGTTCCATGTGTTAAAGATCCGATTGAGTATAGCTTGACGCAGATATGCACCAGTTAAACCATGGCCACACAACGCCTCCGTCGGGGCCAACGTTCTTGGGTGTTTCTGTAATCCCGCCCTCTCACCGCCTCAGATCTACTTTGTGTCACTGTAGGTTAGCTTGTGTTTTCTAGAAATGGGTTCCATCGAAAGCATGTGCTGTGCACTTTCAGGCCGCTATTTTCAGCCCCACCCGTGTAGCTGCGCCCTTTTATCACTGCAGGGCTGGAGCGTGCTTTGTTTACCCAGGCAGGTGTTCACTGTGTTCTGGATTCTGGCCGTCACTAATCAATCTGCTGTGAGCATTTGTGCACGAGGTTTTGAACAGACAAGTATTTTGCTTTCTCTTGCTTGAATACCTAGGAATGAAATGGTTGGATCACAGAGCGAGTATATGCTCAACTCAGCGTTCTCCAAAGCGTGTAGGGTGGGTGTTTTGGCACCGCTGCTCATCTGAAACCACCTGGAGTCCTGGCTACTCCTCTTCCTGCCTGGCCTGCTTCCTGATGCTCCTGGGGAGGCAGCTGGTGATGGTCCACCCGATCAGGTCCCTGAGATGGAAATGGAGCTCCTGGTTCCAGATTTTGGCGTGGCTCAGCCCTGGCTGTTATAGGCATTTGGTGGGGGTAAGGCAAGATAGATTTCTCTGTCTCCCCACAACCTTCCCACCTCAACCTCCCTCCCTTCCTCTCCCTCGGCCTCCCTCTGTACCATTCTGCCTCTTGTTTTAAAAATTCTTACCTGGAGCATATGAGAGATCCAGTTTCCCTACATCCTCTCTGATATGACTGGCCTTAAGTTCTAACTGTTCTGGTGGTGGTGTGTGTATATCTTTCTGGCTTTAATTTGCATTTCCCCAGGGACTAATGGTGCTAAGCATCTTTTCATCTCGTTGTTATTCACGCATCTCTTTGTTGAAGTGTTTAAATCCTTTGCTCTTTTTTCTCTATTTGTTTCTCTGTCTTGGAAATTCTTGAGACATTTTCTATTAAGGTGCTTTGTATTATCTTCTGGTCTTTTTTTAAAAATCTAATTAATGAGGGTTTTTTTTTTCCATTTCTTTTTGAAAAGAACAATTACAGAAAGAGAGGGAGACACAAATATTTCCAGAACAGACTTTTAAGATTTTGATGGATTTTAGTTTATCAGCTCTTTCTTTTCTCAAGTTTTTTTTTTCCCCTGAAATATTGGAGCTAAGAGATTGTACCCTACTTGTAGGTCATGAAGACTGCTGTTTCCTTCAAGCTGTCCTGTAGTTTTCAAAGTTCTATTTACATCTCTGATACACCGAGGCCATTTTTGTACATGGTATGACCTTGTGCAGCACCGACATATTTCTTGTTGAATAGTCATGGCTTTCTCTACTGTGTTACTTTGGCTCTATTGTAGAAAGTTCACTTGGGTGGTCTCTCGGTGGACCCTGTCTTGTTCCGTGGGCCCTGTGTGTCCACAGAAGGGCGACACCACACTGTCTGGATGCTGAAAGTCTGGTCATGTGAGTCCTCCAATGCCTGGGCTTTCCAAATTCCTGGCTCTTGCAGCAACTTTGCTGTGTCTTTAGAGACTAGGCAGCAACAATGTCGCGGCTTCTGTCTTGGGAATATGTGTTCTGCTCACTTAGGTCTTTAATTTCTCTCAGTTCCCCACGCAGTCGGACCGGCTGCTGAGAGGAACGCTTTACGGGGCAGTCTGCACATACCATGGGGAGCTAGAACGCTGCTGCCTTTGCTTGGCCTTGGTCCTCACAGCTCCAGAAAGAAACAAGACCTCGATAAGCTCTATGAGCTGAAGTCCAAAGCTCGGCAGATTATGAACCAGTTTGGGCCCTCAGCCCTAATCAACCTCTCCAATTTCTCCTCCATAAAACCAGAGCCAGCCAGCACCCCTCCACAGGGCTCCATGGCCAACAGCACCACAGTGGTAAAGATTCCAGGCAGCCCTGGTCAGGAGGCCGTCGCAGCCCTGAGAACAATCAGGAATTGACGAAGAAGAAATTACAAGACTTAGTAAGAGAAGTGGATCCTAATGAGCGTTTGGATGAAGATGTGGAAGAGATGCTGCTGCAGCTGGCTGATGATTTCATTCAAAGTGTGGTGACAGCAGCCTGCCAGCTTGCTCGGCATCGCAAGTCCAGTACCTTGGAGGTGAAAGATGTCCAACTTCATCTAGAACGCCAGTGGAACATGTGGATCCCAGGGTTTGGCTCCGAGGAAATCCGACCCTACAAGAAAGCCTGCACCGCAGAAGCCCACAAGCAGAGACTGGCACTTATCCGGAAAACAACGGAGAAATGACACGGAGGGGCAGGGCGTGTATTTGCAGATACTTGAGCTGAGACCTTAGCCATCTCATCCTTGGAATTTTTTTTTAATGCTTTACAGAGAAGCATATATTTTTTATTAACAGTGCAGCAATATCTATAATGACTGAGAGGATCTGCCAAAAGAATAAAACCTCCTATCCCAACTTCCGGTTCCTTTTCCTGCTGTCTCAAAGAAGCAGTGTATCTTCCAGAGAAGATTTTATTTGTGGTTGATTCGATAAGTGATCGAATAAGAGACAAAGCAGCAGCTGATCTTGTTGAGTGAGACAGTATTAGCAGGATTTGTAGCAGGTTTGTCTTCTCCTTTCCCTGTACTTTGTAACGTCAGTCAGTGTTTATATGAATATGACTGTCATTAGCTTTTCCAGAGTAAAGAAATTATTAGTCAAAAAAAAATAATTTCTCTCAGCAATATTTTGCAGTTTTCATCGTGTGGATACTGCACATGTACGGGAAGATTTTCAGATGTTTGGGCAGTATTTTGATTTGTCTTAAGAATTAAAAAAATTAGAAACAGGAACACAGCTGATTGTGTCTGTGTGTGTCCTTCAGATGGTTGGCCTGCCTCATTTGCTTTAGCTCTTTGGGTACATTCCGTTGAACCTCGCGTGTCGACAAGCACGGCCTCCACCAGTGAAGTCTCGCCTCTTTCTTTTCAATCCAGAAGCCCTTATCTTCGTTAAGTTGCACTAGCCTAGAACGTTCAGCACAGTGTTCGGTAGAAGCGATGAGGGTAGACCTATTTGTCTAATTACTTTGAAAAGAAAAGTATTCGGTTGTCGCCATTTAGTTTGATGTAAGTTGCAGGTATTTTTTTGTAGATGTTATACTCAATTGGAATAGTTGTGTTCCCTTGGAAAGTTATTTGGAAAGTTGTTATTTTCCCCATCAGAAATGGATATTGAGTTTTAAGGATTACTTTGCTGAACCTGTTGTTGTGATCACGTAGCTTTTCTGTTAGTTTTCATAAAAGCCATTGATTGGTTATGCCGAATTTGAAATTCTGGGGGGGACATCTTATGGCTGTGATGATGTACTTTTAAAAATATATTGTTTCTCTCAATTTATGTGGGTTCCCCCCCACAGATTTGACCCGCTCTTGCCCCATTGTCGGAGATGGTGAGCCGACTGCCCACTGCCCGCCACCCAGCCTTCCAGCACGCTAGAGACACAGAGACATGGTAGGGTTTCTGTCAGTGCAGCTCTGCTTTATTTGGGAAACACACACTCTTGTATAGGAACAGTGGGCAGCCTCAGGTGGGGAATGCCAGGAATTCCAGGAAAGGATGAGTACTAAGGGCCCATCTTCACTAGGGTCAGGAGTGCATGCATCTTACAGGTATGAAAGCCACCTCCTGTAGGCCAGGGGCAGGTGGGCACAGAATTGGCCCTGGCCAATCAGCCTTTTCAGAACAACTTGATCCCCGCCCTGGTTTATGCTCAGGGCTCTCTCGTTGGTGTCCATCTTGTCCACCACGTGTGACCTAGTGACCTACTTGCCCTAGAGCCCCACAAATTTACAAAAACTTACTTATAATTTTTACTCATAATTTTTACTTGTAATTTGTACTTACAATTTATACTCATATGGGACATTGGTCTATAATTTGATTTTCTTGTAGTTATCTGGTTTTGGTATTATGATGATGTCAGCCTCATTGAATGGCTGCGAAAGTGTTCTGGAGTGGTGCTGTGGTGTAGTAGATTAAGCCCCGTATTGCAGTGCTGGCGTCCCATATGGGTTCCGGTTTGAGGCCCACCTGGCTGCTCCACTTCCAGTCCAGCTCTCTGCTTGTAATCTGGGGAAACACTAGAGGATGGCTCAAGGCCTTGGGACCCTGCACCCGCATGGGAGATCCGGAAGAGGCTCCTGGCTCCTGGCTTTGGCTCTGCTCAGCTCTGGCCATTGCCTCTGTTTAGGGAGTAAAGCAGAGATCTTCCTCTCTATCTCTCTTCCTCTTTGTAAATCAAATTTTCGAATGAAAATAAATAAATCTTTAAGAAAAAAGAACATATTGATGAAGCCATCTGGCTATGGAGTTTTCTTGGGCCGTTTGACACAGCATAGGAATAACTAGGTTATTTCCTTCTTCTTAAGTGAACTCTGACAGTTGCGTCTTCCAGAGAATTTCTTCATAAACAGTAACTTCAAATGTATTGGCGTAAAGTTGCTGATACTATCCCCTTGTTATCTGGTTGATGCTTGTAGACTCCGTGGTTGCATCATCTCACCGATTCCTGACGGACGTGATCGTCACTGTCCTCTTTTCCTAATCAGCTTATCACATAGTTATTCATTTTTGAAATTTTCTCAAAGAACCAGATTTTGATTTGATTGTATCTACTATTTTTATTTTTTTTCTACGTTTCTGGTATTTGCTGTGTTTCTTAGGAATTTCCTGATTCCGCTTCTTTTGGTTGTGACTAGCCCTTGCCTTGCTCACGTCACAGGTGGCTGTGAGAGCATTGTAACCCTTTCTGCTTTTACTAGTAGAGGCATTTATCGTTGTAAACTTTCCCTTAGTCATGCTGTAGTGCCATGCCACACATGTAGACATGTTGTGTTTTTATATTCCTTTCAATATTTCCCCTCATTTTTGATTTACTCATTGACCCATGGATAATGAGAAAGCATATTATTAAATTTTCAAGTGCTTGCAGGTTTTCGAGATTCTGTTGTGGCTAGAGAATGTTCAAGTCAATTTCAGTTGACTTGAATTCGCTTAAACTTCTGCAACCTGTTTTATGGGTGCAGAGGCAAAGGTTCTGCAAGGTCTTTGGCAGCGTGTCCCTTCTGCTGTGGTCAGCAGGGTGGCCTAGAAATATCACGCCAGATTGGTCACAGTGTTGGTTCTATTTTTCAGTTACTCAAGAGGCTTCCAAAAAGTTGTTACAAAATTCTTATTGTGAAAAACTGTAAGAATTTCAATGTCTTTTTGCATCACAATAAACATCTTTTAATTCTACTTTATCAGAACATTAATGAGCCCTTCTATAGAAGAGAGTGTTAAAATTTCTAACTATATTTGTGGGTTGGTTCATTTCTCCCTGCAGTTTTATCAGTTTATTATCACAGAATTATCAGACACTGACAGGAAATATGTGAACATTTACTATTGCTATTTATTGTTGATGGGCAAAGTTGTCTTCCTTATCATTCCTAGCATTCATTACTTCCAAATCGACTTTGCCTGATATTAACACAGTTCCTCCAGCTTTCAATTATTGTTAGTATATATCTTGCTTTTCTTTTAAATTTCTTTCAGAATTATGTGAGTTGTATTTTCTGTTGGTAGCATAGAATCGGGTTTTCATTTTTAAAACTCAGTCCAGGGCCCAGCGGCGTGGCCTAGCGGCTAAAGTCCTCGCCTTGAACGCCCCGGGATCCCATATGGGTGCCAGTTCTAATCCCGGCAGCTCCACTTCCCATCCAGCTCCCTGCTTGTGGCCTGGGAAAGCAGGCGAGGACGGCCCAATGCATTGGGACCCTGCACCCGCGTGGGAGACCCGGAAGAGGTTCCAGGTTCCTGGCTTCGGATCGGCGCGCACCGGCCCGTTGTGGCTCACTTGGGGAGTGAATCATCGGATGGAAGATCTTCCTCTCTGTCTCTCCTCTCTGTATATCTGACTTTGTAATAAAAATAAATAAATCTTTAAAAAAAAAACTCAGTCTAATGAGCCCTGCCCTTTAATTGGGGGGTTATTTAATCCACGTACTTTAATGTGGCTATTGGTAGGATTAGATTTAAGTCTGCCTTTCTATTTCCTATGTTTTCTTCATTGTTTGCTTTCTCTATTTTTTTCTTGACTTCTTCCAATCTGAATATTTTATGATTTTGTTTTGTTGCATTTGTGGATTATTCTATTTTAATCCTTGTTTTAGTTTTTTTAATATAACAAGCATTTTCCTAGTTTTAATTTTAATGTTTTAAGAATACGGAGACAGAGAGAGAGAGAAAAAGAGAGAGAGACAGGGAGAGTAATATTCCAACTGTTGGTTCACTCCCTAAAGAGGGGCAATGGCCGGAGCTGAACCGATCTGAAGCCAGGAGCCAGAGCCTCTTCCAGGTCTCCCATGCAGATACAAAGTCCCAAGGCTTTGAGCTGTCCTCGACTGCTTTCCCAGGCTACAAGCAGGGAACTGGAAGGGAAGTGGGGCAGCTGGGATATGAACCAGTGTCCATATGGGATCCTGGCATATGCGAGGCGAGGACTTTTAGCCACTAGGCTACCATGCCGGGCCCGTCAGATTATACTCTTAAGGACTGATTTATGTTAACAAGTCGGTGAAAGTCGTATTTATGAGGCCTTCATATTGCCTGGTGTTAGCTTTTTGCGCCACAAAACCACACCACACACCAGGAAATTCACAAGATTTACCGTCAGTAGCCAGGGCCCACCAGCAAAGCTGTCTTTCGGATCAGTACAGAGCAGCAGCCTGCTGTTAGAGGAACAAAGCCATATGAAGGGAATTGAGAAAAAGAGGGTCTTTAGATTAAATAAAGGGTTTTACTCATCAGGAGAGTCTGACACACTGCTTCCTGGTGGGAGGCAGCTTGGGACCACTTCTACATGGTATGGTGACCACGTGAGGGAAGCGGCCGCCCAGGGTGTGCAGCACTGGCCTTGTACACACCTCAGGTGTGCAGATGGGGCAGGTAGCAGCTGCTCAATTTGCCCTGCTTGTGACCTGTCACCCTGGCAGGTGTGACCCTGCACAGAGACAAGGTCAGGTGACTCAGCATCCCAAACATTCCTGGAGGGGAGTGTCAGCTTGACTTAGGGTGCTGGAGTCGCTTCTGCTGGGGCCCGGGATAATAAGGTCAACATCCTTGTCAATGTTTTTGGCGTAGCACTATGTCGAGTCAGCTGCTTTCCACGCTGTATGATAGTTATTCCTGCCTGAGCACCTGCAAGGTGGCCGTCGCTTTCTACACTGCTTCCTAAGACTCTGAAAGAGTTGAGTTCCATTTTTTTTAAGGCCAAGTTCTGGAAGTTCCTTTGGCTGGTCTATTCATGTAAGCAAATACGGGATAAAGGTTGAATAGGATTTTGCTCAGTCGATGTCTGTGGCATTTTTCTCCTTTGCTCTTTTTCTTTTGTTTGTTTTTAAACCCCAGCAGGGCTCTGGGGAGAAATAGTGGAGTCCTTGTCCTCAAGGTCCTCCCAGAGGTCTATTTGGAGGGAGAATGGAGTTGACAGTGTGATAAGCAGAGGATAATTCACAGCATGGTCAGGACAGAGCAGGATGGCGTGTGTGACATGTCCTGATACGCGAAAGGAGTGCAATTAAACACTGTGGTAGTGACGTTCTTAGCAGTGGCCGGCCAGGAGCCACTGAAGCCGTGGATGAGGACAACGCGTCTTCTCTCTCTTTGCGTCATGTCTGCGCCTGAGGCTCCAAGTGTTCCATGCTCAGGTACCCTCTGGGCTGGAGTCAGAGCTGAAGACAAGGCTCCCAAACAGATCCTTTCCCACCCCTGGCTTCCCGCATTCACTCTCATGTCTGGTTGGGTTGGATTCGAGAATCTGTGTGTTCTAGAAACAACTGAAGGGCTTTGTGTTTGTTTTTCTCCCTCCCAGAAGTTCCAAGGATGCATTTATTTTGCTCCTTCTCCTGCCTTCCCGTCACCAGCTGTCCAGCAAGGACCCTCCCCTGACTTCTCAGCACTGCACCTGTCAGATTTGTGCAGAGTCTTGCTTACCTGGGGAGAGAGAGGGGGCCTCACAGAAACCATTTTTTCCAGCTGAGTGTCTGTCTCTGGAGGGTAGAAATAGGCCTGCTGTGGCTTGTGAGGGAAAGGGGTGGTGGTCCTCCCTTCCTCTTCGAAGCCTTCCGCCACCCAGACACTATTCTCTAGTTCTTTCTGATCTGGGCCACCTTTGACAAGCTGTCCCACAGCCCCTGGCTCTCATCCTCCCTGATGTATGACCTCCTCCAAAGTTGTAGGGAGGGGTGACCTACAGCTCCTATGATAAGAGGAAATGAAGTCTGATTTTCCAATTAAAAATATTCTTGCAAGGAGTTAACTGTGCTTTCTGAGAAGCCTAGCTTGGCGCGCCCTCTAGTGTTCACACACCTTCATTACATTTTCCTTTGCTTAAAAAAATGTCAGAGAGGCCGAATGGAGGAGTATGCTGGACTGCCGTCTGCTGCCCACATGCTCTCAGCTGCCCTGGCTGGTGGGGGCGTGGGTCCAGGAGCAAAACCTGGTCTCCCACATGGGCAGCGGTACCCCGTTACGGGTGTCACCATTGATGCCTCCCAGGATGTGTGTGTGTGTGTGTGTGTATGTATAAATAAAAATATAAATATAATTTTGTTTTTGTGTATGGGTCACTCTTTCCTGACTCACAAGCTTAAAAAATAAGTCTATGGACCCAGTGTGATGACTAAGTGGGTAAATTCTCACTTTGCATGGGCCAGGATTTCATATGGGCACAAGTTCATGTCCTCCCTGGTCCACTTCCCAACCAGCTCCCTGCCTGTGGCCTAGGAAGGCAATCGATGATGGCCCAAAGCCTTGGGACCCTGCATCTGTGTGGGAGACCTGGAGGAAGGCCCTGCTTTGGATCGGCTCATTTCTTGTTACTGCAGCCACTTGGAAAGTGAACCAGTAGGTGAAAGTTCTTTCTGTCTCTCCTTCTCTCCATAAATCTGATCTGCCTTTTCAATAAAAATAAATAAATTTTAAAAAGAGACAAGTCCATTTCGATATGAAAATTATCTTTTGCATCAAAATACGCTGATATTTGAATTCCGTTTTCCTCAGAACCTTGAAGCATCCTTGTAGTCCCAAACACTTGTGTGATGAACACGTGAAGAAGTCAATGAAATCAGGCTTGAAGAATGAGAGGACGGCAGGATGAAGATGACCGCATAAACAGGTCATGCCCAGAAGGAGGCAGAGACTGTAAAAGGCATCAAATGTAAATCCTGGGTCCGGAAAGTACAGTGGATGAGATGAAACATTCACTAGAGGGCTCAAAAACAAGTGGGAACTGCCAGAAAAAAAAAAAAAATCAGGAAATTTTTTTTTCAAGATTTTATTATTACTGAAAAGCCAGATATACAGAGAGGAGGAGAGACAGAGAGGAAGATCTTCCATCCGATGATTCACTCCCCAAGTGAGCCACAACAGGCTGGTACGCGCCAATCCGATGCCGGGACCAGGAACCTTTTCCAGGTCTCCCACGCGGGTGCAGGGTCCCAATGCATTGGGCCGTCCTCGCCTGCTTTCCCAGGCCACAAGCAGGGAGCTGGATGGGAAGTGGAGCTGCCGGGATTAGAACTGGCGCCCATATGGGATCCCGGGGCTTTCAAGGCGAGGACTTTAGCTGCTAGACCACGCCGCCGGGCCCAAAAAATCAGGAACTTTACGATGGATCAACAGAGATCACTCCACTTGAAAACAAAACTAGAGACTAAAATCTGTTATGAATATGTGTGCAACGTCCTTGGAAAAGTACTATTGAATCAAATCCAGCCACATATAAAAAAAGGTTACACACAATAGCCAGATTTATTCTGGAAATGCAAGATTGATGCAACACTCTTTAAAAAAAAATAACAGGCTTATTTTTACTTGAAAAAGAGAGAATCTTTCATCTACTGGCTCAAACTCCAAATGTCCACAAGAGACAGAGCTGGGTGGGTCTGAGGCAGGAGGCCAAGGAGCTTCTAGGTCTCCCACATGGGTCAGGGGTCCAATGCCTTGGGCCATCCTCCTTCCAAGTGATTAGCAGGGGGGTTGGATCAGAAGCGGAGTCACTGGGACTTGAACCGACACTAATATGGGATGCTGGCACCACAGGCAGGTGATGAGTGCGCTGTGCCACCACACCAGCTTCAGATGTGACACCCTTAAAGTGATTAGTGTACTCTTCTGTGTTAGTAACAAAAATCCATATTATTATTTCGGTATGCCCGGAATCAGCATCCAACTAAATCTGATTGCCATTCATGGAAAGAACTCTTTCATGCTGTCAGTCAAAGGTGGGGCTTCTCCACCTGTGATGGATCACCTGCAGGAACTCTGTGACTACCTTGTGTTGCACAGCCACACAGAGTGTTCTGTGGAATCTACAAGAACACCTGCAAAGCCGACAGAGCTGGCACCCATGCGCAGCAAGGTTGCAGAATGCCAGGCGAATGTGTAAGCATGAGTCATGTTTCTCTGTATCAGCTGTGAACCCTCTGGAAATGAAACTAAGAAAAGGATTCTATGTGAAATGGCGTGACAGCTCTTAGGACTAAGCTTAGCCCGAGATGACACCACAGGGGCTGCTGCTGTGGGGCAACAGGTTGAGCCACTCGTTGTGATATCGGTGCCCTGTGTCAGAGTTCCAGTCTGCCTGGTTCTAGTTCCAGCCACTGCACTTCTGACGCAGCTTTCTGCCAAGGGTCTGGGAAGGCAGCAGATGATGACAGAGTCACACAGAGAGAGGGACACACACACACACACACAGATGTTCCATTTGCTGGTTTATTCCCCACATAGCAGCAACAACAGCTGGAGTTGGGTTGGTCTGAAGTCAGGAGCGGGAGGCCCAAACACTTGAACCATCCTCTGTTGCTTTCCTAGATACATTAGCAGGGAGCAGGATGGGAAGTGGAGCAGCTGGGATTTGAATTAGTGCCCATATGGGATGCTGGTGCTGCAGGCAGAGGATTAAGTCGTTATGCCACAGCACCACTCCCAGGAGTAATGTCTTTTTTTTTTTTTTAGCTATTCATTACTACAAGATGCCAGAAACAAGCTACTTCTGAAGAAGAAAAAGAGTTTGTTTTGGCCCGTGGAGATGTGTAGTCCAAAGTCCATCAGGCCCCTCTGACTCTTGTGGGTGAGATCCTGGGGCAGCATAGAGCCTTGCGTGGA
This sequence comes from Ochotona princeps, assembly GCF_030435755.1. Lineage (NCBI taxonomy): Eukaryota > Metazoa > Chordata > Mammalia > Lagomorpha > Ochotonidae > Ochotona > Ochotona princeps. The sequence goes on from NC_080835.1 coordinate 6,765,060, forward strand.
AAAGGACATCTTGGTGTCTCTCTTTGTGTGTCTCTCACTGTGCCCTGGGCCTGGGGCTCCCCCAGGGACCTAACCCATCCTGTTCCCCTCCCACGATGCCACCTCTTTAGCACCATCCTGGCATTCTGTTCCCACCCTCTTAGCACCATTAACGTGAGACTTACGCGACTGAGCCTTTGCCACGCTGGGCCTTGCGGTGCACATCCAAACTAAAACCTCCACCCTAGTATGTAGAAACCAGCGAGGTCCTGAAACCTCTATAGAAGGACAAACAAACTAGACCAGCCAAACTGAGACTGAAGGAAGCCGACGAAGGGTAAACCCCGTGGGTGGTGCACGCAGGCTGTGGAGTGCTGATCCTTGCTACAACATGGGTGGATCTCAGATGCAACCCGCCAGGCAAGAGAAGCCAGCCAGCCAGGCCCACAAGCTGTAGCACTCTACACGGAGGACGTACCCAGAGAAGGCAGATCTGCAGGAGCTAGACCAGTGGCTGGGGGTTGGTACAGGGCAAAAAGCGGGTGAGTGGTCATGGGGACAGGGTTGCCCCAGGCTGGGAACAGGAGATGAGAATGAGTGCAAATGGGCTTGAGGAGTCTTTAGTGGACAGGGATGTGTTCTCCAATGGGATTGTCATGCCATGCTGGCTGCACATGGCTTGTCTGTGTGTGTGTGGTGTCATCGGACTGTACACTTAAAATGCATGCATTTGCAATTCTTGCTCTGCCAAGTGACCATGGTTAGCTGAGGAAATACGCCTGGGAACCGGGAGGAAAGATACGGTCTGGAGGAAATGGCTGCAAGTGGGGCAAGAAGCAACGCCAGAGAGCTGGCTGTGACTTCCCAGCAGGCCTCTCCTGGGTGTGAGCATGCGCATGTGTGGGAGACGCAGGGGGCACCAGGCGTAGAGGCTCTTCCCAATGCTTCTCCTGGACAAACTCAGGGGTCCTTTTGGAGGGAGGAGGAAGAATCTGGGGAAGCCAATCTTGGATGGAAAGTTTGCATTCCTGAGTATGTTGCCAGAGTAAAAAGGATGAGAGTCCTGGTTCTTGGAAGAAATATGAAATTGCTAGGGGCATCCAGGGGATTTGTGGGTGTGAGGTGAGTACCTGCAGAGACTTTTACCTGTACAGAGCCATGATGGTCATGTATGTCTACCTGCATGTATATATACACACATGTGGAAGCACGTTTATGTGTCCCCCCCGACTCATTGGTCAGCATGCCCACCTGGTTGCATGCACCTGCTCGCGTGTACACTGCTGTATGCAAACCAGCGAGAAGCTCAGATGTCTGTGTTTCTCTGCTGGAATGAACTCTGACTTCAGAGCCTGAGCCGTTGGTTTAGATTCCTATGGCCAGGACAGTTTAAATAGATGCTCATCAAATTCATGACTCTCTTACACTTACATGGGTAGTCTCAATCACTCCTTCCATCCCTCCTTCTCTCTTTCTCTCCTCAACGCACCTCCCCACACTCACACACACACACACTCACACACACAATAGACACCTTCTGTGAACACTCTCTCCCCCAGGCCTCTTAGAGAGCGTGTACCAGCATTCTGCATCTAGCCAGGAGAGAGATCTGGCAGCAGGATGAACATGGGAACTTTAAATCACCATGGGCTTATGGTAAAATAGTAGCCATAAGGTATGAGGCAAGTTCTAAAGAGAGTACATTTGGCAAGGCTAGACCTCATTGGAAAGTGCGGGTCAGCCGCCCAGTTAATAGGAGCTTTGCTGGTTGAGCTGGAGCTGGTCTGCAGCCCTGGGCAGGCAGGACTGAGGGGCCGTCAGCAGTGGGTGGTGTGGACAGACAGGGGATAGGACACCTCTGGGCTGCAGGTGGGCCCTGTGCGGGGCCTGCAAGGGACCCAGGGATCCAGCAAGGGCAGCGGGGCTTTGTACCAGGTTTTTCTGCCAGTGGGCCATGTGCTGCTAGGCCAAGGCATGGGTTCTTAGCCCATACTTGTGATCATCATGCTGTCCACCCCTTGGTGGAACCTCCCAGAGTCCAGCTGGTGCCTACCACTGAAAAGGAGAAACACTTGTTTCCACTGCTGGCCACAGATGCATGGGGGAGGTACATTTGCACTGAGAGGCAGTGTACTGACTGGTACCTGGCCCTGATGACCCTGGTAATGGTGGCAGTGTACCTGGCCGTGGGAGAGGGTAGTCCTTTGGTTTTCTGTGTGATGAGTGTGTTGTGTTCTCCAGCTTGGGTTTACATGAAGTGCTGAGTCACAGTGAGGGCATCTTCAGGCTGAGCTGTAGCTGATCCCCACACTGGGTCTCCAGAGTTCCCAGGGCAGGTGCAATTGTATCTGTGTTTTCTTTCTTTCCCCCTGCCCATGATAGAGCAAAGCAAGACCCAGACCTGGAGACCTGATTGAGATTTTCCGAATTGGCTACGAGCACTGGGCCATCTATGTGGAGAATGACTGCGTGGTCCATCTGGCCCCTCCAAGTAAGACTGGTTACCCTGTTGAAACACTGGTAGTGTTGTTGACCGATACAGCTAGCATCTGGTTCCCCACTGGTGGACTTCTGGAGTAGCCCAACACTCGAAGCATTCCTGTTTTCATGGGCTCACGGGGCTTGATCTCTGTCCAGCTCTACATGTGACCCAAGTTCCCTGACCTCACAGGACATCCTTTCTTTGGAAGCAGGGATTTGGGAGCCTGGGCCTCCAGGTAGTACGTGGGAAGGGTGCAGGTGCTCACATGTCGCTTGAGTCCTACTGTCACTGAAGGCTGCTTCCAGCTGCCTGTCTACCTGTGGTATCTTCATCTTTCCTTGTCTCCCTGTCTTTCCAACCTGTTCCCGGCCACTTCCTTCTAAAGAGAGAACAATCCTCCTACCATTTCTCTAGGCAGCATTAACACAAGGCTGAGACGGACTCAAGAGTTCACTGGGTTTTAGTGGAGGCTTTGTGGGAGCAGGTGGTGATAACAGAGGAGGGTCACCCAGGAAAGGAGTGACATGGGGCCACTGGTCACCTTGGTGTCCTCAGAAGATGGGACATGCGGAGGGAGCTGGGAGAGGAGGCAGGGCTGGGGAGGGGCTCCATTGCATATTCTCTGAAGCTCTTTGAATTTTGTCCCACTCATTTGTCCCATTCTTGAGTTGCAGAGGGGTGCTGTGCCAAACGCATTTGATTAGGAAGCCTGTGAGCAGCACTTGACAGCAGCCCTGTGCTCCTCCTTAGTCCCAGCTTCTCCCCTTTCTAGGCCTTCCTTACAGACCCTCTCTCCTCTTCATTCTCTGCTGTCTCGAAGGAGACCTGAAGATGGCGGAAGTTCATCTTCACTCTTCTTCCCCTGGCCAGGTTTGGGGACTTCCCTCCAGCATCACCCAGGAGACAGCTAACAGGTTCTCACACCTCCGATCAGATCTTCCTTCAAATCCGAGCTCTGCCATTCCTGCTGAACTGCTAGCTCCAACTTGTGTAGAATCAGATCTTTAGATGCTTAAAAAGAACAAGGCCAGTCAGACAGCAAAGACAGAGGGGCCTCACATTGGGTTGTGGTATAAAAAGTCATTGTTGAAAGTCTGATTTTACTGAAAGGTTAGGGGGGTGGATGGGAGGAGGAGAGGAAGGAGAAGGAGGAGAATAAAGAGAGAGGAGAAGAGAGACAGAGATAGAGAGATAGAGAGAGAGAGAGAGAGAGAGAGAGAGAATGAGAATGAATATATCTTCCATTTGCTGCTTCATCCAAATGCCTGTCATGGCCAGGGCTGGCCAGGCTGCAGTCAGGAGCCTGACCTCCATCTTTGACTTGGCATTCCTAGGTCTTTGACGGTTTCTTTGTCATGAGGACATTCCATATCCTCCCTGCTCTGGCTGCTCTTGCCCTCGGGTGGGTTCCTGACCCTCTCTGAGTTTCTGTCACCTCCAAGGACTGACCGTAATAATGTGGCAGCCCTCAAAGCCTTCTTTCTTCAAGGCTGTTGAGTCCCCAGATTGGCATAAGGATAAGGGCTGAGGAGTTCTTTGAGGAGGCTGGTGGAAGAGGGCATCTTCAAAGCCTGGGGGCTCAGCCTCACCTGTGTGTGCCCCTGAGGGAGATGGTCACCTGTGAGGCCACTGAGGGAGGTGGTCACAGAGCCACTGTGACTGTGTCCACGCCAGCCCTGACCTGACCAGAGGGTGGACACTGAACGTGGTTAGGAAGCCAGATTCATGTTAACACAGCACAACAGGATGCATCATGGTACAGTACTGTCCCGTAAGAGACTCTGGTGAGGATTGCGAGTGGGCAGGTCAGTACAGGGTGATAGGCTCTCAGGGAAACTTGACACTCCATGATGGGTCAGGTCCAATTCCCTTTCTTTGCTTTGCCTTTGATGGGTGGTGAAATTGGAGTCTCCAGGGGAGACTGCTGAACCCCAAATCTGATACGGCACCAACCTTTCAGCTTGTGCTTGTCCTTGGTGTGCAGGCGATGATGCTGAGGCCGGCAGCATCATGTCTGTCTTCAGCAACCAGGCCGTGGTGAAATACAGTCGGCTGGAGGACGTGCTGCACGGCTGCTCCTGGAAGGTCAACAACAAGCTGGACGGGACCTACCTGCCCCTGCCTGTGGACAAGATCATCCGGCGCACGAAGAAGATGATCAACAAGGTTGTGCAGTACAACCTGATCGAAGGGAACTGTGAGCATTTTGTCAACAACCTCCGATATGGCGTGCCCAGGAGCCAGCAGGTGCGGCTTGTGCTCTGCGGCCAGCTTCTCATGGGGCTTCCTATGGGTTTCTCAATGTCTGTGGCAGTGGCTCCATGCCAGTGTTCCCTATGCCAGCGGGGGTGGGCCTTGTGTTTCTATCTTACCTTATGGCTCAGGAGGTATTTCCATTCCTTTCTCCAGAAGGAGTAGAAAGGGCCCTGGGCCGGTCACGTTACACACCTTCTCTGTCTGCACACTGCATCGTCCGCTTGTCTGTGTTCCATGCTTGCTTGGTGGACTCTGCTGTGAGGGCTTCCAGGAGCATCTGTGTGTGGAAAGGGGACCCCATGCCCCAAGCCCTCTGGCAAAGCCTAGGGCCTGGGAATCCTGAGCCCTGAGCCTGGAGCTGGGCTTGGATGCTCTGTCACCGTATGGCTCTGCCTCGTGACTCCCCTTCCTGGCTCTCATCCACTGTGTAGTAAAAGGGCACTGGTCGCTGTGCCACTCCAGGGTCCTTTGGACACACGCTGCAGGCAGTTCCTGGGCTGAGTAGCTCTGAAGTGCAATGGAATCAGGAGGAATGCTGGGAGAAAAGGGAGCCCCTTGGGCATAGATGTTCGTCTCAACTCCAGGCTTTTTGTAAATAAGGGAAAGTACAGTTGGATCCTTCCCTGAAGGAAAAGACTTTTCCCTGAAGACATTTCCCTGAAGGAAAAGGCAGTCTGATCCCTAATGAGGGCTACTGGGGCTACAGGTGGTGGAGGAGGGTGGAAACCTAAAAGTGGCTCTGACTGTTGTGCAACCGATGATGCTTTGTAGGTGGAGCATGTCCTGATGGAAGGAGCGAAGGCTGCAGGTGCGGTGATCTCAGCCATGGTGGACAGCATGCGGCCCAAAGCAGTCACCGCCTGAGGGTGCTGAGAGCCTCAAGCGGAGGGAGAGCTACTGATAGCGGCCAAGGCAGCAAGCCTTTTTCCCTCCCCTGGCCCTCCTCTCTTGAAAGCCTTGTTCAAGACCATTGTGAGCTTGCAGAAGATGCTACTATGTATCCAATTACCTCTGCAGAAATATATCCAACTGATATGATCAGGGGTCCATGGACTCTTGAGATGGACAGAATGATGGTCTGCAGGTTAGCTAGACTTCCCACACGCCCATTTGATGTTACATTCCTTGCAGAAATCTTGCTTTTTTTTTAGGATGGCCATAAACTCTGATGTTTCAATACATCCCCAAAACATTCTGGGAACCTCTAACCTGAATCTCTTTTTCCCAGTGACAAAGAACTCTTTCCGGAAGTTCTTTGTGTTGAATGAGAATGTCTCTAGTTTCCTTCTACTTCTCTTAGTACTGCCCTTGCCAACCCACGGCAGAATCCAGTGGAGGAAGCCTTCTGGGAACGCTGTGACTTGTCACTCAGGACCAATTGTGTCTGAATCTAGGATCACATTTTCCAAGAAATATTTTTTTTAAAAAAACTCTACCTCAATTTTGTTCTTTATTGCATTTCTATTTTATAATTACCGGAAAATTTGAAGCTTATGTTCTCATGGGTGTTAGATGGATGTGTATTTTTAAAGATGTATTTATTTATTTGAAAGGGTAGATAATAGAAAGAGAGTGAGAGAGAGATCTTTCACCCACTGGGCTACTTCTCAAAATGGTCGTGACAGCCAGGGCTGGGCCAGAACGAAGCCAGCGCCTAGGGCTCTCTCTGGGTCTCCCACGGGGGTGACAGGGACCAGGGCTGCCTTCTGTGATTTTTCAGGCACATTAGCAGGGAGCTGTTTTGGAAGTGGAGCATGTGGGACCCAAATCAGCATTGTAGGCACCAGCTTAGCCTAGTGTGCTGCCATGCCGGCCTCACAGATTAACCTTCCAAATAATTCAGTCAATTGTCCTCCAATGTATGAGGAGTGATTTTTTTGTCTTGAAGTGTGGACATGGTGTAGCACCTGAACTTAGGAGCATGACCTCAATTTCACCTGTACGACGAAGCCAGTGGCCCCAGCCCTGGAAATCACTGATGCTCCATATCCTCCTCCTGTCGTCTCTTCACTCGTGGCACAGTCTGGATCAGGACTGCCTCAGAAGCCGAATCTGACAACAGAATTTTATAATTCATGAAGTGGATTCTTTTTAGCTTTAAGGTAACTCAGCTTCAAGGTGCATCCTTTTTCTTTCTTTTCCTTGTTATGCTGTTACAAAGAGATTTAGATAGATGATAGATAGTAGGTGGACAGGTAATCTTCTGTCCGTTGATCCACTTACTCCTCAAATGGCTGCAAAGGCCGGAACTGGGCCAGGCTGAGGCCAAGAACATAAAACTCCAACTGTACCTCCCATGGGAGACAGCAGAGGTCCAAGAAATTGGAACATCTTCCACTGGTTTCCAGGCATAAAAGCAGGGAGTTAAATAAGAAGTAGAGCAGCTGGGACTTGAACCGGTGCTCCTAAGGGATGCTGGCGTCACAGGCGGAGGCTTAACACACTGCACCACCATGCCGGCCCCTTAGTGCAGCCTCTAATTTGGAGATGAATTTCAACTCAGAGATCACATTAATCTTTATTCAGATGTGCCTTGATTAACTGAGTAGCCTCCACTCTTCCCCGCTTGGCATCCAGGAGTGTTTACTCTCTTCTAAGCGTGTATCATCCGCCTCTTGCTTATGTTGAGGACAGAAAGCCACCTCTCCGACTCTTAGCACTCAGTGGGACAGAGCAGATCATGCTTGAGTCTACTCATTCATCCCACAGAGAGTTCCGAGTGTCTACCAAGTGCCAACCCTGGCTTATCCACCTTAGCTCCAGCCCAGCGGTTGTGGTCAGGGCTGGAGAAGACCTTCAGGACCCAAGGCACAGTGGCGCATGGGGCACAAACTTATCTGCAGCATCTTGCTCCCTCCCATTGGCACAGTAAGATTTTGAACTCTGGAATGCTCACTGTACGCGTGGAAGACAGAGAGGGAATAGTTTGAAAAAAAAAATCCCACTTAAAAGAGGAGGCACATATTCTCGTAGCCACATTCAACATCTGTATGCTTTTGAGATCTTCTGTAGAGTTGAACACACAGTGGTCTGGTGATCATAGACCATTCTGATCCTCACACAGTTCCTATTAAAATTTTCATCACTTTATCAGTACAAAGAACAGTCACACAAACTAAAATGGCTTTCTGAGATGCTGAAAGCTCTGATCTCTCTCCACATCTCACCTCCCGGTGTTTTCAAAGCCAACTCCCGCTGAGTAGGCTCTGTGGTGGGCACAGTCAGGCTGTTACTGGGCTGTTACTGAGCCCTTGACGCTTGCTGTGTATTGTTCTTTTGTTTGATCACAATGGTATTTGTTTCAAAAACATTTGTTTTGTGATGACTTGGATGACTTGATTCAAAATCAAAATCTTTTAAATTTGCTTTTAAAAACACTTCTTGATATTTAAGTTTGAAGTTCAAGCATCTCTGACATGATGGCAATGTGGAATGTGATTTGTAGCCGCTTAAGTTTCGATGTGTCTATTCAGTCACTTATTTAAAGGAAAGACCAGGGAGGCCACGGACTCTTGTTTTTGTGTGTGTCTTAATAGAAGGTGGCGACACCACCTTTCCCTGAACCTGTGCGTGGTGCGTGGTGCGTGGTGTGTGGTGTGTGGGCTGGGCTGACTGTACTCAGTTCTGAGTTGGGAAGACCAGGACCCCATGATCTCCTTTGATTTTTCCGGAGCTGTAGCTGCCACACTTTTAGAAATTTCTCTAGCACCCAGAGCCTGCCTTCAGCATAATATCAGTGTTTAAAAGAGCTGAGGTTAAAAGGGTGCAGCTCTGGGTGACCCAGGACTCATAGCTTCTGGAGGCCTCTAAGCCAGGGCATTTGCTAGATTGGAAACCCTCACAGACAAGTTCTACCAACAGCTAATGGGAATAAACCCATAACAACAATGGGGAAACTCACCGAGTGCTCTGGCCATGCCAGGAACTGTTTGGCAAACTTCAGGAAAATTCCTGGGAATTCTTTCCCGCATCCTGTGGCTATGTGTTCTTCATCATTTCCGTTAGACGTTGTGACTTCCTCATGTGGATGGGTGTTCAGGGCATCCCTGAAGCTCATTCCCCCAAACCCAGGAACTTCACAGGACGATAAAGAAGCAGTGTTGGGCCCAGCGCAATAGCGTAGCAGTTAAAGTCCTTGCCTTGAATGCACCAGGATCCCATATGGGCGCTGTTTCCAATCCCAGTGGCCCCGCTGCCCATCCAGCTCCCTGCCTGTGGCCTGGGAAAGCATTTGAGAATGGCCCAGAGCTTTGGGACCCTGCATGTGCATGGGAGACCTGGAAGAAACTCCTGGCTCCTGGCTTTGGATTGGCTCAGCTTTGGTCATTGCGGCTGCTTGGGGAGTGAACCATCAGATGGAAGAACTTCCTCTCTGTCTCCCCTTCTCTCTGCCTTTTCAATAAAAATAAATAAATCTTAAAAGAAAAAGAAAGACAAGCAGCAGCAACAGCAGTGCCCTGACAGCTGCTTGTGGGTTGCTAGTGAGAGATCTTTGGGGCTCACAATTGGGACTACAACCATACAAGGCAGGACTCAGGAGGGTTGTGTGTCTTGCAGATGTACAATATTAAGAAAGGTGTTGAAAACACGGGTGTGTGTGTGGCTTTGTTGACCTGTCAATCTCTAAATACGGGGGAAGAACCTGTTCAAGACTCCATCTTGACTCCGAAGCCACAAGAGCACCGCAGATACAGGGGATGGGAAGCTGAACTAAACAGCTTAAACAAAGCGAGGAACTCACTGTCTAACGTGGCTGTCAAATCTTGGAGTGGAAAATAGTATAGGAGATTTAGAATTTCAGGATGTGGGTTTTAAACAAGATAAGGGGTCAGTTCTCCAGAAACAAGTGATGACTGTGGACGTGGAAGTGGAGCGGGAGTCCCAGCACCTGATCTGACTTCACAGGAGTCAATTCTTGATCCCCCCTCACGGCTGGGATTCCTTCCTGGTGAAACCAGGAAACCCAAAAATGTGTTTTGGGGTCTGCAGTTTCTGTGGCTTGGTTCTATCCAGCGCTAGAGAGAAGCTCTCTGGGAAACAGATTCTGGGCCTGAAGTTTTTTGTAGGAAGTTAATGGGAGAAGTGGAGAAAACATGGAATATTATAAGGCACAACTATTTACTCAATAGGTTTTTTCTTTTTTTTTTTTTGTGCTTTACATTTGAACTTTGATCCTTCGGGAACAGCTTGGCACACTGATATTTCATGTAGGTGCTCAGGCAGTGAATTTTATTTTAAATTTTTTAAAGACTTAATTTTGGTTGAAAAGTCAGATTTACAGAGGGAGGGAGAGGCAGAGAGAAAGAGCCTTCATTCATTGGTCCAATCTCCAAGCAGCCACAACGGCCAGAGCTGAGCTGATCTGAAACCAGGAGCCAGGAACTTCTTCCAGGTCTCCCACGTGAGTGCAGGGTCCCGAGGCCTTGGGCATCCCGAACTGCTTTCCTAAGCCACAAGCAGGGGGCTGAAAGGGAAGTGGAGCAGCCGCGACACAACTGGCAATTATATGGCATCCTGGCACATGCAATGGAGGACTTTAGCCACTAGGCTACCGTGTAGGGTCCCAATGAGTGAATTTAAAGATATAGGAACATATGCTGAAGGTCCGATAGAGGTCGCTGCTGAATTGGATCACTGATAACATTTTGCTTTCTTATTCTTGAATCTTTTTTTAAAAAGAGTTAATGATTTTAAAACACGTCTAACTTAATTGAAATTCAAAAAAATCATATATAAAGATTTGTCTACTTACCCACAAGAGCATTACAGCTCACGGTTCACACTCTGTTTTACTGCGTTAAATTGACATATGTGTAGAACTCCAACAGGCCACAAAGAACAATGTAAATAAGTAAGTAATTCAAGTGCTCAAAAAACTTTTCTTGATCCCACCAAAGGCCAGACTATGTGTATCATGGGGATTAAAAATGTAATAATGCCCACAGTAGGCTGATGGCATTCTGAATCCCATGGACTTATTCTTGAAACAAAAATGAGTGTGTTTGGCAGAGTCCACAGGTGCCTGGGACCAACTGATTCTCTGTTGGGAGTTCTTGAAATCATCACGCCAGTGGAGTGTGACGATTACTAAGCAGAACCAAGGTATGCTAACGTAAAGCCCCAGAGGTATTGTCTACAGTGTACACGATACCTCCAATCACTTAGAATTTAGACAAAATGGTTTTTTTGCAGGTAGGAGGTTTTTGCCACTCAAAGTATTAAAATTGCTGATGGATGGTGATAATAAAATGGAGACCAACTCTTCGTTCTAGAGTCTGTGCCTAAGCATGCGTCCTTATACTCTTGGTTTCCCACAGAGTGGGAGAGTTTTTTTCTCCATTTTGCACAATGGGGCTTGTACCCAAATTCCTCCCTTATCTTCTCTCCCAGACACTCCTTCCTCAGCCCTAGAGATAGACTACATGATATGTCTAAATACATCTCTCTAAGTCTGGACAAAGATTTCTGAACTTAAAGGCAAATATTTGCTTGTATCACTTTGTTAATTTCCCCCCTATGGTATCTGATTGCAGTCTAGGTTTAATTATTCACTTCCAGCTACCTGACCTGTAAAGAAAGGCGGGTCACCATTAAAGCTAAATGGAGGCATTTTCCGTAGCTAATGAGGACACAGTATAATTATGTCTGGATAACAGGTATAAGCTGGGTCTGTCTCGGCCAAGCCAGAGTTCATAATCACCCAGGTGCATAAATGCAAAAATGAAATAAAAAGAGGTAGGGGTGTGTGTGAGGATGGAAAAAACATATGTTAATACCTGAAGTATTATCTCATCCTACATAAAATTAGAACGTAGGCCACTGCTACGTGTTTCGTCTTTCAGACACACTCTCAGTGTAGTTCCAGCATGCCGTATATTGTTTTAAATTATGCCTTTCTTCTTGGCAGCATGAAGTGCACCTCATTTCCAGTTATCATGAATAGCTAATACGTTTTTTTCTTTTCTTCAGTAACATTTTCCTGAGACCGTTGGATCCATCAGCACTTCAGTGTTATGTTTTTCTCTCACTTTTATGAACTTACCTGCTGTTTCCAGGTGTTGTTCAGGAAAGCCACTAACCGTCCTGAGTCAAGTGGTCCTTACACTCTGAGCCAGGGTGTGTGCAAGGAGCAGCTGGATTCAGAATTCCAACACTTGTCATTCAGAATGCTTGTTTTTGAGCCCTTTTATTTGAGTCATATTTTTCCTACTTCATTTTTTTTTACTTGTGTTTATTTGTAAAAGTTGATATGGGGGTGGGCGGTGTTGTGGCAGATCAGGTTAAACATCCCCCTGTGATGCTGGCACTGGTTCTAATCACAGCTGCTCTACTTCCAACCCAGCTTCCTGCTTGTGACCTGGAAATGTTGCAAAGGCTGGCGCAAGTGCTTGGGTCACTGTACCCACGTGGGAGAGTTGGAGGAATCTCCTGGCTCCTGACTTTGGCCTGGCCCAGCCGTGATCATTGTGGCCATTTGGAAAGTAAACTGATGGATAGATGATTCTGTCTTCCTCCCTCTGTAACTCTGTCATTTAAATAAATAAAAAATAAACATAAAAAAGGTGACAGGGAACATCACTGTGCTAATACATGCAGGTACAGACGAAAGAAATCTGCCTGTTCTCTCTCCCCATCTAAGTATTTTTTTTCAAAGCAGTACACATTCTTTTGTTTTTTAAAAAGACTTGTATATTTTAATTGGAAAGGCAGATCAGATTTATGAAAAGAAGGAGAGACAGAAAGAAAGATCTCCCATCTGCTTGCTTTTGCAAGCAAGTGGCCAGAATGGCCAGAGATAAGCCAGTCTGAAGCCAGGAGCTTCTTCCAGGTCTCCCACATGGATGCAGGGTCCCAAGGCTCTGGGCCGTCCTCGACTGCTTTCCCAGGCCACAAGCAGGGAGCTGGATGAGATGCAGCTGGGTCATGAACTGGCGCCCATACGGGATCCTGACACTTGCAAGGTGAGGGGTTAGCCTCTGGACTATTGTTCTGGGCCTTCTCAGGAATATTATAATGGACACCCCAAAATATGTTAATCTAAAAGGTCGGAACTGAGGGAAGGGTAAGTTATCCAAGGAAAACAAAAACAAAAACAAAAACAAATGCAAGCTCCACCTGTTTGTGGTCAAGGTTTAACTGAGCTGTTGTAAATGGAGTGTGTCTGTGCTTGAATCAATTTTATTAATTACTAGAGAGGCAAGAATGAGAAATGCATGTAATTTCATTAGAGAATAAGTATATAAAAGAAAAAACAAACCCAACTCTCTCGTGAGAATCTGAACCTTGGCTAAAGAGATGCATAAGAGGAAGAATGATGGGGCTGAGTCCTTGAAATGGTTTCAGAGAGAAGGTTCCAGATTCCTGCTGCCCAAGACCAGGGATGCTCTTGTCCTTGACTTCCTGGCACCTAATCCTTCAGATGTTCTTCTGATGTTCTAGGGTCTCTATATTTTTTGCACAACACTTCTTTTTGTGCATGGGCTAGCTGTTTGTAGATAGAAGAATCCACACAGACATACATCTTATTTGATTTTCATGGGTCACTTACATTTCAATAATCTTTTCAGCCATGCATGAGTTTCCCCTTCCTCATTCCTAGTTGGGAAAATTGCATTGAACCAGTTTGTGTTTGTCCCATGTTTTCAGTGAGAAAGGAGGTCGTGAAAGCAGTCGAGGGCGTGAAACTCTGAGGTAGGTCAGTGACTTGCAGCTCCTCTCCACCCCTTACAGTAAGAATGTAACAGAGGCAAGGTTGACCTTGTGAGTCTGTGGCTTAACCCCAAACTCAGGGCCACTGTACAATTTCACTCAACAGCCTCAACTACCATGAGGTAACCGAAGGAAAGATACCCTCAGAGTTCTCCATAGTGGTGGACACCACAAACCCACCCAAACTTCAGAATCTCCCTCAGAGTTCCTGGAGCTCGGGAATTTGGTGCAGGAGAAAGGTTTCTCAGCCAGGGAGCCCCCTATTCTGTCCGTGGCTGGCTATCGTACTTGTTGTCATTGCCAGTATAATACTTAAAAAATGTGGAAGGAACGTTGTGAAAGTATAACAAACCTTCCGCTTTCATTGGTTGAACTTTACTGTGTTATAACTGAATAAATACAACTCACCAATTCCAAGTGCAGAGTTTTGACAAATGTGCTTTGTCATGTAACTACACCATGAGCAAGAATAGAGAACATTTCCAGAATCCCCCAAAAGGAGCCTTTTAGCAGCCCGTTCCCTTTCTCACCAGTTGAATCTTCCCTCCCTACATCCCACCAACACCTGGCAACTACTAATCTCCCTCCCTACATCCCACCAACACCTGGCAACTACTAATCTCCCTCCCTACATCCCACCAACACCTGGCAACTACTAATCTCCCTCCCTACATCCCACCAACACCTGGCAACTACTAATCTCCCTCCTGTCTCTCTAGTTTTGGACTTACAATATAATACAGTTTGGACTTATAATATTCGAAGAAGGTGGGAGTTGAGTGCTTAAAAATGTTCACCATTAAAGCAGCTGGAAGATTATTATTCCAACAAAAGATTCTCTGAAGATCTGAATGGGGTGACCTACAGAGCCTCTGAGCATGAGTGCATACTTTTAAAAGGTTGACTGGCATTTCTTTGCTTGATAGAAGCATAGAGGAGAGATGAACTTCCCTGGGGGGCTTTTTGGTTGTCTTCTCTTTCATCAGTGGACCTCCAAAGAACTATTCCAGGAGAAACACTGCCAGTTTGCACATGGACTGGTAGAGACAATAGAGGCGGGCATATTTCATTGGGTCTACAAATACTACGGTGAGGATCATCAGGACTCTTGGCCTAGAGAGTCGAGGAATAATTACAGGTTCAATTTTCTTGTGATCAAAACTCTCTATTTCTTGCTGATTCCATTTTTTTTCTAGGTTGTGTGCTAGGAGTTTATCTGTTTCTTCTAGTTTATCTAACTTGTTGGTGTGTAATTCTTTTCATTTAGGAGACGTCCATAATAAGTTTGCATTTCCTTTCTGATTTTATCTTTTGCATCTTTTTTTCTTAATATAGCCAAGTATTTGCCAGTTTTATTGTTCTTGAGAGCTTGTTTGGAGGTTCTAGCAGGGGAGCACAGCTACTCGTATACCTTTGACTGAAGACCGGTCCTCCTCTAGCAGGGATGGTCGTCCTCTTCGACTGAGTGCGCAGCTGTGGGAGGGACGCACATGGAGCAGTGAGGGAGGAAGGGGACACCCACCTAGCCAGCCAGATCAGCCCAATCAACCCTGGTGATCAATGGGGTGACAGATGTCACAGCCAGGTTGCCCTCACATCCAGTTTTATCATTCTTACGGGTGTGTTAAAGAGGGTAGAAATTGCCTTGGAAACATTGGTAGGAGAAATCTGGGCATTGAAGATGCTGCCCTTGGACACCAAGGACACCAGAAAATGAACTTGAAATTTGGAAGATGGTGATCTTGGTCACGTGAGTACAGGATTCTTAGTGACAACAATTTCTGCAGTCAGGTGAAGGGCAGCAGGAGTAGACCGTGAAGGTGGAACTCTAGCCAAGGAGACTCGCAAGTGCAATGCTGACAGTGTCAGCCAGTTTCTTCTTGCTGCTCGTGGTAAAATGAAAGGACTCAAAATCTCAAATCTCAAGGGTTTTGAAGATGATAAACCTCTCCTAATGGCAAAAGATGGAAAACATAAGAAATGGCTGCTGGTTAATGTTCCGATCTAGATCACTTCCTGGGTTGTTTGTTCCAAAGATGAGGTGGAAAGCGTGACTGTCAGTAGTGAGTCACATTACAGAAAGGCAAAATATGGCCCCTCAGAATATTAGTCAGTGGCCCAAAGGAAGTTTTAAGAAGGTTCATATTGTGCCCCACAGATGCTGCTGCACAACAGGGCTTCTAAGAAAACTCACAGTACCGCTCTCCGGATCTTGGGGTATGTAGTAAGTTATCTAGGACAGGTTTCATGAGTCTGGGTTTTTGCCAAATGAAATGCAGCACAAGATAACTCACAGAAGGCTCACAAAATTTGAATGAAATCAAAATCAGCAATCTGTCTGAAATCTGCTTCAAACTCAGATGAAGGCAACACAGACAATATAATGATAGAAGGTTGTTTGAGGCCCTGATTGCCACTGGTAGAATATTCTGGTAGGAAGAGAATATTCCCTAAGTTGCAAAACACAGGCTATATTTCACAAAGAAGGAAGGTTGTCAGAGGTTAGAAACAAGATCCCAAAGGGCACAAAAAGCCTTGGAAAAGTTGAGACATGATCAATACACTGCCAGCACTTGCAGCTTGGTCTTCAGAATGGATATGATCTTGTGAGTCTATTGTTCCTCTCGTCTTTCTTCTCTTGGGGGTCAGGAATGTCCGTACTGGTTATCTTGTTCTGATTCAGCAATGTGTGTTGGGTATCTGAAATGCCAAAGTTTCTTCAGATAGTATCACAGGCTTACAGACTGAAGGAAGCTGTACCCCAGGACCCAGGCATTAGACCAGAGCAGCCTTATCCACATTCTAACTTCAATGACAAGAGTTGGGCTCTGCGTGGACACCCGGATGGGGTGATAGGATTGTGGCATCGAGCCTGCATTTCGCATGTAGAGTTCATAAATCCTTAAGGATTAGAGGGTAGACTGTGGGTAGAGATTGCCTCTAAGATGGCCCGTGATGGCATCCACATCATGGCGTCTCGTTCTCTCTGTGAGCCCCTCCCTCTGGGTGTGCGGCCTGGACGTTATATCCAGCTTCAACTTATAATTCAAAGCAAGAAGGATGCAATGTCATCTTCCAGATTTAGTTTTAAAAAGACTGTGTTTTGCGTCTTGCTGTTGTTCTTTGGCCTTTTTTCTTAGAGCCCTTGGTGTCCTGGGGAAAGGTGCTTAGTTCTCATGTGTACCTGAGTCCTGCCCAGAGTCACTTGCGTGGACTTGAAAATAGGATTTCCGAGGTGTACTGACACCTGCATTACTGAACTTGAGTATGAACTTGAGTCTCTCCAGTGCCATCACGACATCACAGAAACCCATACAGATCCTAAAATTTCCCTCTAAGCCTCCCACCTACCGATGTCCTTACTCTCTTGCCATCCTTTCCTCCTGAGTGTCAATAGGACATGTGTGACTTCTTTCCTTAGATTGATGATTGACTTCTCTTTGTCTCTATTTTTAATTTGGAGTCTTGTTTCTTGACTTCTCATTTTTTGGGTTGATTCAGTTGAGGTGTTCTTCACTCTGAGTCATAGTTCCTCATGAAACATCACATGGAAAATCTCCTATCCTGCTTCCTGATTCTAGAATTCTGGGCTTTTCTTGACCTCTCCTCATCCTTAACTTTCAGCTGTCTTTTCAGTAGAAGCTCCTAATGTCCCTGTGTTGATATCAGTTTTTACACAACTGTAAATTGTATAAAACTGTTTTAGACAAGAGCATAGCCCACAACTCCTGGGATCTTGTCCTGCCTCAGCTCCTCCAGAAATAGCTGAGAACCAAATACTTTTGCCTGTTGTCACACCCGTTTCCCTATCAAGATCTGAAAGACACATCCATAAGCTACATGAAGAGCCTTTTGTGTGACCCAGATATCATTATGAACCATCAATGTTGATCCTTCTAATGTCTTAAGCAGAAGGCTTATAGCCATTTCTCCGGCTTAACCTTTAGACCACCTGCCTCTGGAAATGGTTTCTATATGAGCTTTGCTCAGAATCAGCTCCCCAACTTTACCAAAATTTGCTCTCTGGAGAGGCTGAGCTTTTTTTCAAAACCATTAATTCTTGAATTTCGTTTATTTAGTAATCTTTCTCTAAGTGCACATGGCATGAGGAAGCCAGACAGTTTCTCTTTCCCTCCTTTCTTTTTTGATCTGTTTATTTATTTGAAAAGCAGAATGTGAGAGAGGGAAAGAGAAAAAGAGAAAGATCTTTCTGTACTAAAATTCACCCTCCAAATGGTCTGGGGCTGAGCCAGGCCAAAACAGGAAGCCAGCAACTCTGCATAGGTAGCAGGTGCCCAAGCCTTCTCAGGTGCCTTGGCAGGGAGCTGGTTGGGAGCACAGAATTCCAGCATTGCAAACAATAGCTTAGCCTATGCACTACAACATGCCCCTCCAGTTAGCTACTGCAACATATTTCTTAGAAACATGGTTGGTTATATCATCATGTTTAGTAGTCAGATTTTCTGATTACTACAAAACTTCAAGAGATAGTGCCCTCAAAATTATGCTTCATCTAATAAGAGTTTCCCCTCCTGTTTATAAACGTATCTCTCTTGGTCTCCTTAAGCTATCTTCTGACAAGTTCCATAAAAATCAAAACTCTCCTGAGAGTGTGTCCAAGGCATTTTAATATTTTGTTAATGTCCTCATGCCCCCTGCACGATTGCAAAACCGCTCACACATGTTTAGGATTTTGTTACGAAAGCACTCAAAGTCCAGATCTTAACATCTGTGCTAGTTATCCATTACTGCACTGTAAATTATCCCGAGACACACCAGCTAGAAGCAATAAACATTTACCATGTGGTTTGCATCATTTGGGAAATGAGATTTGCAGAGTCATCTGAGTGTGATCTCTGAGGCAAGGGTCATTTCATTCATCACCCATGTGGCTCGTTAATGGGCTTAGGTCTGTTTCCAGAGACAATTGTCAGGAGACTGCTTGATCACATGACATCTGGATTTTCTGATAATGAAATACATAGCAGGTAGAGAAAATTTGCAGAGAGAGAGAGAGAGAGGGAGAGAGAGAAAAAGAGAGAAAGAGAGAGAGAGAGAGAAATCTTCCACCTGCCAGTTCCCTCCCCAAGTGGCTCCAAGCACAAGGCTGGATCAGGCCAAAATCAGGCTCAGGATCCAGGGGTCCACCGAGTCTCCCATGTGAGTTTATGGGAGTCCAGGTCTTTGAGGAATCTCCACTGCTTCCCAGGCACATTAACAGGGTGCTGGATCGGAAGCGGAACAGGTGGGACTTGAACCAGTGTCCATGGGATGCTGGTGTCATAGTGGTCAGCAGTCTGTGCCGCAGCGCCAGGATCAAAGACATCATATTTAAAGTTTGTGGGATTTGATAATGTTTCCTTTCCTAGCAGGTGAATGCAGTGTTTCTAGAAGGGGCAGCTTAGGCCAATAACAAATTTGACTTGGTGCAGTGTCAGCCTCTGGTGACCTTGAAAAATTCAGGAGAATTTAAATGCCTGCTGGTGTGGGACAGAGATTGACAGAAAATGAAGAGTGACAGACCTTGACGGTGGATTGAATGTGTAAGAGTAACTAAGAGAATAGAAATTCTTTGGAGTTTTTGGAGTGAAACTGATATTCCAAATATAAATTCCTACATTTTTAGTCTATGGGGTTTCAAAAAGGAAACCAATATGGCAAAAAAAAAAAAAAATGGCTTTTCCCCAATTGTTACCCCCACAAGTGAAAATTCACACATAAAATAATCCAAATTGTGCTTCACATCATACATAATAACTAACTTGCCAAGGTACTTTAAGTAAGGGTAGTGCATGGATAAATGGAACCAAAGGATACGTTCATTTTGGTGTGAAAACTTTTGAAATTCTTACATGTTTTTTTTCGTAATATTCATTTTATTTATGAGCTCTTTGAGGTGTCATCATATAGTGGGAAAAAAACCTAAATGTAAGTGTAAACCTATAAAATTTCTAGAAGAAACTTTGTGGTAAATCTTGATCTGAGGTTCTGGAATGTGTTCTTGGATATATTAGCAAATGTGTAAGCATTGGAATAACAAATAGAACAGATCAATTTCTTCAAATTTGAACATGTGGTGCTTTTACATAGTTAGTAAAAGTAGCGGAATGGGAGCTGATGTTGTGTGTGTCAGGTCAAGCTTCTGCATGAAGTGCTCACATCTCATATAAGTGCTTGTTCAAATCCTGTTGCCTCACTTCTGATACAGTTTCCTGCTAAAGTGGTGGAGGATGGTCCAAATGCTTGGGTCGTTGTATCCATGTGACAGACACCTGTTTTGGCCTGGTCCAGTCCCAGTCACTGTGGTCATTTGGGGAGTGAACCAGTGGATGGATGATTTTTTTGTCTCCTCTCCTCTCTCTGTAACTCTGCCTTTCAAATATATGTATTTAGATCTAGTGAAATAGCTACGAAAAGAATGGAAGTAAACATTTTCAGATCACATGTTTCTTAACGGTCTTGTGTCCAGAACATACAAACAAGCCTCAGAACTCAACAGTATCACTATGCAAACAACAAAGGATTTGAATATACTTTGTTTAAAAGATGATATACGCAAATGGACAATGTGCACATGAGCAATGCTGCCTATTGTTAGACAAAGAAAAATCAGAATAGAACTGGTAACGCTTCCCTCACACTAATGTGGTGGTGGAGGACTAAGGATCCGTTCCACCACTTATGTGCAACTGTGAGTGCCGCAGTCACCTTGACAACCTGACAGATCCTTAGAAAGTTCACACAGAATTATCACACAGCCTGTTGACTCTGCTCCAGGCCTTTGTTCAAGAGAATGTAAAGACTGAATTCACACAAGAACTACATACATTCATAGCAGCCGAAAGGCAGACTTAACTTCAACCATCCATCAATAGGCAAATGGATAAACAAAATGTGATATATACGCACAATGGAATATCATTTGAACAAAAGGAATGCGGTATTGGTTTATGATATGCTTTGGGTGAAATTTCAAAACATGCTAAGAAGGCCTGTCTCAAAAGATCACACATCATATAATTCTGTGAAAAAGAATAAGGAGGAGAAATATATGGCTTTTGTAAGAGGGACCGAGGAGGAAGCTACAGGGCAACACCTGCAAAAGAGAAGGTTCTAGAAGTTTTTGTTTTGGTCTGGGAGACATTTCTGAGCATTCTGTGTATGCTTCTTGGACAGAGCTTATTTCTGCAATGATCCCTTGTGGCCCCCGCTTGTCCGAATGTTCAAACCATGCCTGTGTGCATTGTTCCTGAGGCAGGCTTGTGAGATGGGGGAATCGGGACATCTTGTTAGAAAGGTTGTCTTGGGACTGCAGTTTCCCAGGCTTGACTTGAATTTAAAGGAGTTCTTTGTTGTAGTTCAGGGCCTTTTAGCAGTGATCAGTCTCTGTTTGGAAACTAACTTTACCGTGTTGCCATTACAGGCTGTCAGTGGGAAATGAAGCCAAGCACCAGCTCGGCCAATAAATAGAAACAAGACACTGGTTACTGAACTCTAAACCGAACAGTGGAAAAAGCCAGCAGTGCTAGACAGAGCGTGAAAAAAGCTGATTACCATGTCAAAACTGGAGCCAACATTACGAGAACTTGTGGAGAGCAGGGCACCGGACCCTGGCAGGAAATCAGTCATGATGAGAAAGCAAATATCTTCTGCATTTACTGTCCCGAGAATAGGGCATGTAATTCTTGCACCCTGTTCAGGTCATTAGAACTGTTTGTGCCTCCCTTTCCCACGAGTAGCTGAACAGGTGGGTGTTTAAGAAGTACATTTATTCACGATTTTTTGTGTTTGTCATGGGTTACTGTCTTTCACTGTGGGGAAATACCATTGGATTTCACACTTTCCACAATGTCTATATTTTACTGTCCCTGACTGCTTATCAGTGCTGTATCTTTCCTATACAGTGGAGAACAAACACTACTCACATCATAGAGCTTTTTGTGTGAGCAGTGAATGACCAACAAATGGCATGTAAGGGTCATAAATCAATTGATGAGTTTACTAATGCATACAGTTTTTATTTCTATCATTGATAATTGTGCCCTCTGGAAATCGCCTTCTTCCAAAGGTGTGTTAGAGTTTCCTACCATGTTTCTTTGTGTATTACTTTGATAATTTTATTTAACTGTTCATTGATTTTTTATGTGTTTGGTGGGGCTTTGTGGGGAAAAAAGTGTGGGGTTTCAGCGCCATCGCTGTCTCGTTTAGTAACCAGAAAGCCAGAGTGGACTCTGCCTTCTTCAAGCACAGCACATTTTTAAGAGCATTGCCAGTCATGTCCAGACTCGCCAGTGTCTCTACCCTCTGTCCTCCTTTTCCTGAGTACTTAAAATCACTGTAAGTTCCTGGTACTATTTGAACCAGAGAGGGTCATCAGGAAACAAAATACCATGTTCATATCACTTTCTGCTCTTACAAGGCAGATTGCTCAAATTACAGCTGGGCAATAAAAGTCAGTTCTTAATAGACAAAACTGTGACTTTCAATTTTTTTCCCCAAAATGAACATAAAGCATCCTGCTTTTGACTTTCTGTCTCTGCAGGGAAAATAAGCAATAGGCAAGAAGACCGGAAAGCAGTTGGGGAAATGCTTATTGCATGCAGGTGTCATAATCACATCATAGAAAAACATCTGTAGCAATAAAACCACTTACAAACAAGAAACAATAGAGCAGGTTTATAAATCACACACACCATCTTTAAGATGGGAACCTTCTCTTAATTGACGTATGGTCTCAGTGCAACCTCAAACAAGTACATAACGTATTTCATTAACGAAAATGAAAAAGTGAGACTAAATTTTACTTGGACCAGTTAGAATTGATAAAACACTTTTGAAAAACAGAGTACTTACAATCTCTTGACATTAATACTGATCAAGGCACAGGAGTTAAGAGTGAGTGGTGGGTGTGTAGATTGAACAAAATAGACTATCTTAAAATAGATTCATACATACATGACCAATTAGTATCTTTTAAGAAGCAAAGTCGATAAAGGAGAGGCTATTGTGCTTCCAAAATGATGCTAGGACAACCGGGTATCTTTGACTCTTATGTCCCTGTATGTAAAATTTATTCAAATTGGATCAAATACTTACATGAAAGAGCAAAAGCTACTATTAAACACCTTGAAGGAAACATTAAGAGGGAATCATTTTATATTTTGTTTTATAAAAATTCTCTTTAAAAAGGCTAAAAACACCTCTATCAAAATTATTGAGACGTGTATATCATAAAAATTCATACCTTTGTCAAGTTGAAAAAGACAGAATACACATTGTGAGGGAAATTTTGGAAACCTATACTTGACAAAGAATTTACATATGGAAATTATAAAGATCTCTGAAGACAAAAGAATACTACCTGAATGGGTTCAAGCGCTGTAGTGCTGGCCTAAATGTGCCTGACAATGAGCTCAGCACCAGCAGTGGGGGCTCAGGAAGCTACTGTTGCCCTGAGTGCACCTGCTCTCCCATCCTTTGGACCAAGAAAAGGAAACAGGTTGGGAACCACTTCTCTAGAAAGCTGTGCAATTCAGAACATAGACGTGGGAACTGAGACCTAGAATAAGCTCTATGTGCTTCACCAGAAAGGAAGGCAACGTTTTCCCACAATTGAAAGACAATGAAAAATTTCATAATCTGTATCTTCTTCTAACTACCTCCTCTTCCTTTCTTCCTTTTTTTTTAAAAGAAACTTTAGAGAAACTTCTCTTGGGACAGGCATGATGGCTCAAATGGCTCTTTATTCACCTCTAAGTGCCAGCATCCCATATGGGCACCGGTTCTTGCCTTGGCTATTCCGCTTCCCATCCAGCTCCCTGGCTGTGGCCTGGGAAAGCAGCAGAGAATTGTCAAGTCCTTGGGACCCTTGCACCCACATGGAAGACCTGGAGGGAGCTGCTGGCTCCTGGCTTCACACTGGCTTAGCTCTGGCCATTAGAGCCATACTGGGAGTGAACCAGCAGACGGAAGCTCTTTCTGTGTTTGCCCTTCCCTCTGTAAATCTGCCTTCTTAACCAAAAAAAAAAAAAAAAAAAAGAAAGAAACCTCCATTTTCCATTTTCGTCATTAATTCTTTATCTCATTTCAGTAATGCATTTATCTTTCAAAAATGACTCACCAATGCTTTCCCCAAGGTCAGATATAAATTTTCAGATTTTACCTGATTGATATTCTTTAAACATTCTATTTAATTTCCCTTCCGAATCTTGTACTATTGCTTCTCTTCCTTTAACCCACTGTATGCTTTTGAAATTTCTGTAATAGTTCCTCAGATAACTGGGAAACCCCAGAACTCACTATATGGATATCTTCTGTATTCTCAAGTATCCTGTCCAGTGGGTTTTGATAAAGGGTGTGCAATCAAGATTTCAAGTCCACATTTCCAGCCAGGCCTAATCAAGTGACCACTTCCTTGCTGAACATCCAACTACTCAGTAATCGGCTTCCCTTCAGTGTGTTAGGCAGCCTCCAAGATCTCTAAACCTAAGAGTCCCGCATTCTGGCCTTTTTCATCTCTTGAAAACCTGTCCATGTGAATGTAGCTGTATTAACTGCATGAATTACATAGAACACAATGCTTCAAAAGTGATGGGATTTCATTACTGTGATTAACTGTAAAAGACTACACACTCAGATGTAACCCCAAGGCGACACTCACATGGAAGCAGACCTGGTCTTGTCCAGTGTTGGAAAGGGGTTGCTTTCATTAGATGTGCCTTCAGCTGGGGTAGTAGCCACACTGGGTGACAACTTATCTGTAACCTCATGCAAGATCTTGAGCAAGAATTACTCAGGTAATGATGTCCGGTGTTCAGCCTGTAAAAACTAGGAGATTATAAATGCCTGAAGAAAAAACTTTGAAACCATCAACGCAGAAATATAGGTACAATCCTAAGTCTAGTAGTGGATTTTATTTGGACTACCAAATGCAACTGCTTAATACTGGTTTGACTACTGCAGCTCATCTAAAGTCCCATGAACCTCTCCTTTATGGCATCCAGTCCACACCTCATCCACGACCCTCTTTTCCCCAGATCATCTTGTCTACCACCAATTTCTATATAAGCTTAGCAGTATATTCCAAATTCTTGGAAAATTATGAATTTACCACTATGATTATTCCACCAATGAGTAAGGAGAAGATTCGCTATATATTTTTAAAGGTTTATTTGTTTTATTGGAAAAGTTGATTTTCAGAAAGAAGGAGAGGCAGAGAGATCTTCCATCTGCTGGTTTTACTCCCCAAATGGCTGCAACAGATGGAGCTGAGCTGATCTGAAGCCAGGAACCAAGAGCCTTCTCCATGTCTCCCACACAGGTGCAGGGTACCAAGGCTTTGGGTCATCCCCTGCTGCTTTTATCCCAGGCGACAAGCAGAGGGCTGGATGAAAAGTGGAGTAGCCGGTGCATGAACTGATACCCATGTGGGAAGCTGGTGCTTGTGGGTGGAGGAAAAGCCAATTGAAGCATCATGCCTGGCTCAAGATTCCATATTTTTATACTACTTAATTTCTTATCCCAAGCATACTATGCACCTGCAGTTGGGCAAAGGTTTGTGCATACATTTTCTTTTAAAGTATGACAATTGTCTTCAAACTTATGGCTGTTGCATGTTTCTTAAATTTAGTAATTAGCACAATTGTCAATAGCATCTGATATATCTCATGGCATGTATTTTTATCCAAATTGCATTAATATGTGGGAAAGATCTCAACTTTTCTCTTTATCTTGCTCTTTGACCATCACTCTGGTCCTTGTAGTCTCTAAAGCTTTGTCACTTTGATGAAGGCCTCTTCCTGCTTTGCTTTTCTTGAGACTTTGGTCCTGGAATGGAAAAAAAGAAAATGAAAGCAATAAATAATTCAGTATAAAAATGGAAAGATCTGGAAAACATATTCATCTGTGTGTTTTAGAGCAAGAGGGTCCTTTGCCCAACAACTTTGGTGAAAACCAGGAACTTTGCCTGCAGAGTTTGAATTGATCTTATCAGTAAGAGACCTGACTGGCAGGGTGGGAGCTGGGCAGACAGCTTTGGTAGTTTTTATTCCCAGTCTTGGATGCCATGGCCTTGGAATAAAGGTATTTTGGAAGAGGGGAGGGAAGCTCAGAGAAGTTGGCCAATTAAAAACATGATTTACTTCCATTTTATTTCTTCCTCTTGCACACTTTTATTCTTAGTGAAAGCCTGGTAGAATGAATCTCACAGGCAATGCAACTACTCTTTTGTCTGTGGCAGGGCCTCTAGTTGCATATCTGGAACCCCCTAAAGTAGCTATAGACCACAGATCTGCTCAGACTGGCAGTGCTCAGAACTTGCCAGTACTCAAGGGGCTGCGGTACAAGGGACTGGAGTTTAAAACTCTTAGGTTTGCATCTGTGCATGTGTGTGAAATACCCACAGGATTGTTTGTGTTACATTAGGGAACTGAGGGCAGAGGACACATATGTTTGTCTTTGTCACCACTCAACCTGCCTGTGAGAACTGACCCATGGAATCTAGAAAGCCTCAAGGGATGCTTGAGGTCACTGTGGGAAGGAATGGGTCTGTACATTAATCCTAAGTCAGCCCAGGACACAGTGCCCCTAATGGTGTTCGTTTCCTCATCACAGACATATGGCACACAACTCCCGCCAGGCCAGCTGGCGGGTTCACTCACTCATCTTCCAGGTCTTGGATGGAGTCAGGCAGAGGCTTGTTTCTGGTCTCAGGAAGGAACAGGACAGCAAGACCCGCAAGGATGGAGCAGGCTCCATAGATGATCCAGGGTGAAGGTGCATAATACACCATTAGGATCATGAAGAGGGGAGCCAGGGAAGACCCAAGACTTCCAGCAATGCCCGCAATTCCGGTAACTGTTGCCCTTGAAGTACAGACAGCAACACAAGAAATTGGTGAAAATCTATGCCTGGAACTTGTGAGTCACCGTTTTTTTATTAGTATTATTAATTGTGGGACACAACTAACATTGGTACATCTAGATGTATGGCAATTGACGACTTGTGCTTCTGACATGTATATTACTAGTCAGCACTTTTTTGTCATGCTCACAGTGTTTTAACACACTCTGTTGGGGCCAACACTCTGGCACATTGGCCTAAACCCCCATTTAGAATGCTGGAATTCCATAGCAGAGCACTGGTTCAAATCCTGGCTGTCCTACTTCCGACTCAGCTTCCTGCTAATGCACTCGGAAAGCAGCAGATGATGACCTAAGTCCTTGGACCCCTGCTGCCCATGTGGGACACCCAGAGGGAGTTCTAGCTTCTGTTTTTTTTGCCTGGGCCAGCCTTGGCCATATGGCCATTTGGTTTAACAACCAGTGCAAGGAAGATCTCTTTGTCTCTCTCCCCCTCTCTCTCTGACTGCCTTTCAAATAAAACAAATCTAAAAAGAAAAAAGACAGTTAATCATTTAAAAGTACTGTTGCTCACAAGGATGCATTTGGTTGAGATTACATGAGATGCTATCTTAGCGGCCTGGCAACAGTTAGCTTTCAGAAAGCTTTGATCATGATTATTTGTGTGTGGCTGTTATTATTTTTCTCATCACAACTGACTGTTTTGACAGCTGTCAAATCTTCTTGTTCTTCCTCGACCAGTGCCCATTAGTTGGAAAAAGCCTCTTCTGAGCCTGCCAGATCACCCATGGAGGTCTGTACCTGATGATGGTGGGGATGAGCTCATTTCCGTGGGAAAGACAACTGGTGAGAGCGGCAAAGGAAAATCCTGCTCCCAAAGTCGCCACAACTATACGCAGGATCTGTGTTTCTGCAGAGAAGACCAGGGGGACACAGGAAATGCGAGCTTGCCCACCAGGATAGATGGGAAACACCCTGCTAGGGGTACTTACAGCTGTCTGTCACACAGGGAACATCATGGCTATGTGTCACAGGAACATCACAGAGGAAGAAGCTTTGCAAAGGCTGATGAGCTGAGAAATGTGGCTCATCTCTTCCTGTTGGTTTGTTGCAAATAAAGGTTCCTGAAACATTGCATTTACTCTCCCTGCCTCTCTGGCATCAGCCAAAAGAGAGGGGAGGATAAGTCTAAGTGTTGACTTTTATTACGTGTGTGTGTGTGTGTGTGTGTGTGTGTGTGCGAGCGTGTGTGTGTCTGTAGTGTTTTCTCTGTGCTTCACACAAACCGTAGGACTGCATGAGGACAATTCCTGAAGACGTATGAATAGGCACGCACTTAAGGTCTAAAATCTGAGGAGCATCCACAACACTGCAGAAAATAATCATGAAAGGACAGACGTCCCATGCAATTGGATAATCTGGAAAGTAACTTGATCTAGAATAATATTTCAGAATTTAAGGGTTAGGACCACGGCAAAGAAAAAGTGTCAGGGTTTGGAAACATTGGTATGGGTTCAATTGTGAGGCAATGAACTGACCTTATTGGTCACATTCAGAAGGAGGGGTTTTATAAAACGCGTATTTAGGTAAAGTGCGGTGGCCACTTGTGCTCCTCCATACATCAAATGTGACCATTCAGAAAAATCGATTTTAGCAGTCTTCAGTGCTTCTATGTTGTTACTATTGTATACTATTTCTCTGCTTAAAGACCAAAAATTTTTATTTCCTTAAATCGAGATACTCCCCCTCCCCTAACCCCGTTCCTCCAAACCAGTGTTGTAGTTACAACTTAATACGAGACGGATATGTGGGCACACAGAGACCAGGGACTACATTGTCACTGGATCTAGAGCAACAAGGTAGAGCCTGGCAGAGGACACACACTCTCTTCCTCTAAGAAGGATGAACCAGGCATTAGTAGCACCCAATTTCTAGATCTTTCTTAATAGTGTTTTTCTTCAAGAAGACTCTTGATTTTATTTAACAGTAATGAAGACAATCACATATTTCAATTTTACTGACCTTTAACCCTTTCCCCAGCAACTTGGTGACAGATGCAGTACTAAAACCCAGACAGATACCAGGGAGCAGACTGTTTCTTTGAAACTTTAAGTAGTTGTGACAGGGGAAGGGATAGTGTGCTTTTTCCTTGCTTACCCCGTGTTCTGTGCTTACCTTGAGGTACAAAGATGAGGGCCAGAATGCAGATTCCCACCAGCACCATGAGAAGCAATTGAGTGATTCGACGGCCCAGATGATTCAGTAATAACAGCGCGACACAATTGGCTGGGAGGGTGACTACACCAAACAGAACCTGGAATAAGAACACGTTGCTCCCCAACTGCTGGAGGTGGAGGCTCAGGCCAAAGAGGTGCATGAACGTTGCAAATCTGTAGCGAATACAGAGAAAAGATGCATTAACAGGGTCAGCACTTACCTCCCACTGAGGAGAGTCCTATTGGCCAGGGCAGCCAGGAGTGGTGTTGAAATATAAAGGCATGTCTACTTTGTGGAATAGTTCCGTGCACATGATGATTTAAGACATTTCATTCAATAATTGCATGGTAATGGGTAACATCACTGTTGTTCAGGCTTTTTTTTTGAATGGGGGGGACGGTTTCGTAGGTGGGTGGGTGAGGATATTGTGGAGGAATCAATGATGGGACCTTGTAGAATTTTAGGTTATTTTTATATACCATGATTTGAGCTGCGATTGTATCTCAACATGTGTAAATATTCATTGGGCTGTATTGAGTGTTTGTGCACTTCACTGCTTGAATGAAAATGGAAACCAACACTGAAGAGACTCATGGCCAAAGTCTTGGCTATGAATGATACTCTTAGCGTCACTCTCTGATGAACAGCCTAGGTCAGTGATGGCGACACACCTCAGGGAATCCATCTTTTCATGCTTTCAACTTTCATCCTTCTTTCTATGTCCTCCACTTATTTTATCTTCAAACCTGTCCTCCCCACATACTGTGTCCTTTGAAATAAACAATTGGCTCACATCTCCAATGTTTTCATAAGCCCAGTACGAAGCCTACCTCACAAAGCATATTAAACAGATGCGTTTCCGCAGGATGGGCGAGTGGAACAAGTCACGTGTGGAAGGCTTCTTCTGCGTGACTTGCATCTCCTCCTTCACGGCGGAACTCAAGACCTTCAACATGAACAACAATCATGAGAGTTTTCAGGAGTTAAAGCATGGTGGTGCGCAATCTGATGGAGATGTGGATGGCTGCTGTTTGGTGGAAACCATTGACCTTAAATTGTAACTGCAGGTGTAGAAATTGCATGAAAGGGAAATTGGAAGCCTGAGGAGCCTCAGGGAAGTTTTGCAGCAAGGACATTTTATTCTGTTGACAAAAAGATTTGTGCAATGTCTCACGTGTAGTGTTTCGTCAGACTGGACCTTGAGCAACAAGCCCTTATCGCCCCAAGGAAGGACAATGTGGAGAAAAGAAGGAATTTTTTTTTCCAGGCAACGTTTCTGTGTCTTCCCAAAGCTCAGAGATCAAGTTTTGTCTAAGATATCGGAACCCCTGATTTGCCTTTTCATTTTCCTAAGAGTCTATACAGAAAGTAAAATATGTTTAAATGGTTTCTTAAGAAATGGTGTATCTAGGCAAATAAGCTATTATCTGTTAATGTGACAAAGCTAATTCTGGAAGTGGTCATGTTTCTACAGATTTTTCTACAATTCTGGTATAGAGGGCTCACCACGTGGCTCAGTGGGTTGGGCTGCTGCCTGTCAAGCTGACATCCTTATGTAAACAGTTTTGAGTTCCAGCTATTCTACCTCTGATCAAGATCTCTGCTGGCGCACTTAAGACAGCAGCAGTGGATGGCTCAAATCCTGGGGGCTCCAGCACAGGTGAAATCTGGATGGAGTTCCAGGCTCCTGGATTCACCTTGACCAAGCCCAGTCATTGTAAGCATTTGGGCAGTGAGCCAGCAGGTGGAGTATCTATTTATCTGTCTATTATCTACCTGTTTTCTATCCATCTATCTATCTATCTGTCTGTCTATCTATCTATCTATCTATCTTTGTCTCTCCCCATCTCTGAAACTCTCCCTGTCAAAAAAACTAATAAAATATTTATTCACTAATTTAACTTAAAATTTTTAAAAATTTATTTATTTGAAAGGCTGAATTAGAAAGATACATACAAACAGATACATGAGATATTCTCCCTGCTGGTTTACTGCCTGGATGGCTACAACCTCCTGGAATTGGGCTAAGCCCAACTGAAGGCAAGAGTCTAGAACTCCATGTGGTTTCAGGAGTCCAAAGATGTGGGCCATTTTCTGCTGCTTTTCCATTGGCATTAACAGGGAATTGGATTGCAAGTGAATCAAACAGATGAAGCAAATTTTAAAGAATTTAAAAATAAATTTTAAAGAAGAGGCTCGAGTGGATGCAGAGCATGAAAAATGAGGAGTAGGCAAAACGTAAGTAAGAATTTAATGAACAATTACATTTATGATGATGTAAAACTTTAAAGACTTGTCAGCTGAGTTTGGCTCTTTGCTGAATATGTCTCAGAAGGGAGATAATTTTTTGAGAGTGTTTAATTTTTTAAAGATTTATTTATTTGAAGCACAGAGTGATGGAGACACACACACACACACACACACACAGAGAGAGAGAGAGAGAGAGAGAGAGAGAGATTTTGTACATCTTGGTTCATTTCCAAAATTGCCACAGCAGCTTGGACTGGGAAAGGTTGAAGCCAGGAATCTGAACCCCAACCAAGTCTACCATGTGGGTGGAAGAAAGTCAAGTATTTGGACAATCTTCTTCTGCTTTGTCAGAAACCTGAGCACGCAGCTGGATCAGAAGTGGAGCAGTTGGGACTTGAACTGGCACCCTTATGGAATGCTCACAGTGACTTGTCCTGCTATGCTACAAATATGAGTCCTAGAAGCCTTTGGTTTTTGCATCATCCTAGTTTAAGAAGGTCATGGGATATTATGTTTCCAAGAAAGAAATGCCTAGAATTAGATCTGTGATCTTGATATAGTGTGACACACTCCATTTGGATTGAACTTGGAGTTAGACATTGACTCTGCCACTTGCCTGGTGTGTATTTGAGGAAGGCAATTGACTCTGTCTATGCTTCAATTTCATTGTCGTTAAAGTAAGAATAGCAAGCAGGAATAGAAGAATCAGAGTCTAGAAAAGGAGGTCAGAAAACAATAACAACAGCAACAAAATGCCTTTACTAATGCAGTTATCACATTGTTTCTAGCCCAACTCAGGCACTAACTGATTTTTCAGTAATTCAAAAGTAGTAATTGAACTGCCAGTCTACCTCCTCACCTGAAAAAAAGGCACCATCAAACCCATTGGAAAGGTCCACGATGAAAGCAATTCAGAGAAAGGAAAGGCCACCATAACTGAGCAATCTTAAACCACTGATAGGTCCTTTGATTGAAGTTACAGCCTCGGAAGCAAAGTGTTGGGTCTAGCCTTCATTAGCAATGAGTCGTGGTGGCGACTTTCATGTTAACAGGCTTTGTTACAGGTGGTGTTGTAAGAACTGACCCCCCAGAGGACGTTACATTTGGGCTGGAGGACAGCCTGCACTGCTGTTGAGACTGGGCTTCAGGCTATGCTGGCTCTGCATTTTTGAAAAATAAGTAGAAATGTGAGTATTTGGGAAGGGGCTGTCAGATCACTTTTGGGAACTTGAAGCATTTCTTACTTGGTGATTTTCTTACTCATAGAGTTTTCTGGATTCTTTAAAAAGAATTGGATGAAATTTTTCCTAAGTTCTCCATCATGTGTTATAAGAAACCAAATTTGTGCCAGTCATAATGCCACTCCACTCAAAGACAGGAACCAGCCTTGCCTCTCCAATCTTACCAATGTTGTTGTAGAGATAGAAACAGCTCATATGGGTGCTCGAGAGCCCTTGTTTAAACTTGTAGATAATTTGCAGGAACCCACTGACATCCTGTTAGTCTGAAATCCATTCTGGTGGAATCACATTGATTATGAAAATTGTAATTGTCACACTAAAATCTATAGAACATTGATGGAAAAAAATTGAAGAAGACATAAGTAAATGGAAAGATACCCTACCTTCATGGAATGGAAGAAATAATATTGCTAAAATGTCCGTAGTACCCAAAGTGATTTGAAGATTCACTGTGATATCTGTCAGAAAGTTGCTAATGTGCTTCACAGCAATGGAAAAAATAGATGGAGATAAATGAAATGGAAAAAAAACCCCGCAATTTGTATGGAACATCCAAAGATCCCAAATAATGAAACCTTTGGCAAAAATAAGAAGCCTGAAAATATCAGACTACCTGAATTAAAGATATTTTAACTAAAATAGCATGATACTGGAACAACAAAACCCCAGACATATAAGCCAACAGAAGAGACTAGAGAGGCCATGATTAGGTCCATGCATTTAGACAACTGATCTCTGACAAAAGTGTTACACACTGGGGACAGGGCAGATTCTTCAACGACGAATGAAGGTGTAAAGCCAACAAAGTTGGAAAAACTCAGTACCCACATGCAGAGGAGACCTTTGTCTTTCACCAGATAGCAAGATTACTACAAGAACTCCCAGAAAAAAACACTTGGAAATATTTCATGGCATTGGTATAGGCAAAAAAATGTTAGGGTAAGATTGCAAAAGCATGAATAACTGCATGGCTGGGTCTCCCAAGGGTTAACTCCACAGCTTAGCTTGTTTCTCAAGGGGTAACAGAATGGGCAATCTTGGCCTGATACATTTAGCCCCTGGCTTGACTGCAAGTTCCCTCTTCCCTGCTTCCCCCTTTTTAAAGATGCCCTGGGGGGAGCTTAGGAGTCGCTTCAGCAGTGGGAAAATACTGGGAGGAACTAGGCAGACTATAAAAGAGGCAGGCCAACTTTAAATAAATGGCATTCTCTTTACAAGAATGACCCACTGCGTGTTGTCTAGTGTTGTCTTGTGTTGTCTTTTTGTAACCCTAGTCCCTACGCTCGGCTCGGGGTATGCGACGACGTGGGTGTTGCAAAACCAGACACATGGAATTATGTCAAGCTAAAAAACCTTCTGTACAACAAAGGAGAATTACAGCAATAGTAAAGAGACAGCATGCAGAATGGGAGAAAATATTTTCAAAGCCTATATCTGACAAGGGGTTAATACATAAAACAGATGAAGAATCAAACCAATAGAAATCAATAGGTTACAGACCTGAGTAGATGCATTTCTCCAAAGAAGACATACAAGTGGTCAACAGCTTTATGAAAGAAAAATTCTTACCATCACTAAGTATCAGGGAAATTCAAGCCAAAGCTTCAGTGAAATATATCATCACCTGTTAGTTCAAATGGCTATCATCAAAAGGACAAAGACTAAGAAATGTTGGTAAGAATTTGGAGAAAAGGGAACCCTCACTATTTGTAGGATGTGGTTTAGTACAAACATTACAGAAAACACCAGGTTAGTTCCTTGAAGTGCATAGCACACAACCGCCATATTATCCTGCAATTTCACTACTGGATATTTATTTAAAGGACATAAAATCAGTACATTGAGAATTCTGTCTTCTTTTCCGTATTTGTGGCATCACTATTCACACTAACCAAGACACAAAATTAACCCAGTGTCTATCAAGGAATAAATAACTACAATGTGGAATACCTGTTGGTCTCGGACTATATTGGTCTGACTTCTGATTTTTGACTTTAGAGTATTCCGTACAAAGTGCACTTTCAAATTTTGTTCTTTTGTGAGGCTGGTGATGTGCCATATGATACTCTCTTGTAATGCAGGGTCACTGTGACGATTCAAAAGCTTCCTGTGAGACATGCAGTTGGGTAAATAACAATGACTACACCATTGTGTGCTATGCTACACTACTGCTTGCCAGGCCAAGTATATCAAGTGTATTTTCAATTCATGATGTGTTATTGTGATCCCTCAGAGTCAGTCATCCATCAGTACATGCTGAAATACTATTCACCCATTCCAAAGGATGAAATCTTGCAACTCTGGTACCATGGGTTGAAACTAGGGTACAACATGGTAAATAAAGACTAGATTCAAAACTACGGGTGCCTTATGATCTCATTCACGTGTAGAATTTGAAAAGATTGCTCTCGCAGGAGTACAGAGCATAATGGAGCCTGCCAGACTCCTGTGGCTGGGAGTGGGATTGTCAAAAGATACAAAGTAACAGATAACAAGAATTAAATTTCAACATATACATTACACAGCATGGTGACTGTAGCTGGTGATGACATACCCTATTCTTTAAAAAAATGTAAGGAGAATGATTAGTATGTGCTATCAATACAAAAAAGAAAACTGTGTATGCTCAGAAATTTCCTTGTTGGATTTAGTCATTCCTTAATTAAATGCCATGCTTCATGTGATAAAAATACAAATTACTTGTCAAGTAAGAAAAGTGATTAAAAAATAACAAAGGGTGAAATTCTGTTGGGAAGATTGAGTAAATTAAGTCAAAGTAGCAAAAGGGGGAACATCAGTAATTTGTATCTTCTGAGTAAAATGTCCACATTCCTTCTTTTCAGCAAAACATGTTGCATGTGTAGCTCCCATGCTACAGCTTCCCCAGTTCTCACGACCAGCTCCCTTCCTGCTCACCTCCAGGGTTAGGAAATCTCCAGAATTCTTCACTCCATTCCTGTGGGCAGCTGTTTGAAGTACCTTTAAGGCTTCCTTGGGCTTGTTGCTGATAATCAGCCACCGAGCAGATTCTAACACCCATCTGACCAAAGAAGATGACAGAAATGTCATCAACTTTCACTTGCTCGTTTGCACACAGCCTTTGTCCTGTGATGTTTTGCACTTTCAAAATAGCATCTATTGCTTGTTTCATTATGAAAGGAAATATTAGTTGACACTGTCTTGTATCATAACTGTAAAAGTAGGGTATGGTTCCCAACCCATTCCCCCAAGAACAAGTTCACTGCTGGGATCAGAGACTTGGGATCCTATTGGCTGCCTTCTCATTTAAATTCAAGTTCTCCATGGAGCTCACAGGGCTGGAGCAGGAGGGACTTCTGCTTACACAGATGTTTGCCAAGTTCCTTGTTAGGGCACAAGAAATAGATACGTGTAATAGACTCATTTCCTAAAATGAGGCCCCTTACTATTTTTGTACACTAAATATGTCATGCAGAATGGAATAACTCCTGCTTGTATATCCACCAATAAAATGTGGCTGTGTAAGCAAGCTAAATCTGCCTCATTTTCTCATGTACATAATGCAGATAAAATAGTGAACTACAATTTATTGATTTGCTATGAGATAAACATGTCACAGTGAATGCACCTGTGCAAGGGTACTCTCTTGTCAATCTGAACTTATTTCACTGTAGAAATATGTAACTATCTCTCTGAGGGTTATTCTTTACCCTCCATGAAAGTAACCTTGCTAGGGGGTGGAACATAATTACCCTTCCAGAGCTAATTAAAGAGAGGAAAGAAAGATAAGAACAAGTCACGCAAACCATCCATATGAGTAAGAGTATGTTACTTAGAGAGAGACCCACCCACTGGCTCACTCTCAAAATTTGCACTACTTTTTTGGTTGTAGCCAAAGTCAGGGACTTGGAATTCAGTCCAGGTCTCCCATATGGGTTGCAGGTATCTAGCTACGAGTGATCACTGTTGCTTCCCAGAGAACGTATTAACAGGAACCTGAAATAAGGAACTGGAGCTGGTAACTGAACTGAACCCAGAGCCTCAGACATGGAATATAGGCATTTTAATGGCTAGGCTGAGTGTTCACCTCCGCCATGCTACTTCAGTTGCACAGAGCACTGTACACTCAAGTGAGGACTAAGGTTGGATGGAATTCCACTGTCTTAATTTTAGGTACATTTTCAGTTCATGGTCCCATAAGACAAAGGTAAAAATGAAGTTCATACCTTGAAATTATAGACAGCAAAAATAATGGCACGGACATCACTAACTGGAGGGTACACCAGTTTCGGATAGCAAAAGCCAAGCCTCCCAGTATCATCTGTCCAATACTACAAGCAGACACGACCAAGATCATTCCCAAGGCTTGGTATCGGGGTACTGTCCATTCCATGACTGAAAGAAAACACAGGCTGGATTTTGGTTTCACACAAAGATGGACTGTCACACTCAAGGCTTGAAAAATGTCCAGGATTCAACTTGTTGACTTACTGAGCATGGAATTATTTGATAGGACCCCAAGAGTAGCCATCCCAGACAAGAAGCGTAGTATGCAGTAAACAAAGAAGGCGGGTGCAAAGGCTGCACAGGTGTCAGCCACGGCGATTTGGAACAAACACCAGGTGAGTATTAATTTCCTCCCATATCTGAAACAAAGGCCACATTTTATTATAAAACAGTAACAACTTCTGTGAAAATTGGCAAAAATAAGGCACTTTGAAAACACACAAGAAAATCAACCAACCAGCATTTTTTAAAAACAACTTTCCCTGTTTGAAAATGGAGACCCCATGGATCTAAGATTCTCTTCTGATTTGTTACCAGTTGACATCATTTTTCTTTTAAAGAGTTTTTTTTTTAAATTGGAAAGGCTGATTTACAGACAGAAGGAGAGACAGAGAGGAAGATCTCTGGTTTACTCCCTAAGTGGCTGCAATGGCCCGAGCTGAGCCGATCCAAAGCTAGGAACCAAGAGCTTTTTCTGGGGTTCTCACCTGGATGCAGGGTCCCAAAGACCTGTACTATACTCTACTGCTTTCCCAGGCCACAAGCAGGGAGCTAGATGGGAACCAGAGGAGTCGAGACATGAACTAGCACCACTAGGCCAGCACTCCAGACCAGAGTTGACACATTTTTTTTTTTAAATGTGCTGATTTGTTTGAAAGGTAGAGTTGCAGAGAGGCAGATTGAGAGATAAAAGGAGAGTGAGAGAGATTGTCCATCCACTGTTTCACTGCCCAAATGGACACAACAGCTGGAAGTGGGCCCAGATTAAGCCAGGGGCCTGGAACTCCATCTATGTCTTCCACACGAGTGGCAGGGGTCCAAGTACGTGAGTCATCCTCCACTGTCTTTTCAGGCACATTAACAGGGAAATGGACACAAGTGGAAGAGCCCGAACTTGAACCTGAGTCCATATGAGATGCTGGCATGGCAGGTAGAGGCCCAACCATTATGCCATGCAGTCAATTTTAACTAGGTAATGTGGGCTGCCACATTAGAAAGGTTAACAGATCGTGCATATCCCATGTATGAAAACAAGCATTTAGCATAGCAGAATTTATTTTATGTACATGCTGCAAGATATAGTCATTGAGACTGGGGATTCTACATTTGCATAGCTCATGGCTAATGTGACGTAAATGAAATGGGTTGGAACAGTGCTGGTGGGCTCTCTGAGTGCCCCTCCTCTGCTGAGTGTGAGTTTGTTGGCCGTGGGCAGTGGTCTGCTTCTAGCACAGCATGCTGTAAAATCAAAACTCAGACAGCAGAATGTATGGGAATCTTGCGGGGGTGGGGTGGGGTGGAAATGAACTAGGTAAAATGGAAAATGAGAAATACACAAGGAATATACTTTAAAAAGAGAGAAAAGTAATTTTTATTTTTCATGGATTTCTGGGAAAGGAAATCCTTCTGATACCTTGGACAAAACTTCTAGTACTTATTTTATATTACCTGCTATAGAAAGTTGAAATTGGGGCTGATGAATTGTTTTGATCAGTTTCCCAGATCCCAACTTTGCCCTACTTACACTCTGCCACTGGGGGCTCTGGAGGATAAACCAGTGCTTGAGAGGTCTTTGTCAGTCTGCGTTTATCCCTCTTTCTGTCTCTTTGGCTTTTAAATAAAATAAATAAATAATACTGTAAGAAAATTCACTAAGTTTATAACATATAACTCAAAATGAGTTATAAAAACAAAGATCCAAATTTGAGCATAGCTCAGTGAATGGAAAGTAAATGAAAGGATGCAGAAGGAATATAGACTAGGTTACCCCAAGATGGAATTGGACTTAAGATAAGTGGATTGAGATAAGAAAGAACACATGTTAAAAATGCTAAAACTATATGTATATAAATATATCTCCAAATAAATACATGTATAGGAATATCACATGGTACTCCATAAATAAGCATAGTTTTTATATCAGTCAAAAATAACAACATAAAAGTGATTAAAAGGTGAGACCACCGGCATTGTGGCACAGTGAGCTAGGCTGCCACCCTCAATGCTGCTGTCCCATAGGGGCACTGGTTTGAGTTATGACTCCATCCAGATTCCCCACAGGGGTGGCAGAAGCCTAAATATTTGTGCCATCTTTCACTGTTTACCTAGGCACATTAGCAGGGAGCTAGATAGGAAGTGGAGCAATTGGGACTCAAACCGGTTAACATGGATGTTAACTCCTGACCTGTAGTTCTCTTTCCTTTCTTATGGCTTTCCTTATAACAGAGCCACACAGGTCTGATTACTGAGGTTTTGTTGGAAATTTGAAACTAATTAGCCTGAGTCCACCCTCTATGACCTTCCATCTCTACCTTGTTCTGTCACATACTCTAATGGTTGTCATTAGGTTAATTACCTTATGGTTGAAAAGATTACCTTTAAAAAGCTCTTTAGACAAAAACAAAAATCAAAATTATTGCCATAACTTCCCAATACATCACCAATGATATCTTGAAATGTACTTAATAGGTTTTGTAGGGATGCCTACATGTCATACTGGGCAGCTGAGACATGAAGCCCATTCTCTGGATACCACAGGCACTTAGTGTGCTGTGTCCAGGAGACACCAAATGTGGCAGCTCTATGCACAACTGGCCATCCTGCTTTCCTGATTGGTGTCTTCAAGAAGCTGAATTCAAAGAGGTGCAACCTCTCTTTCTGTTACCACAATTGACTCTTGACTGTCTAAATCACGTGTTGTGGTACCTGTACCTTCTTCTTCCTTTTTTTAGATTTATTTATTTTTATTGAAAAGTCAGATATACAGAGAGAAGAGACAGAAAGAAAAAGCTTCCATCTGTTGATTCACTCGCCAAATGGCTGCAATGGCCAGAGCTGAGCTGATCTGAATCCAGGAACCAGGAGCTTTTTCCTGATCTCCCATGTGGGTGCAGGGTCCCCAGGCTTTGGACCATCCTCCACTGCTTTTCTCGGCTGCAGGCAGGGAGCTGGATGGAAATTGGAGGGGCCAGGACGTGAATGGGTGCCCAAGTGGGATCCTGGTACTTGTAAAGGGAGGATTAACCAATTGAGCCATTGTGCTGGGCCCCATGATATCATCTTTATATGCCCTCTCCTAAGATCTCTTTGTGTATTAAGATGATGTCACTTTGTGTTCTGCATTGCACACAGCTCTCAAATGCTGAAAAGTAGTCCTTAGCTCACTGGCTGCAACTTTCCATTTGTGTTTGGAGATCTGGGAGGGGGGCAAACTGCTTCCAGGACAGGGTCATTAGTAATGTGCATTTTGTAGTGCACTAATGGCCCAAAGGCTAATAATACACTCATTTAAGAAAGAGAGTGGTGAACCGGTCATACTCACTTGTCTGTTAAATGGCCGAAAATGATGCTTCCCACAACCATCCCGGACATGAAGAGGAATCTAGTCACTGAGTTCAGTGGCTGAGAGTCACACACCAGGTCCCACTGCAAGAGGAGGAAGCCGGAGGGCAGAGAGCTCAGGGTAATTTCATCAAAACTGGTTCAACCAGGCTTAAACTGTTCCATCTGCATCTACCCTCTGCCCCAGCTTCCTCTTCCAGCTTTACATGACTTTCATTTTCCAGTCCGCGCGTAAACACAGCTTTCTCCTGGAAGCCTCCCCTGGAAGTTTTTATTAATGTTGCATTTTATCCCATACTATGTGGTTCTCAATCTTGGCCACCCAGTGCAATCATTAAGGATCTTAAAAATC
The DNA here is from genome assembly GCF_030435755.1 of Ochotona princeps. Lineage (NCBI taxonomy): Eukaryota > Metazoa > Chordata > Mammalia > Lagomorpha > Ochotonidae > Ochotona > Ochotona princeps. Next base: position 6,805,233 of record NC_080835.1, read on the forward strand.
TTAGAGATGCCTGCTGCAGGCTTGGCATAGGAATTTTTAAAATTTTCAAGTGAGTCTCCTAGATCATAGGCTATCAGAGATTGCCCATGACTATCTGCATATTTAAGCAGTTAGACAAATAAGTTTAAGTAACTACTTAAAATGTTCAAGCTAAATATTTAAATACTTAAGTGAGTTACTCACTTAAACTGATTTTTTTCCCCAAATAAACTGCTTTTGCAGTAGGGTTTTGAACTCATCAGACTTTGACTTGTGTCACCTCCTGACATTTAGCAAAGAAGCAGTTTGCATTTGCTGCACAAACCAAGACCTGGCAGCACATTCATGACGTGCAAATTCTAAACACCCTCCCGAGGAAAAAGCAAGGCGTCTTACCTCTGTCACTGTGGTGGAGACGAAGGTGCTGCGGTCATACACCCAGCCGTCCACGCAAGGTTCCGTGTCTGGCTCTGGCTCGCGTGTGTTTGAGAAAGTCCCATTGTGCTGCAGGAGCTGCCACTGGGGCTGGGTGAAGCGACGGCACTTGTCTGGCTTCAGGTTTGAGTCCAGTGGGATGGAGACTCTCAGGAGGGCGTCCTGGCTGAGGATCCCAGTGCCATTGCCAGAGATCGTGGTCTGATTGTCCAGGAGGGGGACCCAGCAGCGGTGCCCAGGAACAGCTGCAGTGAAGTTCTCCAGGAGAATATGAGGATACACTGTGACATTGCAGATCATGAGAAAAATCATCTGAAGGATCTGACACCTCCCCCAGCTGCCAATTTGATCCAAAAGGTCCTGAAAAGCCATTGGGCATTGAATGCTTGTTCACAATCAGAGGCCAGCGAATGTGGTTAGGTAAGTTCAGAGAGGACAGATGCTTCCGGTCAGTGAGTCACACGACAGGTGTGGACCCTGATCACTTTCTCCTATACGGGGCCGGATTTGCCTGGGCAGCAGGGTCATAGCACTAGTTTCCTTCGTCATTTTCAAGTCAGGCAGGTAGGTAGCTGTTTTCTTTCAAGCCACAGAGAGAGATTTTTTTTTTTTCTGAGATGGTGTTTGCAATGGAATCTGTTAAAAATCTACTTTCTTGACATCCTGTCCTCAGCAATGCCCTGTGGTCCTTGGACATTGGTCCGTGCATTCTTTGTAAATAAACCCACTGCGTGGTACGCAGGCCCTTTCAGAAATGGGATCTGTGAGACTCCGGAGGGAAGTGTTTGTTTTGACCCATGGAAAGAAGTGAAAATCAGGCATTTGTTTGTTTAGTGTTGGCGTTTTAGAAGAGAATTGATGGAAAGAATTCTGGGCTAAATGAGTGCAAATGGAGTATGATGCAATCCTTTTCTCCTGCTACTTGATTTTCTGCTCAGGTTAAAGTGTACTGATTCACCCTGAAAATGAGTGACTCAAGGGTGGGGGTGGAGAGTGGTGAGGGGTTTAGGACACACTGGTGTAACTCCTAGCTAACTTACAGTAGGCCTATTAATTCATTCCAGTTGTACTTATAAGCACCTTCCTTGGCTAACTCTAGTGCCACAGCAACTAATCTATTGATTATATTTGGATATTGGCATAGACATCTTACAGCAGGTGGCACAAGGTGTCACTGAAGAATTGGAGAGAGGATCTGGGAAAATATATCACCTTGGTTAGCTTTAAAATTTCCATCCGAATTTATTTTTTTCCAGGGTTTTTTGAGATACAGTTCATTTATCACGGAATTCGCCCTTTCCACATGTACTAGTTGGTGAGCTGTAGTCATTCCCAGGGTTGTGCAATCATTGTGTCCTCCCCACAGAGAGCCTTTTCACCACTGCAAGAGAATTCTGCATCCTCCCTCAGTTATTTTCCACTTTCTGCCCCAGATATAGTCCATCAAAACACCTGTCTTCTTTCTGTATTGATGGATTCACATGCTTTTAAATCTACCCAGCCATTAAAAACAATGACAGTCTATCATTTGCAATGAAAGGGTCCCAACTTGAGACCATTATGCTCAATGAATCAATTCAATCCCCAAAGGACACCTAACATATGTTCCCTCTGATATAGGCAACCTTCATGCAAAATACGGGGTCAATAGCCCTTTCAATACTCTTTTTGTTACGTCTCAGGGGGTTTGATAGTTTTGTTTTTATTTTCATTGATTCAAAAAAAGTTTCTGCTTTTCTTATTAATTTCCTCCCTGACTCATAGGTCAAACAATCACCTTTTTTTTTTTTTTGCTTTAGGAAGGTCTTTGGTTATTCAGTAGCATGTTATTTAACTTCATGTTATAAATTTTCTATTTTTCTCTCTGTTGTCGATTTTGTTTATGGCTTTAAAAAATCCTTAAAATCTTTTTTTTAAGATAGGTATGGATGCTATTTTTTCCCTCTTTGTGTAAAGTGAGCGATGAAGCACTTACTTGGCCTCTGGTACCTGGGTCTTTCACGCATTGCACTGTCAAAGCTGACCATGTTCCAGAACACACAGCTCTTCACTCTTCCTGACTGAAGAACTGTGAGCAAACAGCACTACATTCCTGTTTGTCCATTGGCAGAAATTTGAGTTGATGCCAATTTTGATTATTGTGAATTTAAAAAAAACCTGAAGATCTGAAAAATTGTCTTATAATTCAAAAGCCCAATGATTCACTCATTTTTATTTCTAAGAGTTTTGCATTTAGTATAATTCATTTTTGCTTATAGTGTAATAAGCAGGGCTAAATCAGTTCTTTTTATCTGGAAATCCAATTGCCTCAGCACTCTTTCAGCAAGATTGTTCAGCAAGATTGTTCCTGTGTCCTTTACTGAAGAATAATTTTAAAATGCTGTTACGGTGTGTGACATGCATATATAGACGTTATGAACCCAGTGTGATAGCTCAATGGCTAAATCCTCCCCTTGCAAGTTCTAGGATTACCTATGCGTACTGGTTTGTGTCCTGGTCACCCCACTTTCAATTCAGCTGCCTGCTTATAGCCTGGGAAAGCAGTAGAGGATGGACTAAAGCCTGAGGACCCTGCACCTGCATGGGAGACCTGGAGGAGGCTCCTGGCTCCTGGCTTCAGATCGGCTTAGCTCTGGCCATTGAGGCCACATGGCAAGTGAACCCCATGTGGATGCAAGCTCTTTTTCTATGTCTCTTCTTCTTTCTGTATATATGCCTTTCCAATAAATACAAAGATACTTTCCTAGAATTTGAAATTGATTAATATGACTCAATCCTGTATGGTATTCCCTCTCAAGGATGTTTTGTCTATGAATTTCTATATTAATCCTGAAGATAGATCGCTAATTTCTTCAAAAATGTCCCCAAGGGATTTGAGGGAGATAGTATTGAGCCTTAAGAAAATGCTATGTATCGTTTTCGTAACAACATTAAACTTTCTGAAAGATATTGAGATATTTCTTTAGTTAATTAGATACTCTGATTTTTTTTCCCCCACAACATTTTTGAGATGTTTATCACAGAATTCTGGTGTCTCTCTCAGTAAATTTTCCCACAATGTTTTACTTTTTCTGATACTATTGCAAATGTTATTTAATTTGTGCTATTTTTCTGTTTGCCTATTGCTGGCATATATTAAGCAGTAAATTTTTAAAGCTATCTGGAATCCTTAAACATTGATGAATGCATTTATGAATTTTGATAGATTTTAGTGGATTCTTCAGGACTTTGACACCTAACATGATAGGGATGCTATAACAGAACGCCACATGTGGGGTCTTCGAGACAGCACAAGCCTTTACTCACAGTCTCGGATGTTAGTAGCCCAAGAGCAAGGTGTTGGCAGGTTTGTGTTCGTCATGGCTTTGATTGTTGATCTGCACATTGTTATCTTGCTGTTTCCACATTGCTGTGTAGCTTTCTTAATTTTTTTCCAAGTGTTTATGCTTTTCTTTTAAAAAAAAGATTTATTTATTTAGTTGAAAATCAGAGTTACAGAGAGAGAAGCAGAGACAGAGAGGGAGAAAATTGTCACCTCTGAGTTCAGTTCCCAAATTGTTGTGTTTGCCAGAGCTGAGCTAAGCCAAATTCAGGAGCGTGGAATTCTACCTGTCTCCCACGTGGCTGGTCTGGGCTCAGCGCTTGGGTCATCTTCCTTTGTTTTTTCCAGGCACGTTAGGAAGGAGCTGAATTGGAAGTGGGACAGCTGGGATTTGAACTGCACTTGTACAGGGTGCATGTGTCACAGGTGGGACAGTGACAGCTCCTGCATTCTGCTTTTCTCATGGGACACATTGGCTTGGGTGCAAACCTACCTTACAGGCCTTTATTTAACTCAATAACCTTTCTAAGGATGCGAAATATCTCATCTACGTGGATCTGCGTAGCTTCTGTCCTTCTGAATTGGTATATTTTTGGGGGGAAGTATAATTTAGCCTCATCTTAGTTTTATCAGTTTTTCCTTTCCTTGAAAAGGCTGTGTAATATTCCATTGCGTGTTCATACATCACACCCATGGACATTTAGGCTTCTTCCTAAAGATGAAAAAGAAAGTATGAAATCCTGACATTTGCAGCAAAAATACATGGGATTGGAGAGCAATAGGTTAAATAAAATAAGTCAGACTCAGACAGAAAAACACTGTGTTTCACCGTATCTGTGGAACTTGATATAGAGTGTAAAAACTGTGTGGCTGTCACATCATTTGGTATAAAGTTACAATATCACTTCACTGAGTCATATCGTAGAAATAGCAACAGCCCCTCCTTTCCCCATGTTGTGATCTTTGTCATGAATCCCTCACCGTGTGACATCAATGTTTTTGCTTTCAAGAAAGAAAAATATATGTATATGTTTATGCCTACATTTAAGGTCAGTGTGGCAAAATATTAAAAATCGTTACATTTAAAAATTAAAAATAAATAATGTTTCATGATAACGACAGTGAAAATATATCTGAGATTGAGGCTTCCTTGTTTTTTTAACTGTTACATTTTATTTACTTATTTATGGTTAAAATATTTTCAGTTTTATTTTTATTTGAAAGAGAGAATCAGAAGGAGATCAAGAGAAAGAGAAAGAGCTAGAGATGCTCTGCCCTGTGGTTCACTGCCTAAATGACCTTTAAGCTGGAGTGGGTTGGTCTGAGCCAAGAGCCAGGAACCTTCTTTGGGTCTCCCATGTGGATGCAGGGGCCCAACACTTGGGCCATTCTTTGTTGCCTTCCCAGGCCATTAGCAGGGAACTGGATCGAACATGGGGCTGGCTGAGATTTGAATCAGTGCCTGTATAGGAAGCAGGCGCTGCAGTAAGAGGTTTAGGCTGCTATGCTACAGTGCTGACCCCCAATAACACATTTGAAAAATCCTTTTATTTAAAAAAAGAGGATAAATGAGAGAATGTGAGTGATTATCCTTGTTTATATCTCGAGAGAAACAGCCATTCCCAGGCAAAGCCAGGTCAAAGTTATTGTGTGGCAACTGAATTCAGGTCCCCCGTATGGATGGTAGGAACCCAGTCACCCAAATTATTGTTGGTTGCCTCTCTGGGTGTGAATCACGGGAAGCCGGAGTGAGAAGCAGAGTCAGGATTTGAACCTAGGAACTCTAATTTTGGAATGTTGGTGGGTGTCTTCACTGCCACGGCATATGCCAGCCCTGAAGATGGCTTCAACAAGTGACAGTCCTGGTTCCTGTGTACATCCAGGCAGCTGCTCGTGGAGGCCTGAGGCATTTGACTTATGAATATGATCAAATGCAGGAGCATGCTAGAGTGCACAGACAATTCAGCACGAGGCTGTGTTTGTAGATCTCTTCTCTGGGCCTTGGTCTATACTTAATCGGATGGGATCTGCAGCTGTGGAAAACCTGTACCTTCACTTTTAGATGAGGTGTTCAAAATCTGGGAGATGATAGTTACTTAGAGCAATGCCATCATTCTAGCTCACACAGTAGCAAAAATATATAAGCAGACTGAGTGCTTCAATTACTCTACAGAGAAGTGTGATGTGGGCAGATGAGGTGTGTAATTTGTTGAACTCCCAGACTGATGGATTGATCTTGATACAGCATGAATCAGTTTCATGTTAGAAGGATTGTTTTGAGCAAATGTGTTAGTTTAGCCGACGGAGGTTGGAATGAAGACTGAGTCCACACATTTCTAAGATATCTTATTTTTTTAAAGATGTATTTTATTTTTATTGGAAATTCAGATATATAGAGAGGAGGAGAGACAGAGGAAGATTTTCATCTGCTGATTCACTCCCCAAGCAGCTGCAACAGCTGGAGCTGCACCAATCCGAAGTCAGGAGCCTGGAGCCTTCTCCGGGTCTCCCACATGGGGGCAGGATCCCAAGGCTCTGGGCCATCTTTGACTTCTTTGCCAGGCCACAAGCAAGGAGCTGGATGGGGAAGCCGGGCTGCCAGGATTAGAACCGGCGCCCATATGGGATCCCAGCATGTGCAAGGTGAGGACTTTAGCCACTAGGCTGGGGGAGTTGTCCAATTTGTTCTGCCCTCCATCTGCTGCTATAGTACTGGATGTCCACTGCAGGCCCCAGTGGACTGCCATATCTTCCATGTGTGTTTGGGTATTTGGTCCACTGCTCCATCTTAGCACCTGAGGAGGCCTCGTTCTGATTTTTGCACTCCATGGTCAGACCACAGATCCTGTGATTCTTCCTATGGTTGGAGTTCTGAATCCACAGGTTCAGTTGGCAGGGATCCCCAAAGAAACCTTGTCTGAAGTGACCCTAGACCTGACTCTCATGTGTGCTACCCAGTACGAAGTGTGGCTCAGTCCATCGCCTACATCAGCCTACATTCACAGGGTGGTTGAAGTTGTTGGGTCAGTTCTGTCTCCAGCTCCATCTGCTATGCAAACCAATGGATACTGCAGTCCAGCCCAACTCTACCCACCATACACTTGGTCCTCATGTACACCAGGGGGAGCTGTAGTCCATTCAAAGTAACTCCCAACAACCCCTCACCAGGCCTGCCCTAAGCCCTGGCTCCTACACATGCTAGCAAGTGCAGCAGACTGGTCCAACCTGCACCCCATTTGGCTTTTGTATACATCCATGGGTGTTACAGCCTAACACTACCCAACAAACCCCACTATCCAGCCCACTTTTTTTTTTTAAGATTTTATTATTATTGGAAAGCCAGATATACACAGAGGAGGAGAGACAGAGAGAAAGATCTTCCATCCGATGTTTCACTCCCCAAGTGAGCTGCAACGGGCCGGTGCACGCCGATCCGATATCGGGAACCAGGAACCTCTTCCAGGTCTCCCACGCGGGTGCAGGGTCCCAAAGCTTTGGGCCGTCCTCGACTGCTTTCCCAGGCCACAAGCAGGGAGCTGGATGGGAAGTGGAGCTGCTGGGATTAGAACCGGCGCCCATATGGGATCTCTCGGGGCGTTCAAGGCGAGGATTTTAGCCACTAGGCCACGCCGCCTGGCCCAGCCCACATTTATATTGGCGGATACTACTACCTGTCTAACGAGGCCCACCCCCGGGGTGGTTCTCATGCTTATCGGTAGTAGTTGCAGCTCATTAGTGAGGTGCCCACAGCTTCCTTACAAAGCCCATGCCCAGTCCTGGATCTTGCACTTTCCAGATGGTTCTGCAGTCTGGCTTGATAGGATTTGCCCCTACTCCTAGCACCTGCGAACTGATGCTGCAGCAAAGTCTAACCAGCCTGCACTTACCTTTGCTCATTAGTGCACCAGTGGATATTGTTGGTTAGCCCAGCCTAACTCTCGCCCTAATCCAACTCACATGTATGCCAATGGGTGTTGTAGCCCCGCCTAGTCTGGTCTACCCCTGATCCTAGTTCCCTCGCTCACCAGTGTGAGCAGTGGCATAGTAGGGGAGTCCTTGCTGTACTCTGCTGGGTTTGCCACTTCTTCCAAATAACAGACACCTCCAACTATGATTATTTGGTCTCTGCCAATGGGACCTGGTGGGCTTGCCAAACCGGCTTGACACCCTGTGCCTATGGGAAGGCATTGAATGGTAGCAGCAATGATTTTTGTATTTTAATTGTATTGCTTCCAAGCATCATATATCGGGAAGAGATATATCCCTCTGAGCCCCCTAACCTATTCCTGAGAGTCAAGCGAGAACCAGTAACTGCTGTCACCCTGGCTGCCCTAATGAGCCTGAGTCTTACAGGAGCAGGTATGGCCATCTCCGCCTTGGTCCAACAAGACAAGAGGCTGCAGACATTACAAACTGCTACCAACCTAGATATACAGAGGATAGAATGACCCATAAGTCAGTTACAGCAATCTTTAACATCCTTATCTGAGGTGGTCCTTCAGATTAGACGAGGCCTCTATCTTCTCTTCCTCCAACAAGGCACACTTTGTGCTGCTCTTGGAGAAGAATGTTGTTTTTAATACTGATAGTTCAGGAATAGTTAAAGATTCTATGGCCAAGGTTAGAGAAAGTTTAGCAAAAAGGAGTAGAGAACAGTATTAAGAACAAAGATGGTTCGAGTCATGGTTTAATTCCTCTCCATGGCTCACCACTGTAATTTCCACCCTTGCTGGCCCTTTGATTATCTTATTACTTCTACTCACCTTTGGTCCTTACATTTTTAATAAACTTGTTCAGCTTATTCAACAGTGCTTTAGGTTTGTGACCCTACTGGCTGAAGTGGTTGAAGACTTGGCTGCTGATCACTGCCCGCCCGATGCCTGGGTTCTTGTCGCCCTTCAATAAATCACCAAAACGGCCTAGCACCCCATAAACCTTTTAAGCCCATCTCACTGGCTTGGTCAGCTAGCCAGTGATGGGTAAGACCCTCGGAGGAGGGCAACCTAAGCCAGGAATGGTCACCCAGGGTCCTGTGAAGGCTGGATAGTCCATGACGGGTAAGACTCTCAGAGGAAGGCAACCTAAGACAGGCACAGCCGCTATGGATCCCTGCCCCATTTAACAAAGAAAGAGGGAGATGTGGGGCTCAGGGACAAAGAGGTCACTAAGTCCAGGTCACTGGCGGGCAAGATGGCAGCCAAGGACAGAGCCCTGGGTATGAACCAAGTCACAGAGCTCCAAGGAAATACTGATTGTCCAGGGCCATCTGGCTCACCTACGCCTGGCCTATGGGAGGTGGCTTCCGCAGTCATTCTCCTAGTAATTGGCTCCTAGTCTCTCCCCTCCTGGAATTAAGTTCCTGAAATTCCTGACCTGAGGCTATCCCTTACCCTATACAAGAAACTGAACTTCCCCAATAAATCAGAACTGCTTAGACAAAATCCCTGTTCGTCTGTTTGTCTCTCGCGGGCTGGGAGGCTGGGTGATGGGCAGCAGGCTCACCCCCTCTGGCAACGGGGTACTAGAGGAATCTGTGGGGGAGACCCCACAATATTTTGGCCCAACCCAGCCTGTCCTGCATCCTGTTCTGGTTCTCAGACTGCCAGTGGGTATTATGAATTGGCTCAGCCTGGCCTTCCCTCAGACCTGAGCCACACATACGCTGGAGGATACTGTAACTTGGGCTGGTCTGGGCTGCTCCCAACCTTGCACTCATCTGCAGAGACTGAGTTCTGACAGAGGAGTGTTCTAAATTCCTCTATCAGGTCTCCTCCCAGTGGCAGATCTTGAACACACCAGTGAGTCCTTGGCCCACCCTAACTTGGATAACATCCTGTTCTGGCAAGAATAGCAACCTTGCCTGATTGGCCCACAGCCATTCTGGTTCTTATTGTTGAGTGCTAGCAGCTCAACCATACCTGGTCCACGCTCATACCCAGCCAGCCCTCACATAGTTCAGTGGGTGCCAAGATCTAGTTCATCCTACACCCTGGCTCTCTTGAGCACCAGTGAGTGCTGGAGTCTAGTCTAATCTGGCACACCCTAGACCTAGTCCACACCTTTGTCTAGGGACACTGTTGTCATGTCCAGGAATTTCTGTCCCCATTCTGGCTCTCACACTCACCAATGGGAACTACAACCAAGCTGGCATGTCTCCTTAACTCCCCAGCCAGGCCTGTTCCCAGCCACAGATCTTGCATGTGCCAGTGGTTGCTCTGACCCAGCCCGGCATAGCCCATTCCCAGCTTGGCCTTTGCCATTGGATGCTGCAGGCTGGCCTGCCCAGCCAGCACCCTATCCCAATACTTGCTGATGCGTCCTGCAGCTAACCCTACATAGTCTGCCTCATCCATGGTTCATGCAAACCAGGAGGTGTGATAGCCTAGCCCAGCATGACCTGCACTCCATCCTGGTTCCTGTACATGTCAGTGTGCTGTGGTCTGGCCTGACCCTGCCTGGTCTGCTGCCTCCTCCCTTTTTCCCTTCTCCCGGCTTCAGATACCAACCCACACACTTGGCTATAAGTGGAGCTGCCTTGCCTGATCTGACCAACACCCAGACCTGAATTACATGCTCATCAGTGGGCCAGTGGGAGCTGCAGCCCACAAGGGGAGTTTCCCAAGTTCCACCAGCAGGCCCATTCCCACACAGATCTCACATGAGCCAGTGGGTGCTAAGCCCTTACCTGGCATAGTCTGCCTATTCTATCTCAGCCTTTGTGTGCTACTGGATGTTGTGATCCAGCCCACCCCACACCCAGTTTTTGGTTGTACCTACAGGTGCCCAACCCCAGTACCCATGAATGTTTTGGGGGTCTATGGTCATGCCTAGCTCAACCCATCACTACCCCCAGCTCTTGTGCAAACCAGCAGATACTGCACATCCACAAGGGTGAGCCCATATATTCCCCACACGATCTACCCCCAGACCTCTCTTTCACATGCCCAGCCTAACATTACCTGTCCCGTTCTGACACTCACTAACTGGTACTGTAATCTAACCCTTCCAGGTAGAACTCCATCCATGACTTTGGTGTGCACTGGTGGGTGGTGATTAGCAATGTGCTATGCTGACTAGCCCAGCTCAGGTTTTCTATATGCCCAGGTGCATTGGTCCAACCTGGAAATGTCCTCCCAGCTTCTGCCCTCCAAACTGCTCAGACTCAGCCCCCTCCTTCACCTGCAAGTACAGTGACCTTGTCGATGGTAGCCCTTCAGAAATCATTCCTCACCTGCAGCATACTCCCTCAGTGGTCCTCCCTCCCACACATCCCTTTACCCCCTTCTGATCAATCCACAGTCCCTGGCAAGCCGGTAGTGCATGGGTTCTCTAGCCTAGCCTTGTGAGGCCCAGTAGTCCAGTGATGTGGTGATTCTGGCCTGTAGCTCTGTCTGCCCATTAAGGACTTAAGCTCCTGGCACACATGCTGGCCTGAAACGCTATCCCTCCACACACCCAAGATTCAGGCCTTTTCAAAGTTCCCTAAGCCCAGTCCGTTCACTAGCACACCAGACCTGCACAATTCCCTAGGGTTCTCCCTCTCCTCCCCCTGTCTTGTTTGGGACCAAGCACGTGGGGTGGACCAGGCTTGCTTCACCTGCTTGTGTGTGAGCTCTCAGGTCCCTGCACACCCCTGTCAGTGCCATCCCCAGACTTCTCAAGACTGCCTATGCCAGCGCAAGGCAGGCTTCCACATCAGCCAATCTCCAAAGTTTTATGTTAATGGCTAATGGTTAATGTTAATGGTTAATCAGTTAGGAGTAGAGTCATGACCTACTTACGCTGTCTAGGAGATGGGTTGTGGGAGACATTTTGGTCATTGAGGTGTGTTCTTAGAAAGCGTGACAAAAGCATTGGCTTCCTGAGCCCAGTTGGAGTTAGCTTCTTCCTGTGCCTCCTGATTGGCTCTGTGCCGTGTCCTTTGCTCATCTCTTGCCATCCACTGCCCCCATCAGACACCAGACTGAATGGGCTGCAACATCCAAAACTGTAAGCTGGAATGAATGTTTTGTCCCCTAGTGCTCCTATCAGGTATTTTAGAGAAGGTAATGAAACCCTGATTAATGCACGTCTCTCTAGCTCTGCTTATATTCTGCAGTGATTGTCATGTGCTAGGTTCTTTTCCCATCACAGTCTGTAACACATCCTCAGTTATCTGGAATGTATGGTGACTGTCCTGAGTCGGTGTCTGATGCTCCCCTTGATTCTTCAGATTGTGTTTTTTTTTTCTTCCCCTTTTGACATAACTTGCAACTTATAGCAAGTTATGTGATGATGTATTGGATAAGTGGATACTTCTTAGTGTGAGGTATAATGTTTATCTGGTCAAGAGGAAGGCTGTTTTTCTTAATGTTTTCTGCAGCTATAGTTGTTAGAGGGGTCAGCTTCCTATTGTGAATTTGATTTTTTTTTTTCCTTCCCTGCATCTTTACGTATCTATAAAAATTAATTATTCAGTGAAATCTGTGTCTTGTAGCTCTCTTGGGAAATTACCATTACTAGTACTTGGATGTGGTGGTAGGGTGTTAGGGAAGAAATGTTCCCCATATTAACATTATATATTTATCATTAAAGTTTATTTTTTGATGGGCTAGATTAGAAGAGTTCATCTTTTCTCTATTCCTTTATGTGAGACATAAAGTCTGGAAGGGGCTGAGGATGGCGAATTTCCCTCCCTCGGGTAGGATAAAATGTCTGCTACTCTGGTTTTCTCCAGATAGCTAAATGTCCTTGCAGAGATTATGAACAAGACTAGATCCTTCAGTTCTGGGAAGATTCCACCATGCAAGCATTTCCTATACTCCTCCAGAAGGCTACAGAATATTTTTTTTCTGATCTTCACAATAAGAACATGGCATGTTACCATGAATGTGTGGGGTCTACCCCTAAAACTTTTTCATTTCCCCCCTAAGTGTTTAACCCTTAGAATGGTCGATAGGGTGTTCCCAGTAATTAGGTATAATTTAAGTGGTTCCATCTGCACCAAGTACATCTGGTTAGCTGTGTTTTTCTGTAAGGCACTGTGTCTTCACATGCAGGGATCATAAGCATTTGTCTCTTGAGGTTCACATGTCGAGGGGTTGGTTCTAAGCAGAATGTAAACCTCTGTGAGGTGTGTCCCAGTATAACAACCATGTCATGGAGAGTGGTGCCCCTGAATGGGACTAATGCCACTCTGGTAGGGTGTGTTAGTTGTTATGAAAATGGCGGTTAGTGAAGAGCAAGACTGGCCTTCCTGACTGAGGCTTCCCATCCCCCATGCGTGTTCCTGCCGTGATGTTATCTGCTCAGATGCAATGCAGCCATGGAGTTCCTCATGAGGGGCTGAACTGAGGGAGCCATCTGATCTTGGGCTTACCCTCCAAAATGGTGAGCTGAATCATCCTCTTTATAAAGCATCCAGTCTCAAGAACTTTGTTATGGAAATGGAAAATAGATAAACACACGAGGGCTTTAATTTTTTGATAATTGTTGTTTTGTTGTTCTGTAGTTTGTTTTTACAAGATGTGCAGGTGTTGATGGTATGTTGGAGCTTTCAATTGACTGGGATGATACTCTGCTGGCTCTGTCTTCAGACCAGAAAGGGTATACCTAAGAAGCCGTTGAACTTCACTGGACAATAAGATGCTGGACTCTATGTTTGGTATACGCTTGCAATGGGGGAATCTCAACTGAACTTGAGCTGTGGTTATGCAACAAGGTGGAGGAATCCACCATGGTGGGAGGGTTTGGGGAGGGGTAGGGAGAACCCAAGTACCTATGAAACTGTGTCACATAATACAATGTAATTAATGAATTAAAAATAATAAATAATTTAAAAAAAAATGTGCAGGTGTTATTGTATTGACAACTTGCAGAACCTTTACAATTTAGAGAAGAGTGAAGTCTTCCCTATTAATCATATTAGAGTAAGTCCCACAAATATGATGGTGAGTCAGCACATGTGAAATTCAAGCTGTGACAACTTGCATTACATAAACAGAAGATACGGTAATATGTTGCATTACATAAACAGAAGATACGGTAATATTCATGTTACACTGAACAAAAATGCTTATTTTTAAGTGACATCAACCTATATACTATCCCTTTTTCCAAATGTTGATCACCAAAATTAAAACAATAGTATTTACTAACTTCCACTTTAGAAATGGTCAACATCAACATTATAAGAAAAATGGTTCTGAAATGTGTGAAATAAAATTATGCAGTGTCATCTCCTAAAAATATTATGCGCAACATAAACCCTAAAATACTTCAGTGTAACTGTCACGTGGAATTTGTGATACGAACAAAAGCCACCCAACTTGTGTTTTCTGTAAGTACATTAAATAGATAAACAAAGAGAAGGCAAATAAATAGGCTATAAAAACAGTCAACTAGTGGGATTTCAAAATGTTTGCATTTTCCCTGTTTTACTCCAAGATTTCATGGTTTCAGGTTTTGCATCTAAGTCTTTGGCCCATTTTGAGTTGAATGTTGTGTAGAGTGAGAAATGTGTGTTTGGGGTGAGGGGGTCAAGTTTCAGTCTTTTGCACAGAGATAGGCAGTTTTCAAATCATCACTTATGGAAGAGGTTATCCTTTTCCTAGTATACATTTTTGGCTCCTTTGCTCACTGTCTGTCGACTGTAGATGTATTGACTCATTCCCAAGATTTCTAGACTGTCCATTGGTCTATGTGTGTGGCTTTGCACGCCAGCACCACGCTGTTTTGGTTACATAGTTCTGCAGTATGTCCTGACATCTGGTGTTGTGATGTCTCCAGCTTTCTTGATTGCTCTATTTAGATTTTTTTTGTGCTTCCCTGTGCATTACTTAAAGACAAGACCGCACAAGCACACACAATAAAACAGAACTAGATAGATGAGATTGTGTCAACATCAGGGGTTCCTGGACAGCAAAAGACGCAATGAGCAGAGCTGATTGGATGGGAGGAAACATTAGCAAAATACTCATCTAACAAAGGATTAATATTGAAAATATAAGAGAAAGTAAAAAAACAAAACAGCGACAAAATCCAGTCAAGAAATGGGCTAAGGATTTGAACAGACATTTCACCAACAAGTACGAGTGATTAGCAAATAACAGTAGCCATGAAGGAAATGCATGTCAAACATGCACTAAGGTATTGTCTCATTCCAATTACAATGATTATTATCAAAACAAAGAAACAAAGAAAAAAATGCTAATGGGGAGGTGGGGTAAAGGGAAATGTTATGCATAGTTGACAAGAATGAAAATTAGTATAGCCACTTCTAAGAATAGTATAGCAGTGATCCAAACAAAAAGAATTGATCTGTTGAGCCATGCTCTGGCTTCCCAAACAAGAAAAAAAATAAATCTACTTATATGAACCAGCTATCCCGCTTACGAATCTATAAGCAAAGGAAAGACATCTACCTTCTGTGTTCATTGCATTGTTAACAATACCAAGCATATGCAATCAATCTAAGTGTCCATGGTGAATAAATCTGTAAAGAAAATATGGTATATATACACAAAGGAATATTATTCAACACTCAATAAATGAGATTCTGACATTTGCAGCAGCTGGAGTTCATTACGTTAAGTGAAATAAGCCAGATTAAAAAATAAAACAAAGCCAAAAAAAAAAAAAAAAAAAAAAAAAAAAACAGTTCATGCTCTTTCTCACACCGGGAAGTGAACAACTAGTTGGTCTGAACTTCAAACAGTGATTACTGGAGGCTAGGACAGGCGGGATACAGGAAGGGGTGTTGGATAACTGGCACCAAAATCAGTCCTGTGGAAGTTATGGGTTCTGGTGTTCCTAGCGTGATAGGGTGACAGTAGCTTTTAATAATGTGTTAGATAGTTTGTGACGATGACAGTAGAATAGCTGGTAGACTCAGACAAACCAAAGAAGAAAGGAAAGGCTGTGATATGACCAGCTTATTCTATGTGTTGAAATATTCCGCTATGCTGAATCAAGTGAGTATTATATGTCAATCCAAAGGTTTTTTTTAAAAAAGTAATACAAATAAAAAGTCTTTTGGGGATAGGCATTGGTTCCACGCTGGTTAAGATGGCCCTGTCCCATACCAGCATTTCTGGACTCAGCTGTCAGCTTCAGCTTCTCCTTCCAACCTGGTTGTTCTGTCAGCATCTGTGAGACCGGTGTAGGAAGCTGAGACAGCAGAGTTTAAAGCTTCACCGGCCGCATCTCCACTGTGCACTGGTGCGTTTATCCCCTACCCGCAGCTTTGCATTGAACTGGGTAATAGGTATGTTAGTTACCTAAGATGATGCCTGTGTTTCAACCACCACCCTAATATTGTTTGTCTTTGAGAACAGAGGGGCTTAATGGCAGAAGTTCCACCCCAGGCCAAGTAGTTTAAAACAGTGACATCCAGTATGGCTGATAGTATGACCCTCAAACAAATTTCAACTTACCTCATTATAATCTTATTTTCACACCAAAAAAAAAATCACTCCCACGGGCATGCCAATTGACAATCATCATGACATCCAGGTACAGGGACTGGAAGAGGGCAAAAAGATGACTTCCTAGCTCTGAGGACTACACTGGCTTTCTCCTACAGTATTCCTCACTTCTTTTGCCCTATGTCCGATTCCTTGGGCCCCAGCAGAGAGAGGTGATGAATGTGTGCTAGGCTGCTACGTTTCCACTCTTCGACTACCAACTAAAACTTGTGCTGTTGAGATTTTCAGCCTGCTTATCTGCTTTGTTACATCAAACAAAAAAGTTGGAGCGTCTTCCTCTCCTAAAATAACGGTGATATATTCCAGTTACCACAAAGCCAGGTCCCTGTGACTTACACGGGGCTCGGAAGGGCAGCTCCATTCAACGTTAGGTTTTAGGGTTATGGTTAGGATTTGGGGTTAGGGTTGGTGTGTGAAGATGGGTGTGACAGTCCTGCTTCACAGGTAAGCAGGTCCTGCGGCTTTTCCTTCACCGGTCCGGCTGCGGAACGACCTCTTGTGTCTCTGCGTCAGCCCCATCTCTGCATTTGTGTCCTGGTGAGCTGCAGGACCTGTGTGGAGGAAGACAAGCGCTTCTACTCTACGGCATGTCAAGCCCCGCCTCTGCTCCTTAGTGATGTACTCTCAGAACACATTTTAGGAAATGCTCCCCCTGGAGCTGGTGATACTGAACTACAACATGATCATAGTTGACCTTATGGTTTTAACAGTTTCTTCATTTCAGCCTTTCAATGTTGACTGCCTTTTAGTAACCACAGGCCTCAATAGTAATTTCTTTTCTTTTTTTCTTCTCTTTTTAAATTGAAAGACAGCTATGCAGAGAGAAAGAGATAGAGACAGAAAGCTCTTCTTTCCACTGGTCACTCCCCCAAGTGGCCACAAATGGCAGAGCTGAGCCAGAAGCCAGGAACCTCTTCTGGGTCTCCCATGTGGGTGCAGGTTCCCAAGGCTTTGGGTCATCCTCTACTGCTTACCCAGGCCACAAGCAGGAAGCTAGTTGGGAAGTGGAGCACTCAGGATATGAACCTGCACCCATATGGGATGCAAGGTGGGAATTCAGTGACTAGGCTACTGTGCCAGGCCCTAAACGTAATTTCTTTTCCCTATGCACACTGTCTTTGGAGGGCAGTTTTGAGTTTCAGATCACAGAAATCTGACATAGCAATCTCTTATTACTTCACGTTAGTTATTACAGATAACAGTAACACAAGGGCTGAATATTTTGGCTTTTTTTTTTTTTTTTTTGGTCTTAATCTAGATTTCCTTGCATATCCAGTGAGCCAACACTTTGGGAGTTTCATTGATAGCTTTACACAGATGGCAGCAGAGTCGCACGTGACCACCCGAGAATCAGAAGCTGCTCATTCTTATCTTTTGGTGCTTTTTCTTTCCAAATCACGTGTATCGATGAGGCATGTACACTCTAACAAATCCCAGCTAACTGACATCAAGTCTTAAGGAAAAAAAAAAAAAACACAAAAAAACTTTTCCCTGAGTTCTCAGCCTCAATAATCAAGTCAGGTGACTTTGGTGATTCCAAATGTCTGGGGATTTCTCCCCGACAACAAGCAAGCCATCAGGTTCTGTGATGGACACAGCTGGGTGTTCTCTAATTCAGGGCAATTTTAAGACTATCCCCAAGGGGAGGAAATCAGATGCCACAAATTATGAGCTCAGTTTCCAGGACTTTCTGCTACTCACTTCATTGCCATTCAAAAGCTCCAGGTAGGTGTACCTGTACTTCTGATGTATGGGCTGAAAAAAAAAGCTGAGGTTCTCACAACCCCCTTCTCAGGTTTGATGAACTTGCTAAGTGGCTGATAGAACTCAGGGAAATATTTATGTTTACTGGAGTATTACTGTCAACATTGAAAGCAAGTTCAGGCATTCTGCATATGAGAGAAAGGGAGTTTGTTCATGATGAAGTGAGCCAGGCATGGGTGCCGATGGTGTCTGAGCTGTCAACTGTGCAGGTTTAAAACGAAGCAGGCAGAGCAGGCGCTCTGACAGATTGCTGCGGGCATTTAGGTAGTAAAGTGGGATATGGTTCCCAGCTCTCTGCCTTGCAAACACAATAAATAACTAACAAAGAAATAAACAGAAAACCAAAACAGACAAAATAACTTTAGCCACTGTAAATTTCTGTGGCCGGAACACGAAGAGAGACAGCATTTATAAGGGAATTCTATATAGAGGAAGAGGAGGTAGAATTTTAGGAGTTTATGCAGCAAACGAAAGCCCAGAACTCGGCACATTTCCACAAGGACACCAGGACTTCTCCATGCAGCAACGAGTGGTTTTTCATTCAATGACATGGGAACAGCATGGGATATCTATATGTAAAAGAATAAATGCCAATACTATCTCATTTAGTTTTTCACATAGTTACACATTTTTGAGATGTTGTGTTAACAGGTTGGCCTGGTGATGAAGTCGGTATCCCACATGCCACACCTGAGGACCGGGATGGGAGTGCAGGTTCCGTTTGTGGTTCCAGCTTCCTGCTGAAGTGCGCCCTGTGGGGCTGGTCGGCCATGTCAAACAGCCGGACTGAGTGAGAACGCACCAGTGGACATCTATCTGTCTCTGTGTCTTTGTTTCTTTTTATTCATCTATCTCAAGAAAAATTTAAAAATAAACTTAAAAAAAAAACCCACACATAAACCAGAAGGTCTCATGTTTCAAAATTTGTTTTGTAAAAAAATAATTTTAAAAATTACAGACAGTTAAGTTGGACACCAGAATCTTGGATGGACATTTAAATCACAAGCATCAAAAGGAAAACCAAATAGGCTTTGTACAGTTAAACAAGTAAGGCTTTAAGATACATCATAGAAAGTGTGCCCCTATAGGCATTGTGCTAAGTTAAATAAGCTAAACCTAGAGAGACAAACACTGCATTGGATCCCATTTGCATTAGGAATCCAGTGTAGTTAGTCACACTGGGAGAATCGGAGTGGAAGGCTGATGGTCCTGGGCTGAGGTTGTGTGGGAAGCAGCGAGGCTGATGGTCGTGGACTGAGGGGGCAGCAAGCGGGAAGGAACTGCCCCAGGGTACAAAGCTTTAGTTATCTAAGATGAGGTTGTTCTAGAGATCCACTGGACTGCGTAATTCCTATGGTGAGCACTTTCGTACTGAATATTCAAAATTTTGCTAAGACGATGAATCTTTTTTTTTGTTTATGTAAGATTTATTTATTTTTATTGGGAAGTGAGATATACAGAGAGGAGGAGAGACAGAGAGGAAGATCATCTGTTCCCTGATTCACTCCCCAAGCGGCCACAACCTCCAGAGCTGAGCTGATCCAAAGCCAGGCACCAAAAGCCTTCTCTGGGTCTCCCACTCAGGTGCAGCGGCCGTCCTCAACTGCTTTCCCAGGCCACAAACAGGGAGCTGGATGGGAAGTGGGGCTGCCTGGATTAGAACCGGCACCCATAAGGAATCCTGGTGAGTTCAAGGTGAGGACTTCAGCCGCTAGGCTATCCCACCAGCCCCAAAGACAGTGAATCTTTTAAAAATGTTCACAAGGGTCCAGCGCAGTGGCCTAGTGGACACCTTAAAGTCCTTAAAGTCTTCCTCTCTGTCTCTCCTCCTCTCTGTATATCTGACTTTGCAACAAAAATAAACAAATTAAAAAAAAAATGTTCTCAAAACACACAAAGGAAAATCTATCAGGAGTGCAGGAGGAAACCTGGGGAGAGGCTGTACCTGTGCTAGTGGCTGTGGCGATTATTCTGAGAGTAAGCTTATCTTGAAGCGCAGCAAGCTGGCTATATTACAGATTCTGTGTGTATGTAACATCTTGATAAAGTAGCAAAAAAAAAAAGAGTGGCATGAAAACTCAAAGAATGGGGTTATTATTTGCAAATATTCTTTGATACAGTGTTACATTAAGAAGGTGTAAATAACCCTTGAAATTTCTTTATAGCAAGAAAATGTCTGCAATTTGAACATGAGATAAGGAACTTTAATGTACTTTTCTCCTAAGTATTATATACAAAGGATCAGCGTGCCCATGAAAAAATGATTAGTATTAATAAATATTAGGGAAAAACACACTGTGAGAAACTGCAGTGAGATCTCTCTGTTTTTCCTGTCTGTAAATCTGACTTTCCAATTATAAATAAACAAATCTTTTTAAAAACCAGAATTTATAGTAATTTTATCCATAATGACAAAAAAGAATCAGCCCAGATATTTACAAATCATTAGATCTAAAAATTTAGTTCAACTACATAATATTTGGCAGTGCGAAAGAAGTAAGTTAATAATACATGTTGCAATATGGGTGAGGTGTCAAAACAACACTGTGTGACGAAACTTATCCTCTAAAGACCAACCAGTGGAACCACAGACCCACCCCACCCAGCGGCAGGGAAGTAAGTTAGCTTCATTCTCCACTACAGGATGCAACTCTTGTTACAAGATCCCCAGCCAGAATATCTCAGGTCTTAGAACAGCAGCTGTGCGCATCAGGTGCAGAGCTGTGAAAAGCCACGGAGAATAGCAATCCTGAAAACAGAGACTGGGCAAGTAGGGCTGCAGATCTCCAATCGGCTAACAACAAAAGCAGAGTGGGCCCAGAGAACACCTGACCCGAATTCAGCGGACTGCGTCCCAGCAGGAGGAAGCAGGAATCCTAGGAGTTTCTCCAGCCAGGTGCCATTCTGTGGGAGATTTGCCACGTTATTCCTCCAGGAGCAAATCCTGTACGAACTTTACCATTCTCAGGTCCCAACAACTTGGCCATCTTGAAAACTGAAAATACTATTGTGAGACCTGTGGGCTTAGGCTGCAATCTAATGCCAAAAAGGAAGCACTGCCTTCAAGTCCAAGGAAGCCAGGTGATCCTCACAAACTCACCAAACAGGCCAGACTTCAAAAACAGACTCCAAACAAGATAGCAAAGACTGCAAAGGACACCATTTGTTCAGCGCAAAGACACAGACTCCAGCCCCAGGAGCTGGTGGGACGCACCACCTCAGCAGCCACAAGCAGCCAGACGCCAGACACGGATCTGCCGCGAAAGAATTCAAAACAGCCATTAGGGGGAAGTGAACAGAATCCATGAGAACACAAGAACATGACTCAGAAATTTACCAGAGGAATTAAAAAAAGAGAGAGAGATTTAGATAATGGAAAGAAGATTGTGGAACTGAGGGGCTGGTGCGAAGACATAGTAAACTAATCCCACATGGGCGCCGGTTCTAATCCCGGCAGCCCGGCTTCAGATCCAGCTCCCTGCTTGTGGCCTGGGAAAGCAGTCGAGGACGGCCCAAAGCCTTGGGACCCTGCACCCGCGTGGGAGACCTGGAAGAAGCTCCTGGCTCCTGGCTTCGAATCGCCCCAGCTGGGGCCATTGTGGTCACTTGGGGGAGAGAATCAGCAGAGGTCCCCTCTCTGTGTCTCCTAATCTGTAAAATCTGCCTTTCAAATAAAAATAAACAAATAAAAAATGCACTTAGAATCAAATGGTTTGGTGAAGGAGCTAAGAGCACACATCCAGGCAAGGATCCTGTATTTAATAAATGATGCAGAGAAAACTGCCTGTTCACAGGTAGAAGAATGAGGCACGACAAAGATTTGAATGTTAAACCTGAAATTCTAATGACACTGGAATACTTGGGGGGATATGACATTGATTTGTGTAATAATTTTTTTGGACAAGTATGTAAATACAAGGACGGCAAAATAACATATAGGGAGATGGGATTACATGAAACTACAGTTTCTGCACAGCATAAGACAACAAGCGAGAGTGAAACACAACCTATAGACTGGGAGAAGGTGTTTGCAAACCGCCTGACCAGGGATTAAGATCTGTACTATAAAAGGAAACACCAGCAAGCAAAACAAAACAAAAAACCCTAACAATCTGATTTACTCATCTGAATAGCTGGAGGAGATATTCAAATGGTCCACAAATATGTGAAAAAAATGTTCTACATTCCTAATAAAAGACAAAAAGAAAGTGACAAATGGTGGCACAGATGTGGAGAAAAAGGAGCGCTTAATATTCACTTTCGGGGAATGTAAGTTAGCACGGTAGCTATGGGAAGCAGTATGGATTTGCTCCAAGAAATTAAAAATAGGACTACTATGTGTTCCAGAAATCCCACTAGCGGGCATGTAGCCAAAGGAAATAAAATCCATATATCAAAGACCTGCTGTATTCTCATGTTTGCTGCAGCTCTGTGTATGATGGCACTAGGTTAGTAAAGGGTATTTCTCACTTCCTTTTTTTTTTTTTTCTGTATCCAACAGACCTTGAAACATTAGGTTTTTGCTTTCATTTGTTTCAAGAACTATGTAAGCCTCCTTTCAAGTGTCTTTAATGATTCATTGGTCATTCAAAAGCATGAGATAGGATCCATGCTTTTACAATTTCCCATTGTTGTTCTTGCTGATTTCTACATTTATTCCACTGTTGTCGTCAAAATACATGATACGATTTTGATTTTTAGAAATCTATCGGTGGAGGAATCCACCATGGGGGAGGGGTGGGGAGAATCCCAGTACCTATGAAACTGTGTCACATAATACAATGTAATTAATGAATTTAAAAAAAAAAAAAAAAAAGAAATCTATCAAGGCTTGATTTGCGACCAAATATACTATACATTCTCTCCTGGAGAGCATTCTGTCTACAGACGAGAGAATGTGACTTTGCAATGGTTGGGTTAGGGTGTTCTTGTAAATGCTCATTTGAGTCAGTTTGTCCTATAGGATGGTTCAACTTTGATGTGTCTTTGCTGATTTTTCCATCTGGATCATCTGTCTTTGGTTGTAGTGGAGTGTTAAATTCCCCAGATAGCTTTGCAATTATTTGGGTAATTTGATGTTGGATGTGTGTGTATTTACTCTTTCGTCTCTTCTTGTTGAATTAATACTTTTATCAATATGCAATGACCGTCCTTGTAGCTTTTTACAATTTTTGAAGTCTGTTGTTTTCCATTTGTATAGAAAATCATTTTCCAACCTCTCAGCCTAGTGAATTGAATTTCTTGGTGGCAGCACATCATTTAGTCTTTAAAAAATCCATTCAGTCTGCCTATACATTTTGATTTGGAAGATGAATTCACATATATTTAAGTTTATTACTGACAAAAACTTTCATTTTCTTCTTTCTCTCTTTACCTTCATATTTTTTCTTTTTAAAAAGATGTATTTGTTTTTATTGGAAAGATAGATCTGCAGAAAGAAGGAGGAACTAAGATCTTTTCTTCACTGGCTTACTACCCAAGTGGCCGCAACAGCCGGAATTGAGCTGATCTGCAGTCAGGAGCTTCTTCAGGATCTCCCATGTGGGTGCAGCGTCCCAAGACTTTGGCTCACCCTCTGTTGCTTTCCTAGGTTACAAGTACAGAGCTGGATAGGAAGTAGAGCAGCCAGGAAATGAACCCACGCCCATATGGGATCCTGGTGCATGCAAGGTGAGGACCTAGCTACTAGGCTATCACTCCAGGCCCTTCTCTTCTTTTTATAAAGATTTATTTCCTCAAAAGAGTTACATAGACAGGGAGAGAGACAGAAGTGTCGTCTGCTGATTTACTCCTCAAATGATCACAGTGGCCATGGCTGAGCCAGGCTGAAACCAGAAGCTTGGAACTCCATCTGGGTCTCCCACATGGGTGGCAGGGGCCCAAGTATATGGCGCCATCTTCTACGGCTTCTGTGTGGATTATCAGAGATCTGGATCAGAAGTGGAGTGGTCGGGATTTGAACTGGCGTTCATATGGGATGCTGGCATTGCAGCACTAATGTGCTGTGCCTTTCCTGTCATAGTCTTAACTACTTATTGTTTTATAATTCCTTGTGGCCTCTGTTTCTCTTATTTCTCTCTGCTTCTCTTACTAACATTTGTGTTTTCTGTCATTGTAAAATGTAATTCTTTCTTCTTTCTGTTTATGATCCTCATCTGCTGGTATGTTTGAATGCTCATGGATTTTCTTGTAGTCATTATTTTTTTCTAATAATAAATCTATTTTATTTTTGAGGCTGTTTGCACAGTTTAGAAGGAGGCATGCCGTGTGCACCGATTAGGGTGTGGAAGGTCAAGAAATGGGGGAAAGTGGACAAGACAATTGTTTCCAATCTTTTTTCTTTCTGTGTCTAGGGAAAGTGGGGGAAGAGGGGGAGAGGGCTGCTCACAGTAGCCCAAACACATTAGTACTCGCAAATAGGCGATGTCCACCCAGTGTCATCTCAGGGTCCCTGATGCGGAGCATGTTCTGAGGGTACTGCTTAAGTAGTTTTGATTGTTCTGAGATGCTGTTAATTTTGCTACTCCAAGGATGAGGAAATCCTTCCAAGGTCCATTGGCTGACATAGTCCTCCTTAGAGTCTCCACTCGCCTGGACACTCACTGTCAAAGAGTGGCCAGGAGAGCTGTCCAGTTTATTTTGTCCTCCAGGGTACTAGACATCCTCTACAGGCTCCAGTGAAGTGGTTGTCATATCTCTCATGTGCCTCTGGGCATGTTGTTGACTGCACAGGGTTCAACAACTGAGGACACCCAGGTCTGACACCTGCACTCCACAGTCAAACCACACACCATGCCATTTTCCCCATGGTTGGAGTTCTGAGTCCAGCAGTTCCGTTTAGGGAGGGGGTGCACAAAGGCATCTCACCAGAGGTGACCCCAGACCTGACTCTTGTTTATCCAGCCAGTGCAGGGTCTGACTCAGTTCATCACCCACATTAGCCTACACATACACCGGTGGTTGCAGCCACCCAGTCAGTCTGCCCCCAGCCCCATCTCAAACACTAATCAGTGAATGCTATGGTTCAGGGCATCTCTTCCCACCACTCACTCAGCTCTAATACACACCAGTGGGAATTGTGGCCTGGTTGGAACAGCCACCAGTAACTCCTAACAGGTCTACCTCCAACCCTGGTTCCTGTGTAGGCCGGTGTGTACTATAGACTGGTCTGGTCTGTCCCACATCTTGTCTGGCCCTTGTACACACCAATGGGTTTTGGTGTGTTTTCCTAACCAGCAGGAGCAGTGGCCCAGCAGCAGCATCCTCACAGCCTCCCCTCCCCTGGATTGTATGTGTGCTGGTGGTTGCTGCTACCCAGTCTGGCGTGTCTTGCATCATATCAGCATTAACTAGCAGGTGCTGCAGCACGGCTTGGCCTGGTCTGCCTCCAGACTCAGCTCATGTTGGTGGTTGCTACAGACTAGCCAAGCCCAGGCAGCCCCCAGTCCCAGGTCTAATGTGAACTGGCTGTCCTCCATCCCTGATTCTCACATTTGCCAATGGGTGTTATGAAGTGGCCTCGCCTAGCCCACCCCTACACCTGACCCAGACATATGCCAGTGGGTAGTATAACTTGTCCTGGTCCGGACTGCTCCCAGCTTTAGTTCTTGTGCTCACCTGCAGGGATTACATCATGACAGAAGAGTTCCTCAAACTCCTCTATCATATCACCTCCCAGTCACAGATCTCTCACATTCTGATGGGTTCTTGGCCTAGCCTGACTTGGCCCACCTCCTGTCCTGGCAGGTACAGTGACCTTGCCCAACCAGCTCACCCCTATTCCAGTTGTTACTGTTGAATGCTACAGCCCAGCCCTGCTTGTCTCATCCCCAGACCCAGCTCTCACGTGGGTCAGCAGGTGCCAAGATGCCCACGCTGGCTGTTGTGACACAAGTAGGTGTTGGAGTTTAGCCCAGTCTGGCACACCTCAGACTCAGTCTGC
The DNA here is from genome assembly GCF_030435755.1 of Ochotona princeps. Taxonomy (NCBI): domain Eukaryota; kingdom Metazoa; phylum Chordata; class Mammalia; order Lagomorpha; family Ochotonidae; genus Ochotona; species Ochotona princeps. Next base: position 6,831,139 of record NC_080835.1, read on the forward strand.
ACCCTTGCCAGGGAATGCAACAGCCATGTCCAGTCCAGTTTGTCACCCCCATTCAAGCTGTTGCACTCACTAATGGGAACCAGAGCCCAGCTGGGGCTTTCCCTTAGCTCCCCAACCAGGTCTGCATCCAGTCACAGATCCTGCATGTGCTGGTGGTTGCTCTGACCCAGCCAGGGATAACCCATCATTAGGCTTGGCCTTTACTATTGATGTTGCAGGATGGCCTGGCCTGGGCTGGCCTGCCCCCTGTCCCAACTCCTGCTGGTGGATGTTGCAACTTAGCCCTGCCCAGCCTGCCCTCTTCACTTTCACGCAAACCAGTAGGTCTGATAGCCTAGTCTACCCAGCATGGTCCACGCTTCATTCTGGCTCCAGATTGTGCCTGTGTGCTATGACCTGGCCTAGTCCTGACAAAGCCACACCCCCATCCCAGAGCCAACCCACACACCCACTGACAAGTGAAGCCCTGCCCAACCTGACCAATACCCAGGCAACTCACATGCTCACCAGTGGGAGCAATGTATCACCAGGGAAGTTCCCCCAGCAGGTTCACTCCCAGACCCAGATCTCATGTGTGCCAGTGGGTGTTAGGCACAGTCTGGCACAGTCTGTCCCCCAGTGTCAGCCTTTGTATATGTGGTGGATGTTGCAGCTCAGCCTGTCCCACACTCAGTTCTTGCATGCACCTGCATGTGCTACAGTCTGGACCAGTCCAGCATTTTCCCAACCCCAGTACCCATGATTGTTGCTGAGTTTCATGGTCATGCCCAGCTTGGTCCATCACCACTCCTATCCCTTCAGCAAATCAGCTGGTGTGGCAGTCACAAGGGGTGAGCCCACAAATCTCCCACAAAATCTGCTTTCAGATCGGGTTCTCTTGCCTGCTGGCTAGTGTCATGCCCAGCCTGATGCAGTCTACCCCTGCCGGACACTCACTGCTGGGTACTGTGGTCAAGCCCTACCATGCAGGTCCCCGAGCCCTAACTTTCATGTGCTCCGGTACATGGTGTTTGAGACCAATAGGCCCAGCTCAGCACTCCCACATGGGCGGGTGTATTGGTCCTGCCCTGAAAAGTCCTCCAGTTTTCCTCCTCCAAACCACTTGGTGTCAGTCCCCTCATTTACTTGAAAGAGAAGTAGTCTGGTTGGTGGAAGTTCCCCAGAACTCTTCACCTGTCACTCTCCCTCAGTAGTCCTCCCTCCCACACACCCGCAGACTCCATTCCCTGAGCAACCCACAGCTCCCCATGCCCACTAGCATGCAGATTCCTAAGCCCAGTCCTTTGGCGGGGTACCATGCCAGCCTGGGGCTTTGTTTGCCTGCCTGGATCACACATACATTCTGGCATGGGTTCCTAGCCTCATGCCAGTGTAACCCCCCACACATCAAAAAAACAAACTAAAAAATAAACAAACAAAAAATAGGCAACTATGCTGGTGCACTGACATGGTTAACACAAATTTGACATTAACCAGGTCCAAAATGCCCTCCAGCTCTTATCTGCTTTTCTCCCAGCAGTGCAACACTTTCCCAGCTATAATGCAGTCTAGGCAGTTGCTTACTGCTGGGGAATAGGCATTAATTTTTTAAATTTCTTTATCAAAAGGATTTATTTATTTGAAAGGCTTCATTACAGAGAGGAAGAGATTGATAGAGAGAGAGGGTTCTTCTACTCACTGGTTTACTCTGCAATGTACAGGGCTGGGTGAGACCAAAGCCAGGAGCCTGGAACTATCTATTTGGTGGTAGGGGTTCAAGCATTTGGACCATTTTGCCCTAGTTTTCCAGGAGCATTAAGAGAGAGCTGGATCAGAACTGGAGCTGGCAGGACTTGAACCCACACTCGTACAAGTTGTTGCTGTTGTGGGTGGTAGCTTACCTTGTTGTGCCACAACAGTAACCCCCAACCTTTTATTTCTAGTGTAGGAATCCCTTAAACATTCTTGTGTGCTTGGTCTGGTGGTAATGCATTCCCTTGGTGTTTGCTTGTCCTCTGTTTTTGAAGGGTGGATTTCATTCTACTTCTCATCCAGTTCCATGCTTGGGGTCAGAGAAAGCAGTAGAGGACGGCCCAAAGCCTTGGGACCCTGCACCCGCATGGGAGACCTGGTAGAGCTCCTGGATCTCAACTTCTGATTGTCTCAGTTCTAGCCATTGTAGCCATTTGGGGAGTAAACAGTGGATGGAAAAATCTTTCTCTCTCTCTGCCTCACCTTCTCTCTGCAAATCTGCCTTTCCAGTAAAAACAAACAAATCCTGAAAAAAAGGTCAGAAATGTGGAGTGGTGCAGCAGCTTATCAGGCTAATCATCCACCCTGTGGTACCAGCTGCTCCACTCCAGATCCAGTGTTCTACCAATGGGCTGGGAAAGCAGTAGAGGATGGCCCAGTGCCTTGGGTCTCTGCTCTCACGTGGGTGACCCAGAAACGGCTCCTGGCTCCCATCTTCAGATCAGCTCAGCTCTGGCCATTGTGGCTATGTGGAGAGTGAGCCACCACCAGATGGAAGACCTTCTCTCGCTAACTCTCCCTCTCTCTGTAATTCTGACTTTCCAATAATTTTTTTTTGCTTGATTTAAAAGGAAATAGCTACCCAGTGTAATTTCTCAAGTAAGCTGTAGAACCATCTTTGATGAACCTGCTGCAGAGGTGAGGTAGGGCCCATGAAGAACAAAGCAGGGTAAGGATCCACACCTTCTGCTGTTACTAAGGGAAGATACTCCGCCTTTAAACATATCTACGTATGCCTGGGCCTTTGATGGAAATCACCTGCTCATCCTCAGAAGTCTTTCAGATCCTCTTGGAGCAACCCAGCAGCTCAGGCAAGTTCATGTCCTCACAGGGCTTTTCTTTATACTCATCCCTTGTATCCAGTTGGAATTAGTTTTCTGTTGGGGAGATGCACGTCAGCTTTCCTGGGCCAACAGTGCTGGCTACTGCTTCTGGACAACAACCTGACTCCGACCACAGCACAGTTATCCTCAGCCAGGACGCTCTCCTGGGAATTCCCCTCACCTTGGACTCAAACCTGAGGCCAAAGAGGCATCACCACTTCAATCAACCATGGTGACAGCTGCTTCGCCTCAACAGGTCTTTCTCAAACATGAGTGAGCCAGACACATTCTGACTGGGTGTCAACCATCGTGACTGAGGTAAGAGACCTCGTCTTCCTCTCATGAGTACGGTCCTGGGAACTTAGAAATAACACAACTTATGGGTGTGCTGTAAGTCTTTATCACCATGTAGTTGCTAATTCTACATTCAGGAGATACTAGTTGTTTCCCTATTAGATGTCAGGCGCACACATATTTAATGAGTCTTGTGAATTAAAAATCGGATAGAACTTAACCATCGTAGCACTTTCATTTCTGGGACGATCAGAGTTTAAGCAGGTAATTTACAGAAATTGTGATAAATGTCCCAATTCAGTAAAGCTCAATCTGATTTCAAAATAGAAACATCTAGGAATTGATCAAAGCCCCAGAAAGTTCACAGGAGTGGTTCTGCAGTGATATTTAAGACTCAGTACATTCTTATATGTTCTCAAATTATTTCACTGTGTGACTAAATTTGAAAACCACCAATAGAACCTGTGTTTGTAGAGAAAGCATTCTAAAGACAATCCTGCTTAAGCTGGACGGGAATGGTAAGACACAGAGAATGTAAGTAAATGTTTATCACCTAACATTTTAAGGGAAAAAAAACCACGGAGCTCAGGTTTGTGATACGTATCAATTTCCCTGGTGTGAATAATTGCACCATAATTGACACTGGCTACCAAGCATACAGCAACTGCCTTGTAAATAACCACCAAGTTTGAAGGACTCCTCTGAACTTGTGCAAACCAACTCCAGAACACCAGAGGGTATGATTTCAGCAGCATGCTGTTTCATGTCTTTTTGCACACAGTGGTATGGTGATGGGTATGTATACATTTGTTTTAGAAGCAAGGCAGGTGAAAGCCATAGAGAAAATACATCAGTGAAAGTGATGATCCAACAAGCTTCCATTTAAAAGTGAAGTTCCCATTTCCTGAGTAAGAATTCTACTATGTAGGAGGAGCTCTTTGAGCTCCATTATGCTCTCTGGCACCCCCTTACATATATTGAAAATATTTGGTACAAAAATACATTCAGATTGTCTGTGATAATATGTTGGAATAGGATCCAATTCGAGGCACTAACAATCATCAGGCATCAGTTTGAAAAAAGCAATGTAAACTTACTAAAATTAGGGCAGAAACAAACATCAAATTTATGGTGAGCCTTGAGCAGATGAATCATTGGTACTTTATGAAAAATTAACAAGGTCAATTCAAGACGAAATCAGCTGCTTTTAAGTGCATAGCTCATTTTAAAAAGGGATCAAGTGGGGCCTGGGTCATAGTGCTGGGGGTTAAGCTGCTACTTGCAAGGCTGCTATGCTGTATTGGAGTGCTGGCTTCATTACCAGCTGCTCCACTTCCAGCTCCTTGCTGGAAAAGATATAGGAAAATATAAGATGACCCAGGTCCTTGGGCCCCTGCACCCACATGGGCAGTCTAGAGGAAGCTCCTTTTTCTTGGCTTCCGATAGGTTCATGTCTTGTCATGATGATCATTTGAGGAGGAAACCAGTAGTTGGAAGATCTTTGTCTCCCCTTCTTTGTCTGCTAAAAGATATGCATTTCAAATGAAAATAAACAATTTTTAAGAAAAGATTTATTTGGAAAGTCAGATATACAGAGAACAGGAGAGACAGAAAGGAAAATCTTCCATCCTTTGATTCACTCCCCAAGTGGCCATAATGACAGGAGCTGAACCTATCGGAGCCAAGAGCTTCTTCCAGGTCTCCCACATGGGTGCAGGGTCCCAAGACTTTGGGCCATCCTTGACTGCTTTCCCAGGCCACAAGCAGGGAGCTGGATGGGAAGTGAAAAGCTGGGATATGAACCGACACCCATATGGGATCCTGGTTCATGCAAGGTGAGGACTTTAGCCTCTAGGGTTCCATGCTGGGCCCAACTTTTTTTTTTAAGAAGGGATGAAGTAATGTTAAGCATGAAGACTGTAGCAGGACAATCCACAGTTTTCAAAGAAAAAAACTTAAGTTTGCATATGCACTGACTGCAGAGGACTGACAATAAACATGGAAGCAGTAGCCAACAGTGTAAGCCTCTTAGCTGGTTCAGCTCACACAGTTGTGACTAAAATATTAAAGTGGAATAAGCTTTTGCTCGATGGGTGCCAACTTTGCTCTGTATAGATCAATGCAGATAAGGGAATAGATTTCAGTAGAATTTTAAAGTGGAATTAAGATCCTGAAACACTCTTTCCAAATATTTCACTTTTTAATGAATTCATTTTTAAATGTTAACTTTCACTTACATAAGGTGAACAAATTTCATGCATTTATGCTATATAGATCTAAGAGCATAATACTTCCTATCCTACATTCCTTCCCTCCCATGCTCCTACCTTCTCTCATCTTTCCTTATTCTTCTTAATTTTTAATAATGAAACAAGGTTAATGATCCACAAAGAATACAGCAAATAGTATGAAGAAAAACCACTATATAGACATGCCCGTGAAAAGTGCCCTGGTCTACCATGAGATGATTCTATCGTCCAGGCCTGTTAATTTTTTTACATTAAGACTTTGCAATATCTATTTTCTCATTAAAATAATCATTAATATAAAGAGAACATATTTCATGCATTCCATAGGTACAGTTCCAAGATGACCACACTTCCCTCCCTACTGATGCCAACTCGCTCTCCATTATCTTCCTTGCATTGCTTTTTGCAAAGACTTAACTTTAATCCCCTCTCTCTACACAGGCTGAATCCACCAGTCACTGTAATGGCCAACATGTACACGGTCCCTAGACCACAGTTCCACAGGAGCATAAACAAGAGCCAACCATGACAATCACACCACAATATGTACATTCTATCCCTAACCTTTTCTGTACTCTATATTAAATGCCCCAATCTGAGAAGGCCTGTATTTGTCTTTTTGAGACTGGTTTATTGCGTGTGATGGGAGCGGTGGCCTTGAAGATTTCTGAGACATTCTGAAGGCATTTGGCTCACTGGTTTTCGGATCAGCCACGACACCCTTTGCATTGGGTTCATTTCTTTACCAGGTGCTTTTCCTTTCTGGCCAATCTTTGAGTTTTCCAGATTTATCTGTTGTACTCCCTTTTCATTCCTCTTTTAACATGGTGAAGGGCTCTTACAGCAGTTACTTTGAAATATCTCTGTTAGAAAAACACTTCAATCATCCTAACTTCAATTTTCCTAAAGTCTCAGAGCATGAACATAACTCTTCCAAATGGTGTGACAAAGGCAGCCATTGGTCTAATTCATCATATACTTTTTTCCCCCCTCACTTCTGATGTTTCTATCAGCGTTCTGATCGTCTAAACCCTCACCAGAATCAGCTGTCTTGCTCCAAGGTTCCTCTAGCATGCTTCTCCGATAGCTCTACAAACTCCCATCAACTCATTCCAAAGACATTTCATCACCTTCGGGGATAGTTACAGCAATGACGCCACTCCTGCTACCAATTTTCTGTGTTAGATTTTCCCTGCTGTAATGTAACATCAGAGACAAGCTACTTACCAAGGATTGAGGCATTTGTTCAATTAAGAGAGAGAGAGATAGGCTGGGCCAAACTCGGGCTTTCGTAGCAATCCTCTCCCAAGAATTGTCTTCTAATAGCACACCCCTAATAATCCAGAGGACTAGTAATAGATCCTGCTGGCTTAGATAGTCATATTTTTGGTATCAATAACCTGTGACTTTGGGTTTTAACACACTGCCTAAGTTTGAGAGACATATCCAATTGAAAGTATACCATTCAGTTGTAATATTTTCATGGGAAAAGTGACCTTAAATAATAAGTTTATCTTTGGTTTAAAAAAGTTTTCAAATCCATGCAGTGTTTTCATAATAACACGTTTAGCGGACTTTTGGATGACCCTTTTCTGTGTTTGGGCTTCAAAATATTTATACCAGAAACAAGTTTATCTTTCACTTTTCACAAAGCTTTTGAAGAACTTTCTGAACCTAGCATGGAAAACTTTCTCAGGAATTCTTTACGAGTGAATGAATGAGTATAGAAAAACAATCCTCACTGAGTTACTGCTGACTTACTCCTTCATCTGATCTCAGTTCTCTCACTGCATCCATTTTTTTTTTAGATTTTTTCTTGTTTATTTATTTTAAAATTGGGGAGAGACAGCGATGAAAGGAGAAACTTCCCATCTTCTGATTCACTCTCAAAGGCCTATCATGGTTGGAGCCAGAAACTCAATCTGGGTCTCTCACATGGGTGGCAGACACCCAAGCGCTTAAGCCAACATCTGCTGCTTCCCAGATATTGCACTGGAAGGCAGCTGGAATGAGAGGACAGTGTTAGGACTTAACCCTGCACTGTGCTGCTGGATGTGGGCATCCCAGGTGGTACCACTGCACCAAGTACTTGTCCCCACACGTAATTTCAGTTAGCTCTTGTTCTGACTTAACCTCACTCAGAAAATCGGTTGCCAAAATGAAGGCTATACTGTTTACTGGCCTAACATTAGCTCAAGATTATTTTCTTGGTGGCAGAAAAATAATAAAATAATAATAAAATTAATAAAATAATAATAATAAAACCACTGTCTGTGACTCTGGTATCTGATTTGGGTACCAATTAGTCTCTTGACTGCTCTACTTGTGATCCAGTTCCACACCTGGGAAAAGTGGTGGAGGACAGCCCAAGTCCTTGGGCCCCTGCTGTGCGCTTGGGAGACCTGCAAGTAGCTCTATTTTCTGCCTTTGACCTGGCCTGATTGGCTGATTGGGGAGTGAATCAGCAATAGAAGAGCTCCCTCTCTCTGCAAATCTAACTTTGAAATAAATGAATCTTTTATTGAAAAAAAAAAAGATAATTTCTTTCTAGCTATTTCAATCAGGCAGCAGCACTAAACAAGCAAGCAGGTTACCACTGGTAATTTCTACAGGGAAAAAAAGGCACTTTCGTATTTTATTTTCAGAAGTGACTTATTCCCAAAAGCACTACCGTATCAAGTGCCTTTTTTTTTTTTTTTAGTTTTGTTTTGTTTACTGAGAATGGGGAGATTAAAGTTCAAGCCTGATTTTGGCCACTGCTGACAACCTGAATTTTTACAAAGTAGAAATTTAAACAGTGGTGTTTGTGAGCCATTGGGAATAATCCAATCAGCATGTTTCCCCGCCTGCTTCCTTAGAACTTTGAGGCATCACCTTTTACACAGACCTATCCGGGTCAGGAGGAGCATTGACTAAGGCCATTTAGTGAAACCACACACTTTCTGTCTTTGCTCTTGATCTGCTTCAAGTCCCTGAGCCAGTTCTTGGAGCCACAATGGCCTTCAATGACCTCCTGAAGCAAGCTGGTGGCATGGGGAGATTCCAGATCCTTCAGTTTCTCTTCCTCATAGGCATATTCATGATAACTTTCATTCATGTCCAGATGGAGAACTTCACTGCAGCCATCCCTGGGCATCGTTGCAGAGTTCCCCTCCTAGATAATCACACTGTTTCTAACGACACTGGGATCCTCAGCCAGGATGCTCTCCTGAGAGTCTCCATCCCGCTGGACTCAAACCTGAAGCCAGACAAGTGCCGTCGCTTCACCCAGCCCCAGTGGCAGCTCCTGCAGCACAATGGGACTTTCTTAAACACACACGAGCCAGAGCCAGACACGGAGCCTTGTGTGGACGGCTGGGTGTATGACCGCAGCACCTTTGTCTCCACCATTGTGATGAAGGTAGGTGATCCACCTTCCTCTCTTTGAGTACCTGGCTGTGATGTCACACGTGGCACAAATCATGAGCACGCTTCAAGCCTTCAATTGACATGCGGCTGCTTAGTGTTCATTCTTTCCACACATGGTAATTGCCTTTCTATTAATTGCTGAACTCCTGTACAAAATAGACAGAACTCTAGTATCACAGTGCTTTGATTCATGAAGCAGATCACTCACACGGTGTGTTACAAATATTAGGCTGAGTCAGTGATCTAAGCCGTGATCTGCAGTTAGAAGCCCCAGGGAACTGAATAGAACCTTGATGCTCCTTCAGTTCCCAGGACACAACATCTCAAGTGAAATTCAGGATTCAATCTATTCTTGAATGTCCCCAACCAGTTCTCTGTGTGAACTTTCAACTTTTTTTCTCTTTTTAAAAAAGAAGTGACTATTTTATTTATTTGAAAAGCAGAGTTACAAAGAGACAGGGAGAGAGGGAGGGAGGAAAAGAGAGACATGAGAGAGAGAAAGAGAGAAAGGGAGATTGAGTTTTCCATCTGCAGGTTCACTCTCCAATTGACCTCAACTCTGAGACTGGGCCAGGTTGAAAGTAGGAGACGTGAACTCCATCCAGTTTTCCCATGGGAATGACATGGGACCAGGCATTCAGGCTGTCTTCTGTTGCTTTTACAGATGCGTTATCTGGGAGCTAGATTGGAAATGGTGCAACCTGTTTTCGGACAAGTGGTCACACTGGATGCCAGCATTGCAGGTGGCAGCTTTAGGGGCACTATTCCTTAGAGTTTGAGGGGAGACTTTCTATAGCAGGATGCTCAATCTGACACCTGAATGGTGAAAGTGGAAAAGATACGAGCCTGACGTACTGATACTTGCAAGTGAAATCAGGGGTTCTTGATCAGGTTATTCGGAGGGATCCTAAAGTCAGCTGTGCTGGTTCCTTCTCTTACAGTGGGACCTGGTATGTGAAGCTGAATCAATGAGTTCAATGGTTAAATTCCTACTCATGGCTGGAATGATGCTGGGAAACATCATATTTGGCCGTTTGACAGACAGGTGAGTGTGTGGTACACAATTCTGTTCACTAATGGGTGATTTCATCAGCACATGAGTCATTCATCCATCGTGAATAATCACTGCACATTATCCTACCTTAGAGCTCCCTGCTGTTCAGGAATCTACAAATACCACTTAGCAATCGCAGCTCACTGTGGTGAGCACTGCTTGTAAAAGTGTGAGTACAGAACACAGAAATGATATCTCTGCAATACATGAGTGGGTTTCAATAGAGGCTTTATGGAGAGACTGAGAATATCACACAGAAAGATGAGAAAGAGTTAATTATGGGAATAAAGTGGTAGGTGTTTCACGTAATGGCATTCAGCTTATTTGAAGATGCGGATATGGAAATGAGTATTGCTAGCATTGGCCAAGGTCACTTTGCTCTGTTGTTGTTGTTGTTGTTGTTGTTATGTGTGTGTGTGTGTGTGTGTATCTGAAAGAGAGAGAAAGGCAGAGAGCACTTCATTTGCTGGCTCATTCTCCAAATGGCCATTAACACACAGGCTGGGCTGGCTGAAGCCAGGAGCAAGGAATGCCATCTGATGGCATTCCAAATACTTTTGGCATTCCAAATACTTGGCCCATCATCATGGATTCCCAGGAACATTAGATGGAAGCAGGATGCTAAGTGGAGTAGGCAGGATTCAAATTGTCAGTCTGATGTGATAAAAAGCAATGGTTTAACATGCTTCGCTATAGTACTGACCAAAGTGTGTTTAGTGCTTCTTGAAGTCAAATGCTTGTGGTGTGTCAGCTGCTCAAGGCAACACCAGTGGAGTATGTAGAAATGTGCCATTGTGGGTGAACTGAAAAATATGCCACTATATGGAATCTTAGTTCTTGCAGTTAAAAAAAATTGGAGAAAAAGATACATTAACTACTGTTGTGACTGTAGTGTTAGAGATTTGGGATATCCTGTGTCTGACAGCACCTCTTCCAAAATAGTCAATTGTTGTCACTGCTAATAACATGTAACTAGAAGAACAGGAAAGAATTAAGGTCTCCCTCTCCATCTTCCAGCATCATGCTGTCTATGGTCTCAGCTGCAGTCTGATATATGTAAAACCACAAAGTGAATGCAATTTTAAAGAGTTGAGAGTGACTATCATTTTAAATAGTTCACTAGCACTGAAAGCCACGAATGCCATGAGAAAAATAAATTTTGTTGAGTCATAGGATGACAGCAGTGGGAGATTTAGAGGGGGTATTGTGGGAGATGGCAGTGAAGACCTACATGAATCTGAGTGGCTGCCATCCTCAGGGCAGGGTGCCAGAGCCTGTGGAACCCTCGATTCACTTCTGCACTACTTCTTGTTGCTAGCTGTTCTCATCCTCAGACTTCTTCCAACAACTTGTTAGAATTTCTAGATGTGCAGAGACAGGCACAACCTAAATGAATTAGGCATGTTGGAAACTGACACTGAAGTGGCACCCAGATTAAAAACCTGGGAATAAAGGAAAAGCAGAGATAAAATTCAGTCAAATATAGCATGTCAAGAAGTGAAGATACATTGCAATATGCATCTTTACTCTTAAATAAAAGAAGGACTCCCAATGATACTGTTAAATATATCTTGACCATAGGATGTTGAACTTTATACCATTGTCTATATCTACAATGTCAGAATACACTTACATAGCAGAATGACGGACTGGGGACTCTACAATTGTAATACTGGAGAAATTATGACGGTGGGGGAAAGAAAAATGGAAAGAGTAGAAGGGGAAATCTCTAAGCCTGTGGAACTATATCATAAAAATTAAAAGTATCAGTCAAGTATTTGATGTGTTTTCAGGTTTAAAAAAATGATATCCATGACAAACATGGCAAAGAGTGATTAAAGGAGGAGGAGGTTGGGGTCACTGTTACCATCTGAGTCTGGCTAAGACATCTGTTGCTGTTCAGCTTTTCTGAGAGCCAGTCTGAACTCTTCTTAGACAGAAAACATCCTCAAGGATGCAGCACTGAGGCTGCGTCTGTTTTTCTCTACCTGCCATGGAGAGGATTTTTTTTTTTTTTAAATACAAGTTGTCACTGTGTGTAGATGACATGATTTTATATGTGGAAAATTCCAAGCCTTTGCCCAAAAGCTTTTAAGCTAATAAAGATTCAGCAAAATTGTCTTATAAAAAAAACCCAGTGTAGCATTGTTATGCATCAATCATAAATTATCAGAAAAGGGAATAAGGAAAGCAATTTCCGGAGCCAACACGATGGTTTATCAGGTTAAGCCTGCGGTCTGCAATGTTGGCATCTGAACAGATTGCAGTTCAAGTTCCACCCTTCCACTTCTGACCCAGCTGCCTGCCTACATGCTTGGGAAAGCACAGGAATACAAACCAAGTGCTTGGGTTTCCACCACCCACACAGGAGATCCGGATGGAGTTCCTTGCTCCTAATCTGGCGCAGACTTCTGTGATCATTTGGGGAGGAAAATAGTAGATGAAAAATATCCTTTTTTCAAAAGTAAATAAACCTTAAAAATAATGAAAACAGGACCAGGAGCAATGGTTCAATGGCTAAATTCTCACCTGGCAAGTGCTTGGATTTCATACGGGAAAGGTGGAGTTATTTGTATATACTAAGGCTATTAAATCATATTTATTGATTATGTATCCTGCTGCATTGACGTATGACTTTCAATAGTCTTTTTTTTAAGGTTTGTTTATTTTATTGGAAAGGCAGAACCACAGAGAGAAGAGGTCTTCCATCTACTGATTCACTGCCCAAATGGCTGCTGTGGCTGGAGCTGAGCTGAGCTGAATCCAGCAGCCAGGAGCCAGGAGACTCTTCCTGGTCTCCCATGTTGGTATATGGTTTGAGCCATCCTCTGAAGCTTTCCCAAGCTGTGCATTGGGAATTGGATGGGAAGTCCAGTAGCTGGAACACAAATTGATGCCCATACTGGATCTCAGTGCTTGCAACGGGAGGATTAGCCAATTGAGCCATTGTGCTGGGTTCCTATAGTCTCTTTGCTGTATTTTTTCTCATCCCTTTCATGTCCAAACACAGATAATTTTAATTCCTCATTTCTGATTTTAATTTCTTTAATTTTTTTTCTTGCCTAATAGCTATAGTGAGAACTTCTAATACTATATTGAAGAGCAGTGATGAGAGCAGACATCCTTGTCCAGTTCCAGATCTTAGTGGGAAAGAGTCCAGTCTTTTTCATTCAGTATTATGCCTGTGCTGGTTTTTTTTTCATTCATTGCTTTGTCTCTGTTGTAGAATGTTCATTCTATGCCTATTTTGCATAAGATTTTTTAATATGTAGTAATGTTGGATTTTATCAAATGCCTTCTCTGCATTTATTGAAATGATCAGATGGTTTTTATTTTTCAATTTATTGACATGGTGTATCATATTTAATGATTTGCATCTGTTTAGGTGCAGAACAGTTTTAGGAGGCATGTGCAGAAAAATCTTCAATACCCTAGTGAGAAGTAACTAATCTTTGTGTCCCACGTAGTAAGGCATAAGTGAATCCATGCTGACCATTTCCTGTCTGAATCTAAGCTTTCTTAGTTGTTCTCTATCTATTCTAGATTTTTTGTTTGTTTGCTTGTTTGTTTTGAGGGGTTTCTCGAGCGATCCTGATGGTCATTGCCAGAGAGGGTGGGGACCCAAAGTTATAACCAAGCGAGGACCAGAGAAAGCTCCCCTCCCTAGTCCCAAAGGAAGTTTACTGTTCTTCCGTTTCTGCGGACTGCTCAGGGCTCTTGACATATGTTGACATATGTCTTATTAGAGTTATAAGCCAGTCTAGACTACCTGAAAAAAGCCAGGTTCAGCAAAATTATGCTTCGATGCTATAAAATGCTAAATACTATAATGAAAATAGACATGAGACAGCTGAATAGTAATCTATAGCCGTTTTAAGGTGTATAGAACCCGGTTGTATATAAACTAAACTTGAAATGTCAATGAAGTAGTCACAGGATGTGGTTAAGAACTTGCATTTTTTTTTTAACATATTGGTTACTCAATACTATGTCAATTAATTCCATAACATTATAAAATGTTGCTGATGTTATGTTGGGGCTTTTAATTGATCGGGATGATACTCAGCCGGCTCTACCTTCAGACCAGAGAAGGTCTCCCAAAGAAGCCGTTGAACTTATCTGGACAGTAAGATGCTGGACTTTATGCTTGGTAAATTCTTGCATTGAAAGAATCTCAGCTGAATTTGAACTGTGGTAATGCAGCAAGATGGAGGAATCCACCATAGGGGGAGGGTTTGGGGAGGGGTGGGGGGAATCCCAGTAGCTATAAAACTGTGTCACATAATGTAATGTAATTAATAATAATAATAAAAAATGATTTGCATCTGTTAAACTATCCCTACAAGATTTGTCTTTATATAGTTTATATGTTAAACTATCCCTACAGGGATAAATCCCACCTGGTCTCGTTGAAGGATCTATATGATGTACTACTGGATTTTGTTGACTATTATATAGTTGAGGATTTTTGTGTCTATGTTCATCAGGGGTATTGGTCTGTAGTTCTCTATTTCCGTTAAGTGTCTATCTGACTTTGATATTAAGGTGGTGCTGGCTTCATAGAGTTTGGAAGGATTGCCTCCATTTCTACTACTTGGAATTGCTTGTGAATGATTGGCTTAAGTTAGTGAAACATTTGGTAGAATTAAGCAGTGAAACCATCTGTTCTAGGGCTTTCTTTGTTGGGAGGGCTTTGTTTACTGATTCAGTTTCCATCCTGGTTATAAGGCTATTTAGATTATTAAATTCCTCATGATCAGTTTAGGTATATGGTTTGTCCAAAGTTTATCTATTTCTTGTAAGTTTTCTGATTTGTTGGCTTATAGTTGCTTGTACCAATTGCTGATTATTCTAGGCATGTCTGAGTTATCTGTTGTTATATTTCTTTTTTCTTCTCTGATTCTGTTAATTCATATATCCCCTCCCTGTGTTTTTGATTATTTGGTCTTATGGAGAATCTATTTTGTTGATTTTCTCAAAGAACCAGCTCTTCGATTTGTTGATCTTATGTATTGTCCTTTTGGTTTCTATTTGGTTTATTTCCTCCTTTATTTTGGCTATTTCTTTTTTCCTGCTAACCTTGGGAATGTTTTGATCTTGTTTCTCTTACCTCCTTTAGGCATATGATTTGCATGTTTAGTTGGTGCTTTTCTGATTTCTGAACATAAGCATTGTTTGAGGTGAACTTTGTTCTGAACACTGTCTTGATCATATCCCATAAGTTTTATTTAAATTTTTGAATTATGTGGTACAATTTTATATAGACTGGGATTCTCCTCCCAAACTCCCACCCCAAAAAGATTTTCCCCATTTTACTACAATGATGTAGTCCTTCCAAAGGAATCACAATTCCATCATTCTCTTATTTAAGTGCATCGCAACATTGCTGGTACAAACAATGTCAGACAGTCCAGCATCCCATTGTCTACATATTTCCAACAGTTTCATTGGGAATCCGTTTTTTGTCTGGAAGCAGGAATGAATGTAGCATTCTACCCCCACATCTGGATATGGTGGACCCCAGCACTCTGTTACTATATACATTTCCATAATTGAGAAGCCATGAAACAAGGTCAACAACTGGTATGAGTTAGAACAACCACAACACCAACAATGACAAAAACAAATTACATTACCATGAAAAAACGCACCACTGAGTAACCAACACACTGGTGACAAAAAGGAAACACAAAAGTCTCTTGGGAAAAATGATGCTATCTTTCAATATGACCCAGCTAGCCGCTCCTAGAAATATACCCAATTGAAATGAAATCTCCATATGAGAAGGGGATCTGTAATCCTATATTTCCAGCAGCACAATCTACTATAGCAAAGACATGGAAATAATCCAGATGTGTGTCCAAAGAAGAGTGGTTAAAGAAACTGTGGTACATCTACTCCATGGAATATTATTCAGCTATTAAAAAGAATGCAGTTATACTATTTACAACTAGGTGGTCCCAACTAGAGACCATTATGCTCAGTGAAATGAGTCAATTACAAAAGAACAAATACTATGTGTTCTCTCTCATATAAGAAAATCAGCATGGAAAGAGTAACTTCAATAATCCGATTCATACTGGGTTTTTTGTTTGTTTGTTTGTTTGTTTTTTGGCTGCATCACATGTGTTTTGATGTTTTTTTTAATCTCAGTTTTATTTATTCCAAAGACTTCCCTTTCTCTTGTCGAATTCATTGCTGGCTCATGGATTACATGATGGCATCATTTGTCCCATAAGTTTTGATATGTTGTGTGGGTTCTGTGTTGTGGTTGTACCATTGCCTGATCCGTTCTGTCACTCCTGGTTCCAGCAGTACCTGTGTTTAAGGAGACATCAGTTGTGATTTTAATTTGGATCACAGGGTTGCCAGTGGTGCCTGTTGCACGGATTTTATTTTCCCTTTCCTCTTAGTGCATGTGCACTTTGCTGTTGTCCCTCCAGCCTCTCCCTGCACCCCACCCTTTTCCTCAGTACAGAAGATAGCACCTGTTGTAGTACTGGTAGATGTCTGGGCACTGAAATCCACCCTGATCCCACATACAACTACCTGTGCTCTGCACTTCGGCTTAGGCTTGTGATCAGATGTTCTGTGATTGTGTTCACTGCCTAAGTTCCTGGCGAGCTGCCCTTCTTGGGCGTGGGGGCAGCTCCAATTGCTGCTAGCAGTGTTCACTACAACATGGCTCTGCTGTCTGTTTCCCCATGTCCAAAGGTCTCCAAGTGTCTCTGTGTTGTTGGCCTGTCTCCTCTTCTCTGCTTCTCCTTGGATAATCCTTCTCAGATCATTTAAACCTGTGCTCGCCCTTTCACCATCTTGCATTCTGACAGTGTTTTTAAATTTAAAAAATGGGGAGTAACAAACATGTCTTATGTCCAAATTTTGTGTTTTTCCTTTAAATTTGTTTCCAACTTTAATGAAATATAACTAAGAAGTAAAATTTGATGTATTATCCCCTATGACACAATTTTTTGCAAGGATGTGGAGAAAGAGGGAATCTGAACTGGAGCAGTCACTGTGGAAAACAGTATGGGGACTCCTTTTAAAAATAGACATAGAACTTCTATATGATTCAACAACCCCATTACTGAGCATTTTTTAAATATGTAAAACTAGCAAAGTCATTGTGCTTAAAAGATGTGAAATCACAATCCAAAGAGATTTCTGTTCTACCACATTCATTGCAGCATTGTTCACAATAGCTAAGGCATGGAAACAGCCAAGGTTTCCCTTATAAGATGCATGGAGAAAAAAAGCAATAAATACACTACGGAATATTACTCATTCATAAAAAGATTTAAAGCACTGTCTTTTGTAGCAAACTTAATGGAACTGGAGGACATAATGCTAAGTGAAATAAACCCTGCACAAAAAGACTAATGCAGCATGTTCTTTATGTAAAAGTTTAAGAAAATATTGATCTGAAATAAAATAGTGATCCTCAGGGAGTTGGAGGGAAGAATGGGGGACTCACATCTCAGATACCAAGTCAAGGTTAGATGCTAGTACTACGCAACATCGTGTGTTGAGTATAGTTCACAGTAACTATCATTATCACATATTTACATACAGTATATGTTACATTTTATACATTATATGCTTTTATGAACAAAGAGGATAATGGAGACCCAGGTCTTCAATCACAATGTCATGTCAAATAAGGTGAAATGTTGTTTACATGTATTAAAATGTTGCATGGTAGCCCAAAGATGTGTACGATGGTTGTTAATTATTTAAAAGGCATAAGTAAGGCTAACCTGCCAACGTTCCTTTGTGTCTTTTTCTGGAGTGAATTTCTTGCATGCAGCTGTTGTTATACAAGCATTCTTTTGGAGTTTTTATCAGGCATCTCGTTGATATGCTTTTCTTTGGAACCTGTTGCCAGATACTTATTATATTTCTTTGAAGGCATCATGTTACCTTTTTTTTTCTCACGTTACTTTGTGACCCTGTGTTAAGATTTGTGCATCTAGTGAATCAGTAGTCTCTCTTATTTTATGGATTGGTTTTCATGTTGACTTACATTCTCTTGAAGATGTTATCTGAAGTGTCAGTTTGATAGGTAACATCTGATTTGTTTTCTTTTGGGGACTCTAGGGTTTCCACCCCATAATTTCTTCATCTGCAAATGATGCATATTGTTGCATCAACTTGATGCAATGTAGATACGCTAGTGGCCCAGACTGATATGGTTAACACGGGTGTGAGGAGGGGAGTGTCCATAATGAGGGCATTCCAATAGTACAAATGATAGCACCTGAATCAAGATAAATATTACTGTTAGCACTACTGGGTTGTGCTCTTAAATCAGAGGAGTTCCTTTAGACTGATAGCACAAATGGGTAGCACCCATCCTCAATTCCAAGGGAAAGATAGGCACAGAAGCTGTTTTTGGAGGATAGAGGAACCATAAGCAGGAAAATCTTGGTTTTCAATCCCAGTGGTGGTAGAGACCCACACGCTCTTTATTTGCAGGGAGGGGGAAGCAGGTGGTCAACGTACTCTCTTTTCAGTCACTCTCAGTAAAACAGTGTCACTATAGAAGTAGCTAGTCCAGGAGGAAGACATTGGCAAGTTTGAAGCTCTCTTAATACCCACTGTCATGCCCAGTCTCCACCAAAGCCTGCAGCAAAGGCTTCAGCATAGCCTCCAGCCATGTTAGAAGGGGTACAGGAGACTGCAGCTCCTCCTTTGGGTAACTACTCTTAATCCCCCCGAAGGAGCTGATCAAGGAGCATGAGGTCTGTGAGAGTGCTGCTGCTTGGAGTCTTGGTGGTAGATGGACCCACTTGTGGCTTGGTGGGGAGTGTCAGGTGTTGCTGTGCCTGCTCTCCTTTCCAGCAGTGGTTCCATCTGTCAGAGGCAATGGTGTTGAATGACAGCATAGATCCTTGGTCTCAGGGGACAAATGCCCTAGACTTTGTACCCCCAGGGTGGCACTTGTCATTTGGGTGCTGGAGTCAGTCAGCCTGAAGGTGGTCCAGAGGCCAAGGATGAGATTAGACAGAAGGCTCTGGCTCCTAGGGCAGTAGAGAGGAATGTAAGACCTGTTATCTTAAGATGTCAAGATGTCACTCATCCACCACAGCCTGGCTCTAGAATTTGGGGGTGACATTTCATATTCCTCTGCAAAGTGAAACTACTATGTTGATTCCGGGTGGCTCTGAAAAGGTGGTTTTAGGCCCATTGGCACTGTGTCTATAGCTAGGTTTTCTGCCATGATGGGGTCCTGTTATGACTTCCTTGTCACACTGCCTGCTGCTTCAGGATCCCTTAGGTGAGGCAGTCAGGGTTGTGGTAGCTGATGTGAGAATGGACATGTTCTGTCTTTATGTATCAATACTTTTCCTTTTGACTTTCCAGGTTTCCACCCATCACTATTATTTCAATAATCAAAGCCACCTTTGCATAGATTTTATTCCTTTTTAGAAAATATTTGTTTTTATTTGTAAGGAAAAGTTACACAGAGAGAAGGAGAGGCAGAGAGAGCTCTCCCATTCACTTGTGCACTCTCCAAATGGCTGCAATGATTGGAGCTGGGCTGATTTGAAATGAGGAGCCAGGAGCTTCTTCTGGGTCTCCCATGTGGGTGCAGGGGCCCACAGACTTAGCTGTCTTCTGCTGCTTTCCTACACGATCAACAGACACCTGATCAGAAGCGGAGCAGCTGGGACTTGAACCAGTGTTTCTATGGGATGCTGGGCCACAGACAGAAGTTTTGCTTGCTACACCAAGGCCTCTACATAGGTTTTATTTAATTGAGACACAAATTTTGAAGTGAGACATATGTTGCCATATAAACACTCAGAGTAGAAAGTATTTAGTAGTTCTATCATGTGAATGTGCTCAGAGAGCAGACATGATAGCAGAGTATGTATCCAATCTCAATGTTTGCCAAACAAAAAATTAGTTATAAATTATGTAGAATTGGCCCAGGCTGTTTTGCATAGCTGCTTATACAAAAGCTCCCTTTCCTAGGAAGCCTTGGAACAGAATTCCTCCCTCCTCCACCTTTTAATTTTCCTCTTTTCTGCTCCTCCACACTCACCTTAATGCTTTCCTCTTCAAACTGTCTTTAAACTTCTTTGGACAATGGACTGTGTGTAACCTGTTCTTAAAGAAACCCATTACCAAAGGTCTACAACCTATGACTCAGCATGGAGAGCCTGTTGTGAGGCTCATCAGCTAATCTGCTGGGGCATTGCTCTATGGATTTTGTTTTCACACAAGTTTTGCCATGGTCTGTATGATGCAAGAGTCCCAAGTGCAGATTTAGACCCAGCATCGTTTAACCAGGGATGCCATATTAAAATGTCTTACTCAGTGGCTTACACAACAGAAGTTGACTTTCCTGTAGTTATAGGGGCAGGAGAGTTCAGGATCAAAGTCCTGGACAAGTTGGTTTATATTGAAAGGCTCTCTTCTTTGGCTTGTGGCCAGTTGCCTTCTTCCTGTGTCATCAAGGAGGTGAATGAGGCAGAGCAAGAGAGCTCTTGGGAGTCTTTTTCTTATATGGGCAATAATCCCATAAGCAGGCCCCACCTCATGCCCTCATTATCTTCTAAGGTCTGATTTCTGAGCATGTAAATGTCGGCAGAGCACAAATCCTTGCACATATGTACCCTTGGGGTCGAGATAATGCATAGGCTTTCTACCTGCTAAATCTATAATGTTGTACAAGGGAAGTTTATAATGGGTTAAATGTCTCTATAATGCAGCTGGCCTTATACGGCCTCAACTGGGGTCAAATCTATTGGTGGGGGACTGGAAAAGAATCTTCAATACCAGTAGTCATTGTTTACCAGCAAGGGTTGGTTACTTCTGAGGTCTGCTATTGATAAAGTGTGGGTGTTTTACTGTTAACACGTCAATTACATTTAAAAAGTGTGTTTTGTTTTTGATAATTTTTGCAAGCTATCATTCCCGTTCTCTAATCTGTCCCCATTTCTCAGGTTTGGGAGGAAGTTAGTGCTCACATGGTGTCTCCTCCAGATGGCCATCGCTGATACCTGTGCAGCTTTTGCTCCCAGCTTCCTCATTTACTGCTTACTGCGCTTCCTGACTGGGATGTCTGCTACGACCATCATGGGAAATATTACTATGCTTAGTAAGCCAACACTTTGGATCTTGGGCATTTTCCAAGGCCTTGACTTTGGCCTTAAAACTGAATCTTTGTATGAAGTGAAAATCCTCCTGTTTGTGTTCTCTTTCAGTTATAGAGTGGACATTGCCCCAGTTCCAAGCCCTGGGAGTGGCATATATGAGTTCCGCTAGTAACCTTGGACAGGCAGTCCTGGGAGGCATAGCTTATGTTGTTCGGGACTGGCAGATACTCCAGCTGATATTTTCGGTGCCATTTTTTGTCTTTTTTGTGTGCTCAAGGTATAAACTTCCTCTCTTCTTCTGTTTTAAAGGCTTTTGAGGTGCAAGGCACATGGCAGCAGGAACTGCGAACTCTACTGGGCAACACTTGATCAATCAAACACTTATTCTGCTCATCTGTGCTCCATGCACACTTTGAGAAGCACAACGAGGTTGCCTGATCATATTAAGAACATGCAATTAAAATAGAAATTCAAATCAACAAGAAACATTTTTCTACTTGAGAGGGTTGGGACTGGTGCCCCCACCCTCTGCTTCACTCCCCACATGTCCACAAAAGCTAGGAGCCAAGAGTCTGGAAATTAATCCAGGTTTGCCATGTGAATGTCAGGGGTCAGGTTACCTGAACCATCATCGGCTGCTGCTCAGGGTGTGAATAACAAGAATCAAGAATCAGAGTCAGAGTTAGGCATCCCCAGGTGGAATGTGTCTGAATCAGCTTAACAGTTAGACTAAAGACCTACCCAACACGAAATAAGTTTTATGTAATAATTTGTGTATTATGTGATTCTTGGATGCCTTAATTACTCTCCTTTGTGATTATTCAGTTTATGTTTGAGAGTTTCATTTTTCCTTTGTTTATTGGATAAAATATACTATGTCCCATCATGTTCAAATTAAAAAAAATAATTTGGACATAAATGTCACCAAAAGATTGCATAAAGCACAATAAAGACTTTTTCACTGTATATCTGTGAAAATTTTTAAAGACTTTCTCACTGTGTATATTATGCAATATAAAACTTCGTAAGGCACAGCATACTTCTGTTTGCTGAGACCAACAGTTGCCCTGAATAAAGGAAGAGCAATATTATTCCTGGTCTGCATTCCCTGCCATTAAGGTGTGCTACATGGTGAGGTCATCCTTGCATTTTCCTAGTATTGGTGCAAGAAATTGCAAGATTATACTCCCTGGATGAACAAATGATGGGAATTAGATAGGATAGGAAAGAAATCTTGGGTTACATGAGTGAGAGTTGACTGTGCACTTTTCTTCTTTGATTAGGTGGATTGCAGAGTCTTCTCGGTGGTTGATGGTTGCCAACAAACCTGAGAAGGCCCTCAAGCAACTCAAGAAAGCAGCACATAGGAATGGAATAAAGAACGTGGGAGACACCCTAACTATGGAGGTGAACAGGGAAGGGGGCTGGCTACGGGATTCAAGAAGAACATAGCCTGATGTATGCACTTGGTAATGTTTATTGGGTAAATCAAGGGTGGGAGCATAGGTCTGGCATGGATCTATTTCACTTCACTGTGTCAGCCTTCAGAAGATATAAATATTCACCATTTCACTATTGGACGGTGAAAGAGAGCATGCTGTTCAGATATTTGGTTAAGATATTCTATTCCACAGAGTTAGAAGGTGCTTATTTTTACTAGTTGTAGTGATTGTGCAGCTATCTCATCCTACCTGGGAAAAAACAATAAGAACAAATCCGTACTTTCATGTTTGTCACACTTGGGCCTTTTCTTTCCACAGGAAAATAAGGCCCTTAAAGGAATGGTTGGTGACATGCAAAGTAGAGGTTAACGTATTTTTTTGTGTTTTTGGTCACATCATCTGTCAATCAAGAGGTATTTGCTGAGCATGTCACTGTGTCAGGTTCTGCTCTACTTGAACATATGGCAGTGACCACTGCAGTCCAAAGCTGTGTTTGGTGTTTGAATTAGTCTACGTGTATGTTTCTAAGGCATGGCTGAGTGAAAATGACTCAGAGAAGTCTTTTCTATTTTTCTATTCCAAGTTCAGAAAGAAAAATATTACTATGAACCTTAGAAAAACTCATTTATCCTGTAATATACGTATAAATCGTGTGCTGAAAAATATTGTGTTGGGCAGGGTGTTTAGGAATTACAGTGGAAGCCATAGTCCTGGTTTTAAGAAACATCCACAGAAACAAGGAATCTCTGGTTTGGTTCTTGCATCACTGAAACACAGCAATCATTGGATGGTAATTTCCTATTTACCTCTTCCTCTATCATCATTGTTACAGTGTGATTCCCTGAGTGTCACTATTTTAGATACCTCCTGATGAAGAGATGAGGCATCTTGAAAAAAACAAAGCACACGTACCTAAACACATTCTGAGCAGTGTAAGAATCTGCATTTACTGTGTTGGAATTCTCTTCCTTGTGGACTTTCTCTCCATCTGGCTCTATGGGATTCTTTCATTTGTAGAAGTAGGATGATAAGAAGTTAATAGTATTTGGAGAATATTGATAGTATCTGAGCAGTTAATAAATCATCAAATACCTGGGGTGTGAAGGATACCATGTTATAATCTTACATTACCTTGTGTGTGTGGCGTAGGAAAATCTTAGAAGACAAACTTTTTTTTTTCTCTTTCTCTTACTTCTGATTCCTACATTTAACCTTATTATTTTTCAGAATTATTTTAGGTCATTAGTCTGTTTATAGATGTGTCTACCCCAAATTCCTTGATTTCACTCTGGTCATCTCATTCACAAAGACAAAGCCTGCTAGGCTTTCCCTCAGAGGCCAAGAGAAAAGCTTAAACAAACTCTCAGGAAATTTTTCTTTTCTTTGAGATTTTTTTTTTCCTGTAATGAGCAGTCAGCTGAGAACTAACTCCAGGGATCAAATCTCCAGTCCTTTGTCATGAAGGGAGCTTTGAACACTAATCCAACTGACTCTACATTGACTTTCTATCCAAGCCTCCAGTGTTTTCAAGATCCTAGAGCTCTCTTGCTGTATTTGAGATATCCTTGTCTATGTGTAATTATCCCCAGATTCCTTCCAGTCTGGTGACTTTTGCACTCATCAATGCTTCTTTCACACCTTTATTCCCACCAAGAGCAAGAGAGATCATTAATACCATCTGCAGCAGGTGCCGAGTGCTCGTACAGGGACCATCACTGAGCAATCTGTCATTGCTGTTGAAGGTTGTGAAGTCCACCATGAAGGAGGAGCTGGCAGCTGCACAGACAAAGTTTTCTTTTTGGGACTTGTTCCGCACATCCATTATGCGGAAAAGGATCTTCTGCTTGGCCTTTGCGAGGTAAGCTTCACACAGTGCGTGAGGAACACAAGCCAGGGAGACCTGAGCCTGGGATGTAAAAGGGACATGTGGGGTTGGGGGCAGATGTGGAGAGGAAAGATGAGAACAGATGAGACCTCTTACAGGTTTGGAAGCAATCGAAAGAAGCACAACATGCATTGGGGAGCTTTTTATTCAACATGATCCTACTACGGCCGTCACTGCCTGGTAGGATGATTTTCATAATGGCACAGATTTTGCCATAAGTATAATTTTTGGTGTGTTGGCTTTTAGTAAGGATAAAAGCACAAACAATGGTGCCTGGCGTGGTAGCCTAGTGGCTAAAATCCTTGCCTTGCTTATGCTGGGATCGCAAATGGGCGTCAGTTGTGTCCCAGCGGCCCCACTTCCCATCCAGCTCCCTGTTTGTGGCCTGGGAAAGCAGTTGAGGACGGCCCAAAGCCTTGGGACCCTGCACCCGCGTGGGAGACCCAGAAGAGGCTCCTGGCTCCTGACTCCTGGCTTCGGATCGGCTCAGCTCTGGCCATTGCGGCCACTCAGGCAATAAATCAATAGATGAGTCTTGCTCTCTGTCTCTCCTCCTCTCTGTGTATCTGACTTCTCAATAAAAATAAATGAATCTTTTTAAAAAAGTACAAACAATAAAGACCACAAATGTATATTGCCCAAGCTAACATGTCCATCAGCTCACATGGTTATTGTGCCTGTCTTCGTGACAAGAGCATGTAAGATGCATTCTCTCAGCAAAAATCCTGAATCAGATACAGTATTGCTAGCCATCGTCTACCAACATGTCATGTCACACTTCTAAGTATGTATAACAAAAATATGTTCTGCACATGATGGAAAGTGAATGCCTAAGCAGCACCTAATTCAAAATAGTGAAAAATTGCAGATAACTCTACCAGCTAGGATCTCATGGCCCACCTAATAAGAAATAAACGGCATTTTAGTATAATTTTAAAACAAATGTCACATAAAGTATTCTCTGTTAAAAAATAGTCACAGGTTTATGCCCTAACACCCATGACTGACTGACTAGACCAATAGTGTCTTATTTGTGGCTATAGGTTCTACCCCTGACACTGTTTTTTTTTACTGGTTTCTCACAGATTTGCCAACTCCATGTTGTTTTATGGCCTGAGTCTCAACATTCATCATTTGGGGAACAATATCTTCTTGATACAGTGTCTCTTCGGATTTATCAACATCCTGGCCAATTGTGTTGCCCTTCTAGTTATGAATCACATAGGCCGTCGAATAAGCCAAGTGGTGCTTTTGTTTGTCACGGGGATCTGCGTTGTTTCTGTCACGTTTGTACCTGATGGTAAGCAAAGAGGACACGTGGAAGGAAGGAGATTACCTCACCCTTTCCCTCAGCTGTTCCACTGATCCCACTTACCCAGAGTCAGGAGAAAAAGAATTGGGTCGTACTGGTTCTCAAAAGCCATTTGTGATCATAGGGCGCATTCTGTCATTCAGTTGCTGGGAACTGTCCGTTGTTGGTAAAGCTCAGCGTGAACAAGTGGTTGTCTTCATCACTTCCAAGAAGTATCTGGAAATTGGTGCCACTGATTCCTGCTACTTTCTTGAGGACGTCAATTTCTCACTTGCCCCTGGGCCAATCAAACTTGTCATTATGTGTGACGATGTTGCATACTTTGAGGAAACAATATTGTCACTACCTCCACCTGAACTTTTTTTCTGTTGCTAAGCCTCAGGGACAGAATACAGCACTCACAGTTGTGTCTCAGGGCACCGTAACTGCAGCCTTGGCTTAGCAGTGTCTTCATGACTTCCAGGAATTAGAAGTCCTTTCTTTTTACACTGGGTGTAAATGTGCAGTGGGAACCAGGTATGAAGCAGTGAAGGCAGTTTAAGCAGACATTCACACTTCCCTCGCTCTTCTGCTCCCAATTCCTCATCCTCTCCCTCCTTCCTTTCTCTTTCTTCAACAATATTTGCAGAGACATAATTTAGTTCAGTCTGTCGTCACGGGCTCAATGTCCGTGCTTGGTGTTTTGGGGACAGCGATTCCTTTCACTGTGTTTGTTTTTGTTTTTAAGTATTCCTGGTCTTTTTCTCCAGAAATGGAGACCCTGCGTGTGACACTGTCTACTTTTGGAGAAGGAGTTTGTGTGGCAGCGCTCCTCTGCTCTATTACCCATGCAAATGAACTGATTCCTACTTCATGCAGGTATAACATCTCAGGGATACTCAAGGAGGCCAACATGGATTTTTCAAACTCCTTGAGCCTTACACAAGAAAAGTTATGTAGACAGCAGTTCCGATAGGCACACCGCAGTACTTTTAAAGGGGACAAATGTAATGTATTGTATAGATAAAATTCTAAGACTTCCTTTTCCTTAATTTTTGAGATACATTTTAAATTTATATTATAGTGAAAGGCTTGGTGCTTTATTACATAATGAGTCCAACAAATATACAGTAAAAACAGTACTGTTTGGTTTGAATACAGATAAACTATAGACAATATTGAAATAAAAATGTCAATGTCAGTCATGCAAAGTTTTTCTGCAGTTTTTACTCCTCTCTGCTAACTACCAGATAAGAGAAAACCTTTGATATTTGTCTAACTTCAAGCATGATGATCTCCAGTTGCAGACATTCTGTTGCAAAAGTCACAAATTCCTGCTTTTTTTAATGACTGAGTAGTATACTCTGGGACATGAGCTGGTGTCCATGTTGGATACTGGAGGATTAGCTTCATATGCCACTGTGCCAGCCTCATATCCTGAATATTTTGTCATGTGTCCATTGGCCATTTGTATTTCATTGGTTAAAAAATGACTACAAGAGTATTTTGAAATTATTGAAGATGTGCCTGGTGCTCTTGAAAATATTTACTATCAAATAATAGAGTTTATTTGAAATGCAAGGTTATAGTGTGAGCAGCTTGCATGGCATCTTCCATAACAAAAGAAAAATACTGAATCATGACATATACACGTGCATTTGTGTTGTTTGTATCCAAAGGGCAACGGCTTTAGGAATAATTTCGATTGCTGGTAACAGTGGGGCTGCCCTGTCTCCGTTGGTGATGATTCTAAGAACATATTTTGAACCCTTGCCTTGGATCATCTACGGAATCATGTCCATCCTCTCGGGCCTCATTGTCCTCCTTCTTCCTGAAACCAGAAACAAGCCTCTGCCCGACTACATCCAGGATTTGGAGAAAGAGTGAGTGAACCCACTAGCCATTCTGCCTCTGTGCCATAGATTTGCGACAAGAACAACAAATACCAGGCAGGGCTGCTGTTCTGGCACAGCCTTGGACCAGGGCCTGTGGACTTGGCTTCTTTCCATGTGACCCATGGCATTGGCTTAGGATAGCATCACTGCATCTCCCACTGACCTCCATCATCCACAGGGGCTCTCATGATTGTCCAGGCCAGGACTGGCCTGTTTGCCCCTGTAGGTAGTGGTGAGGAGGCCAAAATTAGGCTCCTCTGTGTTGTCTATGTTGATGGGATGCATATGTTCCTGAAGGTATTTAAGCCTCATGTTCCAAATCTAATGCTGCATCTCAACCCCTAGACACTGACTGTCCACAGCTCAGAAATTATTACAAGCCATCTGGAACTACAGAGTCTGCAGTTTGCTGAGCAAATGAGGGGAAGAGTACATACAGGATCAGGACCTCTCCTACAAATGACACTGCTATGGAGAGCGGCTATTGTGTTGCCTGGGAGAGTCCTTCCTTTTGGATTTCATTAGGACACGTTCAATAAAGACAGGAAAAACATGGTGAATAAGATAAAAGGATTTGAAAATGATTATGCATTGGTTAGATCCGTCAATGTTTTCTGAGCTTCCCTGTTATGTCCAAGGAGGCCACTGAAGAATGGCAGGATGTCTGAAGGCCAGAGGATAGGAATGGTCAGATGTGCTTTCCCAGCCCCTGTCAGAGAATTCCTTAGATCTTAGGCAGGGGTGGTGGTTTCTGCCAAAGCTTGTGGGTGAAGGATGTGGGTGCTTGAGGGAGCTGTTATCTCTATGGACTTCCATGGCTGTGTTTATTTGCTTGTGGTTTTTATTGTGTCTCTCCCAGGAAAACGACCTCAAGGAAAGCACATGGGGCAGACACCATGGACAAGGTGACACGGCTTTAAGGAACTCCGGCAACTGATCGCTGACAACAGTGCAAGAGATGACGAGAATGCTTCCCATCAGCCACCTCAGGAGAAGCACTAAGTTCCTGCAGCAGGAAAGAAAGGACTTAATTTACAGTTGTGCTACCAAGTTACTAATACAAATTACCAACAATTAATCACTGTAAGAAGTTGAAAAGGAATCATGATTTCGATTTCATATTAGGCCACACAGTTCCCCACAGCCCTGACTTAATTTATGAGAGAAGATACTGATTTTTTTTTTATTGGTTGTTTCCCTAGTATGGTTGTTGATGTTGTATCTTGTTACATGCATTTTTTTGTTTGTTTTACTGAAATTATGTAAAATTACACATTTTTTCCTAAGGAAAAAGATCAAATAAACAAAAATTGAAGCATCAAAATAATCTTTTTTTTTCTGTTTCACAATACAGTTCTTTTTTTACTTCTTTTAAAATTATTGTCATTTTATGATATAGTTCCATAGGCCCTGGGATTTCTCCTGCCCCATTCCCAAATATCCTTCTCTCACTACTGAATTCACCTATATTATTACTATAGCATAGCTCTTCATAAACAGTCACATGTTCATCATTGCAGGCATGGACAATGGCAGAGAGTCCAGCATCCTATTGTCAAGATATAGCTAATAGTTTCATTTGTAGTCCATCTTTGAGCTGGAAGTAGAGATGCACACTGCACTGCATCCTCACATCTGGACATGATGGTCTCCATTACACAGTCAGCACACATAACTTTAAATGAGAAGCCACAATATGAAATCAACAACAGGAAGAAAAAAAGAAATTTACAATGCCATGAATTTCTCAAGAGGTTTTGATAGTTCAACAGTCCTGAATAGCCAATGAACCTGCCACTCCAATCACGATGAAATCTCTCCAAAATCTACTGGCTGCTATAATCCACCTTAGGTCTCGCTGTGTCCAGATCTTCACTGCCAATGCTTGGCTGGGTAGTTGATCAATTTGTTCTGTCTTCCGTCCTCTGCCATGGTAACAGCTGTCCTCTGGAGACTCCAATATACTGCCATATCCTCCATGTACATTTGGATATGATGTCCACTTCTCCACCTAAGTCACTGAGAAGGCCCAGCTCTGACACATGTACTCCACAGTCAGACCATGGAACCTGCAATTCTTTCCATGGTTGGGGTTTTGAGCTCAGTGGTTCAGTTCAGGGAATCACCAAAAAAACCTCACTTGAGACCATCTCCGACCTTATTCTTATGTGTGTTTGTCACCCAAATCAGCCTACGCACACACTGGTAGTTACATTTGCTGGGTCAGTTCTGTCTCCAGTCCCATGTTTTATGAAAATCAGTGGGTATTGGAACCCAGCATGATTCTGCCCACCACATACTTGGCCTTCATACAAACTAGTGGGAGCTGTAGCCTAGTCTGAGTGACCTGCAATAACCCCCAACAGGCCCGCACGCTTCCCTGGTTCCTGTGCTTGCCAGTATGTATAGCAGACTGGTCCCATCTGTCCCACATAGAATTCAGCTCTTTTTCATATTAATGGGCATTGAAGCCCAGTTCATCCCAAACAGCCCCACTATCCAGCCCACACTAGTGCCACCAGGTACCACTATCTGTATAAGCCATGCCTTCCCTGACAGGATTTGGCCCCTGTGCCAGCATCTGCCAGCTGATGCTGCGACAAAGCCCAACCAACCCACACCCACACTGGCTTTTGCATGTACTAGAAGGTACAGTCAGCCCAGCCTGGCTTTTGCCTGATCCAGCTCACATGTACCCCATCAGATATTATGGCCTTGCCAACCAGTCTGCCTTCATCCGAGCTCTCATGCTCACCAGTGTGAGCAGTGGCCCAGTAGGGGGGCCCTCGCAATCCCACCCACTGAGTCCGTCCCCACACTCCCAAACCCGGGTTTCGCATGTGCTGGTTAGGTGCGCGGCCCAGTCTGTCACAGCCCACCTAAACTCAGCATTTGCCAATGGGTGTTGTAGCCTGATTGGGCCAGGCTCACCCCCAGTTCCAATTCTTGCTGGTGGGAACTATGGCCTAGCCCAGCACTGCCAGCCCCAAGTCCCTGCCCTCATGTGGACTGGCTGGTATTGAACGCTGACCTGGCCCGACCAACACTCCATTCTGGCACTTGAATTTGCAAGCAGGTGACATGGATTGACCCAGCCTGGCCTGCCCCCGACCTGTACCAAATGTATGCCGATGGGTACTGTATTTTGACCTGGTTTGGGCTGCTCCCTATCTTAGTTCTTGCACTCACCTGCAGGGATTGTGTTCCAACAGAGGAATTACCCAAGCTCCTCCATCTGGATCTCTCGCAATGCCAAATCTCATGCACACCAGTGGGTCCAATGGGCCAGCCCTACTTAGTCCATGTCCTGTCCCACAGGAACAGTGGCCTTCTCTGACCAGCCCTCACCCATTCCCACTGAGATCTGGAACAAGACAGGAATGTCCACTTTCTCCACTACTATTCAACATCATCCTAGAGGTACTCGCTGAGGCCATAAGACAAGAAAAAGAAATCAGAGGAATCCAAATGGGAAACGAAGAAGTCAAGCTCTCACTATACGCAGATGATATGATTCTTTATATAGAAGAGCCAAGAGACTCAATACAGAGACTGCTACAACTTATACGAGAGTTTGGTAGAGTGGCAGGGTACAAAATTAATAAACAAAAATCAACAGCCATAGTGTATGCAAACAGCTCCAAGATGGAAAAAGATACCATTCAAAATAACAGAGAAAAGTATGAAATATCTGGGAATAAATCTAACCAAAAATGTAGGAGACCGTTTTGAAGAAAACTACAAACTACTTAAAAAAGAAATTGAACAAGACCTCAAAAGATGGAGTAACATCCCATGCTCCTGAATAGGTAAAATTAATATCATTAAAATGTCTATACTGCCAAAAGCAATATATACATTCAACGCAATCCCAATCAAATTGCCCAAAACATTCTTCATGGAACTGGAAACAATGATCCAAAGGTTCATCTGGAAACACAAAAAACCAGGGATAGCTAGAACCATCCTGAAGAACAGGAAGTTAGCAGGGGGAATCACAGTTCCGGATCTATGGACATACTACAGGGCAGTGGTCATCAAAACAGCCTGGTACTGGCACAAAGATAGAGAGGAAGATCAATAGAGCAGAATAGAAGCACCAGAAGGGAACCCAAACAGATACAGCCAAATAATCTTTGACAAAAAGACAAACGACAATCCAGGCAAATGGGAAGGTCTGTTCAATAAATGCTGTTGGGACAACTGGTTAATTGCCTGCAGAAACAAAAAGATAGACCCACATCTCTCACCATACACTATGATCAAATCTAAATGGATAACAGATCTAAACCTACACCCAGAAAGCTTCAAACTTTTGGAAGAAAATGTTGGAAATACTCTGCAAGATCTAGGGGTAGGTCCCTACTTCCTAAAAAGGACTCCAAAGGCAATAGCAATCAAGACCAGAATAAACAAATGGGACCTCATCAAACTAAGAAGCTTCTGTACAGCAAGGGAAACAATCAACAAAGTAAAAAAGCAACCCACAGAATGGGAGAAGATCTTCGCACATGACATAGGTGATAGAGGGCTAATCTCCAGAATATACAAAGAGCTACAAAACAACCAAAATGCCAAAACAAACAAGCCACTAAAGAAATGGGCACGGGAAATGGGCAGATACTTCACAAAGGAACAAACCCAAATGGCAAATAAACATATGAAAAAATGCTCAAGTTCCCTGGCAATAAGGGAAATCCAAATTAAAACATCAATGAGGTACCACCTAACGCCAGTAAGACTGGCCCACATGAATAAAAGCACCAACAACACTTGCTAGCGAGGTTGTGGGGAAAAGGGAACCCTTCTCCACTGCTGGTGGGGCTGCAGGTTGGTATAGCCTCTATGGAAATCAGTATGGAGAACATTCAAACAACTCAAAATCAACATACCGTATGATCCAGCAATAGCACTCCTAGGAATATATCCAGAACACTTGTTTTATGAGAAACCAACATGCACTCCTATGTTCATAGCAGCACAATCAGTAATTGCAAAAACATGGAAGCAGCCAAAATGCCCATCAGCAGAGGATTGGATAAGAAAGCTATGGTTCATCTACTCCATGGAATACTACTCAGCTATTAAACAAAACAAAATGCAGTTCTTTGTGGCCAAATGGGCCAAACTGGAAACCATAATGCTAAGGGAAATGAGCCAATCCCAAAAGGTTAGATACCACATGTTTGCCTTAATTTAAGATGATATGATGTTATGTATAACATGTTATGTTACGTCATGTATGTTATATGTTGTGTATAAACTAAAATTGAAATGTCAATGAGGTGGTCACAAAAGGTGGTTAAGAACTCGCATTTACTTTTAACATATTGGTTACTCATTACTATGTCAATTAATCCCATAATGATGTAAATTTTTGCTGATGGTATGTTGGAGCTTTTAATTGATCGGGATGATACTCTGCTGGCTCTGTCTTCAAACCAGAGAGGGTAAACCTAAGAAGCCATTGAACTTGACTGGACAATAAGATGCTGGACTCTTTGTTTGGTATACGCTTGCAATGGGGGAATCTCAGCTGAACTTGAACTGTGGTTATGCAACAAGGTGGAGGAATCCACCATGGTGGGAGGGTTTGGGGAGGGGTGGGGAGAATCCAAGTACCTATGAAACTGTGTCACATAATACAATGTAATTAATGAATAAAAAATAAATAAAAGATTAGGACTGTAAAAAAAAGTTTTTGTTTTTATTATCAATTTCCTCTCTGACCTATACGTCACATAGTAGCATCAGTTGCTTCCTGAAGCAAATGTAATAGCAGATAAACGGTACAAATGAAACAAGTCCATAATCATTGCAACCTTAACTAGAGTAACTGATACATATCACTTCAAAGAAACGTTTCCCCAAAATCTAGAACAAAAAGCATGTGAATAATACATCAAATGCCAGAAGCTTAAAAGAAGAGAATTTGACTGAATACTTGTATAAAACTTGTGAAAGATAAAATACTCCTAGGTTATGAGGGAAATCTAGATAAATATTCACCAAGATATTAAAAGCTGTTTACTTTTGGTAGTGTGCCTATACTTTTTTTTGACAATTTTTTTTTTTTTGGTTCCTGTAGTAGAAAGGATTATTCGGCGCTTAAAAACGAACTAGGAGAAAATGCCAGAAATAAAGTGTGAGGACAAACTATTGTCAAAATTTTAGTATAGCGAATAAATGTAATGCTTATGGAGATCCATGAAAAGGAAGACACAGTGTAACACTTAAATGTTCAGAAGGCAAAAATGTGTGATTAACGAAAAGATGAGTCAATGAAAATTCAGTATATTAAAAATCTGAGTGATGGGCAGGTGTGTGACATAGTAAAGACGTCATTTGGGATGCTCACATTGCACATCAGAGGTTTTGGCTCTGCTTTCTGTAAATGTGTGTCCTGGGATACAGTGAGGAGTGCCACGATATGCAGGTTCCTGCCACCTATACACGAGGCCTGGGTTTAGTTCTGGGATCCTAACTTGGAACTAGCCCAGTGCCAGCTGTTGTGGATGTTTGGGGAGTCTATCAGAGGAGAGAAAATCTTCCTGTCCTTCTGTCTGTGTTTTCTTTAACTTTTTCTTTGCTTTTCAAACACAGAAAAATAAATTTTGAAAAGAAAACTCATTTTAAAGTAATTAAAATCAAATGCCAGATTTTATTTTGCAAAGATTTCTTTTAAAAAAATTTTTATGTGTTTTATTATTTTATGATACAGTTCCATAAGCTCGGGGATTTCCCTTCCCCTTTGTCCAAGATCCTACCCCCCACTGAGTTCCTTTGTATCATTAAAATAGGATAGTCCTTCACAATCAGTCTAAAGTTCATCATTCTGCTATTTAAGTGTATCTTGACATTATAGGTATGGACATTGGCAGACAGTCCAGCATGCTCTAATGTCAAGATATATTTAATAGTTTCAGTGGGAGCCCATCTTTAATTTGAAAATAGAGTTGCATACTGATTTGTATCTTCACATCTGGATATGATAACCCCTATTACACAGTTATTATATATCCCCATAAACAAAAAGCCATAAAACAAAATCAACAACAGGGAGAATAAATAGAAAATTAGCAGCACCATGAAATGAAACAACATGCTACTGAATTATCAATGTGTTGCTGAAGACATAAAAAAGAAAATCAAAAACCTTCAAGAAGCAAATCATGCTACTGTGTGACCTATGAGTCAGAGAGGAAATTAATAATAAAAACAAAAACTTTTAATAAAAAACAGAAATATCAACCCCCCTGAGATGTAGCAAAAGCAGTATTGAAAGAGCTATGATCTTGTATTTTGCATGAAGGTTGCCTTATTTCAGAAAGAACATATGATATTTGTCCTTTTGGGATTGACTCATATCACTGAGCATAATGGTCTCAAGTTGGGATCATTTGATTGCCAATGGCAGAATTCCATTCTTTTAATGTCTGAGTAGCATTCCCTGGAGTAGATGTACCACAATTTCTTTATCCACTCCTCTTTTGACGGGCATCTGAATTGTTTCCATATCTTTGCTATTATAGATTGTGCTGCTGTTAATATAGGACTACAGTTCCCTTTCTCATATATAGATTTCATTTCTTTAGGGTATATCCCCACAAGTGGGATAGCTAGGTCATATGGCTGGTCTATTTTCAACTATCTTAGCACTCTCCACACTGACTTCTGTAGTAGTTGTACTAGTTACACTCCCACCATTAGTGAAAGAGGGTACCTTTCTCCCAACATCCACTCCAGCATGTGTTTTTAGTAGCGTTCTGAATGTAGGCCAATCTCACTGGTGTTAGGTGGAACCTCAATGTGGTTTTCATTTGTATTTTGCTGACAGCTAGGGAGCTTGAATCTTTTCTCGTATGTTTATTTTTTTTTAAGTTTATGTGTTTTTATTTGAAAGGAAAATTTATAAAGAGAAGGAGAGGGCCCGGCACAAGAGCTTAGTGGCTAAAATCCTCATCTTGCACACTCCAGGACTCCATATGGGTGCCAATTCTTATCCCGGCCACCCCACGTCCCATCTAGCTCTCTGCTTGTAGCCTGGAAAAGTAGTCAAGGATGGCCCAAAGCCTTGGGACCTGCACCCGTGTGGGAGACCTGGAGGAAGCTTCGGGGGCTTCTGACTTCAGATTGGCACAGGTCCAAGCTAACCTGTGGGACTTGTATTTCCACAGGGTTAGGCCCACACTACCCCCATAGAGTTTACCCCTGGACCAAATTCTCTCGTGTGCCGGTAAGTGTCTTGACCTGCAGAATGTGACCAGTCCACTTCTCCAACACCCAGTCAAGTTGTGGTGCCCAGCTAGACAGGCCCCCATCCATAGCTTTGGTTTGGACCGGTGTGTGGCAGTCAGTGATGCTCTATGCTAATAGCCCTTCTCAGGATTCCTAATTTGGCTGGTGATTCAGTCTGACTCAAATAGATCTTATGTACACTCCCCTCCAAACCATCAGGTCTCAGTCCCCATGCTTACCCGAAAGTTTCAGGACCCTATAACCGGGAATCACCCAGAATTCATCTTTCACATACACTAAAGTTGGCCTTATTAATAGGAGTCCCTAAGCAGCAATTTCATATCCTAAAAACCTCAGAGCTCGCCGCTGTGTGGCCAGCAGGCAGAGCCTGGCACCACTGGGTACACTCTCGCCCAAAGCCAAGGACTCAGTCACTGCCTTTTGGCAGTAGTTTTGGCCAGCTGAGCCCCCAGCCTCGGATCTGGCCTGGCAAGGGTGCCCCCCACAGTTGACACACTGTGGGGGGCTGCTATCCACCCCAACCCCAAGGGCCCCAACGGCCCTGAATCTTCCGACTCGTCCCACCATCCTGCCGTCCTGCTGCAGGCTTTTGGTTGCTCTTGGGCCTGGGAAATGCCAAGGACTCAGTCACTTTTTTTTTTAAATTTTATTTTGGCAATCTTTCCATTGTTGATTAGGGTAAAAACTTACAAGGGCTAAAGGGAATATTGAGGAGAAGCCCCACCCAGTCTCCCACCCACCCCAGGTCCCAGATGTAGGGCATATTCTGAGATCCTTTCTCAAGTGGTCCCGGTAGTTCACCAGTTATGCATTGCTGCCATTTTCGCCACTCCAGGCATGATGAGACTGTTGAATAATCTACTGGTTGACATAGTCCATCATAGAGTTTTTTGGCAGTGGTTTTGGCCTGCTCAGCTCCCAGCCTTGGATCCGGCCCGGCAGGGGTGCCCCCTACAGTGGACACACTGTGGGAGGCTGCCATCCGCCCCCAATCCCAATGTCCTGAGTCACAAAATTGTTTTTATTTAACCAGGGGAATTACAGTGGTGAAGGACCCTGAGTGTTTTTCTTGTCAAAACTCTATCATGAATGAGTACATGGGAGCAGTCTGGTCCTCCAAAAAATCACAGAGTTATCTTGAGCAATCTCGCAAACTGTCGCTATGGTCTCCGCTCTTCTCTCGTTGTCCTTTGTGATAAATACTGCTTTGAGACTGCTTTGTCTTGAAGATCGTTGCCCTGAAGATATGCTTTATCTCTCATTTTAGTTCTTTTTGGAACTCTCAAGCATTTCAATCGCACTTCTTACAGTTCCTTGGAAATTGCTGTATTGGTCTGCAGCTGATTTGGGCACAACACTTTCCAAATCCACTAAGCAGAACACCTGCTCCATTTAAATTTTTCAGTCTGAAGCGGATCAGTTGGATCAATGGAGAGTCCAGAGTTTCTACTTTTACTCACTGTGCCTCTTTGATTAGGGGATAGGGAAGATTATTTTTTTCCTACAAGTTCTTTGGATGGTTTGCTGCTGTGGGCTCCATGTTCAGTATCACCTCATCCCTTCTTCAAACAAGTTATCCATTTGTAAATTGATTTATTTTAGGCATTGTCCTAATACCATTTTATAAAGCATCATCGATTTCATTCTACCATTCATGCTTCACCATGAATTTGAGGTTTCTTCTTGCTTTAATTTTAGCAGAGTTCATGTTGCTCTGACAATGGCTCTTTTCAAACTGATATATTATCCTTATTAGTACCTCAAACAAAACCCTGTCTAGATATGTTAAAATAAGTTTTCATAAGTTTACTTGGGTCTAAAAATAAAAATTCTTCAAACTAGTACATATCTTTCTCATAATGCATTTTCCATTACCTTTTTTTTTTTGCCAAGACTCCTTTGTTTGATAACAACACCCAAGCAGTCTTTTGGTAAAAATTCATAATTGGAAATCTTCCAAATGTCTCAGAAAAGCTACTTAAAAGCTACACATAGGTTTCAAAATTTTATGTACCAAATAAAGCTTATCTTTTAATTCCTTTTCTCCACAAATTTTGTGATGTCCCTCAGACTTGACTACATAACCCTTTATTCCCTGACAATTTATGATGACAAAATAAACACATCCAGCTCCAGCTTGCTCTAGCCTGACTCATCCTTATTTCATGAAATTCATTATTTAGGAATCATTGTGTTAATTATTCATTTTTACACAAGTTTTGAGCTACTACATTTTCAAGTTGTTTCAAAACTGTTGGCATTCACGCCAGAATGATTACATCAATTATTATATTAATGAATTGGGAAAGACTCATTGCTTTAAATCTATTCTACTTTTCCATCCCCAAATATGTTAAGTATTTACAATGATACATTGTGTCATGATTTCCTTTAGAGTAGGATTTTTTCTAAAATGTTTTACTGTGTTCAACCATGAATATTTTATAGACAGTAAGTTAGTGCCACAATCCTAGGTGGGGACCGTTTTTCTGTCATAGCTGTTTATTCAGTTTCAAGTTTGTGAGTATTATGGAATGATCCTGATGACTTTCCTTTGTCTTGTGTGCTTCGATCTGCAGTTGGCTTGTGGAATCCGCTAGAACTGTGTCACTTTGATGAGGCTGTCTTCCTGATTGGCTTTTCTCCTGAGACAGACACAAAGCAAACCACAACTAAGCACAAACATGGAGGGCCATGGTGAAAACAGGCATTCCCTGCACTCTTTGGAGCATGCTGACAGGACGCCAGCTTTGGTAAGAACTGGGACCCGCCCCGCCCCCCCCCCCAGGTCTACAGCGAATCTTGTGATGTCAAAGACCAAGCTGAGTCAGCAGCTGAGAAGGCGGCGTCAAGTGTCCACTCTCACCCTGGGATGTCCTTCCAGTCTCCAAAGGGGTCTTTGGAAATATCAAAGCCTGCAAGAGATTTACAATCCTATCCACTCTTCTATCATTTTTTAAATGTTTCTTTACTGTACCTTTCTTGTCTTTTGCAAACTTGTTTATTCCCGGGGAAAGCCACAAGGACTCAGTCTCATAGGCAACGAAATAGGACTTTATCCTTAGATATGCTGCCATTTTGGAGAGTGACTACAGTTTAATAGTTAGCCACTGTCCCCGAACCACCCCCACCCCCACATTTTTTAAATGAATAATATAGACTTAAATAGCATTTTCCCAGCACTCTTGGAACCACAGGATTCCAGCTACTGGGGCAACCTCCTGTGTGAATGTGTATGCTATACTACAGAAGGGAAGACAGAAAAAAACTCGATTTTAGCTCTTTTCTGATAAACCTAGAGGTGCACAGTTGCAGGGCAGAGCTGAGATCACTTAGGGGTGACGTAATGCTGCCGGGTGCTTTGCCGTTCTCGTCACAGGCTCCTGGCACACAGACGCTCTCAGCACAGCTACCAGATTCACTCACTGATTCTCCAGATCCTGGATAGAGTCAGGTAGGGGCTGGTTCTTGGTCTCAGGAAGCAGCAGCACAGCAAGGCCAGAGAGGATGGAGCAGACTCCATAGATGATCCATGGCAAGGGCACATAGTAAATCCTTACAATCATTATCAAAGGAGCCAGGGCAGCCCCGATGCTACCGGCGATTGAAATGATTCCTAAGGCTGTTGCTCTTGGAACACAAACAACACAAAAGCAATTCGGTCAAAATACATTCCTATGTATTGTGGTTTATTATTTGATCATGTTTAGACACATGCAAGTTGACAATCCAAAGCATTCAGATCATTGCTGCAAGAGCCCCTATTATTTTATTGGCTATGTTTGTGATTTATGGATACTTTAAATATTCAAGACTAATTATTTTATATCCTGTCATGTTTACTTGATATTTTTAGATATTTATCCAAATCATTTAAAAATGCATTCTCTTCTTTGCTAATTATTTTCAAGTCTATTAGTGCATTCAGATACGTTCTATTTTAAAATATTATAGGCAAAAAAGACAATTTTCAGAAAACTTAAGCTTTATTATGTTTCATACTATTGTAACTGATAACGTCTAAGTGAGAATTTTGGTAACTTACAAGCCTTAGTTTCCATTCCCCACACAAGTCCCAACTAGCTGAAAAGATCTGCTTTTAGCCCTGACAGATTCTCCGTGCGTCTCTACCTGATTGCTGTGGGAAGAAGTTCATTTCCATGGGTAACACAACTGCTGGTAGCTGCACTGGAAAGTCCTCCTCCGAAAGTTGACAAAGCCATACGCAGGATCTCCATGTCTTGAAAAAAGACCAGTGAAACTCAGAAAATCAATGCCATACGAATTTCACAGCCCTCCAATTCTAGCAGCTTGTAGAGTAAATGCAGATCCAGGTGTTTGTGGCGTAAAATGTAAGGACCAATAGCTGTGTGATTTCTCTACCTGCTGTGACTGAAATATTTCAATAAAGCGACTTGATTTATTCCATGACTTCTCCCTGCACAACAGAGACTTGCCAAACCGGGGGAAGACTATGAGAGCAGCAGGATCTTGCTCTCATTTTTCCTCCTTGAGCCTTTGGTTCTTCGTGGGGAATGGAGGACTGTCATAGAGGAGAAGTTGCTAAGGGCTAACAGGGTCAGACGTGTCCCAGAGGAGCTGAACAACTAAGTGCAAGTACGAGATTGACAAGAAAATGCTGTTGTAGAAGAGAGTGAAAAGCCAAGAGGATGTAGAGGACCAATTCAAGAGAACGTTGATCTAGGGTAGGAAGGAACCAAAAATTATGACCTCCATTTGGGATTTTTCTTTTCAAACATGATAGGGATTTCAGAGTCTACTTCCTATGCAATTAAAAAAACAACTCTTATGAGAGATTTGGGACTTCAGAGTTCTGTTGCAAGGCAGCACACATGAGGACATTCCGCTCCTGTGGAATACACTGCTCCTCTGGGATTTAGTTGAAGCGTACAGAATACACCTATGCATTAGAATGCACGAATATACAGTCATGCTATGTAGAATGCATCCTGTGATTTAGGTGAGGTATTGTGACAACCCGATTTCCCCTATTCACTAAATATGATCATTCGTTCTGTAAACTTGATTCTAAAAGTTGTAATCACTTAATACTTTTTATTCTGGACACGTTACTGTGTGTTGATAAGGAAGTTTAATTTGTTGAATTCAGCTCTTGCAAATCAAGGCGCAGTGTATGACCCACAAGTGGATACATGGAGATGGAGGAGTGTATTGTCTCCAAAGCTGGAATACCATGAAAGAGGAACTGAAAATATTGTTTCCTATATGGGCTGAGTCACACTTAGCAGACACAATCAAGTCATGTGTATCGACAAGTTTGCTTACTGAAAAGTCAGGTGGAAAGTCGCTGTCTACCAGCAGGGCGCCAGATCCAACAGAGCAGTTTACAGTTTACAGGTCCTTCTCGGATGTGGGGACTATGTTCACACCAATTTTACCAATTTTGAATTCTTTTATCAGCAACTCAATGGCACAATCAGTGCTGAATTTTTAGGTTAGGAAATCTTCACAACTCAACTACCTTGTTCCAGACAGGTACAGCCAGTGTGGCAACTGAGTAAAGTCGGGGCGGCGGGCCCAGCGCCATAGCGCAGTGGTTAGGGTCCTCGCCTCGAACGCGCCAGGATCCCATATGGTTGCCACTTCTAATCCTGGTGGCCCGGCTTCCCCATCCAGCTCCCTGCTTGTGGCCTGGGAAAGCAGTCGAGGACGGCCCAATGCCTTGGGACCCTGCACCCGTGTGGGAGACCTGGAGGAAGCTCCTGGCTCCTGGCTTCAGATTGGCACAAAACCGGCCGTTGCGCTCACTTGGGGAGTGAATCATCGGATGGAAGATCTTCCTCTCTGTCTCTCCTCCTCTCTGTGTATCCACCTTTCCAATAAAAATAATAAATAAATCTTTTAAAAAAAAAGAAAGTAGGGGTGGAGAGAATAATTTCTTTTTCCCGCTTATTTTATTTTCTTACCTTGGGGCACTATTGTGAGGGCCAGAACGCAGATCCCCAGAGTGAAGCAGAACGTGGCCTGGCTTCCCCGACGGCCTAAGCGGTTCAGTGCCAGCAGTGCAACAAAATTACCCAGGAGGTTCGCTACCCCAAACAGGCCTTGCAACAGGAAAATATTGCTCCCCAAATGCTGCAGGTGGACATTTAGGCCAATAAAGAGCATGATGTTTGATAATCTGTAGTGAACAAAAGAAGAAAGGTGTGTATCATAAAACCTAGAGCCTGAGTTCTACAAACACCAACATGTCCAGATGGCCATTTCTTGGGGTGAAAGTATAAAGGTGCTACTTGTATTGTAGAAAAAAAAAATCATTGTATGACCATTATTTTTAAATCATCAAAAGATATTGTAAGATGAGGGAAGTCGTAATTCTTGTTAAGGTTTTTTTTTTTTTTTTTTTTTTTTTGGGAGGGTGGAAGTACAATAATGGATGTTATTTGATAGAGCCTTCTAGAATTCCAGATTTTCTACATTTTTCTACATTTGAGCTGTATGTTGGTTACATATTTATAAATATTCATGGGACAACATGCTGCATTTATTTAAATTTTGAGACTAGACACTCTGTGAGATGATGAACATATTGAGACATAATCGCTGGTGTCCTTTACTGTAATTTTGTCCCAGTTAAGATGGAAACTAACAAAT
Source organism: Ochotona princeps (assembly GCF_030435755.1). NCBI lineage: Eukaryota > Metazoa > Chordata > Mammalia > Lagomorpha > Ochotonidae > Ochotona > Ochotona princeps. The sequence continues at coordinate 6,873,491 of NC_080835.1, forward strand.
CCCCCTAAAGTTAAAATATATACAGATATGATGATTATAAAGTTAACTTGGTCAGTCTCTTGTGATATCTCTAGTAGAGCTATGTGAAAAAAACACAGCTCCCCATCATATACTTACTTGGTTCCATGTCAGTTTTATATCCCTTTGATCATCTCCAAACATGTACGATCTTCATAGCTTTCTTATCTTTTCTCCCCAAGTCTGTCCCTACCACTTGTTGCACCCATTGAAATAACAGCTCCAAGCCTCCACCATTTCATGTTCCTTAGGCACTCTGTGAAGCCTACCTCACAAAGGACAAGAGTATGATCCGTTTCCGCAGGGTGGGTGTTTGGAACGAGTCACACACAGAAGGTTTTATCTGTGCAGCCACCAGCTCCTCCTTCATGGTGGATCTCACGACCTTCAACAGCATCAACAGCAACAACAGACTACTCAGTTTTTACAAAGAGTGGGCCAGGATAGGAGCATGGGGCATGACTAGGGCACCCATGGGACATGAGATCTGCTCTCTCACTTTCTGGTAGTAAATGCAAACATTAGAGGTACATGACAGGTACAAAAGTGGTAGAAAGCTAAAAGAAACGCCACAGTACCTAGGCAGTGATAGCCCAAGACTGAAAAGCACTGTAGGGCTGGAGATTTAGGTGGGGGATGGAATGCAACTGGGAAGTTCACTTGTATTAGGGTCCAAAGTCCATTCATACCTGGTCCCTGTGCTTAGTTCTCAGATGACTACTTGCTGTGGAAAGAAAAGTAAGTTACCCTGTGAGACCTGATTTCGATTCTTCTGTCAGCCTCTGTCAGGAAAATTCTAGCATATCCTATTTCCGTGAGTTAGAAACCGACAATGACGTCTAGGCAAGTCTGTGGAGGGGAGATATTGGAGTGGCATCATCTGCAGGCAGGCTTGATCATGATCAAATGTTAGCTCTGCATTTGCCGGGCATATGCCTTGAGGGAAGTTCTTAAATACCTGTGAGCATATTATTTTGCCTTATTTCTTTTTAAAATATTTATTTGTTTGAAAGACCAAGTTACTCAGAGAGAGAGAGAAAAACAGCAAGAAAGGGAGATACAGAGACAGTAAGAGATGGTAAAGTGGAGAGAGGGAAGATAGAGAAGGAAAATCTTCTATGTACTGGGTGACTCCCCAAATGACCACAATGACTAAGACTGCGCATGGGCAAAGGCAGGAGCCAGGAACTTTTCATCTGGATCTCCCACGTGGGTGGCAGGGGCCCACACACTGGGTCCATCTTCTTTTCCCTCCCCAGGTATATTTAGCATGGAGCTGGATCAGAAGTGCAACAGCCGGGACTCAAATTGGCACGCATACGGTATGCAAGTGTCACAGCAGCTGCTTACCTAGCTGCAGTACAACTTTGTTGGTCTTCACAATTTTGTTTTTAAAAAGAAGAGCTAAAAATAGAAGGGTCAAAATCTGGAGAAGTAGGCAGAGAAAAAAAAATAACACCTCTGTCAGAAGAATTTGCTAGTCCATCAGCAAGGAGCCCTCAGTGCCACTCTGGACCCCTTTCGTGTTCCTTGCATACACAGTAGAAACCTAATCTCAGCAGCACTTTGGTTCTTACTGTTTTGAATCTTTGAAAGAGTCGGCTTAGAATTATTTACTTTGAAATTGACGCATACAGATGAAATGGTCATTTTTTTTCCCGTGGGGTTATTGTTTATAGTCTGTATTTCCACAAAACCAAGGTCCTTTTGTGGTTTTTTTTTTTTGGCTTTTTTTTTTTTTTACCTTTTATTAATCCTTATCACTGTAAAGTTAAAAAGTTACCTCAAAAACAACAAAAAAAAAACATAAGGAAGAAGGAAAGAGGGTGGGAAAAAGGGAGGAGTGGGAAGGGGAAGGTAATATCATTAGAGTCCCAGAATTATATCTATATATCAGATTAAATCTATTAACAATTAATTCAACTTAAAATTCCATTTAAAATTTGTTAAGAGGGAATATTTCATCTTAACTGATTTTGATCACACCCAAATATTTTAAAATCTACTATTTTTTCTCTTACTAGTGTAAAACCACCTTGATATTGTAACCCTGACATAATAATACGGCTACTCATGGTTAAGCAATGTGCCTACCGCACTATAATTTTTCAATGCTTAACATAGTATGTGATGAACTATGTATGTCACTATCTAATGGTTTACTTCTATGTAAACAATCTGTTTCATTACCTAGAGTCCTATTGCTTTCTAAAGGAGAAGTCCGAAAAAAAGAGAAAGACTTTTGAAGCATGTCCACTCAGTTGTAGGCTTGGAACGTGTACTAAGTAAAATGTAAGTTTCTTAGGACAGAGGTTTGGACTGACATGATCACTTAGGTAGCACCATGAGCAGAAGAGTGCCAAATATATCTTGAATGAAGAATCATGAAGTTGGGTGATTGAATATGTACATTTTCTTCTGTGCTATTTTCAGCATCATGAACCCATCCTTCTTAGCCCACCCTGAGGAAAAGGACCAAAGACTAATAAACAGCAAGGAGTGATTTGTTTGTGTTGCTTTCGGTAACATAGAATGGGATTCGTGCAGTTTTCACAATTATTAACACTAAGTGCCACTATCTCTGTAAGTGAATTACCCATGTCCACTCTCTTTATTAACATGTATTCTCTTTCACTATATAAACAGTGAAATATTAAGTGTCAACATTTATTGGGAATCAGGATAATTAAGTGAGGCACTCCCATACCCAGTCCCGTACTCCCACCCTTATTCACCTGCTGAAAACTGACTAGTGTGTATGTCAGGTAATGTTTCTCCTACACTCCATTACCAGTTCCCTTCCTGGTTCACCTCTATGGTTAAGGTGTCTTCCACATTCTTCCCATTCCTGCGTGCAGTTTCCCTGAGCTCCTTCAGCCCCTTCTCCGGTTTGTTGGTAATGATCAGCCAGCGAGCAGATTCTGCCAGCCACCTGTCCAAGAATGGGAGAAACGTGCAGTCAGTTTTTGCTTCATCATTGTTCACCTGATCAATATCCTGAGACACCTTCCCCTTCCTATGGAATGCCTGTCACTAGTTAGGTTTTATCTAGAAGCATAAACACACGGTCTCTTGCAACAGTACTAGGAAATCACAAGTATGACCTCACCACGTTTTGAACTTTCTTTGCAGATGTTACAGAACAGAACTCATTTGTCCCTGCATTATCCAAGGAATTTTTTTCTGGTTTTAGCAAATAAGAATGCACCCTGCTTAGGTAAATATTTACATAAGTAAATAGTGAATAATTCCTAAATAAACTACATATCAGGCAATGTTTTTGTTGTATTTACACTAATCACCATGTATTTGAAATTTGGACTTAGTAAGACATCTTGTATTTTGTCACTTAAGCATAAAATTAAAAGACACTTGGATGCATAGAAAATTTCACCCACACAATGAATAACACTCAGTGTAGCCGTGGTTCAGGCAGCATATGGAATAGCATATGGAATATATTTGTCATTTATCTGACAAGCAAATTTAATTCTGTATCCTTAATGTTATCTGACAACTGTATCTGTTACGCTTCCCAAATTATACACAGAGAATAGATTAGTATAGCGCATGCTCAAATGTTGACCAAGGACATAGCAATCCACATGTACACAAATTCCACATGCATTGCCTGTATTTTGCACTTCTACATCCTCTAATATTAAAAGCGAACGGGCTTATACCTTGAGGACAGAAAGAAGATGAGAAATGGCACAGAAAACACCATTTGGAGGATGTGCCACTCACGGACGAAAAAAGCCAGGCCACCCAGAGCTATCTGTCCAATACTTCCAGCACTGGTTACCAGTATAACTCCCATGGCTTGGAACTGGGGCAATGTCCATTCTAGAACTGAAAGAGAACACAAACAGGAGGACTTTGCTTTACACAAAGGTGGAATTTCAAGGGCAAAGGCAAAGTTTGTAAACTACCCAAGATCCAAAATGTTGACTTACGGAGCAAAAAACTATTTGATATGATGACTGAGGTAGCCATCCCAGACAAGAAGCGAAGTAAGCAGTAAATGAGGAAGGTGGGAGAAAAGGCGGTACAGGTGCCAGCAATGCCCAACAACAGGAAGCAGAATCTGAGCATTAACTTCCTCCCAAACCTGAGAAAGGAGAACAGATTAGCAATTGGAAACCATAACCATACATAAGATTTTTCGAAAAGTAAGCCTGCTTTGACATTTGGTGCATTTTTAACAAGCAACTCTTTGCACTTCAAGTGTCAACAGATTATCAATGGCAGCTCTCAGAAAAAGCCTTCTCCATTTGTAAGTAGACATCAAATATTTCAAATATTCTTTGCTTATGTGTTACCAGTAGATCTTGAAGACCAACTGAAACTACTGAAGATGGACTGCAATGCTAGAAAATAGAACTCATCGCAAATGCCTTCGTATTAACAAGATCAGTTAGTGTAATGCAGAGTCTGTATAGTGTCTAGAATGCGAGAATTCTGACCTGGAATGAGTTGGTGTATTGAACACTTATTTTCAAAGAGATGGTGTGTGGAGAGGTCATCTTTGGGAAATGAGTAGGCATAGACAGGGATAGAGGAGTAAGGGTTCCATGTGACATTGGTGCCCTTACAGGTAGAGATGACAAAGAGCTTGTTTGCAATCCCATTATCACTTCTATGTGAGGATGTAGGGAGAAATCTGCTAGCTACAAACCAAGGAGAAAACCTTCAGTAGAAACCAAATTGGTCATGACCTTGATATTGGAATTCCCAGCCTCCTCATTTAAAACCATCCAGCATGGAATTTTGCTATGTAAACCCTGGCTAAGTAACACAAGCTCTGAATCAGGAATTGGGACTCCGGGGCCACACAGGTCATGTCTAAATCGGTGTGAAAGGAATGTGCAAGAATGGGGCATCACAGTTGCCAATGGGGTCGTTAACATTCCCTGTCTTCTGATTCTGAATAGGATCCTGCAGATTATGCTTCCTGTAGAACAGGATGCAAGAAGGCCTCCACCCATAGAGCTAGAAGTGGAAAGTAATGCGTAAGATGAGCATGAAGAAACAGAAAAGATCTTGAAAAACAGACATGTATCCATTGTTCCAGGAGTGCCTGGGAAAGCGGCCACCTCCACAGACAACTTGTACACGATGACATGTGCTATTTCTGCATGACCAGTAACCCAGCCCAATGAACAAAAAGGAAGACTCAGAAAATGATTTACACACTTGTCTGTTCTCAGAGCACATTCACATGATGGTACTGTTAAGTCTTGTGCACTTTGAGTGTTTACACATGTATGCCTAAGTTCTGTTTATCTTTCAGTTCAGACTGGAATTGCATCTATACAAAGGGCTATGACTAGACTACAATAGAATCTCACAATATGAGAAATATGATAATTGATCACGCTTTATGTTCAAAAGAAATTTATGTTGTGCAAAATGTGAAGATTATTGCCTCATTGAGTATTAATGCGCAATCTGGCTAGATATTACACTCTGTTTTTCTTTCAACCTGACGGTATAGCAGGACTCTATTTCTGAGTCTTTTAATCCCGTTGGATTCATTTAATGGTATTTCAACATGGGCTGCAGAATCACTTTTATGTGACTTCAGGTATGTCTAGATAAATTCCCTTTTGGCTTTATCCATTCTCTCTAATGAAACTAGAAATAAATTGGACTGTTCACATTTGAAGGTTTTTTTAAAAGTTTATTTATTTATTTGAAAATGATAAAGAGAGAGCGGCAGAAATCTTCAATTCATTGGTTCACTCTCCAATCAAGCGCTTCTTCTAGGACTCCCACACGGGTAGTAGGGGATCAAGCACTTGGTCCATCTTCTGCTACTTTCCCTAAACTATTAGCAGGGAGCTGGGTTGAAAGTAGAGCAGCTGGGATTTGAATTGGAAACATTATAGGGTGCTGGCACTCCAGGAGGTGGCCTCAGCATTATGCCACAACACAGCCCACAAATTTGCGAATTTCTTTTTTTTTTTTTTTTTTTGTGGACAATTAGTTTGGAATTTTATTGAATGATTATAATTATCAATCATATTTATAGTTTATGATCTGAAAGCACAAAGATGATTCAAAAGAAAGCTAAAAATTTCAGTTGCATTTTGTATAAATAGATTTGTATAAACTTAGTCTTAGAGGCATTTTAATGATAACATTACTTCTGATAAGAATATTTGATATATCTCATTATAAAGAAACTAAGAAGTAAAATGTTACTCTGCATTTTGCTCTGATTTTCATAGGTGTCTAACAAGCTACTCCTGATTACATAAACATCTCTGGACTTTGTTGGCTTAATAATAGAGATAATGGAGGTAATATTTAACTGTCATGCTGTTCCATATCTTGCTTCCTATTCACAATATAATGAAGATTGAGGGTCTTTTTTTTTTTAAGTGTCCACTAAATTGTTAGAGATTTCAAGATAATAGATTTAATTGCTTTCTTTGCTTTTTTTCTGCGTTTAAAAGATGTCCATCCTGTAAGCTTTGAAATTTCTCACCCAAGATTTTGAAATATAAGCTTTTTAATGGAGGTTAAAGATTTGCATGTAACAATATAAACTTTTTTTTTCCCATTAGCTATTCTTTTTTTTTTAATTTTTATTTTTAATTAATATTTAGCATTATATGACAGTTTCATAGGCTTTGGGAATCCCCCCACCCCTCCACCTCCCCTCCCTCCTGGTGGATTCCTCCACCTTGATGCAGCATTACAGTTCAAATTCAATCAAGATTCTTTCCTTGCAAACATATATTAAGCATGGAGTCCAGCTACTTATTGTCCAGATGGGTTGAACAGTTTCTTGGGGAGACCATTTCTGGTCCGAAGTCAGAGCTGGTATAATATCATCACAGTCAATTAAGAGTCCCAATATAACATCAACAGCAATTTGCAATATTATGGAATTGACATAGTTTTGAGTAACCAGTATGTTAAAGAAAAAAAAAAAATAAAAAAAATAAAAACAAAGAACAAAATAACAAAAAAAACAAGTCCTAACCACAACCTATGATTAGCTCATTGACATCTCAATTTTAGTTTATATACAGGACCGGACCGGCTGCTATATACCCCGAAAAGGCCACAGGGTACCATTCAGCTGTCTCATGTCTATTTCATTTTAATATTTAGCCATTTGTTGTGTTGAAGTATAATTTTGTTGATCTTGGCAGATTTTGGGATAATCCAGACTGGCTTGTAACTCTAACAAGATATTTGTCGACATTTAAGGTGCAGAACATTTTTTTTTTTTTTTGTGATCAATCAGAATCTACCTATCTCACACAGGGCCTGGTTACTGAACTCTTAGAATGAAGACTCTTGTCTTTCACTCACAGCTCCAGACAGCACAGTCCACAGCTAAGTGACATGGTGATGGAGAACGGTAAGGATCCCTTTAAGGTAGGAATCCCTTTTTATTTCTCAATGTTTACATGGCTGGTTAATGGTTGTCTGTCTGAGGAGACAAAATTCCCCCACTGTATAACTCCACAACTGTGACATCCATTGTTGGATCAGTTTCTTTGCACAGTTGCAAAGTTTAAGTGTAGGGACTGGTGTTGAGATGTGGCAGATAAGGCTCCTGTCTGTGACACCTGTAACCTCTATGGGTGCAGATTTGAATCCCAGATGGTTCATCTCCACTCCAGCTTCCTGCCTGATGGCCTGAGGAAAGCAGCAGAGAATGGCCCAACTGCTTGGGCCCATGCTACATACTTGGGGGACTCAAATGAAGGTCCCTCCTCCTAGTCTCAACCTGGTCCAACACTGACTGCTGTCACTATCTTCAGGAGTCAACCAGCAGATGGAAGATCTTTCTCCCTTTCTGTCTCCCTCTTTTTCTAATTCTGGCTTTGAAAATAAATAATGTTTAAAAGATTAAAATGGTTTTTGTGTTTTAAAAACTAAGAATGCTGATAAAAAGTTTTCAATGCTCCACTGGTGACATGTGAGTGTTATAGGAATGTCTATTCAACAGACTCAGTGGATAAAGATGTGCTGGATATTCTCTGTTCCACAAGCATTCAGTGCCTGGGATCCAGAAAGGGCTGATACTGTAGCTCTCACCAGTGCTGACAACACCATGTTCTTTATCTGTGTCTTTGCCTAGGCTGAATCCCAAGAATTGCAACATAATCCTCTCTCATGTCTCTAAATCACATGCTCTGGTACCTTTTTAAAACCCTCTCTTAAAATACCACCATGTCTTATGAAAATGTCATTTTGTGTCCCATAGGTCTCAGAACACAAACCTTAGAAAACTGCCCTCGCTACAACTGACAGCAGTTTTTCAGTTGTGCTTGCAGGTGTCTGGAGACTAAGTTCTCCCCAGGACAGCACATTTGCCAAAAACATTTCATTGTTGATGAACAATTCAGAAATTTCATTCTAACAAAGAGAGTTGTGAAGCAGAGTCACTCACTTATCTGTTAAATGGCCGCAGAAGACGCCTCCCAGGAGCATCCCAGTCATGACAGAGAATCGGACCACTGAGTTTAGTGATTGTGACGCACATACCAGGTCCCACTAGAAGAGAAGGAACCAGCAGAGCAGAATTCACAATGCCTCAATGTAGCCAGACAAAGCCCTTTAACAAGACTGCAAGCTTCAGGATGTCAAGTGCCTATCGTCTTGTCTAGCATTCCTTTTCCATAGTTGCTGAATTTTGCCACTTAGACATAGCTCAAACATAGTTTTCTTGAGGAATCCTGTCTTAAGCTGAAGATTATATTAATGGCCCTGTATTAACTTGTTCTCACAGGTGATCACAACGTGCAGTCATTTGAGGAAGTTTATGAACTTACACAATTTCACACATGTCACTATAGACCTCCTTTGTATAGACCACTATGACTGTTCTGGGGATATAATTCTGAGAGTGAAGGTTTTGACCAATCTGCAAGATATTTCTCATTCAAGATCAAGGCTGAGCCTTCTTTAATACATCATTTAAAAAAAACATAGGACTTGCTGAAATTGTGACAGAAAGCACCTGATGGCACAGTCATATCTACTTTTGACTGTATTAGACTCGTCTAACATATTGTACATTAAACATATAGAACATTAAACATATATGACCTTTAATATAGAAGCAATGTCAGGCTGAATAATTGAAGAATGAGTACCTACATGATATTCAAAGGCTTGAAGTATACTCATAACTTGTGTTATTTCTAAGTACCCCGGTCACATACTCATTAGAGAAAAACGGGTTCTCTTACTTTTGTCACGATGGTAGAGTGGAAGGAGCTTTGGTCATACACCCAGCCATCCATACAGGGTTCTGTGTCAGATTCGCTTACAGTGGGGAAGGTCCCGTTCAGATGCAGGAGCTGCCGCTGTGGATGAATGAAGCGATGGCACTTCTCTGGCGTCAGGTCTGAGTCCAGAGGGATGGAAGCTCTTAGGAGAGCTTCTTGGCTGAGGAGTCCAGTGTCATTGTCAGAGACAGCGTGATTGTCAAGGAGTGGGACCCAACAGCGATGCTCAGGAACGGCTCCAGTGAAGTTCTCCAGCTGCAGATGTGGATAAGCTAAAATGGTTGCAATGACAAAGAAAACAGTCTGAAGGATCTGAAATCTCCCCAGTCCACCGACTAGATCCAAGAGATCAAGAAAGGCCATGGAGGCAAAACCAATGATCCCTGAGAATTGGCACACTGGCTCCCAGGGGAAAAAAATCCAACAGATAGTGTCTTTTTATTAGGTAATTCTAGCCCTGCGAAGCGAAACGAATCTGCACATGATTTCGGGCTGAGCTAAGTTATTGTGTGAATTCAAGTCAAAAAGAGATGTTTTGATTGGATAATCACAACTGTACACACATCTGTTTAAATTTCTACTTTGTGAAAATCCATGTCAACAGTGTCCAAAGCTAGCATCGGACTTTGTCCTGCACATCCTCGTGTAAACAAAACAAATCTGCTATAGAGATATACTGTCCTTTTTAGACAGTGCTGTGGGAAATGCTGAATGCAATTTACTAACTTTTGTAGTAGTGAATTCTGACTTGGGGAGCAAGAGAAAACCATCATGAATTAAGTTCAAGCATCAAAACATTGGCACAATCTTCTCTTTTTGCCAAATGACACTTTGCTCCAGATAAATTTATCCCTGAAACTCTCAAGTGACTCACAATGAGATGATGGAGGTGGTGATGGAGTCCAGTGGCACCCACAGTCTGATGTGTTTTCTTTTGCCTGTGTATTTATTCAGTGTCTTCCAGGAGCACTCCAAATGGAATGAAAAGGTAAGTTTATTTTAGTACCAAAAAATCCTAACCTCATAAATTTTTTAGGATATGCTTTTTTCATGAACGTTTTTGAAGACCCCTTATAAGTATAAATCTAAACGCTTGTTTTGCACTCAAATAAGTTTAGCTTTGAATTCCATTTTCCAGTAACTTTTTGGCGTCCCTCTGCATTCAAGGGCCTTGGTAGAGCGAGTGGTAAGGCAGGAATGTGATTTGACTTCTGAACCCACGCAGGACTTTGAGTCTCCTTGTCAATACATTAATAGTATTAGAAGGGTAGGAATTTGTTCACTCAATAGCATCCCATATGTCTCTTAGGTTTCCTTCGTGAATACATTAAGCCATTCATGAGATTAATGGATCAATGTGTTATGGGTTGTGACTAGAGTAAGTCTGCCATAAAAGTCAGTTTTATGACAGGTGGATTAGGTCTTTTGTGCAGTCTCTCACATCATCATATGCTCTGTGTTGCTTCAGGACTCAGCTCTCTGAAGAAGGCAGTGCTGATGCTAACCCTTGACTTTCAAGTACAGCGATGAGCAAACCAAGCCCATGTTATTTTTAACTTGCCATGTCATGTGGTATTGTGTTATTAACAGCAGGAAATGGACAAAGGCAGACACTTTTAACACTGAAAATGGACAACACTGGTAACTAAACCAAGAGATTTCCAGGAAAATTGATAGGTGACTACCAAATAGTGAGGCTTGTCTGTGCAAAGTGAAAAATGATGGGTAGGTTGGGCTAAGCCCAAACCAGTATTCTCCTAGCACAAATCTGTGATCACATTGCTTAGCTAGGTGTCTATGTAACCTTAGCACATGTTCAAACATTCAACAAACCTTGGGGACCGGGGGCCTGGCAGGGAGCATGTTTCTACAGTTTATTTCTATGAGGGAACATCAATACAGCTTTGTTGCCTGGAGTGGATCTAAGATGATCACTTTGTCTGAGAATTTAATTATGCTAACAGGATAAGTGTTACCATCCTAGTATAGCTCCTATAGCTGCAAGAAAATCGTTAGTGAATGGACATAAGAGTTAAGGAACAAAAATAAATGAATGAAACCATTCACAAAATAAAATAGCAAGAGAGGAAGAGAATAAAGGATCTGCAGAGCACTCAGAAGATATTTAACAAAATGGTATTGTTGAGTTCTTATCTATCAAAAATTACTGCAACACAAAAAAGGCAAAACAGTATTAACTCGCAGCTCACATTTACTCAATGCTAAAAAGCCATCCTTTTGGGTGTGGGGGAATTAAGAATGACCACTCTTGCTACATCAAGTTCTACACAGAGCAGTTAGATGAGGAAGAAATTGGAAAGAAGTCTTTATCACATTATTTCATTTATGGAAAAGCCAAAACAGATAGTAAAAATTACTACAACTAATAACTGAATTCAGGAATGTTGCAAGAAATCAAACCAACATATAACTAGTAACATATCTCTACACAAATAATGCCCTAAAGAGCAACAAAAGAAGCAGTTTTATTTATAATGCACAAAAACAAAGTGTTTAGGAACAAATTTAAACAGGGAGATGAAAGACTTATACCAGAAAAAAAATTAGAATATTGATGAAATAGATTGAACTGGATTTAAGTAAATGGAAAGAACCAACATTAATGTATTGGAAGAACTAATTTCACTAAAATAAGTGATCTATGGACTTAAAGGATTATCAAAATTTCAATGACTTTTTTTACAGAAATATTTTAAAAATTTCTAAAATTTGTGTAGAACCATAACAAACTACAATGACCCAAAGCAATATTAAGCAACAAGAAGAAAACCAGAGAGATTGCATTGCCCAGTATTAAAATACATCACAAAGCTATAGGAATCAAAGCAGCACAACACTGCCATAAAAGCTGACTCAAAGAGCAATGAAACAAAATAAAGAACTAGGAAGTAAAGCCACATGTTCAGTCAAGTAATTTTTGACAAAATATCAAAAGTGTACAGTAGAGAAAATCTATTCAACAAGCTGTGTTAGGTAAATAGAATGTCCACATGGAAAAGAAAGAAATTAGGCACTCTTTTCACACCACATACAAATATCATTCAAAATGGATTAAAGGTTTACACATAAGAACTTAATAAAATTACTAGAGGAAAACAGGGGGATCTCGCATGACATTAACATGGACAATCATATGACCTCAAAAACATGATCCACAAAAATAAAAATTGAAAAGCTGGAATACACCAAATTACAAAGCTTCTGCATGTGAAAGAGAACGATGAAAAATATGAAGAGAACGTACAAAAACAGAAGAGAATGTTTGCCACCTCACATCTAGCAAGGTGTTAATGAGAAACTCAAACGAAACAATCCAGTTGGAAATGGACAAAGCACTTCAAAGGACATTTCTCAAAGAAGGCATAAAAATGTCCAGCAGATAGGTACAAAAAAAATTTTTTTTAAAGATTTTATTATTATTGGAAAGCCGGATATACAGAGAGGAGGAGAGACAGAGAGGAAGATCTTCCATCCGATGATTCAATCCCCAAGTGAGCCGCAACGGGCCGGTGCGCGCCGATCCAAAGCCAGGAACCTGGAACCTCTTCCGGGTCTCCCACGTGGGTGCAGGGTCCCAATGCTTTGGGCCGTCCTCGACTGCTTTCCCAGGCACAAGCAGGGAGCTGGATGGGAAGTGGAGCTGCTGGGATTAGCACCGGCGCCCATATGGGATCCCAGGGCTTTCAAGGCGAGGACTTTAGCTGCTAGGCCTCGCCGCCAGGCCCAGGTACAAAAATTTTCAACATCACTAGTAACCAAAGGAAAACAGATGAAAACTGCCTCACACCTGTTTTAAAAAGCCATTATCAAAAACACAAGAGATGGGAGGTGTCACTAGGCTAAAAGAAAACTCTTCTAACACCGTAGGTAGGAATGTAAATAAGTTGAGCCATGACGGCAATTCCTCAACAAATTCACTACAGAAATACCATGTTATCCAACAAACCCTCTACTAGATGGCTGCACAAAGAAAATTAATCAGCATGTCAGAGTGGCAACTAATCCCAGGTTCTCAACATTATCATCGCCAACAGTCTGGGAAACGGATATTCATGGTCAGTGTTTCAGTCCAGTGTACAATATGGTGAATGCAGTCATGTATATGTCGTGCATATTTCCAAATTACCAAAAGCTGGAATGTAAATACGTTTACCAGTAAAAAATTGTTAAGAATGTGAGGTGTTGAACATGTTCCACCATGTATACATAAAGCATTAACAAACTGCACCCTGTTGGTATGCATAATTAGAGTCAACTTAAAAAAATCAACAATGAAGCATACTTCCATCAATTGTAACAGCAGAGCATTTTAAAAAAGATTTATTTATACTTATTAGGAAGGCAGATTTACAAAGAGAAGATATGGAAAGATTCTCTGTCTGCTTGTTCACTCCCAAGGTGGCAGCAACAGCTGGAGCTAAGCTGATCTGAAGCCAGGAGCCAGGAGCTTCTTCTGGGTCTCCCACATGGGTACAGGGTCCCAAAGTTTTAGGCCATCTTCTGCTGCTTTTCCAGGCCACAAGGTGGGAGCTGGATGGGCAGCGGAGCAGCCAGGACACAAACTCAAGCTCATATGGAATCCTGGTGAATGCAAGGTGAGGATTTAGCCACCCAGCCATCACCAGGCCTAGCAGAAAATTTTCTAATCTGGCTTTCCACGTCTCAGGTGCAACACAATGCTCCTGCTCTGGTGGTGTTGCCTCAAGTCCACCACTGTCCATTGCTGGACCCTTTGTCCTCCTTTGCTTTTACTGTCCACTTCTGCTTGGCTGATTTTCCTACCTACCATGACTATTAGGGTGGGACTAGGCTCAGTGGACAACACTTTTCATCATCTACATTGAATTTCCATTTTCTTCTGAAGTAGAGTCTTATGTATGGCTTTCATCCAATGGCAGAGTGGATGGTATCCCAATTCAAATCCATGGCATTGAAGGTGGTAGCTCGTACACCAGGATCAGTCAGATAACCCAAAGATACCTGGATCTTGCCATTCAAGACTGGCATATCTGCTAGTGAGAGGTGTCTGTATCTTCCTTCTGTCGTTAAGGTATGGTCACATTTTATTTTTGAGCTTTTTCTTTTTCTGAAAACAAATTGTTTTAATTTTTTAAATTTTGGGATTAATATGAAATACACGTACACTTTATGGGGAATAACAGGACATTTCCACAGATGTATAGGAATGGAGACCCCTTACACCAGGCAAACCAATCACACTGATAACACCAACTGCTAAACACCTCAGGGAGAAGTTTTTTGTTTGTTTGTTTGTTTAATATTTACTTATACTTATTGAAAAGACAGATTTACAGAGAGAAGGGGATATAGAAAGAAAGATTTTTGGTCCTGTGGTTCACTCCCCAAGCGACCACAACAGTTGAAGCTGAGCCAAAACGAAGCCAGGAGCCAGGAGATCCCTCCAGGTCCCCCATGCGTGTGCAAGGTCCCAAGACTTTGGGCCATCCTCTACTGCTTTTTCAGTCCACAAGCAGAGAGCTGGCTGGGAAGTGGAGCACCCAGAACAAAACCCAGCACCCATATGGGATCTCAGTGCATGCAAGGCAAGCATTTAGCCACTGAGCCAGTTTCTTAGGCCCTCGGGAAGTTTTTGAGAAAACCACTTCAATGGGATTCCCTTTCTGAGCGGGTAAACAGGCTGTTGTCCATAAGTGACAATTAAAAAGAAGAAAACAGGAGTGGTTTGTGGAAGGGTGATGTTTGCTGTCTGACTTCAGCAGGCACCTGTCCCTGAGTAATGAAGCTAGAAGACAATGAGGAGGAGTCTAGCAGCCTGGAGTCCCGAGACACCAGCAAACTTTGAGAGGACAGAAAGGACTGACTGTCCTCCAATGTCATCAAATTTTACAAACATTCTATCTGCAGGATGAGGTCTGTCCCTGAAGATGGCAGCAGATCTCTGTGTGGTTTCCAGATGGAAGCCTGGTTTGCAAGGCCTTGTGCCTGGGGTTGCGAAACATTTCACAGGAGCTGAGGAGTGAGCAGAATTGGGGTTTATTTGCTTTCGAAGGGAGGGAAGGGGCAAAATCCTGCAGATTGTATGAACCCTGAGAGGTAAAGTGTTTATAAGCTCTTTTTAAAAGGGGGTTTAGAACTAGCAGAATTAGTTAGTGTTTGTGGTCAGAGCAAAGCAGAATGCAATAGTCTTTGGGACATCTTGAGTCAGCACACAGGTTGAGACCAAACTGGATACAGGTGGTTATTCTAAGGACTGGGTAGTTGTCTGACCCAGGTGAGAGCACAGGGAGAGAGGGGGAGGATTGTCACTCTCAGGAGTGAAATGGAGGGGTTTTTGAACTTAGGATCCCATCAGTCTGTTTTTGCTTTTTTCTTGCCTGTGCTTTTGCGGGTCTTACCAAAAATAAAGTGCTGATGTCTATGTCTTGAACTGGGTCCTTGTGTTTTCTTCTGTTAGTTTTATCCTTTTAAGCCTTTACATCTCTGACCCATATTGAGTTTAGCTTTGCACATGATGGGACATAAAGGCCTTGTTTGTAATCTAATTTTCCAGGTACTATTTGTTGAATAGACCGTCCTTTCCTCGGGAGTCCTTTGTCAAGGTGAAGTTGGCCAGCATTGCACTGATTTATTTCAGGGGTTGCTATTCTGTTCCCTTTCTCTTTGTGTCTGTTTTTAGCTAGCACTGTGCTGTTAGGGGTACAATAGCTTTATAAGAGCACTTGAATACTTAGGCTTGTCTGAAAGGCTTGTGAGAACAGATATGAGCTGTGTGTCATTTGAGACATACAAGCGGGAGTAGCAACAGAACTTTTCTTTAGATGCTGGACTTTACTGTGTGTCCACAGTGTGATTCCTGGGAACCTAATTTGACAGCAGAGAACATAAAGTTGCATTATGGGATGAGATGGTGGTTGTCTAAGTATTTGTGTCATAGGTGACTTGCTCAGTGTTTATAGTTCACAGGCCATACGCTTTCTGTACTAACTTCAAGGGGGTGGAGGAGGTTGCCATCCTAGTACACGAGCAATAGTAAATCATTAAAGAAGAGCAGCACTGTGGCCCATGTATTTATGAAGCAGTCCCAGAGATCAGAGTTCACAGGAGAACAGTATTTTTCTTCCTCTGACTTAGTGTTATGCAGCAAACAAGTGTTCCTAAGACCCCAAATTTCCTCATTTCATGGAGCACCTGTCTCTAAGTGCAGGGTCCAATCTGAGTCCAAAGCCTGTTTTCTAATCATGACTGGTTGCTTCATGATGCTGTCAGTCTCATATTTCTTCATTACCCCATAGTGTGGGACACCCCAAGTCCTTCTGTGCTGACCCACCACCATCTCATTCAGATTCATTCCAAGGATCCCAGGCATTTCCCAAACACTGCAAATATCTTCTCCCTCTTTAGAGTCTCCCATCATCTCTGATCTGCTTTGAAAGGGCCTCCTATTACATGCCAACGCTCCCTTTTACACTCCTATCTTATACGTTTAAAAGCCTAACAAAGCTACAGACTCATTCAGGCAGCTCATTCAACAGTCATCTCTGTCCATCCAGTGGCTCCCAAATGTCACAATCTGCTTTTCACCATCCCCAGTGATAGTACTTATTTCTCAGTCCTGGACCTAAAGGATGTCTTTTTCTTCATTGTGCTACATTTCCAAGCCCAGGAGCTCTTGGCCTTTCTGTGGATAGACTGACTCCCACTCCTCTTCCCAACTCAGTTGGACTGTCCTACCTCAAGGACTCAAGGAGAGCCCCAAACTCTTTGATTGGTTCTCTCTAAGGACCTATCGTCCCTCACTCCCCCACTCCAAACTTATCCAGTATGTGGATGACCTTCTCCTCCACAGCCCCTTCCTCCAGGATAGCCACACCAGCGCCTTTTTTTAAATTAAGTTTTCTACCTCACTGTGGCTGTCAGGTGTCTCCATCTAGGGTTCAACTACCTGTCTCTCAAGGTAGGACTCCTCATCACTCCCACACTTACGGCCATCACCCAGACTGAAAAAACTTGGTCACTGCTGCTGCCCAACAGCAAAGAAGCGATCCTGTCTTTCATGGGTGTGGCAGATTTCCTCTATGTGCCCTGGGGCACCATATGGGACCAATTTTCACCCCAGTTGCCTACATGCCCAAAAAAACTCAACTCAATATTCTACGAATAGGCCCCTTGCCTGTGGGTTCTGGCTTCTGCTGCACTTCTCATTCAGGAGTAAAAAAAAAATTATAGGGATGTATTTTTGGGTCACCTCTAGCTAGCCTCTTCTCTTGTCACCTTTTTGAACTCCTCAACTTCCACTCACTCTTATGGGAACTGCCCTTTGAGTTAACAGCTCATTATGATTCTCAAAATGTACCAACTGTGACTCCACTATTCGCTATAATGTGGAGCCTTCAGCAAATATGACTTGCACAGCCAAGGTCAACTGCTCCCTCCTTTGCTACATCACAATCTGTCAATGCCTGCCTCCATGATGGCGTGTGGTTTATAACATCACCTTATTATTTCCTACTCTCAATGTACTCTCCAGAGAAAAACAAACACCTATGCTCTTTTTTCCATCTATTTTTATTTTTACTTTTATGATACAATTCCATAGGTTCTGGGATTTGCCTTACCCCCTGCTAAATCCCTTCTCCCCAATTGATTTCCCTTATATTATTATGATAGCATAGTCCTTCATAAGCAGTCATAAGTCCATCACTCTGCTATTTTAGTGTATCCTGACATTGCAAGTACAGACAATGGCAGACACTCCAGCATCCTATTGTCCAGACATATACAACTGTTTCATTTGGGAGACCATCTGTGATTTGGAAGTAGAGATGCATACTGCATTGTATCTGTACATCTGGATATGATAGTCTCTATTATACAGTTATTATATATTCCCTTAAATGAAAAGCCATAAGACAGAATTAACAACAGGAATGATGTTTTTCATTATTTCATCTTTAAATATTAATTTATTTTGATAATCTTTACATAGTTGATTAGGACGCAAAGGGGTTAAGGGCTTCAGGAAAGTGGATAAGACCATTGTTTACACATCCTCTTGGGAGTTAAATAGCATGCTGCTGAATAACAATGTGTCAATGAAGAAATGAAAAAGAAAAAAAAAAGCTTCTCAGAGAAAATGATGCTACTGTGTGATCCATGAGTCACACCTGTGCTCTTCATGGGTCAATTTGTTGCTCAAAATCACAGGGTAACTCCCACTCAGCCCCTTACTGATCCCAATAGGCATAACCAAAGGACTTGCCAAGGGAGCTAAAGATCCGGCAAAACCTGTCCTTTCAATTCCTGAATGACCTACAGGAAGTGACACAAATTGTCCTAATACCCCCAGTACAATTTAATTCCCTGGCAACTGTAGCTCTACAAAACTGCCTAGGCCTGAATCCTCTATTGATTACAAAGGGTAGTTTATCTCTCTCTCTCTCTCTCCAGGAGAAATGTGGATTTTATGTCAACCAGTTAGGGATTGCAAAAGATAAACAGCTTAAGTAAAAGCTTAAAAACAAAAGTCTTACCTCTCCCTGGATTCTGGGAAGTCCCCTTCTGTGGTGCGCTCTGCCCCTCTCAAAACCTTTTGTTGTTGGAACACATGCAACAAGATAAGCTGGGCTGACAGATTCAAGGGTGGGAACCTGTTGAGAATGGGCTCCAGGAAGAGGAAGCAAAAGGCCCTTCACCCAGCATACATGTTGCTCCCAGTGAATCCTTGAAGGTGTATTCATGTTCTCCTTGATGAAAGATGAACATTTGTGCTCTGTGTAGTCAGCTAACTGATGGCAGACGGTACTCCCTACTTATTCTCCAGTCCAATGGTGCTTTGCCAAGCATTCTTGTTAACTTTCCTTGAGCTCCCTGTTTACAGACATGACCTAAGTCTGAGTTGTGTTTGAACCATTTTTTTTTACTAATTATATAAGAACTATAACCCTAGAAATAAGCTTTGTCAGTTGCCTGGGGAGCACTGTCCCCCCATCTCTTTTTGGCCGCTCACCTCTCAAGAGACCCACAAGGGAAACTGACACTCCTACTCATACTTTTCCTTACTCTTATATTTGCTCTATCTGTTCTCTCTTGCATACAGTGGATGCTAAAGGAGCAAATGAAAACTTTTCCATTAGAACATTCAACTAGTTATGGTTACATTATCACTAATCCTTAAAGGAACTTTCAGAAATCTTCTTTCTTTGAAGGCTATTATTAATGACCACTACCAGCACCCTGGCACCCCAAGATCCCCATTACCAAAATGATCAGCACCTTTAGTCAGCAAGAAGTAGATACAGAAAATGATTATCGTCCCAAATCCCCATATTAACTAAGCAATTATCTGCTCCTATTACGACTCTCACTGGTGAATACTATGATCTAGCCCTGCCAGGTGGGCTGCCAGCTCTAGCTCGAGTGTGTGCCAGTGACTGGTATTTGGTGATGGCTGCTGCTAACTATCCAAGCACAGGTCTCCCACATGTGCTGGTGCTTTGGAGAGACATTTAAAAGTCTTTCCATCCCCCCCACCAAGCCGCTCAGTCTCAGCACCCTCACGTACTGAAAGTACAGTGTCGTTGTCCATGGATGTCCCTCAGTAGTCATTCCTCATCTGGACATGAACTCTAAGGTCCCCACACAGACTCATTGGTGCCATAGCCCATACTCCGTGTAAGTCCACATGCCTAAGTCTCTAGAGTGTGTTGCCTGATTGTGAAAGTATGCCATTGTAAATATTTTTTTAAAAGGAGGGAAAAGTAGAGAAATTGGGCATTGTGGTGTGATATTTCACTATATTCTTAAATTTGCATTACATGAAATTCTCATTTTATACATGTCTTTTTTTCAACATATATATGCATTTTATATTTCACATATATCATATATTTTACATATGTCTATAAAAATATATATCATATGCATATACATTCATATTTACATATAAACACATAATATGTAAATATATAAATTTATAAATATTTACTCTCAATAATAATGATTAAATAATAATTTAAGATGAAATTAATGCTACTACTAAGTAGTCATAAATTTAAAATAATTTTAAATATATAACAAATATATATAGATAATATATCCATATTGCATTATATTACATTTTATATTTGCTATAAATACATAACATGTATAATAAATGCTCATTAAGTAAATATTATTTACTTAATATTTAATTATTATTAAAATTATTAAACATCATTAAATATTATTAAGTTAAAATATTGTTTAATGTTTGCTTATTAATGAAAATTTTAAATTTAATATTATTTAATATTAAATCAATAAAACACTGTTGAACCTATCCACTGTGCTAGGGTCCATGCGGTGGGTGTGGAAGACAGGATGGTGTGAAGAGTATTGTTCCATTGCAGGCAGGGCCACAAGGAATTTCCTGCTGCATGGCAGGGCCCGCAGATGTCTGTACAACCACCTGAATGCAACTCCACCACCCTTTGCATGGACACTGGACAACCTCACTGACATTTCTGTAATCTCTGTAGCCATTGTCTGCCACTGCGGAGTTGGTGTTTACTACCAATGTGAGCTTGGAAGTTGATGTTGCTGATACCATTTTAGCAGAAGAGCCTTTTGTTATTCATGCTGTCTCTGTCTCTGCTGCCCCCATTGACTATCCTTGATCTTTAACTCCCTCCTTCTATGATGTATTTCCTCCCTTAACTGATTCAAGATTCAGTTGTAGGGTTAGGATTGTAGTAGGAATGTGTTACTGATTGATATGCACCATCTATTGAGAACTTCCTTTAAGGTGAAACAAACAGCAGAATTATCCTTGGAAACACCCACTTGACCATGGTGTAAAAGGTCTGAGCCAGAGTTTGTTTCTGTATAAATAAAGTGGACAGCTTTCTCGCATTGTCCATTATGATCCTGGAATTGTAGTGGTCTGTTTCATTTCTCTTTGTGCCTCATCCACCCACCCTTCTCGAGTTCCAAACTCAGCTGAAGCTTTACTCTGGCAAGTGCACCCAATGTGAGTGCTCAATGATGGTAGGTCTTTTCTTTTTCTTTGAGGTGTGGATAGAACTTCACCCAGGGTGCTGCAGGCCCCTGACAGAAGGTCAGGGGTGACAGAAGGTCAGGGGTGAATAGTCAGAACTTATATTGAGAAGTTGTGTACCCTCTGTGCTGTAAAAATGGGCCAGAGTGAGTCTAGTGAAAGAAGTTTATATGGTGATATTATTAAGCATATCATAAAAAGAAAGGGCATTAAAGTTAGCAAGCAGCAATTGTTAGAATTTTTACAACTTGTACAAAAGGTTAGCCCATGGTTTTTTGAGCAGGACACTTTAGACTTACACACATGGGATCAGAAAGGGAGTGATATGAGAAGGTGGTATTGGAGTAATGGACGAGTGAGTGGGCATGCTATCTTCTGCATATGCCATTTGGAATGTTTTACAGAAAGCACTACATGTGGGACCTGAGCCTTATCCCATGCATTCGGCCCTGCCGAGAGAACATACTCCCCTTCTTGATCCTGAGAAGGAAGGCTTAGGCCTTATTTGTGGCTCTAGGGAAAATGTCCTTCCTGAAAATAATGTAAAATTCATAAAAATGATCAGAAAGGCTTAACAGATGAGGAAGAAGATCTTTTATTTTTTTTCCCAAAGATTTATTCATTTTTATTACAGCCAGATATACACAGAGGAGGAGAGACAGAGAGGAAGATCTTCCATCCGATGATTCACTCCCCAAGTGAGCCGCAACGGGCCGGTGCGCGCCGATCCGAAGCCAGGAACCTGGAACCTCTTCCAGGTCTCCCACGTGGGTGCAGGGTCCCAATGCTTTGGGCAGTCCTCAACTGCTTTCCCAGGCACAAGCAGGGAGCTGGATGGGAAGTGGAGCTGCCGGGATTAGAACAGGCGCCAATATGGGATCCCAGGGCTTTCAAGGCGAGGACTTTAGCCGCTAGGCCACGCCGCCGGGCCCAGAAGATCTTTTAAAACCAGAAATATTTAGATTGGATTGTGGAGAGGGGCAAACGGTTGAATTACATGATAAATGGTCTCATGCTGTTGATGATAAGCCTCCAAGGTATTCTGCTAAGCCTTGTGAGCCCTTTCCAGCTAGACCAGATCCAGCAAAGATTGGCATTAGAGGGGCAATGCAGCAGGCACTTAAGGAAGGTGATTTTTTTTCTGTTTTCTTGTTGTCTACGAATGGGATGAACCTGAATGGGAACTGTTCCCTTATAAGCTTATTAAAGAACTAAAGCATGCTGTCTATAATTATGGGCCAACCCCCGCATATACTATGGCAATGGTGGAGGGACTAGCAGAAAG
The DNA here is from genome assembly GCF_030435755.1 of Ochotona princeps. Classification (NCBI taxonomy): domain Eukaryota; kingdom Metazoa; phylum Chordata; class Mammalia; order Lagomorpha; family Ochotonidae; genus Ochotona; species Ochotona princeps. The sequence goes on from NC_080835.1 coordinate 6,896,088, forward strand.
TGGGTGACTCCATATGACTGGTTTCAGGTTGCCAAGGCTTGCCTCACAGGAGGAAACTTCCTTTTGTGGAAAATGGAATATGAGGCATTAGCTAAAGCAGAAGTAAAGTCTCAGGGATCTATGGGGCATGGCAAACCTTCTTTTACCCTAGACATGTTTTTAGGACAGGGCACTCATCTTGGCATTTCAGAACAACTTACTCTGCCTAAGGAGACATTACAGCTTATCTCCTCCCTGACATTGGGAGCATGGAAACACCTGCCATCTCCAGATCAAAAGTCTTCAGGTTTTGTAAATGTTAAACAGAAGGTTGAGGAGAGTTTTGCCGATTTTGTCGCTTGACTCACCAAGGCCATGAGCTGGACAGTAATGCACAACACAGCTACAGATCTCATAGTTAAACAGTTAGCTTTTGAAAAATGCTACTCCAACTTGCCAAACTTTACTTCAACCAGTGAGAAGGAAAGGAAATTTGTCAGACTATGTTCGAGCTTGTGCTGAAGTAATTCCATCTTACATGCAAGGGTTAACTATTGCTGCAGCTCTTCAAGGTCAAACTGCCACTCAGACTTTAAAGAACATCAGAGGTAATCAAATAAATATAAAAGAAACAATTGCTATTCATGTGGTGGAGTAGGACATTTCAGCCATAGCTGTCCTGCCAGAAACTCATCCCAAAATTTCAAACAGGAAAAAACTTATATGGACACTCCTAAACCCAATTTAAATATTCCTTGCACCATCTGTCCACAGTGTGAGAAGGGATTTCATTGGCAAAAAGCTTGTCAGTCTAAATTCCACAAGAATGGAACAGTTACATTGCTTCAAAGTCAATCTAAATTGAGTAATCATTCTGTACAGGGTCAGATGCAGGGAAACGGGAGGCAGGCCCTGTCCTGGGCCCCCAAAGTAATGAGGGCATGTGTGTGGATATTATCGCTGAAAGGTACAAAACTAAAATGTTGAGTGCTGCATTAAGCAATGGGTTAAAGCAAAACAGACTTAAATGTCATAATTGTGGCAAATTGGGACATATGTGGAAAGAATGTAGGAAAGGAAACACCCAAAAATCTGAACAAGTTATGGGTTATCTAAAGGCCTGTCACAACATAGGGACTTTGAAACATCCTGTTTACACAGTAGGATTTCAAACCACTGCTATCCAGAAGCACCACTGCATTACTGAGCATGGCACTGAACTTTAGCATGAGCAGAGCTCTCCTTAAAAGTCCTAACTCTAGGGGCTGTTACATTGGCTCAACCAGCAAATCCCCCAACTCCAAGTAACCATGTCCCCTATGAGTGCTGGTTCTTGTCCCAGGTGCTCCATCTCTGTTTGGTAGAATTCAGCAGTGAAACCCTCTGGTCCAGGACTTTTACTGGTTGGAAGGGCTTTAATCAGTATCAGTCCATGTTATAGATCTTTTTAGGTTGCTAATTGCTTCTTGATTTAGTTTTGGTGGGTTTTCTATGACCAAAAATCTGTCCATCTCTTCTAGGTCTTCTGGTTTGTTCACATAAAGTTGCTTGTAATACTTCCTAATAATTCACTGTATGTCACAGGTATCTGTTGTTATATCTCTTTTCTTGTCTGATGCTATTGATGCATATCTTCTCCCTCCTTTTTTGATTAGTTGGCTAATGGAGAGTCTGTTTTCTGGATTTTCTCAAAGGACCAGCTGTTTGATTTATTGATCTTATGTATAGTTCTTTTGATCTCTATTTGGCTTATTTCCTCCCTTATTTTGATGATTTCTTTTTTCTTACTAATCTTGGGATTGCTTTGTTGTATTTTTCTAGATCCTTTAATTATAGGGTTAGCTCACTTATTTGGTTCCTTTCTAGTTTATTAACATAAGCATTGATTGAGATGAACTTTTCTCTTAGCACTGCCTTGATTGTGTTCCCTAAGTTTTGATATGTTGTGTTGATGCCTTCATTTATTTCAAGCAATTTCTAAATTTCCCCTTTGATTTCCTCTCTGGTCCATTGCTCATTTAGTAACATATTATTCAGTCTCCACGTGTTTGCAAGTCTTCCTTGGTGTTGTGACTTCTTGGTCTCTAGCTTCACTCCTTGGTGGTCTGAGAAGATGCATGTTATGATTTCAACTTTTTAAAATTTGCTGAGGCTTGTTTTGTGACCTATAACGTGATCAGTTCTGGAGAAGGTTAAATGCACTGATGAAGAAAAGTGTATTCTCTGTAGGATGAAAGGTTCTATAGATATCAACTAAATCTCTTTGTTCTAGCGTTTGGGTGATTTCTGTTGTTCTTTGCTGAGTTTCTGGGTTTTTGATCTGTCTATTAATGTTAATGGTGTATTAAGGTCTCCCACAATGATCATATTGGAGTCTATTTCTCCCTTTAAACCCGTTAATATTTGTTTCACATAGCTAGATATTTTGGCATTTGATACATACACATATGCTGATCTCTTCTTGCTGAATGCATCCTTTGAGCATTATGTGGTATTCTTCTTCATCTCTTTTGATGCTCTTTACATGAAAATCTGTATCATCTGATAAAAGAAGGGCTACACCCACTCATTTTTCCTTACCATTAACTTGGAATATCTTTTTCCATCCTTTCACTTTGTTTCTTCTGATCTTTGTGGATAAGATGTGTCTCTGTAGACAACAGATAGATACATTTTAATTTTAATCTGGTCCACTAATCTATGAGATTTCATTGATGTGTTTAAGCCATTTACATTGAGGGTTAATATGGATAGGTGACAGTTTGGTCCTGTCATTTTAGTGATGTGTTGTTCTTTGATTTACTCTTCTGTCGCTCACACACCTGCTGCTCTGTGGCCCTGCTACCAGCCGGGCAGGTCGCTCTGCTCTAGTGCCACTCATGTTTATACCTAGAATCTGCTCTCCTGTTTCTGGATCACTGAGAGAAGTCTTTTTCCTTGGGAGAGCCCTCTGTCCCCTAGGAACCACATGTCTCTGTTTTGGGCGATTTCAATGTCTTCCTGGGTGACCCAGGTCCCAGAGCTCTGGGGTATGGGTGAGCTCAGATTCCGCCCAGTTTGCCTCTGAATAGTGACTCACCAATTCCTCTCCCCCCCACTTTTTTTCATTGTTTGTATCCATGCTTACCCTGATGGCATCCGTTTCCACTGATTCAAGTTGGCGTTTGCTGTCTCGAGAGTTTTTTCTTTTTTCTTTTTTTTGCAGTCCTTTATGTCTGCTTGGCCCTGCCTTGGTCCCACCAACTCTGGGGAGTTTCAGATTCCTTTTCCAGCAATTCTCCTCTTTCTATTCTCTACTTTTCCAATTTTGTCTCTAGTTCTCCACGCGCTCAGCTACCCCAACCCTCCACAGTCAGCCATCTTCCATGACTCTGAATGCAGCTTTAAAACCAACTTCTCTTTGCGTACCTTCTGGAACTCCCCAAAACTTTCTTGAGAAATTTGTTTTTTAGCTGGAGTCAGATCTATTTCCAGCTTTTTAATTGTTTCCCTGTTATGGCAAGAGATATTTTCCTAGTGTGAGAGTCTTTCTTCTGCCTCATTCATGCTCATATTGAAGCTTTCCACTTTTTGATTTGTTCTGTTATGTTCTTCATTTATAATATATCAGCTTTCATTTGATTCATTGCTGCTATTTTCTGTATAACCTATTCCTTAAATTCCTTGAATTCCTGTATGTGCTTCTCATTGCTGATATGAAGCTTTATAACAAGAATTTAACATTCTTTATCCTCCATTTTCTAGACTTCTTTCTCAGTTAGCTCTGAGGTTGGCAAGGCCTTCTGCTCCTTTATGGGAAAGGCATCAGTAATATGCATTGTGCCTCTGTCTCTTCTTTTGATCTTGGTCATTGCATTTCTGGTTAGCAGGCTTCTCTTCTCGGGGTCATCTTCTAAGCTGTGGTGCTCACTGGTCTACAGGTTGATTTTACTGAATTCTTCAGGACCTCGTTCTTCTGTTTACTAGAAACAAGCACAGCAAACATGACTGAATTATACAGAAGTGTGAAGACCAGAAGCTGATAGTGAGAACTGTGATTCAATGATGACCACTGTAGCTGTCACTTCAAAAAGTCTACTTAATCTGACTTAGCAATATATAAACCTTAATACCAAGTGAGATTTTACTGCTGTTTATTTCTATGAGGGAGAGAAAGAGAAAATGTGCAGCAGGGTTAAAAAGACAGAATAATTTGCCAAAGTGAAACAATGAGGAGAGATTTTGTGAAACAGGAGAGGACAAGTCTGACAGCAGAGTGGCACCTCGAGACCCACAGACATGGCGAAGAAGCAGCAAAGCATAATGAGAGCTTTAATGTGCTTGTAAATTCTTAAAATATCTGCAACAGCCAGGGTTGGGTTGGCTATGAAACCAAGGATCAGGAAATCAATCCAGATCTGTCTGCCCTGTTGGTGGCAGGAACTCTATGACCTGAACCATCATGACTGACCCCTGGGAGCTGTATTAACAGAAGCTGTGTGTTGCATGGCATCTTGACCACTAACCCAGACACCCATTCCACACTTGATGGCACCATCTGTTCTCTTGTAGTGATGGCCCTTCTTATACCCATCTCATCCTCCAGGACTCATCTCTAAAACCTCCCTTGTTCTCTCTCTTTCTATTGTTGAAGTCTTTGAGATTCACCGCTCTGGAGAAGCGGACAAATCCAGGACAACACCATTAATATTTCAGATGCTGCATGCAATGAAACTACACATGCAAATCCTCTACCTGGGCCTTGTGAGGTGAAGTGCATGGGGTGATGGATCCATTTAAAATGTTGAAATGAAATTCCTTTCTTTTCAAAAAATTGTTTCCAAAAAGTGAATAGATTTTACATTTGTCAACCTACAGATTTAGAATATTGATATTAACAGCATTTTTGTTACAGTTGAATGTTTAAAAAGAGCAAATGATTAGAAAAGCTTGTCTACAGATAACATTGTAGTTTATTCTTGTCCTCTAGGATTCATTGGGACCTGCCTAACCTGGATACAGAAATGTGTCCAAGCACTAGGTTTATACGTGGAGAGAGGAAGGATGTAAAATTTTAGCACAAATTATACTTTTACTTTTTAAAAGCATTCTATGGAAAGAAGATGCAAATGAGTAGCAATTGCAAATTTCTCTATTCATTTATATTGTGATTTTTTTTATTTAGCTTTTTCTGCAGCACTGACATTGAATACCTGAATGATATTTTCATCAATTATAATGTTTACATTCAAAATCGTAAGAATTTCGGGCTCGGCAGCGTGGCCTAGTGGCTGAGGTCCTCGCCTTGATCCCATATGCCCGCTGGTTCTAATCCCGGCAGCTCCACTTCCTCTCTCTCTCTCCTCCTCTCTCTCTCCTCCTGTCAGTATATCTGACTTTGTAATAAAAATAAAATAAATCTTTAAAAAAAAATCGTAAGAATTTCTTTGTCACTGAGGCTTATTAAATTTGTCTTTACTCCTTTCTTCCTTGCAGACTGGGAGCCACTGTACCTATTATGGGCTTGGTCCTCAAACTCCAGGAAGTGGGGGGCAGTATCTTCATGCTGCAGGTTCTCTTTGGGGCTGTCACAGTTATACCCAGATTGTCTGTCATTTTTATAATGAAACACTTGGATCTTTGCACCACTCAGTTCATGCTTTTCTTCCTGGTAGGACTTTGCATGCTAATCAGCACATTCTTGCCCAAAGGTAAGAAAGTCAGGAGTTTGCGGGATGAATGGGCTTCCTCAGAGTCCATGGGAGTTGTTTGGATTTATGTACCTCATGTCAAAGTTAAAGTCCTACTTCAATATTTCCATCACATTGTATAAGATACTTTTCAAATGTTTACTGCTAATCTTTCCCAGGTTGACACTGCTGATTATTAACTGGAAGTATTAATTATCTCATGAACTATTGTTCTAGATTCTGTGTCTATTCACAGTATCCACCCCCCAATAAACACAATCCATTTGTTATGATTTGACAAAATACCTGACTCACATCTAAAATTGTTCTCCACACTTTTAATTCCAAGCTGTTTAACATGTGATTATATACAGTTATCACCAGTAATATGTAGATAAAGAAATTGCATATAAAATTACCTATGTCATATTATATGGGAAATTACCAGTGGTGGCTGCATATACATTTATTACCTTAATATTTACCCATGTCTTAAAGACAGGAGAAGCTACATAAAATGTATGAAATCACTCATGTGTGCAGAAAGAATTGGAGCAACTTGACATCCTTCACTATCTGTTTAATACATAACATCGTATAAGCTACATTAATCTATTGACCACTCCATAAGGTTGAGGATTCTCTATGTTAGAAGACAGACCTAAACATCCCCACCCAGGAACCCCTCCAACAATATTTTCTCACAATTATTGGAAGGCTGTGCTGATTAAAATTCATTCAAAATTTTCTGACTTCCTATGATTTGTTTCTCTCCAGAAATGCAGACTCCATGTGTGGCTTTAGCCACCCTGGGAATTGCTGCTGGTACTTCTGCTGCAACTTTTCTCCCCATCTATTCCAATGAACTCATCCCTACCGTATGCAGGTACAAGAACTGAAAAGCAAGCTTTCTGATTTCTAAATATGACCATTGGAATCACTCACTTATTTGAGGGAATAAAGCAGACTGTTTAGTAAATAGCATAACAAATTGAGGTAATAATTAATGACCAATTATCAGTAACTACAAAAGCCAACTGTGCCTAAAAATGTGTCAAGTCCTGTCATGTGTCATTGCATTTACCTTAAAAACCACACTCCATGATCGATGCTGCAGCAATCTACCTTAATGATGATAAAATAGACTTTCAAGCAGTTGCCAAAATCAAACTGGGAGATAGTGCAGAAAATGTGATGATTAAGGGCTTACTGTCAGAGCTCATGTATGTAGCTCTGTTGTAATATTCCTCCACCATGAAAACAAGATGATAAATAAGATATTGTCTATGGCTATCTCTACATAATTTATTTGTATTGTTATTTGCATGCATAGGTCAACATTTGGAGGAATCAATAGTCTGTTCTCAGGAGTTGGGGCAGTCCTGGTTCCCCTTATGATGACCCTGGTCGTATATTCACCTCACCTGCCCTGGATCATGTATGGAGTCTTCCCCATCCTTTCTGGACTAATTGTCTTCTGCCTTCAAGAAACCAGGAATCAGCCATTTCCCGAAACCATTCAGGATGTAGAAAATTCGTGAGTAAATCTTCCACCCTTGATCTGAGCAGAGAGCTGCTGTGCTGATAGCTCTGTCATGAGCAAGGAAATGATCACTTGGGTCTTGTCCTGGTAGCCTCAGACCTGGGCTGTTAATGTCCTTCTTCAGTGACAGCCTCACTTCTACCCAGAAATTTCAAGTTCCTTGTGAGGCTCTCTGGGTCATGGAGATTGCGCTGCACCAGTAGGTTTAGTGGTGAAAAGACCCAAAATGTTCTGGTTAGTGGTGGCTCATGCTCTGCCCTGACAAGGCACACTTCTGATGTTTTCTTGTGTGTCTACTAAAACTCAAGTTATTCTTTCTCATCACACTGGTTTTACCATCATCAACCCTGTGAACACTTGATAAATGTGGAATAGAAAATGAGTTTGTCACATGCACATAAACCTGTTTATTGTTTTAGTTAGGGAGAAAAATGGGAATCGAGTGTGAAAAAAAAACTGCCTTGCAAAACACGCAGTTTGTCTACAGGAGGTGGTTCTCGTGGGGTATTTGTGAGACATGTGTAGTTATTCTTTAGCTTCTTTGTTTTCTGACTTTGTTCTGTTGGATTTCTTTTTCCCAGCTCTAAAGACTCAAGGAAAGTAAAAAAAAAAATGAAAGTAACATGATTTTAACATACTCTTGATGATTGGTCCAAATAAGGAGAAAAAAAATTCAATTTGGTCCTATGTATAAATGAATAATGAAATGAATGAATGACACCTCTCACTTTTGTCAAACCAAATGCATGAATTTTCTGAACATGATTTATGAGTTTAAATCAAGCCAATCTATTGTTTGTAAGAAGGACTAACTTATAGGTATCCTTAGTTCATTCACAAATGACTAAGAGCTGAGGTGGTTTTAGAAAGCAGCATTATTCACATGATCTATCAGCCTCATTATTTAGTATTTCCAAAGGAAATGAAATCTCTATGTCAAAGAGATGTCTGCATGTCAATGGGCTTTAAAGTAGCTTTCATAATAACCATTACATGGAATCATACTAAATGTCTATTAGATGAAGGGATGCAAAATTCGTGGTACAGCTCCTGCATAATATTCACCTTTTAAAACAATTGTATCATTACAACCTAGTGGATGGATCTGGATGACATTCTGATAAGTGAAAAATACCAACATGCAAAAATAATTATATGATATCCCATTTAAAACAAATTAACCTCACAAAATATAGTTTAGATGTCATGGACTGAGGTAGTTTGGTGAGGAATATATATAAGAACATGTTGGTCAAAGAATATAAAATACAAAGAGTAACTTCAAAAGATCTTTGGTACACTCTGGTGATGATAGTTCATATACTGTATTCTTGAAAAGAGAGTTGATAGTCACATAACTAAAGGAAACAATAATTAAATGATATATGTAAAATTGCCAGATTTAATTATCTTACTATGCAAATATACTTCAAAATTTTATGTACCACAAATGAACAAAAGTCATCTACCTATGAATTCCAAAACAAATAAATCAAATTAAAAAGAAAAAACCTCCCTGATAGATGCAAAGAGGCTCATGAATAACAAAGCAAATGTTGAATTTTTGACACTACAGTCACCAGAGCAGACAGCAGACACAAAATATCTTGACAATTCCAGAAAAATACCCAAGGATGTGCAAAGGGTGTATCAGATTTAGTCAACCAATATTTCATCTACATTGAAACATTATATAATGAACAGCATTAATTAACTTTTTAGATATAAACTTGCAGAAAAGATGCTCATGGCTTCCTGTTTACCATGAAATTTTTCCATGGAGTTGTTCTAAGTTCCATATTTTAAGCAAGTGTGAGTCTATATACTGATCATGAATATTATCAAAAATTAAAGCATAATTAATATGGAAATGACTCCAAAATATGTGTGTGCATATACTGAATGTATATTATTAAAAACAAAGTTATACTTTTGTACACAATTAAAAGACATCAAGGGGAAAGAAAACAGAAGGTATAATGTATGAATATTTATCCAGATTTTTTGTGGTGAAAGGAATGCGTACTGTGACAAATTCCAACTTGAATTTCCCAAAGCGCTTATGTTTAAATAAACTATTCATCTTGGGGTGGATGAGGTAGAGTGAAACTGAATATGATGTTGGGAGAAGTATACAATAAATTGTACTTCAAAGCTGCTGAGAAATCAGTACCTCAGAACGCAAAGATGGCTGGATGAGGAAAAGGCTTGCTGATTTTGATCAGGGCAGGAAATGAAAGAAAAAACGAAGTAGGTGCATTCCCATGTGCCAGCAAAGCCCGCGTCACCATGTACCCCGAGCCGAGTGGAGGGACTAGGGTTAAAAAAAATATCAAACACACACACACACTGGATCATTCGTGTAAGAATGCCATTTATTGGAACTTCAGGCCATTCTAATATACCCTGTCTAGTTCCTCCTGGGGAATATTCTCACACTCTTTGATCATTGTGTTTCGCGCATGTATCAGGAAGCTTGCAGTTAGGTCAACATAAACCCATCAGTCATGCAAGGGGACGTCATGCCCTGGTGATTGGCCCGCAGTTTCTCAAGCTTTCTCAAGTGCAACCAGTATGAGAAAAAAGCATGATTAGTGCAGCAGGCATACTTGGTGAGGTTAACCCTTGGGGAGCCAGGCCAAACCCTGCATCTCCCCCTTTTTCATTTTTTAATAGGCACCTGTCTTACATCGTCTGACAGTCGACTTGCATCTTACCCATCATGGGGAGTCCTGCCCGTGGCATGTGGGGTCCCTGTCTTAGGTTGGTCGCCAGTCCTGTCAGATCTTGCCTCTCTCTGGTCACCTATTAATGCATCATGCTCAGCCAAACCTGAGCGCCCTGGTTTTCCACAGCCAGAGCCATCATGGCTTGTCAAAAGACGACTTGCTCCTGGGCCTACTATTTGTGCATGCTGTGCAGGAAGAGCACGACAACTACTAGCGCAGCGACAGTAAAGGTTCCAAGGCCATAACCCCGCTCCATTCCTTGAACATGCGAGCTGCTAGTTTTATACCATTTAGCATTGCTTCTCCTGACATGGGTGGAACTTGGGTCTCATTTGCTTTAATTATACTGGTGGCTAACCGACTGGTGAAATTTAGGAAGGCACTTGATCTTTGTCCGCAGAGGTATTGATTGATTTCTATTACTCTGGCCAAAAAAGTGTGGACTTTTACTGAGGTGACACATTTTTGATGGTATATTGGGAAGCAGCAGGCTATCTGCATTTCCCACAGTAAGTCAATGGATTCCTGTAATAAGGCTACCTGTTGGTTTACCTGTAATATGCCAAGCTGCAAATGGGCATTCAGAGTGTTTTGGGTGAGTAAGGATTCAGCCACATTGCCAGCTAGATCATTTAACAGTGGCAGCAGTGTTTGCCCATGTTACCAATGGCTACACCAGCAGCCATGGCCAAAGCTGTGGCCATTCCAATGGCAACTATTATGCCTGCCGTAATTCCAAAAGCTCTCTTATTTCTAGTCAACAGCATGGGATAGTCTTCAGAATGATTTACTGCAATGGGGATTATGCCGGGGAGTCGTACAATCACTGCCATTTTTTCAATATTCCAGCACGACTTAATCCTGCAAAGACTAAGAGAACAATTAAGCATGCCATCATTAGATACGGAATCATTTGTCACAATAAAAAAGAAGGGGGTAAAATGCAAACCAGGGACGTTAAATTTATTAAGCCACAATGTATCATGAGTATAATTTGAGGGATTCCAGGAAGCATTGGCCATGAATACTATGACATTGCGTATTATTAGGGGAATGGCATCTGCACAGGCCCTGAGGCCACATAAATATGCCCCGGACAATATGGGTGAGACCAAGGTTTTTGCAGGAGTTATGGATTCTCGCGGGGTGAACTCCTAGGAATAAACGTTGGGAGGCAGCTGTCCATACCATCATAAAGCAACTCCCTTAAATGCTATAGGTGCTTTTGTAGCACAATTATCCCAGGAAAGAGGGAGTTCAATTAATTTTGGAGGGTTACCTATTTGGGAGCCCCAGCAATGAGGCACAGATGAAGGAGGAGAAGAGGTGGAGTTGGCAGCAATTTTCTTTGCATTTACAGGTGTCCAAGAATGCTGAAAGCCGAATGCCTTGGCATGACTATGATCTGATGTTGTTTCAATCATAGATCATTTTGTCAATATCAAGCAATGATTATCTAGGGCTTTGCCTTGTGGCAAGGTAGAATAATTGAAATTTAACACAAAGCACAATGAGCCATTTAGCTGGAGGATACCAGTGAAATTGGCTTCTTGATAATCTGGCAGAATGGCCACCTTTCCCAAGGTAGGATTTGAGCTTAGAAAGGCTGGCCAAATGGGGGAATCAATGCCTATTGGCATTAGTATCGGGGAATCTTTCACAAATGCCCATGTTACCTCTGCTGGGTAGATCGGAATCAGCATCAGCATCAGAAGAGGGGTCACTAAATATTGGGGTTGGAGAAACTTGCCGTGTGAGCCTTTCAGGTACCCATCTCGGTGTTTCTTCATCCTGCGGAAAAACACAGACAGAGCCTCACCCTCATATTAGCACTGGATCTGTCCCCTGCCACTTATTTGTGGCTAGATCTTTCCACTTTACCTGACCTTTATTTTTCATTGTTAGATCGTAACCAGTGACATTTTGCAGGGGCCACATTATTGGTGATGGTTAAGAAATTTAGCACAGAGATGGCAGATGCTAAGAGGGAATGGGGTGAACTGCAGTGCTCAGCTACATCCCCCTTCCTTATTTTATCTAAATAAACTTTAAGGGTGCGATTGGCACGTTCAACAATGGCCTGACCCTGAGGATTATAAGGGATGCCTGTTTTGTGAGGTATATTAAAGTCTTGGTAGAATTTTTCAAAGCCTTGGCTAACATAGGCCAGCCCATTATCGGTCTTAACCTGTTTGGGGACCATCGTATATGCAAAAGCCTGTAAGCAATGGGCTTTAACATCTTTTAATTTTTCTCCTGAATGGGCAGAGACATATATTATATGGGAATAGATATCAACAGAAGCATGCACATATTAAAGTTTTCCAAAGTAAGGGACATAGGTAGCATCCATCTGCCGTGCATGATTGGGATTAACCCCTGGGGATGGGACAGAACAATATTGAGCGCAAACTTCACAATTGGTGACAATCTGGGTGGCTTGTTCTCTAGTCACCTTAGCATGTGATCTCAGAGAAGCTGCATTGAGATGGAACCTTTTGTGAAGGCAAACTGGCTGTTCATAAGGGTCCATGGTCTTGGATATGTACAACACCTGAGTCAGCGCTTCTGCCTGCGCATTACCCTTGCTTAGGGGTCCAGCAAGGAGGTGTGTGCTCTTATATGCCCAACAAATAGAGGATAAGTGCACTGCCAAATCTGTTGCTGCAATTGTAAAAGAAGCAAATAAACTGAGGAGGTGGGGGGCTATATAGGCTGTGGTTTCTAAAGGTAAAATGACATGAGCCACATAGCAGTCATCTGTGTATAAATTCAGGGGATCATTATGATAAATTTGAAGGGCAAAAAGAACAGCGGCTATTTCAGCAGCTTGAGCTGATATGTGGGGGAAGGGAACGGCCCATTCTTCATGTCCAGAAACTATAGCAGCCTCGCCTTTAGCTGACCCATCGGTGAAAACTACACGGCCTCCTAATACGGGTTGTTGTCTAATTATTTTGGGAGAAACAACCAGATGTCATTTGGAAAACTGTACCAAGGAATGGTAAAGATATTGATTAATTAACTGAGAAGAAACCGTGGCACAAAAGACAGACCAAGCATTAATATTATTCTGCAGCCATACCACTTGTTGGGAATTATAGGGAATGGAGATGAAATCAGGGTATTTCCCAAAAATTTGCAGGCTGATCTTACATGCCTTGTACAACAGAGATATAACAGCAGTGGGATAGGATTGAACAATTTGTCCAGTGGATGCTGGGGAGTGGACACAATATATAGGTCCAGTCTGCCAAAACACTGCTCTAGGCGCGTGATTGGAGGGAAAGACCAACAACCATATTGGTGCTTTATAATCTACATAGCTAACATGAGCATTATGAATGGCATGCTGGACTAACTGCAGACATTCCCTGCCTTCTTTGGACAACTGCCTGGGTGAGGAAGGATTTGGGTCACCTTTAAGAATGTCAAAAAGGGGCTTGAGTTGCCCAGTGTAAATATGCAAAATTGATTGATCCAATTAATATCACCTAACAAACTCTGCAGATCATTCAAAGTCTTCACATCACTTACTTGATGCTCAAATTTTAAGGGGTGACTCCAGTTGGTAAAAGTTGATGGCCTAAATATTGATAAGGAAAATCTGTCTGGATTTTATCTGGGGCTAAAGCTTGATAAACGCATTGTGCTGCTGAAGATAGAATGGAACATATCTCAGCCATGATAAGAAGATCATCCATATAATTGACTAGATAAAAATTTGGAAATTGTGACCTAATTCCTTTCAAGACCTTATCCACATAGATCTGGCACATGGTAGGACTGTTCAATCATTCCCTAGGCAGCATAACCCAATGGAAACTATGGGAAGGGGGCTTTAGACTGATGGATGGTAAGGTAAAGGTAAAATGCAGAGCATCTTTTGGGTGCAAGAGAATGGAGGAAAAGCAGTCCTTTAAGTCTAACACAAGCATATGCCAATCTTTTGATATTCCCACAGGAGATGGCAATCCAGGTTGTGCAGCCCCAATAGGGGCCATGATAGCATTAACTGCATGTAAATCTGGCAAGAGCCTCCAATTCTTGTTTTCTTTTTAATAACAAAAATAGAGGTGTTCCAGGGAGAGGTGGACGGAACAATATGTCCAGCCCCAAACTGCTCATTTACTAATTCAATTGCAGCCTCTAGTTTTTTTGCTTGAAAGGGGCCATTGTTTTAAAGGTAAACATTCAGAAATTATACACAGCATGAGCAAGTCTACTATACATTTTTAAAGAATTTGTTGCTTTCCTGTAAGGCAAAATCTCACATACCTCTTTATAAATAAGAACACAAATAATTTACAATCTTGACTAATTTCATGAGTAGGAAACATTTTGTCCAATGAACATAAATACTCATCTACTTTAATAGCATATATGATTCAACAAATTTAGCATAATTTTATAATATTGTGAGATTATAATCCAAATTATTTTAAATGACAGTTAAATTATTCAAATTTTGTCTCAATCTGTGAGAATTCCAGGGATCCTACTAGAACTTTCAAAGTTATGAGACTTGGTTTAGAACTCTGAAGAATTTAGAGGTCTAAATGAGTTAAACAAAAATGACCTTTAGCATTTAACTGAACATGTTAATGAATACTGTATGTTAGACTTGATCAATGCCAGGACAACACTGTAGGGTGAAGACCAAACAGCAAGAAAAAATCATACACGCTTATCCCCAGTGGAGGTGGGGAGTCTGGTCTGGCCAGGTCCTGTTAAACTTGTTAGACCTCTCTGAAATTATTTACCAGGAGAGAGAAAGGGGGTTAGTCATGGTCCATCCCATTTCGTCTGTCAGTCAGTCACACACACACTCAATTCACAACAAGAACAACAACTTAACAATTCAAGACAAAGATAGAACTGGAGAAATATTATTAAAATGAAATCTATTTTTTCTGGAAAAAATAATAGAACACCAACAATAATGACTAAGCAAACATATGCACAATCACCAAACATGTCAGAACAGAGGCATATAACTCTCAAACCTTTTGCGACATCCAACCTCTTCTTCGACATACTTTAACCTGGAGATATTTTGTAAAACAAGCACACATAGGTTCATCTCATGCTTTAGGTTATTTTAACAGTGTATTTGGACCACTCTATATCAGATCACTTTTGTTAAATCAAGTTACAGAACACATTTCATTTTTTTAAAATAAACCTTAAATGGCTTATCTGTTACCCCGCCTCTCTCAGCTAAGGGGATGGGTAAAGAAGGGGGAGACGCATGCCTGAAGAGGACTCAATAAGAGCAAGGGTAAAAGGTGCCTGAGTGCCATAATCTTTCACTGCTTGCTTATTTTATAGATGTTAAACTGCAGGGGTTGATGTTTGCGGCATGGTTGTCCACCAGCTCATGTAGGGGTCTCAGTAACAGGGCATATTACACCCCTCTTGGGGAGATCTGAAGCCTCACTCTTATGGGGTTCTATCACAGGCTCCTGTTCTAGTAATGAGGCAGGGGCTGAAGGAGCTGCTGCTTCTGAAGCATAAGGTGGAGGTGGGTGAGAGGCCTCTAGTGGGAGTCCTTTTGCTCCTAATCTCATGTTTGTGAGCCTGGCCTCCAGTTGCCAAATGTCTCGCTCTAAGATTTTTTTCCTCATCCTTGTCAGGAGGCTCCTCTGAGGAGGAGGATTCTTTACTGGGAGCAGCCAAGACCAAAATCGAATGGCACGCCACCTCCTTTTGAAGCCCCTCTAGGGACAACTGGGCTTCTCTCAATTGTTCTTTTACTTTCACTTTATCAGTCAAGAGTGCATCACAAACAAGGTACCACAATGAAAAGGTGGCAATTGGGAAAGTATCGGGGTCCTTTTCTAACTTAGACTGAAGATCTCTATGGCCATGTTCCCACTCAGATATATTTAAACTCCCTGAGACTACAAACCAGAGGCTACTTGCCTCAATTGCCTGAAAAAACTTTTGTAAAGTTCTAGTCTTAACCTCTTTCCTTGTTGATGCAGAAGTACTTTAAGCTCAGTGACCAATTAATCCTGGGAGAAGGCAGAACCCATTTTATTGTCCTTTTAAGAGGATAAATTAATCACCAAGATCTAACTATACTTCAAAGTAAATCTCCATATCCTAACTGACTAGGAAAGGTTTGCAATATGTGCCACTTACCTTAATCAGCTGGCCAGCCTCCTGAGATGACCTTTTGTTGAATCCTCTCTTTCTCAATCTCAGTGGAACCTCCAGATGCCAGCAAAGCCCGCATCACCATGCACCCTGAGCCGAGTGGAGGGACTAGGGTTAAAAAAAAATCACACACACACACACACACACACACACACACACACACACATACACTGGATCATTTGCGTAAGAATGCCATTTATTGGAACTTCAGGCCATTCTAATATACCCTGTCTAGTTCCTCCTGGGGAATATTCTCACACTCTTTGATCATTGTGTTTCGAGCATGTATCAGGAAGCTTGCAGTTAGGTCAACATGAACCATCAGTCATGCAAGGGGACGTCATGCCCTGGTGATTGGCCTGCAGTTTCTCAAGCTTTCTCAAGTGCAACCAGTATGAGAAAAAAGCAAGATTAGTGCAGCAGGCATACTTGGTGAGGTTATTTTAACCCTTGGGGCGGCTGGACCCTGCTCCCATGGGAGAGTTGGGAGAAGTTTTTTGCAGTGGAAATGCTACAGAAAGCAGGGAGGTATGGTGCAGAAACATGGACAGAGTCATCACACAGCACCAAGCAGAGACAGCAGTGTTAGAAACGGAAACAAGCACAACATTCTGAAAGACAGTATGAAGATTCCTCACAAATCTCAAAAATTTACATAATATATATTGCAGCCCTGCTTTCCTGGGATTTTATCCAAATGAGATGAAATTATTTTATGAGAAAACTAGCTATCTGTAACAGTATGGTGTTAACACCCAGATTCACAACACCTAAGCTTGGGAATCAACCCAGATGTCCAGCAATGGTTGACTGGGTATGGAAAATTGTATCTATACACTGTGGAAGAGACTATATAAGCTGTATGAAGATATGTGGTATGTATACACTATTGAAAACCACATAGCCATGAAAAAAATGAAATCTTGTCTTCTGCAACGTGTTTTTGCATGCAAGGATTTGGAAACAATATTTTTAGTGAAAGAAAGCAGTCCCCCAAAGACAAATATTGTCTACCCTAATTACTGTTTAAAACCTTTCCGAATACTCATGAAAAATAATAGCTTCTAAAATTTCCTATTGTTATGTTTTGTTATCTTTTGTTAATGGAGTGGCAAATATTGGGAAGTAGAGAAAAAGATGGCAGAACTGATTTAAATAAAAGGAGAAACAATGGCCAAGGAGAAGCAGAACTTCTAAAATTCAAAAAAAAAATCATGATACTGTCCCATAGGCACAGGGATTTCCTCTTCTATCCCCCTCCTCACACTGCTTTTCCCCGTATTAATACAATAATGTCATTCTTCTTTGTTCTATAGAAGTAGTTAATATATTTACATTTCTTTTTCTAATTTTACTTATTTTTTATTATTTTCATTTTATGATACCATTCCATAGGCCCTCAGATTTCCCTTATCCCCTCGCCAATTCCCTATCCCCTCACAGAGTTCCCATATAAAATTGCTATAATATAGTTCTTGATACACAGTCATATGTCCAACATTGTGGGTATGAACAATGGCAGAGAGTCCAGCATTTTGTTCAGATATAGTAAACAGTTTCATTGGGAGTCCATCTTTGTCTGGAAGTAGAGATGCATACTGCATTGTATTCTCACATCTGGATATGATGGTTTCCATTACACAGTTACTGTATATCCTGTTAAATGAAAAGCCACAAAGCAAAATCAACAACAGGAAGAAAAAAGAAATTAACAACACCATGAAGTTAAATAACATGCTACTGATTGACTAATGTCTCGCTGAAGAAATAAAGAAGAAAATAAGAACATTCTTGAAGAAAATGATGCTACTATATAATCTATGAGGCACTGAATAATTTAATCAGAACAAAGTGTTTTGAAGAGATGAAATTAAAAAAAATCAAAATGCACAAGATACAGTTTGCACTGATCTTTGTTGGTCAAATGTGTCTCCTGTAGGCAGCAAATAGATGAGTTTTGTTTTTTAATTCAGTCTACTAATTTGTGACTGATAAATCCAGTCAACTAATTTTAATCCAGCCTACTAATTTTAATCCAGTCTACTAATTTTGATTGATGAGTTTAAGCCATTTACATTCAGAGTTAGTACAAATAGGTGATAATTTGGTCCTGTCATTTTAGCAATGGTTGTTCATTGATTTAGTCTTTTTTTTTTAAGATTTATTTATTTTTATTGCAAAGTCAGACATACAGAGAGGAGGAGAGACAGAGAGGAAGATCTTCCATCCAATGATTCACTCCCCAAGTGAGCGCAACGGCCGGTTTTGTGCCAATCTGAAGCCAGGAATCAGGAACCTCTTCCTGGTCTCCCACACGGGTACAGAGTCCCAAAGCATTGGGCCGTCCTTGACTGCTTTCCCAGGCCACATGCAGGGAGTTGGATGGGAAGTGGAGCTACCGGGATTAGAACTGATGCCCATATGGGATCCTGGCGCGTTCAAGGCGAGGACTTCAGCCAGTAGACCACGCCGCCGGGCCGATTTAGTCTTCTGTTGTCATTTTATAGGAATGTTCTTTGCATTTGTCTTTGTGTGTGATGGGACCATGGAGGAAAGGGAATACATAGAACTTTGCTAAATTGCACTCATCTTCTGGTGTTTGTGGAAGGTAGAGCTTGCAGCAAGAGTTGAAGTTGCTCGTATGACCAAATGGTTCTCTAACCAATGTGTTGAAGCAGTGGTTTGGCACTTACATGAATAATGAAAATTGAGAAGCAGTTATTAAAGACAGTGTTTTTAAGCAAAAAGAAATTTAGAGCATTAAAGCTTGTAAAATGTTCAGCCTAGCTATGCTGAAAAGAATTTTAAAGCCTGTTCTAGAAAAAAATTTCATTAGTTCCCTGATCTGTGCTGATACACACAGTACAAAACAGTAATCTATGTGAGCAAGATTGACATTTGGAGATTTGATTACTACTACAGTGTTGTTTATATTCTTTGGAGGTGTAGTTTTATTATCGTACTTGGTATGTGCTGTAATTGTTTTTTACCTAATGAAGTGTTAAGCCTGTAATTATGAAAGTATGCCATTGTAAATTTTTAAAAAACAAACAAAAGAGAGAGACAAGGGTATACGGAGAAATTGGGCAGGAGGGAAGTTTATGGTGTGAAGTATCACTATGCTCCTAAATCTGTAGCACAAAATACATTAAGTTGCCATTTTGCATAAATAGAATAATCTGTATGCATATGTATATATTATGCATAGTGTACATAATATATTATAAAATTATATTTATGTTTATTCATATATGTATGTATGTGTATGCATGTGTGCATGTATAGACACATATGTATATTTTGAGAGAACTAAAAATTTATGGAAACCTACCAAGTCACATGGAGATTAGTCATCTTTCTACACAGTAACTAGATTAATTAATCTTGTTTACCTGTCACTGATATTTTTTAAAGAAAAAATAGTTTAAGTGTAAGTTAAAGAAAATGCTTGGAGTTTTGGCTGGGCTAGTGGGAGTTGGTTCAAATTCTCACATGTGCTGGCATAGGAAGGTGAAATGACCATCTACTAAAGAGGAAGTACTTAAATAATATGGATGTTTTCTTAAAGCTCAAGCCTTTTTTCTAGTAAAGATTTGATTATCCTAACATAGTTATTTATTTCTAAATTAATTTCAGTGAAGCGATATCATTAGATTAAATTGCAAGGCTTTTTTTCTGTATTTGTATAGCCTTTGAAATATTAATTTCTTAACATTGCCTAGAATGTGTGGGGTGTCCTCTTTGATAATGGTCACTAGCCTTCTATTTTGATATAGATGAAATCGCTTGTCAATGTAATGTGTTAGCATGTGCTGAAATAAAGCTTTGAGTTTGAGAAATAAAAGTACATTTAAAAATTAAAAATAATTATGGAAACCTACCAAGTCACATGGAGATTAGTCATCTTTCTACTCAGTAGCTAGATGCTCTCCTTTAAGACAGTAGAAGATATAGTTGAGAGATAGATCTGATAATGGACCAATAATATGTGAACCTGCTTTTTCTCTGAGGTCTTAGGTCACTTGAGATCACAAAGATTCCTCAATGTCCAGAGTTGGGTCACAAGGAGATAAAACCAAAGATGGATCACAGAAGTAGTGCTACTCATACCACTTGAAGCTCCTTCAGGAAAAAAATATGTATGCCTGGAATTATCTCTGAAGCAACCTGCTATATACAAAAAAGCGCAGGTGTCTCTCATATGCTGAATTTACTTCTTATGAATATATTCACAGGAGAAGGATATCCAGGCGATATGGTAAATTCAACTTTCAGTTTCCTGAGGAATTCCTATGTTTTCAATCATAATAATCTTACCAATTTGCGTTCCTAACTGTAGTTTATTGGTGCACCCTTTCTCCACAGCCTTGCCATCACTTGTTATTTTAACAGCCATTTCTTTATATGATTTATTATTATTATTATTGGAAAGCCGGATATACAGAGAGGAGGAGAGACAGAGAGGAAGATCTTCCATCCGATGTTTCACTTCCCAAGTGAGCCGCAACGGGCCGGTATGCGCTGATCCAAAGCTGGGAACCTGGAACCTCTTCCGGGTCTCCCACATGGGTGCAGGGTCCCAAAGCATTGGGCCATCCTCGACTGCTTTCCCAGGCCACAAGCAGGGAGCTGGATGGGAAGTGGAGCTACCGGGAAAAGAACCAGCGCCCATATGGCATCCCGGGGCTTTCAAGGCAAGGACTTTAGCTGCTAGGCCACGCCGCCGGGCCCAATAGCCATTTCTTAAGCAACACATTGATCATTCAGTAGCATGTTCTTTGATTACATGTCGTAAATTTTCCATTTTTCTCTTTTGTTGATTTTTTCATGATTTTTAATTTGGAGGTGGGTCGTATAGTAATTGTGCAGTAGAGACTGTCACACACCGATGCAATGCAGTGTGCATCTCTACTTGCAAATCAAAGATGAACCTCCAATGAAACTGTTAAATGTATCTTGACAATAGGATACTGGACTCTCTGCCATTGTCCATGTCTACAATGTCAGGACACATCTAAATAGCAGAATGATGGACTTAAGACTGATTGTGAAGGACTATACTACTGCAGTGATATGGGGGAATCAGTGAGGGATGGGGGGGTGTATATTTGAGAAGCAGGAAAGGGAAATCCTAGAGCCTATGAAACTGTATCATGGAATAATAAACTAATTAAAATTTTGAATAATTTGTAGTTATTGAGAATGGGACTGAACTCACTCTCTCTCGTTGACATCAGATCATCTCTCCATTACATTCTTCTCATTAACTGACCTATGACCAGCATCGAAGTCATGCAGAGGAACAGAGACCCTGAACTCAGTGACTGGTACCCACATACCAGGCACTACTGGAAGAGAAAGAGACCAAGTAATGAAGCTTCACGCCAACTTGTGACTGGTCAATGTTCACCAGCTTAACCAACTCAGTGGAATACTGTTTAGCTTCTCCACTGCGTTACTGACCTTGGCACTGAACTTCACTTTAGCAGAGCTTTCTTTAGAAGTTCTAACTCTGGGGGCTGGCACATTGGCTCAACCAACTAATCCCCTAACTCCAAGTAACTGTATCCTTTATGGGTGCCAGTTCTTATCCCAGTTGCTCCACCTCTAATCTGCTCTCTGCACATGGCCTGAGGAAAGCAGAGGATGGCTCAATGCCGTGCACTCATGTGGGACACCTGGAAGAAGCTCCTGGCTTCAGATTGGCTGAGTTCCATCTGTTGTGGTCATTTGGGTGTGACCCAGTGGACGGCAAATCTTTACCTCTGCTCTCCTCCCTTTAAATCTGCCTTTTACTTAAAAGATAAACCTTGTAAAATTCTAACTCTAAAGCATATAGATTATATTGGAGTCTTTTATATTCACTTAAGACTCTGCACTTCAGTGCTTTTCCATCCATGCCATACATTAAAAACATTGAGGAGGATGTTTTTTATGTTGAGTGGTCACATTGTTTCCCTGACATATAGAATTTACTCTGGGCCCCATGCAGTAGCCTAGTGGCTAAAGTGTTCACCTTGCATGCAGCAGGATTCCATATGCATGACAATTCGTGTTCTGGCTGCTCCACTTCCCCTTCAGCTCCCTGCTTGTGGCCTGGGAAAGCAGTCAAGGATGGCCCAAAGCCTTGAGATCCTGCAACCAAGTGGGAGAACTGTAAGAAGCTCCTGGCTCCTGGCTTTGAATCCACTTTGCTATGGCAGTGAGATCACCAGAGTAATCTTCCTCTGTCTTTCCTTCTCTATATATATCTGAGTTTCCAATAAAAATACATAAATCTTTAAAAAAAATGCCCTTTGATCAATCCACTATGAATTTGGGTGGACCCTCACAGTGAAGCCTCATCAATATCCGCAAATCATTACTGCAACAGATCAATGGAAACAGTTTCCTTAGCCATGTGAGATCAGGAAACAGAGTATCTTCTAGTAAATGCAAAGGAGATAATAACTTTTTTAAAAAAGATTTATTTATTTTTATTGGATAGTCAGATACACAGAGAGGAGGAGAGACAGAGAGCAAGATCTTCCATCGCATGATTCACTCCCCAAGTGGCCGCAGTGGCGGAAGCTAAGCCAACCCAAAGCCAAGAGACAGGAACCTCCTCCAGGTCTCCCATGCGGGTGCAGAGTCCCAAAGCTTTGGGCCGTCCTTGACTGCTTTTCCAGGCCACAAGCAGGGAGCTGGGTGGGAAGTGGAGCTGCCAGGATTTTAACCACTAAGCTATCGTGCCGGGCATGGAGATAAATACTTTTAAAAGGGGCTTTTGAGTACTTAAAATTAAATCCATTTAAATATTTACCCTGAGTGTGCCTGTCCTCAGGAACTTGCAGAAATTAACTTTGGACTTTGGTAGGCATAGTCTCCAAACAAAACAAAATAAACTCAGTAATCAATTCAGTTACTTTCTAGAATTGGATTTGAAGAGGCACACATTAAGCAAAGTGAAATGTGATGACACTGATAATTTTTGGTAAGTGGTAGTAAGTCTTAATTTAAGTCACAGCAGGAATTCTTCATAATTTTAAACTCCGTTAAATGTGATTAAAGAAGGAAAGCAGGGTGAGTTCACTTGAAGGTTAATTTCCTTGGTTATGGTTATTCATAAGTTTAGTGCCTTTGTAGTTCTTTTATGTGTTAGTTCAGAGTATTTATGAATTTAATTTTTCTCATGATAAACTATCTATCTCTGGTAAGACTCCTCAATTTGATGTATAGGTTGTGTAATATTAATATTGATATGGTCATTTTAGGTTGAACTTTGTTTTCAATTGAGCCATAATAATTAGCATATTTATAAAATACAAGGTGAAACTTCCAAACCTGCATCCTTGTGTAATGATCATATTGGATACTTACCATATCCCTCACTTTGAACATCTGTAATTCTTTGTGATGATAACATTCAAAATCCTCTCTAGAGCTACACTGAATATGTTGCAATTAACTCCAGTGTGCTAAATCATATGAGAGCTCACTCATTTGTCACTCTCTCAAATTTTTTCAAAGTTGTTCCTAACCCCTGGAAACCATTGTTTTGCATCTGATTTCTATGAAATCAACTTTGTTATATATTTCACAAAGAATGAGATTATGTAGTATTTGTCTTTCTGCATCTAGTTTATTTCATTTGACAGAAAGTCTTCCAAGCTCACCCATGTTATCACAAGTGACATGATTTTGCTTTTTAAAGCTAAATAGTATTCTACTGTGTATATAATGATGGCCACATAGGTTGATTCCATGATGAATGGCTATGATGAATGGTGCTGCAATAAACACGAGAAAGCAGATGTTTTCTGCACTGATCCATTTCATTTAGGTGTATTCGTAATGTGATTGGTCAATCACATTGCAGTCATACTCAGGATTTTCTTGCGGCGGGGGGAGATCTTCCAACTGCTTTCTGTAATGACTGTTCTAATGTATGTTTCCATGAATAATGGAATGAATAATGTGTAAAGTGTCCCTTTTTTCCATGTCATCACTAATTTCTGGTATTTCTTGATCATCCCTAATCTTACTGAAGTGAGATAATCTCATTTTGACTCTCAAGAGAAAAATTCAAAACTTTTGCTTGCTTGCTGGCCATCTGTATTTCTTCTTCCAATAAATGTCTATTCATGATTTCTGATCATTTTTGAATCAGGGTTTGCTTGCTTGTTATTGAGTTATCTGAGTTTCTTAAAGGTTTTTAACCCTTTATCAAAGGAACAGTCTCTTTGCTTTCCTGAGTATTGTCTTGGTTGTGGAGAAGCTTCTGATTCCACTTGTTGGTTTTTGCTTTTGTTTTCTGTGCCTTTGAGATCTTACCCAGATTCCCGTTGCCCAGATCAAGATCCCTGCTGTGTTCTGAGTTGACTTTTCTGTCAGGTGTTAGGTAAGGATGCTGTTTTATACTTCTGCATGCCTGGATCCAGTTTATACAAAAGTATTTGTTGAACATACTGCCTTTTTCCAGAGATTATGTTAGCTCTTTGTCAAAAATTAGTTGACTGTAGATACCTGGATAAATTCCCTTGTTTCTGTTCTGCTCTGTTGCTCTAAATGTTTGTTTTCTTGCCGGTACTAGAGTGATTTATTGTAATTCTACTTCAATATCTTTCAATGCGATGTTGTGACTGCTCAGGCCTTGTTTTTGTTCTTCATAATTTTTTATGTTTCCATTTGAAACGTTTAAAGCTAATTTTATAGTTTATTTTAAATTATTTATTGATATAAGTGAACACATTTCCTATGAACACATACACATTATTATAAAGTGAACACTTTATTGATATAATGTGAACACATTTCACACATTTTTCAATACATATTTAGCAAGGAGATCTGAGAATGTCTTTAATAGTTTATTGATATTAAATCTGTAAATTGCTTTGAGCATTATGGAAGATTGATAATATTAATTCTTCCAATCCATAAACATGGAGGATTGTTCCACTTTTTTCTTCTTCTATATCTGTCATTAATATTTCGTAATTTTCATTGCAAGAATCTTTCACATGCTTTGTTAAATTTATTTCAAGATATTTAAACTCCTGAATGCTATTGTGAAAGGTATTGCTTTTACATGTTATTTCTCAATCATGGCTATTGATTTTATAACCTGCAACTTTAGCAAGCTCTCCTATGTCTTCTAATAGTTTATTTTGGCAATCTTTTGATCCGTCTTCTATGTACAGGATGGTGTCTTCTGCAAACAGGGATAAGTCCACTTTCTACTTCACAGTTTATATCCATTTGTTCTTTTTTTCGCCCAACTGCTGTGCCTACAGTTATATTAAATAGCAGTGGCCAATGTGGGCATAACTGGTTTATGCCCACATTCAAATGCTACCAACATTTCCACATTCAAAATGATACTGAGGTAATGGATTTGTTGTAAATTACCTTGGTCATGTTTTTTTTGTTTTTTTTTATTAAGTTTATTCATTAATTGCATTGTGTTGTAATTTCGTAGGAACTGGGATTCTCCCCACCCTTCCCCACACCCTCCCCACATGGTGGGTTCCTCCACCTTGTTGCTTAATCATACTTCAAGTTCATTTGAGATTCCCTCTTTGCAAGCATATGCCGAGCATAGAGTCCATCATCTTATAGTCCAGTCAAGTCCAACTACTTATTGGGGAGACCCTCTCTGGTCTGATGGCAGAGCCAGCAGAGTATCATCCCGATCAAACAAAGCACTAACATAACATCAGCAACAATTGACATCATTATGGAATTAATTGACATAGTATTGAGCAGCCAACATGTTAAAAAATAAATGCGATTTCTTAACCACATTCTGTGACCCCCCCATTCACATTTCAATTTTAGTTTATATACGACATATGACATAACATCCATAACATAACATGTTATACAAAACATCATATCATCTTAAATTAAGGCAAACATGTGGTATCTAACCTTTTGGGATTGGCTCATTTCCCTTAGCATTATGGTTTCCAGTTTGGCCCATTTGGCCACAAAGAACTGCATTTTGTTTTTTTAATAGCTGAGTAGTATTCCATGGAGTAGATGAACCATAGCTTTCTTATCCAGTCCTCTGCTGATGGGCATTTTGGTTGCTTCCATGTTTTTGCAATTACTGATTGTGCTGCTATGAACATAGGAGTGCATGTTGGTTTCTCATAAAACAAGTGTTCTGGATATATTCCTAGGAGTGCTATTGCTGGATCATACGGTATGTCAATTTTGAGTTGTTTGAATATTCTCCATACTGATTTCCATAGAGGCTGTACCAATCTGCAGCCCCACCAGCAGTGGAGTAGGGTTCCCTTTTCCCCGCAGCCTCGCCAACAAGTGTTGTTGGTGCTTTTATTCATGTGGGCCAGTCTTACTGGCATTAGGTGGTACCTCATTGATGTTTTAATTTGGATTTCCCTTATTGCCAGGGAACTTGAGCATTTTTTCATATGTTTATTTGCCATTTGGGTTTGTTCCTTTGTGAAATGTCTGCCCGTTTCCCATGCCCATTTCTTTAGTGGCTTGTTTATTTTGGCATTTTGGCTGTTTTGTAGCTCTTTGTATATTCTGGAGATTAGCCCTCTATTACCTATGTCATGCGCGAAGATCTTCTCCCATTCTGTGGGCTGCTTTTTTACTTTGTTGATTGTTTCCTTTGCTGTACAGAAGCTTCTTAGTTTGATGAGGTCCCATTTGTTTATTCTGGTCTTGATTTCTATTGCTTTTGGTGTCCTTTTTAGGAAGTAGGGACCTACCCCTAGATCTTGCAGAGTATTTCCAACATTTTCTTCCAAAAGTTTGAAGGTTTCTGGATGTAGGTTTAGATCTGTTATCCATTTAGATTTGATCTTAGTGTATGGTGAGAGATGTGGGTCTATCTTTTTGTTTCTGCAGGCTATCAACTAGTTGTCCCAACAGCATTTATTGAACAGACCTTCCCATTTGCCTGGATTATCGTTTGTCCTTTTGTCAAAGATTATTTGGCTGTATCTGTTTGGGTTCCATTCTGGTGTTTCTATTCTGCTCCATTGATCTTCCTCTCTATCTTTGTGCCAGTACCACGCTGTTTTGATAACCACTGCCTTATAGTATGTCCAGAGGTCTGGAACTGTGATTCCCCCTGCTAGCATCCTGTTCTTCAGGATGGTTCTAGCTTTGTTTCCAGTTCCATGAAGAATGTTTTGGGCAATTTGGTTGGGATTGCATTGAATGTATATATTTCTTTCAGCAATATAGACATTTTAATGATATTAATTTTACCTATCCAGGAGCATGGGATGTTACTCCATCTTTTGAGGTCTTGTTCAATTTCTTTTTTAAGTAGTTTGTAGTTTTCCTCAACTAGGTCTCCTACATTTTTGGTTAGGTTTATTCCCAGATATTTCATACTTTTCTCTGTTGTTTTGAATGGTATCTTGCTGGTTAGATCTTTTTCCAACTTAGGGCTCTTTGCATGCACTATGGCTGTTGATTTTTGTTCATTAATTTTGTGCCCTGCCACTCTACCAAACTCTCGTACAAGTTCTAGCAGTCTCTGTGTTGAGCCGCTTGGCTCTTTTATATAAAGAATCATGTCATCTGCATATAGTGAAAGCTTGACTTCTTCATTTCCTATTTGGATTCCTTTGATTTCTTTTTCTTGTCTTATGGCCTCAGCAAGTACCTCTAGGACTATGTTGAATAGTAGTGGAGAAAGCGGACATTCTTGTCTTGTTCCAGATCTCAGTGGGAAGGGTTCCAGTTTTTCTCCATTCAGTATGATGCTGGCATTGGGTTTTTCATATATTGCTTTGATTATGTTGTGGATTTTTCCATCTATGCCTACCTTGGTTAGGGTGTTTAGTAGGAAGTGGTGTTGGATTTTTGTCAAAAGCTTTTTATGCGCCTATTGATACTATCATGTGATTCTTGTTTTTCAGTTTTTGGATGTGGTGTATCACATTTATGGATTTCCATATGTTGAACCATCCCTGCATTCCAGGGATGAATCCTACTTGATCCGGATGAATGATCTGTTGGATGATTTTTTTTAAATTATTTATTATTTAACTTCAGTAATTACATTGTATTATGTGACACAGTTACATAGATACTTGGGTTCTCCTCACCCCTCCCCAAACCCTCCCACCATGGTGGATTCCTCCACCTTGTTGCATAACCACAGCTCAAGTTCAGTTGAGATTCCCCCATTGCAAGCGTATACCAAACATAGAGTCCAACATCTTATTGTCCAGTCAAGTTCAACGGCTTCTTAGGTATACCCTCTCTGGTCTGAAGACAGAGCCAGCAGAGTATCATCCCAGTCAATTGAAAGCTCCATCATACCATCAGCAAAAATTTACATCATTATGGAATTAATTGACATAGTAATGAGTAACCAATATGTTAAAAGTAAATGCGGGTTCCCAGCCACCTTCTGTGACCACCTCACCTATACTTCAATTTTAGTTTATACACAACATATAACATTCAAAACATAACATGTTATACATAACATCATATCATCTTAAATTAAGGCAAACATGTGGTATTTAACCTTTTGGGATTGGCTCATTTCCCTTAGCATTATGGTTTCTTTTTTTTTTTAATTATTTATTATTTAACTTCAGTAATTAAATTGTATTATGTGACACAGTTACATAGATACTTGGGTTCTCCTCACCCCTCCCCAAACCCTCCCACCATGGTGGATTCCTCCACCTTGCTGCATAACCACAGCTCAAGTTCAGTTGAGATTTCCCCATTGCAAGCGTATACCAAACATAGAGTCCAGCATCTTATTGTCCAGTCAAGTTCAACGGCTTCTTAGGTATACCCTCTCTGGTCTGATGACAGAGCCAGCAGAGTATTATCCCAGTCAATTGAAAGCTCCAACATACCATCAGCAAAAATTTACATCATTATGGAATTAATTGACATAGTAATGAGTAACCAATATGTTAAAAGTAAATGCGGGTTCCCAGCCACCTTCTGTGACCACGTTTGGCCCACTTGGCCACAAAGAACTGCATTTTGTTTTTTTTAATAGCTGAGTAGTATTCCATGGAGTAGATGAACCATAGCTTTCTTATCCAATCCTCTGTTGATGGGCATTTTGGTTGCTTCCATGGTTTTGCAATTACTGATTGTGCTGCTATGAACATAGGAGTGCATGTTGGTTTCTCATAAAACAATTGTTCTGGATATATTCCTAGGAGTGCCACATCAGACAGATCGTTCATCCAGATCAAGTAGGATTCATCCCTGGAATGCAGGGATGGTTCAACATTCGGAAATCCATAAATGTAATACACCACATCCAAAAACTGAAAAACAAGAATCACATGATAGTATCAATAGATGCAGAAAAGCTTTCGACAAAATCCAACACCACTTCCTACTAAACACCCTAACCAAGGTAGGCATAGATGGAAAAATCCACAACATAATTAAAGCCATATATGAAAAACCCAATGCCAGCATCATACTGAATGGAGAAAAACTGGAACCCTTCCCACTGAGATCTGGAACAAGACAGGGATGTCCACTTTCGCAACTACTGTTCAACATAGTTCTAGAGGTACTCGCTGAGGCCATAAGACAAGAAAAAAAAAATCAGAGGAATCCAAATGGGAAACGAAGAAGTCAAACTCTCACTATATGCAGATGATATGATTCTTTATGTAGAAGAGCCAAGAGATTCAATACAGAGACTGCTAGAACTTGTACGAGAGTTTGGTAGAGTGGCAGGGTGCAAAATTAATGAACAAAAATCAACAGCCATAGTGTATGCGAACAGCCCCAAGATGGATGATTTTTTTTTAAAAAGATTTTATTATTATTGGAAAGCCAGATATACAGAGAGGAGGAGAGACAGAGAGGAAGATCTTCCGTCCGATGTTTCACTCCCCAAGTGAGCCGTAACGTGCCGATGCTCGCCGATCCAAAGCCAGGAACCTGGAACCTCTTCCGGGTCTCCCACACGGGTGCAGGGTCCCAATGCATTGGGCTGTCCTCGACTGCTTTCTCAGGCCACAAGCAGGGAGCTGGATGGGAAGTGGAGCTGCTGGGATTAGAATCAGCGCCCATATGGGATCCCAGGGCTTTCAAGGTGAGGACTTTAGCCGCTAGGCCACGGCGCCGGGCCCTGTCGGATGATTTTTTGAATTCTATTGGCTAGGATTTTGTTGAGAATCTTAGCATCGATGTTCATCAGAGAGATAGGTCTTTAGTTTCCTTCTCTGTAGGTTCTCTTTCCGGTTTTGGGATTAAGGTAATGTTGGCTTCATAGAATGAGTTTGGAAGGGTTGCTTCCTTTTCTATTGTTTTCAAGAGCTTGTAAAGGATTGGAGTTAGTTCTGTTCGGAATGTTTTGTAAAATTCAGTAGTGAAGCCATCTGGGCCTGGGCTTTTCTTTGTTGGGAGATCTTTAATCACTGATTCAATCTCTGCTTCAGTTATGGGTTTGTTCAGTTCGTTTGTTGCCTCTGGGCTAAGTTTTGGCAGGTGGTGTGAGTCTAAGAACTTTCCCATTTCTTGGTGGTCTTCTGATTTGTTGGAGTACAGTGCTTTGTAGTAATTTCTAATAATGTTCTTAATGGTTGCGGTGTCTGTTGTTATGTTACCTTTTTCATTTTTGATGCTGTTAATTCTTGCTTTCTCTTGTTTTTTCTTTGTGAGACGGGCCAGCGGGGTGTGTATTTTGTTTATCTTCTCAAAAAACCAACTTTTTGATTCATTGATTTTATGTATAGTTTTTTATTTCTATTTGATTAATTTCTTCCCTTGTTTTGATGATTTCTTGTTTCCTGTTGTGTGTGGGGCTCTTCTGCTGTTGTTTCTCCAATTCCTGGAGGTGCGTGTTTAGTTCCTGTGTTTGGCGCCTCTCTTGGGCCTTGACATGAGCTCCAATTGCGATGAGTTTGCCCCTTAGCACTGCTTTGGCCGTGTCCCACAAGGTTTGGAATGTTGTGTCAGAGTTTTCATTGGTTGCCATAAATTTTTTTTATTTCATCTTTGATTTCTTCTCTGACCCAGTGTTCGTTTAATAGCATATTGTTCAGCCTCCAAGTGTTTCTGTATTTCCTTGGGTATTTTGAATTGTTGATTTCCAGTTTCAATCCATGGTGGTCTGAGAGGGAACATGGTATGATTCCTATCTTTTTGGAATTTTGTAGATTAGCTCTGTGTCCTATCATGTGATCAATCCCGGAGAAGGTGCCATGCACTGCTGAAAAAAATGTATAATGTGTGGTCTTAGGATAAAAAGTTCTATAAATGTCTACCAAGTCCAGTTGTTCTAATGTTTGTATGAGCTCTGTTGTTTCTTTGTTGAGTTTTTGTTTTGTTGATCTGTCTATAGCTGTTAGCGGGGTGTTAAGGTCGCCCACTATTATTGTTTGTACATCTATGTCTCCCCTTAAGTCTGTAAGTAATTGCTTCACATAGCTAGGTGCATTAGAGTTAGGTGCACACATGTTCACGGTGGTAATTATTTTCTGATGGATTGATCTCTTCACTAATATATAATGCTCTTCTCTGTCCTTTTTGATGTCTGTCAGCTTGAAGTCTAAATCATCTGAGATTAGGACTGCTACTCCAGCCTTTTTTTCTCGTCCATTGGCATGAAATATCTTTTTCCTTCCCTTCACTTTCAATTTCTTAGAGGCTTTTCTGGTTAGATATGTCTCTCGTAAGCAACAGGTAGTTGGGTGCTGTTTGGTGATCCATTCTGTTAATCTGTGTTGTTTGATTGGTGAGTTTAGGCTGTGTGTGTTTAGAGATAATATTGAGAGGATGTGATTTTGGGCTTCCATGAGCGTGTGTAAGCATATAAGTGTGTTTTTGTGACTATTAGAGTTTCTGATTGGTTGACTTTCCTTGTATGGATTTTAGTGGGGAGGTCTTCCCGTTTGCCATCTTTGATTTTGGTTTTCATTTTTTCTTTCTGGGTTTAGCACCTTCCTGAGGAGGTTTTCTAGAACTGGTTTTGTGCTGATGTATTCTTAGAGTTTCTCTTTACTGTTGAAGTATTTAATTTCATTCTCAAATACAAATGAGAGCTTTGCTGGGTACATTATTTTCGGTTGGCAGTTGTTTTGTTTCAATATTTGAAAGGTTTTACTCCTTTCTCTCCTTGCTTGGAGTGTTTCTTCTGATAGGCCGGCTGTGATTCTGATTTGCCTTCCTCTGAAGGTAATCTTATCCTTTTTTCTTACTTGTCTTAGAATAGTTTCCTTGTATTCGCTTGAAGGAAACTTGAGGACCACATGTCTGGGTGAGGCTCTATTTGGGTCGAATCTGCTGGGGGTTCTTTGTCCTTCCTGGATTTGTGCTGGATTTATATTTCCAGTGTTCTGGAAGTTCTCCTGTATTATCTCATTGAGCACCCGTTGCAAGCCTATCTCCTTTTCCACTCCTTCGGGAAGACCTATTATTCTAATATTTGATTTTTTTGAGGTTATCTTTCATTTCCTGTATGGACCTATTGGCTTTCTCTAGATTTGTCTCCAAGTCTTTGATAAGCTGCTGTCTTTCGTTCTGATTGTCTTCCAGTTCTGATATTCTGTCGTCTGCTGTGTTCATTCTGTTGGTTAGGCTTTCAATTTTGTGTTCTAGATTGAGGATTCCCTGTTTGATTTGGTTTATTTCTGCAGCGACATGGTTTTCGAATTCCTTGGACTTTTCCCAGCGCTTCTCGCTGTCTCTGATGAATTTCATCACTAGTTTCTTAAAGTCCTTATCTGCTAATTCCTCTATGTCTTCATCTTGCATCTCAGATATTGAGATTAGTTTTTGGTTGTTTTGGGAGGGAGTGCTTGATCTTTCTTCTGGGTCATTACTTTTTCTGATACTTCTCCTCATTGTGTTTTTGTTTCTTCTCGTTTTGGGATTTTAGCCTCTGACTTGCTTGTCCTCAGCCATTGCCCTCAGTGCTGTGACTTATAGGAGGTGTGTTCTAGTTGCTGCTGTATGGAGTGTTGGCATAGGCATCATATTTCTCACTCTATTGGGGACAGCCTGTGATGGTTGGGTGGTTGTTAGGTTGCTTTGTTTGCGCCTGGGTTTATATAACTGCCTCCAGGCTCCGTTGCAGCTTGTTGGTTAGGGGTTTTCTGACCTGTGAAGTTGTGCCTCAGCTCTGGGTCACAAGCTAATCCCGGCAAGGACCTCCACCGAGTCTTGTCTTCAGGGCTTGAGTCTAGCACAGCAGGACCCTCTGCCGCCCAGAGCTTAAACTCCACAACCC
The DNA here is from genome assembly GCF_030435755.1 of Ochotona princeps. Classification (NCBI taxonomy): domain Eukaryota; kingdom Metazoa; phylum Chordata; class Mammalia; order Lagomorpha; family Ochotonidae; genus Ochotona; species Ochotona princeps. The sequence goes on from NC_080835.1 coordinate 6,929,370, forward strand.
CGGGCGGGGTTGGAAACTTCCACAGGCCCCAGCACCAAGCTCCTCTCTACAAGATTCCCACTCAAAAGTGCTGCTCCGCTGAGAGACAACACTGCCTCTCGCCACTGGGCAGGCAGGCTTTTCTAAGTGGGCTCCCACTGATAGACTCTGCCCAGATTCTGCTGAACCGGTTCTGGCTTGAGGTCTCCAGCTGTGCCCAGCAGGGTGTACTGGCAGTGGCTGTTTTCTGCTTTTGAGTTCACAGCCCTGGATCAGATAGGAAGTTACTTTCTCTCTTGCACTCTCTCAATGGTGGGATTGGAGCAGTGAGGGGCACGCCACAGTGCCCCTGCTAGCTTGCTCTTCTGCCCAGGTTGTGAGGTCTTACTGAGTGTTGCCCAGCCTCTGAAGCTCAGGCTGAGCCTGGCAGTAGGTTCCCCTGGATTCTCTAGCAGCTACTCCACTCTTCGGAGCTGAGATGGGGATTTCTGCACTACAGTCTCAGAGCGCCACTCCAGATCCCTCTGCACTCTCTCAAAGCTGCTGAGCGACTGGGGGGCACGTTTCTGGGAAACCTCCCCTGCTTATCTTCTACTTCTACACGGGATGATGCCCCCTATGTTCAGTCCAGTAGCCTCCTCTAGGGGCTCCTGCACTCCAGTGGACTGTGCCCCTGTCTGTGTGGGCGCCGATCCTTCCAGCCGCCTTTGTCTTCCCTGAAACAGCTGAAATTCTGCCGCCTTCCCCCTGCCTGGGATCGTGACTCACCAAGTTTCTCGCTGCGTGCTGTATTTTCTTTCTTACTTTTTATGGTTATCTTTCCACACTGTGTAGATCTTCTTACTTCAGTGAACTCCAGTGACCTTCCCGTTCTTCTCCCTACAATTCAGTGTCTCCTGGCTTATTTCTCCACTGGATTGGTCCCCCTCTCTCCCTACTCCTCCCTATACCAGCTCTCTGTAGTTGGCCATCTTCCGAATCCTACCTTGGTCATGTTGAGCAATGATGCTTCTCTATTCTGTTTGCTTAAAGCCTTTTCTCATTATAGGGTGTTGTGTTTTATCAAATGCTTCCTCTACATCTGTTGAGATAACCATATGCTTTTTATTATACAATGTTGATTATTTAACTTTAATACGAAATATCACATTTATTTATTCACATATATTGAAGCATCCCTGCATAACACAGATGAATTCCATTTGGTGTAGTTGCAAGATCTTTCTGATATATTTTCGTATTTAATTATTTTGTGTTTTATTGAGCATTTCCTCATCTGTGTTCACCAGGGATAACAGCCCAATAGTTCTCCTTCTTGTTGTCTTTTTCTGGTTTGGAAGTCAAGGTGATATTATCTCATAGAAGGCATTAGGAAGTGTTCTCTCCCTTTAAATGGCTTTGAACAGTGGGGAAGCACTGGAATCAATTTTTAAAGAGTTTGGTAGAATTCAACAATAAAGACATCTGGGCCTGGGCTTTTCTCTGTTGACAGTGTTTTGATTAATTATTTAATATCTGTCTTTGATATTGATCTTTTTACGTTATCTAGGTTTTCATGAATCAATTTTGGTGATTGTATGTGCCAGATAGTTATTTGTAGTAACCCCCAATGACTCTTCTATTTCTGTGGCATCCATGAAAAAAACCTCCTTTTTCATCCAGGATTTATTAATTTGGGTGTTCTCTCATTTTCTTAAGTTAATAGAGTTAACAGTGTATTATTTTTCCTTCCTACTAGTGTTGTATTTTATTTGTTGTTCTTCTAGGTCCTTGAGATGTATTGTAAGATCACTGATCTAAAGCCTTCCTAATTTCAGGATGTAAGTGCAAATTACTATAAACTTTCCTCAAAATACAGATTTTTCTGTATCTTCTAAGTTTAGTGTGCTGTGTTGTCAGCTTTATTCATTTCTGGTGGTTTACTATCTCTTTACTTTTACTGATTTTTTTTCAATATTGTTTACATAGCTGACAGGGATGCATACTCATATGAGCTTCTGATTTGAGTGTGAAGGTTCAGTTGCAGAGGGAGGTAAGTGGGACATGTTTCAGGTTTTTTTTCCGTTTGTCTATAAGGGAGGAAGGGGAGGGAGCTGCTCCTTGCTGTCAAACTACATTAGCACCTGCGGATAGGGGACGATTCTTTGATGGTGCCTTAGAGACCCTGATGTGGGAATAGTGTTCTGAGGGTGTTAGTTAAGTGGTTTTGATAGTTCTGAGGCATTGCTGGCGTCATTGCATCAAAGTTGAGAAAATCTTTCCAAGGTTTGTTGGTTTTCAAAGTCCACCCATTGTTTCAACAAATCCAGGAAAATGGTGAAAAGCTTGGTTAGGAGAACTGTTCTGCTTTCCAACCTTTGATGAGGCAATTGACATCCCTTGCTGGCCTTGTGAGGTAACCATCATGTCCTCCATGTGCATTTGTGCATGCAGTCCACCACAAAGGCATCATCAACTGAGAACACCCCATTCTGATACTTGCACCCCAAGGATGGACCACACATATTGTGATTTTTTTTTCTAGGTGACCAGGCTATGAGTTCAACAATCATGTTGGGGAGACCCCAAGAAGCATCACTTGGGGTAATCTCACACTTCACTCTTGTGTACTGCAGATGTATTGCGTTACTTGCACCAGACCATGCATCCAACTGTGACTACAGCTTGGTTAGTTCTTCCCCAGCCCTGTAAATCATGAGAGCTGAGAGATGCTATGGCCCGTGCCAGTCAGCATGCACAGACCCAGTCCTCACATACATCAGTGGATGCAGCCTAGTGAGGAGGCCTCAACTAGCCCTCTCCAGACAGCCTCCCATCCCTGGTTTTTGTACATGCCAGCTTCTGCTGTGGCCTAGCCCAACCCATGCAACAGCTCATCCAGTTGTCATACACACCTATGGATTGTGCAACTGAACTCAGCCCTACTAGCTCCCAGACATTGTCTCAAATATCCTGACAGGTGCTATTGCCTTGTCCAGTCTTGCCTGTCCCCAGCCCTGATTCTTGTGCTCATCAGTGATAGGTACAGCCTAACAGAGGGGAATGACCACACTTCCGCTGCAAGGAATGTTTCACACCCAGATTTTCCACCTGCCAGAGAGTAGTGTAGTCCAGCCTGACAGGAGTTACACCCAGTCCCAGCACTTGCCAGCTGGTGCTGAGACCCAGCATGCATGGCCTGCTCCATTGCGGCTCTCATCTCTTTCATGCCAGTAGGTGTGGCAGCCTATCCCAGTCTGGCATACCCCCTAGACCAATTCACCCCCAATTTCAACTCTCATGCTCACTAGAGGAAGCAGCAGTATAGCTAGGGGGTCCCTGAATTCCACTATCAGGCCCACTCTCAGCCCCAGGTTATGAGTGTGTGAGCAGGTATAGCACCCCAGTATGAGATGGTCTTTCCCCAATCTCAACATTTGCCAGCAAGTACTATAGCCATGCTCAGTCCAACCTGTCCCCAGTCCCAGCTCTCACGGGTGGGTACAGTAGCCTATCCCAACCTGGTCTACCCCCAGCCCTGTGTCAACTGGCAGGTGTTGGAATCCAACTGGACCCTGGCCTGCACCTTGTCCTGTCTCTCACTCATGCCAGTTTGTTCTATGGCCTGACCCTGCCCAGCCTGCCTCCACACCCAGCACACGCTTATACCAATGGGAACTGTAGCCCTGCCTGATCTACTCTGCTCAAACTCCTGGCTGTCACACTCAACAGAGAGTATTTAAGCCTAGCCAGGGAGTTCACCAAATTCACCTATCAGATTGGCTCCCAGCAATAATTCTCACATATGCCAGTGGGTGGTGCTACTCAGACTGACATGGCTGACTCTCAGTTCTGGCACTCGCCAGTGGGTACTGTGGCCAAGTCCAACTGACCCAAAGCCAGTTTTACTCACACCTATTGCTGTTGCAGCCTGGCTCTGTCTTACCCATCCATTGATTCAACTCTCAAGTGATGTAACAGTGTATCAGCTTAGCCCAGCCTGACCCACACGCATTATGGCTCTTGTGATTGCCAACAAGTGTTGGAACATAGCCAAGTCTGGCTGCCCCCCACCCCCAGAGCCAGCCCACAGAAGTTATGCACACAATAGTATAATTTCAGTCACATTTTAGAGATAGTCGCTGGTTAATGGATTGTATTTGTCCTCCCAGTATGATAGCAGTTGATTCTAAATCAGCTATCTCAGAATATAATTGACTATCAATTTGTCTCTGGATAGCCCATAAATGTTCTGAATCTCTTTGCCATTTTTACACAAAACATACAGTCTGAACTCCCTGATACAAGGCCCCTCCAGCTGCAGCTACACAACAGTGATAGCAATAATCCCCAGTATGGCTGCAATTAACATTCCTACAGACTGTTAAGCCTGTTTTTTAACCTCTTGAATCAAGGTATTAAAAATGAATGTAGATGTTGACTCTTCCTGTTCCCATTCCAGTCATACAGACAGCTGTAGTCCCACATGAGCCCTGAGCAAGTATACAGATTCCAGGGAGAATTTGCAGTATTGTTTTCTGATAAACATGTATGCAAAGAACAATTCATGCAGAACAGAGAGTTCACTGATTCATTCCAATGTGTAGGCTCCATCAGCAACACAAAGGATAATCAAACACAAGTTTGGATATAAACAGCTGAATATTTTGTAAATGACACTGATAGATTCCCTGTCATCAAAAGGGACAGGAAGCCAAGTGGAATCATTGACATACCGGGATGCTAGAATCCCACAATTTGAGGGCAATTTAGTGGGGTATCGGGAATGTAGGCCCAATAAATGTGATTACTACCCCGACTTACAGTTAAAGCAGAGGACATAGTGGTGATGGCAACCAAGGCTAGAAATAACATCTCTGGAGACAGACTGTTGTTCCCTTACATTGCACCATGTTGATAGCTTCATTGACCCCATGTCAACAGTTTGACAGTTGCAGAGGAAATTTTTGTGATAGGAAAATAGGTGAAAAGTAAAGATTTACTAATTGAAGCATATTTAATAATAGAAAGAAATTAGTCATTACTTTTACAGGATATGGAGATCCTGAGAGGTTTTTTTAGAAAGTAGAGGAGAAATGAAGAAAAAGTTTGAGTCACCAGATTGTTTACCCCAAGGAACAATATTAAGTGAAGACTATTAACAATTTTAGAAAACATTTACCTGAAAGTTTGATGCTTGCTATAGTTTTAAAGAGTACAAGTTAACAAGTAAACTAAATTGTACATTATAGACAGTAATGAGAATATAATATATATAATTTGTCAAACTTAAGCACAAATAAATTAATGTATTAATTTTAAAAAGTTTATATTAAACTTTTAAATTATGTTAACCAGAAATATTTTGTGTTGATTTAGTGATCTTTTTTTAGGACAGAATAATAAATTAGTTTTAGTAACAGTTTAAGATTTATAGATTTTTTAAAATTAAAATTAATTGATTAGAATTACTTTCTATGTTTAGTAACATGAGTTTGCCAAATCTTTTAGATGGTTTACAAGTATAGGCAGATTTAGATTTTATATAGTTGTGCCTGGAATTATAAAACTTATTAACCAGCAAGAAGAGACACCTATCAGTTTATATGGTATTTGAAACGGACTCAGTATTTCCCCTTTGTCTAATTTAGACTTAACTGTACCAAGATGACTTAGCGAACATACATTGGGCACTGGACCTGTTAAATCAAATAATTTTAACAAAAAGACATACATTAAGACTGACATAGGTGACGACCACGCTCAGACAATTTAGAAACATAATGGTCCATATCAACGTCTCATATGGACCCTGACTCAAGAAGTTGTGCTTCGTCCAGCCTTCTTGAGTCCCAGATGAGCACTCAAAACAAACATCAGACAGTGAGATATCTGGATATGGGTAAAGGTCATGTAAGTCCTGTGACCCAGGAAGCCAGGATTGGCAGCTGGGACCATGTTGACCATCATGGTGGCCCCTAGACTACCAAACCAGGTTCCAGAGCAAAATACAGCCACTGCCCTCTGACTGACACCTCTAAAATGTTGCAGGGTGCAAGAGAGATTATATCAGACAAATCTAGAATTTACTAAGAAGTCTTTACTAAACAAGCTTAGTACTCGCAGTGCCCACTAAAAATTAGCAAGTGAAAAGTCCATCATTATAATCCAGTCTGAATTGAAACCCTGAGAAGACAAAAACTGTCGTTACTGTGGAATATATCCATTAAACTAAAAACCTATGATTTAGTTTTCTCAGTAATATAAATTATTCTAAAATATGTGCACTGAATAACCTAATACATTTACCAAATTGTAAACATTCATCTTTTTCTGGATTTTTACTCTGCATTTTACTAATAGGCTTTATTTGTTCTGAAGTTCTTGAAAGGATGTTCAGCTGAATTGGACTTCTGCAATTTTTCAAACATCTTTAAACAATAACTTAATGAAGCAGAGAACATAAAGATTACATTACTATAACAAGCTGTAGGTAAAAATTAGTACATTGGCTTAGTTTATACAAATGGCTGTTTAGGTAAAAGAGATATATGAGCAACATCCATTTGCCACAATTGAGTAGAACTTTGTTCCTGAAGATTTCCACCTGTAGGGTGAAGAGTACAAGATAAAGGGGCATAGATGGAGCATTGAGAAGGAGTGACAGTGAGATCCTGAGAGATATCAGCTTTTAATCAGCACTTCCATTAGTAACAGATTTTAAGTCTGTTACTCTTCTATAGGCACAAATTGGATAGGATATTGGTGCTTTTGCAAACCTCTGATAGTTCAGGGCCTGGGGCTGGCCTTGCCAGGAGTTTCCTGGTCACAGGCATCAGCCTTCATGATCAATTTTAGATTTACATAGTTTTGTCCTACGTAGACCTCTATGGCATTTAGAACATATTTTAGGATAGTGATCCCTAGCAGTATTAGTGCCATATTTTTTCAGTTAAAAGAGGCACTTGGCATTGTTTTTGAATGTGTCTGGGCTTGCCATAATTAAAACATTTATCATTCATTTGCTTTTTGGTAGCAAAGGTTTTAAGCCCTGCCAGATGAGCAGGATGTTTGAAAGTTCCCATGTAATGGCAGGCCTTTAGATGACCCATAACTTGCTCACCAGATTTCTGGGTGTTTCATTTACTACAATCTTTTCATATATGTCCAAATTTGCCACAATTATAACCTTTAAGTCTATTTTGCTTTAATCCAGTGCTTAATGCAACAGCCAACAAATTATCCTTGTAACCTTCATATCCTACACGCATACATGCCCTCGTATAATCACCTGGGCTTCCTTCAGCTGCTTTAATTGGTCGGAGAGCTTGCTGACAATCAAGGTTAGCATTCTCATAAGCTAAGATGTGTGACAGTAGATCCTGCAAATCTGTTGGTGAAAAGGCCCGTTGCTGTGCCTCCTGTAAATAGGAGATAACGTCTACATAGGTTCTTCGGGGCCCTGCACCATCTTCACAAAAGAATGATGAATTTCCTGCTTCCTCTACCTGGTCCCAGGCTCTCATGTAACACTGTTGGACCTGATTAATAACTTGATACACCACCTGTGTACATCATCATACACCAACTGTGCCTGAGCCCCAGCCACTGTCCAATCCCCAGCAACTGTTCCATGATAATTGCAACATTGTTTTCTTGATTTTTTTAGCCTGCTGTTTGGCTTCATTCTCCCACCAAGTCTTAAACTGCATATATGCTCCTGACTCCAGTACTGTTTTTAACAGTGACTCCGAATTTTGAGGGATCATTCGTTGAGCCTGTGACAGTGTATTCAACAATCTCCGAGTGTAAGTGAAATGCATTCCATATGTCGATATGGCTTTCTAAATTCCTTAAAGGTATTGATATCCCAATCATTCCACTGATGCTGATTAAGTCCATTAGGGTATTGCAGACCAATTTGTCCTGCAGGGACATAAGTGATACTTACAGAGTATTCATGCAGTGCTTGTCTCCAAGTTGGGGGAGCTGGTGGAGGAGACGGCAGCGTTGGGGAGATGGTGGCTGCAGAAATGTAGGCTCCATTTTTTTGTCTCTGCTATGTCAACTTTATTTATTGCTTTAGCTGACCTTCGAACCATTGGCTCCAATTCTTTGCTCTTTTGTATGCCAGCTTTATCCATTCTTTTGCCTAGCTTTCTTATCTCCTTCAGTAAATATTTGTACTGCACTTTAGTAATCATAATATCTTACTCCCCTTCTGAGTCATCATCAGAATACATAACATCTGACTCCGTTTCTGAATTATCATCAAAACTAGAGAGTGATGCCAAGCTTACAGCAGAGGCTTCCCGTTCTACCACAGGCTTAGACACACTTTACTGGAAGTTGTTAGTGGAAACAAAAGCCTCTTTTTTTCTTTCTGCAGTTTCTTCTGTTCTAACTTTTGTGGGGGCTTTGGTCTATATTTCATATCAATAACTACCAACCAAGATGCCTCTTAATCTGACTGTAAAGGCCTACATCTTATAATTATCAATGAACAGAGCATTCAAACTTTAACTGGCATCATTTTTCCCTGCTGCTGAGCTCTTCTGCCACATGTTATAGTTTAATACACACTTGTTGGATGAAACCACTGCTAGTGCCTACACACAAGTGAAAAGAGATGCTCATATGTACGCTGAGAGGTTTTTACTCCTGAGCCTTTCCAAAGCCCCTGTAAAAGACCTATGTATTATTCTATAACTGAAGATGAGTTTCCCATGATTTGCCAGGAGTTGCTTACCTCAAGTGTTTCAATTGGAGTTTCAGTAGCTTCTTAGTTTTTCCTCCAATAACTTCTTGGATTTCCTCTGCCAGTTGAGCCCCATGTTCAGGTGCCAGATGTTGTAAATCAGAACACAGAGTCTTCAACCTTTCAAGGAAAATAAATTTATTATGAAATATGACAGCAACTATCTCACAGGATAGCACACCAAGGGGAAGGAAAATAAGGTTTTTATGATTAAAGTGAATATACAAAAAATCATATTTTATGCACAAGAGCAGAGTGGTCACTGGTAGCAATCTCTTAATTCTAAAACCTATAACATCTCTGCTGACAAAGCAAAAGTTACCAAGGTCAACACGCCCTCAAACAGCAACATTAAACAGGCCAGAGGATCTAAGCTTTCCAAGAGCCTTACCTGAACTGGCACTTTTGCAGAATTCATGCTTGGTCCTGTCACCGTTATCTGTGTTAGCTGACTCATACCAACCACATGCTAATTTGACATAAAATAAAGGAACCATAAATAGTACTAAATTATTTGTCTGAAAACGAGTAATGCAAATATAGAAAGTTGTTACATAAGAACAGGAAAGGATAATATTCTGGATGGGCACACAAATGTTTTCTTAGTTACCACTATGTTACATTTTGTAATTAGGATGATAATTAAATGGGTGTTCTGCTTAGAATAATTACTTAAGATGCACATGTATATTTCATACACTATTTAGGATTCCCTTGACAATTAGATTTCAGCTCCTTTGAAGCAATAGGAGATGAAACTGGAAAGTTGGAGAGCATAAGGAAGGGAGAAGATCTTAGGCCTTAGACCACAGCTTCATCAATGGAAATATCTCCTTTGTCAGTCTAGCTCCCACTTACCACCCATTTATTTTAGGGTTCTCTAGGCACTCTAATATCTAAACACAAGTATCTAGTTCCTCCAGTGCCAGTTCTTTAGTCTTTGTAATAGTAGCTTCCTGTTTCTATGAAGACTAATGGTACTGTTTGGATAGGTAGGGGTCTCCAACAGTCTATAAATTAAAAGCATGATCCACTAGAATCTTATGTTAATGGATTAGGAATGGAGGGTATTTCAAATACGGTTTCTAAAGATACGTATTGCAATGTGATTAGATTAGATTAGGTCATTCTGATGGATCCCTATAATTGGATCATGGTGGCTTTATAAGAGGCACATGGACATAGAGGACAGATACATTACTTGTCTCTGCTTCATGTCATGTAGTGTGACCATCTTTCCACATGTGATCCAACCTACACTACCCTCAGCAGATTCCAGAGCAGATTCAAGGGGATGCCCTACCTTGAATCATGAAAGTCTAAAACTGAAAGCATGGGCCCGGTGGCGTGGCCTAGTGAATAAAGTCCTCGCCTTGAACACGCCAGGATCCCATATTGGCGCTGGTTCTAGTCCCGGCAGCTCCACTTCCCATCCAGCTCCCTGCTTGTGGCTTGGGAAAGCTGTTGAGGATGGCCCAAAGCCTTGGGACCCTGCACCCATGTGGGAGACCTGGAGGAAGTTCCTGGCTCCTGGCTTCAGATCAGCTCAGCACTGGCCGTTGCAGCTCACTTGGGGAGTGAATCATTGGAAAGAAGATCTTCCTCTCTGTCTCTCCTCCTCTCTGTATATCCTACTTTGTAGTAAAAATAAATCAATCTTTAAAAAAATCTTAAAACAATAAAACTGAAAGCAAATATAAACATTTTCCTTTATAAGTTGCCATATACCAGGGGCATAAATTATAGTCATGAAAAGATGAAAATCTGAATTGGAATCTCATTTCTTGTTTGGAACTTTGCAACTCATTTCCTCTTATTGAATTCTTTTCATTAAATAAATATAATCATTTAGTCTTCTCTGTTAGGTACAAAGAACTTCTTGGTAAATATTGTTATGATTTATACCCTTAACATCAACACTTCTATTTCTACATTGTTTCTATGTCATTGTAGCAATGTATTCTTGTTTGTTCTGTGGAACGTTAATTCTCATCTTTTGATGTCTTCACTGTATTAGTATGGTGCTTCCCAATTTCCTAAACTTCAATATCCCTTTGTTCTTGGAAGATTAAGAAGATTATAAAGATTGAACACCATGGGTTTTGTTGATTTCCTCTGCACTACTCTGATTCTGAATATACTCTCAGATTCTCAGCATAAAAAATAATTACTAAGAATAAGCCTTGTCTGTTGAAGGAGGCAAAAAATTTGCTCGATGACTGAAGTCCCTATTTTGCCTCCCCCATTGCATTCTGCATGTCCTAGTTTTGGAAAGTTGGTAAATGTTCCTGGACCTCTACTTCCTCAATGACAAATATGAAGATGGGAAGGGTGAGGGCTAAAGGAAGAAAAATATTGAAAGGGTTTATAACAAAAATGACCAAGGAATTGCCAAGTATTGTATTCACAATTTACATCATTAATTATTTTATATAGTTTATAGCATCATGATAGCATTGTCATTATTTATATTATTTTTCATAAAGTTGTGAATAACTTGCCTTGCGTGATCCACACGTCACTATTTTTGTACACCCTCAGTGGCTTTAGTAAACTATTCTGATTGTATAACTTCACGATTGATTAAATTGTATCTCTCTGAAGTTCACAGGTTGAAATACCAACACTCAACACCTCAACATATAACTGTATTTGGAGAAAAGTTCAAATGAGGGTGATAGGACATCTTCCCCACAGATTGGAATTTCAACCTCAGGAAATGAGAAAATACAATTCAGCAGTCGTGAGATTTTTGTCATGATAACCCCAACAAATGAATGGAATCTGCTTTCTAACATTTTGCAACAGTACCCAGTGATTCTGAAGATTGTTATCCTTAGGCTTGTTCCAAAGTCATTTTTTAAAAAGAAACCTCCACAAACTGCACAGAAATCTTCATGTTGAAATGTTCCACAGACAGTGAATTAGAAGTTGAACAGGAACTTACAGTTGTCAAAACAATCCTAAAGGTTCGTTTGCTAGTTTGCTTTGGCTTTTATTAAACAGTAACTTCATATTTTTTATATAAATAAATGCTTATATATTAGATATTGTTCACATGAGTGAACAATATCACTTCGTGCAAATAACAGTAGAAAGAGCTAAGTGCCATGAGAATCACTCAACATATGTTGAAAAAAACTATTGCATACAGGCACAATTTCCACCTTTCTTTCTATACTAGAAAAATACTAGAAAAATCCTAAAAATGACTCAGTGTAATTATGTTTTTTAAAAGATTTATGTCATTTTTCATTACAAAGTCAGATATACAGAGAGGAGGAGAGACAGAGAGGAAGATCTTCTTTCCAATGATTCACTCCCCAAGTGAGCTGCAACGGCCAGTGCTGAGCTGATCTGAAGCCAGGAGCCAGGAACTTCCTCCAGGTCTCCCACATGGGTGCAGGGTCCCAAGGCTTTGGGCCATCCTCAACAGCTTTCCCAAGCCACAAGCAGGGAGCTGGATGGGAATTGGAGCTGCCAGGATTAGAACCGGTGCCCCTATGGGATCCCAGTGCATTCAAGGCGAGGACTTTAGCCGCTAGGCCATGCCACCGGGCCCCAGTGTTATTTTTTAACTAAAGCAAAACCTTACTAACGAAAAGGTACCATCATAATGAACATTCCACTTTGCTTTATTTTAACCAATGGTAACTTTCCGTTAGCATTTAGTCATTTTCAATTCTAAGGACAAGCCCTACTCTGTTTTTGTAGAGGAACACTCTTGTGCTGTTCACAAATAAGTCTCCAATATCTCCTTCCTGAAAATGAATGACCTTTGTACATGCATGTATTAATCCACGTGGAGATGCCATCCAGCTAAAACAAGTTCACTCAAGTCTGACATAACCCCAGGGTAGGAGTCATTTAGAGAAGTGTTTTTTGACTAGCGTCTGGTTAACAACTGTAGATCCCTTTGCCAAATTATTGCATCTGTGCCTCAATTTTCAACCTAGCGGCTGCCTAAACATAAAAAAATGGGAGAAACTCTAATCTCTGCTCTTATGCAGGTGTGAGAAGGGGCCTGCTGTGGAGAAAGTGGAGTCAAGGTCTACACAGTGTTAGTGAACTTGAGGAAAGGAAACATTGCCGCTTCCGAACTTCTCTCCATAAAACAACTGTGCTTCCTCTTGGAGACAAGCCCTTCAGCCTCAATGGCCTTTGATGAGCTCCTGGATCAAGCTGGAACTCTGGGAAGATTCCAGATCCTTCAGATTGCTTTCTTTCTTGTTGCCAGTGTCATTGCGTACCCTCATGTTCTGCTGGAGAACTTCACTGCAGCCACCCCTGAGCATCGCTGCTGGGTCCCTCTCCTTGACAATCGCACTGTCTCCCACAATGACACTGGGATCCTCAGCCAGGATGATCTCCTGAGAGTCTCCATCCCCCTGGACTCAAACCTGAAGCCAGAGAAGTGTCGTCGCTTCATCCATCCCCAGTGGCAGCTCCTTCACCTGAATGGGACCCTCGCCAATATTAGTGAGTCAGACACAGAGCCCTGTGTGGATGGCTGGGTATATGACCAAAGCTCCTTCCTATCCACCATTGTGACTAAGGTAAGAGTCCTCTTGTAAACCTCCTAGAAAAGTGATCTGAACTGAACATACTTTATATAAATCTCTCCATAGAAAAGTAATATGAACTGAAAGTTTTGAAATGAACTTAAAAATGGACTGGGACCTCACCTACCCACTGTGTCTTCAGAAGGGTAATGTAGTACCCATTGAACATCTATACCACAATTTCACCACAGGTGTTTGATTATATTTTTGAGTTCATTGAATTGAACAAACTATATATAATCTATTAGTGATGATAACTGTATTAAAAGTGATTGAGGTTTTAAATGGAATAATATCATTCTTTTTTTTTCAAATTGGAGTTTCATTTTATTTATTTTTCTTTTTTTTATTAATTATTTTGCATTATGTGACAGTTTCATAGGCTCTGGGAATCCCCCCACCCCTCCACCTCCCCTCCCTCCTGGTGGATTCCTCCACCTTGATGCAGCATTACAGTTCAAATTCAATCAAGTTTCTTTCCTTGCAAACATACAGCAAGCATAGAGTCCAGCTACTTATTGTCCAGATGGGTTGAACAGTTTCTTGGGGAGACCATTTCTGGTCTGAAGTTAGAGCTGGTAGAATATCATCCCAGTCAATTAAGAGTCCCAATATAACATCAACAGCAATTTGCAATATTATGGAATTGACGTGGTTTTGAGTAACCAGTATGTAAAAAAAATAATAATAAAATAAAATAAAAACAAGCCCTAACCACAACCTATGATTAGCTCATTGACATTTCAATTTTAGTTTATATACAGGACCGGCTGCTATATACCTTAAAATGGCTATAAGGTACCATTCAGCTGTCTAGTGTCCATTTCATTTTAGTATTTAGCCATTTGTTGTGTTGAAGTATAATTTTGCTGATCTTGGCAGATTTTAGGATAATCTGGACTGGCTTGTAACTCTAACAAGACATTTATCGACATTTAGGGTGCAGAACATTTTTTTTGGAGGGGGGGCTGTGCAGGGAAATCCTCAACACCATGGTAAGGAGTAACTAATCTTTGTGTCCCACCCAGCGAGGCATGAGCCAATCCACGCCAGCTCTTTCCTGTCAGATTTCAAGCTCTACTTTCTTTTGTTTGTCTATTTATTTTAGGGTTTTTTTTTTAGTTTGTATGATTGTTTGTTTGCTGTGAGGGGTTTTCGAGGCGATCCTGATGATTATTGCGAGGGAGGGTGGGGGTCCAGAGGTGGAGCCAGGCTCGGACCAGAGAAAGCTCTTCTCCCTGGTCCCGAAGGACATTTATTGTTCTTCTGTTTCTGCGGGCCGCTCAGAGCTTCTGGTTGTCTTTCCGATGACGTTGGTTTCTGCACGGTAGTGTTTGGACTTCTTCCATCCCCTGCAGAAGCTCCGGTTGGGGGTGGGTGACCTCAGAGTACTCAGCCTCTGAGGGCATCCAATTCCCTGTGGCCTCCTTGGCAGTTGAGATATAGTCCTTGTTGCTCGTATTAATAGTTTGTGGTGAAGGTCTGGGAGTCTTCATGGTTGGGATCCAAGCCTCCTCCTTACCACCTGCTCCACTCTGGAGTGCCCCCCTGCTCCACGCACATGACCTCCTGTTAAGAGGTTGTCAGGATCGCACCCGATTTCCTCCTCATGCATTGGTATAGTAGTTTTACTGTTGTTTAGTGCCGCTTTGAGTCTGTTGTCTATGAATTACCAGATTTGATCTTGATAGGCTATATTGTACTTTTTTCTCACTCTTTTTATGGTCCTGAAAGATTTCCCTGCACTCCCTCCCCATTACAGGTTAACATAGCGTATTGAGGGTATAGTAGGTTTTACAGTTTTTTGATGTAGATCTTAAGTATTCTGACATTAATTGTTGGTTTATAGATTATATCGCATTATCTTATTGCATTGGATACAGGTTGTTAGAGATTGCACTAATATTACAATATACAGGTACTATCTTCAAGTTGTCATCTTTTCATCTCAGATTAAGGCAAACATGTGGTATTTAACCTTTTGGGATTGGTTCATTTCTCTTAGCATAAGGAATTCCAGTCGGGCCCATTTACCACAAAGAACTGCATTTTGTTTTTTTTAATAGCTGAGTAGTATTCCATAGAGTAGATGAACCATTGGTTTCTTATCCAGTCTTCTATTGATGCGCATTTTGGCTGCTTCCAGGTTTTTGCGATTGTAGATTGTGCTGCTATGAACATAGGCATGCATGTTGGTTTCTTGTGTAGGAGATCTTTTGGATATATCCCTAGGAGTACTATTGCTGGATCATGCGGTATGTTGATTTTCAGTTCTTTGAGTATTCGCCAAACTGATTCCCATAGAGGCTGTACCAGTCTGCATTCCCACCAACAGTGGAGAAGGGTTCCCTTTTCCCCGCAACCTTGCCAACAAGTGTTGGTGGTATTATGTATATGTGCCATCCTTACTGGAGTTAGGTGGTACTTCATTGTTGTCTTTATTTGGATTTCCCTTATTGCCAGGGAACTTGAGCATTTTTTCATATGCTTGTTTGCCATTTGGGTTTGTTCTTTTGTGAAATGTCTGCCCATTTCCCGTGCCCATTTCTTGAGCAGTTTGTTTGTTCTGGTGTTTTGGTGTCTCTGGAGATCTTTGTATATTCTGGAGATCAGCCCTCTATCTCCTATGTAGTGTGCAAAGATCTTCTCCCATTCTGTAGGTTGTTTTTTTACTTTGTTGATTGTTTCTCTACCTGAACAGAAGCTTCTTAGTTTGATGAGGTCCCAATTGTTTATTTTGGTCTCGATTTCTACTGCTTTTGGAGTCTTTTTTAGGAAGTCAGGGCCTACCACTAAGTGTTGCAGTATGTTTCCAACATTTTCTTCCAAAAGTTTGAAGGTTTCTGGATGTAGGTTTAGGTCTTTTATCCATTTAGATTCGATCTTGGTGTATGGTGAGAGATGTGGATCTATCTTTTTGTTTCTGCAGGCTATTAACCAGTTGTCCCAACAGCATTTATTGAACAGACCTTTCCATTTGCTTGGGTTGTTGTCTGTCTTTTTGTCAAAGATTAATTGACTGTATCTGTGTGGGTTTCCATCTGGTGTTTCTATTCTGTTCCACTGATCTTCCTCTCTATCTTTGTGCCAGTACCAGGCTGTTTTGATGACCACTGCCCTGTAGTATGTCCATGGATCCGGCACTGTGATTCTCCCTGTTAAGTTCCTGTTCTTCAGAGTGGTTCTGGCTATTCGTGGTTTTTTGTGTTTCCAGATGAATCTGTGTATCATTTTTTTCCAGTTCGATGAAGAATGCTGTGGGTAATTTGGGATTGCATTGAATGTATATATTGCTTTTGGTAGTATAGACATTTTGATGATATTAATTTTGCCTATCCAGGAGCATGGGATGTTGTTCCATCTTTCGAGGTCTTGTTCTATTTGTTTTTTGAGTGTTTTGTAATTTTCTTCATAAAGGTCTTCTACGCTTTTGGTTAAATTTATTCCCAGATATTTCATGCTTTTCTCTGTTATTTTGAATGGTAGCTTGTTGGTTAGATCTTCTTCCATCTTGTGGCCGTTTGCATACACTATGGCTGTTGATTTTTGTTCATTTATCTTGTATCCTGCCACTCTGCCAAATTCTCGTATGAGTTCTAGGAGTCTTTGTATTGAGCTTTTTGGTTTTTCTATGTAAAGAATCATGTCATCTGCGAATAGTGAAAGCTTGACTTCTTCATTTCCAATTTAGATTCCTTTCATTTCTTTGTCTTGTCTTATGGCTTCTGCAAGTATCTCTAGGACTATATTGCATAGCAGTGGTGATAGTGGGCAGCCTTGTCTTGTTCCAGATCTCAGTGGGAAGGGATCCAATTTTTCTCCATTTAGTATGATGCTGGCATTGGGTTTTTCATATATTGCTTTGATTATATTGTGGATTGTTCCTTCTATCCCCACCCTGGTTAGGGTTTTTAACATGAAGTGGTGTTGAATTTTGTCAAAGGCTTTTTCTGCATCTATTGATACTATTACATGGTTTTTGTTTTTCAGTTTTTGGATGTGATGTATCACATTTATGAATTTCCTTATGTTGAACCATCCCTGCATTCCCTGGATGAAACCTACTTGGTCTGGATGGATGATCTGTCTGATGTTTTTTTGTATCCTATTGGCTAGGATTTTGTTGAGAATCTTAGCGTTAACGTTATTCGGGGAGATCGGTCTGTAGTTTTCCTTCTCTGTTAATTCTCTATTCAGTTTTGGGATTAAGGTGATATTGGCTTCATAGAATGAGTTTGGAAGAGTTGCTTCCTTTTCTATTGTTTTGAAGAGCTTGTAAAGGATTGGGGTTAGCTCTGGTTGGAATGTTTTGTAGAATTCTGCGGTAAAACCATCTGGGCCTGGGCTTTTCTTTATTGGGAGATCTTTAATCACGGACTCTATTTCTGATTCGGTAATGGGTTTGTTCAGTTCATTTGTTGCCTCTGAGCTAAGTTTTGGCAGGTGGTGTGAGTCTAAGAACTTTTCCATTTCTTGGTGGTCTTCTGATTTGTTGGAGTACAGTCCTTTGTAGTAATTTCTAATTATGTTCTTAATGGTTGTAATGTCTGTTGTTATGTTGCCTTTTTCATCTTTGATGCTGCTAATTCTTGCTTTGTCTTGTTTTTTCTTTGTCAATCGGGCCAGTGGGGTATCTATTTTGTTTATCCTCTCAAAGAACCAGCTTTTTGATTCATTTATTTTCTGAATGGTTTTTTTAATTTCTTTCTGATTTAGTTCTTGTCTTGTTTTGATGATTTCTTGTTTCCTCTTGTTTGTGGGGTCCTTCTGCTGTTGCTTTTCCAGTTCCTGGAGGTGTGTGCTTAATTCCTGCATTTGTTGCCTTTCTTGGGCTTTGACATGCACGCTAATTGCAATAAACTTACCATGTAACACTGCTTTGGCAGTGTCCCATAAGTTTTGGAGGTTTGTATCTGAGTTTTCGTTGGTTTCCATAAATTTTTTGATCTCGTCTTTAATTTCTTCTCTAACCCATTGTTTGTTTAATAGCATATTGTTTAGCCTCCAGGAGTTTACATGTTTCCTGGGACATTTTGAGTTGTTGATTTCCACTTTCACTCCGTGATGGTCTGAGAAGGTACGTGGTATGATTCTGATATTTTTGTAGTTAGTTAAACTTGCTTTGTGTCCTATTATGTGGTCTATCCTGGAGAAGGTGCCATGCACTGCTGAGAAGAAGGTGTAGTCTGTGGCCTTAGGATGAAATATTCTATAGATGTCTACTAGGTCCAGTTGTTCTATTGTTTGTGTGAGTTCTGTGGCTTCTCTGTTGAGCTTTTGCTGTGTTGATCTATCTATTGGTGTTAGTGGGGTGTTCAGATCTCCTAGAATTATCGTATGTTCATCTATGTCTCCCTTTAAGTCCAAAAGTAGTTGTTTCACGTAGCTGGGTGCATCTGGGCTAAGAGCATAAATGTTAAGAATAGTGATTGGTTCTTGTTGGATCCTCCCTTTCAAGAAGATGTAGCGCCCTTCCCTGTCGTTTTTGACGTTTGTTACTTTGAAGTCCATATCATCTGAGAATAGGACTGCCACAGCAGCCTTTTTTTCTCGTCCATTGGCATGGAATATTTGTTTCCACCCTTTCACTTTGAGTTTCTTGGAGTTTCTTCTGGTTAGATGTGTTTCTTGCAAGCAGCATATAGTTGGGTCCTGATTTTTAACCCAGTCTGCTAATCGGTGCCTTTTGAGTGATGAATTTAAGCCATTTGTGTTGAGGCTTAATATTGAGAAACTATAATTTTGCTGTGACATATGCCTGTGTTTTTGAGGTTGTTGGTAATTGATTGTCATTTCTGTGGATGGGCTTTATTGAGATCTCCCTGATTGCCATCCTTGCTTATGGCTTGCTTCCTTTTTCTCTGGGAGTAGCGCATTTCTAAGGAGATTTTGTAGAGTTGGTTTTGTGTTGGCATATTCTTCTAATTTCTCTTTGCTGTGGAAGTATCTAGTTTCGTTCTCGTATACAAATAAAATCTTTGCTGGATAGAGTATTCTTGGTTGACAGTTGTTCTCTTTCAGTACTTGAAAGATTTTGTTCCACTCCCTTCTTGCCTGGAGCGTCTGTTCTGAGAAGTCGGCAGTGATTCTGATGGTCCTGCCCCTAAATGTAAGCTTCTCTTTGGTTCGTGCTAACCTTAGGATTCTTTCTTTGTATTCATTGGAGGGTAGCTTGATTACCAAGTGTCTTGGGGAGGATTGTTTTGGGTCCACCCTATGGGGAGTCCTCTGGCCTTCCTGAATTTGGGTTGGGTTCATGTTCCAGGTATTTTGGAAGTTCTCCTGCATAATTTCCTCAGGTACTGGTTGTATGCCTGTCTCTCTTTCCACTCCTTCTGGGAGCCCCATGATTCTGATATTTGACTTCTTGATGTTGTCGTTCATCTCCTGGATCGTCTTGGTTGCCTTGTGTAGTTGTGACTCTAGTTGGTTAATAATCTGCCTGCTTTCATTCTGGGAATATTCCAAGTCGGATATCCTGTCTTCTGCTGCTGTAATTCTGTTGGCTAAGCTCTCAACTTTGTTCTTCAAGTCTAGGATCTCATTTTTGAGTGATTTTGTTTCTGTGATTATGTGGTTTTTAAAATCTTTGAGCTCGTCCCATTGTTTTTCATTGTCTCTGAAGAGTTTTATAATTATTTTTCTGAACTCCTTATCAGAGACATCTTCAATTTCTTCATCTGTAATCTCTGCGATTGACCAGGCTTTATGGTGGCTTTTTGAGGTGGAGCAAGCTGTGTCTACATCACTAACTCTCTTATTCCGTCTCATATTTGTGGCCCAAGGTGTTGCTGGATCCTCACCCTTGACCTCTGTTGCCACCTAGTGGGTGGCCTGAGGTCTTGCTAGCCTAGGTTTTAGTTTTCCTTCTGGCCCAGGGAGTTTTTGTTTTTTTTTTGTTTCCCTTCTGGGTTTCAGGTTTCAGCGCCTTAGGTTTCAGTGCCTAGTTGCCCAGGTCTCGTCTTTTGAATTTTTTTTTTTTTTGCTTTGTTTTTTTTTGTGTAGGTACGGGATCTGGCAGGCCCCGCTCCACTGCCTCTTTCCCCTGGCCTGGGTTGGCCCAGAATTTGGTTTAGCTATGATCCTGGGGATTTCACCCTCGCTGCCTCAGCTGCTGGCTACTGCACTTCAGGGTCCTAGCGCCCTTCCGGTACCGTAGCGTTTCGTTATGGGGGAATGTGTGTTACCTAGCTGTCCCTGTCTTTGCCTGGGTCCCGCCAAGGTTATTAATATCGCCACCAGTGCTAGAGGTTTCAGCACTCCTGCAGTTTCTAGCCACCACTGGAGGGGCTTTGTGCAACGATTTCCTAAAGTTGCCTGTATATTCTCCGGTTAAAATTCCCACCGGCCTTTCCCCTGCTGGGTTCTTAATTCACTGTTTTCGAGCCGCCGTGCCGCTAAGCCGACTGCCGAGCGCTGCCTTGGTATTTTTGTTGTTGTTATTTTTGGTTGATTCTCCAGATTGCGTGGATCTTGTTGATTCTGCAGTGTCCTGGGAGGTTCGCACACCTGCTTATACTATTTTTAACTATACTTGCTCCTTCTGGCACTTTTTGGCCCTCTCTCTCTGCCTTCCCCCTTACATTAACCCTCCATGGTCGGCCATTTTTTTCTCTTGAATATCATGCTTCTTAATAGCTGAATAATATTCCATTGAGTAGATATACCACAGTTTCTTTACCCATTCTTCCTTGGACACACATCTGGTTTGTTTCCATGTCATTGCTATTGTAGTTTGTGCTGCTGCAAATATAGGATTACAGATCCCCCTCTCATATGCAGAGGTACTACCAGGCATGTATTATGCCACATCAATGCCACTTAATACTTACTCCAAAACTGACGCACACAGCAAGTGAATCAAAACCTCTGGGCATAGGATTTAGGTGACAGTGCTATTGAAATTCTTCAGATGATTCAAATAAGATTAATTAAAATGATCAAGAAATAGATGGGGAAATGGCCCAAATTACTAGGCACCCCAGAAGTTAATGAAAATTAAAACCACCATGAGATATCATTCCATTTCAGAAAAAAAGTTTAGCAATGGCTACCTGTAAGTAAATGAAGCAGAACTATTATATGCGGTTACTGGCAATGTAAATCAGTACAGCTACTCCAGAAAGCAGTACAGACTTTGCAAAACCAGGTGATGAACTGTCATAAAACCTACTAAATTCACCAATGAGCATACATCTAAATTATGTGGAATAATTCCATGATTCCTTTTCTATCATGGCTATTGCTGTTCACAATAGCCAAGATATAAAATCAACAAAGGTTGTCATCAGCACATGAAGTAATGATGATGATATGTGAGCCCATCTCAATAGTTCAATGGATTAAAAAAAAATCCTACAAATCAGAATGAATATAAACATCAGCTTATTTCTGTCTGAATCACTTCCCTGTTCATCCACTTGGGATATTCCTGCTGATATTTCACATCCTAGAGCACTGGCACTCATCTGGGGGGCCTCCAGTGAATCTCAAACTCCTGGCTTTGAACTGTATCAGTCCAAGATGTAATTGGACATTTATGGAGTGAACCAGTGGATGGAAGCTCTTTCTTTGTGTATGTCTGTCTCCCTAACTCTATAACTTGCCTTTCAAAGACAAAATAAATTAATATTTTTAGAAAAAGCATAAGTACACAATAGATTTCAATTCTGTTGTTTTAAAAGACTGAAATCCTACCATTAGCATCAAAATGAGTGGAACTGAGGGACATCAAGTTAATTGAAAGAAGATACAGAAAATTAAATATTGTGTTATCCTCATATGTGGGAGCTAAAATAAACCTCAAAATGAACCAAACCCAGAACAGAATGGACAGTACTACATACTGGGAGAGATAGGGAGACAGAGGAAGCGAACTTTGATTTTTAGCAAAATAGGAGAAGTTTGCATTGGGTAATGGATAATGGAAAATATCTATGGAATTTACAATAGTGGAATCTGAGTTTGGGCTCTTTTTGAACACTTTGTATAATTCCAATGTGTAATTTATATAAATTATTCTAAAGTCAAAAATTAGAAAAGAAAAGCTAAGAATATTAACAGTATAAATTATAGTGATTTTCCAAGGTGCTGACAGTAACACAGTAAGGATTTTGTGATATTAGAGAAAAAAGACTACAGACGCATGGCAGCAGATTACCTGAATGGCTTGGGGGTGAGTGAGGCAGTCACGTGGCAAAGGCTGAGTAGGTTCAGTAGTTCTGGAGTGTGGGCAGCCCGAGGAGAGTGACGGCAGGTGAAGCTGGAGAGAGAGCAGCCCCATAGCAGGAAACTATGTGTGTCATATGTAAGGGTTTGTCATCAGGTTTAACAAAAGGGCTTAAACTCTGCTAAACTTCTGCTGGGTTGCTTTCTCTCTCAGTGGGACCTGGTGTGTGATTATCAATCCCAAAAATCGGTGGTCCAAACCCTCTTTATGAGTGGGTCGCTGCTGGGAAGCCTGATATTTGGCCGTCTTTCAGACAGGTAAGTGTCATCTCTCTTTCATTTGGCCTGTTGATCACATGCTGCACACACTGATTTTAGAAATCCTTGATAAACTCATGTGGTGTACTTTAATTTATGCTGCATACTCTCTTTTTCTGATTTTAGGAGGCTACAACCAAATAAGAGTGCTTTTGTATGTGGCCTGAATAATGTAATTTGTTGTTATGAATCTTTTGTTCTGTGCATAGACATGAAAAAAGCATCTGGATTGATTCCATATCTTTGCTATTGTGAATTGACCTGCAATAAACATAGATGTACTAATCTCTGTAGTATGCTGATATAATTTTGTTTTGATAAATTCCCAAGCCTGGCATGAGTAGGTCATATTGTAGACTTATTTTCAAATCTCTGAGATTTTATCAGCCTATCACCTCAGCCTTGCCAACTTTTGTTATGTGTTGGTTTTTGGATGATAGCCATTTGAACTGATGTGAAGTGAATTCTTGTTGTGTTTTAAGTTGCATTTCCCTGATGACTAGTGATTCTGAGCATCATTTCATATGTCTGTTAGCCATTTGCACTTCAATTTTGGAAAAAATGATACTTATACTCTTAGCTGAATTCTTAACTGAAATGTTTGACTTATTTTATTATCTTGTGCTCCTTATAAATTCTAGATATTAATCATCTATCAGATACATATATACCTTCCATATGTTTTTAAAAGATTTATTTATTTTCATTTGAAAGACAGGTTTTACCGAGAGAAAAGGAGAGATGCAGAAAGTCTTCCATCTGCTGATTCACACCCCAATAGCCACAATGGCCAGAGCTGAGCCTACCCAAAGGGAAGAGCCAGGAGCTTTTTCCAGGTCTCCCACATCATTGTTGGGACCCAAGAGCTTGGGCAAGTCTCTGCTGCTTTCCCCAGGAGTTTTGAGACCAGCGATCCACTTGGGTGGTGTCCCCAAAGAAACCTCACCAGTGGTGACCCATGACCTGACTCGTTTAGGTGACAGCCAATGTGGGATCAGACTCAGACTGTCACCCTCATTAGCGCCACCCCTCCCCCCGACATATACACTGGGAGTTGCTGTTTCTGCGTCAATTCTGTCCCCAACTCCATGTCATATCGAAGCCAATGGATGCTGTGGTCCAGTCTAACCCAGCCTACCGCACATCTGTCCTTCACATATACCAGTAAATTCTGTAGCCTATTTTGAAAGAACCCTAATGACTCCCACCAGTCCCACTCCCAGCCTCAATCTATGCATGACATTATGTGCAACAGACTTTTCTAGTCTTTCCCACATCTCATTCAGCTTTGTACGTGTCCATGGGTGCTATAGCCTAACTCAGCCTGACCAGCCCCACTATCTAGCTACCACCTGACCCAGCAAGGCACAGCACCAATGGTTCTCATAGTCATTGGTAGGTGCTATAGCCCATCAGAGGTATATGCACAGTTTCCCTGCTATACCTTCTCCTAGCCCCAGATCTTGCACTTTCCATGTAGTTGTGTAATCTAGCCTGACAAGACTTGCCCCCCATCCCAACACATGACAGCTAATGCTGCAGAAAATCCCAACCAGTCTGCACTTACTCTGACTCATACATGCACCAGTGGATATGGTCGCTTTGCCCAGACTGGCTTTCTCCTAACCCAGCTCACATGCAGGCCAGCTCACGTGAAGGCCAACAGGCTTTGTAATCCAGCTCAGCCTGGTCTGTCCCCAGTCCCAGACATCACACTCACCAATGGGAGCAATGGCTCAGCAAGGGAGCTTACCCCAGCCCCCCAGTGAACCTGCCCCCTGCTGGCATCTTAAGTGTGCTGGTGGGTGCTACAGCCCATTATGGCTTGGCTCACTTCCCCTTGGCATTTGCTAGTGGTTGTTACACTTTGGCTCATCCCATTCTGCCCAGCCTGGGGTACCCTGGCCTGACCTACCCTAGTCCTGGCTCATGATGACAGGTGCTACAACCTAGCCCAGCTCAGCTATCCCCCAAGTCCTTACCCTAATGTGAAATGGCTGGTGTGGTCCAATCCAACCTGATCTGCACCCCATCCTGGTTCTCACATCTATATGTGGATGCTATGAATTAGCCTGGCCCAGCCAGCCCTCAGACCTGAATCACACTTATGCCAGTGAGTATTGTAACCTGGCCTTGTCTAGGTTGCTCCCAGCTTTGATTCTTGCTGTCACCTGCAGGGACTGTGTCCTAACTGAGGAGTTGCATAAGCCCCTCTATCAGATCTCCTCCCAGTGACAGATCTTGCATACTCAGTAGGACCTTGGCCAAACCTGACATTAGCCACGTCCTGTCCCAGCAGGTACAAGGCCTTGCCCAACCAGCCTACATCCATTCAATTATTACCATTGGTATTATAGCACAGCCCTGACTGATCCATCCCCAAACCTAGCTCTCTTGTGGTTCAGTGGGTGCTGAGACCTAGCCCAGCCCATCCTATACCCACCCTGACTCTCATGAGCACCCAGGGGTGCTGGAGGTTAGCCAAGCCTGGCACATAACAGACCAGTCCACACCCATACCATGTCTACCCCAGTTCACTGCCCCATTTTGGCTCTCATACTCACTAGTGGGACCCACAATCCAGCCAGAGTATCTTCTTATCTTTAAGACCCAGATCTTGCCAGTGGTTGCTCCAACCCAGCCAAGCATAGCCCATCTTGACCTTTGCCATTGAATGCTGCAGTCTATCCTGTCCTGGTCTGCCCCCCAGTCCCAACTCTCACTGGTGGGTGCTACAACTTAGCCCAGCTCAGTCTTCCCACATCCCTGGCTTTCATTCAACTAGAAGGTGTGATAGCATAGCTCAGCATGGCTCGCATCCCATCCTGGATATTGCTTATGCCACCGTGATACAGTTTGGCCTGGCTCTGCCCAGTCTGCTCCTCCAGAGCCAACCCACACATTTGCTGACAAGTGGAGCATCCTTGTTTAGCCTGAACACATGCAAACCTGAATCATGTGCTTATCAACAGGAGCTACACTTCACCAGGGGAGTTCCCCGGGTTCCCCCACCAGGCCCACTCCCAGACCCATATCTCACATGTGCCAATTGGTGCCTTTGTGTGTGATGGTGGATTTTCAGCCCAATGTGCCTCACACTCAATTCTTGGGTGCACCTATTGGTGCTGAAGCCTGGGCTTTCAGGCTTGTTTCAAAGTCAAGTTCCCATGAGTATCGGTGGGTTCCATGGTTATACCTAGGTTGGCCCCTTCCCACCTCCAGTCATTGAGCAAAGCAGTAAATATTGCAGTCCCACAAGGTGATCCCACTTGTCTCCCATAGACTCTAACCCAACACCTAGTTCCTTGCATACTGGTTAGTGCCATGGCCCAGCCTGACATGACCCATCCCCTGTTCTGAGAGTCACTGGCAGATACTGTGGTCTAATCTGCCATGTGGGTCTCCTAGCCCTAGTTTTTATGTGCACTAGTGGATGGTGATAGATGTTAACCAACCCAGCTCAGGTATCACACTTGATTGGGAACATTAGTCTGACCTAGAATGGTGTTCTAATTTCCCTTCTCAAAACCATCCTGGCCTGGTGCCCCAACATGTTTACAAGTCCCCAAGCTAGGTCCACATGGACACCATGCCAGCATACCAGCCTGGAACCCTACCCCTCTCCTCTTTCCTCCCTTTTCCTTTGCTTGCCTTCCTGGAGCCAAAGCATGTGTAGGATGAGTCCCCAGTCCCACTCTGCTGGCCCTAGGCTCAGCATGAGCTCAATGGGCCCTGAAAAGCAAGTGTCCCGTGCAGGTGCTGAAAGGAAGCCCAACATATTGTCTTGGTTATGTTGAGATTTATCCCTCCTATATCCAGTTTGTTTAAACTTTTTATAATCATGGAAGGATCATATACTTTGTCAAATGCATTCTCTGCACCTAATGAGATAGTGATTTTTTTATTCTTCAATCTGTTAATGTGACATATCACATGCGTTGCTTTGTATATGCTGAATCATATACAAAGGATCAGTCACACTTATCCTAATGGGAATCATTTTGAATTCTTGTTGAATTCCATTAGCTAATGTTTTGTTGGGAAATCTTGCATCTGTTTTCAGCAGGAATATTGTTCTATAGTTCTTTGCTGTGTCATTTTTCTGGCATTGCAGTTAAGATGAGGCTGATCTCATGGGTAGCGTATGGTAAAGCTCCTTCCTTTTCAATTGTTTAGATAGTTTAAGAAATATTGGGATCAGTTTTTCTTTAACAGTTTGGTAAAATTCAGTAGTGAAGCCATCCAGCCATGGGCTTTGCCCTGTTGTTACTGTCTCTGTTATTGATTCAATTGCATTCCAAATTATTGTATTTCAGGTTTTCTATGTCTTTGAGCCCCAATTTTGGCATGTATGATGATTCTATTTATTTCTGTGCTGTTCCCTGTAGCCTGTCTGATCTTAGTAATTTAGGTCTTTTATTTTTGATAAGCTGGGCAAAGGTCTAAAAGTTTTATTTTTTCAAAACACCAACTGTTCATTTTATTGATCCTTTGTATAATTTTAAAGTGTCATTTTTTTTCTTTCAAAATTAGTTTTATTTAAAAGATTTTCACAGCTATAGAAAGAGAAGCAGAGAGAGATCTTCTATCTGCTAGTTCACTCCACAATGACTGCAATGGCCAGAGCTGAAAATTCAAAGCTGGGAGCCATAAGCTCCTCCCCAGCCTCCCATGTAGGTGTATGGAACTGAAGCCTTAAGCTACCTGCCACTGATTTCCCAAATCATAATTGGAGAGTTGGATCAGAAGTAAATCATCTGGGACATGAACCTGCACCCATAGCAGTGTGCCAGCACTCGAAAGTGGAAGATTAGCCTGCCACACTACCACACTAGTCCCTGATTATTTATTCTTAAATTTTGAATGCTTCTTCCCTCCTACTAACTCCTCCTAATAATACATTCTAGGAGGTGTGTTTCAAGACTTAATAAAAACACTAGTTACGAAAAAGATTTCTGTCAACTTTGCTTTTGTTGTATCCCATAAAATGACTAATCACACTGTAATCTGTTTCAAATTTCTTTTATTTCTCTCTTGATTTCTTCTACATCACATTATAAATTCAAGAGTGTGTATCATTCAGCTTCCATGTGCTTTCATAATTTCTACATTTTCTTAAATTTCTAATTTTCAGCTTCATTGTACTGGGTTAGAAAAGACATATAGTATGTTTTCCTAATTTTGAATTTCCTAAAACTTCGTTATGCCCTTGCATATAGTCTGTCCTAGAGAAATGTCCATGCAATGTAGAAAAGAGTGTCTTTGGTAGCTATGAGATAAAATACTCTGTAGATATGTTAGTATCATCCAACCAATAGTGCAGATTAGCTCTGTTGATGATGATGATACTTTTGCCTAGTTGATCTATTGATCGGTGAGATTGGTGTGTTGCTATAGAATACTACTGAGACGTAAAAAAGAATAAAATCATGTCTTTTGCAACCAAATAGTCACAGTTGGAATCATTGTGTTTAACGAAACAAACAGGTCTCTAAACTCAAATATCATGTTTCCCTAATTCATGATAACTTATGTACAGAGTATAAAAATGTAATGCATAAGAGAAAATTGACATTTGAGAGGGTAATATCCATGATTTCTGCTGTTGACAAGACAAATCCACCAGGGTCAAATACAGTGTTCCAGTTGCTGAACATTTATCCTGAATTTCAAGACATGTCATGTGTTTCAAGTTGACTAACCTTTATATTATTCCCTCCTAAATAATCTTATTTCTTAGATATGGGCGGAAGCTGATATACACATGGTGTCTCCTCTTGACAGCCATCCTGGACACCTGTACAGCCTTTGCTCCAAACTTCACCATCTTCTGCATCCTACGTTTCTTGGCTGGATTTCCTGTCATGAATGTGTTAGGAAACCCTGTCATTCTTTGTAAGTCAACAATGTGTGACTTCCACTGTATCTGTGCCTTGAATGGATCTGAAATTGCCATTTGTCTGAAATTGTGTATATGTTTTGTTTTGTTTTCTTTTTTTAAGCATCAGAATGGACAGTGCCCAGATCTCAACATATTGGAGTAACGCTGATGTTATGTGCCTATAGCCTTGGGCAGATGCTGTTGGGAGGAATAGCTTTTGCGATTCGAGACTGGTACACATTACAGCTGGTTGTGTCTTTACCTTTGTTTGTCTGCTCCTTGCTGTCCAGGTATGTACAACCCAAGAAGAAACTATGTTGATAAGACTCAAGTAAATCTTGTCAGATAAACATTTAATTTATTTAGGCCTGACTGCAGCCATAATTCCTGTTCATACCTTCTGAAATACCTGAAACGTGAACAAGGAAAAGAATGACACTTCACCACAAAGGCTGGGACTCGGTAGTCTTCTTTGCAGTGTAGCAGAGAGAGAATTGCTTATGAAATCAGTCGTAATAGACAATGACATGTACTTAGTCATGAAGTAATGGCATTATTTATTTAACTTTGAAAGGCAGTATATGATGGAGATTGGTGGCATTTGTCCTGTCTTAACCCTCCAAAAACCTCCTTGTTTACAGTGAGCTCTCATTGCCTGTCTAGCTGAAGATTTGCCTAAGACATCATTTAAAAGACTTTTTGACCTGAATTAAACTTAATTGGAGTAAAAAAAACCAACTATTTCACCATAATGTCTGAGGCAGATTTCTGGAGGAGTTGAGAAGTTGCCAGAGACCTAGCAAGCATGGAGACACCACAATAGTCATAAAACGACTAAATAGGTACACAGTTGTCAGAATGACAACACTCAAGATTAACAGCAAAGCAAAAGTGATCCTGTTTGACAAGAACATGATAAGCAGGAGTCCTGTCATGGCTGCTGGAGACATCTGCCCTCACGGACCCTGAGGTCTCTGCAGCAGCCACTGGATTACCGCACTGCTGCACTGACCTGGGAAAATAGGCCGGTCCACGACATGCTTTTCTCCTGATTAGTTCTTTGCTGCACAGTACCTTATGGTTTATGCATGCATCCAAGTTTCTTAAGACAACTGTCCCCAGTTATTTATCCAGTCCTTCCCACAAGCCAACTGCTTTAATATACCCACATTTGTCATGTCCCAGGCTGTTCCCAAGCAGCCTTCATAAACACAATGCTGCTGATGCCCCTGAAGATACATCAAGCGGTTTATCTTCCTTCAGACCCAAGAAGCTGCCAGAACACCTGCAAACTTTGGCCTTATGAGGTCCAGAATCATGCATACTTAATCACATCCACAGGAATGATCTATCATCAACTCCAGAATACCCATGGCTAAGAAAAGAAGCCGGTCAGTCCACTTGAAGCCGTAGTGGTAGCACACACACAGAGCACAAAAACTGTAGTGCATATGAGAGAAATTGACATTTTGAGATTTGGTTACTCTTTATGCTTTTGTCTATACTGTTCAGGCGCAATCACCTTTACATTTACTATTGTTGAATTATTTCTTTAGTGGAGAATGATTACAAAATCAATAGAAATTATCTATTGTAAGAATTAAAAAAATAAGGAAGGTTGAAGGAAGAAGGGTAAAATGGACATTATAATTGTGCTCTTAAAGTGCACAGATGCAAAACATCACATAATTTTCATTCATATAAATAATTAGGATGGAAATATCAGTAGGCTCCTAGAAATGTATCTTGAAATATATGGACCCTGCCAATTTTATGTGGGCTAAATAAGAAAAAATAAAGAAGGAAAGAAATAAATTTAATCACAATGGGACATTGCAAGATAATATTCAGCATGTCAAAAATTAGAGTGCAAAGTCTTTTTAAAATTTATTTATTTTTATTGCAAAGTCAGATATACAGGGAAGGAGAGACAGAGAGGAAGATCTTCTGTCCAATGATTCACTCCCCAAGTGACTGCAATGGCTGGTGCTGTGCCGATCTGAAACCAGGAGCCAGGACCTTCTTCCATGTCTTGCATACGGGTGCAGGGTCCCAAGGCCCTGGGCAGTCCTTGACTGCTTTCCCAGACCACAAGCAGGGAGATGGATGGGAAGTGGAGCTGCTGGGATTAGAACTGGCACCCATATGGGATCCTGGAACATTCAAGGCGAGGACTTTGCACTTTGGGCCCGGAGCAATGGCCTAGTGGCTGAAATCTCAACAACAAATTAAAACAGGAAGAGGAAAGAGTACATATGCTACAAGAAGAAAAGTTAATTGAAATGCTTCACTGAGGAAAAAACTGAAAACCATGTTTAGGATCTTTAGAATAGCATAAATGGCCAAATATTTGTTTCTTACAATTTCCTGATAAAATGACAACAAAGCCTAAGACTGACTATTCAGTGAAATAATAGTGCAAAATTTTTTAATTTCTAGAAAAGTATACACATTCAAGTACAGGAGGCACAGGGAACTCCAAATAAACATGACAGCAAAGACCTTCACCACAGCAAAACTTTCCAAAATAGGCTAAAGAAAACATGAAAGTGTGCCAGACGTTTTAAAGGTTCCCCAATATGGTAAACTTCTCATCAGAAACTCAACATGCTATGGGGGAATTGCGAGTTGAAGTCTGAGTCCTAAAACAAAAACGTGTCAGCCTAAAATGCTGTATCCAGCAAGGCCTCATTTATAAAGGAATGCTCCAGCCAGCAGAGCCAGTAATGTGGACAGGGAGAGGGTCTGGGGATGAAGCAACGACAGGAGACCAGTGATGGTGGAAGTCTCTGCAAAGTCTCCCTTTATAGGTCCTTCACCTCTCCTTATATACTCTTCCCCCCCGCATCCTCATTTAGCAGGATATTGGATATAGATGAGTCCAGTTAGTCTAGGTGCTTTTAGCCACAAGCCCAGTTCCTGTTCCCGCCCAGGTTAATGAGCACTAATCAACTCCTTAGCCCACAACAAATGAAGATGGGTAAAAGATATTCAGCCTTACAAATGATACTTAAGAATATAGTGCCATGGTAATGGAGAAAGCAAACAGCATCATGAACGATTGTGAAGGTAGGAAGAATAGTTAAATTATAATAGTTAAAGAATAAAGGAGACAAAAAGCAGTAATAATTTATGAGCATAGTCATTATTTATTAATAGTGATCTTAAATGCAAGTGGACTAAAATGGCAATTAAAAGGTACATATGGCTGAATACATATGCTGTCAGGAACATCACACCAGCAAAGATACACAGTGAAAGAATGGAAAGTGATATTTCACACTAACAGAAAGCAACAAGGTGCAAGAATAGCTTTTCTAACATCATAAAAAGTCATCTCTAACACAAAAACTGTTAAATGGACAAAGAAAGGAATTATTAACAACTAATAGATCAATTTAACAAGAATGTGTACCTATAGTAATGAATCATTGGGTGACTTATGTTCCAACACAATAATAACAAGGGGTTTCGACTAGTAGACAGTTAACCAAACAAACATAAGCCGAGCTAATCCACACTATTGAGAAATGGAGTTATATGATAGCTACAGAATACTCAAGCCTATTGCTGCAGAATAAACATTCTTTTTATTTTCTAAGCTGAATGATTTAAAAAATGAAAATAATTAGATTTTTAAGTAAAGTGATGCAGCCTTTTAGTTGCCTAAGAAAGAGCAACCTATTGATTGCAGGGGATAAAAGGAACAAAAATGAAACCATGACTAATAAACAATGAATACAATTAGAGAAGAAAGATTTGGTTTTTTATTTTTTATTGAAAAGTCAGATTTAAAGAGAAAAGGAAAGCCAGAGAGATAGAACTCCTATGCACTGGTTTATTTCCCAAGTGGCTGAAATGGCCAGCGCTAAGCTTATCTGAAGTCAGGAGACAGGAGCTTCTTCCCGGTCTTCCACACAAATGCAGGGTCCCAAGATTTTGGGCCATCCTCTGCTGCTTTCCCAGGCCACAAACAGGGAGATGTATAGGAAGTGGGGCAGCCAGGACTCAAACCAGGGCCCATATGAGATCCAGGCTCTTGCAAGGTAAAGATTCAGCCATTAGGTTATCATGCAGGGTTCCAGAATAAACATTCTTTTCATCAGTGTGAAGAACTCTCTCTACCACTGCCTCCATACCAGGCCATAAAACAAATCTCAAAAAATCAAGAAATTGAAATCATACCATGTAGCTTTTCTCACAATGAAATGAAGCTGGAGATTAACAACACACAAAACTGGAAAATAAGCAAACACATGGAGATTGAATAGCGTGCTCCTGAATAACCAGTGAGTCACAAAGAAATTCAAAACAGAAATCAAAAAACTCCCTGGTGAATGAAATGATAGCAAAATCTCAAAGCTTATGGAATACTGCAAAAACAATATTGAAGAAAGTTTATGAAAATTGTTGCCTATGTCAATAAATAGAAAGGTATCCAGTAAATGAATGAAGAATGCACATGAAGGATGTAGAAATACAAAATGAGCCCAAAATTAATAGGAGAAATGAATATAAATTAGGGAGAATAAGAATTAGAATTGAAATTTAACAAACTATTCAAATAGCCAAATGGATAGCTGTTCAAGAAAAAATCGGGTTTTCAAAATTGGCCCAGCTGACAAAAATTAGAGGCTGAAAGTCCACATTAATAAATGGAGAGAAGAAAATTGTAAAATCTAGAAGGAAAGGATACAGTTCTGGAAACAATTTACCAAAGCTGAGGCACAAAGACAGGGGACATCTAAGTAGACCAGTAACAAAGACCGAATCAATGATAAAGACCACACCAACCAAAGAAAGTCCAGGGCTGGATACTCTCACTGCTGAATTCTACCAAACCTTTAAAGAAATGCTCTCAAACTATGAAGCAACATAAATATGGAGAATAACCTAAATTTATTCTGTTAATTCAGATCACTTTAATTCCAAAACCAGAAAATGAAGCAACAAAGAAAGAGAACTGTAGGGCCTGACGAGATAGTATAGTGGCTAAAGTTCTCACCTTGAATGCACCAGGATCCCATATGGACACAAGTTCTAATCCTGGAGGCCCCTGCTTCCCATCCAGCTCCCTGCTTGGGGCCTGGGAAAACAGTCAAGGACAGCCCAGGGTCTTGGGTTCCTACACCCATGTGGGAGACCCAGAAAATGCTCCTGGCTTCAGCTCAGCTCTGGCCGTTGCAGTCGCTTGGACAGTGAAAAATCAGATTGAAGATCTTCCTCTCTGCCTCTCCTCTTCTCTGTATATCTGCCTTTCCAATAAAAATACATAAATCTTTAAAAAGAGAGAGAACTATAGAACAATATCCCCAATGAACTTGTATGCAAAATCCTCAACAAAATCCTTACCAAACACAACACAACAAAAAAATTATCCACCCAAAGCAAGAGGGATTTATCCCAGGGATACAGGGATGGTTCAACATACACTAATCAAAAAGGTGACACAAGACATTAACAAACTGAAAAATAAAATCTATTTTATAATCTCAACAGACTCAAAGAAAGCATTTGATAAAATACAACATCATTTTGTTTTTTTAAAAAAAAAAAACTTTTCAAGAATTGAAGCAACATACCTCAACACAATAAAACCAGTGTGTGATCAGCCAGGAACCAGTATCATAGTGAATCTTAATCAACTAGAATCATTTATACCATGAACTGAAAGCATACGAAGATATCCACTGTCACCATTAGTAACATTATAGTCTAGAAGATTTGACCATAACCATTAGGAAAGAGAAAGAATTAAAGAGACAGAAATTAGAAAAGAAAAGTCAAATTACCCTGTTTGCTGATGACATGATCATTTACATGAAGGAATGACATGATCATTTACATAAATGATCATTTACATGATCATTTACATGATCATTTACATGTTGAAGGAACAGACAGTTGTGGTTTAAGAAACACAATCTCACACTAACACAAGTAGGCTTCTGTATTATAGAACAGAATAGAAACTCCAGAAATTAATCCATGCATCTACCATAAACTAATCTCTGACAAAAAAAGTTCAAAAATAATCTTCCCTAAAAAGAATAGTCTCTTCAACAGTGATATTATTGAAGAATGGAATTGTCCATATGGAAGCATGAACAACA
Organism: Ochotona princeps; assembly: GCF_030435755.1. Lineage (NCBI taxonomy): Eukaryota > Metazoa > Chordata > Mammalia > Lagomorpha > Ochotonidae > Ochotona > Ochotona princeps. The sequence goes on from NC_080835.1 coordinate 6,964,128, forward strand.
CCTCTACCTTACATGTATAGAAAAATAAACTCACAACGGATTAAGGATTTAAATCTAAGACCTGAAGCCATCAGATTACTAAAGGATAACTTAATGAAACTACTGCAAGAAATTGGCCTAAGTCTTTTGTAAAAGCTCGGAAGACAGGACATAAAAGCAAAATGAGGCAGGTGGAATTATATCAAACTAAAAACTCTCTTCACAACAAAGGGACAATTCAATCTAGTAAAGGGGAAACTAACAGAATGGCAGAAAGCTATCATCAAGCTTTGCGTATGAAAAAGAATTAGCACCCAATATCTTCAAGCAATTCAATAAACTCATTAATAACAAAACAAATTGGTAAAGAAATGGACAAAGTACAGGCAGAGGCATTTTTTTCAATGAAGACTTCGGAAGGCCAACAGGCACACGACCCAATGCTCAGGACCCCTATCTATCAGGACATTTAAGCAGAAACCACAATTTTGCACTTCACTGTGCTTTGAATGGCAATAATTTAAAAAGAAAAACCACACCTTACAATCAATCTCTTAAACATGCAGCAAGTACAGCACAGAAGGAGGCAGTGCACAAGAACCAAAACGATACCTTATGATTTAATGATTATTGGTAACCCTTGCACATATTCCTGTTGGAAGTTTGATCTCCCTACTCGTCAGTTATGAAACATTACAGGTAATGGTGCATCCAGCCCAAGATCGTGAATTGAACTGAACTTAAGCTTTTCCAGAAAACTAGGAGAAATACAAATAGAAAGGAATGGGAAATTGAGGGAGAGAGGAAAGTACAGCTATCTTCTTAAAATGACGAAATGCAGGAGATATTCTCATACTGGTAATATTTTCAAAAAAGGGAAAATGCGAAACATTCCAGAGGAAATTTCTGGGTCACTCTTGAAAACCATCCATTCAACTGACTGCTTACTTTTTTATCAGAAATTTTACAGGCAAGGGGGTATGGCATAGATACACAGAGAGATGGAAAAAATAAGCTCCTAACAAATAATACTTTGTTGAATAATATACTCTTTAATAAATAATGGACAGTTAAGCCTTTCAAAACCAACACTTGGGGAATTCATCACTGTCTGACCAGTCTTACTAATTAAACACACAGGTGTCCTACATACAGACACGAAGAAACAAAACATGTATGAATGTATAAAACCTACCAGTAAAAGGGCAAAAGATGCTTTAAGCAACAAAATAAATTTGAAAGGAAAGGTGGCCTCATAAATTCATCACTTACCAATAGAACCTAGAATAAAAAAGACTAAATTCCCCAATTAAAAAAATCAACGTTTTTTTTAAAAGCTTTTACAAATGATCCAACGGTATGCTACCCACAAAAAAATTACATCACCAGTAAATATACACTTTTACTAAAACTGAAGATATGGAAAAAATGTTCCCTACAAACAGAAATCAAAGGAGGAAGTAACTATGCTTGTATCAGACAAAACAGACTTCAAGACAGAAACTCTAAAATGGGAAAATGAAAATCACTCTGTCAGAATCAAGTGGTCAAGTATATAAGATGTGACCACTATAATGTAAATGTACCCAATGCAGGACCACTCACTTCTATGAAACAGATGCTACTAGATCTGAAGAAAAGACTTAAGCCCCAAGACATCAACATTGGGGACTGTAGCAACACATCCCACAATGAACTGATCATCCAACAAAAATTTAGCAAAGAAATCACAGAACTTGCACAAATTGTATGTCAAATAGACTCTAAAATATTTACAAAATATTCCATCCTACAACTATGGAATCCACATTCTTTGCACCAACACGGGAAACATTCCCTTGCATAGGCTCCCTTTTAAAAGTCAACAGCACACCATGTATCTCCTCCAACCAATTTCAATTTACTTTTTCTATTTTTTTCTTCTTTTTTCTTTGCAAGCAGAACAGAAACTTTATTTTTAGCATAGTGAAGAAGAAGCCCCTCACCAGGGAGATGTGGCAAGGTGGAGTGCTAATGCAGAGTGCCCCAAGCAGAACACTGAAGTGCAGGAAAACCACTTGGGCTCTTAAAGTTTTATTTCTTTCAGCCATGAGTGCAGCGTTGGTAGGGGATTCCAGGTAGCTGGTGGCTGACAAGGAAGTGTCCTTGCGTGAAATGTGTGTATTTATAACTGCAACATTACTCAAGCAGCTGTCTAGTCGGGAACATAACCCCAGACCTCCCGCCCGTGCATGTGGAAAGCAAGCAGAGGCAAACTCCCCTCTAGCTGAGCTGCTCACACCACTTCAAAGGTGAGCAGAATACTTACCTCTGACAGTCAAAATGCTTACAAAGTGCAGTAAGAGAATTATAAAATGATGTCTGGAAATAGGCATGCCTTTTCAAGGCTTAGACACAGCCTTAACAATTACTAATTAATCTGAAGAAGCCAACTACATGAAATCAATTGTATCCCAACAACACTTTTAAAACTCTAACCACACTAAAAATGCCTGTACCAAAAAATTCTGACCAACAAAACCACAATAAAACCACTAAGAACAAAAACGTTGCTCCCTATACTAAAAATAAATATATCAGTAACAAGACAAAAAATAAAACTGATGAAAAACAGGTCACCCCAAGACTCTCTAAGCTAACTTTAAAAACAAATGGTAAGTTATAACAAAAATAGATTGACTCTATTAATAAAACTTTATTTAGTTAATATAGTAAAACAATAAGGCAAAACTTTAAAAAAAAACCCTTCCTCAAAACCATAAAGGTTAAAAAATAAGGTCCTGCGTGTGACAGCCTGCAATATCAGTATCTCATACATTTAGCAGTTTGTGTCCTGGATAGTCCTGGGAAAGCAATGCAAGATGGCCCAAGTGTTTTATACCCTGCCCCAATGTGGGAGAGCAGGCGGCAGTGCTTGGCTCCTGTCTGGTCCAGCCCTGGCTATTGAGGCCATTTACAGAGTGAACCAGTGGATGCAAGATCTGTCTTTTTTAAACTTCAATTTACAACAAATAAAATAAATCTTTTGAAGCTAAAAATAAACCACAGCACAAAAAACTGACAACACTTCTTGACTGAACTAAGAACTATATAGCCTATTAAACTAATATCTAAAGCTTTAACTACCCAAAATGTGTAGTTTCATGCACGTCAAGTCTTACAAAAATTTAGCAAATCATAAACAACCCTACACCAAGTATCATCCCATCATACTCGGTTAAAAGCCTTCCAGACACCACATGTGAGGGGTTGCTGCCATAGGCCTCCTTCCCTCAAGCCCCATGTCCCCCCTAAACCCCAACCACGTACAGAGGCTGTCAGGGCTCCCCTCATGAAACCAAGATGCTCTGGGGTTGCATGCCCACTCCTTCCTGCTCTCCTGCATCAAACACAGCCTCCTCATCACCACCCCCCAACACCACCACCACCCCCAAGGCACCACACCCCAGGCGAGGCTCTGTTTGAGTCTCTGTCCCTCAGTTTGGGAAGTCCTACAGCCACAGGGAAGTCAGGGGGTGGGGGTGGGGAGCCCAACTGTTTTTCAATAAAAGTGTAAATTAAAAAAAAACCAAAGCCATAAGAAAAATCTGCAACTCCATAAAATACAAACAGCACACATGGATAATGGGTCATTGAGGAAAGGAATAGAAAACTTAAACATTTCCTTGAAATAGTGAAAACAAAGCATACCATACCAATGGACTATAGCAACACTAGGAGGAAAGAGTAGTAGAAAATTTTCAGATAAACAACATAATGACTCATCTCCAGGACCTGGAAAGTTAACAGTAAACAAGTAATTGCTGTAGGATAAGCTACTGCATGTAAGTGCAACATTCCATAGGGGCATCAGTTAGAGTTCCAGAGGCCCCACTTCCAAAGTAGCTCCCTGATAATATATCTGGGAAAACAGCAGAGGATGGCCCGAGGACTTGGTCTCTGCCACTGTGTGGGAACCTGGATAGAGTTGCAGGCTGTTTGGTTAGATCAGAATAGCCTTGGAAGATGGAAGATGATAGCAGCAATTGTCTCTAGTAAACCAAAGAATGCATGTGCTGTCTGTCTGTCTGTCTGTCTTCTCTCTCTCTTTCTCTCTGTCTCTCTGTCTCTTTATCACTCTCCATTTCTATAAATCTGCTTTTCAAATAAATAAATCTATTTTTTTTAAAAAGTTAACAATTTGAACAGACAAAATTGCCACATTGCTATTTAGATTAAGAGAAAAAGTATATCAATCATCAGATATAAAAATGTACCGCTGATGATACTGAAGAAATATAAGAATCATAAGAATCTGTTGTAAACAACTCTATGCCTACAAATCAGAAAAACTAGAACAGATTGATATCTGGAAACAAACATACCACAGTTGATTCATGAATACATAGGATACCTTAACAGATCAATAACCATTGATGAGACTGAATCTATAATAAAGGAATTCCTAACCAAGAAAAACCCAGGACAGAACAGTTTCACTGCAGAATTCTAAAAACTTTTAAAGAACTAGCACTGAATCTTTTGGGGTTGAGGGGGAAGACTGGGAGGAAGCCTTTCTAACGTCATCATCAAGGGCGTAATTATCCTGATTCCAAAACTAGAGAAGTACACAACAAAGAAAATTAATCTATAGCTCAAAGGTTCTGATAAACAACTGCAAAAATTCTCAAAGAAAAGTCTAGCAGATCAAATGTAACAACACATTAAATCATGTGATCATGTGGAATTTATCCCAGACTTTATGTGGAACAAAACAAGAATTTCATTCATACCATTCTTAGTCAATGGAATTTTAAACCAAAGCTATTAGACAAAAGAAATAAATAAAAGGTACACAATTAAGAAAACAGGAAATCAAGTAGTTCCTTCATTTTTCTAAAAGATAGGCTGTTATACATGTTGGAAACAAAAAACCCCAACAAGAACCAATTCATCAGACTACTATACACAAAATCAATTCAAAATGTCAGTAACAATTTTATATCCAACAATGATCACACTAACAGACATCCTATTCATCATAAGCATAAAAAACTGTAATACTTTGGGAAAGTTTATTCAGGACGTCAAAGAACTCTACAATGAAGATTACAAAACACTAACAAAAGTGATAAAAGGGCACCAGGTAATGAAAAGACATATACCACTGCTTATCATCATTTTCTATTATTATGTGAACACTTATTGAGGTCATATAATTTCCCACAATACCATTGCTTACACGGATCAGTATAATAGGTAAAGCACATCTGATTAAAAAATGCTGCTAGAATCTATGTTAGTGATAGATGGAAGGAGAAAGGAACTTTGTGCTCAGGTTAAGAGACAATTAAGCAATTGAGTGCTAACTGTGGTTTGTGTGTTATTTATTTATTTATTTAGTCATTTATTTATTCCATGATACATATCCCTAAAAAGCATAGACACAAAGATCCTCAACAAAATACCAGTCAACAGATTCACCAGTACTTCAGGCAGATCAGACACCCAGATCAGGTGGGATTTACCTATGGCATGCAGGAATGATTTCACATTCACAAATCAATAAATGGGATACACCAAGTCGACAAGTTGAAAAATAAAAACCATGCGATCATCTAAATAGAGGCAGAGAAGGCATTTGACAAAATCCAACACAACTTCACGCTAAAAACTTTAAGCAAGATAGCCATAGAACTTTCTATAACACAATCAAACCAATACACCAAAAAACCAAATCCAGCATCATACTAAATGGAGAAAGACTGAAAACTTTTCCAATAAGATTTGGAACTAGAAAAGAGTGTCCAATTTCACCACTGCTATTCAATATAGTATTGAAATTCCTTGCCAGAGATATTAGGCAAAAAAAAAAAAATTAAGGAATTCAAACTGGAACTGGGGAATAAAAATTACCCATGTTTACAGATGACGTGATTCTCTACACAGGAAAATGAAAAGACTCAATCAACAGATTATGGGAACTCATAAGAGCATTTGTCAGGGTGGCAGGATACAAAATTAATGAGCATGAATCAATGACAGTAGTATAGATTAAAAAAAAAACTCCATGACTGAGAAAGAACTTGTAAGTATGATGACATTTAAAATAGCAGTGAGGAATCTCAAATAGTTTGAAATAAACTTAGCCAAAGACATGTGCAAGACTTCTATGATGAAAATTACAAAACATTTTTAGAAAGAAATGGAATACATTAAAAGATGGAGACACTTAAACATTTTCCACACAGAGATGAAGAAACCATGTTCCTGGATCAGCAGGATCAACATCATCAAAATGCCCATATTATCAAAATATACGGAATCAACATGGTCTCCACCAAAATCCCAGCAGTATTCTTCTCAGACATTGTGTGTTCTTCAAGCAGGTGGCTGGTGGAGTCGGCTCGGTGGCTGATTACCACCAATCAGCTAGAAGAGGGCATGAAGGCGCTTGCAAGAGCAGCACACATCAATGGAAAAGAGAATGCTGAAGAGATCCTGACAATTGAGGTGATATGGGGAGGGGAGCTGATTTCTGGAATGAAATGGTCTGGCCTCACAACTCCCAGCTGAGTTCTGGAGAGAAAACAGACTGGAGTTAGAATTTTGAGTGGGATATTACTGCTATCTAGTCCCCCCATGGATTCAACATTTTAGAGAGGGGTCATTAAGTAAAAAAAGTGTACATTCTCTTGTGTCGAGAATTTAAACATTGATACTGAAATTCACTGACTTAAGTCAGCATGATAGTTTATATTTAACAATGGAATATCATTGCCTAGAAACGTAGATATAAACAATCAAAACAATTTGACTTCTAACTATTTCACTATTTCAAAGGTCATTTTAGGGTAAACATATATCCTTTCTTTAAAAATTTTTTAACTTATTTTTATTGGAAAGTCAGATATGCAAGTCAGATACATAGAGAGGAGGAAAGACAGCAAAATTTTCTGTCTAATGATTCACTCCCCAAGTAGCTGAGATAGCCAGAACTCAGCTGATTCAAACCTAGAATCCAGGAGCCTCTTCTGGGTCTCCCATGTGGGTTGTGGATTCCAAAGCCTTTGGGCATCTTTGACTGCTTTCCCAGACCACAAGCAGTGAGTTGGATGGGAAACAGGGCCACTGGAACATCAACCGGTGCCCATATGGGATCCCGGCAGGCAAGGCCTAGGTTACCATGCCAGGCCCCAGTCAGAAATCTGAAAAAAAACAAAGAATTATTGCTCAAGCAGAAGAAGATCTTAAAAGTGTACTGTTGATTTTAATACACTGTTGAAACTAAGGTGAGAATCAAGGTGGCAGAATAGGGTAAGAACACGTTTAAACAGACAGAAAAACATTTAATCAGGATGAGGCTGAGAGGACACATTCCAGGAAATAGGAGAGGACAGAACAATAGCAGAGGGATACCTGGAGACTGACAGACACACAAAAACAGCGAAAACAATGGTGTGGTGTTGCAGTCACTGATAATCCATCGGCATTCAGCTAACGGAGATCTGAGCTCTACCAGCAGCCAGAACTGCACCAGCAACCAGGTGGGAAGGGAGTTTCACTGGGAAAATGGGAGGTGAACCCAGAAAAAGAACTGTCCATCCTGCTGGTCAGTTTGATTTGGCCAGGAGTAGAGACAGAGCAGCAGATTCCAGATGGGCAGTGTGACAACAGGGTGGATTTCATAGCCCAGTCAGACCCTAGAGCTGAATTGGGTGCCATTTTGCATAAGGAGGCAAAGGGAAGGGAAAGGACAGAGCATACGCTGAGCTGGGAGTGAACTCATTTCTGACTCAGTGAATTGCAGCAACGTGGCATTCTACAGGTTCCATCCAAGAGAGATCTGGGTAGCCCTCAGATCTGACATCCAGCAGATCAAGAACTGTAGTGGTGGTACATCAGGCACCATTTTGTACACTGTGGCAAAAGCTTTAAGACTGCATGGGACAACATTGAACTATGCATGTGCTGAGCTCACAAGAACTCACTGAGTTTGGTGGATTGCACTGGTCCCACAGGAAAAATAATACTGACTGTAGCTTTGTACGGGTCAAAATAGGTCCGTGTGGCACCCAGAACTAATGTCCAACAGGCAGCAAGATCACAGCCACCAACAAACTAGCTATATAGGCCACCTGGTGTCTCCCTAATCCTGGGAATTGCTTCAACCAGAAGTGGGAAAAGATTGTACAGACAACTGTGCAGCCTCAGCACGGTATCACAGGAGATGGAGATTGGTGAGCCAGGAGCTGGGGCTGCAGAATTCTTTGTGGAAATCTGACAACCCAGACCTGGAACCTGCTGGAGGTTGTGGCACAATTGGCTGCAAGCAAAGAGCTGTGTACCAATGGCAATAAACCTGGGGTGACACAGCTTAGAAACCTGCCCCAAGGAGAAGACTCTGCTCACCAGAAGTACAATGACCAAGAGCAAAAAAAGAGACAAAGGCACAATGAATATTACTGAAAACTCCCCTGCAAAGGAGCAAAACCCTATGCCAACCTCAGAGTTAACTGAGGGAGACATCGAGAAAATCGGGGACACAGAATCCAAAAAACTCATTATAAAGCTTCTGATCAGCAATAAGAAGCACATACAAGAGTTCAAAGAATTCAAGGACTATTTTACAAATCAATAGCAGCAATAAAGCAAATCAAAGGTGATATATCAGAAATTAAGAACACAGTAGAGCAAATTTAAAGTTCAGTGGAAAGTCTCCAAAATAGAATGAAGCAAGCAGAAGAAAGAATCTCAGAATTGAAAGATATTTCCTGTCATCAGGGGGAAGCCAACAAAAAGCTGGAAGCAGAGCTGGATCAGGCCAAAAAAAGTATTCGAGAATTGAAAGACACTATGAAGAGGCCTAATATAAGAGTTATGGGAGCCCCAGAGGGTGCAGAAAGAGAAACTGATTTTACGAATGTATTTAATGAAATAATGAAGGAAAATTTCCCTAATCTGGAGAAAGAATTGGAAAACAAGATCCAGAAGGGGCACCGAACTCACAATAGGCCTGATCAAAAGCAATCTTCACCAAGACACATGATTATCAAGTTCTTTTCAATTGAACATAAGGAAAAGATCCTTAAATGTGCACGTGAAAAAAATCAATTGACATATAAAGGAATGCCAATTAAGCTCACAGGAGATCTCTCACAGCAAACTCTACAGGCAAGAAGTGAATTGAGTGACATATTCCAGATCCTAAAAGAAAAAGAATGTCGGCCTAGGATAACATATCCAGCAAAGCTTTCTTTTGTCTTTGAAAATGAAATAAAAATCTTCCACAGTCAAGAAAAGTTAAAAGAATATGCCTCTTCCAAACCTGCCCGACAAGGGATATTTCAAGATGTTCTCTCTTTTTTTTTTTTTTTTTGCTTAATCTTCTTTTTTTATTTTTATTAATATTTTGCATTATGTGACAGTTTCATAGGCTCTGGGAATCTCCCCACCCCTCCACCTCCCCTCCCTCCTGGTGGATTCCTCCACCTTGATGCAGCATTACAGTTCAAATTCAATCAAGATTCTTTCCTTGCAAACATATACTAAGCATGGAGTCCAGCTACTTATTGTCCAGATGGGTTGAACAGTTTTTTGGGGAGACCATTTCTGGTCCGAAGTCAGAGCTGGTATAATATCATCACAGTCAATTAAGAGTCCCAATATAACATCAACAGCAATTTGCAATATTATGGAATTGACATGGTTTTGAGTAACCAGTATGTAAAACAAACAAACAAACAAACCAAAAAAAACAAACAAGTCCTAACCACAACCTATGATTAGCTCATTGACATCTCAATTTTAGTTTATATACAGGACCGGACCGGCTGCTATATACCTTAAAAAGGCTATAGGGTACCATTCAGCTGTCTCGTGTCTATTTCATTTTAGTATTTAGCCATTTGTTGTGTTGAAGTATAATTTTGTTGATCTTGGCAGATAAGATGTTCTCTTAACAGAGAAGAGGAATAGCACCAAACAAAGCTAAAGGCAAATGGGAAGAACATCCCAGTAAAATGACAACAGAAGACTAAACCAATGAACAACCCACTCCAAAAATGGCAGGAACAAAGTACCACCCATACATATTAAACTCTAAATGTAAATGGCTTAAGCTCAATCAAATGTCATAGATTAGTAGACTGGATTAAAAAACAAAACCCATCTATTTATTGTCTAGAAGAGACACATTTCACCAACAAAAATCAGCGGAAACTGTTATTGCATGGGTTTTGTTGTTTTCTGTTGGTTTCATCTCTTCAAAACACTTTCTTCTGATTAAATTCTTCAATGACTCATAGATCATTCAGTACCATCATTTTCTGCAAGAAGTTTCTTGATTTTCATTTCTTCAGATACATGTTAGTCATTTAGTAGCATCTTATTTAACTTTATGGTGTTGTTAGTTTCTTTTTTCTTCCTGATGTTGATTTTGTTTTGTGGATTTTCAGTTAAGGGGATGTATAGTAGCTATGTAACGGAGACTGTCATATCTAGTAACATGCTATTTAACTTCATGGCATTGTAAATTTCTATCTTTCTTTCTATTGTTACTTTTGTATTATGACTTTTCATTTGAGGGGATTTACATTAACTGTGAAATGGAGACTAACATATCCAGATCTGAGGATATAATGTAGTATGCATTTCTACTTCCAGACAAAAATGGACTGACAATGAAACTGTTAAATGTATCTTGACAATAGGATGCTGGACTCTCTGCCATTGTCCAGGCCCACAATGATGAACATATGACTGTGTATGAAGAACTATACTTTAGTAATGATATAGAGGAACTATGTCATGGGGGGGAGTTGGGGCTGGGATAAGGGAAATAGCAGGAGCCTATGGAACTGTATCATAAAATGATAATAATAAAAATGTAGAAGAAATACACTATTCAAACTAAGTCAGTATTTCCTGTGCACCACATTTAACCCATGTGCTGATCTACACAATGTACATTTGGCAGTAGAATTGTTAAGGGTATTCACAGACTCCTAACTAGAGGGACACACTTGTGCAAAAAAGATTCTGAGCAGGATATTCTTAGCATTTGTTGGCTTCTTCAAAGCAGGAAGAAGATCCTGATGTGACTCGTCCATATCCTTGCTCACTAAGTCACATAAAATCACTTACCAAGCACCCCATGGGAGTGGAAATGAATCAATGTAAAACTGAGACTTCAAGCATGGACTTCAAGTAGCTCATATCTTGTTTTGGACACAAACCCAAGAATTCAGTTTCTGGAGCAGGTGCTACACCAAGGGTCCTTGCACAGCTCTTTTTTTTTTTATTAATTATTTTGCATTATGTGACAGTTTCATAGGCTCTGGGAATCTCCCCACCCCTCCACCTCCCCTCCCTCCTGGTGGATTCCTCCACCTTGATGCAGTATTACAGTTCAAATTCAATCAAGATTCTTTCCTTGCAAACATACAGCAAGCATAGAGTCCAGCTACTTATTGTCCAGATGGGTTGAACAGTTTCTTGGGGAGACCATTTCTGGTCTGAAGTTAGAGCTGGTAGAATATCATCCCAGTCAATTAAGAGTCCCAATATAACATCAACAGCAATTTGCAATATTATGGAATTGACATGGTTTTGAGTAACCAGTATGTTAAAAAAAAAAAGCAAGTCCTAACCACAACCTATGATTAGCTCATTGACATTTCAATTTTAGTTTATATACAGGACCGGCTGCTATATACCTTAAAATGGCTATAAGGTACCATTCAGCTGTCTCGTGTCTATTTCATTTTAGTATTTAGCCATTTGTTGTGTTGAAGTATAATTTTGCTGATCTTGGCAGATTTTAGGGTAATCTAGACTGACTTGTAACTCTAACAAGACATTTGTCAACATTTAAGGTGCAGAACATTTTTTTGTTTGTTTGTTTTTGGGGGGGCTGTGCAGGGAAATCCCCAACACCATGGTGAGGAGTAACTAATCTTTGTGTCCCACCCAGCGAGGCATGAGCCAATCCACGCCAGCTCTTTCCTGTCAGATTTCAAGCTCTACTTTCTGTTGTTTGTCTATTTATTTTAGGTTTTTTTAGTTTGTATGATTGTTTGCTGTGAGGGGTTTTCGAAGCGTTCCCAATGGTCATTGCAAGGGAGGGTGGGGGTCCAGAGGTGGAGCCAGGCTCGGACCAGAGAAAGCTCTCCTCCCTGGTCCCGAAGGACATTTATTGTTCTTCTGTTTCTGCGGGCCGCTAGCAGCACAATCTACAATTGCAAAAACCTGGAAGCAACCAAAATGTCCATCAACAGAAGACTGGATAAGAAACCTATGGTTCATCTACTCTATGGAATACTACTCAGCTATTAAAAAAAACAAAATGCAGTTCTTTGTGGTCAAATGGGCCCGACTGGAATCCATCATGCTAAGAGAAATGAACCAATCCCAAAAGGTTAAATACCACATGTTTGCCTTAATCTGAGATGAAAAGATGACAACTTGGAAGATAGTACCTGTATATTGTAATATTAATGCAATCTCTAACAACCTGTATCCAATGCAATAAGATAATGTGATATAATCTATAAACCAACAATTAATGTCAGAATACTTAAGATCTACATCAAAAAACTGTAAAACCTACTATACCCTCAATACGCTATGTTAACCGGTAATGGGGGAGGAAGGGTAAGGAAATCTTTCAGGACCATAAAAAGAGTGAGAAAAAAGTACAATATAGCCTATCAAGATCAAATCTGGTAATTCATAGACAACAGACTCAAAGCGGCACTAAACAACAGTAAAACTACTATACCAATGCATGAGGGGTGAATCCGGTGCAATCCTGACAACCTCTTAACAGGAGGTCTTGTGCGTGGAGCAGGGGGGCACTCCAGAGTGGAGCAGGTGGTAAGGAGGAGGCTTGGATCCCAACCATGAAGACTCCCAGACCTTCACCACAAACTATTAATACGAGCAACAAGGACTATATCCCAACTGCCAAGGAGGCCACAGGGAATTGGATGCCCTCAGAGGCTGAGTACTCTGAGGTCACCCACCCCCAACCGGAGCTTCTGCAGGGGATGGAAGAAGTCCAAACACTACCGTGCAGAAACCAATGTCATCGGAAAAACATGCACAGCTCTTTTGAGACAACACAGGAAGTGTTCATCCAGATTCAATGGGCTAGGACAGGACTGTGTGTTAGCTGATGATGTATGAAGAACAAAGGCCTTTCAGACATCACACAAGCTGGTTGGTACTGGCCCAATGAAAAATGCCCCATATCAACCATGTAAAAAACCAAATGCCTCCTGAACAAAATGTTGATAAAGGAAAACATGGAGATTCTATACTCCAGCCCCAGTGACTCCATTGCTCTGACATGATACATAAACTGCCGCATGCGAAATGCTGAGGGAAAACTAATTTAATTCTAGTTTACATTCAGAGTTCACATCTTTAACATTAAAATGATGCTCAAATGTGAACGAAAATATTTATTATAGTTTGATAGTAGAGCACTTCGTATTTGTACTTCTGGGGAACTAAAGAAAAAGAAAAAAAACACATGTCCTTAACATGAAAGCAGCATGGTTACAAGCCCATGCTAACCTCTGTAGATATCCCTGCTAAGAGTGGAGAGAAACATGAGGCACAAAGGAGTGCACATCAATTCTAAGTTTCAGCAGGGCAAAGTTGACATGTCCTTTAGCTAGGTCTCAAGATTATGAAGGAGAAAGCAATTTGGCTCTAAGCAACAAGCTCTTAACTCTTTGATAAAAACTTTGCAATTCTTTTTCTTTTTTATAAAGAATAGAGCTATACACAGGCGGGCGGTGCATTCTGGCAACTACATGAGCTTTTCATTTTTCACTGTTTTCAGATCACTTTGCATTTAATTTTGGTTTGACTTTCCTGTAGTTTTCTTTGGTGTTTATTTCCTAGCAAAACCACACCAACAATTACCTTTGAGATAAACATGTCTCTGCCACAGCCTCCCACTCAGATAATTGAGAGATGAGACACCTCAGTATCCTACCAGCCCTTATTTTGTTGAATGGAATTACTTAATTTCTTTAGAGTCCTTCGTTCCTGAATGACACACTCACAGTCTGATTTTTCTGAGGTGTTAAAAATGCTGCCTATGAGGTGATGACAGATATGCTAATGTCTTGTCACAGTTTCCAACTAAGACATTGTTAAGAGCTATGTCATCATTATCCATTATTACTGGGGAAGAGTCTACTCCCAAGCTTCATCACATGGGTGTTGGAAGAATGAAGGGCCTTTCAGACTGTTGGAGTGAAGATCTCATTTCTGGTTGTATGGGTCTCTCCAACTGCAGTGGCTAAAGTATGGAGCTCCAGGGAAGACTGCATGATGGAAAATAATCTTGCAAAATCTACCCTGTGAGTTGGGAGCAGCAACTCACAGTCCTAGAATATTCTGTGTATTAGAAACAAGCCCAGTAAACATGAGTGAATTACACAGAAGTGTGAAAACTAGAAGCTGGTATTGAGGTCTATGATTCAATGCTGCCCACGGCTGGTGTCACTTCAAAACGTCTACTTAATCTGACTTTACAATCTATAAACCTTGATATCATATGAAGATGGCAGACAAGTGGAAGGCCGTGTTTAAACAGATAGAGAAACGCTAGCCAGGGTGAAGCAGAGAGGGCAAATTCCAGAAAGTAGGAGAGGACAGAACAACAACGGAGGGGCACCTGAAGACTGACAGACACAGGAATGCAGCGAAAACAATGGTGTGATGCAGCAGCATCCAACCGTGGGTCCACGGGTCAACCCTACTTAGTCCACGTCCTGTCCTAGCAGGAACGGCGGCCTTTCCTGACCAGCCTCTTCAAAACATTTTCTTCTGATTAAATTCTTCATTGACTCATACATCATACAGTAGAATCATTTTCTTTAAAAGGTTTTTTTAAAACGTATTTTTATTGCATTTCATTTTTTTTTAAATTAATTACATTGCATTATTCTGGAGATCAGCCCTCTATCTCCTATGTAGTGTGCAAAGATCTTCTCCCATTCTGTGGGTTGTTTCTTTACTTTGTTGATTGTTTCTCTAGCTATACAGAAGCTTCTTGGTTTGATGAGGTCCCAATTGTTTATTTTGGTCTCGATTTCTACTGCTTTTGGAGTCTTTTTTAGGAAGTCAGGGCCTACCACTAAGTGTTGCAGTGTGTTTCCAACATTTTCTTCCAAAAGTTTGAAGGTTTCTGGATGTAGGTTTAGGTCTTTTATCCATTTAGATTTGATCTTGGTGTATGGTGAGAGATGTGGATCTATCTTTTTGTTTCTGCAGGCTATTAACCAGTTGTCCCAACAGCATTTATTGAACAGACCTTTCCATTTGCTTGGGTTGTTGTCTGTCTTTTTGTCAAAGATTAATTGACTGTATCTGTGTGGGTTTCCGTCTGGTGTTTCTATTCTGTTCCACTGATCTTCCTCTCTATCTTTGTGCCAGTACCAGGCTGTTTTGATGACCACTGCCCTGTAGTATGTCCATAGACCCGGTACTGTGATTCCCCCTATTAAGTTCCTATTCTTCAGAGTGGTTCTGGCTATTCATGGTTTTTTGTGTTTCCAGATGAATCTGTGTGTCATTTTTTCCAGTTCAATGAAGAATGCTGTGGGTAATTTTATTGGGATTGCATTGAATGTATATATTGCTTTTGGTAGTATAGACATTTTGATGATATTAATTTTGCCTATCCAGGAGCATGGGATGTTGTTCCATCTTTCGAGGTCTTGTTCTATTTGTTTTTTGAGTGTTTTGTAATTTTCTTCATAAAGGTCTTCTACGCTTTTGGTTAAATTTATTCCCAGATATTTCATGCTTTTCTCTGTTATTTTGAATGGTAGCTTGTTGGTTAGATCTTCTTCCATCTTGTGGCCATTTGCATACACTATGGCTGTTGATTTTTGTTCATTTATCTTGTATCCTGCCACTCTGCCAAATTCTCGTATGAGTTCTAGGAGTCTTTGTATTGAGTTTTTTGGTTTTTCTATGTAAAGAATCATGTCATCTGCGAATAGTGAAAGCTTGACTTCTTCATTTCCAATTTGGATTCCTTTGATTTCTTTTTTTTGTCTTATGGTTTCTGCAAGTACCTCTAGGACTATATTGCATAGCAGTGGTGATAGTGGGCAGCCTTGTCTTGTTCCAGATCTCAGTGGGAAGGGATCCAATTTTTCTCCATTTAGTATGATGCTGGCATTGGGTTTTTCATATATTGCTTTGATTATATTGTGAATTGTTCCTTCTATCCCCACCCTGGTTAGGGTTTTTAACATGAAGTGGTGTTGAATTTTGTCGAAGGCTTTTTCTGCATCTATTGATACTATTACATGGTTTTTGTTTTTCAGTTTTTGGATGTGATGTATCACATTTATGAATTTCCTTATGTTGAACCATCCCTGCATCCCCTGGATGAAACCTACTTGGTCTGGATGGATGATCTGTCTGATGTTTTTTTGTATCCTATTGGCTAGGATTTTGTTGAGAATCTTAGCGTTAACGTTATTCGGAGAGATCGGTCTGTAGTTTTCCTTCTCTGTTAATTCTCTATTCAGTTTTGGGATTAAGGTGATATTGGCTTCATAGAATGAGTTTGGAAGAGTTGCTTCCTTTTCTATTGTTTTGAAGAGCTTGTAAAGGATTGGGGTTAGCTCTGCTTGGAATGTTTTGTAGAATTCTGCGGTAAAACCATCTGGGCCTGGGCTTTTCTTTATTGGGAGATCTTTAATCACGGACTCTATTTCTGATTCGGTAATGGGTTTGTTCAGTTCATTTGTTGCCTCTGAGCTAAGTTTTGGCAGGTGGTGTGAGTCTAAGAACTTTTCCATTTCTTGGTGGTCTTCTGATTTGTTGGAGTACAGTCCTTTGTAGTAATTTCTAATTATGTTCTTAATGGTTGTAATGTCTGTTGTTATGTTGCCTTTTTCATCTTTGATGCTGCTAATTCTTGCTTTGTCTTGTTTTTTCTTTGTCAATCGGGCCAGTGGGGTATCTATTTTGTTTATCCTCTCAAAGAACCAGCTTTTTGATTCATTTATTTTCTGAATGGTTTTTTTAATTTCTTTCTGATTTAGTTCTTGTCTTGTTTTGATGATTTCTTGTTTCCTCTTGTTTGTGGGGTCCTTCTGCTGTTGCTTTTCCAGTTCCTGGAGGTGTGTGCTTAATTCCTGCATTTGTTGCCTTTCTTGGGCTTTGACATGCGCGCTAATTGCAATAAACTTACCACGTAACACTGCTTTGGCAGTGTCCCATAAGTTTTGGACGTTTGTATCTGAGTTTTCGTTGGTTTCCATAAATTTTTTGATCTCGTCTTTAATTTCTTCTCTAACCCATTGTTTGTTTAATAGCA
The DNA here is from genome assembly GCF_030435755.1 of Ochotona princeps. NCBI lineage: Eukaryota > Metazoa > Chordata > Mammalia > Lagomorpha > Ochotonidae > Ochotona > Ochotona princeps. The sequence continues at coordinate 6,981,445 of NC_080835.1, forward strand.
TATTGTTTAGCCTCCAGGAGTTTACATGTTTCCTGGGACATTTTGAGTTGTTGATTTCCACTTTCACTCCGTGATGGTCTGAGAAGGTACATGGTATGATTCTGATGTTTTTGTAGTTAGTTAAACTTGCTTTGTGTCCTATTATGTGGTCTATCCTGGAGAAGGTGCCATGCACTGCTGAGAAGAAGGTGTAGTCTGTGGCCTTAGGATGAAATATTCTATAGATGTCTACTAGGTCCAGTTGTTCTATTGTTTGTGTGAGTTTTGTGGCTTCTCTGTTGAGCTTTTGCTGTGTTGATCTATCTATTGGTGTTAGTAGGGTGTTCAGATCTCCTAGAATTATCGTATGTTCATCTATGTCTCCCTTTAAGTCCAAAAGTAGTTGTTTCACGTAGCTGGGTGCATCTGGGCTAAGAGCATAAATGTTAAGAATAGTGATTGGTTCTTGTTGGATCCTCCCTTTCAAGAAGATGTAGCGCCCTTCCCTGTCGTTTTTGACGTTTGTTACTTTGAAGTCCATATCATCTGAGAATAGGACTGCCACAGCAGCCTTTTTTTCTCGTCCATTGGCATGGAATATTTGTTTCCACCCTTTCACTTTGAGTTTCTTGGAGTTTCTTCTGGTTAGATGTGTTTCTTGCAAGCAGCATATAGTTGGGTCCTGATTTTTAACCCAGTCTGCTAATCGGTGCCTTTTGAGTGATGAATTTAAGCCATTTGTGTTGAGGCTTAATATTGAGAAACTATAATTTTGCCGTGACATATGCCTGTGTTTTTGAGGTTGTTGGTAATTGATTGCCGTTTCTGTGGATGGGCTTTATTGAGATCTCCCTGATTGCCATCCTTGCTTATGGCTTGCTTCCTTTTTCTCTGGGAGTAGCGCATTTCTAAGGAGATTTTGTAGAGTTGGTTTTGTGTTGGCATATTCTTCTAATTTCTCTTTGCTGTGGAAGTATCTAGTTTCGTTCTCGTATACAAATAAAATCTTTGCTGGATAGAGTATTCTTGGTTGACAGTTGTTCTCTTTCAGTACTTGAAAGATTTTGTTCCACTCCCTTCTTGCCTGGAGCATCTGTTCTGAGAAGTCGGCAATGATTCTGATGGTCCTGCCCCTAAATGTAAGCTTCTCTTTGGTTCGTGCTAACCTTAGGATTCTTTCTTTGTATTCATTGGAGGGTAGCTTGATTACCACGTGTCTTGGGGAGGATTGTTTTGGGTCCACCCTGTGGGGAGTCCTCTGGCCTTCCTGAATTTGGATTGGGTTCATGTTCCAGGTATTTTGGAAGTTCTCCTGCATAATTTCCTCAGGTACTGGTTGTATGCCTGTCTCTCTTTCCACTCCTTCTGGGAGCCCCATGATTCTGATATTTGACTTCTTGATGTTGTCGTTCATCTCCTGGATCGTCTTGGTTGCCTTGTGTAGTTGTGACTCTAGTTGGTTAATAATCTGCCTGCTTTCATTGTGGGAATATTCCAAGTCGGATATCCTGTCTTCTGCTGCTGTAATTCTGTTGGCTAAGCTCTCAACTTTGTTCTTCAAGTCTAGGATCTCATTTTTGAGTGATTTTGTTTCTGTGATTATGTGGTTTTTAAAATCTTTGAGCTCGTCCCATCGTTTTTCATTGTCTCTGAAGAGTTTTATAATTATTTTTCTGAACTCCTTATCAGAGACATCTTCAATTTCTTCATCTGTAATCTCTGCAATTGACCAGGCTTTATGGTGGCTTTTTGGGGTGGAGCAAGCTGTGTCTACATCACTAACTCTCTGATTCCGTCTCATATTTGTGGCCCAAGGTTTTGTTGGATTCTCACCCTTGACCTCTGTTGCCACCTAGTGGGTGGCCTGAGGTCTTGCTAGCCTAGATTTTAGTTTTCCTTCTGGCCCAGGGAGTTTTTGTTTTTTTTGTTTCCCTTCTGGGTTCCAGGTTTCAGCACCTTAGGTTTCAGCACCTTAGGTTTCAGCGCCTAGGCGCCCGTCATGTATCTTGAATTTTTTTTTTTTTTTTGCTTTGTTTTTTTGTCTGAGGTACGGGATCTGGCTGCCCCGCTCCACTGCCTCTTTCCCCCGGCCTGGGTTGGCCCAGAATTTAGTTTAGCTGTGATCCTGGGGTTTTCACCCTCGCTGCCTCAGCTGCCAGCCACCGCACTTCAGGGTCCTAGCGCCCTTCCGGTACCGCAGCGTTTCGTTATGGGGGAATGTGTGTTAGTTAGCCGTCCCTGTCTTTGCCTGGGTCCCACCAAGGTTATTAATATTGCCACCAGTGCTAGAGGTTTCAGCACTCCTGCAGTTTCTAGCCGCCACTGGAGGGGCTTTGTGCAACGACTACCCAAAGTTACCTGTAATTCTCCGGTCAAAATTCCCACCGGCCTTTCCCCTGCTGGGTTCCCAACTTACCCTTTTCCGAGGCGCCACTAAGCCGACCGCCGAGCACTGCCTTGGTTTTTTTGTTGTTGTTATTTTTGGTTGATTTTCCAGATTGCGTGGATCTTGTTGATTCCGCAGTGTCCTCTAAGTGGGAAGGGAAGTCCTTCCACGTAGGACTGAGGCGAAGATTGCCATGGTACCACTGAGCGAGCTCCGTGGCGCAAAGAAAACAGGGATGGCGTTTCTCACAGGATCCACTGCAGAAAGAGAATTACATTGCATTATGTGATACATTTTTTATGCACTGGGATTCCTCCCGCCACTCCCCACACCCTCCCCACATGGTGGATTGCTCCACCTTGTTGCATTTCCATAATTCAAATTCAGTTGACATTCTTTCATTGGAGGTATTTACCAAGCATAAAGTTCAGCATCTTATTGTCCTGGTAAGTTCAATGGTTTCTTGGTGAGACCATCTCTGGTCTGAAGGTAGAGCCAGCAGAGTATCATCCCAATCAATTAAAAGTCCCAACATAATATTTCCAACCATTTACAACATTGTGACATTAATTGACATGGTATTGATTAACTAATATGTTAATAGGAAAATGCAGGTTCCCAACCACAACCTGTGACTTCTTCATAGACATTTCAATTTTGGTTTATATTCAACCGTGTTCTATACACCTTAAAATGGCTATAAATTGCTATTCAGCTGTCTCATGCCTATTTTAACTTTAGTCTTTAGCAGTTTATAGCATTGAAGCATGTTTTCTCTGAACCCGGCTGTTTTTCAGGTGATCTAACTCTATAATTCTAACAGGATATATGTCAACTGTTTAGGTGAGCATGTTTAGGAGGGGTGTGCAGAGAAATCTTCCATACCCCTGTGAGGAGTAACTAATCTTTGTGTCCCACCCAGTGAGTTATATGTGCATCCCCGCTGACTGTTTCCTGTCTGTTTCTAAGCTTTCCTTGTTGTTCTCTATCTATTCTAGTTTTGGTTGTTTATTTGTTTTGAGGGGTTTCTGGAGCGATCCTGATGGTTATTATGAGAGGGGGTGGGGACCCAAAATTGGAAGCAGACAAGGACCAGAGAAAGCTCCTCTCCCTAGTCCCGAAGGAAGTTTACTGTTCTTCTGTTTCTGCAGACTGCTCAGGGATCCTGGTTGTTGTTCCGATGACCTTGGATCCTGCAAGGCAGGATTTGGGCTTCTTCCATCCCATGTGGGAGATCCAAATGGGGGTGGGTGACCTCAGAGTTCTTGGTCTCCGAAGGCACTCCGTTTCCCCGTGGTCTCCTTGGCAGTAGGGATGTAGTCCTCGGTGCTCATACTGATAGTCCTTGGTGAAGATCTAGGAGTCTTCAGGTTTGGGATAAAAACCTCCTTCTGTCCGCCTGCTCCACTCTGGGGACCCCTCCCTGCTCTATGCGCATGACCTCCTGTTAAGAGATTGTTAGGATTACTCCTGATTTCCCCATTTGCCTTTGTAGTTTTGCTATTGTCTAATGCTAATTCGAGTCTGTTGTCTATGAGTTACCAGTTATGATCCTGATAGGTTATATTTCCCGTCTTCCTCACACCTTCTAGGGTGAAGTAAGATTTCTCTGCTCTCCCTCCCCATTTCCAAGTATCAAGGGGTCTTACAAGTACATTAGGTCTTACAATTCTTTGATGTAGATCATAAGCAATCTTGATTTTCATTTCTTTAGTGACACATTAGTCATTTAGTAGCATTAAATTTAAATTCATGGCATTGTAAATTTATTTTTTCTTCCTGTTGTTGCTTTTGCTTTGTGGCTTTTCACTTAAGAAGATGTACAGTAACTGTGTAATGGAGACTATCCTATGCAGATGTGAGGATATCAAGCAGTATGCATTTCTACTTCCAGATCAGAGGTGGACTCCCAATGAAACTGTTAAATGTATCTTGACAATTGGATGCTGGACTCTCTGCCATTGCCCATACGCACAATGATGGACTTATGACTATTTTTGAAGAACTATTCTCTTGTAACAATATAGGGGAAATCAGTGAAGGGGGCGGGCAATTGGAGGAGATGTGAGGGAAATGTCAGGGCCTATGGAACAGTATCATAAAATGGCAATAACAATAAAAAATGAAGAAAGTGAGATACTAATTTTTTTTACTTAGAGAAAGAGTGGGTAAAAAAAGGATATTGAGAGCTTTTATGTGCTTGTAAATTCTTAAAATATCTACAACAGCCAGGCCAGGGCTGGCCATAAAACCAAGAATCAGGAAATCAGTCCAGGTCTGTCTGCGCTGTTGGTGGCAGGAACTCTATGACCTGAACCATCACGACGGACCCCTGGGAGCTGCATTAACAGAGCTGAATAAAGGAGCACAGGCCTGAGCTATGAGTTAAATGCAGGTGTACTTTGTATGGTGCATGGCCTCTTGACCACTAACCCAGACACCCATTCCACACTTGATGGCACCATCTGTTCCCTTGTAGTGATGGCCTCTTCTTACACCCATCTCATCCTCCAACACTCATCACTAAAACCTCCCAGACCAGACCCAGGGGGCAACGGAGACCCCAGGTTCGCAGCCATGGGGTCCACCTCAGAGCCGGGCTAAGGCCTGAGCTCCACCCTGCTCCAGTTAGGCGGGAGCAAGGTACCTTGGATGAGTTCCATTTGCCAAACCCGCAGCAGGGAGGCTGTGGGCAAGTACTCTGTTCTGGGCAGCCAGTGCACCAAGCGGTGCCAGGCTCTGCCTGCTGACCACCCGGCAGCGAACTCAGAGGTTTTTACGATGTGGAAAGCTATTTGGGGACACCCATCAGTAGGCCCAACATTGGTATAGGGGAGACAGGATTCCTTGCAATGTCCAGGTACAGAGGCTTGAATCTCTAGGACAACACACCCCCCGCCCTAGTTGGATGGTGAACGGGATTGGGAAATGGTGCGATCTAGGCCCCGGGGGTTCAAACCTCCGGCAGCTAGGAGGTTGCCAGGGGCATGCAGGATGAGGCGTCTTGCTCAGATCCTGACTCCAGCCATCAGGTGCTCGAGGTGAAATGTGCCCGGGCCTGCCAGGATGGAGCACAGGTCAAGCCGAGTTGGGCCATTGCACCTGCTACTCTGCTTGAACCAAGGACCCGAAGCCATAAAGTCTAGGGCTGAGGCTAGGACAAATGAGGGAATGAAACAAGATGAGTCAGAGCAACCACCAGTAGGCGTATGATCTATGGCTAGTAACAGGCCCAGGGTGGGAGCCAAGGGGACACCCTAACCGGGTTTAGGCTCCCTCCAGGGGGAACGTGTGCTGGAATGGGGGCTGTGTTCTAACCTAGAAATAGTTGTAGTCTCCCAAGGCGCCAGTGTGGGCTGGGATTGGATGTACCAGACTGTGCCGGACCCCAACACTGTCTTGTGTCCTGGAGGACCAGGGTAGACATGAGACTGGCTGGGCTGGGTCTCGACCCCCTACTGAGCCACTTGTGAACTGTATGTGGGTGTGGACGAGCCATGGCTGGGCTGGGACATCCTATAACAAGAATCAGAATGGGGTGAAAGCCAACCAGGTTAAGCCACTGTTCCTGCTTGGACAGGAGGTGAACTGAGAAGAGTTGGCTCAAAAACCCCCTGGTATGCACATAACTTGGCAATGGGAGAGGCTCAGAGGGAGGTGCCTGGGCAACTTCTCTGGCAAGATACAGACCCTCCAGGTTAATGCAAGAAGTATGATAGGAAACAGCCCAGAATAGGCCATGGAAAATTTCCCACGGGCATGCATTTGGCACGGGATGGGGGCGGACCAGGCTGGGTCAGTGCATGTCATCCACTGGCTAATCCAGGCACCAGAACAGAGTGTGGGTTGGGCCAGTTTTGGTCACGACAAAACCAGCGTACAATGTGGAATGCCAGGGCGAGGTTGCTGGTACTGGATTTGACTGCAGCGCCCACCCAGCACACGTGAGAACCAGGAAGGGCAGAACCAGTATGGGGATTTAGGGGCTGGTCCCCTCGCAGGACAGCTACCCCTACTGGAGAGTGTGGGCTGGGTTGGGGACAGACCACACTAAGCAGGGTTATAACACCTGAGCGCCGCATGGGAACTAGACCAGGGAAAAGCCAGGTTGAGCAAATTATCCCCTGCTGGGGCAAGCATAAATTAGGATGGATGAGGGTTGTAAGGACTTAGACGCAACACCAGCTGGCAGATCATGGCTATGGGGGCCAATTCTGTTAAGTCAAATTGCGGAACCACCCGAAGAGTGCATAAATCAGGACAGAGAGAGATCTAGGAGGGAAACAATGGGTTCCCCCATCCTGGATCACTACTCCCACGGGAGGACATGATAACATTGAAGGGGCCCGGGGTGGTTAGACAGAGAAGAACTCTCAACAACAGCTGTGGGGGCTGGATGGCTGAGTTGGTGGGTTAGAACTAAGCTTTAAAACCCAGGGACAAATACAAGAGCTAAACGGGAAGTGAGACAAACTGGACTAGTCTGCTATGCACACAGGTAAATCAGGATAGGGGACGGGCCTAGTGGGGGTTATTGTGGGTCGTCCCAACTAGGCTGCAGCCCCCACTGGCTGATGCAAGTGCCGAGTGCGTGCTGGGCAGAACCAACCCAGTCTGCAACACTCACTGGTTCCAGTGCAACTCAAGTCCGAAAACAGAACCAGCCCAGGAACTGCAACTACAAGCTGATTGAGGCGATGAACAGCTGGTCTCAGAACCCTAGCCAAGAAAAGACAGAGGACAGAGAGGGTCAATCAACCATCTCAGATATATGTTGGCAGCGAAAAATGGGCGAATGAAGACTCTATGATGGAGAGTGTCAACCAGTGAACTCTGCAACGACCTCATCGAGCTGGGAGTGGCGAGTCTGGGGTGGGGGGGTCCACCGTGGGGGAGGGGCATGGGGAGGAGTGGGGGGGAATCCCAGAGCCTATGAAACTGTCACATAATGCAAAATAAATTAAAAAAAAAATTAAAAAAATAAAACCTCCCAGACCTCTCCTAAATGCTTGTTCTCTCTCTATTGTTGAAGTTTGTGAGATCCACCGCTCTGGAGGAGCTGGACAAAATGAGGACAGCGCCATTAACGTTTCAGATACTGCGTGCAACCAAACTGCGCATGAGAATCCTCTACCTGGGCCTTGTGAGGTGAAGTGCATGGGGTGATGGATCCATTTAAAATGTTGGAGAAGCAAACAAAATTCCTTTCTTTTCAAAAAGTTATATAAAGTGAATAAATTTCACATTTTTCAACCTGCAGATTTAGCATATTAACAGCATTTCTTGTTACAACTGAACATTAAAGAGAAGAGTAAATGATTAGAAAAGCTTGTCTACAGATAACATTGTAGTGTATTCTTGCCCTCTAGGATTCATTGGGACCTGCCTAACCTGGATACAGAGATGTGTCCAAGCACTAAGTTTATCTGTAGAGAGAGGGAGGATGGAAAATTTTAGCACAAATGATACTTTCACTTTTTAAAAACATTCTATGGCAAGAAGCAAATCAGTAGAAATCACAAACATTCTTTATTCATTTATACTATAATTTTTCATTAATTTATTATTTTGCTTCTTAGATATTAGATACCTGAACAATATTTTCATTAGATACTTAAACAATATTTTAATCAATTATACTGTTTGCATTCAAAACCGTAAGTAGAATTCTTTTTGTCACTGAAGCTTATTAAATTTGTCTTTACTCCTTTCTTCCCTGCAGACTGGGAGCCACTGTACCATTTATGGGCCTGGTGCTCAACCTCCAGGAAGTGGGGGGCAGTATCTTCTTGCTACAGGTTATCTTTGGGGCTGTCACACTCACAGCCAGATGCTGTATCATTTTTATAACAAAGTATTTGGATCGTCGCACCAGTCAGTCCCTGCTTTTCTTCCTGGTAGGACTTTGCATGCTAATCAGCACATTTTTGCCCAAAGGTAAGAAAGTCAGGAGTTTGCAGGATGAATGGGCTTCTTCAGAGTCCTTGGGAGTTGTTTGGATTTATGTACCTCATGTCAAAGTTACAGTCCTACTTCAATATTTCCATCACATTGTATAAGATACTTTTCAAATGTTTACTGCTAATCTTTCCCAGGTTGACACTGCTGATTATTAACTGGAAGTATTAATTATCTCATGAACTATTGTTCTAGATTCTGTCTCTTCACAATATCCACTCCCCAATAAACACAATCCATTTGTCATGATTTGACAAAATACCTGACTCAGATCTAAAATTGTTCTCCACACTCCTAACTACAACCTGTTTAATATGTGATTATATGCATTTATCACCAGTAACATCTTTATAGACTGCCTATAAAACTATATTATACTATATAAAACAAATAATGACTAATTACCAGTGGTAACCCTATATGCATTTATTACCTGTGTACACATTCATCTCAGAGAAAGTATGCAGAAAAAGTAATATAAAATGAATGAAGTCACTCATGTGTGCAGGAAAAGTTGAAGCAACTCAACATCCTTCAATGGCAGGATACTCTTAAATGGAAGAATGGCAGACTTATCAGTGTTTATGTAAGACTAAACATCGTGATAATATAGGGGAAGTTGATGGAGGAGTCTCAGGGTGGGCAATCCCAGAAATTACAGAACTGTATCATATACTAATAGTAATAATAACCATAGTAACTTAAAATGAATGAACTCACTCATGCATGCAGGAAGAGTTGGAGTACCTGGACACATTTCATTTTCTGTTTAACCCATGACATCTTGTAGTCTGTGATGATCTAGTCACCGTTTCGTAAATCTGGGAGGTCACAGCTGATACAGATCAGATGATAGACCTAAACATCCACACCCAGGAACCCCTCCAACAGTATTTTCTCACAATCATTGGGTGGTTGTGCAGATTTGCTCATTCAAAATTTTCTGACTTTCCATGGTTTCTTTCTCTCCAGAAATGCAGATTCCACGTGTGGCTTTAGCCACCCTGGGAATTGCTGCTGGTTCTTCCAGTATGGTTTTATTTTCTGTCAGTGCGAACGAGCTGATCCCAACTGTATGCAGGTACAAGAACTAAAAATCAATCTGCCTGACTTCTAAATAAGACTATTGGAATAACTGACTCATTTGAGGGACTAAAATAGAGAATGATTAGATGTAAGAGGAGTAAATGGCATAACAAATTGAGGTAATAATTAATGACCAATAACCAATAATTTTGAAAGCAACTGTGCCTAAAAATGTGCCAAGTCCTGTAATGTGTCATTGCATTTACCTTAAAAACCACACTCCATGGTCAATGTTGCAGCAATCCACCTTAATGCTGATAAAATAGACTTTCAAGCAGTTGCCAAAGTCAAACTGGGAGATAGTGCAGAAAATGTGATGATTAAGGGCTTACTGTCAGAGCTCATGTGTGTAGCTCTGTTGTAGTATTCCTCCACCATGAAAACAAGATGATAAACAAGATGTTGTGTATGGCTATCTCTACATAATTTATTTGTATTGTTGTTTGCATACACAGGTCAACATTTGGAGGAATCAATAATCTGTTCTCAAGAATTGGGGCAGTCCTGGCTCCCCTTATGATGACCCTGGTCGTATATTCACCTCACCTGCCCTGGATCATGTATGGAGTCTTCCCCATCCTTTCTGGACTAATTGTCTTCTGCCTTCCAGAAACCAGGAATCAGCCATTTCCCGAAACCATTCAGGATGTAGAAAATTCGTGAGTAAATCTTCCACCCTGGATCTGAGCAGAGAGCTGCTGTGCTGATAGTTCTGTCATGAGCAAGGAAATGATCACTTGGATTTTGTCCTGGTAGCCTCAGACCTGGGCTGTTAATGTCCCTCTTCAGTGACAGCCTCACTTCTACCCAGAAATTTCAAGTTCCTTGTGAGGCTCTCTGGGTCATGGAGATTGCGCTGCACCAGTAGGTTTAGTGGTGAAAAGACCCAAAATGTTCTGGTTAGTGGTGGTTCATGCTCTGCCCTGACAAGGCACACTTCTGATGTTTTCTTGTGTGTCTACTAAAACTCAAGTTATTCTTTTTCATCACACTGGTTTTACCATCCATCAACCCAGTGAACACTTGATAAATGTGGAATAGAAAATGAGTTTGTCGCATGCACATAAACCTGTTTATTGTTTTAGTTTGGGAGAAAAATGGGAATCGAGTGTGAAAAAAAACTGCCTTGCAAGACAGTCAGTTTGTCTACAGGAGGTGGTTCTCGTGGGGTATTTGTGAGACATGTGTAGTTATTCTTTAGCTTCTTTGTTTTCTGACTTTGTTCTGTTGGATTTCTTTTTCCCAGCTCTAAAGACTCAAGGAAAGTAAAGAAGAAAAATGATTCCTAGAAAGTAACACGATTTTAACATATTCTTGATGATTGGTCCAAATAAGGAGAAAAAAATTCAATTTGGTCCTATGTATAAATGAAAAATGAAATGGACGAATGGCACCTCTTATTTTTGTCAAAACAAATTCATGAATTTTTTGAACATAATTTGCCAGCCTAAATCAAACCAAGCAAATTATTAAGAGCAAGTAGGCTAAAAGTGACTTTAAATTCATTCACAAATGACTAACAGCCAAGGTGGTTTTAGAATGCAGCATTATTCACATGATCTATCAGCCTCATTATTTAGTATTTCCAAAGGAAATGAAATCTCTATGTCAAAGAGATGTCTGCATGTCAATGGATTTTAAAGTAGCATTCACAATAACTACTACATGGAATCATACTAAATGTCTATTAGATGATGGGATGCAGAATTGGTGGTACAGCTCCTGCATAATATTCACCTATTAAAACAATCCTATCGTTACAACCTAGTGGATGGATCTGGATGACATTCTGATAAGTGAAAAATACCAACATGCAAAAACAACTACATGACATCCCATTTAAAATAAATTAACCTCACAAAATATCGTTTAGATAGCATGGACTGAGGCAGTTCGGTGAGGAACATGTTGGTCAAAGGATATAAAATTGCAGTTACAAAGAGTAACTTCAAAAGAGCTTTGGTACACTCTGGTGATGATAGTTCATATACTGTATTCTTCAACACGAGAACTGATAACGGTGTAACTAAAATACGTGATAATGAAATAATAGAATTACATGTAAAATAGCCAGATATAATCAAGGCAGTGTTAAGAGGAAAGTTCATCTCAATCAATTCTTATATCAATTTGAAAGCACCAAGTAGGATCCGGTGCAACAGTGTAGAGGTTACAGTCCTTGCCTGAGTGCGCCGGGATCCCATTTGGGCGCCGGTTCTAATCCTGACAGCTAGTTTCCCATCCAGCTCCCTGCCTATGGCCTGGGAAAGCAGTCAAGGACAGCCCAAAGTCTTGGGACCCTGTACCCACGTGGGAGACCTGGAAGAAGTTCCTGGCTCCTTGCTTCAGATTGGCTCAGCACCAGCCATTGCGGCAGCTTGGGGAGTCAACCTTCTAGCAGAAGATCTTCCTCTCTGTCTTTCCTCTTCTCTGTATATCTGTATATCTGGCTTTCTAATAAAACCAAATAAATCTTTTTAAAAAAGCATCAAGTAAGCATTTTAAACACACAGCTGCAGAAGCTAGAGAAACAACAGCAAAAGTAATTTCAGGTTTAGCAAGGAAAAAGTAATAACCAAAATAAGAGAGGAAATAAACCAATTACAGACCAAAAGAATAATGCATAAGATCAATTAATCGAAGAGCTAATTCTTTGAGAGAATTAATAAACTAGATTACCTCCTAAAACAACTAAACAAAAAAGGAAGAAGAATTGAATCAATATGATCATAAATGTGAAAAGAAATAAAACAACAAACATAAAATAATTAGAAACTATTACAAGCCACTATTTCTGAAGACCTAGAAGAAATGGGTAGATGTTGGACACAAAAATTTACCAAAATTGAATCATGAGGTAATTAATAATTTAAATAGTACTATAACAAGCACTGAGATTGAATCAGTAATTAAAGCCAAGAAAGCCAAGTAAAGCCCTGGACCAGATCGCTTCACTACAAAATTCTACCAAATATTTCAAGAGAAACTTACCCCAATCTTCCACTAGCTACTCCAAATAATACAAAAGGAGTCAATCTTGCCAAACTCTTTCTATGAAATCAATATTACCTGAATACCAAAGCCAGATAGAGACAAAAAAGGAAAAGAGAACTGCAGAACGTTATCCCTGATGAACAGAGATGCAAAAAATCCTCAGCAAAATACTAGTCAACGGAATCCAACAGTGCATCAGGCACATAACGGGGAAAAACGTCTTAGAAAAGTCACCAAAAGCACACGCAGTCAAACCCAAAATAAACAAATGGGACCGTTTCAAATTAGGAGGCTTCTATATAGCAAAGGAAATGATCGATAAAGCAAACAAGCAAACAACATAATGGGAGAAAAATCTTTGCACACTCTGCAACAGATAGGAAAATTATATCCGGGATTTACAAAGAACCTCAGGAACTTAATGACAGCAGAGTAAACAATCCTGTGAAAAAATGGGCGTACTAAATAAACAGGCATTTTTAGGAGAACATTCAAATGGCTAATTGGCATATCAAAAAACTGCTCAGGCTCCCTAGCTGTCAAGGAAACGCTGATGAAAACCATATTGAGGTTCTGCCTAACTCCAGTGAGATTGACCTACATTCAAAGCTGTACTAACATCTACTGTCAAGAAGATGCTGAGAAAGGTACCCTTCTTCATTTTTGGTGGGAATGTAGGCTAGTAAAACCACTATGGAAGTCAGTATGAAGAGTGCTAAGAGAACTGAAAATTGATCTGCCATATGACTCAGCTCTCCTGCTTCTGGGAATATATCCAAAGGAAATTAAATCTACATATGAGAACGGGATCTGTACTTCCATATTTACAGCAGCACAATGTACAATACCAAAGACATAGAAACAACCCAGATGCCCATCCAAAGAGGAGTGGATAAAGCAGCTGTGGTATATCTACTCTAGGGAATAAGACTTATCCATTAAAAAGAATGAAACATTACCATTTGCAACAAAGTCACCTCAACTAGCATAGAGCACTATGTTCAAGGAATAAACTAACCAGAAAATGACAATCATGGTGGATTCTCTATGATTATGACAACCATCTTGCAAAATACAAGATCAATGGATAAAGAGGTAAACATGCATATACATACAGTCATCTAGAGGAACTGTATAAAAGAGACTGTCACATTGAGAAGCGAAAATAAATTGCAATAAACAACTTGACTGCCTAATCATTGAAGAACTCCCAATGAAACTATTAAATATATCTTCAAAATAGGACCCTAAACTGTCTGTGATTATCTGTACCTACAATGTAATGATACACTTAAATAAAATGATGGAGTTATGACAGTTTTTGAAAACCTATACTATTGCAATAATATAGGGGAAATTAGTGGGAGGGAGGTGAAATGGGGAAGGGGAGAGGGGAAATCCTTGCTAATTGAATAAATAAATATTGCTTTTTGATTTTATATTTTTTACTGTTTTATTATTTTAGATAATGTTTACATAGTTGATCAGGGTAGAAAGAATGTAGGGCTAGAGAGAAGTGTGTGTGATTTTTGTTTCCAAACTTCCCATTTTGCGGGAAGAGGGGAGATAAGGGGAGAGGCCATACCCAACCTCCCAACCATCCTAGTTCCCAAGGATGGGAAAGGCCACCCAATATCAACCCAAGGTCAAAGGTCACATTGTGGGTCATGCTCCAGGGGTTCTGCCCAGGTGAATGCAATAATCCTCGCCAATCTACAGATGAGGAATCCCTTCCAACATCCGTTAACTGACACCATCAACCTTAGAGTCTCCATTCATCCATACATTTGATGTCATTGTTTGGCTGGGGTAGTTGTCCGTATGTTCTGGTCTCCATTCTCTGCTATATCCGATGTCCTCTGCAGACCTCAATGGGATACCATGTCCTCTATGTGCACCATGGTCTGCCATCCAGCAGTCCATCCTTTACACTGAGCAAGACCAGTTCTCCTAGGTAGGCTTATGAATGCAGACCAAGCAGAATCTTCAGCCCTGAGACTCACACACATGGCAACCCTCCCAACCCCACAGGTGGGCCCAAGAACCCAAGCCAGAAAACCCAAGTACCACTGGACCCCAAATCCAGAGGTTCATGGACCCATTACCCACCATGTAAGCAGGTCCAGGGACCTGGGCCAGAAGACCCGCCCCTCTGGACCCACCAACCCTGGGACTCGTGGCGCCAACACCCACATCACAGGTGGACCAAGGGGCCCCTCCATCTCCAGCACCCAAGGCCCCAGACTGGCATGGCTCATCTCCACCAGCGGGTGCTTCAGCCTACTTTGATCCAACCTGCCCCCAATTCCATCTTATTCTGGTTTGTGCTGCAGTCCAGCTTTACTCAGACTGCTGGTGTTGCAGCCTGACCCAGCCCTGCCTGCACTGCATCCTGGTTCTCAGATCTACCAGTGGATGTTATGTACTGGCCTAGCCCAGCCCAGCTCCAGACCTGAGCCACATGTATGCTGTACTGTAACCTAGCATGGTCTGGGATGTTCCTTACCTTGATTCTTGCACTTACCTACAGGGACTGCAACCACTGCAACCTGACAAAGCAGTTCACCAAGCTTCTCTATCCGGCCTCCTCCCAGGGACAGATCTGGTACACAGTGGTGGGTCCCTGGTCCAGGTAGACTTTGTCCACCTCTTGTCCTGGCATTAACGATGTCCCTGCCCAGTCAGCCCATACTCTTTCTGATTATTACTGTTGGGTGTTGCAGGCCATCCACACCTTGCCTAAACACAACTCTCACTTGGTTCTGCGGGGCTGAGATCTAGCCTAGCCTGTTCTACACCCACCCTGACTCTCATAAGTACCAGTGGGTGCTGGAGTCTAGCCCAATCTGGCACTCTCCAGACCCTGTCCACACCCATGCCAAAGGACATTTCAGCCATGTCCAGCCCAGCCAAAAGCCCCAGTTGTTTAGGAATTCCAGCCCAGCCAGGTTGTCCCCTTAGCTGCCCAACCAGGCCTATTCCCAGCCACAGAATTTGTGCATGCCACCAGAGGTTGCTATTCCACATGGGTGAGCCCACATACTCCCCTACAGATTCTACCCCCATACCTGATTCAGTCACTTACTCATCAGCTTCATAGCCTAGCCTCTCAGTACCCTCTGCCTTATCTGACACTCACTGGTGTGTTCCATGTTCTAGCCCTTCAAGTAAAGTGGCCTTGACATGGAACTACCAGAGAAGTCATTCCTCATCTGGACATGAACCCTTAGGTCCCTGTTCTTCCCTACCTGTGCCATGCCCAGACTTCCCGTAACCCCACACACCTAAGTCCCAGAGAGCACCACCAGGTGGCCCAAGGGCTTTGCCCATCACCGTTGATGCCCAGACAGCTGGCCCAAGTCCCCCCAGCTACAGCCACGCAGTAAAGTACCTGCACCTCCAGCCCAGACTTGAGATCCGCCTACAGTACGGTAGCCATGGATGGAGAAAATTATCGGGCCTGAAGCCCAGACTAGCTCAAGATCTGCCCACCATATGGCAGTGGACAGAGCTAGAATCCCAAACCTCCAGCCTGACCCAGCCCAAGTACCCCCAACTGCAGCCAACTGGACTCTGTTCTATGGTGAATTCTCAGTAGTCATTCAACAGTGTCTGTCTAATTCTTCAGTGGTTCACTGTATCCCTTCTTTGCGGTTTTAACCGAACTGAACCTTTATTTCTGAGACTTATAAATGTATAAGTATAATATTAATATATTTAATATTTAACATTATATTGACTGATATTAGTATATATTGGTAAACAGATTTTACTCTTAGAAGCAGCAGCAGAAAGGCAGTGCACATAGAAATAAAACAAACAATAAATTTGGTAAAATTAACTACTGCATAGAAGTAATATTTCTTTCTTCTTTGCTCCATGTCTGTATTTCACCATTGCTAAAATTTTATAAATCTCTACCACTGGCATAAATTAACAGAAAAAGAACTGCTGTGGGTGTTCAAAAGCCAGTTTTGGGCCCAGCGCAATAGCCTAGTGGCTAATAGTCCTCACCTTGAATGCACTGAGGGTTCCATGTGGGCACCAGTTCTAGCTCTGGTAGTCCTGCTTCCCATCTAGCTTCCTGTTTGTGGCCTGGGAAAGCAATCAAGGATGGACCAAAGCCTTGGGACCCAACACCCATGTGGGAGACCTGGAAAAAGCTCCTGGCTCCTGGGTTCAGATTGTCTCAGCTCCAGCCATTGCAGTCATTTGGGGAGTGATTCATCGGACGGAAGATCTTCCTCTCTGCCTTTCCTGCTCTCTCTATATCTGCCTCCCCAATAAAAATAAATAATAAATCTTTTAAAAAGCCAGTCTTTACATTAATATATCACTCTGCTTTATTTTAACTTGGTATATTTTTCATAACTTTTGTTCAAAATCCCGATCTAACGGAGAAAACCCCTGATCTGTCCATTGGGTAATAGCCTTAACTTGCCATTCAGAGATAGAGAATTGTTGCATCGCAGTATACCAATTAGCATGGGTTACCTGATGAAATTTAGTAGCTTGAGAAAAGACAAGACTAACTGAATAATCCACTAAAAGATTACCCATGGCTAAAGGTCCTGGCAATCCAGAGTGAGCACGAATATGGATAATAAAAATAGGGATATGGCAAAAATGTAGCAATTTCTGTAGTTCATGGGATAGCAGAAATAGTGGTGCACTATCACCTGTTTGTGTAGGAATAACAAGAGGGAGAAGCAGTTACAATGCACCGTGCAACATGTACAGAACGTTGAGAATCTGTAACAGTATTAACCTCAGAAAAAGAAGGATTGGGTTGAGCAAAAAGAATACCATCTACGTAATGAATTAAAAGTATTTAGCCGTGTTAGCTGTTGTAAGGGTTGATGGACAAAATGTTCAAAAAGGGTAGGGGTTTTTAACATACCTTTTGGCAACACCTTCAACTGATAATGTTGTTGAGACTGTTGATTTACTCAAGGAATGATAAAGGCAAAGTTTTCACAATGATTAGGATGTAGAGGAATAGTAGAACAAAACAAAAAAGCAATCCTTTAAATCAATAATCAGAAGATAAAATTTAGAAGGAATCATAGTAGGGGAAGGTAGAAAAGGTTGTAAATCACCCCTAGACTGAACACATTTATTTATATTTTAAAGATCAGTTAACACACACCATGTTTCAGATTTTTTTCTTGATTACCAACACAGGGGAATTCCAACAACTAGTACAAAGTCCAATATGTTCATCCTTGAGTTGCTGTTGAACAAAACTTGCAAGGCCTGTAATTTTTCCAAAAGTAAGGGCCATTGTTCAGTCCAAACAGGTCATAGAGATACCTGTAAAATGACATTCAGAATCTTTGCTATTGTGGGAGACATAGCCAGTTGAATCTCCCCTGAAGGTGCCAGGAGCAGTTGATATGGAGATGAATGAACAGGAAACCTCCTGGTTCACAGGTTTAAACTGTCCCTGGCTGTTGAGATGTAAATGGCTCAAGCCCCTCCTCCCTGGATGCATGGTTGACAATCTTCTTTTAAAAGTCTGATGCCGTTGATAAACTTTGGCTATTGACCACCAGTCAGTAGCCCACGCGTGTCATTATCGTCTCCGTGCACCAAGTCTTTCACTGCAGGACAGCGAACAGATACCCGATTTAATTTTAGAGTGTATCATCAAAGTGGCCCCTATTTTAAATCCTGATGATTTCCAAGCCCTTGCTCTGCACTTGTGGATGGTGTTGGAAAGTCAGGAGTTTGCTGTAAGTTTTTCCCAAACCAAAACCAGGTTCACGTTCCACTGATTGCATAACTTTTCAAGAGGGGGAAGAATTCCCAATAGCAATAGTAGTCTTTAACTGTTCTAATAAATCCCTGCCCCACAAAGAAAACCCTACATCAGCAATATAAGGAAGGAAAGAGATAGATTGATCTTTAAAAGTTAGCATTTTGTTAGACTGCCAAATATCATTGATTTTTCCAACCTCTGACAAAGCAATTTTTTTTATTATTTATTATTTAACTTCAGTAATTACATTGTATTATGTGACACAGTTACATAGATACTTGGGTTTTCCCCACCCCTCCCCAAACCCTCCCACCATGGTGGATTCCTCCACCTTGTTGCATAACCACAGCTCAAGTTCAGTTGAGATTTCCCCATTGCAAGCGTATACCAAACATAGAGTCCAGCATCTTATTGTCCCGTCAAGTTCAACGGCTTCTTAGGTATACCCTCTCTGGTCTGATGACAGAGCCAGCAGAGCATCATCCCAGTCAATTGAAAGCTCCAACATACCATCAGCAAAAATTTACATCATTATGGAATTAATTGACATAGTAATGAGTAACCAATATGTTAAAAGTAAATGCGGGTTCCCAGCCACCTTCTGTGACCACCTCACCTATACTTCAATTTTAGTTTATACACAACATATAACATTCAAAACATAACATGTTATACATAACATCATATCATCTTAAATTAAGGCAAACATGTGGTATTTAACCTTTTGGGATTGGCTCATTTCCCTTAGCATTATGGTTTCCAGTTTGGCCCATTTGGCCACAAAAAACTGCATTTTTTTTTTTTAATAGCTGAGTAGTATTCCATGGAGTAGATGAACCATAGCTTTCTTATCCAATCCTCTGTTGATGGGCATTTTGGTTGTTTCCATGTTTTTGCAATTACTGATTGTGCTGCTATGAACATAGGAGTGCATGTTGGTTTCTCATAGAACAAGTGTTCTGGATATATTCCTAGGAGTGCTATTGCTGGATCATACGGTATGTTGAATTTGAGTTGTTTGAATATTCTCCATACTGATTTCCATAGAGGCTGTACCAGCCTGCAGCCCCACCAGCAGTGGAGTAGGGTTCCCTTTTCCCCCGCAACCTCGCCAAAGCAATTGGCATTGCCACTTCATTCCATTGTTTAGGCTATCTAACTAGCACAATGATTGTCCTTTGAAATAACACCGTAACAGTGAGTGAGTCATGTACTGCCCCTTTAACAATTTATCTGGCCTTTCAGCTTGAGCCATACTCTGGAGATCTCCTAGATAATCTTCAGCAACTCCAGGGTGAACAGTAAGTCCTGACGTAATCACGCTGCTTCTGTTTAAATTAATCCTACCATGTTTCCGGGAGCAGATCCAAAAACTCCTGTGTGCAGGTATACTGCAACATCTTTTGGTTCCAATACCATTTCTGCATTTACAGAAAGATCTAAAGCACTTCTGACAGTGGCGTGTTGGAGGGCAAGGACGTGTTTCTGCTGCTGGCTGTTGCTGACAAGACACATCTGCATGACCTGTTGTCCCAGCACTTGATTTTGGGGGGCCTGGGCAGGCTCTAGCTCCAGTTTTCTGAAAGAGGGCATCCTGGTAAATCAAGTTTTGACCTGCATTTATGGCCCAATGAAGTCCTTTTTTCACACCAGGCATGGAGTGGGGGGTTGAGTCTTGCCTCCAGACTGACTGGAAATTCTCACAGGGCTCTTGTAGCAATCCTTATGTATATGACCTTGTTTTTCACATTCGTGACGCTTGAACTACTCTTGTTTTGATCCAGTATTTAAAGTCTAGCCAATAGATTACCCTTACAGGACTCAGTACCTATATCCATACAAGTCCTTACATAATTAGCCATAGAGCCCCCAGCAGTCTTAATTGGGCACAAAGCATGTTGGCAATTAGGACTTGCATTTTTACAAGCCAAGGTTGGTAAAAGTAAATCTCGGACATCTGATTGAGAACTTTCTTTTTGTAGCATCGCTTTTAGCAGAGCTCTGAAATCTATTTAAGGTACCTTATGCCCCTGGGTCATTTTATAAGTGAGAAAGGAATCTGTCCAGCCTCTTTGACCTTAATCCATGCTCATAATACAGTGTCTAACCTGATTAATTACCTGATCATTATATTTAAATTGAGCCTTGGCTCTGACCCATTGTTCTGCCTCTAACGATGGCTTAGTTGTTCTATGCAGAAGGGGATTTTGAGCCTCATTTTTCCATGTTTGGACCCTAGTCTCATCTTTCCGCCCTTTATGAAATTGCATGTCTGGCCTTGCTTCCAGGACTGTCTTAGGTATTCCTAGTCTGCAGAAATAAAGTGTTGGGCTGATTGAGTTAGTAGTCCCCTCACATAGAGTGTGTCTCATACATAGAAAGCACTTTCTTAAATTCCTTAAAAACACTAATGTCCGCAGAGTGATATTTTAAAAAGTCAGTTTATTCTGGAAAGTTCAGACCAACCTCTTCAGCAGTCAAACACCTTAGAGTTGCAGGAAAGGCAATGGGAGGAGAAATTCGAGGCTCAGCTGGGGAAATTGGAAGTAGGAAATTGGAAGCAGCCTCTGCCAGGGAACAGGAGGAGGGGGCGGCTGTGGAGCCTGAGGAGCTGTATGGGGCTGCGGCAGGTCTGTCAGGCTTTGTAAGCTTCAAACAGTCAAGCTCGCTGGCCATTTTGCTTGTTTCCTGTAACAGTATTTTAGCTGAGATTTGGTGATAATTACATGAGATTGCCTAGATTTATTGCTACTTTCTCTGATTCTTCTCAAGCAAAGAGGAAGCTCTCTACCCAGCATGAACATCTGAGCCCTGCTTTTTGCTTATTTTTTTTTTTTTATTGGAGGGAGAGGGTGGCAAGAACAGCAAAGGTCATTTAAGAACCTCATCAGCAGACGGATAAACTCTCGAGGTGTGCTCTACTGGAGAGGCCGGCTTTCAATCCTTTACTAACTCTGAATGCTTCAGAACCCCAGTGCAATGGCATAAGGCTCACACTTGGTGACCAGAGCATCCAAACTTGAACCGCTATCATTTCTCCTTTCTGCTGAGCTCTTCATCCACAATACTTTCTGCTGCGTCTCAGAATTCAACACACATTTGTCAGTTGGATGAAACCCATGGCAGTGATTATTAACAAGCAAAAAGAGATCCTCCTATGTACATACACCAAGAGGGTTTTACTCCTGAGCCCTTCAAAAGTCTGCAGAAGATATCTATGTACCGTTTCTCATGATTTGCCAGGAGCTCACTTGCTGGGGAGCAGAGAACTGCCAAACAACAGGAGTAGTCCATTTTGTTATTTCCTCATTTTGTAATAGCCTTGGTATGCAAGTTCCAGTTACCTTTCACCTAGATTCCTGGTAACCTTTCTCCTAGAATCTCAGAACAAAGTTGTAACAGTATGGTCAAGATAAGGTTGTCATGGTAACATATCCATCCTGCCAGGCCCACATCCTGCTGTAAAAACCCTTCATCCTTTACCTGCTGCTTAAATACTGCCTGAGAAAATAAAGTTTTTGGAGCTTGATCAGACCTCCTGCCGTGCTCCCATTCTTCGTGTCTCCTGTCCCCCCCCCCAACCGTTGGTTCTCTCCCCAGGTCTCCCTTGAAGACCATGCAGGCCAGGGCATTCACTTACCTCAAGTGTTCCAGTTGGAGTTGCAATAGCTTCTTGATTTTCCTCCAATAACCCCTTGCTTTTTATTCAAGACCCACATTGGGCAACAAATGTTGCAAATTAGAGTGCAAATCTTTAACCTTTCGAAGAAAATGAGTTTATTATTTGGAGTAGGGTGACAACTGTCTCGCAGGATAGCTCACCAAGGGGAGGGCAAGAAATTATTATTTCATTATTGAAATGAAAGGTTGGAAAAATATATTCCAGGCTATCAGAAATTAAAAAGGAGCTGGTGTAGCTATTCTTATATGAGATAACATAGACTTTGACATGAATAATATTAAAAGAGACAAAGTTACATCACAATATCTTATCGCATGAGATACAGGCTGTTTGAGGTTGAAACAATATTACAATATACAGATACTATTTTCTGGATTGACATCATTTCATCGCAAATTAAGGCAAACATGAGGTATCTAACTTGTTGGGATTGGCTCATTTCCCTTACTGTAATGGTTTCCGGTTGGGCCCATTTGGCCACAAAGAACTGCATTTCATTTTTTTTTTTTAATACCTGAGTAATATCCCATTGAGTAAATGAACCATAGCTTTCTTATCCAGTCTTCTGTTGATGGGCATTTTGGTTGCTTCCAAGTTTTTGCAATTATTGATTGTGCTGCTATGAACATAGGGGTGTATGTTGGTTTCTCATGTAACAGGTGTTTTGGATATATTCCTAGAAGTCCTATTGCTGGATCATACGGAATGCAGATTTTCAGTTGTTTGATTGTTCTCCATACTGATTACCATAGAAGTTGTACCAACCTGCAGCCCCACCAGCAGTGGAGTCTTTGTATATTCCGGAGATTAGCCCCCTATCATCTATGCAGTGTGCAAAGATCTTCTAACATTCTGTAGGTTGTTTTTTTACTTTGTTGATTGTTTCCCTTGCTGTACAGAAGCTTCTTAGTTTGATGAAGTCCCATTTGTTCATTTTGGTCTTGATTGCTAGTGCTTTTGGTGTCCTTTTTAGGAAGTCAGGGCCTACACCTAAATCTTGCAGGATGCTTCCAGCATTTTCTTCCAAAAGTTTGAAGGTTTCTGGGTGTAGGTTTAGATCTGTTATCCATTTAGATTTGATCTTAGTGTATGGTGAGAGATGTGGGTCTAGTTTCTTGTTTCTGCATGCTATCAACCAGTTGTCCCAACAGCATTTATTGAAGAGACTTTCCCATTTGCCTGGATTGTCATCGGTCTTTTTGTCAAATATTATTTGGCTGTAGCTCCGTGGGTTTTCTTCTGTTGTTTCTATTCTGCTCTATTGATCTTCCTCTCTATCTCTGTGCCAGTACCAGGCTGTTTTGATAACCACTGCCCTGTAGTATGTCCAGAGGTCTGGAACTGTGATTCCCCCTGTTAAGTTCCTATTCTTCAGAATGGTTCTAGCTATTTGTGGTTTTTTGTGATTCCAGATGAACCTTTGTATCATTTTTTCCAGTTCAATGAAGAATGTTTTGGGTAATTTGATTGGGATTGCGTTGAATGTATATATTGCTTTTGGTAGAATAGGCATTTTATTGATATTGATTTTACCTATCCAGGAACATGAGATGTTGCTCCATCTTTTGAGGTCTTGTTCAATTTCTTTTTTAAGTATTTTGTGCTTTTCTTCAAAATGGTCTCCTACATTTTTGGTTAGATTTATTCCTAGATAATTCATACTTTTCTCTGTTATTTTGAATTGTACCTTGTTGGTTAGATCTTTTTCCAACTTGGGACTGTTTGCATACACTATGGCTGTTGATTTTTGTTCATTTATTTTGTACCCTGACACTCTACCAAACTCTCATATAAACGCAGCCTCTGTATTGAGTTTCTTGGTTCTTCTATGTAAAGGATCATGTCATCTGCAAATAGTGAAAGCTTGACTTCTTCATTTCCCATTTGAATTCCTTTAATTTTTTTGTCTTGTCTTATGGCCTCAGTGAGTACCTCTAGAATTATGTTGAATAGCAGTGGAGAAAGCGGACATCCTTGCCTTGTTCCAGATCTCAGCGGGAAGGCTTTCAATTTTTCTCCATTCAGTCTGATGCTGGCATTGGGTTTTTCATATATTGCTTTGATTATGTTGTGGATTTTTCCATCTATGCCTACCCTGGTTAGGGTTTTTAACATAAAGTGGTGTTGGATTTTGTTGAATGCTTTTTCTGCATCTATTGATACTAATATATGATTTTTGTCTTTCAGTTTTTGGATGTGGTGTATCACATTTATGGATTTTCTTATGTTGAACCATCCCTGCATTCCTGGGATGAATCCTATTTGGTCTGGATGAATGATCTGTCTGACGTTTTTTTGAATTCTATTGGCTAGGATTTTGTTGAGAATCTTAGTGTCAACGTTCATCAGGGAGATTGGTCTATAGTTTTTTTCCTTCTCTGTTAATTCTCTATCCAATTTTGGGATTAAGGTGATGTTGGCTTCATAGAATGAAGGGTTCCTTCCTTTTCTATTGTTTTGAAGAGCTTGTAGAGGATTGGGGTTAGCTCCGTTTGGAATGTTTTGTAGAATTCTGCGGTGAAGCCATCGGGCCTGCTTTTCTTTTTTGGGAGATCTTTAATCACGGACTCTATCTCTGTTTCGGTTATGGGTTTGTTCAGATATTCTGTTGCCCCTGAGGTAAGTTTTGGTTAGTGGTTGGAGTCTAGGAACCTTTCCATTTCCTGGTGGTTTTCTGAGTTGTTGGAGTACAGTTCTTTGTAGTAATTTCTAATTATTTTCTTAATAGTTGCAGTGTCTGTCGTTATGTTGCCTTTTTCATCTTTGATGCTGTGAATTCTCGCTTTCTCTTGTTTTTTCTTTGTTAGTTGGGCCAGTGGGGTGTCTATTTTATTTATCTTCTCATGAAACCAGGTTTTTTATTCATTGTTTTTGTTTATAATTTTTTGTTTTCTATTTGGTTTATCTCCTCCCTTGTTTTGATAATTTCTTGCCTCTTGCTGTTTGTGGGGTCATTTTGCTGCTGTTTTTCCAATTCCTGGAGGTGTGTGCTTAATTCCTGTATTTGATGCCTTCCTTGGACCTTGACATGAGCACCAATTGCAATGAGCTTACCACGTAACACTTCTTTGGAGGTGTCCCTAAAGTTTTGGAATGTTATAGCTGAGTTTTCGTTGGTTTCCATAAATTTTTTGAGCTCGTCTTTAGTTTCCTCTCTGACCCATTGTTCATTTAATAGCATATTGTTCATTCTTCAACAGTTTCTGTATTTTCTGGGGCATTTTGAATTGCTAATTTCCAGTTTCATTCCATGATGGTCTGAGAAGGTACATGGTATGATTCTGATTTTTTTTGAAGTTACTTAGACATGCTTTGTGTCCTATCATGTGGTCTATCCTGGAGAAGGTGCCATGCACTGCTTGAAAAAATGTATAATCTGCGGCCTTAGGATGAAAGGTTCTATAAATGTCACTAAGTCCAGTTGTTCTATTGTTTCTTTGAGCTCTGTAGTTCCTCTGTTGAGCTTTTGTCTCGTTGATCTGTCTATTGGTGTTAAATGGGTGTTCAGATATCCCACAGTTATTGTATGTTCCTCTGTATATCCCTTTAATTGTATAAGTAATTGCTTCACGTAACTGGGTGCATCTGAATTTGGGACATAATTGTTAAGGATGGTAATCACTTCCTGATAGATCTTTCCTTTCAACAATATAAAATGTCCTTGTGTGTCCTTTTTGATGTTTGTCATGTTGAAGTCTGTATCATCTGAAGTTAGGACCACTACACCAGCCTTTTTTTCTCATCCATTGGCGTGAAATATCTTTTTCAATCCCTTCACTTTCAGTTTCTTAGCATCTTTTGCGGTTAGATGTGTCTCTTGTAGGCAACAGATAATTGGGTCCTGTTTGTTGATCCCATCTGTTAATGTATGTCTTTTTACTAATGAATTTAGCCATTTGTGTTAAGAGTTAATACTGAGAGACTGAGATTTTGTACTGGCATGCGTGTGCATTTTTGTTGGCGTTGGTATCTGATTGTCTTTCCTTGTGTGGACTTTAGTGGGGAGACCTTCCTGTTTGCCATCCTTGCTTATGGTTTGCTTCCTTTATCTCTGGGATTAACACATTTCTAAGGAGATTTTGTAGGGCTGGTTTTGTGTTGGCATATTCTTCTAGTTTCTCCTTGCTATGGAAGTATCTAATTTCATTCTTGAATACAAAGGAGATCTTTTTCCTCGTACATTATTCTTGGTTGACAGTTGTTTCGTTTCAGGATTTGAAAGACTTTACTCCATTCCTTCTTGCTTGGAGCATCTCTTCTGAGAAGTCAGCAGTGATCCTGATGGACCTGCCTCTAAATGTAAGCTTGTCTGTGCTTTGTTCTAGTCTCACAATTCTTTCTTTGTATTTGTTGGAGGGGAGGTTGAGTATCACATGTCTGGGTGAGGATCTCTTGGGGTCAAATCTGTTGGGGGGTTCTCTGAGCTTCCTGCAATTGGCCTGGGTTCATATTTCAAGTGCTTTGGAAGTTCTCCTGTATAATTTCATCGAGCACCAGTTGCATACCTGTCTCTCTTTCCACTCCTTCTGGAAGGCCTACAATTCTGATATTCAACTTCTTGATTATGCCGTTCATTTCCTGTATCACCTTATTGGCCTTGTTCAAATGTTTCTCCAGTTGATTGATAATATGCCTGCTTTCATTCTGGGAGTCTTCCAATTTGGAGATCCTGTCTTCTGCTGCTATAATTCTGTTGGATAGGCTTTCACTCTGTGCTACAGGTCAAGGATCTCATTTTTGACTAATTTTGATTCTGTGATCATGTGGTTCTTGAATTCCATAAGTTCCTCCCATCGTTTTTTATTCTCTCTGAAGAGTTTTATAATTATTTTTCTGAACTCCTTGTCTGATAGGTCGTCAATTTCTTCATCTGTAATCTCTGCAATTGACCGGGCCTTTTGGTGTTTTTGGGGGTGGCACTGGCTCCTTCCTCTGATTCATTTATTTTCCTGTGCCTGGCCCTGTGTGTATGTGATACAAGCTATTGCTGGCTTCAAGCCCTTGACCTCTGCTGCCACCTAGTGGGTGACCTGAGGTCTTGCTGACTTAGATTTTTTTTTTTTTTCTTTGTACTGCCTGGGTTCCTCTCACCCTACTTTGTCAGGGTGCGATCTTGTGGGCTCTTTAAAACAGGGCAATATTTATGGCAGCTTTTGGGCTTCCCTTCTGTGTGGTTCTCGAGCCCTGGGATTGGTGCCGCCCAGTGCTGGGGAGTTCCAGTTCACAGGATCGCCCAGGCTCTTTGTTTCTGTGCCTGGTCACGCCCTCTCCAGCCCGTCCGCCCAAATTCAAGTCTGCCATGAATTGCTCAGTTCGGGCACCATTCACGAATTCAGTTCAGCCACCCTTCACCGCATTTTGTACCAGAGATCCGCCTACTCCTCTCCTCCTGCTAAGGGCGGGCACTTCACTTGCCAAATTTCGCTTGTGTCTCCTCGGACCGGGTACATTCTTTGTCCTACTCAGGTTGCTGATACCAGTCTTTCACGTTTGTTTTGCTGCCGTGTGCCACCTTTCTCAGTCCTGGCGGCGCTGGGGGATTTTCCACAGTGTTCCCCGCAGTTTTTTCCTCTCGAGCTAGCTTCAGACTGCTTCCGTCCCTAACTTTTAGGACCCTCAGTCACATAGGTCTAACTCCATTGGCCATCTTGACTCCGCCCGAGCCATCCACTTTTAATTATTTGGTTCACGCTCTAGATGGCTGCAAAGAACTTTATTTGGGCCTCCCATGTGGGTGGCAGGAACCCAAGAATTTGAGCAATCTTACATTGCTTTTCCAAGGCCATTAGCATGGAGTTGGGTCACAAGTGGCCAGCCAAAGTACTTGAACTATTGGATGCTGGCATTTCTGTTGGTGGCTTTACCCACTGGATCACACTACTGCATCCAAGAAATATATTTGCATGTACATATATGTATATACTCACTATAAGAAACTGACTTGTGATTATGGAGGCTGAGAAGCCCATTAGCTGGATATGTATTAGAGACTCAGAAAAGCTGGTGGTGAAGTTGGAAAGCCTGAGCCGAGTGTCCATAGTGTTGATTCCAGCCTGGATTTGAAAGCTTGGGAAGCAGAGGCTCTCCAGGCTGGGGAAGACTGTGCCCCAGCTCTACTGACTCGACATGAATTAGTTCACCTTCCTGGGACTTTTTGTGTTGGGCAGGCCTCCAGTGCATTGAATGATGCCAGCTTGCAATGGGGAGGGTCACCTGCTTTACTTGGTCCACCAATTCAAATGCTAATATTACAGAAATAATGCTTAATCAGCTCGTTAGACATCTCATATCCCAAGGAAGTTAATGCAAATCAATCACAGCAGCAAAGAATTCAGAGAAAGATATTTACCATCATATGATTCTTATGTTTATGTGGGGTGAAATTATTATCTCCAAGTAGAAAAGAGTAAGATAAGATGCTTGCATCCCTAGACCAATCACTAAAGGAAATTCAAGCAAATATTCTAAATTGTAAGAGTTTAAAAAGAAATATCCTAAAAAAAAAAAATACAGAGAAAGTAGCCCTGCCCTCTGGCACATCAGGCTAATCCTTCCCCTGTGGGGCTGGTATTCACATGGGTTCTAGTTCATGTTTTAGCTGCTCCACTTCTCAGCCACCTCCCAGCGCATGGCCTGGTAAAACAGCACTGGAAAGCTCAATTCCTTGGGAACTGGACTTCACGGGAGATCCAGAAGAAGCTCCTGCATTCTGGCTTCAGATTGGCTTTGCATTGGTTGTGCAGAAATTCTAGAAGTGAACTAGCATACTGAAGATCTCTCCATCTCTTTTTTTTCCTCTCTCTGTAAATCTGTATTTCAAAAAAATAAATACATCTTTGTTTTAAAAATAGACAAGGGAGAAAAGTATAGAACAGTGTATATTCCAGTCTGGAATATCACATCAGATGTAATTTAAAGATGAAATCCTCCAAATGAAAACAGTATTGTAAAAATGTAATTAGTCTAATTGTTTGGAAAACCTGATTGCAGAAAGGAGATACAGAGAAAGAGAACTCTGCCACCTGCTGGTTCATTCCCAAAACAGCTACAGAAACCAGGGTTAAGTCAGCCCAAATCAGTGAACTTCAACTTCATCTAGGTCTGCACAGTTGTGCCAGGGGCCATGGACATCTTCTGCAGCTTTCCCAGGCACATTAGGAGGGGTTGGAAAGGAAGTGGAGCAGTCAGAGTTCAAACCCAGTTGAATGGGATGATGGCATCAAGGTGGCTGCTTAACTCATTGTGCCAAAATGGTAGACCCTGAAAATCATACATTTTACAGTGTTATAAAGTATGTCCTAGCTATGTATTGTATTCAAAAGAAATATGTAAATCTGCAGCCTGTGATAAGTTTAAAGCAATAGGATATCATATTTTAGGGAGGCCTCTGGAGAGAGAATTAGATAACAGAACAGGAGGGGGAACACTATCCCAGATGCAGAAGAAATGGTAGAGGAGGCAATGAGCAACCAATGGAATGACTAGTAAGACTAGTATACCAGGAACTAAAGACCTTCCAGAGGGACCGTCTTAGTAAAAGCAACACTTCCAGTGAAACAGCCAAATACACGGTAACAATACTAGTTTTTCCACTTTCACCTGTAACCCTAGTGCTTGAGTAGCAGAATGTCACACTTGTAACTGCTGCTCAAAGACCACACGACTTTTGTAATATGGGCCAGTGGGGTGTCTATTTTGTTTATTTTTTCAAAAAACCAGCTTTTTGATTCATTGATTTTGTGTATAGTTTTTTTTGTTTCTATCTGATTAATTTCCTCCCTTGTTTTGATGATTTCTTGTTTCCTGTTGTATGTGGGGCTCTTCTGCTGCTGTTTTTCCAAATCCTGGAGGTTTGTGCTTAGTTCCTGTATTTGACGCCTCTCTTGGGCCTTGACATGGGCTCCAATTGCGATGAATTTACCCCACAGCACTGCTTTGGCCGTGTCCCATAAGATTTGGAATGTTGTGTTAGAGTTTTCATTGGTTTCCATAAATTTTTTGATCTCATCTTTAATTTCTTCTCTGATCCATTGTTTGTTTAATAGCATATTGTTCAACCTCCAAGAATTTCTGTATTTCCTGGGGCATTTTGAATTGCTGATTTCCAATTTCATTCCATGGTGGTCTGAGAGGGTACATGGTATGATTCCTATCTTTTTGATGTTATTTAGGTTTGCTTTGTGTCCTATCATGTGGTCAATCCTGGAGAAGGTGCCATGTACTGCTGAAAAAAATGTATAATCTGTGGCCTTGGGGTAAAAAGTTCTATAAAAGTCTACCAAGTCCAGTTGTTCTATTGTTTGTACGAGCTCTGTTGTTTCTTTGTTGAGTTTTTGTTTTGTTGATCTGTCTGTTGTTGTTAGCGGGGTGTTAAGGTCACCCACTATTATTGTGTGCATATCAATGTCTCCTTTTAAGTCTGTAAGTAATTGCTTCACGTAGCTAGGCGCGTTGGAGTTTGGTGCATATATATTCACAATGGTGATTACTTCCTGATGTATCAGTCCCCTCACCAATATATAGCGACCTTCCCTGTCTTTTTTGATGTCTGTCAGCTTGAAGTCTAGGTCATCTGAGATTAGAATAGCTACCCCAGCCTTTTTTTCTCGTCCATTGACATGAAATATCTTTTTTCATCCCTTTACTTTCAGTTTCTTAGAGGCTTTTCTGGTTAGATGTGTCTCTTGTAGGCAACAGATTGATGGGTTCTATTTCAGGATCCAGTCTGTTAATCTGTGTCTTTTGATTGGTGAGTTCAGGCCATTTGTGTTTAGAGATAATATTGAGAGAAATTGATTTTGAGCTGCCATGAGTGTGTGTAAGTGTGCAAGTGTGTGTTTGCGACTATTAGAATCTCTGCCTGGTTGACTATCCTCTTATGGGTATTAGTGGGGAGGACTTCCCATTTGCCATCTTTGATTTTGGTTTTCATTTTTTCTCTCTGGGTTTAGCACCTTCCTGAGGAGGTTGTCTAGGGCCGGTTTCGTGCTAGTGTATTCTTCTAGTTTCTCTTTGCTGTTGAAATATTTAATTTCATTCTCAAATACAAGTGAGAGTTTTGCTGGGTACATTATTCTTGGTTGGCAGTTGTTTTGTTTCAGGATTTGAAAGGTTTTACTCCACTCTCTTCTTGCCTGGAGTGTTTCTTCTGAGAGATCTGCTGTGATTCTGATTTGCCTTCCTCTGAAAGTAATCTTGTCCTTTTTTCTTACTTGTCTTAGAATTGTTTCTTTGTATTCGCTTGAAGGCAGTTTGAGGACCACATGTCTGGGTGAGGATCGCTTTGGGTCGAATCTTGGGGGTTCTCTGACCTTCCTGGATTTGTGCTGGATTTATATTTCCAGTGTTCTGGAAGTTCTCCTGTATTATCTCATTGAACACCTGTTGCAAGCCTATCTCCTTTTCCACTCCTTCAGGAAGGCCTATTAATCTAATATTTGATTTTTTGAGGTTGTCTTTCATTTCCTGTATGGACCTATTGGCTTTCTCCAGATTTGTCTCCAACTGTTTGATGAACTGCTGCCTTTCATTCTGAATGTCTTCCAATTCTGATATTCTGTCCTCTGCTGTGTTCATTCTGTTGGTTAGGCTTTCAATTTTGTGTTCTATATCGAGGATTCCCTTTTTGACATGATTTATTTCTGCAATGACATGGTTTTCGAATTCCTTGGACTCTTCCCAGCGCTTCTCGCTGTCTCTGATGAATCTCATCACTAGTTTCTTAAATTCCTTCTCTGGTAATTCCTCTATGTCATCATCTTGCATCTCAGGTATTGAGATTAGTTTTTGGTTGTTTTGTGGGGAAATGCTTGATCTTTCTTCTGAGTCATTACCTTTTCTGATATTTCTCCTCATTGTGTTGTTGTTTCTTGCCATTTTGGGATTTAGCCTCTGACTTGCTTGTCCAGAGCCGTTGCCCTGGTGCTGTAGCTTATTGGAAGTTTGACCCAGCAACTGCTGTATGGAGTGTTGACCTAAGTATAGCTAAGCACAGCAGGGGGTTCCAGCTGCTTGTTGTTCAGAGTTTGCGGACCACAGCCCAGAGCTGGGTCAGGAGACTCTATGTCCCAGCCCTAGTGCCAGGCCTTCCCCCTGCAGCTCCCACTCAAAGTCGTTGCCCCTCTGGAAGACACACTGCTCCACGCCTCCGTCTGGGTTGGTTGACTCTACTGAGCTGTGCTTTGCCTCTTGGGCTCAGGGCCTCTGTGCCACCTCAGAACACAGGTCTACAGAGCTGGTCCCACCTCTTGGGCTGGAGGCGGGAGCCGCGTGTAGTAGGGGCCTCTGTGCCACCTCAGGCCACAGGTCTACAGAGCCGGTCCCACCTCTTGGGCTGGAGGCGGGAGCCGCGTGTAGCTGGGGCCCCTGCGCCACCTCAGGCCACAGGTCCGCTGGGAGAACTTGCCCCACAGTTCTGCAGAACCGACTTTGTTTCGGGGTCTACTGCTGAGCTGAGCACAGCAGGGGATCTGCTCACATTTACAGTCCTGCCCTGCCCCCTTTACAAGGCTTTGCTTTCTCTCTCTTTTTTTTTTTTTCCTTTATTTGCACTTTCTCAAAGGTGTTCCGCTGTTGGGAGCAGAGCCGTGGGAGTCATGTAGCTGTGCTCCCACCAGCCTGCACCTCTGTCCAGGGAGGCTCTGCCGAATGTTGCCCCGTTCCTAATGGTCAGGCTGAGTCCAGCAGCAGTTTCCACTGGGGACTCTTGCAGATAGTCAACCTTTCAGAGCTGAGTTGGGGATTACTGTAACCCGAACCCAGAGCGCAGTTCCAGTCTCCTCTGCACTCTCTCAAAGTTGCTGACCTGCTGGGAGGCAAGTTTCTGGGCAACCCCCTCTGCTTATCTTCGTGGGATGATGCCCCCTTTGTTCAATCCAGTAGCCTCCTTTAGGGTCTCCTGCACTCCAGTGGTCTGTGCCCCTGTGGGTGTTGACGCCTGTCCTTCCAACTGCCTTTGTCCTCCCAGGAATGGCTGAGATTCCGCCGCCTTCCCCCTGGCTGGGATCGCGACTCACCAAAATTCTCACGGCGTGCTGTCTCCTCTTTTTTCCTTTTTATGGTTGTCTCTCCACGCTGTGTAGATCTTCTTACTTCAGCAAACTCCAGTGACCTTCCTACACCTATCCCCTCAATTCTGTGTCTCCTGGTTTGTTTCTCTGCTGGATTGGTTCCCCTCTGTTCCCACACTGCCCTACACCAGCTCTCTATGGTCGGCCATCTTCCCCCCCTTATTATTTCATTAAATACATTTTTAAACCCGGTTTCTCTTTCTGCACCTTCTGGGACTCCGATAACTCTTACATTTGGCTTTCCTTTGTCTTTGAAAATGAAATAAGATTCTTCCACAGTAAAGAAAGGTGAAAAGAATATGCCTGTTCAAAACCTGCCCTCCAAATGATTAATTAATTAATTAATTAATTTGTTTATTTAACAATTTTGTATAGGCTGGGATTCTACCCCAAACTTCCACTCCCCGTCAGATTTTTCCCATTTTGTTATAATAGTGTAGTCCTTCATAAAGAATCAGAATTCTTTTTTTAATACATTTTATTGTTGTTGTTATTATTTTATGATACTGTTTCATATTCCCTTATCCCCTCCCCAGTTCCCTCCCCCCTCCAGTTCCTCTATATCATTACTAACATATAGTTCTTCATACTCAGTCTTATGTCCATCACTGTGGGCATGGACAATGGCAGAGAGTCCAGAATCCTATAGTCAAGATATAGTGAGCAGTTTCATTGTAAGTCCATCTTTGTCTGGAAACAGAAATGCATACCACACTACATCCTCACATCTGGATGTTAGTCTCCATTTCACAGCTACTATACATCTCCTTAAATGAAAAGTCATTATTCAAAATCAACAATAGAAAGAAAAATAGAAATTTATAATGCCATGAAGTTAAATGACATGTTACTAGATATGACAGTCTCCATTACACAGCGACTATACATCCCCTTAAATGAAGAGCCACAATGACTCATAGATCATGCAGTGCCATCATTTTCTTCAAAAAGATTCTTGATTTTTATTTCTTCAGCTACACATTAATCATTTAGTAGCATGTTATTTAACTTCTTGATGTTGTTAATTTCGTTTTTCTCCCGGATGTTGATTTTGTTTTGAGGAATCAGAATTCTATCAGTCTCTTATTTAAGTGTACCCTGACATTGTTGGTACAGACAATGTCAGACAGTCCAGCATCCCATTGTCTACACATGTCCAACAATTTCATTGAGAATCCATCTTTCATCTGGAAGCAGGGATGCATGCTCCGTTATACCCCTACGTCTGTATATGATAGACCCCAGTATTCCATCACTATACATTACCATAAGTGAGAAGCCATGAAACAAGGTCAACAACTGGTATGAGTTAGAACAGCCACAACAACAACAACAAATTACAGTACCATGAAAAAAATGTGCCACTGAATAACCAACACATGACCAACAAAAAGGAAACACAGAAGTCTCTTGAGAAAAATGATGCCATTGTATAATTCATGAGCCAGTGGTGAATTTGACTAGAGAAAAGAGATTATTTGGAATGAATCAAACTGAAATTTTAAAAAATCAAAACACATGGGATATAGCCAAAAAAGCAAACAATCAAAAAACAGATTGGACTATTCGAGTTACAATTTCCATGTTGGTTTCCTTATATAAGAGAGAACATTTGGTATTTGTTCATTTGTGATTGACTCATTTCGCTGAACATAATGGTCTCTAGTTGGGGCCACTTGGTTGTAAGCACTGATGGAAATGAACTTTTCTCTTAGCATTGCCTTGATTGTGTCCCATAAGTTTTGATGTGTTGTGTTGATGCCTTCATTTATTTCAAGCAATTTCTAAATTTCCCCTTTGATTTCCTTTCTGATCCATTGCTCATTTAATAACATATTATTCCGTCTCTGCATGTTTGCAAGTCTTCCTTGGTGTTTTGACTTCTTGGTCTCTAGCTTCACTCCTTGATGGTCTGAGAAGATGCATGGTATGATTTCAACTTTGTAAAATTTGCTGAGGCTTGTTTTGTACCTTAGAGAAAATTCCATGCACTGCTGAAAAAAAGTGTATTGGGGGGGCTGTAGGCTGGAGTGTCTTGCTCGAATGCCGACCCCAGCCACCATGTGCTCCTGGTAAGCTGGGCCCAGGCCTGCCTGCGTTCGGGGGCTGCTTCCTTTTGGGGTGAGTACACCGAGGGGGAAATCTCCGTGACTGGGTAAGCCCGGGGTCCACCCACCGCCCTCATTGGGCGGTGAATGGGATTGGGGAGAGGCGTGATCTTGGGCCTGCTGGTTTAAACTTCCAGCAGCCAGGAGGATGTTGGTGGGCTCCAGGATGAGGCATCCTGCTCAGATTCCAACTCCAGCCACCATGTGCACATGGTGAGCTGTCCCCGGGCCTGCCTGCGTTCCGGGGGCTGCTTCCTTCAGGGTGAGTACACCATGGGGGGAAGTCTCCATGACTGGTAGGTCTGGGGCCCACCTGCTGCCCTCATTGGGTGGTGAATGGGACTGGGGAGGGGCCTGATCTTGGGCCTGGGGGTTTAAACTTCCAGCAGCCAGGAGGATGTTGGTGGGCTCCAGGATGGGGCGTCTCATGCTTGGATCCCGACCCCAGCCACCATGTGCTCCTGGTGAGCTGGGCCCGGGTGGCCAGTGTGCCATTTGATGCCAGGTTCTGTCTGCTGGCCACCCGGCCAGGGAGCTCTGGGGTATTGATTGTCTGAATCGCTGCTTAGGTAGCTCCAGGTTGATCCCACTGTGCTTCTGGGATCTGAGGCAATCCTAAACATTCGCAATGGCAGTAACTCTTCTTTTGATGAACTTGTAATCCCATAACAATGCTGAGCAGTGAGCACCAGTTCATGCAAAAGGTAAGGCTCAGGCCTTGTCCAGCAGGATATCCTGTTACCTGACATGATGATGGATCAGGAGGCTGGTCACATTAGGCAGGGCCATAACATTAAGTAGCACTCGAGAACCATATCCGGGGGTAGATTCCATGCAGGATGTGTGGGCCACACCCTGTGGAAAGTCTAGCCCCACTGGTAAGCCCAACAGTTTGGGTGGTTATGGACTAAGCTAGGTGTGACCAAGGAGCCTACCATCAATCACAGGTAAAGGGACCGCAACAGTCTGGACTGGTCAAGGCAGAAGCACCCGAAAGTGCATCCTGAATAGGGTGTGGGTTGGGCCGGACTGCAACATTCACCAGCTCATACAAGGCCAAATGGAAGGCCAGAGTACACCGGGCAGTGGCCTAAAACCCATTGGCATGTATGAGAACTGGGTCTGGGAGTGGATCAAGTGGAGGAATTTGGGAAACTCCCCTGGCGAGTCATAGCTCCCGCTGGTGAAAGTGTGGTCCAGATCTGGGGGTCAGACAAGCTGGGCAAAGTAGCTCCAAAATGTGTCAATTGGTAATGGAATGGAATGTACTGGGCAGGACTGAGCAAACCTTAGCCTACAAGCAAAATAGAAACCAGCATGGAGCACAGGTCATTTCGAGCTAGGCTGTTGCACCTTCTGGTCTACTTGAGTCAAGGACAATAAGCCACGCTGTCTAAGGCAGAGGCCAGGACAAGTGAGGGACTGAGACAAGCTGAGTCAGAGCAACCACTGGCAGGCAGATGATCTACGGCTAGGAACAGGCCTGGTTGGGGAGCTAAGGGGTCACCCTAGCTGGGTGGAGGTTCCCACCAAGGGTGCATATGCTGGAATGGGGCCTGTGTTCTATCTAGGAAACAGTTGTAGTCTCCCTTGGCACTACTGTGTACTGGGAATGGATGCACCAGGCCAGCCCAGACCCCAACACCATCTGGTGTCCTGGAGGACCAGAATAGGTGTGAGACTGACTAGGCTGGGTCTCAACCGCCTACTGAGCTATGTGTGAGCTGTATGTGGGTATGGACGAGCCATGGCTGGGCTGAAACATCCAACAACAAGAACCAGAATGGGGTGAAAGTCAGCCAAGAAAAGCCACTGTTCCTGCTAGGACATGAGGTGAACTGAGTAGGGCTGGCTCAAGGACCCCCTGGTATGTGTGCAAAATCTGGCATTGGGAGGGGTTCTGATGGAGGAGCCTGGGCAACTCCTCTGGCAGGACACAGTCCCTGCAGGCAAGCGCAAGAAGCATGATAGGAAACAGCCCAGAATAGGCCATGGAAAGTTACCCACTGGCATACATTTGGCATGGGTCGGGGGCAGACCAGGCAGAATCAGTTCATGTCATACACTGGCAAATCCGAACACCAGAACAGAGTGTGGGTTGAGCCGGGTTTGGTCGCGACAAAAACCAGTGCACAATATGGAATGCTAGGGTGAGGTTGCCCATACTGGATGTGACTGCAGCACCCAACCAGCATGCACGAGATCCAGGAAGGGAGGGGCAGAGCCAGTGGGGGGATTAAGAGGCTGGTCCCCTCGCTGGACAGCTACTCCCACTGGAGAGCTTGGACTGGGATAGGGACAGACCAGACTAAGCAAGGCTGCAGCACCTGTGGGCCTCATGTGGACTAGATCAGGGAAAAGCCAGGCTGGGCGGATTATTCCTGCAGGTGCAAGCATAAATTAGAGTGGGTGAGGGATGTTTGGGCTCAGCCAAAGCATCAGCTGGCAGAAGCTGGCACTGGGGGCTAATTCTGTCAAGTCAAACCACAGAACCACCCGAAGAGTGCATAAACCGGGACTGAGAGAGACCTGGGAGGGAAATAGTGTGTTCCCCCTTCTTGGGTCACTACTCTCACGGGAGGGCATGAAAACTAGATGGGGGCTGGGGTGGCTAGACAGAGAGGTACTCAACAACATCCATGAGGGCTGGATAGTTGAGCTAGTTAGATGGAACTAAGCTTTAATACCCACTGACAAGTACAAGAGCCAAATGGGATGTGGGACAGACTGGAATAGTCTGCTATACATACTGGCAAACCAGGGTAGGGGGCGGGCCTGGTGGGGGTTATTGTGGGTCGCCCCAACTAGGCTGCAGCTCTCACTGGTTGATGTAAGGGCCGAGTATGTGCTGGGCAGAACCAGGCTGGACTACAACACCCATTGGTTCCAGTGCAAGTCGGGACTGAAAACAGAACCAACCCAGCAATTGAAACCACCAGCTGATCGAGGTGATGGACTGTGCCGGGCACTGTGCTTGCTTGAACATACAAGAATCTGGTCTGGGAATACCTCAAAATTTCTTGGGAGATCTCCCCAATTGAACTGCTGGACTCAGAACCCTATCCAAGAAAAGACAGAGAACAGAACAAGTCAATCAACCACCTCAGCTATATGTTGGCAGCGAAATACTGGGAAAATGAAGACCCTATGATGGTCTGTGTCAATCAGTGGACGACCTCATCGAGCGAAACTGGCAGCGATTCATAACTGGAGAACTATTAAAATCACTTGAGCAAGGATCTCAGAGCATGCCTTACATCCGGGACTTGGGGTGGGTGGGAAACTGGGTGGGACTTCTCCATCAATATCCCCCTTTACCTCAGATACATGATGGAAACAATATGGACATAATAGTATTACCCGCTTCCCTATACCCCCTGAACCTTTTTTTAACCGTAATTAACTCTGTAAAGATTGTCAACAAGAATACAATAAAAAAAAAAAGAAAAAAGTGTATTATCTGTCTGTAGGATGAAAGGTTCTATAGATGTAAACTAAGTCCATTTGCTCTAGCGTTTGGGTGATTTCTGTTGTTTCTTTGCTGAGTTTTAATCTCGCTGATCTGTCCAATGAGGTGTTATGGTCTCCCACAATGATCATATTGGAGTCTATTTCTCTCTTTAAACCCGTTAATGTTTGCTTCACGTAGCTAGATGCTTTGGCGTTCGGCACATATACATTTATTATGCGATCTCTTCTTGCTGGATGCATCCTTTGATCATTATGTGGTATCCTTCTTCATCTCTTTCAATGCTCTTTACATGAAAGTCTATGTCATCTGATGTAAGAATGACTACACCTGCAGGTCTTTCCTTACCATTTGCTTAGAATATCTTTTTCCATCCTTTCACTTTCAGTTTTCTCTGATCTTTGTTGGTGAGATGTGTCTCTTGTAAGCAGCAGATAGCTGGGTTTTGTTTTTTGATCCAGTCCTCTAATCTATGGCATTTGACTGATGAATTTAAGCCATTTACATTCAGCATTAATGGATAAGGGGCAGTTTGGTCCTGTCATTTGGGGATGTGTTGTTCTATGATTGAGTCTTCTGTTAGCCTTTTAGTGGGATGATCTCTACATTTGCTTTTGTTTTTAGTGGTTGCTATTTCTTTTCTCTGTCATGGGAACATCCTTCAGTATCATTTGCAGTGCAGGTTTAGATGAGACAAAGTCTTCAAGTTTTTCTTTATTGTGGAAGAATTTTATTTCATTTTCAAAGACAAAGGAGAGACTTGCAGGATAAGTTATTCTGGGCTGAACATTTTTCTTTTAGATTCTGGAATATGTCACTCCAGTCTCGTCTGGCCTGTAGTGTTTCCTCGGAAAGGTCAGCTGTGAGCTTGATTGGGATTCCTCTATATGTCACTTGATATTTCTTCATTTGCACATTTAAGGATTTTTTTTCTTTTTGTTCAATTGAAGAGAACTTGATTATCATGTGTCGTGGTGAAGTTCATTTTTGGTCGACTCTGTTGGGAGTTCTGTAGCCCTCCTGTATATTGTTTTCCAATTCTTTGCCCAGATTAGGAAAGTTTTCCTCTATTATTTCATTGAATACACCTTTAATCCCAACTTCTCTTTCTGCAACTTCTGGAACTCACATAACTCTTATGTTGGACCTTTTAATCATGTCTTTTAATTCTTGGATACTTTTTTAGCTTGACCCAGCCCTGCTTTCAGTGTTTTGTTTGTTTCTCCATGGTGACAGGAAATCTCCTCAAATTCTGAAATTCTTTCTTCTGCCTCATTCATTCTATTGTTAGACTCTCCATTGTATTTTTAATTTGCTCTACTGTGTTCTCAATTTCTGATATATCAGCCTTAATTTGATTTATTACTGCTATTTCTTCTTTAAACTCTTGTTTGTTCTTCTCATTATTGATCAGCAGCTTTATAGCAAGTTTTCTGAGTTCTGTGTCCCCCATTTTCTCAATGTCTTCCTCAGTTAACTCTGAGAGTGGGTGAAGATTTTGCTCCTTTGCTGGAGAGTCTTCAGTAACATTCATAGTGTCTTTGTCTTTTCTTTTACCTTTTGTAGTTGCCAATCTGGTTGACGAAATCATCTCTAAGGTATATTGCTTACAAGTCTACAAGTTGATTTTTTATGTTCAATCAGTGCCCTGAATGTGGAAAACACAATTGTCCTGAATGATTGCTTTGTCAGCAGCACTGATTTTGTAGGCAGCACTGATCTTGTCACCCCCTGTTGACCAATTGGTCTGAGTATCTCCTGGA
Organism: Ochotona princeps; assembly: GCF_030435755.1. Lineage (NCBI taxonomy): Eukaryota > Metazoa > Chordata > Mammalia > Lagomorpha > Ochotonidae > Ochotona > Ochotona princeps. Next base: position 7,021,700 of record NC_080835.1, read on the forward strand.
GTTATTTTGGGTGGAGTTGGTGGCGTGCCTTGTCTGAGCTGTTTTTTCTGCAGAGTCTGTGCAGTGCTCTAAGATGGTGGTGATTTTGTTTCCAGCTTAGTTCTTGGGCAGCTCAGTTGTCCTCCCTTCAGTGTAACAGTGCCTGGTCCCATGACATTGATATCTGAGAGCTACTGTGTCAGCGCATGTGCAGTTTACTACTCCTCCTCTTGCAGTTTGTCAGTGTTTGGAGTGCTTGCCTCAGTGTCCAAGATGGCATCTGTAGGGGCACCAACAAAGATCAGGGGGCTGTCGGCCATCAGCTCCAGGGACCACACAGACCCTGCAGTTGCAAGGCTGGTGCTGTGGGCTCAGCTCAGTGCAATTAGCTAGTAACAAGCCTGCTCTGGACCTTCACTTGGGGTCCACACTTGCTACCCTGCTACACAAGATGTCACCAAGCAGGACATTGCTGGAGAATTGCGGCTGCTGGCTTTCAGCTCCATGGACCACACCAATCCTGCAGCTAGCACAGGGGGTGCTACCCTCATCGCTTGGATCAGTTGAACATGATCAGCTGTAAATGAGCCTCCTCTGTGCTGCTCTGTCAACTCCACATTCTGCCTCTACACACAAAATGACACCCTGAGTCTCCTACTCTTTCTCCACTTCTGGCTGGTCCCAGTCACCCAGCACAATTGGCAGATCCCAGACTTCACTCACCACCCGAGCTCCCCGCATGGACATAGGCTTCCACATGGTGGTCACAAGAGCTGTGTGGAGGCCACTGCTGGATGTCTGGCTGGTGCTGGAAACTGATCGCTGGAGCCTGGATCACTGGAGCCTGGATTACCGGGGTCTGAGTTGCCGCTCGCTGACTGCTGGTGGGTTTTTCAGTCCACTGCAACACTGCTGTCCCATCGCCACAGCTTCCCAATGTCCAGGGTGTCTCCAGGTACCTCCTGTTTACTGCCTGAACCCTATTTTGTCCCTGTCATCTGCTTATTGTACTTCACCCTATCTAAAGATTTTCCATCTTATCAAACATGTCTGTACTCTATGCAGCCATCTTCACTTTCCCCAACTCTCCAAATGATATTAAAGATGTTCTCTTGACAGAAAAAAGGAATAGTGCCCACCAAAACCAAAACCAAAGACAAATGCAAAGAACATTCCTATAAATGACAACAGAAGACTAAATCAATGAATAACCACTGTTAAATTAAAGGACCAAATTATCACATATTTGTAATAACTCTGAATGTAAATGGCTTAAACTCGTCAATCAAAATTAGTAGACTGGATTAAAATTTGTAGACTGGATTAAAATTAATAGACTGGGTTAAAAAATAAAACCCTTCTATTTGTTGCCTACAGGAGACACACTTCACCAACAAAGATCAATAAAAACTGTATTTCATGCATTTTGATTTTTTTTGTTAGTTTAATCTCTTCAAAACACTTTCTTCTGATTAAATTCTTCAATGACTCATAGATCATGCAGTAGTATCATTTTCTGCAAGAAGATTCTTGATTTTCATTTCGTCAGCTACATGTTAGTCATTTAGTAGCATCTTATTTAAATTCTTGGTGTTGTTAATTTCCTTTTTCTCGCTGATGTTGATTTTGTTTTGTGGCTCTTCATTTAAGGGAATGTATAGTAGCTGTGTAATGGAGACTGTCATATGTAGTAACATGTCATTTAACTTCATGGCATTATAAATTTCTATTTTTCTTTCTATTGTTGATTTTGTATTATGACTTTTCATTTAAGTGGATGTACAGTAGCTGTGAAATGGAGACTAGCATCCAGATGTGAGGATATAATGTAGTATGCATTTCTACTTCCAGACAAAGATGGACTGACGATGAAACTGTTCACTGTATCTTGACAATAGGATTCTGGACTCTCTGCCATTGTCCATGCCCACAATGATGGACATATGACTGAGTATGAAGAACTATACTTTAGTAATGATATAGAGGAATAAGGTGGGGGAAGAGGGAATAGGGAGGGAATAAGAGAATATGGAACTGTATCATAAAATAAAATAATAATAATAATAAAATGTAAAAAAATAAAGTATGTAACAGAGAAGATTTTGAATGTTCCCCTCAAAAACAAAAACAAAATAATCACTTTTCTCCAATCATAATAATTCTGTTCAAACTGTTTTCTTTCTTAACAGATAGAAAACATTTAGAAATCACAAGGTGTATTTCTCAACAATCTCCTCTCCTGACCTGATGTGAATTATATTAATAAGTTATATACACTAAATGGAAAAAAAAGAAAAAGTGTATTAGCAGGGTTTTGTTTACTGATTCAATATCTGTCTTTGATATTGATCAACTTAGGTTATCTAGGTTTTTATGAATAAATTTTGATAGAATATATGTGCCAAATGATCTATCAATTTCTTCTACATTTTTCAATTTTTAGCATACAGCAATTTGTAGTAATTCACAATGATTCTTCTCTGTTTCTGCAGCATCCATGATAACATCTCTTTTTTCATACAGGTTTTTATTAATTTGGGTCTTCTCTCATTTTCTTGGTTAACCAAGTCAATGACATTATTTTCTTCCTCCTACTAGTGTTGTATTGGTTTGTTGTTTTTCCAGGTCCTTGTATAATTCGATGCCTTCCCCATTTAATGATGTAAGTACTAATTTCTCTAAACTTTCCTCCTAACACTGATTTTTCTGTATGTTGTAAGGTTTGATATGCTGTGGTGGCATCCTCATTCATTTCAAGCGTTTTTATTTCTTCATTGATTTTTAAAAATTTTTAATTTTCTTTTTAGGTTTTGTGTGCATAGTTGAGAGGATTACATGTCCATATGGGCTTCTAATTTCAGTAGGAAGGCTCAGTTACAGAGAAAAGTGGGTGGGACTTGCTACACAGTTTCTTTTTCTTGTACCTACAAGAGATGAGGAGGAAATGGCCCCTACTTGCTGTCAAACTACATCAGCACCTGGGCGTAGAGGATGATATTACGAACATCAATGTGGCAAATAGTGTTCCGAGGGGATTATGGGTGATTTTGATAGTTCTGAAAAGTTGTTGTCTTTGTTGCACCAAGGTTGAGAAAATCTTTCCAAAGTCTATTGGTTTTCAAAGTCCACCGTAATGTTTCAACACATCCAGGAACATGCTGCAAAGCTTGACTAGGACAACTGCCCAACCTGTCTGCTTTCACATCTCTGACGAAGCAGATGGCATCCCCTGCTGGCCTAGAAGAGCTGGCTGTCATGTTCACTGAGTGCATTTAGGCATGCTGTCCATTACACAGGCATCAGCAACTGAGGACACTCAGTCCTGATACATTTGCTAAATGTCAAACCACACATCTTGTTATTTAGCGTGATGGTGTTGTTAATTTCATTTTTTTCTTTATGCTGTTGTTGATTTTGCTTTGTGGCTTTAGGAACCTTGACGGTCACTGTGCTAGTAGTCATCGTGCTCTTTTGCACTGCATGCACAAATAGCAGGCCCGGGACAAGTCATCTTTCTACAAGCCATGATGGCTCTGGCTGTGGAAAACCCTAGCGCTCAGGGTTACTAGGTGACCAGAGACAGGTAAGATCTGACAGGACTGGCGACCAACCTAAGACATGGAACCCACATGGCACGGTGACACTCCCCATGATGGGCAAGGAGCAAGTCGACTGTCAGACGACCTAAGACAGGTGCCTACTAAAGAATAAAAAAGGGGAGATGCACAGTTCGGCCCCCCAAGGGTTAACCTCACCAGGTATGCCTGCTGCACTAATCTTGCTTTTTTCTCATACTGGTTGCACTTGAGAAAGCTTGAGAAACTGCGGGCCAATCACCAGGGCATGACGTCCCCTTGCATGACTGATGGGTTCATGTTGACCTAACTGCAAGCTTCCTGATACAAGCGCGACACTCAATGATCAAAGAGTGTGAGAATATTCCCCAGGAGGAACTAGACAGGGTATATTAGAATGGCCTGAAGTTCCAATAAATGGCATTCTTACACGAACGATCCAGTGTGTGTGTATGCATCTGTGTGTGTGTGATATTTTTTTTAACCCCAGTCCCTCCACTCGGCTTGGAGTACATGGTGCCGCAGGCTTTGCTGGCACATGGGAATGCACCCACTTCGTTTTCTCTTTCATTTCCTTCCCTGATCAAAATCAGCAAGCCTTTTCCTCATCCAGCCATCTTTGCGTTCTGAGGTACTGATTTCTCAGCAGCTTTGAAGTACAATTTATTGTATACTTCTCCCAACATCATATTCAGTTTCACTCTACCTCATCCACCCCAAGATGAATAATTTATTTAAACATAAGTGCTTTGGGAAATTAAAGTTGGAATTTGTTGCAGTACGCATTCCTTTCACCACAAAAAATCTGGACAAATATTCACATATTACACTTTGTGATTTCTTTCCCCTTCATGTCTTTTAATTCTTATAGAAGCATAATTTTGTTTTTAATAATATATATTCAGTATATGCACACACATATTTGGAGTAATTTGCATATTAATTGTGCTTTAATTTTTTGATAATATTCATGATAATTATATAGACTCACACTTGCTTAAAATATGGAACTTAGAACAACTCCATGGAAAAATTTCATGGTAAACAGGAAGCCATGAGCATCTTTTCTGCAAGTTTATATCTAAAAAGTTAATTAATGCTGTTCATTATATAATGTTTCAATGTAGATGAAATATTGGTTGACTAAATCTGATACACCCTTTGCACATCCTTGGGTATTTCTCTGGAATTGTCAAGATATTTTGTGTCTGCTGTCTGCTCTGGTGACTGTAGTGTCAAAAATTCAACATTTGATTTGTTCTTCATTAGCCCCTTTGCATCTTATGATGTGCATTTTTTCCTTTTTAATTTTATTTGTTTATTTTGGAATTCATAGGAAGATGACTTTTGTTCATTTGTGGTACATAAAATTTTGAAGTATATTTGCATAGTAAGAGAATTAAATCTGGCGATTTTACATATATCATCTAATTATTGTTTCCTTTAGTTATATATCAATTCTCTTTTCAAGAATACAGTATATGAACTATCATCACCAGAGTGCACCAAAGCTCTCTTGAAGTTACTCTTTGTATTTTATATTCTTCGACCAACATGTTCTTATATGGAATCCTCACTGAACTGCCTCAGTTTATGCCATCTAAACTATATTTTGTGAGGTTAATTTATTTTAAATGGGATATCATATAGTTATTTTTGCATGTTGGTATTTTTCACTTATTAGAATGTCATCCAGATCCATCCACTAGATTGTAACGATAGGATTGTTTTAATAGGTGCATATTATGCAGGAGCTGTACCACCAATTCTGCATCCCTTCATCTAATAGACATTTAGTATGATTGATGTAATGGTTATTATGAAAGCTACTTTAAAGCCCATTGACATGCAGACATCTCTTTGACATAGAGATTTCATTTCCTTTGGAAATACTAAATAATGAGGCTGATAGATCATGTGAATAATGCTGCTTTCTAAAACCACCTTGGCTGTTAGTCATTTGTGAATGAATTAAAGGATACCGATAACCTAGTCTTTCTTACAAACAATAGATTGGCTTGATTTAAACTCATAAATAATGTACAGCAATTCACGCATTTGGTTTGACAAAAGTAAGAGGTACCATTCGTCCATTTCATTTTTCATTTATACATAGGACCAAATTGAATTTTTTTCTCCTTATTTGGACCAATCACCAAGAATATGTTAAAATCGTGTTACTTTCTGGGAATCATTTTTCTTCTTTACTTTCCTTGAGTCTTTAGAGCTGGGAAAAAGAAATCCAACAGAACAAAGTCAGAAAACAAAGAAGCTAAAGAATAACTACACATGTCTCACAAATACCCCACGAGAACCACCTCCTGTAGACAAACTGACTGTTTTGCAAGGCAGTTTTTTTTCACACTCGATTCCGATTTTTCTCCCTAACTAAAACAATAAACAGGTTTATGTGCATGTGACAAACTCATTTTCTATTCCACATTTATCAAGTGTTCACTGGGTTGATGGATGGTAAGACCAGTGTGATGAGAAAGAATAACTTGAGTTTTAGTAGACACACAAGAAAACATCAGAAGTGTGCCTTGTCAGGGCAGAGCATGAACCACCACTAACCAGAACATTTTGGGTCTTTTCACCACTAAACCTACTGGTGCAGCGCAATCTCCATGACCCAGAGAGCCTCACAAGGAACCTGAAATCTCCGGGTAGAAGTGAGGCTGTCACTGAAGAGGGACATTAACAGCCCAGGTCTGAGGCTACCAAGGCAAAACCCAAGTGATCATTTCCTTGCTCATGACAGAGCTATCAGCACAGCAGCTCTCTGCTCAGATCCAGGGTGGAAGATTTACTCACGAATTTTCTACATCCTGAATGGTTTCAGGAAATGGCTGATTCCTGGTTTCTGGAAGGCAGAAGACAATTAGTCCAGCAAGGATGGGGAAGACTCCATACATGATCCAGGGCAGGTGAGGTGAATATACGACCAGGGTCATCATAAGGGGAGCCAGGACTGCCCCAATTCCTGAGAACAGATGATTGATTCCTCCAAATGTTGACCTGTGCATGCAAACAACAATACAAATAAATTATGTAGAGATAGCCATACACCACATCTTATTTATCATCTTGTTTTCATGGTGGAGGAATACTACAACAGAGCTACACACATGAGCTCTGACAGTAAACCCTTAATCATCACATTTTCTGCACTATCTCCCAGTTTGATTTTGGCAACTGCTTCAAAGTCTATTTTATCAGCATTAAAGTGGATTGCTGCAACATTGACCATGGAGTGTGGTTTTTAAGGTAAATGCAATGACACATGACAGGACTTGACACATTTTTAGGCACAGTTGGCTTTTGTAGTTACTGGTAATTGGTCATTAGTTATTATCTCAATTTGTTATGCTATTTACTAAACAATCTGTTTTATTCCCTCAAATGAGTCAAAGAGTCTAATAGTCAAATTTGGAAGTCAGAAAGATTGTTTTTTATTTCTTGTACCTGCAAATGGTAGGGATGAGTTCACTGGAATAGATGGGGAGAAAAGTTGCAGCAGAAGTACCAGCAGCAATTCCCAGGGTGGCTAAAGCCACACATGGAGTCTGCATTTCTGGAGAGAAACAAATCATAGGAAGTCAGAAAATTTTGAATGAATTTTAATCAGCACAGCCTTCCAATAATTGTGAGAAAATATTGTTGGAGGGGTTCCTGGGTGGGGATGTTTAGGTCTATCTTCTAACATAGAGAATCCTCAACCTTATGGAGTGGTCAATAGATTAATGTAGCTTATAGGATGTTATGGATTAAACAGAAAATGAACGATGCCGAGTTGCTCCAACTCTTTCTGCACACATGAGTGATTTCATACATTTTATGTAGCTTCTCCTGTCTTTAAGACATGGGTAAATATTAAGGTAATAAATGTATATGCAGCTACCACTGGTAATTTCCCATATAATATGACATAGGTAATTTTATATGAAATTTCTTTATCTACATATTACTGGTGATAACTGTATGTAATTACATATTAAGCAGCTTGCAATTAAGAGTGTGGAGAACAATTTTAGATCTGAGTCAGGTATTTTGTCAAATCATGACAAATGCATTATGTTTATGGAGGAGTGGATACTGTGAATAGACACAGAATCTGGAACAATAGTTCATGAGATAATTAACACTTCCAGTTAATAATCAGCAGTGTCAACCTGGGAAAGATTAGCAGTAAACATTAGAAAAGTATCTTATACAATGTGATGGAAATATTGAAGTAGGACTGTAACTTTGACATGAGGTACGTAAATCCATACAACTCCCATGGACTCTGAGGAAGCCCATTCATCCCACAAACTCCTGACTTTCTTACCTTTGGGCAAGAATGTGCCGATTAGCATGCAAAGTCCTACCAGGAAGAAAAGCAGGGACTGACTGGGGCGACGATCCAAGCGCTTCATTATAAAAATGACAGACAATCTGGCAATGAGTGGGACAGCTCCAAAGATAACCTGTAGCAAGAAGATACTGTCCCCCACTTCCTGGAGGTTGAGGAACGAGCCCATAATAGGTACAGTGGCTCCCATTCTGCAAGGAAGAAAGGAGTAAAGACAAATTTAATAAGCCTCAGTGACAAAGAAATTCTTACGATTTTGAATGTAAACATAATTGATGAAAATATCATTCAGGTATTCAATGTCAGTGTTGCAGAAGAAGCTAAATAATGAAAAATTATAATATAAATGAATAGAGAAATTTGCAATTGCTACTCATTTGCATCTTCTTTCCATAGAATGGTTTTAAAAAGTAAAAGTATCATTTGTGCTAAAATTTTGCATTCTCCCTCTCTCCACAGATGAACTTAGTGCTTGGACACATCTCTGTAACCAGTTTACGTAGGTCCAAGTGAAAGCTGGAGCACAAGAATACCCTACAATGTTATCTGTAGATAAGCTTTTCTAATCATTTGCTCTTTTTAAACATTCAACTGTAACAAAAATGCTGTTAATATCAATATTCTAAATCTGTAGGTTGACAAATGTAAAATCTATTCACTTTTTGGAAACAATTTTTTGAAAAGAAAGGAATTTCATTTCAACATTTTAAATGGATCCATCACCCCATGCACTTCACCTCACAAGGCCCAGGTAGAGGATTCTCATGCGCAGTTTCGTTGCACGCAGCATCTGAAATATTAATGGTGTTGTCCTGGATTTGTCCGGCTTCTCCAGAGCGGTGGATCTCAAAGACTTCAACAATAGAAAGAGAGAGAACAAGGGAGGTTTTAGTGATGAGTCCTGGAGGATGAGATGGGTATAACAAGGGGCATCACTACAAGAGAACAGATGGTGCCATCAAGTGTGGAATGGGTGTCTGGGTTAGTGGTCAAGATGCCATGCAACACACAGCTTCTGTTAATACAGCTCCCAGGGGTCAGTCATGATGGTTCAGGTCATAGAGTTCCTGCCACCAACAGGGCAGACAGATCTGGATTGATTTCCTGATCCTTGGTTTCATAGCCAACCCAACCCTGGCTGTTGTAGATATTTTAAGAAATTACAAGCACATAAAAGCTCTCATTATGCTTTGCTGCTTCTTCGCCATGTCTGTGGGTCTCATGGTGCCACTCTGCTGTCAGACTTGTCCTCTCCTGTTTCACAAAGTCTCTCCTCATTGTTTCACTATGGCTAATTATTCTCTGTCTTTTTAAACCTGTTGCACATTTTCTCTATCTCTCCCTCACAGAAATAAACAGCAGTAAAATCTCACTTGGTATTAAGGCTTATATATTATTAAGTCAGATTAAGTAGACTTTTTTTTAAAAATTTATTCATTTTATTACAGCCAGATATACACAGAGGAGGAGAGACAGAGAGGAAGATCTTCCATCCGATGATTCACTCCCCAAGTGAGCCGCAACGGGCCGATGCGCGCCTATCCGAAGCCAGGAACCTGGAACCTCTTCCAGGTCTCCCACGTGGGTGCAGTGTCCCAATGCATTGGGTCATCCTCAACTGCTTTCCCAGGCCACAAGCAGGGAGCTGGATGGGAAGTGGAGCTGCCGGGATTAGAACCGGCACCCATATGGGATCCCGGGGCTTTCAAGGTGAGGACTTTAGCCGCTAGGCCACGCCACCAGGCCCCAGATTAATTAGACCTTTTGAAGTAATAGCTATAGTGGCCATCATTGAATCACAGTTCTCACTATCAGCTTCTGGTCTTCACACTTCTGTATAGTTCAGTCATGCTTGCTGTGCTTGTTTCTAGTAAACAGAAGAACGAGGTCCTGAAGAATTCAGTAAAATCAACCTGTAGACCAGTGAGCACCACAGCTTAGAAGATGACCCCGAGAAGAGAAGCCTGCTAACCAGAAATGCAATGACCAAGATCAAAAGAAGAGACAGAGGCACAATGAATATTACTGATGCCTTTCCCATAAAGGAGCAGAAGGTCTTGCCAACCTCAGAGTTAACTGGGAAAGAAATCTAGAAAATGGAGGATAAATAATGTTAAATTTTTGTTATAAAGCTTCATATCAGCAATGAGAAGCACATACAGGAATTCAAGGAATTTAAGGAACAGGTTATACAGAAAATAGCAGCAATGAATCAAATGAAAGCTGATATAAATGAAGAACATAACAGAACAAATCAAAAAGTGGAAAGCTTCAATATGAGCATGAATGAGGCAGAAGAAAGACTCTCACACTAGGAAGATATCTCTTGCCATAACAGGGAAGCAATTAAAAAGCTGGAAATAGATCTGACTCCAGCTAAAAAACAAATTTCTCAAGAAAGTTTTGGGGAGTTCCAGAAGGTACACAGAGAAGTTGGTTTTAAAGCTGCATTCAGAGTCATGGAAGATGGCTGACTGTGGAGGGTTGGGGTAGCTGAGTGCGTGGAGAGCTAGGGACAAAATTGGAAAAGTAGAGAATAGAAAGAGGAGAATTGCTGGAAAAGGAATCTGAAACTCCCCAGAGTTGGTGGGACCAAGGCAGGGCCAAGCAGACATAAAGGATTGCAAAAAAACCTCTCAAGACAGCAAATGCCAACTTGAATAGGTGGAAATGGATGCAGGGACACAAACACAAAAAGGGGGGGGGAGAGAAGTTGGTGAGTCACTATTCAGAGGCAAACTGGGCAGGAATCTGAACTCACCCATACCCCAGAGCTCTGGGACCTGGGTCACCCAGGAAGACATTGAAATCGCCCAAAACAGAGACATGCGGTTCCTAGGGGACAGAGGTCTCTCCCAAGGAAAAAGACTTCTCTCAGTGATCCAAAAACAGGAGAGCAGATTCTGGGTATAAACATGAGTGGCACTAGAGCAGAGCGACCTGCCCGGCTGGTAGCAGGGCCACAGAGCAGTGGGTGTGTGAGAGCAAGGCTAGCCCATCATGGTTGAGAGAGGACATGGTACCCTCAGAATACGGAAAGTCTAGCTGATGAATGCACACTGTATGGTGACAGTTGGACCACTCCCTCTCAGGGCACCAGTTCGGTAGGCAGAGGCCGAGAAAGCACCAGGCAGCAGGGAACACACTGGCCCTGATTAGCAACTGTATGCTCAGAACTATCTAATCTACCCCAACCCAGTCAACCACAAGGTGGCAGCAGCCAACAAACATCCTGACTACCTGGCCAGCTGATGGGCAAACTAGGGTTGGATGAGGAGAACCACTATGGTAAAGTACAAGGGACAGATTACAGGAAAAGATAGAGGTCAGGCAGTTGGCAGGGAGGTACCTGGAGACCCTCTGGACACATGGAAGCAGCCGTGATGGCAGAGTAATGAAGTAGTGAACAAAAAACCTATCAGCAGCTGGAGAGTGGTAGTCCAGATCCCAACAATAGCAAAGGATCCAGTGGCAACTATGGCTCAATTCTTGTGGCAGCCAGGTAATTCATCTTAGAAATCTGCACTGAGGAGAAGATTTCATCACCCAGAATTGCAATGTCAAAAGGTAAAAGAAGAGACAGAGCACGATGAATGTTACTGAATACTCAGCAGCAGAAGAACAAGAGCCCTGGTCACCCTCAGAATTGAGGGAGACTTTGAATAAAATGGGAGCCACAGAATTCAGAAAACCCATAATAAAGTTTCTGAACAACAATGAGGAACACATACAGGAGTTCAAGGAATTTAAGGAATATGTTACATAGCAAATAGCAGCAATGAATCAAATAAAAGCTGATATATCAGAAATTAAGAACACAGTGGAGCAAATTAAAAGTACAGTGAAGAGTCTCAAAAATAGAATATATGAAGCAGAAGAAAAAACTTCAGAACTGGAAGATATTTTTTTGTTTCCATGGAGAAACAAACAAAAAGCTGGAAGCAGAGCTGGGTCAAGCTAAAAAAAAAGTATCCAAGAATTAAAAGATATAGTTAAAAGGCCTAACATAAGAGTTCTGGAAGTTACAGAATGCACATAAAGAGAAGTTGGGATTAAAGGTGTACTCAAAGAAATAATAAAAGAAAACTTCCCCAATCTGGAAAAACAATTGGAAAACAACATCCAGGAGGGTCATAGAACTCCCAACAGAATGGATCAAAAGCAAACTTCACTGCAACACATGATAACTAAGCTCTCTTCAGTTGAACAAAAGGGAAAAATATCCTTAAATGAGCACATGAAAAAAATTATGTGACCTATAGAATAATCCCAATCAGATACACAGCAGACCTTTCAGAGGAAACACTACAGGACAGAAGAGAATGGTGTGACATATTCCAGATTCTGAATGAGAAAAATTTTCAGCCTAGAATAACATATCATACAAAGCTCTCCGTTGTCTTTGAAAATGAAATAAAATACTTTTGCAGTAAAGAAAATCTCTAAGAATTCACCTCTCCTAAACCTGCCCTAAACCTGCCCTATAAACAATGTTTGAAGATGTTCTCTTGACCGAGAAGAGGAATAGCACACACCAAAACAAAAGGCAAATGTGGAGAACATCCCAGTAAAAAGCCAACAGAAGAGTAAATCAAAGAGCAACACATCACTAAAATGACAGGACCAAACTGTCACCTATCCATATTAACCCTCAATGTAAATGGCTTAAACACATCAATCAAATCTCATAGATTAGTGGACCAAATCAAAATTAAAATGTATCTATCTGATGCCTACAGAGACACATCTTACCCACAAAGATCAGAAGAAACTGAAAGTGAAAGGATGGAAAAAGATATTCCAAGTTAATGGTAAGGAAAAATGAGTGGGTGTAGCCCTTCTTTTATCAGATGATATAGATTTTGATGTAAAGAGCATCAAAAGAGATGAAGAAGGATACCACATAATGCTCAAAGGATGCATTCAGCAAGAAAAGATCAGCATAAAAATGTGTGTCAAATGCCAAAGCATCTAGCTACGTGAAACAAATATTAACGGGTTTAAAGGGAGAAATAGACTCCAATATTATCATTGTGGCAGACCTTAATACCCCATTAACATTAATAGACAGATCAAAAAACCCAGAAACTCAGCAAAAAAACAACAGAAATCACCCAAACGCTAGAACAAAGAGATTTAGTTGATATCTATAGAACCTTTCATCCTACAGAGAATACACTTTTCTTCATCAGTGTATGGAACCTTCTCCAGAACTGATCATGTTATAGGTCACAAAACAAGCCTCAGCAAATTTTACAAAGTTGAAATCATGCCATGCATCTTCTCAGACCATCAAGGAGTGAAGCTAGAGACCAAGAAGTCAAAACACCAAGGAAGATTTGCAAACACGTGGAGACTGAATAATATGTTACTAAATGAGCAATGGACCAGAGAGGAAATCAAAGGGGAAATTTAGAAATTGCTTGAAATAAATGAAGGCATCAACACAACATATCAAAACTTAGGGAACACAATCAAGGCAGTGAGTGCTAAGAGGAAAGTTCATCTCAATCAATGCTTATGTTAATAAACTAGAAAGGAACCAAATAAATGAGCTAACCCTATAATTAAAGGATCTAGAAAAATACAACAAAGCAATCCCAACATTAGTAGGAAAAAAGAGACAATCAAAATAAGGGAGGAAATAAGCCAAATAGAGATCGAAAGAACTATACATAAGATCAATAAATCAAACAGCTGGTCCTTTGAGAAAATCCAGAAAACAGACTCTCCATTAGCCAACTAATCAAAAAAGGAGGGAGAAGATATGCATCAATAGCATCAGAGACAAGAAAAGAGATAAAACAACAGATACCTGTGACATACAGTGAATTATTAGGAAGTATTACAAGCAACTATATGTGAACAAATCAGAAGACCTAGAAGAGATGGACAGATTTTTGGTCATACAAAACCCACCAAAACTAAATCAAGAAGCAATTAACAACCTAAAGAGATCTATAACATGGACTGATACTGATTAAAGCCCTTCCAACCAATAAAAGTCCTGGACCAGAGGGTTTCACTGCTGAATTCTACCGAACATTTCAAGAGGAACTTAATATAACCCTTCAGAAATTTTTCCAAAACAAAAGAAAGGGAGGCAATCATTCTAAACTCTTTCATTGAAGCCAATATCACCTTAATACCAAAGCCAGACAGAGAAACAACAGGAAAAAGAGAACTACAGACTGATACCCTTCATGAACACAGGTGCAAAGATCCTCAACAAAATACTGGCCAATAGGATCCAACAGAACATCAGGCAGATCATTCACCCAGACCAGGTGGGATTTATCCCTGGCATGCAGGGATGATGGTTCAACATTCACAAATCCAAAAATGTGATATGCTACATCAACAATTTGAAAAATAAAATGTGATCATGTCAATAGATGCAGAGAAGGCACTCAACAAAATCAAATTCTGCTTCGTGGTTAACACCTTAAGCAAGATAGCTGTAGAAGGAATGTTCTACAACACAATCAAAGGAATATATGAAAAACTCAGTGCCAGCATCATGCTAAACCAGGAAAGACTAGAAGTTTTTCCATTAAGATGTAGAACTAGACAAGGGTGTCTACTCTTACCACTGCTATTAAATACACTATTGAAAGCCCTTGTCAAAGCTATTAAGGAAGAAAACTTGTGAAAGGAATTCAAATTGGTAACTAGGAACTGAAATTATGTCTATTTGCAAATGACATGATTCTCTACATAGGAGAACCAAAAGACTCAATCAAGAGCCTATTGGAATTTATAAGAGCATTTGTCAGCATAGCAGGATACAAAATTAAAGAACACAAATTGATGGCACAAGTATACATAAATAACTCCATGGCTGAGAAAGAATATGTAAGTGCAGTCCTCTTTAAAATAGTGGAGAGGTCGCTCAAATACCTTGGAATTAGCTAACCAAAGACATGAACGACCTATATAATGAAAATTACAAATCATTAAAAAAAAAGGACACTAAAAGTGGAGAAACTTCACATGTTCCTGGATGGGCAGAAACAATATCATCAAAATGTCCACATTATTTATAGTAATATACAGATAATATACAGATTCAACCTGATCCCAATCAGAATCCCAAAAATATTCTTCTCAGAAATAGAAAAAAATACAAAAGTTTGTCTGGAAACAAAGAGACCACGAATACCACAGCTCCCCTGAAGAATAAAACTCAAGCCAGGGGAAATCACAATTCCAGACCTTAAGACATACTACAAAGCAGTGATCATCAAAACAGTCTGGTACTGGCACAGAAACAGAGAAGATCAATGGAACAGAATAGGAACACCAGAAAGGAGCTCACACACGTATAGCCAACTAATTTTGACAACAGAAATGAAAACAATGCATGGAAAAAGCCTGGTCTCTTCAATAGATGTTTTTGGAGCAATTGGATAGCAGCTTGCAGAGGTAAGAAACAAGATCCCACCTGTCACATCACACAAAAATCAGCTCTAAATGGATCAAGGATCTCAATCTACATCCATAGGAAAACATAGGAAGAACTCTACAAGATGCAGGCATAGTTAAAACTTACTAGACAAATCAGCAAAAGCACACAGAGTCAAAGGCAAAATAAATCCGTGTTACTACATCTGTACAGCAAAGGAAACTCAACAAAGTGAAGAAACAACCAACAGAATTGAGGAAAATCTGCACACTATGCAACTGATAGAAGACTAAGATCCAAGATTTACAGAGAGCTTCAGAAACTCAATGACAGCAAAACAAACAACCTTTTGAAGAAATATGCAAAGATAACGAACATTTTTCAAAAGAACAAATTCAAATGGTTAATTAACATTTGAAAAAAAAAAAGGCTCAGTCTCCCTATCTATCAGGGAAGTATAAATAAAAACCACATTGCAGTTCCACCTAACTCCAACCAAGTTGACCTACATTCAGAATCTACTAACAACACCTGCTGACATTGATAAGGCAAGAAAGGTACCCTCCTTCACTGCTGGTATTCCTTTATGACCCCTCTGAAAAATAATCAAATCATGGGGCATTGTAATAGCCCACTCACATAATTCTTTTTTCTTTTTTTTTATTGCTGTAATCATTTTTTTCTTTTAAGATGCATTTGTTTATTTATTTTTTTTTCATGTTTTATTATTATTGCTATCATTTTATGATATAGCTCCATACTCCCTTATCCCGTCTCCAATTCTCTTTCCCCCCACCAAGTTCCTCCATATCATTACTAACATAGAGTTCTTCATACTCAGTCATATGTTCATCATTGTGGGCACTGACAATGGCAGAGAGTCCAGAATCCTATTGTCAAGATACAGTCAACAGTTTCATTGTAAGTCCATCTTTGTCTGGAAGCAGAAATGCATACCACACTGCATCCTCACATCTGGATGTTAGTCTCCATTTCACAACTACTTTACATCCCCTTAAATGAAAAGTCATGATACAAAATCAACAATAGAAAGAAAAATAGAAATTTACAATACCATGAAGTTAAACGACATGTTACTACATACGACAGTCTCCATTGCATAGCTACTATACATCCCCTTAAATGAAGAGCCACAAAACAAAATCAACATTTGGGAGAAAAAAGAAATTAACAACACCATGAAGTTCAATAACATGCTATTAAATGACTAATGTGTAGCTGAAGAAATGAAAATCAAGAACCTTCTTGAAGAAAATGATGCCACTGCATGATCTACGAGTCATTGAATGATTTAATCAGAAGGAAGTGTTTTGAAGAGATGAAACCAGCAGAAAACAAAAAAACACATGCGATATTGTTTCCGCTGATCTTTGTTGAACTGTGTCTCCTCCAGAAAAAAACAGACGGGTTTTATTTTTTTAATCCAGTCTTCTAATCTATGACATGTGAGCTTAAGCCATTTACATTCAGAGTTTGATATGTATGGGTGGTACTTTGGTCCTGTCATTTCAGGAATGGGTTGTTCATTGGTTTAGTCTGCTGTTGTCATTTTACTGGGATGTTCTTCCCATTTGCCTTTGGTTTTAGTAGGTGCTATTTCTCTTCTCTGCCAAGAGAACTTCTTGAAGTATCATTTGTAGGGTAGGTTTGGAAGAGGCTAATTCTTTTAACTTTTCTTGAATGTGGAAGATTTTTATTTCATTTTCAAAGACAAAAGAAAGCTTTGCTGGATATGTTATCCTAGGCTGACAATTTTTTTCTTTTAGAATCTGGAATATGTCACTCCATTCTCTTCTTGCCTGTAGAGTTTGCTGTGAGAGATCTCCTGTGAGCTTAATTGGCATTCCTTTATATGTCCATTGATTTTTTTTTCACGTGCACATTTAAGGATCTTTTCCTTATATTCAATTGAAGAGAGCTTGATGATCATGTGTCTTGGTGAAGATCCCTTTTGATTAGGCCTGTTGGGAGTTCTGTGCCCCTCCTGGATCTTGTTCCCCAATTCTTTCTCCAGATTAGGGAAATTTTCCTTTATTATTTCATCAAATACATTTGCAAACTCAGCTTCTCTTTCTGCACTTTCTGGGACTCCCATAACTCTTCTATTAGGCCTCTTCATAGTGTCTTTCAATTCTTGAATACTTTTTTGGCCTGATCCAGCTCTGCTTCCAGCTTTTTGTTTGCTTCCCCCTGATGACAGAAAATATCTTCCAATTCTAAGATTCTTTCCTCTGCTTGCTTCATTCTATTTTGGAAACTCTCCACTGCACTTTTAATTTGCTCTACTGTGTTCTTAATTTCTGATATATCAGCCTTGATTTGCTTTATTGCTTCCTTAAATTCTTTGAACTCTTGCATGAGCTTCTCGTTGTTGATCAGAAGCTTTAAAATGAGTTTTATGGATTCTGTGTACATCATTTTCTCGATGTCTTCCTCAGTTAACTCTGAGGTTGGCATAGGGTTTTGCTCCTTTGCAGGGGAGTTTTCAGTAATATTCAATGAGCTTTTGTCTCTTCTTTTGCTCTTGATCATTGTACTTCTAGTTAGCAGAGTCTTCTCCTTGGGGCAGGTTTCTAAGCTGTGTCACCCTCAGGTCTACAATGTGGTTTTACTTATTGCGGTTGGTACACAACTTTTTGCTTGCAGCCACTTGTGCCACAACCTCCAGCGAGTTCCAGGTTTGGGTTCTTATGTCAGATTTCCACCGTGGTCTCCACAGCCCCAGTTCTTGGTTCACCACTCTCCATCTCCTGTGATACCGTGCTGAGGCTACACCGTTGTCTCTGTAACCTTTCTTCCACTTCTGGTTGGAGCAGATCCCAGGATTAGAGAGACACCAGGTATCTTGTATAATTAAGTTGTTGGTGGCGCTGATATTGTCCAAACCTATTGGACGTTAGGTTTGGGTGCCACATGGACCTATTTTGGCCGGTAT
This sequence comes from Ochotona princeps, assembly GCF_030435755.1. Taxonomy (NCBI): domain Eukaryota; kingdom Metazoa; phylum Chordata; class Mammalia; order Lagomorpha; family Ochotonidae; genus Ochotona; species Ochotona princeps. The sequence continues at coordinate 7,039,969 of NC_080835.1, forward strand.
GATGCCTCAGTCGGTATTATTTTCTGCAGGACCAGTGCAATCCACTGACGTCAGTGAGTTCTCGCAAGCTCAGCACATGCTCAGGTCACTGTTGTCCCTTGCAGTCCCAAAGCTTTTGCCACAGTGCGTAAAATGGCTCCTGACGTACCACCACTACAGTTCTTGATCTGCTGGCCATCAGATTTGAGGGCTATTCAAACCTGCCCCTAGTGGAACCTGTAGAATGCCACGTTGATGCAGTTCATCGAGTGAGAAATTAGTTCACTCCCAGCTCAGCGCATGCTCCGTCCTTTCCCCTGCCCTATACCCCTTATGCAAAATGACACCCAAATAAACTCTAGGGGACCAACTGGGCTATGAAATCCGCCCTGTTCTTGTACTACCCATTTTTGATCTGCTGCTCTGTCTCTGCTCCTGGTCAAATCAAATAGACCAGCGGGATGGATAGATCTTTGTCTGGGTTCACTTCCCAAGCTCCCAGTGAAAGTCCCTTCCCACCTGGTTGCTGGTGCAGTTCTGGCTGCTGGTGGAGTTCAGATCACCGTGCTGGAGTATCAGTCATTGCAACATCACATTGCTGTGCCCGCTGCTTTCCTGTGTCTGTCAGTCTCCAGGTACCCCTCTGCTGTTACTCTGTCCTTTCCTATATTCTGAAATATGTCCTCTCTGCTTCATCCTGATTAAATGTTTTTCTGTTCGTTTAAACGTGTCCTTACCCTATTCCACCATCTTGATTCTCCCACTCACATAAACCTAACTTAACTCCGAGGTCTTGCTGGAGCCCAGATTTGGGAGATTGTGAGTTCACAACACTTAGTACCAATAACCATCTCCCCTTCCCAGATCACCTCAGTGGTCAGGATCTCTCCAGCACTCTTCTTGCCATTTATGTATGCCACCCTTCTAAGTGCCTTCAAGCCTTCCTCTTGCTGGTTGATGGTAATCAGCCACCGAGCAGACTCTACCAACCACCTGTTGAAAGAACACAGAAACCACAACAAACTCCATGACATAATTGTTTCTTAACTCAAGATCCTTTCCTTTACATTCTAACACTAACATAAATTCTAGCAGTGTCACTAAATCAAATGAGCCTGATACCTTTTACTGGTCTTCATTAGGGGAGGGAGGCATGTGACCCTCAGTAAGTGGTTACACAATTATAGAAAATTATTAGTAGTAACCAATGGTATAATATACTTTCTTCTAACATGAACAAAAATTCTAGCAGTGTCGAGATGTGACTTACCCATTATACTGGTCTTTGTAAGTTGCAGGGGTGGGTGAGTGGGAAGAAACTATGTGAGCACAGTAAGTATTTATATAAATGTAGGACATTATGAGTAATAAGCAATGACATGTATCTTTTTATTTCCTGGTGTACTTTGCATTACTTTTGTTAGTGATTTGTAATCTTCACTGTAGAGTTCTTTGACATCCTTAATAAATTTATCCCAATGTATCCCAAATGTATCATCAGAGATAACAATTTTATGTCTGATTATTGATATGTCTTTTTTCTTCATCTAAACAATACTGTAGAAAATTTTATCTGTTCAAAGAGTAACTGTTTAAAAATAGATTTATTTACTTGAAAAGCCGATTTATAGACATGGAGAGAGAGAGAGAGCATGCACGTGCATTCATTAATTTACTAGAGACAGTTGTTACAATCTTCCATTTTCCAAGGCTATTTTGGCTATTTTGGCCTAACCAAATATCCTGGCCAAGTTCTTGGGCCATCCTCTGCTGCTTTCACAGGAAGTTACTTTGGAAGAGAAGCACCTGGAACTCTAACTGATGCTCCTATGGAGTGTATGCTGTACACGCAGTAGCTTATCCCACAATAATCACTTGTTCGCTATTAACTTTCTAGGTCCTTGAGATGAACCATTATGTTGTTTATTTGAAAATTTTCTGCTTCTTATGGTAGGTGCTTTTCGCTATACCCTTTCCTCTTAGTGTTGCTCTAGCCCATAAGGTACAATGTTTTGCTTTCATTTGTTTCAAGGAGATGTTAAAGTTCTTCATTTCTTTCCTCAATGACCCATTTTCTATTCATGCAGTTGTAGATTTTTGGTGGCTTTGTTTTTCCTAACTTAAAATTTCACTGAAAACTGGTTGGGCTGCACCCTGGCTTCTCTGTGGCTGCAGGGCTTCCCAAACTGAGGGACAGACACTGAAACAGGGCCTAGTCTGAGGTGTGGTGCTGTGGGGTCAGGGGTGGTGATGAGAAGGGGGTGTCTGGCGCAGAAGGAGAGGTGGCAGTGGGTGTGCAACCCCAGGGCACCTGGAAGTCATGAGGGGAGCCCTGGCAGCCTCTGTAGGAGGTGGAGTGGTTAGGGGAGACCTGGGGCCTGAAGAAAGGAGTCCCGTGGCAGCAGCTCCCTCACCCCTCCCCAAATTGGTATCTGGAAGGTTTTTACTCTGTTGATGTGCTGATAATGGCTGAGTATGATGGGAGAGACTGGGTGTAGGGTTGTTTATGATTTGTTAACTTTTTATAAGACTTGTCAGGCATTAAACCACACATTTTGGGTAGTTTTAGTTAAATATTAATTATTTCTTTAGCCAGGGAGTTTTATCCATTTTTGTGCTGTGGCTTATTTTAAACTTCTAAAGATTTATTTTATTTATTTGTAAATTGGAGTTAGAGAAAGAGAGAGACAAATGATGCATCCACTGGCTCACTCTGTAAATGGCTTCAATAGCCAGAGTCGGACTAGACAGGAGCCAAGCACTGCCTCCTACTCTCACATATAGAGACAGGGTCTAAAGCACTTGGATCAGCTTTCATTGCTCTCCCAGGCCTGTCCAGGGCACAAATGACCATCTGTATGGGATGTTGGCATTGCAGGCTGTCACACAAGGGCTCCTATTTTTAACTTTTATGGTTTTGATGAAGAATTTCATCAGTTTCTTGGGGCGACGAGACCATCACTGGTCTGAAGGTAGAGCCGGCAAGGTGGTTGTGATAGTTCAACAGATCTGAATTGCTGCACCTCTCACCACTCCAAGCACGATGCGGTCGTTGGAGAATCCACTGATTGACATAGTCCATCATATGGTCCCATTTGCCCAGTATTTTCATTGCCAAAATATAGCTGAGGTGGTTGATTAACTTGTTCTGTCCTCTGTCATTTCATGGTTAACGTTCTGAGTCTGAAAGCTCAATTGGGGGGATCCCCAAAGAAACTTTGTCTGAGGTGTTCTCAGACCAGATTCTTGTATGTACTAGCAAGAACCGGGCATGGCACAGTCCATTGCCCTGATCAGCTGGTGGTTGCAGTTGCTGGGTTGGTTCTGCCTCCATCCCTGTCTTCCACTGGGACCAATGGGTGTCACAGTCCAGCCTGGTTCTGCCCAGCACACACTCGGCCCTCGCATAAACCAATGGAGGCTGCAGCCTAGTCGGGACGACCCACAATAACCCCCACCAGGCCCGCCCCCTATCCTGGCTTGCCAGTATGTGGCAGACTAGTCTAGTCTGTCCCACATCCCCTTCGGCTCTCATGCATGTGAATGGGTATTAAAACCTTGTTCCATCTAACCAGCTCAACTATCCAGCCCTCATGGATGTTGTTGGGTGTCTCTGTCTAGCCACCCCAGCCCCTGTCCTAGTTTTCATGCATTTCCATGGGTTGGTGACCCAAGAGGGAGGAGCCCACTATTTCCCTCCCAGGCCTCTCTCACCCCCAGATTATGCACTCTCCAGGTGGTTCTGTGGTTTAACTTGACAGAATTAGCCCCCAGTGCCAGCTTCTGCCAGCTGATGCTGTGGCTAAGCCCAAACAACCCTCACCCATTCTAATTATAGATTGCACCAGTAGGAATAATCCGCCCAGCCTGGTTTTTCCCTGATCTAGGCCACATGAGGCCCACAGATGTTGTAGTCCTGCCTAGTCTGGTCTACCCCCATCCCAGCTCATGCTCTCCAGTGTGAGTAGCTGTTCAGCAAGGGGACCAGTCCCTTAATCCTCTGCCAGCTCTGCCTCTTCCTTCCTGGTTCTCACACGTGCTGGTTGGGTGCTGCAGCCACATCTGGCACAGGCAACCTCACCTTGGCATTCCATATTGTGTACTGCTTTTGTCGCGCCCAAACGTGGCTCGACCCACACTCTGCTCTGGTGTTAGGATTTGCCAGTGGATGATGTGAACTGATTCTGCCTGGTCTGTCCCCAACCCATGCCAAATGTATGCCAGTGGGACACATTCCATGACCTCTTGGCTGTTTCCTTCCATGCTTCTCGTGCTTACCTGCTGGGTCTGTATCCTACCAGAGGAGTGGCCCAGGCTCTTCCAACAGAACTTCTCCAAATGCTAGATTTCACACATACCAGGGGTCCATGAGCCAGCACTATTCAGTTCACCTCCTGTCCTAGCAGGAACAGTGGCTTTTCCTGACTGGCCTTAAACCCATTCTGGTTCTTGCTGTTGGATGTTTCAGCCCAGCCATGGCTCATCCATACCCATATATAGCTCATATATGGCACAGTAGGGGTTGAGACCTATCCTAGTCCATCCCACATCTACCCTGGTCCTCCAGAACACCAGAAGGTGTTGCAGTCTGGTCTGGCCTGGTGCATTAAGTCCCAGTCCACACTTGTGTCAAGGGAAACTACAACTGTATCCTGACCAGAACTCAGCCCCATTCCAGCTCGTGCTTCCCTTGGTGGGAACCTCCACGCAGCTAGGGTGTCCCCTTAACTCCCCAACCGGGCCTGTTCCCTGCCAGATATCGCACACATGCCAGTGGTTGCTCAGACTCAGCTTGGCATAGCCCCTCACCTGTTGCGACCCCTGCCTTAGACACTGTGGCTCAGCATCCATGGCTCAAGTAGACCAGTTGGTGCAAAACCTAGCTGGGCATGTCCTGTGCTCCAACCTGGATACAATCTTACTTGTGGGCTAAGGTTTGCTCAGTACTGCCCGGTGCGCCTGATCCATCACCTTTTCATACACTGATGAGCCGTTGGTGCAACTTTGCCCAGCCTATCCGACCCCCAGGTCCAGATCACCTGTTTACCAGTGGTTTACCAGCCTGCAATAACTTGCCAGGAGCTTCCCAAGTTTCTCCCCCTGATCCCCTCCCAGACCCAGTTGTCCTACATGGCACTGGCTTTAGGCCAGTGCCTGGCTCAGTCTGGCCCTCCCCTTGGCCTTGCTTGAGCTCGTGAAAGTTGCAGTCCAGCCCACCCCACACCCTACTCAGGATGCACACTCGAGCGCCACTGCCCCAACTAGTCCAGACTGCCATCGGTTCTCCAATCTGTGATCAATGGCAGGCTCCCTGGTCACACCTAGTTTAGTCCACCACCACTCCATCTCTTGAAGTAACCTGTAGGGTTAGAATTTCCATAGGGTTTGATCCACACAACCCCCACAGAATCTTCCCCCGGATATGGTTCTTTAGCATGTTTGTCAATGTCATGGCCCTGCTTAATGTAACCAGTCTCCGCTGGGTCAGTTCTATTTCCAGTCCTGTCATCCACTTGGACCAATAGGTATTGTGGTCCAGCTCGATCCTACCCACTTCATACTCGATCCTCCTCAGTGGGAGCTGCAGCCCGGCTGGGGTGACTCCCCATAACCCCCACCAGGCCTGCTCCCTTCCCTAGTTCCCATGAATGCGAGTATGTACCGCAGGCTTGTTCAGTCTGTCCCACCCCCCATTAAGGTCTGGAACTTACCAATGGGCATTGAAGCCTAGTTAGGGGATAGTAATTCTTTAGCTTGGAAATAGTTTCCTGCCATTCTGTCAGTTATTGTTACTAGGTTTGTTGTTGCTTTTGCTGTGAAGAGATTTGCTGTGAAGAGATTTGCTGCTTTGACGTAACCATACCTGCCTATTTTTACAAAATGCTGAAGTAGGCCAGTTTATTGCAATGATTCTGTAAAAGTTTCCCTTATTAATTTAATGGCTTCTGGGCTTAGATGTAAATCCTTAATTTGTTGTGAGTTGATTTCTGTACACATTTGAGACAGTGTTGTTGCTCATGGTTCCACATGTACAAACCCAATTTTTCCAGTATCATTAGCTGAGGAGATGATTATTTGTCTAGGGAAGTTTTTCAGTTTTTTTTTTTTTGTCAGAGATTAGCTTGTTGTAGATGCACAGATTAATTTCTGCAAATTCTATTCTGTTCCATAATACACAAGCCTATTCATGTGTTAGTGTAAGATTGTGTTTCTTAAACCATCACTGTTTCTTCCTTCATGTAAATGATCATGTCATCAGCAAACAAGGATAATTCTAATTTTCTTTTCCAATTTTTACCTCTTTAATTCCTTTCTCTTTCCTAATGGCTCTGGCTAAAACGTTTAGACTATAAGGGTGAGAGTGGAAACTCATGCATGCTTTTAGATTTTCTAGAAATAATTCTAGTTTTCCCATATTCACTCTGATGCCTTGGTTGCTCATATATTGTCTTTATTGTGTTGATGTATGTTGCTTCAGTTCTTGAACAGATGTTTTTAAAATGATGCATTTTATTGAATGCTTTCTTTGTATCTATTGCAATTACCAAATGGATTTTGTTTTTGAGTTTATTAAATGTCTTGTATCATCTTATCATCTTTTTGATTTGTGTACGTTGAATCATCTCTGCATCCCTGGGATAAATCCCTCTTGCTTTGGGTGGATAATCTTTTTGATGTGCTGTTGTGTTTGTTTGGTGAGTATTTTGCTGAGGATTTTGCATCGAAGTTTATCAGGGATAGTGTTCTACAGTTCTCTCTCTTTGTTGCTTCATTTTCTGGTTTTGGAATTGAAGTGATCTGGGTTCATAGAAGGAGTTTGGGTTATTCTCAGTATTCATGGTGCTGCATAGCTTAAGAACAATTGTAATTAAAGTTTCTATAAAGGTTTGGTAGAATTCAGCAGTGAGAGCATCCAGCCCTGGACTTTCTTTGGTTGGTGTGGTCTTTATGATTGATTCGGTCTTTGTTACTGGTCTACTTAGATGTCCCCTGTCTTCGTGTCTCAGCTTTGGTAAATTGCTTCCAGAACTATATCCTTTCCTTCTAAATTTTACAATTTGTATGCAGATAGCTGCTTGTAATATTTTCTGGTGGTTCTTTGTCTTTCTGCAGTGTCAGATGTAACATTTCCACTTTTGTTTTCTTCTCTGCATTTATTCACTTGGACCTTCAGCCTGCAAGTTTTTTCAGCTGAGCTAATTTTATTGATTTTAAGAAAGCAGCTGCTCATTTGGCTGGTATTTGAATGGTTTATTACATTTCAATTCTCTTTAATTTTTCTCTAGTTAATGTTTGTTTCCTCCTATTAATTTTGGGCCTGTTTTGTATTTCTATATCCTACACATGCATTGTTCATTCATTTAATTGATACCTTTCTAAATTCCTGATATAGACAAAAATTTCTATAAAGTTTCCTCAATACTGCTTTTGCAATATTCCATCAGCTTGTGTAAGTTGCAATCATCTCATTCTTCAGGGAGTTTTTAAACTTCCATTTTGAATTTCTGTATACTGCACTTCCCATCCAGCTCCCTACTTGTGGCCTGAAAAATCAGTGGATGATGGACCAAAGCCCTAGAACCCTGCATCTGCATGGGAGATCTGCAAGAAGCTCCTGGCTCATGCTTTCAGATGGGCTCAGTTCTGGCCATGGCAGCTAATTGGGGAGTGAACCAACAGATGGAAGATTCTCTCTCTCCTCTCTAAATCTGACATTCTAATAAAAAATAAATATGTTCCTTAAAATCTGAATGCTTATTCTGTAGCTGTAGAATGAGTGTTTGTAACCAAGAAGTAGGTCCGTGTTCCAATATTGCAGATTAGCTCTGTGGTTGTGGTTCTCCGAAACTGCTTAGGTGAAATTCCTCATGATTATTGTATGGGGACATAAGCCACTCTGTGATTCAATACTAACTATTTTTTAATTACAGGGTACTCTAGCATTAGGAGCCAAATATTTACTATAGACACATGTTTTGGTTAAACCATTGATAATTTCCCTCTTTGTCCCTTTTAACAGCTTTTGTCCTAGAGATCACCTTTTACGGTGTTAGGAAAGCTATTTCTGCACATTTTTACTTTCTGTTACTGTGAAATATCATTTTGCATCCTTTCACTGTGTACCTTTACTGGTGTGTAATGTCATTACTTCATGACTAAGTACATGTCATTGTCTATTACGACTGATTTCATAAGCAATTCTCTCTCTGCTACACTGCAAAGAAGACTACCGAGTCCCAGCCTTTGTGGTGAAGTGTCACCCTTTTCCTTGTTCACATTTCAGGCATCTCAGAAGGTATGAACAGGAATCATGCTGCAGTCAGGCCTAAATCAATTAAATGTTTATCTGACAAGATTTACTTGAGTCTTATCAACATAGTTTCTTCTTGGGTTATACATACCTGGACAGCAAGGAGCAGACAAACAAAGGTAAAGACACAACCAGCTGTAATGTGTACCAGTCTCGAATGGCAAAAGCTATTCCTCCCAAGAGCATCTGCCCAAGGTTACAGGCACATAACATCAGCGTTACTCCAATATGTTGAGATCTGGGCACTGTCCATTCTGATGCTGAAAAAAAATATATGCACAATTTCAGACAAATGGCAATCTCCCAGGTCAATTCAAGACACAGATATAATGGAAATCACACATTGTTGACTTACTAAGGTTTGTACTGTTTAACAAAATAGTCATAACAGAAGTCCCAGCCAAGAAACGTAGGATGCAGAAGATGATGAAATTTGGAGCAAAGGCTGTGCCGGTTTCCACGATGGCCGTCAAGAGGAGACACCATGTGTATATCAGCTTCCGCCCATATCTAAGAAATAAGATTATTTAGGAGGGAATAATATAATGTGTAATCAACTTGAAACACATGACATGTCTTGAAATTCAGGATAAATGTTCAGCAGCTGTAACATTGTATTTGAGCGTGGTGGAATACTACAGTTTTCAACAGCAGAAACAAATGTCAAAATGTCAATTTTCACTTACATATTACATTTTTTGCACAATTTATCTCAGGAATCCAGAAAAGATAAGACAAATCACACCCTGAATTAGCAGGAAGAAAAAGCAATTAAAATTTAAGAAAAAATAATCAGTGGCTAGTGTGGTGGTGGTGTTACAGACTAATCCTCCACTTGCAAGTGCTGCCATACCACTATAGATACTGGTTCATGTCCCAGATGATTCACTTCTGATCTAGCTATCCAATTATAGTCCGCGATATCAGTGCATGATGGCTAAGGCCTACGTTCCTACACCCACATGAGAGGCTGGGAAGACGCTCCTTACTCCCAGCTGCTCCCAGGTTGGAATTACCTCAGCTCTGGGCATTACCGCTATTTGGGGGAAAATACTGTTGGGGGCACTGACAATGCCCTGCCCTAAGATGATGCCTGGACCCTACTGCCTCTTGGAGCCTTAGAACTGCCCTGTGATTGGCCCTTTACCACATGCCTCGGGTGTGTAAGCTGATTGGATAGGATTGACAGATAAGTCAGGGGCTTTGGGGGAGGGGAGGGGCTTCTGCGTAACTGTTTTAACGGAATCGACAGAGGCTCTCAATAAAGCACCTTGAACAATCTCCAGTGTCGGGTGATTTCTTCCGCGGGACGGGAGACACCGATAAAATACAATCCCGCTTTGCCTCTCCTCTCTTTAAAAATCTGCCTTTAAATAGAAGTATTTGTTTCAAAAAGAAACAAATAGAATGGCACTTAAAAATTATACAAAAGATCAGTCAAAGGAAGAGCTGGTGTTTTGAAAAAAATAAAATTGCTAAACCTTTGTCTCAGTTGATCAAAAAATAAAAGGCCCAAATTACAAAGACCAGAGATGCAAAGGAGATGCTACAAGGAATACCACAGAAATAGACAGAATCATCATACATACCAAAATTGGGGCACAAAGACATTGAAGTGCAATTGAATCAGTACTAAAGACAGTACCAATAGGACAAAGACTGTGTGTCGATGGTTTCCCTACTGAATTTTACCACATCGGTTCCAATTTTTCTTAAACCATTCAAATAATTGAAAAGGAATTGACTCTTCCAAACACCATTCATGTGATCAACATTATCTTAATTGCAATACCAAAAAAATGACACAGCATAGAACAAGAACTATAGAATGATATTCCTGATGAACATAGATGCAAAAATTCTCAACAAAATATTGGCTAATAGAATTCAAGAAGACATCAAAATTATCAGCCATCCGGACAAGAGCGATTTATCTCTGTAATACAAGAATGACTCATCACACACAAACCACCAGATGTGATATGTCACATTAGCAGATTGAAGAATAATAATCGTATTATCATTTGACAAGTTACATCATCCATTTGTGATTATAAAAAGCTCAGACAAGTTGGGTATAGAAAGGACAAATCTCAGCATAACCAAGAAAATATGTGGGGCTTCTTTTTCCTTCTGCCACCAGCAAGGGCAGCTTGCTTCTAGCAGCCATGATACCTGTGCCAGGGATAAGAAAGCAGAGCAGGCCTGCAAGCTTCTGCATATGTTTAGGTCCAGGAGGGTGGGAGGCAGGGAATGCTGGAGGGAAGAAAAAGTGTGTGGGGATGTCATCTGGAAGTGGGATCCCAGATAGCATGCTGGCATTGTGTGCAGATGAACCTGGCTTGGGAACTTGTACACATATTGGGGCACCAGGCTAGCAAGGTACCACTGCCTTGGGGACCCGGGTAACTCCTTGAATCCAGGATAAGTAGAGGAGTAGGATCCCAGGCTAGCACATGTGCTGGGCAGCCACTACGTAGATTTGTGCATGTGCTGGAATTCAGGGTGTGTTGGGAGGACTCTTGCACAACATGCCACCCCACAAGAGGGCCAGGCTGATGAGGCCATGTGCTCTTGGATATGAGGGTATGGATTGCCTGGAAAAGCAAGGCATGGGATATGGCAGATGAGACACCACTGTGGGAGTACATTACAGGTGAGAAATGACTTCTGGGGGGCTTCCACTTACAAGGCCACTATACTGGAAAATAAGCAGGGTAACTGAGACTGAGTGATTTTGAAGAGGGAAGTTGGAGGAACTTTCTCAGTCAGAGCAACGCACCCACCCATGTATTGCAGGGGATCGTGCAGTAGGTGTAGATGGCACGAAGGTGTGAAGAGAACAGCTCCCCTGCTTGGCAGGGCCCGGGGGAGCTTCCAGCTGTTTGGCAGGGCCCGGCGGATTTCTCTCTGACCACCTTGATGCAGTCTCACCACCCTTTTGCATAGACACTCAAGCACCCCACTAAGAATCCTGTAATCTATTGAGGCATTGTTTGCCCCTGTGAGATGGCTTTGGCAAGTAATATGAGCTTGAGAGTTAATGTTACTGATAATGTCTTGGTGAGTGGGCCTTTAACCGCGCACAGAAGTACAATTAAACCCATGCCATTTCTGGACACCTTGTTGTGTACCTACCCATTGTCCTGAAATCTGGCCCAGACATATAGCATGCCTTCTGGGAAATGGCTTAATAGAATTTTACAAACTAACAGAATTGATGGGAGTATGAGTGGAAACTGCTATGGCAAAAAATATATAGTTACTGTGACCTTAAAGGTTAGCCTGTCCTTGCAACTTTTAGAGCATAGAAAATGCAGCTGTTTTAGCCGTTTTTATAATTTTTTTTAACTAGAGGAAATATAGGGCAATTTTACTAACATCACAGAGATATACTTTTGATTATTGTTTAATTGTCTATGGGGTTGTAGGGTTTGCAGTTGTAGGGGGATTTAATGTTTGAAACTTTTGCCTTAGATCCTTATGTTCTTTTCTTTTGATGTATCTTTCCCATTATGTGATAGATAAGTTGTGAAAATAAAATGTAGTAGGTAGGAATGTTTTACTGATTAGTAGGTAACCATCTGTGCCTCGGCCTTGGAGTTCTGGCTGTCACCTAATGGCTACTTCTGAAAAATGAATAATGGTTTACTTTAAAGAAACTGATTATAGTAACTTACAGAATTATCTTTAAGAGCACCTGGTTGACCATGAAGTAAAAATTAATTGGACATCTGTGTATGCTGTCTTAGTTCTAAAGTTAAAGATAAAAAATCAAACGTTTGTGCAGAGGCTAGTGATGTGTCTAAGTAAATAAAAAGGACAGCTTCTTCTTGAGAATAAAGCATATAGCAAGAACGCACCAAGTGTCAGTGTCTGTGTCTTTCTTTATCGCCGACGCCACGCACCCTTCCCGAGCTCCGAACTCTCTGCTGGAGCTGGACTCCGGCAATGTATGAAACCTCAGTTGGGTTGGTTAACATCTACCACAGTCCACCAAAGTACTCAAAAGTGAACACTGCAGGAGTTACTTGGTTAGACCACAATAACCACTGGTGAGTTTTGGAACAGGAAGTTGACCACGTTAGGCTGGGTTATGACACTAACCAGCACATGAGAGAACCAGATCGCAGGGTACAATCTGTGGGCAATAAGTAGGTTCACCACAGTGAGGCAACAATACCCTCTGGTATCCTCAAGGACCGGGGGTGGGAAAGGGCCAACCTAGACATCACCATGGAACCAACCTAGTTGGTTTGGAACAGGCCAGGCTGTTTCAGGCTGCAATATTCATAGGTGCACCCAAGAACTGGGTGTAGGGTATACCAGGGACAACATATACCAGCACACACAAAGGCCAAGACAGAGTGGGCAGACTACACCAAGTAAAGGCCTAGCACTCAGTGACAAAACCTGGGTGTTGGATTGGCCCTGGTGGGGGAACTTCCAAAACTCCCCTGGTGAGCTGCAACTGCTGCTGCCAAAAAATGAGTTAGGGCTGGCTGCTATTCAAGCCAGAAAGGCTGCTTCACTTGTTGGCAGGTGTGTTTGCCCGGATCAGCAGGTGGGCCAGGCAAGGTTGGGCCAAATCATAACACACTGGCATATACAATAGCCAGGATGGGGTGTGGTCCATGCTAGGCTAAGCTATCACACCTACCAGTTTGCATAAAAGTAGGGCTGCAACATGTAGTGACAAAGGTCAAGATAGAGGATGGATTGGAGCAACCTCTGGCAGCATCTGTGCCTGGAGGCAGGCCTGGACAGAGAGCTAAGGGGACATCCTGGGTAGGTTGTAGTTCCCACTGCAGAGCACAAGAACCAGAATGGAGGTGATAAACTGGGCTGGACATGGCTGCGGCATGTCTCAGTATGAGTGTGCACTGTGCCTGGGGTGTGCCAGACTTGACTAACCTCCAGCACCTACTGGTGCTCCTGAGAGCCACGGTGGATGTAGGACAGGCTGGGATATGTTTCAGCACATGTTGAACCACAAGACAGCTGGGTCTGAGGGTGGACAAAACAGGGCTGGGCTATAGCACCATTGATTAGACCCTGAATGTGTGTCTGCTGTACATGCAAGGCTGCTGTACATGCCAGGACAGGAGGTAGGCCAATCAGGCTGGGCTGAGGACTCACTGACTGGTGCACATGAGATCTTCCATGGGCAGGTGACCTGATAGAGGAATGTGGACAGTTCCTTTGTCAGGATGCAATCCCTGCAGGTGAGTGGAAAAATCAAGGCTGGGAGCAGCCCAGACCAGGCTAGGTATCAACTGCATATGTGTGGGTCATGTCGGCAGGGCGAGCTGGACCAGTTCATAGCACCCACTGGCAAAAGTGACAAACAGGAGCTGATGCAGGACATGCTGAGCTGGGCTGCCAATACCAGACATTTCACATTAGGGCCAGGACTTGGGTGCTGGTTGGGTTGAGCTAGACTGTAGCAAATGCCAGCATGAGCTTGAGGTGGGGTCAGACTGGATCAGGGTATGTCTGGCTGAACCAGGATGCACCATTTGCCAGCAGATGCCAAGATGAGGTGGGCTATGCCAGACTGTGGTGCACCACCAACAAGCACATGTATGATGCCATGCAAGGGACAAGTCCAGTGGGGAGAGGGACTCATTTGCTGGGCCATTGCTCATTGAGTGAGCATGAAATTTGGGACTGGGGCAGACCAGGCTGTGTCAGTTTACAAAGCTGTTAACCTGCAAAGGGACAAGATAGCTGACTACGGTAGGCTGAAGTAACTGATGGTGCTGAAAGAAGGTGATGGGATTCAGTAGAGAGAGGGCAAGAAGAGGAGAATCACGGGGAAAGCTGTGGGAAATGCCTGGGTGTTACCAGGACTGAGGCAAGTGTCACACAACCGTGAAATAGACACGAAAAAAGGCGAACTGCAACTGCAAACCGAGAGGGTGAAGATGGACTCCAACCAGGGTAAACAGAGACTCGAGTGAAATTTGATGAGTCACTGACACAGGCAAAACCCCAAGGGCGCCTGCACACAGCAGGAGGAGAGAGGCAAGAGGAACCTAGGGGCAAAACACAGGCTAAGGGAGGCAGACTGAGGAGACAGCAGCAGGCACAGAACTGGGAGACCCTACCGGAGCAGTGAGCGCCATTGGCGAGAGGGCACCCGGAGAGTGAAACAAAGGTTCCAGGAGAGCCTAAGGATTGAAATCCTCCCGCACCTGAAGGCTCCCATACCTGCCTCATTCTGCAGGTCGCAGGAACCACACAAAAAGGAGATCCAAAACCTCCCAGGACAGAGGTCCTCCTGGCTCGCAGAACCGCGAGAATGTGGAAAAGTGAGTGAGTGGGTCCCGCGCCCTACCGCCCCACGCTCTTCTAGCTGGCAGGAGGGACAGGCTGAAGTTACAAAACCTGCTTCCCAGACCCTGATCAAGGAGAGCAATAACTCTGGCCACCCAAAAGGTGGCAACAGCAGACAGGAGGACTATTGGGCTAGAAGACAAGTGGATACGAGGGCTAGAAGAACATTTCCACAACTGACACCTAAATTTGAAAAAATATAATAAATAAATAAATATACAAATAAAAAAATTCTCACTTTCACCTACTAAGAGGGTCACAACGTGAGGAACTTTATCCTAGTAACTCCCAGGACACTAATCAGCCAAAAGTGCCGCAGAAAAGCTCCCAAAATGCATCTGAAATCTATACCACAAGGCGACAAGACAACACACAGGCATGGGGAGAGGTAACAGGAAAAGAAATGAATCAGATGAAGGAGCCAGTGCTTCCCCCCAAAAGACCAAAAGACCAGGAAAATTACAGAGATGCAAGAAAGGAAGCAACCCTTCCAAACTCATTCTATGAAGCCAATATCACCTTTTTTGAAAACTGGATAGAGAAATAACAGAGAAGGAAAATTACAGACTGATACCCCTGATAATCTTGAACAAAATCCTATCCAATAAAATTCCAAAGTACATTAGACAGATCATTCATCTGTATCAAGTAGGATTCATCCTGGCCATGCAGGGATGGTTCAACATTTGTAAATCCATAAATGTAATTCACCACATCCAAAAACTGAAGAACAAAAATCATATGATAGTCTCAATAGATGTACAAAAAGCTTTTGACAAAATTCAACCACTTCATGCTAAAAATGGTAAATGAGGTAGGCCTAGAAGGAACAATTCACAACATAATCAAAGCAATATATGAAAAACCCAATGCCAACATCATACTGAATGGAGAAAAATTGAAATTCCAGATCTCCCGCTGCGATCTGGAACAAGGCAAGGATGTCCACGATCACTGCTGCTACTCAATATAGTACTGGAAGTACTTGCAAAAGCTATAAGACAAGGAAAAAAAATCAAAGGAATCCAAACGGGAAACAAAGGAGTCAAGTTATCATTATTCGCAGATGACATGATCCTATACATAGAAGAACCGTGAGACTCAATCAAGAGCCTGCTAGAACTTATACGAGACTTTGGTAGAGTGGCAGGGTACAAAATTAATCAGCAAAACCCAACAGCCATAGTGTATGCAAACAGCCCCAAGATGGAAAAAGAACTAACCAGCATGGTACTGTTCAAAATAACAGAGAAAAGAAAATGAAATATTTGGGAATAAACCTAAGTAAAAATGTAGAAGACCTCTATGAAGAAAACTACAAAAAAACTAAAAAAGAGATAGAAGAAGACTTCAAAAAGTGGAGAAATATACCATGTTCCTGAATGGGCAAAATCGTAATCAAAATGTCCATATTACCAAAAATCAATATACACATTCAATGTAATTTCAATCAAACTACCAAGAGCATTCTTCATAGAGCTGGAAAAAATGATACAAAGGTTCATCTGGAAACACAAAAAATCATGAATAGCTAGAACCATCCTGAAGAATAGGACTCTGGTGGGGGGATCACAATCCCAGACTTCTGGACATATTATAGGGTGGTGGTTACTAATACAGTCTGGTATTGGTACAAAGACAAAGAGGAAGATCAACAGAGATGGATAGAAGCAGCATAAGGGAACCCACACAGGTACAGCCAAATAACGTTTGGTAAGAAAACAGACAACAATCCAGGAAAAATGGAAGGTCTCTTCAATAAATGCTGTTGGGACAATTGGTTGACAGCGTGCAGAAACAAGAAGCTAGACCCACACCTTTCACCATATACAAAAATCAAATCTAAATGGATAAAAGACCTAACTCTACATCCAGAAACCCTCAAACTTTTGGAAGAAAATGTTGGAAACACTCTGCAAAATTTAGGTGTAGGCCCTGACTTCCTAAAAATATCACCAAAAGCAATAGTGATTAAGACCAAAATAAACAAATGCTACTACATCAAACTAAGAAACTTCTGAACCGCAAAAGAAACAATCAACAAAGTAAAAAAACAACCACAGAATGGGAGAAGATCATTGCGCACTACAAAGGAGATAAGCAGCTAATCTTGAGAACATACAAAGATCTCCAGACCAACCAAAATACCAAAACAAATAAACCACTCAAGAAATGGGCTCGGAAAATGGGCACTTTACAAAGGAACCAATCCAAATGGTAAACAAACCATATATAAAAATCTCAAGCGCCCTGGTAATAGGGGAAATCCAAATAAAAAATCACTGTGGTATCACCTAACACCAGTAAGAATGGCCCACATACGGAAAACCGCCAACCACACTTGCTGGCAAGGACGCAGAGAAAAGGGAACCAAACAACAGTGTTAGTGGGACTGCAGACTAGTGCAGCCTCTATGGAAGTCAGTATGGAGAACACTCCAACTACTGAAAATCTGCACACCATATGACCCAGCAATAGCATTTCTAGGAATATATCCAAAACATCTGTTACATGAGAAACCAACAAGCACACCTATGTTCATAGCAGTACAATCAATAATTGCAAAATCATGGAAGCAATTGAAATGTCCATCAACAGATGACTGGATAAGGCAACTATGTTTCATCTACTCTATGGAATACTACACAGCTATTTTAAAAATGAAATGCATTTCTTCATGGCCAAATGGGCCCAACTGGAAACTATTATGCTTAGGGAAGTGAACCAATCATAAAAGATCAGATATCACATGTTTTCTTAATATAAGATAAAATTATATCAAACCTAAAAATAGTACCTGTGAATTATAATGCTATCACACTCTCAATCTGTACCACACACAATAAGATTGTTATGTAGGGCCCGGCAGCGTGGCCTAGCGGCTAAACTCCTTACTTTGAACACCCAGGATCCCATATAGGTGCCGGCTCTAATCCCAGCAGCTCCGGTTCCCATCCAGCTCCCTGCTTGTGGCCTGGGAAAGCGTCGAGGATGGCCCAAAGCTTTGGGGCCCTGCACCCGCGTGGGAGACCCGGAAGAGGTTCCAGGTTCCTGGCTTTTAATCGGCGCAGCACCGGTCGTTGCAGTCACTTGGGGAGTGAATCATTGGACAGAAGATCTTCCTCTCTTTTTCTCCTCCTTTCTGTATATCTGACTTTGTAATAAAATAAATAAATCTTAAAAAAGATATTGTTATGTAACCTATAAATCAATAATCAATGAGAAATGGACTGCATATGATAACTGTGTTAAAATTGATCTTTTAACACCTAGTTTTTAAAACTGGCCTCAAGGAGACTTTAATATTCCTGATGATGAACACTTTTCTACATGCTCAGATAGGACCTTACAGATAAAATAACTGACTGGTATCTGGAACACCAATAATTCATGCAAAGATTATGTTCTTATCTCTGGACTTTCTGAGGCTTTCCCCTAAAAAACCTATGGCTCTTCTGCACCAGAGATGCAATAACCACCTCGAATACAACACTGTCCCTGGGGAAGATGGAATCCCCAGAGGAACTACATCAAAGAACTGAAAAAACCTGATATGCTTTTAATATACTTTTTACTCCATGATAGGTCAAGAGGGCAGAGAAATCTTCCACCTTTCTAGAGTGTGAGAGGATGATGTTATGCATAATTTTAAAAGATTATAACAGGTGACTTATAGATGACAGATTCTAAACCACATTAGACATTAGCAAAAATACAGAGACATACAGGAGGGAGGACCCAAGATAGTGATCCTGACAGCCTCTTAATAGGAGGTCATATGCAAAGAGCAGAAGGGAACCCCAGAATGAAACAAGAGGGTAAGAGAAGGTCTATATCCTAGTCCCAGAGACCTCTGGAAACCTCCCAAGTGCTTTTGCCACAGAAGCAGCGGTTACATCACCAAGGATTGTCAGTATGGGCACAAAGGACCATATCCCAACTGCCAAGGAGATCACAGAGAATTTGAATGCCCTCATAGGCTAAGAATTCTGAGGTCAGCCAGTTTCTATCAGATCTCCCACATGGGATTGAAGCATCCCAGAACCCTCTTCATAGGGTCTGATGACACTGGAACAACAGACAGGAGCCCAGGAGGTTCTTGGAGATAGAAAAATTGCAAATTTCCTTCTGCACTCAGGAGAGGAGCTTTCTCCAGTCCTTACTTAGCTTCAACTTTGGCTCCCCATCTTCTCTGGCAATGACCATCAGGGTCACTCAAGAGCCCCCAAATTAGCTCAGATAGACAGAGAGAGACTAATATAGAAAGATTTGAACAGGAAAAATTCAGCAGACTTATAACTGCTCAACCTGTACCTTACCAGTCAGGCTCCCAACTTGGCTTTTCCTAGAACTCGCTTGGTAGGACGTAGAGTTCAGTTATTCCTCACTAGCTAAGATATTGGAGATTTCTCTGTGCATCTGCCTAACACTGTTCTATTCCTCAACTGTTAATATATGTCTTGTTAGAATTATAAATCTATTTTGATTATCCTAAAATGCACGAAGTTTTGTAAAATCTATCTTGAATACTATAAACTGCTAAATATTACTATAATCATAAAAAGGTAATGGCACTCTCCAAAACCAAAGGCAAATGTGAAGATCATCCCAGTAAAATACCAACAGAAGACTAAATCAAACAATGAACAACCCTAAAATGACAGGGCCAAAATATCACCTATTTATATTAATCCTGAATGTCAATGGCTTAAACTCATCAATCCAATGTCACAAATTAGTAACTGGATTAAAATACAAACCCATCTATCTGTTGCCTACAGGTGACGTATTGCACCAACAAAGAGCAACAGAAACTATATCTCATGGACTTTGATGTTTTTGCTTTTATTTTCATTCCCTCAAAGCAGTTTTTTTCTCATTAAATTCTTCAATGACTCATAAGTCATACCATTTCTTCAAGAAGGTTTTGATATCCCTCATTACGGCTTCAGTTACGTATTAGTCATTCAGTAGCAAGTTGGTTAACTTCGTTATACTGTAAATTTCTGTTTTTCTTCCTGTTGTTGATTTTGTATTATGGCTTTTCATCTAAAGGGATGTATAGTAACTATATAAGGGAGATTATCATATCCAGATGTGAGGATACAATGCAATATGCATCTGTACATCCAGATCAAAGATGGATTCCCAAAGAAAATGTTAACTTTATCTTGACAATAGGATGCTGGATTCTCTGTCATTGTCCATGCCCACAATGATGGATTTATTATTATTATTGTTTTTGAAGAACTATACTACTATGTTAACATAAAGGAAATCAGTGGAGGGGATGAACTTTTAGGAAGGGAGTAAGGGAAATCCCAAAACCTATAGAACTGTATCATAAAATCATGCCCATTGACATGTATGAGAGCAGAAGGGGATGTGGGATAGACTGGACATACATATTGGCAAACCAGGGCAGGGGGCACGTCTGGTGGGGTTATTGTGGGTCGCTCCAACTGGACGGCAGCCCCCATTGGGTAGAGTCTGTCTGGACTGTGGATATCCATTGGTTCCAGTGGAAGGTGGGGCTGAAGAAAGAACCAGCCCAGCAACTGCAACCACCAGCTGACCGGGGCAATGGACTGTGACGGGCCCGGTTCTTGCCGGAACATACAGGAGTTTGGTCCGGGAACATCTCGGAGAAAGGCTCTATGGGGATTTCCCCAGTCAAGCTTTCAGACTCAGAACACTAATCATCAGTTGACAGAGGACAGAGCAGTTCGAACAACCACCTCAGCTATGTGTTGGCAATGTAAGTGCTGGGCAAATGGAGACTCTATGATGGACTATGTCAATCAGTGGATTCTCCAGAGACCGCATTGTGCTTGGAGTGGTGAGAATGGCAGCAATTCAGATCCTTTGAAATGTCAAAAACACTCTGCCAGCTCTACCTTCAGATCAGAGATGGTCTCCCCAAGGAAATGATGAACTTATCTGGACAATATGATGCTGGACTTTATGCCTGGTAGATGCTTCCAATGAAAGAATCTCAGCTGAATTTGAACTGTGGTAACGCAACAGGGTGGAGGAGTCCACCATGGGGGGGGGTGGCTGGGGGTTTGGGGAGGGGTGGGGGGAATCCCACTGCCTATTAAACTGTGTCACATAATGCAATGTAACCAATTAAAAAATAGTATATTAAAAAAAAAAGGTTGTTAACCTGAATGTGTCCTGAGTTAGTGGAAGAGTCAGGCTAGGCTAAGTGACCATATCTACTTGGTGAATACATGAACCAGAGTAAGTGCAGGCTGCTCAGGCTTTGCTGCAACATCAGCTGGCAAGTGCTGGGATGGGGGGCAAGTCCTGTCAGGCTAGACTGCAGAACCACCTGGACAGTGCAAGATCCACAATTGGGAGTGGACCTTGTAGGGAAATGGTAGCCACACCTCTGATGGGCTATAACTCCCACCAGTGAGCAAGAGAATCAGAACTAGTGGTGGGCTTGGCTGGGCAAGTGATAGTACCTGCAGCATAAATGTGGGTTAGATAGTGGGCTTGGTAAAGCTCAGCTAGACTACAACACCCACTGATGTGTAGAAAAGTGAACTAAGATGCAGACAGACTGCACCCGTTGGCTACACATACTGGCATATGCAGGAGCTGAGGCTGGGAGTGGGCTGGTGGGGTTAATTGAGGATCACAGTTGCCACTGGTGCATATGAAGGCTGAGTGTGTGGTGGGCTGGATTGGGCTAGGCACAAAATCCACTGGTTTGAATATGAGGTATGATTAGGGTCTGAACTGACCCAGCAGTTGCAACCACAAGTGTATGTGGAGGCTAATGAGGGTGACAAACTGAGCCAGACCCTACATTGGATGGTACATACAGGAGTCAGGTCATGGGTCATCTCTCTAAAGTTTCTTTGGGGACCCCCTTCCCCAACAGGGCTGCTGATCTCAAAACTCCAACTCTTCCTCTTGGGGAAAACAGCAGAGAATCACCCTAGGTCTTGGGTCCCTAAAACCATGTGGGGACCCAGAAAAAGCTCCTAGGTCTTCCCTTTGGGTCAGCTCAGCTCTGGCCATTGTGGCTATTGGGGTGTGAATCAGCAGGTGGAAGACTTTCTGCATCTCTCCTTTTCTGTCGGTAAAACCTGTCTTTCAAATGAAAATTAATAAATCTTTGAAAAACATAATGGAAGGTATATATGTATCTGATAGATGATTAATATCTAGAATTTATAAGGAGCACAAGATAATAAAATAAGTCAAACATTTCAGTTAAGAATTCAGCTAAGAGTATTGAAATGCAAATGACTAACAGACATATGAAATGGTGCTCAGAATCACTAGTCATCAGGGAAATGCAACTTAAAACACAACAAGAATTCACTTCACATAAGTTCAAATGGCTATCATCCAAAAACCAACACATAAGGAAAGTTAGCAAGGCTGGGGTGATAGGCTGATAAAATCTCAGAGATTTGAAAATAAGTCTACAATATGACCTACGCATGCCAGGCTTGGGAATTTATCAAAACAAAATTTTATCAGCATACTACAGAGATTAGTACATCTATGTTTATTGCAGGTCAATTCACAATAGCAAAGATATGGAATCAACCCAGATGCTTTTTTCAAGTCTATGCACAGAACAAAAGATCCATAACAACAAATTACATTATTCAGGCCACATACAAAAGCACTCTTATTTGGTTGTAGCCTCCTAAAATCAGAAAAAGAGAGTATGCAGCATAAATTAAAGTACACCACATGAGTTTATCAAGGATTTCTAAAATCAGTGTGTGCAGCATGTGATCAACAGGCCAAATGAAAGAGAGATGACACTTACCTGTCTGAAAGACGGCCAAGTATCAGGCTTCCCAGCAGCGACCCACTCATAAAGAGGGTTTGGACCACCGATTTTTGGGATTGATAATCACACACCAGGTCCCACTGGAAGAGGAAAGCAACCCAGCAGAAGTTTAGCAGAGTTTAAGCCCTTTTGTTAAACCTGATGACAAACCCTTACATATGACACACATAGTTTCCTGCTATGGGGCTGCTCTCTCTCCAGCTTCACCTGCCGTCACTCTCCTCGGGCTGCCCACACTCCAGAACTACTGAACCTACTCAGCCTTTGCCACGTGACTGCCTCACTCACCCCCAAGCCATTCAGGTAATCTGCTGCCATGTGTCTGTAGTCTTTTTTCTCTAATATCACAAAATCCTTACTGTGTTACTGTCAGCACCTTGGAAAATCACTATAATTTATACTGTTAATATTCTTAGCTTTTCTTTTCTAATTTTTGACTTTAGAATAATTTATATAAATTACACATTAGAATTATACAAAGTGTTCAAAAAGAGCCCACACTCAGATTCCACTATTGTAAATTCCATAGATATTTTCCATTATCCATTACCCAATGCAACTTTCTCCTATTTTGCTAAAATCAAAGTTCGCTTCCTCTGTCTCCCCCATCTCTCCCAGTATGTAGCAAGCATGTTCATTTTATGTTCATTTGAGGCTTATTTTTTATATGATGAAAGGGGGCTCTGGCCCTGTGAAATACTTTGCTGGATACTGAAGGAATAATAATTTTTAAATTAATTTTGCAGTAAAGACCTAATATTTATTTTTTTAAAAAAATGGGTTTCCTGTGTTTTCTTCCAATTAACTTGACGTCCGTCAGTTCCACTCATTTTGATACTAATGGTAGGATTTCAATCTTTTCAAATAACTGAATGGAATTCTATTGTGTACGTAACATTTTCTTTTCTAAAAAATATTAATTTATTTTGCCTTTGAAAGGCAAGTTATAGAGTTAGGGAGACAGATACACACAGAAAAAGAGTATCCATCCACTGGTCACTCCATAAATGGCCCACTACATCTTGGACTGGTACAGTTCAAAGCCATGAGTTGGAGATTCACTGGAGACCCCCATATGCCAGGATTCTAGGACATGGTATATTAGCAGGAACATCCCAAGTGGATGAACAGGGAAGTAATTCAGACAGGAGAGAAGCTGATGCTCATTCAGGATTTCATCTTTCCAGAAAACTGTTTTAACTCATTGAAATACGAAGATGGGTTCACATATTTTCATCATGAATTCATGTGCTGATAACAACCTTTGTTGATTTTACATCTTGGCTACTGTGAACAGCAATAACCATGATGGAAAAGGAATCATGGAATCACTCGACATCATTTGGGTGAATACTCAATGATGAGTTTAGTAGGTTTATGGCAGTCCATTACCTAGCTTTCCAATGTCTGTGTTGCTTTCTGGAGTAGCTGTACTGATTTACGTTCTCAGCAAGAAAAGAGTTCTGAGAAGAGAACTCAGAAGAGCTCTGCTTCATCTACTTACAGGTAGCCATTGCTATACTTTTTTTGAGACAGAGGTGATACCTCGTTGTGGCTTGATTTTCATTCATTTCTGGAGTGCCATTGTACTGAGCATTTACCCATCTATCAGTTGGTCTTTGTCACTGATTCCATTTTGAGTCAGCTGAAGAGATTCAACAACAGTGATGCCCTGATCCTATGCCCAGCGGTTTTGAATCACTTGCTGCGTGTCAGTTTTGAAGTAAGCACCGAATGCCACCGACTTAGAGTAATATGTGCCTAGTGTTACCTCAGTCACTTGTAACAGTTATCATCACTAATGATGAGATGTGGTGGTAGGTTATGTATAGTTTACTCAATTCAACAAACTCAAAAATATGATCAAACACCTATGATGATATTGTGGTACAGATGTTCAATATCTAACTGCTAAAGCAATGGTTATTACACCACCCTTCTGAAGATACAGTGGGTAAGAAAAGTCCCAGTCCACTTTTAGCTTTCACTCCAACACTTTCAGTTCTTATCACATCACTATAGAGAGATCTATATTAAAATATGTTCAGTTCAGATCACTTCTCTAAGGAGGTTCACAAGAGGATTCTTACCTCTGTCACAATGGTGGAGAGGAAGGAGCTTTGGTCATATACCCAGCCATCCACACAGGGCTCTGTGTCTGACTCACTAATGTTGGAGAGGGTCGCATTCAGGTGAAGGAGCTGCCACTGGGGATGGATGAAGCGATGACACTTCTCTGGCTTCAGGTTTGAGTCCAGGGGGATGGAGACTCTCAGGAGATCATCCTGGCTGAGGATCCCAGTGTCATTGTGGGAGACAGTGCGATTGTCAAGCAGGGGGACCCAGCAGCGATGCTCAGGGGTGGCTGCAATGAAGTTCTCCAGCAGAACATGAGGGAATGCTATCATGTTAGCAACAGAAAAGAAAGCAATCTGAAGGATCTGGAATCTTCCCAGAGTTCCAGCTTGATCCAGGAGCTCATCAAAGGCCATTGAGGCTGAAGGGCTTGTCTTCAAGAGGAAGCACAGTTGTTTTATGGAGAGAAGTTCAGAGGAGACAATGTTTCCTTTCCTCAAGTTCACTAACACTGTGTAAACCTTGACTCCACTTTCTCCACAGCAGGCCCCTTCTCACACCTACATAAGAGCAGAGATTAGAGTTTCTCCTAATTTTATTAAGTTTAGGCAGCTGTTAGTTTGAAAATTGAGGCACAGATGCAACAATTTGGCAAAGGGAACAATTCATAACTGGTGAGCTATCAGAACCACTTGAGCAAGAACCTCGGAGCATGCCCTACATCCGGGACCTGGGGAGGGTGGGAAATTGGTTGGGCCTTCTCCCTTAATATCTCCCTTTAAACATGAAAGAAACAACATGGAAATAATAGTCTTACCCGCTTTCCTTTAGCCCTTGAACCTTTTTTACCCTAATTAACTATGTAAAGATTGCAAAAAAAAAAAAAAAACATTTTGGCAAAGGGATCTACAGTTGTTAACAAGATGCTACACAAAGCACTTCTCTGAATGAATCTAATCCTGGGCTTCATGAGACTTGAGTCAACCTGTTTCAATTGGATGGGTTAATATATGCGTGCCTAGAGGTCTGTCCTTTTCTGAAAAGAGATTCATTTGTGTCTTCTAGGATTCTTACAACATGTAGGGAATCAATCTTCATGGCCTTAAGGCTAATGCTCTGTGCCAGATGAATATGACACATTATTCCTCCTTTGGCAAACAACAGCATCTTCATGTTACTATGGATACTTACTCTGTATTCATCATGGCCACCCCTTCAATGGGTGAGAGTGTCCTCAAGGTTGTGGCCCACCTCTTATCGTGTGTGTGTGTGTGTGTGTGTGTGTGTGTGTGTTTAATAATGGACCTGCCTCGTTCCATTAAAACTGATAATGGGCCCACCTACACCTTTAAAGTGTTTGATGACTTTTGCTCAAAGTATGCCAGTCATCATGTCATAGACCTCACCAACAATCCTCAAGGCCAGGGTGTAGTTGAAAGAAAACATCAAGACCTTAAACAATAAGCTTCAAAAGCAGAGGGGAGGAGGGGGAATATACAACCCACCCCCATGAATTTGGCTTTGATCACTCTATATTTTCTTCAGATTTCTTCTTTAAGTGAGCTGTCAGTGAGCATCACAGGAGGCTTCTTATTGTCCCAACACAAATGCTTTGAGCTCTATGGAAGGACCCAGCCACCCCACTGGAAAAGCCCTGACCCCTTGCTAACTATGGGAAGAGGGTTTACCTGTGTTTTGCCTGGAACGAAGCCACAACCTGTGTGGCTTGCCTGCCTACAATGTCAAGCCCTAGACCCCCAATGAAGGATGCCCCTCCAATCTGATCCTGAATGATTCACCATCAAGGAGACACCTGAAAAGGAAGAGACCAGTCCGCGCCCAACACAGAGTAACATAGAGGATCTTAAGGGGTTTGTGAATCAGGCCCAGCAAATGTCCCCAATCCCAAATCCCACTGGGCCCCTTCTGATGGTGTGGCTGTGTGCAGTATTAATGACCAGTAGTCAAGAAGCAAATTCACAGGTATTTTGGGCCTCTGTTCCTGGTCTCCCTATTTTAGCTGGAGCTTTCCTGTCAGGAGCCAGGCCACATCACACCATTTTACTATAACTCCAATGTTTATGAATCTTATGGCCCTATTGATCCCAAGACCCAAAGACCCCAAAACAACTGACTTTAACAAAGAGAAGCCGTTAAGTTCAAGGCAGTACTTCAGATACCTAATGACTTTTGTCTTTTACTGGAGACCCTAGATCCACCTTCCTGAAGACTATGTGGCTGCTGGTGCCCCTCTACCCACTTCTCAGCATGAAGCAGACAGAGTGGTTATCACCCTCTGGCCATAACAGCAACTTTGGTCCATTCTTCTAGGGGAGGGAATGTGAGGAGTCAGATGGGATAATAGAGAGTTAGGGTCTCTGGTTCCTGGTGAAGTTACCTTTGTAAAATGTTACTTTATCCTCTTTACAGTGTGTGGCCTCCTTGGCCCCATAGGAGATTCAAAGAGACCACTTGTGCACTTGAAATTACACACCGTTTACTAATGTTAGTGATGTTTTCATTTTGTATCTCCCCACTTGTGTTATATGCCTTAATATGTCTTTTGAAATCTTCATAACAAGAACCATGCCAGCACTGTGGATTTCCATCCAGCTAAATGGTGAGTGGAGGGGACCCTGGGAACAATCACATTACAAGGATTGTCTTTGCCATTCTACACAACACACACTTGGCCTCATCATCACTTCTGCTGTTTCCCTTGTGACCACAGTGGCTGTCGCTGCAATATCTGTGCTATTCTTGACTCAGACTATTCAGACTATAAAAACTATAAATAATATAAACATGCTAACCACTTATGCTCTTGGAATGCAAAATTAGGCCAGTTTATAGACACACCATCCTAGCTGTCCAACAGAAATTGGACTTGCAGCAGGGACAATTAACATTGTAACAGGCATTCTGCCTGCAATTTAGTGCAATAACAGATGGTGTTCTTGTGTTGAATTTTGTTTTCCATGGTCTGTTCCTACATCTTAGGGTCACAGAACAAAGGCCGCCCTTTTAGTGGAAGTTTTGGTGGCAGAATTCATTCCAAGAGAAGAGGGGGAGATGTGGGCAAGCTGGGCAAAGTAGCTAGGCTGTTCCTAGCTCGGCATGACCTGTGCTCCATCCTGGCTTCTACTTTTGCTTGTAGGCTAAGGTTTGCTCAGTCCTGCCCAGTACATCCTGTTCCATGACCAACTGACACATTAGCCAACTGTTGGAGCTACTTTGCCCAGCTTGCCCAACCCCCAGGTCTGGACCACATGTTCACCAGCGGGAGCTATGACTCACCAGGGGAGTTTCCCAAGTTCTTCCACTTAATCCACTCCCAGACCCAGTTCTCATACATGCCAGTGGGTTTTAGGCCAGGTTCCGGTGCAGTCTGGCCTTCCATTTGGCCTTGTATGAGCTGGTGAATGTTGCAGTCCGGCCCACCCCATACCCTATTCAGGATGCACATTTGGGTGCTGCTGCCTTGACAAGTCCAGACTGCTGCGGGTGCCTTTACCTGTGATTGATGGCAAGCTCCTTGGTCACACCTAGCTTAATCCAAAACCACCCAAACTGTTGGGCTTACCAGTGGGGCTAAACTTTCCACAGGGTGTGGTCCACACATCCCAACAGAATCTACCCCCGGATAAGGTTCTCGAGTGCTACTTAATGTAATGGCCCTGCCTGATGTGACCCATCTGCTGATCCATCATCATGTCAGGTAAAAGGATATGATTGTGCTGGACAAGCCCAGAGCCTTAGCTTTTGCATGAACTGGTGTTCACCACTCAGCATTGTTAAATGATTACAAGTTCTTCAAAGGAAGAGTTACTGCCATTGCGAATGTTTAGGATTGATTCATGATCCCAGAAGCACAGTGTGTTCAACCTGGAGTTACCTCAGCAGCGATTCAGACAATCAATACCCCAGAGCTCCCTGGCCAGGCGGCCAGCAGACAGAACCTGGCACCAAATGGCGCACTGGCCACCTGGGGACAGCTCACCAGGAGCTCATGGTGGCTTGAGTGGGGATCCAAGCATGAGACGCCCCATCCTGGAGCCCACCAACATCCTCCTGGCTGCTGGAAGTTTAAACCCCCAGGCCCAAGGTCAGGCCCCTCCCCAGTCCCATTCACCACCCAATGAGGGCAGCAGGTGGGCCCCAGACCTACCAGTCATGGAGACTTCCCCCCATGGTGTACTCACCCTGAAGGAAGCAGCCCCCAAACGCAGGCAGGCCCGGGGACAGCTCACCATGTGCACATGGTGGCTGGAGTTGGAATCTGAGCAGGATGCCTCATCCTGGAGCCCACCAACAGCCTCCTGGCTGCTGGTAGTTTAAATCCCCAGGCCCAAGGTCGGGCTCCCCCCAAACCCATTCAACACCCATTGAGGGCAGTGGGTGAACCCCAGACCTACCCAGTCTTGGAGACTTCCCCCCTTGGTGTACTCACTGAGAAGGGAGCAGCCCCTGGGCCCAGGCAGGCCTAGGGACAGCTCACCACATGCACGTGGTGGCTGGTGTCTGGGATCCATGCATGAGACTCAGTTTTTTTAAAATGGAAAAAAAAAACCACAGAGTATTAAGAAAATAGTGAAGAACTAACATTAATGGCACCAAACCAGTGGCACAAAAATACTTTTCTTAAGAGAAACCTAAATTTACTTATTTATTTGAAAGTCAGAGTTACAGTGATAAACAGAGAATGAGAAAATGCGAGAAAGATCCATCTCGTCCACTGGATCACTCGTCAGATGGCTACAAAAGCCGAGGAGCAAAATACTTCTTTCACATCTCCCATGTGAGTGGCAGGAGCCCAAGCATTTCAGCAATCTTACACTGCTTTTCCAAGGCCATTAGCATGGATTTGGTTCACAAGTGGCAAGCCAAAGTACTTGAACCAGTGCTTGAACTATGGGATGCTGGCATTTCTGAGATGGCTCTACCCACTGCACCACACTACTGCATCCAAGAAATATATTTGCATGTACATATATGTATATGCTCACTATAAGAAACTGACTTGTGATTGTAGAGGCTGAGAAGCCCGTTAGCTGGCTGTCTATTAGAGACCAGAAAAGCTGGTGGTGAAGTTGGAAAGCCTGAGCCGAGTGTCCATAGTGCTGATTCCAGCCTGGATTTGAAAGCTTGGGAAGCAGAGGCTCTCCAGGCTGGGGAAGACTGTGACCCAGCTCTACTGACTCGACATGAATTAGTTCACCTTCCTGGGACTTTTTGTGTTGGGCAGGCCTCCAGTGCATTGGATGATGCCAGCTTGCAATGGGGAGGGTCACCTGCTTTACTTGGTCCACCAATTCAAATGCTAATATTACAGAAATAATGCTTAATCAGCTCGTTAGACATCTCATATCCCAAGGAAGTTAATGCAAATCAATCACAGCAGCAAAGAATTCAGAGAAAGATATTTACCATCATATGATTCTTATGTTTATGTGGGGTGAAATTATTATCTCTAAATAGAAAAGGGAAAGATAAGATGCTTGCATCCCTAGACCAATCACTAAAGGAAATTCAAGCAAATATTCTAAATTGTAAGAGTTTAAAAAGAAATATCTTAAAAAAAAATACAGAGACAGTGGCCCTGCCCTCTGGCATAGCAAGCTAATCCTTCCCCTGTGGTGCTGGTATTCACATGGGTTCTAGTTCATGTTTTAGCTGCTCCACTTCTCAGCCACCTCCCAGCGCATGGCCTGGTAAAACAGCACTGGAAAGCTCAATTCCTTGGGAACTGCACTTCATGGGAGATCCAGAAGAAGCTCCTGCATTCTGGATTCAGCTTGCTTCAGCACCAGCTGTTGTGGAAATTTAGGGAGTGAAATAACACATGTAAGAAATGAAACATCTCTCTCCTCTTTGTAAATCTGTAGTTTAAATAAAAAAATAAATAATATTTTAAAATAAAATAGACAAGGGAGAAACTATACAACATAGCCAGCAGCAAATATATATTCCAGCCTGGAAAAGCATATCAGATACAATTTAGAGATTAAATCCTCCAAATGAAAGCAATATCTTTAAATTTTAATTAAGTTGATTTGTTTGAAAAACCTGATTGCAGAAGAGGAGATACAGAGAAGAACTCTGCCACCTGCTGGTTCATTACCAAAACAGCTACAGAAACCAGGGTTAAGTCAGCCCAAATCAGTGAACTTCAACTTCATCTAGGTCTGCACAGTTGTGCCAGGGGCCAAGGACATGGACATCTTCTGCAGCTTTCCCAGGCACATTAGGAGGGGTTGGAAAGGAAGTGGAGCAGTCAGAATTCAAACCCAGTTGAATGGGGTGATGGCATCAAGGTGGCTGCTTAACTCATTGTGCCACAATGGTAGACCCTGAAAATCATACATTTTAAGGAGTTGGCAAAGTATATTCTGGCTATGTATTGTCTCCAAAAGGAATCAGAAATCTGCAGCCTCTGATAAGTTTAAAGCAATAGGAAGCAATGTTTTTAGAGAGTTTCAGAGGGATCTCTATTTCTGAATAAAACAGGACTTTCAGTGAAGCAAATACACCTTGACAATATGATTTATACTTTTATCTACTTCCGCAATGCCATCATGCACTTGAACAGCAGAATGTTAGACTTGTGACGGCTGCTGAAGGGCCATGCTACTTTTGTAATTTGGAGAAAATGGCGGGAAAGGAAAATGGATGGACAAAGGGGAGGTTAGCAGGGAAATCTCTATCGACATAGCGGTGTCATGGGAAAAAAAAAACACTTAAAACGTAATTAAAAACAAAATTGAAAAGGCTTACTGAAGGTGATGAATTTTAGATTGGAACATCTAATCAAAGAATGTGTTTACAAAGAGACTTGTAATGGAATAGCTAATCTTCAACAAACACACACAAAACAGCCCAGGGAAAAATGTTTGTCTCTTCAACAAATGCCATTGGGCCAATCGGATGGCCACATGCAGAAATAAAAAGTAAGGCGCTTCACACTTTATTAAAAAAAAAAAAAACTAGCTCTAACTGGATCGAGAACCCAAATCTACTCCCAGAAACCATCAAATCAGGGACTCCACAAGATAGATGGATTCATAAAAAGTTCCTAGAAAAGTCATCAAAATCATAGGCAATCAAAGTCAAAATAAACGAATGGGATTATATCAAACCAGGAAGCTTCTGAAAGCAAACAACATTATCAACAAAGGAAAGTAGCAACAAATTGAATAGGAGAAAATCTTTGCACACTACACAACTGATAGAAAACTAATATCCAGAATTTACAGCACTTCTGAAACTCAATGACAGCAAATAAGACAACAGAAAATGGATCTACCACATGACCCAGCTGTCCCGCCTCTGGGATTATATCCAAGGGAAGTAAAATCTGCATATCAGAAAGTGACCTATGTATTTATAGCAGCACAATCCACCACAGTGAGGACACAGAAACAACCCAGATGCCTGTAAGATGAGTGGATAAAGAACCTGTGATACATCTACTGCTTGGAATACCATTATGAAGAATGAAATTCTACCATTTACAACAAAATAGTCCCAACTGGAGACCATTATGCTCAATTAAATAAGCCACTCCCCAAAGAAAAATATCATATATTCTCTCTGATATAAGACAGCTTTTGTGCAAATGCAAGTTGAATCTATATATATTTATATTATGTATAGGTAAACATGTACTGTATAATGCAGACTAGCGTACTAGCAAGTGAAGATATATTGCAGTTTGCATCTCAACACTTGAATGAAACAGTGAAATATGTCTTGACAATAGGATACTGGACTTTCTAACATTGTCCATATCTTCAGTGAAATGACACACTTAAACAGCAGGATGTTGGAGTTGTGGCTGTTGCTGGAGGAATATAATACTGTAATAATTTTGGGGGTGTTATTTGGCTCATGGGAAAGTTAAACAGCAATCCCTGTGACTGTGGAGCATATCATTAAAAATAAAGAATAAGTAATTATAATAAAAAGAATTCAGAAGACTTTAAAGAAACTAAACACATGTCAGAAAACACAAGGAGACAAATCAGAAATTTATCAGAGGAATTACCAGAGATACAGAAATAATCATAAAACAAAGATTCTGATTAGCAACTAATTAGCAACTTTTGTGGCTTACAAAGGATTTGGCTACTCAAAATCCTGCAAATATTGAAACTAGGTAGCCATTTTTGAAGGTGTTATTTGATAAAAGAGTGATGACCAGAAAGGTAGATCTGGAATATATGACACAGAGAAACAAAGAACTATAACGCTCGTTGTGAAGGAATGTGAAGGCAGAAAGTCTAGTAGAAGTACTAAGGGAACCCAAAGCCAACAATAGGAATATTTATAGGAAAATGAGAGGATCCAAGCTGTGCTTATCAAAATAATCTTGAAGGCAAGTGGTTAAATTCTCCAATTGCAAGACATAGACTTGCTAAGTGACTCGAAAAATTAGAAACGTGTTTCCACATGCAACAACCTCTGCTTCTCTAACAAAGATATGCAGGCTGATACTACAAGGATGTAAAAATATATCCCAGGAAAGACAAGCAAGTATAGCCATTCTTATATTAGGCAAACTAGACTTTAACATGAAAACTGTTAAAAGAGATAGAGATATTATGTAATGTTGAAGGAATCAGTTATACAGGAAGATGTGACTAATAATTTATACATAGCCAATACCAGGAGGCCTGGTCATCCAAAACAAATGTTAATGAATCTAAATGGAGACACATTCTAACATAATAAGGGGGACTTGAACACATGACTTTCAACATTGGACAGATAACTAAACCAAAATTCAACAACGAACCAACTGAGCTGATTTACACTATGGACCAAATGGATCTCACTGATGTCTACAGAGCATTTCAGCCTACATCTTGAGAACAGATCATTCTTTTCATTGATGCATGGAATTTTCTCTAGTACAGGCCATACGCTAGGCCATAAAGGAAGACTCAAGAACTTTTTAAAAATGAATTAATACCAAGTATCTTTTCTAAAGACAATGGAATTCAGCTGCATATTAACCAAACTGTGGGTCAGTTGGGCTACGTCACAGTATCCACAAGGAAGTGCCAGAACTGGGGGGCCAGCCATGTCAATCTGTGTAGCGCCACCCACTGGCATACATGAAATCTGTAGTTGGGGTGTGGCCTAGAAGGGGAACTTGGTGAACTTCCATTCTAGGCTGCAGCTCCCTCCAGTGAGTATAAAAGTCAGGACTTTGAGCAGAGTATATCAGGCTGGCCTGCAACTCTCATTGGTATAAGTGTGTGCTGGGTCTAGAGGAAGGCTGGGTAGGGTCAGTCCATAGCACACACTGGCATGAGTGAGAGACAGGACAAGGTGAAGGCCTGGCCTGTTTGGATTGCGACAACTGCCAATTCACAAGTGGGGGTGGGCCAGGTTGGAGTAGACCACAGCACACACCAGTGAGAGTTGGGACTGGGGGCAGGCCAGGCTGAATCAGACTGAAGTACCAGCTGGCAAATGATAAGACTGGGAGCAGGCCATCTCATACTGGGGAGCTATACCTACTCACACACTTGTAACCTGGGGCTGAGAATGACCCTGATAGTGGAATTCAGGGACTCCCTAGCTATGCTGCTGCTTCCACTAGTAAGTGTGAGAACTAGGATTGGGGGTGAGCTGGTGTGGGGGTGGGCCAGACTGAGATAGGTTGCTGTACCTACTGGCATGAATGAGATTAGAGAGATGAGAGCTAGAATGGAACAGGCCATGCATGGTGGGTCTCAGCACCAGCTGAAAAATGCTAGGACTGGGTGCAAATCTGGGTCTGAAACATTCCTTGCAGGGGAACTATGGTCATTCCCCTGATAAGCTGTAGCTATCACTGGTGAGCACAAGAACGAGGGCTGGGGGTAAACCAGGCTGCATAAAGAAGTGGCACTTTTCAGTGAAGGTGAGGGAAGGGTCTGAAGGCTGGTAGGGCTGAGTTGAGCAGCACAACCAACAGGTGTGTATGAGAGCTGGATGAGATGTAGCATGGGTTGGACTAGGCCATAGCAGAGGCTGACACATGCAAAAAACAAGGCTGGGGGTCAGCCTGGAGAGGGTTATTTGTGGCCTCCTGGACTACATTGCTGCATCCACTAATATATTTGAGGGCTGATTCTGTTGCATGCTGACTGGCATGAGGCATGAGCCACAGCATCTGTTGGCTCTCATGATTTACAGGGCTGAGGAAGAA
This sequence comes from Ochotona princeps, assembly GCF_030435755.1. Classification (NCBI taxonomy): domain Eukaryota; kingdom Metazoa; phylum Chordata; class Mammalia; order Lagomorpha; family Ochotonidae; genus Ochotona; species Ochotona princeps. Next base: position 7,074,694 of record NC_080835.1, read on the forward strand.
CTAACCAATCAGCAATCACAGTTAGATGCATGGTCTTGTGCAGGTGGCACAACAAAACTGCACTGGCTGAGCACACAAGAGTCGAACCTGAGGTCACCCCAAATGAGGGTTCTAAGGATCTCTGAACTGAAATGTTGACCACCCTTGAAAACCACATTATGTGTGGTTTCACCTTGGGGTGCAACTATCAGAACTGAGCATCTTCAGCTGATGATGAGTATGTGGGGGACAGCATGCACAAATGCACATGGGGGACATGATGGACAGCTCATCTAGGTCAGCATGGGGTGACAGCTGCCTCATCAGGGATTGAAAAGCAGAACAACTTGTGTAGTTCCCTTGGCCAAGCTTTTTTCTTTTCCTTATTGTTTTCTAAACATTAGAAACACTTTATAGCATATTCCTGGGGTTTTTGATACACTAAGGTGGACTTTGAAACCCAGGAGAAACATAGGAAAGATTTCCTCAGTCCTGGTACAATGAAGCCAACAATGCCTCAGAACTATCAAAATCACTCCAGTAACACCCTCAGAACACTATTGCCCATGTCGGGGTCTTTAAGGCATCATCAAAGAACTATCCCCTATGCCCAGGTGCCGATGTAGTTTGACAGCAAGGAGCAGCTTCCTCCTGCTCTTCACCTGCTAACAAAGGAAAAAAAAAACTGAAACATGTCCCCCTCACCTTTCTCTGTAACGGAACCTTCCCATTCAAATCAGAAGTCCATATGGGCATGCATCAATCTCAACAATGCAAACAATATTATAAAACTTAAAATTTCACAAAAAAATAGCAAGGAAGTAGAAACAAATGATAAAGACAATAAAATATACCCAAACTTAGGAAATACAGAAACTTTTGCATTTTGAGGAAGGTTTATACCAACTAGCACTTCCATTCTGAAATTAAGAAGGCATCAGATCAGTTATATTACTATACATCTCAAGGACCTAGAAGAACAACAAATCAAATACAGCACTAGTAGGAGGGAAAATAGTACACTATTGACTCCATGAACTTAAGAAAATGAGAGAAAAATCAAATAAATAAAAACCTGTGTGAGAAAGATGTTATCATGGATGCAACAGAAACAGAAAACAGTCATTGGGAACTGCCACAAATAGGTATATGTCAAAAATTGAAAAATGTAAAAGAAATTGAAAGACCTGGGACCATACAATCTATCAAAATTGATTCATAATAAAAACCTAGCTAACATAAATAGATCAATATCAAAGACAGATATAGAATAAATAATCAAAACACTGCTAACACAGAAAAACCCAGGCCCAGATGTCTACACAGTTGAAACTTACCAAACTTCAAAAACTGATTGCAGAGAATCAATGTGGCAGAATAGGGTAAGGATATGTTTATACAGATAGAGAAACATTACTCAGTGTGAAGCAGAGAAGGCACATTCCAGGAAATAGGAGAGGACAGAATGACAGCAGAGAGGCACCTGGAACTGACAGACACGGGAAAGCAGCAGACACAGCAATGTAGTGTTGTAGTGACCGATACCCCAATGGCATTCAGTGAGGGGTGATCTGAACTGCACTGGCAGCTGAAACCAAACTAACAACAAGGTGAGAAGGGGAGCTCACCAAGAGCTCAGGAAGTGAACCCAGACAAAGAACTGCCTGTCCTGCTGGTCTGTTTGATTTAACCAGGAGCAGAGTCAGAGTGGCAGGTTCCAGATGGGCAGTAAAGGAACACGGTAGACTTCACAGCCCAGTCTGTTCCCTAGAGCTGAATTGGGAGCCAAACTCTATAGGACAAGACTACACATACACTGAACTAAGAGTGAACTTATTTCTGGCTCAGTGAACTGCAACAACACGGCATACTATAGGTTCCATCCAAGATAGGTCCAGGTAGTCCTCAGATCTGACTGCCAGCATTTCAAGAACTCTAGAGTTGCGCATCAGGTGCCATTTTCGATGCCATTTTGTACAGTGTGGCAAAGGTGTTAAGACTTCAGGGACAACAGTGAGCTGTGCAAGTGCTGAGCTGGGAGCAAATGCACTGAGCTCAGTACATTGACTGCTCCCACAGGGAAAATAATACTGACTTTGGCATCGTATGGGCAAAATAAGCCCATGTTGTCCTCAGACCTAATGGCCAACATGTTCCAGCAAGATCAGCACCACCAACAATCTATCTATATAGGACACCTGGTGTCTCTCTAATCCTGGAATCTGCTCCAACTGGAAGTGGGAGAAACTTTGTAGAGACAATGGTGCAGCCTCAGCATGGTATTACAGAAGGTGAAGAGTGGTGAGCCAGGAGCTGGGGCTCTGGAGACCGTGGTGGAAGTCTAACATAAGAACCCAGACCACAACTCACTGGAGGGAGTGGCACAAGTGGCTGCAAACAAAGAGCCATATACCAACCACAGTAAGTAAAACCGAATTGTAGACCTGTGGGTGACAAAGCTTAGAAACCTGTCCCAAGGAAAAGAATCTAATAGCTAGAAGCACAATGATCAAGAGCAAAAGAGGAGACAGAGGCTAAATGAATATTACTGAAGATTCCCCTGCAAAGGAACACAACGCTTTGCCAAACTCAGAGTTAACTGAGGAATACATCAAGAAAATGGGAGATACAGAATTCAAAACACTTGTTATAAAGCTTCTTATCAACAATGAGGAGCATGTAATACAGGAGTTCAAGGAATTTAAGGAATATGCCATACAGGAAATGAATCAAATGAAAGCTGATATATCAGAAATTAAGAATACAATGGAGTAAGTTAAAAGTACAGTGGAGACCCAGTGCAATAGCTTAGCAGCTAAAGTCCTTGGCTTGAATGTGCCAAGATCCCATGTGGGCATTGGTTTGTGTCCCAGCAGTCCAGCTTGTCATCCTACTCCTCGTTGTGGCCTGGGAAAGCAATTGAAGATGGCCCAAAGTGTTGGGACCCTGTACCTGCATGGGAGACCCAGAAGAAGCTCTGGACTCCTGGCTTCATATTGCCTTAGCTCCATCCGTTGCGGCCACTTGGGAAGTGAACCATGGGATGGAGATATATATAGATAGATATAGATATAGATATAGATATAGATATAGATATAGATATAGATATAGATATAGATATAGATAGATATAGAGATAGAGATAGAGATAGAGATAGAGATAGAGATAGAGATAGAGATAGAGATAGATATAGATATAGATATAGATATAGATATAGATATAGATATAGATATAGATAGATATACCAAAGATTGCAAGAAGAGACTATTGGAACACATAGGAGAGTTTTGCAATGTTGAGAGATTTAAAATCAGCAATACTAAAATCAATAAGCATGATTGAGAAAGAACATGCAAGAGCAATACATTTCACAATAGCTATAAAAATGTAGATACTTTGAAACAATTTAACAAAGATGTGAAAGATCCTTGCAATGAAAATTACAAAACACTAAATGAAGGAATAAAAGAAGAAAGTCTGGGAAAACTGTCCATTTTCATGAATTGGAAGAACTAATGTTAAAAGTTTCATGCTATTCAAGCAATTTATAGATTTAATATCAAACAAACTAATAAGGTCATTCTCAGATCTAGAAAAAATGTTAAGTCTGCATTGTGAAATACATGAAATGTGTTCACTTTATGTCAATAAAATAATTTAAAATAAAATATAAGATTTACTTTAAAGATTTAATAGAAATAAGAAACAGCCTGGATAACTAAAATACTTGCAAAGAACAAAAGTGAAGCCAGAGGCATCATAATATGACAAAGATTAGTCACTCCTCACCATGGTGTTGAGGATTTTCCTGCACACCTCCCCCCCCAAAAAAAATGTTCTACACATTAAATGTCGACAAATATCTTGTTAGAGTTACAAGCCAGTCTAGATTATCCTAAAATCTGCCAAGATCAACAAAATTATACTTCAACACAACAAATGGCTAAATACTAAAATGAAATAGACATGAGACAGCTGAATGGTACCCTATAGCCATTTTAAGGTATATAGCAGCCGGTCCGGTCCTGTATATAAACTAAAATTGAAATGTCAATGAGCTAATCATAGGTTGTGGTTAGGACTTGTTTTTTGTTTTTTTGTTTTCTGGTTTTTTTTTTTTAACATACTGGTTACTCAAAACCATGTCAATTCCATAATATTGCAAATTGCTGTTGATGTTATATTGGGACTCTTAATTGACTGTGATATTATACCAGCTCTGACTTCGGACCAGAAATGGTCTCCCCAAGAAACTGTTCAACCCATCTGGACAATAACTAGCTGGACTCCATGCTTAATGTATGTTTGCAAGGAAAGAATCTTGATTGACTTTGAACTGTAATACTGCATCAAGGTGGAGGAATCCACCAGGGGGGAGGGGAGAGGGAGGGGTAGGGGGATTCCCAAAGCCTATGAAACTGTCACATAATGCTAAATATTAATAAAAGAAAAAAAAGATAAAAATCAAAAAAATATATAAGATTGAAAGATATTGAAGAGGAATTATAGTAAATCACTCCAGTGCAGGCACAAAAACAGACATTTAGAGCAATGAAGCAGAACAGAAACAAGGGAATTTATCCAGGCATATATAGCCAACTAATTTTTGACAAAAAGCTAATAGAATACCTGGAAAACTATTCAACAAATACTTCTGTATAAACTGGATCCAGGCATGCAGAAGTATAAAACAACATCCCTACCTTACACCTGACACAAAAATCAACTCAGAACACAGCAGGGATCTTGATCTGGGCAACGGGAATCTGGGTAAGATCTCAAAGGCACAGAAAACAAAAGCAAAAACCAACAAGTGGAATCAGAAGCTTCTCCACAACCAAGACAATACTCAGGAGAGCAAAGAGACTGTTCCTTTGGTAAGGGGTTAATTATATATAATATAACATAACATAATATAATATATAATATCAGATAATATCAGATACCTCAATAGCAAGCAAACAAAACCCTGATTCAAAAATGATCAGAAGTCATGAATAGACATTTACTAGAAGAAATACAGCCAGCAAGTATGCAAAAAGTTTGAATTTTTTTCTCAAAAGCCAAATGAGATTATCTCACTTCAGTAAGATTGGAGATGATCAAGAAATACCAGTTATTAGTGATGACATGGGTAAAAGGGACACTTATTCATGACATAATTCATGGAAACATACATTAGAACAGTCATTGCAGAAAGTAATTGGAAGATTCCGCCCCCCCGACGAAAATCCTAAGAGTATGACTGCAATGTGATTGACCAATCACATTACGAATGCACCTAAATGAAATGGATCAGTGCAGAAAACATCTGCTTTCTCGTGTTTATTGCAGCACCATTCATCATAGCCATTCATCATGGAATCAACCTATGTGGCCATCATTATATACGCAGTACAATACTATTTAGCTTTAAAAAGCAAAATCATGTCACTTGTGATAACATGGGCGAGCTTGGAAGACATTCTGCCAAATGAAATAAACCATATGTAGAAAGACAAATACTATATAATCTTATTCTTTGTGAAATATATAACAAAGTTGATTTCCTAGAAATCAGATACAAAACAATGGTTTCCAGAGGTTAGGAACAAGTTTGAAAAAATTTGAGAGAGTGACCAATGAGTGAGCTCTCATATGATTTAGCACAGTGGAGTAACATATTGCAACATATTCAGTGTAGCTCTAGAGAGGGTTTTGAATGTTATCATCACAAAGAATTACAGATGTTCAAAGTGAGGGATATGGTACGTATCCAATATGATCATTACACAAGGATGCAGGTTTGGAAGTTTCACCTTGTATTTTATAAATATGTTAATTATTATGGCTCAATAGAAAACAAACTTTCAAGATCAACCTAGAATGACCATATCAATATTATACAACCTATACGTCAAATTGAGAAACATTACCAGAGATAGATAGTTTATCATGAGAAAAATTTAAACTCTTCAATATTCTGAACTTTCATAAAAGAACCACAAACCACTAAACTTATGAATAACCTATTACCAAGGAAATTAACCCTCAAGTGAACTCACTCTGCTTTCCTTCTTTAACCACATTTAACAGAGTTTAAAATTACAACAAAAAATTGTTCATGTGGCTTAAAGCATACTATCACTTACCAGAAATCATCAATGTCACCACATTTCACTTTGCTTGATGTGTGTATGTGTGTGTGTGGTTGCTTACTGTGTTTGTTTTGGTTCATTCAAAGACTATGCCTACCAAAGTCCAAAGCTAATTTCCACAAGTTCCTTCGGACAGACATGTCATGCTAAATGTTTAAATGGATTTAATTTTAAGCACCCAAAAGACACTTTTTAAAGTAATTATCCTCTTGCATTTACTATAAGATATTCTATTCCCTGATCTCAATGAATTAGGAAACTTCCATTGCTCTATTGACCAGTGAATTGTGGATATGGAGGAGACTTTGCAGTTAGGGGCCACTCAGACTCACAGTGATTAATCAAAGGGCAAATTATACGTATCAGTGAAACCATGTGGAGTCTAAATATAAAAAACTTCCTCCTCGAAATTCTTAATGTAGGGCATGGATGCAAAAATACTAAAGTGCAGAATCCTAAGTGAATACAAAAAAACTCCAATATAATCTATGTGTTTTAGAGTTAGAATTTTACTAGGCTTATCTTTTAAGTGAAAGGCAGATTTAAAGGGAGGAGAGCAGAGGTAAAGATTTGCCATCCACTGGGTCACACCCATAACCACAACAGACGGAACTCAGCCAATCTGAAGCCAGGAGCTTCTTCCAGGTGTCCCACATGAGTGCACGGCATTGAGCCATCCTCTGCTTTCCCCAGGCCATGTCCAGGGAGCAGATCAGAGATGGAGCAACTGGGACAAGAACCAGCACCCATAAGGGATGTGGTTACTTGGTGTTGGGGGATTAGCTGGTTGAGCCAATGCACCAGCACCTAGAGTTAGGACTTCTAAGGAAAGCTCTGCTCAAGCTGCAGTTCTTTGCCAAAGCTCAGTAATGCAATGGTGCTGGAGTCCAGCTCCAGCTGAGTTCAGAACTTAAGAAGGGTGCATGGATGAGGTGCAACAAGGAACAAAATGGACCACTACAATTCCAAGATCATAATAGACAATGCGAAAAAGCTGTCCATTTTATTTATACAGAAACAAACTCTGGCTCAGACTTTTTACATCATGGTCAAGTGGGTGTTTCCAAGGATAATTCTGCTGTTTGTTTCACCTTAAAGGAAGTTCTCAATAGATGGTGCGTATCAATCAGTAACACATTGCTACTACAATCCTCATCCTACAACTGAATCTTGAATCAGTTAAGGAAGGAAATGCATCACAGAAGGAGGGAGTTAAAGATCAAGGATAGTCAATGGGGGCAGCAGAGACAGACAGCATGAATAATAAAATGCTGTTTTGCTAAAAAGGGTACCAAGCTCACATTGGTAGTAAACACCAACTCCACAGAGGCAGATAATGCCTAATAGATTACAGAAATCTCAGCGGGGTTGTCTGGTGTCCATGTAAAGGGAGGTGGAGCTGCATTCAAATGGTTGTAGAGACATCTGCGGACCCTGACATGCAGAGGGAAATTCCTTGTGGCCCTGCCTACAATGAAACAATACTTTTCACACTTTCCTGTCTTCCACAACCACCGCATCGACCCCAGCACAGTGGATAGGCTCAACAGTGTTGTATTTATTTAATATTAAATAATATTAAATTTAAGATTTTCATTAATAAGTAAGCATTAAACAAAATTTTAACTAATAATATTTAATGATCTTTAATAATTTTAATAATTAGTCAGTAAATAATATTTACTTAATGACTATTTGTAATACATGTGATATATATATAGCAAACATTAAAATGTAGTATAACGCAATGTAGATTTATTATCTATATATTCATAATATATTTTTAATTATTTCAAATGTATTATTATTTATTAATAGTAGTACTATTAATTTAATATTACATTATTACTTAATTTACTCATTATTGACCTTATATATTTATGTATTATGCATTTATATGTAAAATATAAATGTATATGCATATGTATGCGAAATATATGATATATATGTGAAATGTAAAATGCATATATATGCTGAAAAAAAGATATGTATAAAATGACAACTTTATGTAATACAGATTTAGGAATATAGTGAAACATCACACTACAACCTTTCTTCCTGCCCAATTTCTCCACTTTTCTGTACTTTTTAAAAAATATTTACAATGGCATACTTTTACAATCAGGCAACTCACTCTAGATACTTGGGCACATGGGTTTACACAGAGTATGGGCTATGGCACAAATGAGTCTGTGTGGGAACCTTAGGGTTCATGTCCAGATGAGGAATGACTACTGAGGGGCATCCATGGACAACGACACTGTACTTTCAGTGCGTGAGGGTGCTGAGACTGAGCGGCTTGGGGGAGGAGGGGAAATGGAAAGACTTATAAATGTCTCTCCAAAGCACCAGCACATGTGGGAGACCTGTGCTTGGATAGTTAGCAGCAGCCATCACCAAATACCAGTCACTGGCACACACTCGAGCTAGAGCTGGCAGCCCACCTGGCAGGGCTAGATCATAGTATTCACCAGTGAAAGTCGTAATAGGAGCAGATAATTGCTTAGTTAATATGGGGATTTGGGACGATAATCATTTTCTGTATCTACTTCTTGCTGACTAAAGGTGATGATCATTTTGGTAATGGGGGTCTTGGGGTGCCAGGGTGCTGGTAGTGGTCATTAATAATGGCCTTCAAAGAAGATTTCTGGAAGTTTCTTTAAGGATTGGTGATAATGTAACCATAACTAGTTGAATGTTCTAATGGAAAAGTTTTCATTTGCTCCTTTAGCATCCACTGTATGCAAGAGAGAACAGATAGAGCAAATATAAGAGTAAGGAAAAGTATGAGTAGGAGTGTCAGTTTCCCTTGTGGGTCTCTTGAGAGGTGAGCGGCCAAAAAGAGATGGGGGGACAGTGCTCCCCAGGCAACTGACAAAGCTTATTTCTAGGGTTATAGCTCTTATATACTTAGTAAAACAATAGTTCAAACACAACTCAGACTTAGGTCATCTCTGTAAACAGGGAGCTCAAGGAAAATTAACAAGAATGCTTGGCAAAGCACCATTGGACTGGGGAATAAGTAAGGAGTACTGTCTGCCATCAGTTAGCTGACTACACAGAGCACAAGTGTTCATCTTTCATCAAGGAGAACATGAATACACCTGCAAGGATTCATTGGGAGCAACATGTATGCTGGGTGAAGGGCCTTTTGCTTCCTCTTCCTGGAGCCTCTTTTCAACAGGTTCCCAATCTTGAATCTGTCAGCCCAGCTTATCTTGTTGGATGTGTTCCAACAACAAGGGGTTTTGAGAGGGGTAGGGCACACCACAGAAGGGGGCTTCCTAGAGTCCAGGGAGAGGTAAAACTTTTGTTTTTAAGCTTTTACTTAAGCTGTTTATCTTTTACAATCCCTAACTGGTTGACATAGAATCAACATTTCTCCTGGAGAGAGAGAGATATAAACTATCCTTTGTAGTCAATGGAAGATTCAGGGCTAGGCAGTTTTGTAGAGCTACAGTTGCCAGGGAATTAAATTGTACTGGGGGGATTAGGATAATTTGTGTCACATCCAGGAATTGAAAGGACAAGTTATATGGTAAGTAAAGGAGGTGGCCAGATCTTTAGCTCCCTTGGCAAGTCCTTTGATTATGCCTATTGGGTTCAGTAAGGGGCTGAGTGAGAGCTACCCTGTGATTTTGAGCAACAAATTGACCCACTAAGAGCACAGGTGTGACTCATGGATCACACAGTAGCATCATTTTCTCTGAGAAGCTTTTTTGTTTTCTTTTTCATTTCTTCATTGACACATTGTTATTCAGCAGCATGCTATTTAACTCCCAAGAGGATGTGTAAACAATGGTTTTATCCACTTTCCTGAAGCCCTTAACCCCTTTGCATCCTAATCAACTATGCAAAGATTATCAAAATAAAATAATAATTAAAAAATAAAAACATCATTCCTGTTGTTAATTTAGTTTTATGGCTTTCATTTAAGGGAATATATAATAACTGTGTAATAGAGACTATCATATCCAGATGTACAGATACAATGCAGTATGCATCTCTACTTCCAAATCACAGATGGACTCCAAATGAAACAGTTGTATATGTCTTGACAATAGGATGCTGGAGTGTCTGCCATTGTCTGTACCTGCAATGTCAGGATACACTAAAATAGCAGAGTGATGGACTTATGACTGCTTATGAAGGACTATGCTATTATAATAATATAAGGGAAATCAACTGGGGAGAAGGGATTTAGCAGAGGGTAAGGGAAATCCCAGAACCTATGGAATTGTATCATAAAAGTAAAAATAAAAATAGATGGAAAAAAGAGCATAGGTGTTTGTTTTTCTCTGGAGAGTACACTGAGAGTAGGAAATAATAAGGTGATATTATAAACCACACGCCATCATGGAGGCAGGCATTGGCAGATTGTGATGTAGCAAAGGAGGGAGCAGTTGACCTTGGCTGTGCAAGTCATATTTGCTGAAGGCTCCACATTATAGCAAATAGCGAGTGTGGGGAGCCATGTAGTTGGGTCAGATGGCATGGGTGTGTGATGAGCACTGCTCCTCAGTTAGCAGGGCTACTAGGAGTTTCTGGCTGCATGGCAAGGCCTGGCAGAATGTCTCTGGTCACCTCATTGCTGCCTCACCCCATTATATGGCCACTCAATCACCTCTGTGATGTTTCTCCTGAGGGTGTTGTTGTTGTTGTTTTTGGCTAATGTGAAATGATTCCTGTAACTGGTATAACACCTCATACTGATCAATCATGTTATGATAAAAGCGTCTTTAGCAACATAAGGCTATGACACAAAGCTAAAAGTATACAATAGTACAATTGAGCCCACAATGTCTTCAAACATCCTGTTATGTGGCCACCTTTGTCCTGAAGTTTGCCCTAATATAAGCAATGTTTTCCCCAAGAAATGGCTTGATAATATCTTGCAACAGAAGGCAACTTCTAAAGGGAAATAAATGTGAACCCCCCAAAAAATGGCTTAAAACCTCAACCTTACACTGGCACTTGTATTTAGGGAAAGAAAACAGTTTATAAAAACGTCTATCTTATATTGGCACTCATATTTAGGGAAAGAAAACAGTTTATAAAGATAAAAGGAAGTTTCTTGTAAAGGCCCTCTGTTTGTAGGTCAGCTGAATTGCCTTGATCCCTTTCACTGCCCATTAACAAAAGAACAAAAAAATAATTATATCAACACTAAGAACAAAAACAATTGAATCAGCACTAGGTGAAGGTGATGGTAATTAATGCATGATTTGATTATAAGATTTAGCAAAGAATCTGTTATATGCTTTCATAAAATCCTTTCATTTATCATTTTTAATTCTGTACTCTTAATATTTTAAGCAGTATTAGTTCATTTGTGTTTAGCAAAAATTGATTTTAAGTATACGTAAATCATTTGTCACTATGTAACCACAAACACTGCCAACCGTGGAGTTCCTGACTTCAGCCGGATGAACGCATGTTTGAATGAGTAATGGTTTGTTTGTATATGTTTTCCTTGAAGTAAAATAATATTTTTTTAGGATTGTTTTTGCATTCTCTTAACCATGAAGTAAAAAATGAAACAATTGAATAGTGTGCAAAAGCTTGTGATGATTTGTGTATAAAGAAGGCAACTTTTCTGAGTTGTCCATTATGAGCATCATGCCATAGTGGTCCACGTCTTATCTCTTCTTCATATTGTCTCGCTGATCCACGCATCCTTTGCAAGCTCTCGGGTCAGCCGGAACTGGTCTCTGGCAGTGGAGTCACAGTTGGTACATTTTAAGGCTCCTCTGAGCTGTTAACTCAAAGGGCAGCTCCAGTAAGAATACCTCTGAGAGCCAAAGGGTTGGTTTGTGAAAGAAGAGTGAGTGGAAGTTGAGGAGTTCAGAAAGGTGATGAGAGAAGAGGCTAGCTAGAGGTGACCCAAAATACATCTCTATAATTTTTTTTGACTCCTGAATAAGAAATGCAGCAGAAGCCAGAACCCACAGGCAAGGGGCCTATCTGTAGAATATTGGGTTGAGTTTTTTGGGCAGGTAGGCAACTGGGGTGAAAGTTGGTCCCATATGGTGCCCCAGGGCACATAGAGGAAATCTGCCATACCCAAGAAAGACAGGTTCGCTTCTTTGCTGTTGGGCAGCAGCAGTGACCAAGTTTTTTTAGTCTGGGTGATGGCCGTAAGTGTGGGAGTGACGAGGAGTCCTACCTTGAGAGACAGGTAGTTGAACCTTAGATGGAGACACCTGATAGCCACAGTGAGGTAGAAAATTTCATAAAGAAAAGGTGCTGGTGTGGCTATCCTGGAGGAAGGGGCTGTGGAGGAGAAGGTCATCCACATACTGGGTAAGTTTGGAGTGGGGGAGTGAGGGACGATAGGTCCTTAGAGAGGACCAATCAAAGAGTTTGGGGCTGTCCTTGAGTCCTTGAGGTGGCCAATTTATCCCGGAAGAAGGCAGAACCCATTTTATCGTCCTTTTCACCGGATAAATTAAACACCAAGACCTAACCATACTTCAAAATAAATCTAAAACCTGACTATACTTCAAAATAAATTGAAAACTTACAAAATAAATCCAAAACCTAGTTATATTTCAAAATAAGTCTAAAACCTAACTATATTTCAAATTAAAACTAAAACCTGACTATATTTCAAAATGAAACTCCCTCTCCTACCAGTTTAGGAGAGACTTACAATACGTCCCACTTACCTGAATCAGTTGGCCAGCCTCCCGGGACGAACCTTCATCGTATCCTCTCTTTCTCAATCTCGGTGGGACCTCCAGATGTTGGCAATGCCCGCGTCGCCACGTACCCTGAGCCGAGCGGAGGGACTAGGGTTACAAAAAAGACAACACGCAGTACACAGAATGCCGAATGCGAAAAAATGACCGATCTTTATTGAAACTCCAGGCTTTCTTTTATACTCTGCCTAGCTCCTCCCAGTGTTTATCCAGTCCTCAAGTGGCCACCCTAAATCCCTTGAGTTCCTCCCAGTGTCTATCCAATCCTCTAGTGGCCACCCTTAATCCCTTGAGTTCCTCCCAGTGTTTATCCAATCCTCAAGTGGCCACCCTTAATCCCTTGAGTTCCTCCCAGTGTTTATCCAATCCCTTGGCAGATAACTTGACAAATAGGAAGCCGGAACTTGCGGTTAAGCCAGTGGCTAGATGTCTCAGGCCAAAATTGCCCATCCTGTTACCCTCTGAGTAACAAGCTAAGCTGTGGAGTTAATCCTTGGGAGACAGGGGCCTGCAGCCTTGCAAACCAGGCTTCCATCTGGAAACCACACAGGGATCTGCTGCCATCTTCAGGGACAGACTTCATCCTGCAGATAGAATGTTTGTAAAATTTGATGACATTGGAGGACAGTCAGTCCTTTCTGTCCTCTCAAAGATTGCTGGTGTCTCAGGACTCCAGGATGCTAGACTCCTCCTCATTGTCTTCCAGCTTCATTACTCAGGGACAGGTGCCTGCTGAAGTCAGGCAGCAAACATCACCCTTCCACAAACCACTCCTGTTTTCTTCTTTTTAATTGTCACTTATGGACAACAGCCTGTTTACCCGCTCAGAAAGGGAATCCCATTGAAGTGGTTTTCTCAAAAACTTCCCGAGGGCCTAAGAAACTGGCTCAGTGGCTAAATGTTTGCCTTGCATGCACTGAGATCCCATATGGGTGCTGGTTTTGTTCTGGGTGCTCCACTTCCCAGCCAGCTCTCTGCTTGTGGACTGAAAAAGCAGTAGAGGATGGCCCAAAGTCTTGGGACCCTGCACACGCTTGGGGGACCTGGAGGAATCTCCTGGCTCCTGGCTTCGGTTTGGCTCAGCTTCAGCTGTTGTGGTCACTTGAGGAGTGAACCACAAGACCAAAAATCTTTCTTTCTATATCCCCTTCTCTCTGTAAATCTGTCTTTTCAATAAGTATAAGTAAATATTAAACAAGCAAATAAACAAGCAAACAAAACTTACCCCTGAGGTGTTTAGCAGTTGGTGTTATCAGTGTGATTGGTTTGCCTGGTGTAAGGGGTTTCCATTCATATACATCTGTGGAAATGTCCTGTTATTCCCCATAAAGTGTACATGTATTTCATATTAATCCCAAAATTTAAAAAATTAAAACAATTTGTTTTCAGAAAAAGAAAAAGCTCAAAAATAAAATGTGACCATACCTTAATGACAGAAGGAAGATACAGACACCTCTCACTAGCAGAGATGCCAGTCTTGAATGGCAAGATCCAGGTATGATTGGGTTATCTGACTGATTCTAGTGTACGAGCTACCACCTTCAATGCCATGGATTTGAATTGGGATACCATCCACTCTGCCATCGGACGAAAGCCATACATAAGACTCTACTTCAGAAGAAAATGGAAATTCAATGTAGATGATGAAAAGTGTTGTCCACTGAGCCTAGTCCCACCCTAATAGTCATGGTAGGTAGGAAAATCAGCCAAGCAGAAGTGGACAGTAAAAGCAAAGGAGGACAAAGGGTCCAGGATGGACAGTGGTGGACTTGAGGCAACACCACCAGAGCAGGAGCATTGTGTCGCACCTGAGACATGGAAAGCCAGATTAGAAAATGTTCTGCTAGGCCTGGCGATGGCTGAGTGGCTAAATCCTCACCTTGCATTCACCAGGATCCCATATGAGCTTGAGTTTGTGTCCTGGCTGCTCCGCTGCCCATCCAGCTCCCACCTTGTGGCCTGGGAAAGCAGCAGAAGATGGCCTAAAACTTTGGGACCCTGTACCCATGTGGGAGACCCAGAAGAAGCTCCTGGCTCCTGGCTTCAGATCAGCTTAGCTCCAGCTGTTGCTGCCACCTTGGGAGTGAACAAGCAGACAGAGAATCTTTCCATATCTTCTCTTTGTAAATCTGCCTTCCTAATAAGTATAAATAAATCTTTTTAAAAATGCTCTGCTGTTACAATTGATAGAAGTATGCTTCATTGTTAATTATTTTAAGTTGACTCTAATTATGCATACCAACAGGGTGCAATTTGTTAATGCTCTATGTATACATGGTGGAACATATTCAACACCTCACATTCTTAACAATTTTTTACTGGTAAGCGTATTTACATTCCAGCTTTTGGTAATTTGGAAATATGCATGACATATACATGACTGCATTCACCATGTTGTACACTGGACTGAAACACTGACCATAAATATCCGTTTCCCAGACTGTTGGCGATGATAATGTTGAGAACCTGGGATTAGTTGCCACTCTGACATGCTGATTAATTTTCTTTGTGCAGCCATCTACTAGATGGTTTGTTGGATAACATGTTATTTCTGTAGTGAATTTGTTGAGGAATTGCCGTCATGGCTCAACTTATTTACATTCCTACCTACGGTGTTAGAAGAGTTTTCTTTTAGCCTAGTGACACCTTCCATCTCTTGTGTTTTTGATAATGGCTTTTTAAAACAGGTGTGAGGCAGTTTTCGTCTGTTTTTCTCTGGTTACTAGTGATGTTGAAAATTTTTATACCTATCTGCTGGCCATTTTTATGCCTTCTTTAAGAAATGTCCTTTGAAGTGCTTTGCCCATTTCCAACTGGATTGTTTCGTTTGAGTTTCTCATTAACACCTTGATAGATGTGAGGTGGCAAACATTCTCTTCTTTTTTTGTACGTTCTCTTCATATTATTCATCGTTCTCTTTCACATGCCGAAGCTTTGTAATTTGGTGTATTCCAGCTTTTCAATTTTTATTTTTGTGGATCATGTTTTTGAGGTCATATGATTGTCCATGTTAATGTCATGGGAGGTCCCCCTGTTTTCTTCTAGTAATTTTATTAAGTTCTTATGTGTAAACCTTTAATCCATTTTGAATGATATTTGTATGTGGTGTGAAAAGAGTGCCTAATTTCTTTCTTTTCCATGTGGACATTCTATTTACTCAACACAGCTTGTTGAATAGATTTTCTCTACTGTACACTTTTGATATTTTTTTGAAAATTATTTGACTGAACATGTGGCTTTACTTCCTAGTTCTTTATTTTGTTTCATTGCTCTTTGAGTCAGCTTTTATGGCAGTGCTGTGCTGCTTTGATTCCTATAGCTTTGTGATGTATTTTAATACTGGGCAATGCAATCTCTCTGGTTTCCTTCTTATTGCTTAATATTGCTTTGGGTCATTGTAGTTTGCTATGGTTCTATACAAATTTTAGAAATTTTTAAAATATTTCTGTTAAAAAATGTCATTGGGATTTTGATAATCCTCTAAGTTCATAGATCACTTTGGATCACATAGATATTTTAGTGAAATTAGTCCTTCCAATACGTTAATGTTGGTTCTTTCCATTTACTTAAATCCAGTTCAATCTATTTCATCAATATTCTAATTTTTTTCTGGTATAAGTCTTTCATCTCCCTGTTCAAATTTGTTCCTAAGCACTCAGTTTTCGTGCATTATAAATAAAACTGCTTCTTTTGTTGCTGTTTAGGGCATTATTTGTGTAGAGATATGTTACTAGTTATATGTTGGTTTGATTTCTTGCAACATTCCTGAATTCAGTTATTAGTTGTAGTAATTTTTTTTTAAAGATTTATTCATTTTATTATAGCCAGATATACACAGAGGAGGAGAGACAGAGAGGAAGATCTTCCGTCCGATGATTCACTCCCCAAGTGAGCCGCAACGGGCCGATGCGCGCCGATCCAATGCCGGGAACCTGGAACCTCTTCCGGGTCTCCCACGCAGGTGCAGGGTCCCAAAGCATTGGGCCGTCCTCAACTGCTTTCCCAGGCCACAAGCAGGGAGCTGGATGGGAAGTGGAGCTGCCGGGATTAGAACCAGCGCCCATATGGGATCCTGGGGCTTTCAAGGCGAGGACTTTAGCCGCTAGACCACGCCGTCGGGCCCTAGTTGTAGTAATTTTTACTATCTGTTTTGGCTTTTCCATAAATGAAATAATGTGATAAGGACTTCTTTCCAATTTCTTCCTCATCTAACTGCTCTGTGTAGGACTTGATGTAGCAAGAGTGGTCATTCTTAATTCCCCCACACCCAAAAGGATGACTTTTTACTATTGAGTAAATGTAAGCTGTGAGTTAACATTGTTTTTCCTTTTTTTGTATTACAGTAATTTTTGATAGATAAGAACTCAACAATGCCATTTTGTTAAATATCTTCTGAATGCTCTGCAGATTCTTTATTCTCTTCCTCTCTTGCTATTTTATTTTGTGAATAGTTTCATTCATTTTTGTTCCTTAACTCTTACGTCCATTCACTAATGATTTTCTTGCAGCTATAGGAGCTATACTAGGATGATAACACTTATCCTGTTAGAATAATTAAATTCTCAGACAAAGTGATCATCTTAGATCCACTCCAGGCAACAAAGCTGTATTGATGTTCCCTCATAGAAATAAACTGTAGAAACATGCTCCCTGCGAGGCCCCCAGTCCCCAAGGTTTGTTGAATGTTTGAACATGTGCTAAGGTTACAGAGACACCTAGCTAAGTAATGTGATCACAGACTTGTGCTAGGAGAATACTGGTTTGGGCTTAGCTCAACCTACTCATCATTTTTCACTTTGCACAGACAAGCCTCAATCTTTGGTAGTCACCTATCAATTTTCCTGGAAATCTCTTGGTTTAGTTACCAGTGTTGTCCATTTTCAGTGTTAAAAGTGTCTGCCTTTGTCCATTTCCTGCTGTTAATAACACAATACCACATGACATGGCAAGTTAAAAATAACATGGGCTTGGTTTAGCTCATCGCTGTATTTGAAAGTCAAGAGTTAGCATCAGCACTGCCTTCTTCAGAGAGCTGAGTCCTGAAGCAACACAGAGCATATGATGATGTGAGAGACTGCACAAAAGACCTAATCCACCTGTCATAAAATTGACTTTTATGGCAGACTTACTCTAGTCACAACCCATAACACATTGATCCATTAATCTCATGAATGGCTTAATGTATTCACGAAGGAAACCTAAGAAACATATGGGATGCTATTGAGTGAACAAATTCCTACCCTTCTAATACTATTAATGTATTGACACAGAGACTCAAAGTTCTGCATGGGTTCAGAAGTCAAATCACATTCCTGCCTTACCACTCGCTCTACCAAGGCCCTTGAATGCAGAGGGACGCCAAAAAGTTACTGGAAAATGGAATTCAAAGCTAAACTTATTTGAGTGCAAAACAAGCTTTTAGATCTATACTTATAAGGGGTCTCCAAAAACGTTCATGAAAAAGCCATATCCTAAAAAATTTATGAGGTTAGGATTTTTTGGTACTAAAATAAACTTACCTTTTCATTCCATTTGGAGTGCTCCTGGAAGACACTGAATAAATACACAGGCAAAAGAAAACACATCAGACTGTGGGTGCCACTGGACTCCATCACCACCTCCATCATCTCATTGTGAGTCACCTGAGAGTTTCAGGGATAAATTTATCTGGAGCAAAGTGTCATTTGGCAAAAAGAGAAGATTGTGCCAATGTTTTGATGCTTGAACTTAATTCATGATGGTTTTCTCTTGCTCCCCAAGTCAGAATTCACTACTACAAAAGTTAGTAAATTGCATTCAGCATTTCCCACAGCACTGTCTAAAAAGGACAGTGTATCTCTATAGCAGATTTGTTTTGTTTACACGAGGATGTGCAGGACAAAGTCCGATGCTAGCTTTGGACACCGTTGACATGGATTTTCACAAAGTAGAAATTTAAACAGATGTGTGTACAGTTGTGATTATCCAATCAAAACATCTCTTTTTGACTTGAATTCACACAATAACTTAGCTCAGCCCGAAATCATGTGCAGATTCATTTCCCTTCGCAGGGCTAGAATTACCTAATAAAAAGACACTATCTGTTGGATTTTTTTTTCCCCTGGGAGCCAGTGTGCCAATTCTCAGGGATCATTGGTTTTGCCTCCATGGCCTTTCTTGATCTCTTGGATCTAGTCAGTGGACTGGGG
Organism: Ochotona princeps; assembly: GCF_030435755.1. Classification (NCBI taxonomy): domain Eukaryota; kingdom Metazoa; phylum Chordata; class Mammalia; order Lagomorpha; family Ochotonidae; genus Ochotona; species Ochotona princeps. The sequence continues at coordinate 7,093,699 of NC_080835.1, forward strand.
AGATTTCAGATCCTTCAGACTGTTTTCTTTGTCATTGCAACCATTTTAGCTTATCCACATCTGCAGCTGGAGAACTTCACTGGAGCCGTTCCTGAGCATCGCTGTTGGGTCCCACTCCTTGACAATCATGCTGTCTCTGACAATGACACTAGACTCCTCAGCCAAGAAGCTCTCCTAAGAGCTTCCATCCCTCTGGACTCAGACCTGACGCCAGAGAAGTGCCATCGCTTCATTCATCCACAGCGGCAGCTCCTGCATCTGAACGGGACCTTCCCCACTGTAAGCGAATCTGACACAGAACCCTGTATGGATGGCTGGGTGTATGACTAAAGCTCCTTCCACTCTACCATCGTGACAAAAGTAAGAGAACCCATTTTTCTCTAATGAGTATGTGACCGGGGTACTTAGAAATAACACAAGTTATGAGTATACTTCAAGCCTTTGAATATCATGTAGGTACTCATTCTTCATTTATTCAGCCTGACATTGCTTCTATATTAAAGGTCATATATGTTTAATGTTCTATATGTTTAATGTACAATATGTTAGACGAGTCTAATACAATCAAAAGTAGATATGACTGTGCCATCAGGTGCTTTCTGTCACAATTTCAGCAAGTCCTATATTTTTTGTAAATGATGTATTAAAGAAGGCTCAGCCTTGATCTTGAATGAGAAATATCTTGGAGATTGGTCAAAACCTTCACTCTCAGAATTATATCCCCAGAACAGTCATAGTGGTCTATACAAAGGAGGTCTATAGTGAAATGTGTGAAATCGAGTAAGTTCATAAACATCCTCAAATGACTGCATGTTGTGATCACCTGTGAGAACAAGTTACTACAAGGCCATTAATATAATCACTATTATATACTAGTATGTGCGTCACAATCACTAAACTCAGTGGTCCGATTCTCTGTCATGACAGGGATGCTCCTGGGAGGCGTCTTCTGCGGCCATTTAACAGATAAGTGAGTGACTCTGCTTCACAACTCTCTTTGTTAGAATGCAATTTCTGAATTGTTCATCAACAATGAAATGTTTTTGGCAAATGTGCTGTCCTGGGAGAACTTAGTCTCCAGACACCTGCAAGCACAACTGAAAAACTGTTGTCAGTTGTAGCGAGGGCAGTTTTCTAAGGTTTGTGTTTTTAGACCTATGGGACACAAAATGACATTTTCATAAGACATGGTGGTATTTTAAGAGGGGGTTTTAAAAAGGTACCAAGGCATGTGATTTAGAGACATGAGAGAGGATTATGTTGCAATTCTTGGGATTCAGCCTAGGCAAACACAGATAAGGAACATGGTGTTGTCAGCACTGGTGAGAGCTACAGTATCAGCCCTTTCTGGATCCCAGGCACTGAATGCTTGTGGAACAGAGCATATCCAGCACATCTTTATCCACTGAGTCTGTTGAATAGACATTCCTATAACACTCACATGTCACCAGTGGAGCATTGAAAGCTTTTTATTGGCATTCTTAGTTTTTAAAACACAAAGCCATTTTAATCTTTTAAACATTATTTATTTTCAAAGCCAGAGTTAGAAAAAGAGGGAGACAGAAAGGGAGAAAGATCTTCTATCTGCTGGTTGACTCCCAAAGATAGTGACAGCAGTCAGAGTTGGACCAGGTTGAAACTAGGAGGAAGGACCTTCATTTGAGTCCCCCAAGTATGTAGCATGGGCCCAAGCAGTTGGGCCATTCTCTGCTGCTTTCCTCAGGCCATCAGGGAGTGAATTAACAAAGGGAGGGACCCAGGAGAAAGTTGAGTCCTTTCACACCAGAGGGTCTACACCCTAAACGTCCTGAGGGATCTCAGGAATATCTGGGGGCTGGTGCTGGAAGCTATGGGGGCAAAGACTGGATTAGCATCAGCTACAGGGATCTAGGAAAGTGAGCCAGAACTAAAGGCCAAACACCTCCAAGTAGGTCAGCATTAAGAACCTGTTGCACGTGTTCCAGTATGCAGAGCACGAGCAAGGTAGGAGGAGAAGTAAATGTTGCCTAGATTAAAAAACAAACACACAAAAAGACCCACCACCACCACCACCACCAACAACAACAACAACAACAACAACAACAAAACAGGGCAAGTGAGCAGCAACGTGCAGTGTATTTACCATGGGAGCTGCTTGGACACGTGCGTAAGTCCGGGTACTTTGAACAGTCCAGGACAAGTAGGAGGGATTCAACGGTGAGTGGGTGGCTTTATTTGACAAGAGATTTGGCATAGCCATCTGAGAGGTGTGAAGGAACAAAGCTGCTGACCAACTAGGGCAAAACAAGAAAAGATCAAAAGCAACAACCTTTAAACTTCAGTTTAAAGACATGGCAGTAGCCATCCTGACCTTGGGCACCACTGAAACCATGACTGAATGAGTTGTTAGGCAGTAGAAACCACGGTTGTGATCCAGGAATGCCAAGGGCTAAGAGACGCAACCGTGGCAGCACTATCGGTGGAGATCACGATGGAAGAAAATATGAGAGCCTGAGCTGAAGTCTCCTGGAGTGACCAGCACCAGTACCCAGAGAGCTCAGAACAAGAATCAATAGGAAACTAGGTACAGGACAGGAACAGTAAAATCTAAATACAAGTCTGGGAGCAACACAATATAAGGACAGAGTCTGCCTTAAGGAAAACCCACAGATCTCAAAGACAGTGGCTGAGGATAACAGAAGTATCACAAGCAGCAGCAAAGAGGAAACCAGTGTTTCCTCAAATATGAGCAAAAGATCATCATTAAGACATTGAGGAGCTCCCAGGTAAAGCATTTTTTTTAAAATTCTGTGTGTGTGTGGTGTGTGTATTGGGGTTTCTGTTTAATTTAAGTTTATTTTGTGGGTCGTAATTGGAAGAGCTTCCCCTTTGCCATTGATTAACTTCCTATCTGACTTTAGTACGTTTCTGAGTAATGTTTCTGGCACTGGCTTAGTGTTGGCATATTCTAACTTCTTTTTATTATGGAAATATTTTATTCCATTTTGAAACACAAATGAGAGCTCTTCTGGATATATTATCCTGGGGTGACAGTTTTTCTCTTTTAGGCTTTGAAAATATTGCTCCATTCTCTTCTTGCTTGAAGAGTCTCTTTTGGGAAGTAGGCAATGAATATGGGCTGTGCTAAATGGCAATGCCCACTGCTAAGTGGCATTCACAAAGCTGGTGTTGGGGGCATGCCTTCTTGAGCTTGATGGCAGTACCCACCCAAGAGTGTTGGAAAAGAGGGTGAGCCACATCAGGCTGGGTTTAAGATCCCATTAGAACATGATGAGGTCGTTGAAGAATCCACTGATTGACATAGTCCATCATAGAGTCTCTGTTTGCCTAGTATTTCGCTGCCAACATATAGCTGAGGTGGTTGATTGACTTGTTCTGTCCCCTGTCTTTTGATGGTTAGGGTTCTGAGTCCGGAAGCTCACTTTGTGTGAGGTGTTCCCAGTCCAGATTCTTGTATGTACTAGCAAGTACAGGGCTCGGCACAGTCCATTGCTCTGGTCAGCTGTTGGTTGCAATTGCTGGGTTGGTTCTGTTTTCAGCCCCAACTTCCACTGTAACCAATGGGTGTCGCAGTCCAGCCTGGTTCTGCCCAGCACATAAAAAGCCCTCACAAAAACCAATGTGGGCTGCAGCCTAGTCGGAGCGACCCACAATAACCCCCACCAGGCCCGCCCCCTACCCTGGTTTGCCAGTATGTGTGGCAGACTAGTCCAGTCTGTCCCACATCCCCTTCTGCTTTCATACATGTGAGTGGGCAATAAAAGCTTGTTCCATCTAACTAGCTCAACTATCCAGCCTTCACAGATGCTGTTGAGTGACTCTCAAACCACCCCAGGCCCTGTCCTAGTTTTATGCCCTTTCGGGAGGGTGGTAACCCAAGAGGGAGGAGCCCACTATTTCCCTCCCAGGCCACTCCCACATCCGGATGATGCACTCTCCAGGTTGTTCTGTGGTTTAATTTTTCAGAACTAGGCCCCAGTGCCAGCTTCTGCCAGCTGAGGCTGCAGCTAAGCCCTAACAACCCTCGCCCAATCCAAGTGTAGATTGCACCAGTAGCAATAATCAGCCCAGCCTGGTTTTCCCCTGATGTGGTCCACATGAGGCCCACAGGTGCTATAGGCCTGCTTAGTCTGGTCTCTCCCCATTCCAGCTCATGCTCTCCAGTGGGAGCAGCTGTCCAGCAAGGAAACCCCCCCTCGTACCCTCTGCCGGTTCTGCCACCTCTCTTCCTGGTTCTCACATGTGCTGGGTGGGTGCTGTGGTCACATCTGGTACAGGCAACCTCACCCTGGCATTCTGTGTTGTGTACTGCTTTTGTCTCAACCGAACCTGGCTGAACCCACACTCTGCTCTGGTGTTAGGATTTGCCAGTGGATGACTTGAACCGATTCAACCTGGTCTGCCCCCGACCCATGCCGAATGTGTGCCAGTGGGACACATTCCATAACCTCTTTTGGGCTGTTTCCTATCATGGTTCTTGTGCTAACCTGCAGGGTCTGTGTCCTGCCAGAGGAGTTGCCCAGGCTCCTCCATCGGAACCCCTCCCAATGCCAGATTTCATGCATAGCAGGGGTCCATGAGCCAGCACTACTCAGTTCAGCTCCTGTCCTAGCAGGCACAGTGGCTTTTCTTAACTGGCTTCACCCCATTCTGGTTCTTCTTGTTGGATGTTTCAGCCCAGCCAAGGCTCGTCCATACCCACATCTAGCTCATACATAGCTTAGTTGGGGTTGAGATCTAGCCTAGTCCGTCCCACATCTACCCTGGTCCTCCAGAACACCAGAAGGTGTTGCAGTATCACCCAGCATGGTGTGTCAAATCCCAGTCCACACTTGTGCCAAGGGAGACTACAACTGTAGCCCGATCAGAACGCAGCCCTATTCCTGCACACGCATTCCTTAGTGGGAACCTCCACGCGGCTAGAGTGTCCCCTTAGCTCCCCAACCGGGCCTGTTCCCAGCCACTGTTCAGCATGCCAGTGGTTTCCCAGACTCAGGTTGGCATAGTCCCTCACCTGTTGCGACCCCTGCCTTAGACACTGTGGCTCAGCATCCATGGCTCACACAGACCAGTAGGTGCAAGAACCTAGCTGGGCATGTCTTGTGCTCCATCCTGGTTTCTAATATTACTTGTGAGCTGAGGTTTGCTCAGTACTGCCCAGTGTGCCCGTTCCATTGCCTTTTCATTCACTGATGAGCAGTTGGAGCTACTTTGCCCGGCTTGTCCGACTCCCAGGTCTGGACCACCTCTTCACCAGTGGGAGCTATGACTCGCCAGGGGAGTTTCCCAAGTTTCTCCCTTGATGCCCTCCCAGACCTAGTTCTCATACATACCATTGGGTTTTAGGCCAGTGCCTGGCATAGTCTGGCCTTCCTTTTGGCCTTGCATGAGCTGGTGAACGTAGCAGCCCAGCCCACCCCACATCCTATACAGGATGCACATTTGGATGCTGCTGCCTTGACCAGTCCAAACTGTTGTCAGTTCTTTAATCTGTGATCAATGGCAGGCTCGTTGGTCACACCTAATTTAGTTCATCACCACTCCATCTCTTGAAGTAACCTGTGGGGCTAGATTTTCCATAGGGTTGGCCCACACATCCCCAACAGAATCTTTCCCCGGATATGGTTCTTTAGCATGTTTGTTGATGGCATGGCCCTGCTTAATGTGACCGGTCTCCACTGGTCAGTTCTATTTCCAGCCCTGTCATCCACTTGGACCAATGGGTATTGTGGTCTAACTCTATCCTACCCAGTTCATACTCGGTCCTCACGCAAACCAGTAGGAGCTGTAGCCCGACTGGAGCAACTCTCCATAACCCCCACCAGGCCTGCTCCCTTCCCTAGTTCCCATGCATGCAAGTATGTACCGCAGGCTTGTCCAGTCTGTCCCACCTCCCATTAAGCTCTGGTACTTATCAATGGGCATTGAAGCCTAGTTCGACCCAACCAGCCTACTATCCAGCCCACACACACACACTGGCTGGTGCCTTTCTGTTTAGCAACCCCTGCCCCTATCCTGGTTTTCGTGCTCTCGAGTGGGAGTAGTTAGCCATGAGGGAGGTGCCCACTATCTCCCTACTAGGCCACTCCAACTTCTGGATTGCGCACTCTCCAGGTGGTTCTGGCATTCAACTTAACAGTATTTGCCCCCGATGCCAGTCTCTGCCATCTGATGATGAGGCAAAGCCCTACCATCCCTTGCCCACTCTAATTTTGCTTGCACCATTCAGAACAGGTAGCCCATTCAGGCCCTTCCCTGATCTAACTCCCATGAGGCCCACAGGTGTTCCCCTTACCTGTCTCAGTCTTTGCCTGCAATGCTGTTGCACACAGCATTGAGTAGGCCTTGTAGGAGTATTGAGAGTTGCTCTCACTAGGTCATGGCACCCACTGGTATGCATGAGAACTGGGTCTGTGGTGGGTGGGTTGGGTTGGGCCACAGCACCCTTTGGATTCTGTAATATCTGGGGTTTGGCTGTAACTGCCCAGGCAGCTGCTATCATCAGTATGTGCATTGGCTGGTGCATGTAACAGATCACACCTGAACCTACAATATCCAATACACAAAAGTCAGGTCTGATGTCACCCAAGCAGAGATTTCTTGAGGACTCCCTGACTGGACCTGGACCTCAGACACACACACAACAAACCCTCAGGATGTGTATTCTGATCATGTATTCGAATTGTGCCTCTTCAGTTGCTGATGCCATGTGGTGGATAACATGTCCACATGCACTCAAGGAACATGAACGCCAGCTCATCTAGGCCAATAGGGGGGATAAACTCTCTTGTCAGGTGATGGAAAGCAGAACAGGTTGGACATTTCTCCTACCTAAGTTTCACAGCATGTTGCTGGATCTGTGGGTGCACTAAGGAGGACTTGTCAACCAATAGATCCTGGAAATCAATGAGACCACAACCTTTCAGAATTATTAAAACCACTCATGTAACACCCTCAGAATATGCTTCCCCACATTGGGGTCTTTAAGGCATCATCAAATGACCATCCCCTTCCCCGGGTGCTGATGTAGGCTCATTTTCTGTTCTCCCCTGCAGATACAGGAGAAAGAACCCTTAAAACCTATTTCTCACCCACTTTCCTCGATGCCTGGCCCTTCCCACCCTAATCAGAGGCCCACATAGGCATAAGCAGTTAAAAGGAAAAAAATAAAATAGCAGAGACCATTAACTGCCTTGCAATAAACCTAACCAAAGACTTCAATCTTTGAGGAAAATTGCAAAACCTTATAAAAAGACATAGAAGAAAACGTTAAAAAATGGGCAAATGGACTATGTTCCTGGATTGGTAGATTCAGCATCCTCAAAATGCTCATATTACTGAAACTAATTTACAGATTTAGCAAGATTTCAATTGAAATCCCAGTATTTTTCACCGAGTTGGAAAAATTCTACAAAAATTTATCTGGAAACGCAATAGGCCGTGAATAACCAAAGCAATCCTATATAATAAAAGGCACACCAGAGCAATTGCAATTCCAGATCTTAGGACATATTGTAGAGCAGTGGTAATAAAAACAGTCTGATACTGGTACACAAATGAAGAGGAAGATCAGTGGAAAAGAACAGAAATCCAAGAAGAGATTACACACAATTCTCCTTTCCATTGGCATTTAATATCTTTTCCTACCTTTTATTTTCAGTGTTTGTGTATCTTTGTGGATGAGATGTGTTTCTTGTGGCATTAGATTGATCTTGATTGTTAACATAATTTGTCAATTTTTGTGTTTTGATTAGAACTCATTGAAAATTAGCAACTTTTTCTTATCATTTGAACATAGATTTTTCTCACAGTTTTAGCTTTCATTGATAGCAAGTTCTTTCAATTTCTGTTTGTTTTTGAAGGTCTTTATTTCACTTCATATATAAATGAAAGCTTTGCTTTTTTGTAGTGTTCTGGGTTACGGGAGGCCAGTTCCAGCCACGTTTGGAGTTCAAGAAGGGTGTGTAGCATCAGCAAAAAGAAACACACGGACACCGTCACTTGGTGCCCTCTTGTAACAGCTAAAGAAGAAGCTGTCCTTTTTATTTACTTAGACACATCACAAGCCTCTGCACCAACATTTGATTTTACTGTCTTTAACTGCAGAACTAAGCCCACGTGCACAGATGTTCAATTAACTAATTTTTACTTCATGGTCAACTAGGTGCTCTTAAAATAATTCTATAAGTGAGTATAATCAGTTTCTTTAAGGCAAGTATCATTCACTCTTCAGTAGCAGCCATTAGGTGACAGCCAAGAGTCCAAGGCCAGGGCATGTGGTTACCTACTAGTTCGTAATACATTCTCACTGCATTTTTGTTTTCACAACTTATCATCACTTGATGGGAGAAATACATCAAAAGGGAAAAAAACAAAGATCCAAGACAAAAGGTTTCAAACATTAAATTCCCTCCACAACTGAAGCCTCTATCACCTTAGAAGCAATAATGAAAAGCATCTCTAGGACATTAATCAAATCACCCTATACTTCCTCTAGCTAAACAATTATAAAAGTGGCCAAAACGGCTACATTTTCTGTGTTCTAAAGAGTTGAAAAACAGGATAGCCTTTAAGGTCACAGTAACTGTATTTGTTGCCATAGCAGTTTCAGCTCTTATTCCCATCACTTTCATTAATATTTAGGATATTTATCAAGCCCTTTCCTGGAAGGTGTGCTACATGTCTGGGCCATATTCTGAGGCAATGGTTACGCACACAATAAGGTGTCCAGAAATGACTTGGGCTTAATTGTGCTCCTGTGTGTAAATTGTTACAGGCCTACTCACCAAGACATTATCAGTGACATCAACTCCCAAGCTTGCATCAGTTACAAAGCCCATTTCACAGGGGCAAACAAGAATGCCTCAATAGATTACAGAATTCCTAGTGGGGTGGTTGAGTGTGCATACAGAAGTGGGTGAGACTGCCTCAGTGGTGGTCGGAGAGACATCTGCTGGGCCTTGACAAACCGGGGAGCTGTTCTCTTCACACCTTCATGTCGTCCACACCCACTGCATGTACCCCAGCACTGGGCAGGTAGTTACCTTTTGGTCCTGGGTTGCTTCTCTATTCTTTCCTAGCCTGCAGGCTAGGAGGATTTCTGATGAGAAATCAGCTCTAAGTCTGTTTGGAGAGGCTCGAAAGGTTGCCAGTAACTTTTTATGTGGTTAGTTTGACAATAATGTTAACGGTGAAGAGTTCTCTCTGATTTCTGCAGCTGAACACCCCTTTCCATCTTCATACTAAGTGAGTTTTCAGCCATAATTCCACTTGGTGGGCCTTCTAATCCTGTCTGTTTCCATCTATTCAGGAACTCCTAAGACATATGTTGGGTTGTTTGATGTGATTATATAACATTTGGATTTTTTTTTCAGTTTTATTTGTTGTTTTCTTTTTTAATCATTATTATCATTTTATGATACAGATGATACAGTTACATAGATCTTGGGATTTCCCCTCTCCCCTCTTTAAGAGGAACTATGCTGTTCCTCTTAAACAGTCATAATTCCATTATTGCAGGCAAGGACAATGACAGACAGTCCAGCATCCCATTGTCAAGACACATCTAACAGTTTCACTTGGAGACCGTTCTTCATCCAGAAGTAGAGATGCACACTGCACATCTGGACTTGTCAGTCTCCACTACACAATCACTATAAATCCCCCCAGTGAAAAGCTGCAATAAAATCAACAACATGAAGAAAAGCAGAAATTTACAATGCCATGAAGTTAAATAATATGACACTGGATATGATAGTCTCCATTACATAGTTATATATAGCCTTAAATGGAAAGTCACAGAAGAAAATCAACAACAGAAAGAAAAATAGAAATTTCCAATGCCATGAGGTTAAATAACATGCTACTGAATGACTTATGTGTCACTGAAGAAATGAAATGGAAAATCAAGTACCTTCCTGAAGAAAGTGATGCACTGTATGATCTAAGAATCACTAAAGAATTTAATGAGAAAAAGATGTTTTAAAGAAATGAAACTGAAAACATAAGCACCAAAAACCATGAGATAGAGTTTCCGCTGATTTTTGCTGAGGAGATGTATCTCCTGTAGGCAAAAAATAGATGGGTTTTGTGTTTTTAATTTAGTGTGCTAGCCTATGATGTTTGATGGATGAGCTTAAACCATTTACATTTATGGTTGATATGAATAGGTGGTAATTTGGTCCTGCCATTTAGCAATGGGTTGTTTTTAGAATTAGTCTTCTGTTGTCATTTTACTGGGATGTTCTTCATATTTATCTTTGGTTTTGGTGGGTGCTATTTCTCTTCTCTGTCAAGAGAACATGTTTAAGTATCCTTTATAGGGCAGGTTTGGAAGAGACATATTCTCTACTGTGGAAGAGTTTTGTTTCATTTTCAAAACAACGGAAGCTTTGCTGGGTAAGTTATTCTGGGCCAACAATGTTTTTCTTTTAGAATCTGGACTATGGGGCCTGGTGAGATAGTGTAGTGGTTAAAGTCCTCGCCTTGCATGTCTGATATCCCATATAGGCGCTGGTTCTAATCCTGGCAGCTCCACTTGCCACCCAGCTCCCTGCTTGTGGCCTGGGAAAGCAGTGGAGGACGGCCCAAGGCCTTGGGACCCTGTACCCACGTGGGAGACATGGAAGAAGCTCCTGGCTCCTGGCTTTGGATTGACTCAGCTCCAGGCATTGCGGCCGCTTTGGGGAGTGAAACACCAGATGGAAGATCTTCCTCTCTGTCTCTCCTTCTCTCTGTATATCTGTCTTTCCAAGAAAAATAAATCAATCTTTAAAAAAAATCTGGAATATGTCATTCCATTCTCTTCTTGCCTGTAGAGTTCCATGTGAGAGGTCTCCTGTGAATTTAATTGGCATTCCTTTAGATGTCAATTTATCTTATTCACGTGCACATTTAAGGATTTGTTCCTTTTGTTCGATTGAAGAGAGCTTGATTATCTTGATTTTTGGTCAACACTGTTGAACAGCATTTGATCAAGCCTGTTGGGAGTTCTGTGCCCCTCCTGGGTGTTGGTTTCCCAATTCTTTCTCTAGATTTGGGAGATTTTCCCTTATTATTTCATTGAATATATTTTTAAACCCTGCTTCTTTTTCTGCACCTTCTGAACTTCCATAACTCTTATATCTGGCCTTTTACTAGTGTCTCTTAATTCTTGAATACTTTTTTTGTTTGACCCAGCTCTGTTTCCAGCTTTTTGATTGTTTTCCCATTGTGACTGGAAATATCTTCCAATTCTGAGATACTTTCTTCTGCTTCCTTCATTATATTGTTGAGACTGCCCACTGAATTTTAAAAAAAGATTTATTTATTTTTGTTGGAAAGTTTGATATACAGAGAGTAGGAGAGACAGAGAGGAAGATTTTCCATCTGATGATTTACTCCGCAGTTGGATGCAATGGTTGGACCTGAGCCGATCCAGGGGCTGAGCCAGGAACCAGGAGCTTCTCCCAAGTTTCCCATGTGGGTACAGGGTCCCAAGTCTATGGTCAGTCTTCCACTGCTTTCCCAGGCCATATTCAGGGAGTTGGATGGGAAGCCAGGCCACTGGGACATGAATCAGCACCCATACATGATCTCGGCATGTGCAAGGCAAGCATTTTAGCCACTAGACTACTGTGTGGTGCTTCTCCCCTGAATTTTTAATTTGGTGTATCGCATCCTTAATTTCCAATTCTTCAGCTTGACTTTGTTTCAGTGTTGCTATTTCTTGTTTGGCATAGTCCTAAAATTCCTACATGTGCTTCTCATTGTTGATAAGAAGCTTTATAACAAGTGTTTTGAATTCTGTATCCCCCATTTTTTCAAGGTATTCCTCCATTAACTCTGAGGTTGGCAAAAGCTTTTGCTCCTTTGAGAGGACTCCCTGTGGTAATATTCATTGTGCCTTTGTCTCTTCTTTTGCTCTTGTTCATCATCATTTTGGTTAGCAAATTCTTCTCCCTAGAGCACTTTTCTAAGCTGTGTCACCCACAAGTCTGCAATTTGATTTTACTTATTGTTTTTGGTACATGATTTTTTGTTTGCAGTCATTTGTGCCACTCCATCCACCAAGTTTCAGCTCTGATCTAAGGAGATACCAGGTGTCCTCAACAGCTAGGTTGTTGGTGGTGCTGATCTTGCTGGAACCTGATAGCCAATAGGTCTGAGGGCCACACGGACTTATTTTGAGTCATAAGATGCTAAAGTCGGTATTATTTTTGATATGGGACGCGTGCCATGTACTAAGTTCAGTGAGTGCACTCCCAGCTCAGCAAATGCGCCATCTCACTATTGTCCTTGAAGTCTCAAAGCCTTTGACACACTGTATATCGTGACACCTGATGTGCCTCTTGTGGAGTTCTTGATCTTCTGGCTGTTAGTTCTGGGTGTTACCCGGACCGACTTTGGGTGAAGCATGTAGGATGCCATGACGTTGCAATTCACTCGCCAGCAATGAGTTCACTCCCAGTGCATGTCCTGTCCCAGAGCCTTTGACTCTTTACACAGTGGCACCGGCTTCAGCTCTGCTAGGAATTTGGGCTGCAAAATCCACCCTTTTCCCAAACCACCTGTTATGTATCTGCTGCTCTGTCTCTCCTCCTGGTCAAATCATAGAAACCAACAGGATGACCGTTCTTTTTCTGGATTCACCTCCTGAGTTCCTGGTGAACTCCCCTTCCCACCTGGTTGCTGGTGGAGTTCTGGTCGCTGGTGCAGTTCACATCACTGTTGGCTGAATGCTGTTGGAATCCCTGCATACTGCAACACCACTCTTGTTTTCACTGCTTTCCTGTGTCTGTCAGTCTCCAGGTACCTCTCTGCCATTGGTCTGTCCTCTCATATTTCCTGCAATGTGCCCTCTCTGCTTCACCCTGGCGAATGTTTCTCTGTCTGGTTAAATGTGTCCTCTCCCTCTTCTGCCAACTTGATTCTCCCGGTTTTATTCTTTCAGTTGTGCCTTTTTGTTTAGTTGAGTGACCACTCCTTCACTGGAAGTTCCGTGGTATATTAAGGCTGAGGCCATGTACCCCAGTCATTATTCACATTAGGGTGAGTCCAGGGTGACATCCATGTTGGGCATGGTTGTCAACAAGAGAGATTTAGTAATCATAACTATTAGCACTACCTCCTGCCTCACCTCCTTTATTTTATTGTGATAACAGTACTGGATTTTTCCACTATGACTACAATCCTCTATGCTAGCACACAGACTATACAGAAGGTCTCTGTGGTTCCCACACAAGCACAAAGTCAAGCAATAACACACTTCATGCATTCTGGGATCTCTTTGTTTTTGATGTCAGACATTTTGAATGTCCAGGATTCCAGGTGCATTCATGTCCTGTTATGAGTCACAGTATACTCAGCACTCCCACCGTTCCTGGAGCCAAGCTGCATGGAGCACTTGATGCTATCTAGCCTACAGAAAGAGCAGCAGCATTTCTGGTGCCAGCCACCTGTGAGTGATCTGTCTTAGGAATTCACACTCCTGAGCCTGTAGCAGTGTGAGAGTGTGTGTTTGCCAGCATCTCAGTCAGTACACTGCCACCTGCCAAGCTACTAGCAGGCTTAAAGTCCATGGAGCACAAAACTTTGTCTCTCTTAAAAAAATTCCCTAGATGTAGTCATGCACAAATCCTGGCAAGTGCTATGGCTGCCAGCTACCTGCCCTGTCCTTTAGGTGCCATTATGCCTCCATTGGTCCACTCATCCCAGTGGTTGGAGGGCGGTGGGCAGACAATGATTCAAGGACGTACCGTTCCCTGCATGACTGCAATCTGAGCCTGCAGTCATGAGATTTGTAAGATTCTGTGTCAGGCAATGTAGCTCGTGGGACTGTGTTTCACAGACAGTGTGTGAAAAGCTTCTTCTCCTGACTTCAAAACGAAGTCACTAACTCCTCACTGTTGGGTGGCCAAGTTGCTTAAGAGGGAAAGAAATGTAATTTCCTCCCCAAAGGTCTGGGGACACTACCACCCCCTGCTCTGGCAGTGGCCCAAGCCCCATGTTTGTGCTATTTACTAGAATCTATGTGAGATAATACAACCTGACTTTGAATGTCTACTCCCACTTGGCTCAGCAGACACAGGGATCTTCCTCCACTATTTTTGCTGGCGCTTTGCCAATGGCTGTGTTCATGCATCTTTGTGTTGTCTCTCCACTGTCTAAGAGTTTGCATTACAGGATTCTGTCAAACATTCCCCCGGGAATACAGTTCCTCTGCCACATCTGCACCAGCTTCCCTGTTCCGAATTCGCAGGTCTGTTTCTTACTCAGCCCTCTTTAAATCCCCTAACACAACTCTGCTGCTCAGGCTAATGGACAAATTTACCCTTATTATTTGTTGTTTTCCTGCCGATAGCAAATCAATTTATACCAAGAGAAAGGTGGCTGATAGGAAAAAAAACAAACTTCATGGAGTCCCAGTTTCCAAGTTTCCATGGTTAACAGAGGGAATTTAAAGTAGTGGAACTCAACAAAGCTCTCCTTTATTTTTTTTGTTTTTATTTCTGTGTGAATATTTATATAAAGTGAACAGATTGATTGTATTTTACAAACAGATTTAGGAGCACAGAGATTCTTCTCACCCTTTTATCCCTCCAGCTTCCAATTCCCACCCACCACTTACCTTTCTTACTTTTTTGCATAATTTTTACAATGGCATGTGCTCATTTAAATGTGCAGTCACAGGTTTCACATTTCATTAGCAAAAGATATCAACACACTGCAAGTAGAAAATTTTAAAGAGCTATTAGGATTTAGGAATATACTGAAAATCTGTAAACAATAATCAGGGAAAACATGTATTGCTTTTTGGGGGACAAATTTCACTAAGCATAATTGTTTCAAAATCTTTTCTTGCAAAAGACCAGTTATAAAAGGCAAGAGTTCATTCTTTCCATGGCTCTGCAGTCTTGCATTGTGTATACACATCACATTTTCTTCACCTAGTAATCCCTGATGGTCATCCTGGGGTGATTCCAAAGCTTATGCTTTGGAATTGAGCTGCTATGAAGATGTAGGTGCAGAGAGCTAGCTCTCTCTGCACATGACAATTTCATTTTATTTTGATAAATTTCCAGGAAAGAAGGCTGGGTCCTATGATGCAACTATTTTGAATTCTCTGATGAATCTTCATACTGTCTTCCATAATGTTGCACTTATTTTCATTTCCAGCAACAGCTGCTTAGAATACCTTCTTTCCCCATATCCTCGTCAGCACTGATTGTTTTCTGACTTCTGCACAATAACCATTGTGACGGGGTGACTAAGAACCTCTTTGTGATTTTTATTTGCATTTCCCTGATGGCTAGTGCATGTGAGCTTTTTGTCAAATGTCTGTTGGTCATCTGAATTTCATCTGTTTAAAAATGCCTGTTCTCCTTTCTTGTTTCTTATTACGTTCCTTGGATGTTTGTTGGCAACTTCTTGAGTTCTTTTGAGATCCTGGGTATTAACTCTCTCTCTGTTATGTAGTTAGTAAATTCCATCCTGTCAGCTGACTCTTCATTTGGTTGATGGCTTCCTTCGCACTGCAGGAATTTTTCACCTTGAAGTAATCCCACTCATACAATCTTGCTTTAAATGCTTGAGTTTCTGGGGTCTTTTCCATGAAAATTTTGCATTCTCCTAGATCTTGCAGTTTTCCTGATAGTTTCCTCTGATCATTTGATGGTATGAGCTCATGGATTCAGATTATTGATTTATTTTGAGTTGGCACTATCTTACTTTTATTATATGGGTTCTTTTCCTCCATTCTCTCTTAGCCTGTAGGGTTTCTGATTTGAAATCAACTGTTTGTCTACTTGGGGACTCTTTGTCAGCAGTTTGGGCTTTCTGTCATATACATTTGGGAATCTTTTCTACATGTTTCACTGTTGAAAGTTTGACTATAATGTATCATGAGGAAGATCTTTTCTGATGATCTTATTACATTGATGTGCTTCCTGTACTTGGATTTCCCTTTGTTTGTACACATTTTGAAAGTTCTCTGATATTACCAACATTCAATACAAAAAAAAAAAGAAACTTCTCTGATATTATCTTGCTGAAAAAGCCTTCTGATCTGTTTTTTTTGCATACATTCATAAATTCCTAAAATACATACGTTTGGATTTTGATAGCATTTTGTAATCTTGAACACTTTGTGATTACTTAAAATTTTTTTCGACCTGAGTTATAACAAAGAATTTGTCTTTCGTGTCAGATGCGCTCTCTCCTGCCACACGAGACTGTTGTTGATGCATTACATTGCATTTGCATTTCGAACATTAGAATCTGCATTTCCTTATTTTCATTTGATTTTTCTTCAAAATCTTGACTCTTGCAAAATGTTTGAATTTCTTCACCTCAGTAATTTGTTTCTGTGTGCTGCTGAGTCATCCTCTGATCATTTTTTCCATTAATTTTTAGACATTCCATCAACGTCTTCCCCCTACATTTTAATATTGAAGAACTGTTGTGTTCCATTTGGGGAGTGATAAATGCTTGTATTTTTTCTTATTATAAGCATTTCTGCAAGCGCTTGTTGGTTTTCTCCTTTGAAGGTTTTTATCTTGAAATTATGGCTCTGTGAATCATTGGAATAACTGCTTCTTCCATGGTTATCTGGAGGTGTGAGTCAAGTGGGGCCAGTGCATTCTTGGCATTGCTTGAGTGTTGAGTGCAAGTCCATATGAAATTCAACTTAGGCATAGCTGATCTCCTTTATTGTCAGTATGTTTGAAGCAATGATTGTGACTGTTAGCATGAGCCTCAGCTTCTTTCTTTCAAGATGATCAATTCTTAGGCTTAATCTAGTGGCAACAACCCCCAACCACACCAGAATATGTGCGCACCAAAGGTGTGTGCAGGCCTGAGTTTGGGCTCTTAACATTTAAAAGATCCTCCATGGGTGAACAGGGATCTCTTAAATTCTGGCTCTAGGTATATTAGATGCTGAGAGACCCAGCTAATCCAAACACATCATTACTTAGATTCAAATGTTTCTGTATAAGACTCTCACAGTTATGTGCTGGGGAATCACCCAGTCCTGTGAGCCTTCTCCATTCATAGAGAGAGCAGAGGCATTCCAAACACCAATGTCTTACGAAAGCTCTGGTTTGGCAATTCATACCCTAGAACCTGTAGAAGGGTGGAGATGTATGAGCACCTCACAGTCTTAGATGCACGTGCAGCCCCTTGGCAGGTTACAAGTCCTTAGTCAAAGTCAGTGGGGAGCACAGATTTTAACCGATGGATTCTCTGGAGCCCAGATTTGGGAGCTTGTGAGTTCATGGCACTTTGTACTGATAACCATCTCTACTTCGCAGGTCACCTCAGGGTTCAGGATCTCTTCAGAATTCTTCTTTCCACTTATGTATGCCACCCTTCTAAGTGCCTTCGTGGCCTCTTCTAGCTTATTGGTGGTAATCAACCACCAAGTGGACTTCATCAGCCTCCTGTTGGAAGAACACACAAACCATCAGTCAACACTTGATTGTTTATTTGTCTCTTGAGATCCTTCCCCCTTCCTTCTAACACTAACATAAATTCTAGCAGTGTCACTGAATCAGATGTGCCTCATCCACTGTACTCATCTTCACAAGGGAAGGGAAGTATGTGATCCTCAGTGAGGGGTTACATAATCATAGAAAATGATGAGTAATAAGCTATGACATAAATGATCTACATGAGCTCCAATTATTATTAACATGCCTTTATAACAAGTAATACTTTGATGGGCGCAACTTAGTGGTTCCTTGGATAATTATGAGGTTTTTGCAAACATTTTCATTGCCTCATCCCACAATATGCTCAACACTCCCTGTTGAAATGTCCCATACATATTAGCATTCACTCCCTATTCTTCTGTCACCCCTGGGGATCATCTTCTACTTTAGGCTTGCCTATATTAGACACTTCATGCAAGTGGAATCGGTCACATCTGCTCATTTTGTCAAGCTCTGAGGCCTCAGGCATCCTAACCTCAAAGCATGACTAAGATAGTAAAGTAAAACTGAAATTGTGTCCTTTATTCGAATATCAATGAAAGAAGTATCATCGAAAGAGGAGAATTGAATTTATTTATTTTTTTAATTTTATTTTTTAATGTATTTTGTTCATTGCATTTCATTTTATAACATTGTTTCATAGGCTCTGATGTCCCCCCCATCCCCTCCCCGCACCCTCCCCGCATGGTGGATTGCTCCACCTTATTGCAGTATTACAGTTCAAATCCAGTCTTGTTTCTTTCATTGCAAGCATGTGTCATGCATAGAGTCCAGCATCTTATTGCCCAGCTCAGTTCAACAGTTTCTTGGGGAGACCAACTCTGGTCTGAAGGCACAGATGGCAGAATATCATTCTGACAAATTAAAAGCCATTACATAACATCAACAAGTTTCCAACATTATGGGGTTAATTCACATTGTATTGAGTGACTGATATGTTAGAAAATGCGGGTTCTTAACCACATCCTGTGACTACTTCTTTAACCTTTCAATTATAGTTTGTATACAACTGGCTTCTATCTACCTTAAAATGGCTATAGTATACTTTTCAGCTCTCTCATGTGCATTTTCGTTTCAGTATTTAGCAGTTTATTGTGTTGAAGCATAATTTTTACTGAACCTGGCAGATTTTAGAATAGTCTATACTGGCTTACAGCTTTAATAAGGCATGTGACACCAGTTGAGGCATAGAACACTGTTGGGAGGCATAGAACACTGTTATTTTCGTGTCCTACCTACTAAGGTATGTGTGAGTCCCCATTGATCGTTTCGTGTCTAGTTCTCAGCTTTCCTTGTTGTTCTCTGTCTATTCTAATCTTTTTGTTGTTGTTTGTTTCATTTTGTTTTGGGGGCTGCTCCAGGGCAACCCTGATGGTCATTGCAAGAGAGGGTGGGGAACCAGTGTTGGAACTAAGTAAGGGCCAGAAGAAGCTCCTCTCCTCTCTATAGTCTCGAAGAGAGCTTATTGTTCTTCTGTTTCTGTAGACTGCTCAGGTCTCCTGGCTGTTGTTCCGGTGACATTGAGCTCTGCGAGGAGGGATTTGGACTTCTTCTATCCCATGTGGGAGATTCAAATGGGAGTGGATGACCTCAGAATACTTATCCTCCGAAGGCACTCCAATTCCCTGTGGTCTCCTTGGCAGTTGGGATGTAGTCCTTGATGCCCATACTGATAGTCCTTGGTGAGGATCTGGGAGTCTCCAGGGCTGGAATACAAATCTCCTCTTGTCCACCTGCTCCACTCTGGGATCCCCCCTGCTCTGTGCATATGACCTCCAGTTAACAGATTGTCAGGATCGCTTTTGATAGCCCCTATGTCTTTGTGGTTTTACTGTTGTCTAATGCTGATTTGAGTCCGTTGTCTATAAGTTACCTGTTATGTTCTTGCTAGGTTATGCTTTACGTCTGCCTCACACATTCTAGGGAGATGGAAGATTTCTCTGCTCTCCCTCCTCATTGGCCAGCTTAGGGTCTTAAAAGTGCATTAGGTTTTACAGTTGTTTAATGTAGATCATTAGCAGTCTGCCTCACATTGATTGTTGGTTCATTGATTACATCATAATATGTTGTTGCATGAGATACAGGTCGTTAGAGAGTGAAATAATATTACA
This sequence comes from Ochotona princeps, assembly GCF_030435755.1. Classification (NCBI taxonomy): domain Eukaryota; kingdom Metazoa; phylum Chordata; class Mammalia; order Lagomorpha; family Ochotonidae; genus Ochotona; species Ochotona princeps. The sequence goes on from NC_080835.1 coordinate 7,113,281, forward strand.
TTTTACAGGTACAGTTTTTTGGATTGACAGGATTTCAACTTATATTCAGGCAAACATGTGGTATCTAACCTTTTGGGATTGGCTCATTTCCCTTAGCATAATGATTTCCAGTTGGGCCCATTTGGCCACAAAAAACTGCATTTCATTTTTTTAATAGCTGAGTAGTATTCCATGGAGTAAATAAACCATAGCTTTCTCATCCAGTCTTCTGTTGATGGGCATTTCGGTTGCTTCCAACTTTTTGCAATTACTGATTGTGCTGCTATGAACATGGGGGTGGATGTAGGTTTCTCATGTAGCAGGTGTTTTGGATCTATTCCTAGGAGTGCTATTGCTGGATCGTGTGGTAAGGAGATTTTCAGTTGTTGGAGTGTTCTCCATACTGATTTCCATAGAGGCTGTACAAGTCTGCAGTCCCACCAGCAGTGGAGTAGGGTTCCCTTTTCCCCACATCCTCGCCAGCAAGTGTTGTTGGTGGTTTTTTGTAAGTGAGCCATCCTTACTGGCATTAGGTTGTACCTCACTGATGTCTTAATTTGGAATTCTCTTATTGCCAGGGAACTTGAGCATTTTTCCATATATTTGTTTGCCATTTGGGTTTGTTCCTTTGTGTTAGGTTGTTTTGTTTGCCCCTGGGTTTATATCTCTGCAACCGGGTCTGTTGCAGCTTGTTTGTTAGGTGTTGTCTTGTGTGTACCTATGGGGATAGGGTGTAGATGAGAGACTTTGTAACCTTGGGGTTTCTTGTCCTTGCTCTGAGTAGATGTAGTGCGTGCAGTTCCACTCCCTACTACACTCTCACGAAAGTGCTCCCCTGTTGGTAAGTGGGGTGCTGTGTCCCTGCTTGCCTGTGCCTCTGCCCGGGCTGGTGACTCTGTTGAGTGGTGCCAATGCCTCTGGGGCTGGAGCTGAGCACAGCAGGGAATTCCGCTGGAGTCTCCAGCCGCTTGCTGCTCGGAGTCCTCAGCCCCAAGCTGGGCCAGGGTGCTCTGTGGCCCGGCCCAAGTGCGTGGCTCCAGTCCCCACTGCACTTTCTCAAAGGTACTGTCCTGTTGGGAGGAACGCTGCTGGGACTCCTCCCATCCCCCCAACTTGTCCTCTACTTCTGCACGGGTTGATGACCCCTACGTTCAATCCTACAGCCACCTCTAGGCT